>NC_059177.1:49400190-50600190 GCF_019923935.1 Bubalus bubalis | reverse complement strand
GACATGGAGGCACCAAACATCCACCTCCTTTGACCTCTCCAGGTGGGAGTCGGGCTGTGTAAGTTCTTTTCCCAAGCATCATACTCATCCACCTCTTAATCCCTCCCGGAAGGAAGCTGGGTACCTGAAAGAGGGTGAGTCTCAGGGGTGACTTCCCACCCCCACTGCCTAAGTGCCCATGGGGTTGTGCATCTGTGCCCTGCCAGTCACAGGGACATACTAAGCAGCTAGTGCAGAGCAGCCCCATTGTGCCCTGCAGCCTCCCCACTTCCCATCTTTACCCAGGAGCAGAGGAGCTTCATCCTGACCGTACACTAGGCAGCCCTGCCACTTCCACAGTGGGCCACACGAGCTCCAGATGAGCAGTGTGGGCCTGGACCTGCCTCCCTCCCCGATGGTCGTACGTCTGCCTGCTTCTGCTGGGCTAGCAGCTATCTCAGTGTCCCACTGCCTGCTTCCTCTATGGTAAATGTCACTTTGCCATCTGGCAGCCTAGGCCATCTTTGCAGTGTGCACTGGAGTAGGGCTGTGCTGAGCTCGTGCATGAGGACTGGTGGTGGGATGATGGTTCTGCAGCCCCAGGCCCGCCTACTGACAACAAACACCGCACTCACAGTCGGTCTCACATTTCACCCCAGGCTCAACTGAGGATGTGGCTTATTAAACCTGGAAGTGCATCAAGTGTGTGGTTATTCAGACAGGACGGAGTGCGCATGCACAGCAGAAACTGGGGAGGGAACACCCTGGGGGCCGCTGCCCCTGAGCACCCAGACTTGCAGAGGTGGAGAGGGGATGCCAGCTTCCTACCAGCAGTGATGGTGTCCTATAGGGGCACCCCTTTAGTTCTTACAGAGCTGCTTGCCTCGAGGGGAACCCACCCTGAGCCTCGGCCAGGCAGGCCGGCATTAGACTGGCACCCCCAGGAAGTCTGTGGACAGAGAACAATGAAGCTAGAGACTCTGGAGAACAAGAAGGAAGCTCATTTGTTTATTTATTTTTTAGTAGTCTGTGGAGTCCAATAATAAGTCCCAGGGGTGAAGGTCAGCTCAGGATAAGGCAAGCCGGGGAGGAGGCCCGGCCTGTCCACAGCAGCCCTGGGGCTCAGAACAGCTGGTCAGCCTAGCCTGGCGTGGCTGGCTACTGGGCAGCAGACTGGGCCAACTGGAGAATGTGAAAGAGTGGATCCATGCCCGCCTCAGCCATCCCCGAGTTTACACATGGGCCCTGCAGCCCTCCTGGGCCAACCCTCTATAAGTCAGGAATCACACCCCTGCCCCGGAGAAAGCCAATGGCTTGCCTTCATGGCCAGTGAACTAGAGGAGGTAGCCGGCACTGCAGTGTGAGAAACCGTGGTGAGGTAGGTTGGGCAGGCTTTCTCCCCACTTGAAGTGAGCCTTTTGGAAGGATGAGATACCAGAATCAATCTTCTCCAGCAGGCAAGAGAGGGGTCAATGGCACGTGGGCTGGTCCATCACTCAGAAATGCGTTCTTGAAGATATAGTGGCAAGGGGATGAGGCAGCAACAGGTGGTGTGTCCCCACTCACCCAGACAAGAACCAGCATCCACCTAGCCACCCACCTTGGGTGTGTTTTTGCCTTAGCTTCCTGACTAACCCCTGGTAGAATGCCCTCCAGTGTGAGGCTCCTGGAGGGAAGGGCCCCATCCCCCAGTCATCCTCACTTAAGGATGTAGTAGTTTGTAGGCACAAAGGGCATCTTGCTGACCACGGCCGGCTGCTGCTTCCGCCGCACCTCTACCAGCAGCGGAGTGCCTGGCCGACTGTACTCGTAGGGTACATAACCCATTGCCACATTCTTTTTCAGGCAGGGTGAGGGGCAGCCACTGGTCACAGCACCTGTCCAGGCAGAGGCCGTGTGTCAATACCCACCTGCCAGCCCAGGGCCGCCGCCCTCCCAGGGGAGGGACAAGGCTCTCCAGCCTCCCTTGTCCACCTACCGATCACAGTACCCTCTGGACTCAGGATGGGACTCTGTGCCCGTACGGGAGCCCCGTCACACATTAACCCCACACGCCTCCGCTGTGCCTTGCTCTTCAGCTGGGGAACAATGACTGAGGCTCCTGGGAAGTCCATAGCAGCTCGGCGGCGCTTCCCTGGAGCATAACACAACAGATTTAAACCATTGTCCATCAGACCTCTGACCACAGAAGGTCCCAGCAACAAGGACCCCAAGTAACATCCCTCCAGGGCTTCCCAGGTGGCACAGTGGTAAAGAAACCACCTGCCAGTGCAGGAGACGTGGGTTTGATCCCAGGGTTGGGAAGATCCCCTGGAGAAGGTAATGGCAATCCACTCCAGTATTCTTGCCTGTAAAATTCCATGGACAGAGGAGCCTGGCGGGCTACAGTCCTTAGGGTCGCAAAGAGTCGGACACAACTGAGCATGCCTGCCTGTACAACATCCATCCAGCATCAAGGCCCCTTCATTCAGGCACCCCCTGGACCTGATTCCTTCCCCTGCAGTGCAGTTAGTCACCCACCTCCTGCCCCCTGGTCTTGAAGGCTCACCTGCCCACCTCACCTCTGTTGAGAGTCCTCAGCATCTACTGGGCAAAGCCCTGTGGCACCTTCAGAGAATGAAGGCTCAGGGAGGCTGTGTCCCTTGCTCTAGACTACACAGCCTTGGAAGCAGTCCTGGACTGGCTGGTCTCAGTGAGGGTCCCTCCAGCCTTCAGGATCCCCTTCCTGAGTGCTAGCCCAGCTCACCAAGTGTCCAGCTCAGGCTGCCTTCCACCGGTGTGGTGTGCTCGTCAATGTCGTTCCCATACAAGCAGAGGCCTGCCTCCAGGCGCAGGCTGTCCCGGGCTGCCAGTCCTGCCAGCTTCACCTCGGGGTTTTTCAACAGAGCTGCTGCCAGGTAGACGGCCTCCGCTGCCGGCACCGAGATCTGCAAGGGACACCAGACAGAGCAGGTGGGCAGCTGGCCCCAGAGTCCAGTGCCCGGCACCGCCCCATGCCCGCTTCTTGACACACCTCCACACCGTCCTCTCCTGTGTAGCCACAGCGGGTCACACGGCAGCCAGACACGCCAAACACCTCCATCACAGCGCTGGTCATGAAGGGCAGTTTGTGCAGATCATCAGCCACGCCAGCCTGTAGCACCTGGGCTGCAGTGGGACCTGGGTCCAGGGAGCCAGTAACCAAGTGTCCGGGTCGCAGTGCCCCAGGGAACTGGATCACAGCCCTCCGGGATAAGAACAAGCCCCGAGAAAGCCCCACCCTGTAGATGGAAGGAGATGCTCCTGCCCACAGAGCCTCATGGCAGGTATAAGGAGGGCATGATACCAAACACAGAATTAGGTTGCAACACCCTCACCTGCCCCCGGCACGGCCTTCATGCCAAGCAGTAGAGGAAACCTGGAAAGCGGAAGTCAACTGCAAGGCCAGCCTGGCCCACTTACCTTGCAGGGCTAGCAGAGCATTATCCATCACCTCCAGGGCCACATCACTGCCCTTGTTCTGAAGCTCCCTAACCTTGTCCTGAAAGGAAAGAAATATCCCATTAGCTCCAGGATCCCTTTCCCTGAGCACCTGCTGTGAGCCAGGTGCCACAGAGCTCAGCACAGCGGGCTCTCATCTTCCAAGGTCATATAACTACTAAATGGTAGGGATGACTCTAGCCCCGGTTTGCAAGCTCTAACACCAGGCTCCAGCCCTCCACCTTCACCAGAGGATGCTCACTTAGGGGCCAGGATCAGCTTCACCTCCCTACTTGCCCCCCACTTCTTCAACACTGGAGGGCCCACTCTGGCCTGCTTTCTTTCATACAGTCACTGTCTGAACCCCTTATCCATTCCAGGTCTGTCCTGGACAAGGATGCAACTCTGTGAATAAGGAGGACAGGGTACCTAGAACACAACAAGAGGGGCTTACCTGCATGAGGGTCAGGTCCTTCTCCCTGCAGCCAGCATTGGACACCACATACAGGTGTCCCTCGGAGGCACTGGTCACAATCAAGTCATCTAAGATGCCTCCAGCCTCGTTGGTAAACAGCGACAGTGTTCCCTAACATCAAAATGGAGCATCATTGCCTCCAGCTCCAAGAGGCCAAGGTCAAGTGTGAGGCAGACCACCCCTGGCCCCACCCCACCACCAGAGACTCATAAAGCCTCATGTGCAGGGCTGAGGGATGGCGGTGCAGGGAGCAAGCTGGGTCAGCCCAGGCCCCGTAGGGACTCCATCCCCCAGGAATACAGGTCCTGAGAAACTATGTCTGCTCCAGGTCTGTGCCCCCAGGCCTGAAGCCAGGACTCAGATGGGTTTGCTGGCTCGTATCTAAGGACGTTCACTGAGCAGAAATAAAAGAGGGGCCCCACCTGGTTTGGCTTCAGCTCTGCAATATCTCCAACCACTAGACTCTCCATCAGCTTCACGCGGTCACAGCCAAGTATCTTGGTCTGGGAAAGAGATCAAAAGGCGTCAGGTCACTGCAGTAGCTACAGTCTGGAAGGCAATGGACAAGGAAGCATCTTCCCTCCCCCCACAGCCCGGTCCAACTCAGCCAAAGTGCCTGACTAGTCTTTTTGTTCTGCAAGAGGCAGAAGCCCCCCCTTTAACTCCCCCACATCCGCAAACTCAAGAGATGCGCTGAGAGAAGTTAGGGAACTTGAAAGGGCCTGGCACCCTCCTAAAATACCCCCTTTTCCAAACCAACACCCAGAAGGTGGATGACAAGGAGTGGTAGCCCCAGAAACCCCCGGGATGTTGAGGTACCCCTAAGTGGGAGCAGGCTGGAGAGATGAGATGGGGAGATGAGCAGGAGACCCTCTAAACTGGTCTGACCATAGTCCATTATTACACCCTTGAGACCTCGAACTGAGAGGGCTGCTCGGGGCATCCAGCTCCCAGCAAAGAAGGCCAGGGGTTGCACTGCTGTGGATGGCAAGGACCCTAGGCTTGGCAGTCGGTGCCCTCCCCCAGCTCACCTGCAGCATGTGGGACACGTCAAAGAGCGAGCAGTGCTGCCGTGTATGCAGGTGTGAATTCACGTGGCTATCCCGGTACTGCATGGGCAGGCTCCAGCCCGCGAACGCCACCATCTTCCCGCCGTGGGCCAGGTGGAAGTCATAGAGCGGTGTCCTGTGGAGCACGTCCTGCGGGCGGCCAGGCTCAGTGCCACCAAGGCCCCAGACCCCAGCCCTCTCCCCTCCCCCACCCTCCAAGATTGGCAACACAACCCAGCAGCCTCCGGCCCACCTGCGCACAACTGAGCGAACGGCATGGGGCCGAGGGCAGAGCTTGCAGACGCGAGCCCAGACGGGACACCATGCTCCTAGCCTGCTGCATGTTTGCCTACAACTGGTACAGCCGACGCACAGAGGCCACCACTCTGCCAGGCACGCTGGGAGATGTAGTCCGGGCCCTGCTTAAATAGGTCTCTCTCCCCCCGCCCTGGGGGAATTACAGGAGAGAGTGGGCAGCCCCAAGGGCAGGCGGGGCTTTAGCACACACAGTGCCTTGACTCTTCTTGCAGAAAATAGCCCTGGGCTCTTCTTCCATCTGATCAGGGCAGATATGGAGCCAGTGAAGCCACTTAGAAATAGAGCTGGGGGCTAGACCTCCCTGGGCTGACCGCCCTGCCTCCAAAGGGCCAAAGTTCTGCAAAGGGCTGAAAGGCCTGAATTACCAGTTTGGGAAAACAGGCCTGTAAGGTCACCTGGGGGGAGGGGAAGGGGTGGAGAGGGCACAGGAGGGTGGAGCCAGCCTGGTAAGCAGAATACCACTATAACCTGGCCTCCTGGGAGGGTCTCCTGCTCTCTCCCTGGGCGAACATAGATAGCCAGCACAGGGATGCATTCCACAGGTATTTATTGATCTTGCTGCACACTAGGCCCTGTGCTGGGGACACAGCTGTGCAGGAGGTCTGCCATCCCAGGGACCTCCCCGCTCCCACCCATACACTCTGAGGGCTGCTACTCCTTGAGCACAAGACTGTGATCATTACCCTCTTAGCAAAAGCTGAATGGGGCTAAGTCAATGACCCTGCAGGCAGATTCCACTTGCAAGAACTCTGATGGTGGAGAGCAGAAGGTGACCACAAAAGGTGGCTGACCTTCCCCCAGAAAGCTGTTGAACCACACAGACATCCAGTTGGCCAGGTCCAACACATATTGCCGAACTGCCTCCCAATAGCCGCCAGAAGAAAGCCACGAAAAACCAGAGAGAAGCAGGATTTTCTCATAAGAAAACAGCCTGTCTTTTTCAACTGCTGGCCTGGGGTTGTAGGAAACCTCAGCTTCTCAAAAAGCACCATTGAGAACCCTCACCCAGACCCACCACCCCACCAAGGTTGATCCCTCATCACTCTGAGCATGGCTTGTAGAAGGGGGTGAATGGAGGAGGGGCAAGGATATGCTTTGGGCTCCGTCAGATGGCAGCCAAGTCCCAGGACTCATTTTCAGGCCCCAGCCTTGCTGGAGGCACCCGCCCAGACCCAATAGGTGGACAGACCCATTTGAACACACATCCAGGAGCCAGCTCAGGGACCAAGGGACTCAGGCTGCCCCACTTCCCAGCCCTGTGTGGCTCCCAAGGTGAGCAGCAGAAGGGTTTAGACAGGAATTTTTTCTTTTTGTGGGCATAACACAAAGGGAGAGAGACCATTAGGAGGTGCAGAAGGAAGAAATGGGGTTCTTGTTTCTCCCTCAAGCTTCCAAGCTATTAATTTAGCCAACTTCCAAGGTTCTGGGAGGTGACCCTAGCCCGCTGCACTCTGGGGTCAGAGAGCAGACAGAAGACAGGAATGTGCAGCTTGGCAGGGAAACAGAGGGTACAGAGGGATTCTTAGTGACAGAACTGGAGTGTTTTTGGGGAGAAGGAGGAGTTTCGGGTTGCAGTCAGCTGAGGACAGAGTGCATCGCCTCTAGGAGCTCATGCTAAAGCAACACAGTGAGCCCCCAGGAATCTTGACTCTCAGAACGTGGTCCTGACAGAAGGCGCATGCAGGCAACACTTGGAATGCATGGGGACGGCACTTCAGCCTCTGATGGGGGTCCAAACTGGGCCTAGGTGGGCACGGATGGCCAACGTCTTGACAAGCCACGGCTCAAGTGTAGGAGAGCAAGTTCAGGTCGTAACAGCCATCCACCTGCAACACAAAAGACCATCAGACCTGACCCACTCAGGCCAAAGGGAGCCACGCAGAGGGAAGCGATCACTCACGTCAAAGCGGCCGATCCTTGTGGACGTGTGGCTGGCCCGGATCATCTCTGTCAGCGCCCACATCTGCTGGACCTCGGAGGATACCCTGCTGGGGTCTGGGAGACCCTGCTCCAGAAGGAGGGGTCAGTGGCCATGGGTCTCTCCCCAGCAGTGCCCTCAGAACTCCAGAGAGGCCAAGCGGGGCTGTAGGGCCCTCCAGCTAACATTCCCAGATGACTTGTGAAACAGGACGATGGGGCCTGATGTGCAGTAGGTGGCCCAGCCCCACACAGAGATGCCTCAGATCCCAGAAGGGAGGTCCCACAGGGTGAACTAAGGGCCCTGGGTCCAGCCCCAGATTCTTGCAAAAAGGTGTCCCCTTGGGCTTGTACTGGACACCAAAGCTGTTCACACATGGTTCTCACCCAGGGCGAGGGCTTACCTCAAGAAGGGGAGTGGGCTGTTCACAAGGCACTGGATGGGACAGCCACTTGGGGAAGGTCATGGAAGGGCTCTGCAAAGAAAAGAGTACTGCCCTGAGAAGGGCACAGCAGGAGAGCCCTGGAACCAGAGCCCAAGGTCCTGACGACAGAAGAAGGGCCCCTGAGTCCCAGACACTGAGAAAATCCTTTTCAGGACCCAAGGGCACATAAACTACCTAAGTTCTTCTGCTGAAGAAGGAAGCCCCATGAAGACAAGGGTCAGAAGCAGATTCTGGTCCATGAAAGTTCCAGATATGAAAGAGGCAAGTAGCCCCCAAAGTCAGGAAATATGAGGGCATGCCCTCACCTCTCATCATGAGCTTCTAAAATTCCTACCTGGCTAATTTCCCTGTGAGTCTCCCCATCCTTACCCATCCACTGCCACCCACACCCCAGGGCCTTCAAGCCATAGCTAGGAGCCCCGTGGAGAAAGGACCAGCCAACAGCTCTGAGCTGGTCACTCACCTTTGGTCCCTGCTGGAAGATCTGAAGCTCCTCCACCGTGAAAGACAACCACAGTGGTGATGGCTGTCGCAGAATCAGGCGCAGTTCCAGTACTTGGGCCATGTCACACAGCATCTGACACATAAACACACAGACACACAGACACACACACACAAGGACCCAGAGAGGCCCCAGCTCACTGCCCAGGAGCCAACCAGCAATGAGCCGAGGGGCCTTCTCCCCAGGCCTTGGAGAAGGAAAAGTAGTTCCTCCAAGGCACTTACCAAAGAACCACAACCCAGACCAGCCTTGCCCACCCCTCTTCGCGCATATATCCTGGCCCAGACCCCAGGCCCCTTGGGAGCCCTCATCTGGGCTGCCCTGGTCATGCTGAGTCCCAGCTGACCTGGTGCTTGAACAGCGATACGTACTCCTGGGCTCCCTCCTCACTGTGCGGATCAGGCATCAGGCAGTAGTCCCGCAGGCAGGTCACCCACTTGGCTGGAGTGTGTGTTGAGGTGTGCTGGCGAACACGGATGGTCAAAAAGGCTGTGTAGTAATTCTTAAACATGATCTCCTGCAACTAGGGCACACACAACCCACCAAAACAAATCAGACCAGGGTCCAGGGCAGGAGGGGTTTCAAAAGCACCACCTCTTTTCTACCAATCTAACAGTTTCAATAAGAACCCACAGGGGCTTTGCTTTCCTAGAAGAACTCACAGTATAAATAAGCACATCACGCAAACAAACCATGATCTCAGGTCTTGCCGCACGTCCTTGATGCTGCCAGAAGTCAGAGCCCTACCTAACTCTAGAAGAGTCAGAAAATGTACAGATGAGTTCCTCAAGTGGACGGTCAAAGGGTAGAAAATGTAAAAGTAGCATATACAAAGGTGCACCAAGAAGCGAACCTGGCACATGCCTGTGCCAGAGAGTGGTTCAGCCTAGTTACAGTAGTTCTCATCACTGCATAGTCATCAGAATTAATCGAGGGGATTCCCTGGTGGTCCAGTGGTTAGAACTCGGCACTTTCACTGCCAGGGCTGGGATTCAATCCCTGGTTAGGGAACTAGGATTTCACATGCCACATGATGCAGCCAAAAAAAAAAAATACTGAAGGAAAAATTTTTTAAAGCATAGGTGTACAGGCTCCACCCCAGGCCTACTGAATCAGGATTACCAGGGTTGGGCACTTTAATGAAGTCTCCCAGCCTAGAGAAAGGAACAGCTTGAGTAAGAACCATACACTACAGGACAAAGTGGGTGGGGCCGAGAGGCAAGGAGGGCAAAGACACAAAGTGGCTCTGAACGTCAGGCCATTAGAAAGTGGACTTTGTCCTGTGTTGAGGGCCTGCGGTGTCCAGTTACTCGTGGAACTGGAGTCTGGAAACTGCAGCCACTGGGAAGATCCTGATGAGGTTTGAGTTGAACAGCAGGGTCTATTGGAATGGGCAGACAGCAGGTATGGGGGTAATTCATTGTCAAATGATACCTAGCCAGTGGCCAGGGACAAAATCACCTCGCACCTCTGTTTGGTTCAAAACTGTTATTTCGAGCACCTAGCCTACTATTCTGGCACTTCCGTGTTTTAACACCGTTCTGGACATGGGGGAGAGATGTTGAAGTGAACAGAAGAGGAAACTGCACTCTAATATGTGTTAACAAAAGGAATAAAGAAATGGTTAACTGACTATTACGGGCGAGATACCGCAAAGGCTTGCAGCAAACGATTCATTGCCTGGGACACGCCCGAGTTCCCAGATAAGCCCCGCCCAGGAGCCCCGGTCGCGCCCACAGGGCTTGCTCACCTCGAAGGGCGCGACGCTGGGGAAGGTGACATCGATGACCAGCACACCAGGCCGGCCTTGGGAGGTCCGCACGTCGCCCACCTGCAGGGCCACTGTACCTTTCACATGGCAGGGGACCGACACGCGGGACATGGTGGCAGCGGTCGCGACTACTCACAACCGCCGCTCCTGGCCTCTGCCCAATGGTTCTTCCCGGCGTCCTCAGCAGGGCCTCAGGAACTACAACTCCCGAGAGGACTCGCGCTAGGCCAGCCCGGCCAGTCACCGATGCTCGGGGCGGGCCGGAATTCGGAAGTGCTTGCGGAAGTGCTCCTTCAGCCAATCACTGAGCGAGCGAGCCGTAGAGGTCAGTCGCAGACCACGCCCAGGAACGGCCTAGCCGTCTGGATAGAATCTGTGCTGAACTCTCTAGGCGCCCGAAGTCTTAGTCCGTTTCTGCCTCTGTGCGGGGCTGACTTAATTTAGCGCGTAAAGTTACAAGCATGAGTGAGCATGTCTGGAAGACACTGATTGCAGAAGTAGATATTACGCCCTTCCCCCCTTTTTTTAAAGGGCAAAGGATTTGAAGAGATAATTCACAAAAGAAGATAAATAGCCAATATGCCCATGAAAAGATGCCTAACATGAGTATTCATCAGGGAAATACAAATTAGAACTTCCCTGCACCCACTGCTGCTGCTGCTGCTAAGTCGCTTCAGTCGTGTCTAACTCTGTGCGACCCCATAGACAGCAGCCCACCAGGCTCCTCTGTCCCTGGGGTTCTCCAGGCAAGAATACTGGAGTGGGTTGCCATTTCCTTCTCCAATCCTGCACCCACTAGACAGGCTACAATTAAAAACTGAGGAGAATGTGGAACTCTTATCCACTGATAATTTCCTGCCACTTTGAAAACAGTTTGGCCATTTTTTTATGGACTAAATTTATACCTAAAATATGATTCAGCCATTGCACTCTTTAAGTATTTACCCAAGAGAAAAGAGTTAAGCGTCCATTCAAGGGCTTTATTCATAATAGCCAAAGTTTGGAAATAATCCAGATGTCCAACAGATGAGCAAATGAACAGATTAGGTAATTGTGGTATAGCCATACAATGAAATACTACTCAACAATAAAAAGAAATGAACAAATCCACTTGTCTATCAACAGATGAATGGGTAAACAGTGTAATTACACAAAATGGAATTATTCAGCCTTGAAATGAAGTTCTGGCATAGGCTTCAACATGGAAAAACATTGAAAATATTACACTAAGTAAATAAGCCAGATATAGAAGAGCGAATATTGTATAATTCCACTGATGTGAGATACCTAGAAGAGGCAAACTCACAGAGACAGAAAGTTAAATAGAGGTTGCAGGGGCTGGGGAGGGAGAAATACAGAGTTGTTGCTTAACAAATACAGAGGTTTAGTTCAAGATGGATGAAAAAAAAAAAAAATCTGGAAATAGTGGTGAGAAGTACACAGCACTATGTACATAAGGCCAATGAAGTATGTATACAGTTAAATGAATAAATGGCAAATTTGATGTCATGTATGTTTTACTACAATAAAAAACAAATGAACAACTGATATACACAGTACCACGACTAGATTTCAAATGTCCTATATTCAGCAAAAGAAGTCAGACTCAAGTGAGTTCATATGGTATGGTCCCACTTACGTGAAATTCTAAAAAAGTGACAATTAATCTAGAATAATATAAATCAGAACAGTTTTCCCTAGGGCCAAGGGTGAAGGGAGGAGATTGACTATGAAGAAGTACAGGTGAGTATTTGGGGATGATGAGAAGGTTCTATGACTTGATTGGCTGTGGTTGTATTTCTTTAGACTTTTGTCAAAGTTCATTAAACAATCCTTAAGATATGTGCATTAAAAAAAAGTTTTTTTTTTTTATTTTTTGTCTGCCCCACAGGGCATGTGGGAATCTTAGTTCCCTGACCAGGGATCAAACCTGGCACCCCTGCATTGGAAGCATGGAACCTTAACCACTGGACTGCCAGGGAAGTCTCAATATATGTGCATTTTATTATATATAAATTATACTGCATTTGGGACTTCCTTGGCTTCCAGTGCTTAGGGCGTGAGTTCAATCCCTTGTCAGGAAAGTAGGATCCCACAGGCCACACAGCAGGGCCACAATAAATAAATATTGATTTGTTAAAAAAAAAAAAAAAGCATGCCTCAATAAAGAAATAAAAAATAAGATAATAATAAGAAAAAAGGGGTGGGGGGGAGGTTCAAGAGGGTGGGGACATAAGTATGCCTATGGCTGACTCATGTTGATGTATGACAGAAACCAATACAAGATTGTAAAGCAATTATCCTTCAATTAAAAATAAACAAATTTACAAACAAACAAAAGTAAGTTATACCTCAAGGAACATAATTCAACAATAAAAAAATTCACCGTCATATTTATCATCATCACCATCCTTCCAGATACCCGTGAAACAATGCCCCAGAAATTGTCAGTTAAGCCTGCTTTATGGAGGCCATAACAAAGCTGAGGCCAGACACAGTTCAGTGATTTCCAAAGCCAAGAAAGCAGTATGGAGTAGAGCTGGAACCAGAGCCTCTTTTGCATTCCTTCCTTATAAGTCAGAACTCTCCAGACAAACCCTCCACCTTTGGTGACCCGGGCCTTATCTGTGTGAGGTCTCCAAGAGACACAGGCCCAGTGTACCCATAGAATTCTTATAGTGGGGCATCAAACAGACACAAAACCACAATTCCAGGCCAGTCCAAGGAGCAGTCTGGAGGAGCTGAGCCTTCCTAGGCCAGACCTAGAGGCCTCCAGTGACAGAAAACCTTCCCTCCTTCATTGTAATTTGGAACCTTGGGCTTTCCAGACTGCTCCCTGCTATCCCCGTTTTGACTCAGACTAAAGACTCCTCGCCTGGGTCCTTCCAGGTTCCTGAGGGTTTCCCCTTTAGGGAGCAGCACTCCCTGCCCCCATACTGGAGCAGTGGCTTCCCTACATTCCAGAGGACTATAGGCCTCCTGAGAATCAGGAGGACACAGTCAGGTTGTGGTCTTCAGGACTCAGCTCTGACAGCAGACCCATGAGGGCCCTCATCACAGATGAGTCTCACGTCATATCTCTCCAGTAGACAGCTGCCTCTGCACCATATATGTATGGAGAGAGAGAGCTCAACTGAAAGATTAAGTTTATGAACTTACAGACTGTTGGTTCCCGTGAGTACAGAGGCTGAGAACTCCCACGATCTGCAGCTGGCAGATCTGAAACCCAGGAGAGCCAGTGTATAGTCCTTCTTTTAAAAATAATTTATTGTTATTTATTTGCTTCTGCCAGGTCTCAGTTGTGGCAGGCAGGGCCTTTGATCTTCTTGTGGCGTGTGGAGTCTTCATTTTATTTTATTTTTTAGTTAGCACATATGTGGGATCTAGTTCTCTGACTAGGGGTCGAATCCCAGGCTTTGGGAGTGCCACTGAAGTCACTGGACCACCAGGGAAGTCCCACCAATGAGTAGTTCTAGTTCAAGTCTGAAGGCATAAGAACCAGGAGAGCTGATGGTATAAATTCCAGTCCAATAGCTGACAGGCTTGGAGACCCTAAAAGAGCTGATGTTTTGGTCATAACCCAAAGGCTGGAAAAAAAAAATGTTCAAGTTCAAGCAATCAGATGTGAGGGTTTCCTTTTATACTCAGCCTTTTTGTTCTATTCAGAAATTCAATTCATTGGATGAGGCCCGCCCATATTAGGAAGGGTAATCTGCTTTACTCAATCTATTCAAATATTAATCTCAAAAACTAAAAAAAAAAAAGGAGAGAAAAGAAATAAACCAATGTTAATCTGACACAGAAACACCCTCAGACACACACCCACACACCTAATAAAGCTTGGCTAAATATCTAGATACTCCCTGGTCATTTCAAATTGATGTATAAAATTAATCAGCACACAGTATGGTTTTTTTTTTTTCCAGTATGTTTTTAAATTTCCACATATATAAGATTTTTTTTTCAGTTTTCCTTATCTTATTGATATCTAGTTTCATTCCCTTATGACCAGAAAGGAAAAAATACTCTGTGTGATTTCAATCTTTTTAAATTTATCTAGACTTGTTTGTGGAGAAGGCAATGGCAACCCACTCCAGTACTCCTGCCTGGAAAATCCCATGGGCGGAGGAGCCTGGTAGGCTGCAGTCCATGGGGTCGCTATGAGTTGGACACGACTGCGTGACTTCACTTTCACTTTTCACTTTCATGCATTGGAGAAGGAAATGGCAACCCACTCCAGTGTTCTTGCCTGGAGAATCCCAGGGACGGGGGAGCCTGGTGGGCTGCCGTCTGTGGGGTCGCACAGAGTCGTACACGACTGAGGCGACTTAGCAGCAGCAGCAGCAGACTTGTTTGTGGGCTAACACATGACTTACTCTGGAGAATGTTCCACGACCACTTGAGAAGAATGTATATTCTGGTATTGCTGGATAAAATGTTTTGTACATCTCTGTTAGGTCTCGTTGGTTTACAGTATTGCTTAAGTCCTCCATTTCCTTATTGATTATGTCTGGGTCTATCCATCATTGATAGTGGAATACTGAACTATTATTGGAGCACTGTGTATTTCTCCTTTCAATTCTGTAGATTTTTGCTTCATATATTAATATTTTGGGGCTCTGTTGTAAGATGTATGTACATTCATAACTGTTATATCTTCTTGTACCTTTTATTAATATTTTTCTTCTTTGTCTCTTGTAATCTGTTTTGACTTAGGTCTAATTTGCCTTACAATCAAAGAGCCACCCAGCCCTCTTTTGGTAACTATTCAAATGGAATATATTTTTCCACCCCTTAGTTTCAGTTTCTTTGTGCCCTTATACCTAAAGTGAGCCTCTTATAGATACATATAGATAGACCATTAAAAAAAAAAACATTCAGTCTGGGGAATTCCCTGGCGGTCCAGTGGTCAAAACTGGACTCACACGCTTTGGGCTTCCCAGGTGGCTCAGTGGTAAAGGATCCGCCTGCCAATGCAGGAGACGCAGGAGATGTGGGTTTGATCCCTGGGTTGGGAAGATCCCCAGGAGAAGGAAATGGCAACCCACTTCAGTATTCTTGCCTGGAGAATCCCATGGACAGAGGAGCCTGGTGGGCTACAGTTCACGGGGTCACGAAGAGTCAGACACAACAGAGCAGCTGAGCATGCAACTGTTTTCACTGCCAAGGCCTTGGGTTCAATCCCTGGTCAGGGAACTAAGATTCCACAAACTGTGCAGCATGGCCAACACATACATAATAAAAATACTATATATGTCATCTGAATGACCAAAATATATATTTCTCATATATATTTGATCTTTACCCACAGTTTCTGGTTCACAACCTTTCAAAACTCTTGGAATTTCCTGAGAGATAAGAGCAATGGGATAATACTTGGCTTCTTGTCCTCAAATCCTGAAAACCCTTTAGGGAAAGTGACTTTTGGATTCCACCCAAGGGTGGGAGCTGATTGCAGGAGAACTTTTAGTCCCACTCCCCAGACCTCAAGGGAGGGGAGAATGGCTGGAGGTTAAGTCAGTCACCAGTGCCCAATGATTTAATCAATCACGTAATGAAGCTTCCATAAAAACCCCAAAAGGACAGGGTTCAGAGACCTTCCGGGTTGGTGACTATGTGGAGATGGGCAGAGAGTGGTGCCTGGAGAGGGAATGGAAGCTCCACACCCCTTCCCATGCCTTGCTCTTTGTATCTCTTCTTCTGGCTATTGATCAGTATCCTTTAATAATCCTCTTAGGACAAATCAGTAATCTAGTAACTAAGATATTTCACTGAGTTCTGTGAATTGTTCTAGCAAATTAATGGAAATTGAGAAGCAGGCTTTGGAAGTTCTGATGTACAGCCAGCGGGTCAGAAATACAGGTGACAAAAGTTGAGATTGGCAGCATAAATTGGAGAGGGTTATTGTAAACTCAATATGTAGCCAGTTAATTAGAAGCACAGGTAACAACCTGGCCTTGTGACCTCTGTCTGCAGTGGAGGGCAGTCTTGTGGGACTGAGCCCTTGACCCATGGAATTTGATTCTATCTCCAGATAGATATTTGATGATGTTTAAAGTCTGTAGGAATTTATGGAATAGCTAACCAAGACCAACAAACAAGTTTAGTCTTTATGAACATCCGTATGCTCTAGAATTAACTACTGAACTCCCAGTGAAAAGTGTCAGGATAAAAAAGGCACTAAAAATTAATCAGATCTTAGTGATAATGGCTTATTATTCATTGAATATCATCTTTATTTCTAATAGGATTTGTTGCATACCATTCCTGAAATGTCTGTCTTAGAAGTACAGTTACAATGGAAGGATTTAATTCATGATAAAGATCAGTATATGTTGAAAACATGTAGTTCAGTTTGTTTCAGATTAATTTTTTCAGGAAAAATTGTTTTAAAGGTTCAAGGAAGCCATAGTTATAACTGAATAATATTATAGTTTTATTATTGTGATTTACACATTCTTTCTAAAAAATACGTTGATCCTTTAATTCCCAAAGAGATGGAGACCTCGATAATAACCATATTTAAAAAACCCATGTCTTAAAACAAGGCTTACTTACCAGACATAACTGAATGTAGAAAGCCCTTTTTCAACACTGTATGCAAATTAGTTAGGTTTTTGCATGCATATTTAAGACTATACTTCAGCTGATAGTGTTTGTATCTTCAGCGTGTATATTAATCAGGTGGTGAATTATTCTTTCAGTCTTTGGTAGTAACTGGAAGTTGTCTTATGCTTTTGGTATTGCTTTGTAAAAGATTTTCATTTCAGAGAGGAGTGTTCACCTTTACCATTTAGCATAGTGATTTAAGTGTTGATCATTCCATTCAAGGAGAGTCATAATTTTTAATGGTAACTAGGAGAAGGAACTGAGAAGGCAATGGCACCCCACTCCAGTACTCTTGCTGGAAAACCCATGGACAGAGGAGCCTGGTGGGCTGCAGTCCATGGGGTCGCTAAGAGTTGGGAACGACTGAGCGACTTCACTTTCACTTTTCACTTTCATGCATTGGAGAAGGAAATGGCAACCCACTCCAGTGTTCTTGCCTGGAGAATCCCAGGGATGGGGGAGCCTGGTGGGCTGCCGTCTCTGGGGTCGCACAGAGTCAGCCACAACTGAAGCGACTTAGCAGCAGCACCAGCAGTGAGGTTTTGGTGGCTCAGACGGTAAAGCGTCTGCCTACAATGCGAGAGACCCGGGTTAGATCCCTGGGTCGGGAACATGCCCCTGGAGAAGGAAATGGCAACCCACTCCAGTACTCTTGCCTGGAGAATCCCATGAAAGGAGGAGAGTGGTAGGCTACAGTCCATGAGGTTGCAAAGAGCGGGACCCACTTTACTTCACTTTATTTTCAAGATGGTTTCAAGTTACATTGTGTCCTTTCCATTAAACCTGAAAGACTCCCTTTAGCATTTCTTGTAGGGCAGGTCTCCTGCTATATTGTTGCTTATTTTAAATAAGTAAATAGGGACTTTCCTGTGTTGTGGTTAAGACTCCACCCTTCCCCAGCAGGGGGCACAAGCTGGGTCCCTTCTCAGGGAGCTTAGGTGGCGCTAGTGGTGAAGAATCTGCCTTCCAACGCAGGATACACAGGTTTGATCCCTGGGTCAGGAAGAGCCCATGGAAGAGGAAATGGCAACCCACTCTAGTATTTGTGCCTGGGAAAGTCCGTGGACAGAGGAGCCTGGGGGGCTACAGTCCATGGGGTCACAAAGAGCTGGACACAACTGAACGACCTGAAGAGCACAGGGAGCTAAGATTCCCATGTGCCTGGCAGTGTAGCTTAAAAAAAAAGTTTAAAGTTTCCTGTTTTATTTTCGAACACATAAACATCTACTTGAGAGAGATATAACTCATATAAAATCTCTCTTGAGTTGTCCTCGGTTATTTTAAGAGTGTAGGACAGAGGAGCCTGTCATGCTACAGTCCACAGGGTCACAAAGAGCTGGGCTCAACTTTGAAAAACCAACAACAATGTTAACACTACCAAGCAAATTGAAGCAGGGTGGTGGTCTCAAAGAGTCCTGGGTGCCACGTACAGCCTCTGACTCCACTCGGCTGCTTGTTAAAGAGGCGGCAGAAGCTGAAGCTAATTTACGTTGTACGTGCAAAGTGCGTTTTCCTAATCTGAACAGTTCCATCGCTTTCAGCTGTCACTCCGGATAAGGGTTACTACCAGGGTGGCAAATTTCAGTTTGAAACTGAAGTTTCTGATGCATACAACATGCTGCCTCCCAAAGTGAAATGCTTGTCCAGGATCTGGCACCCCCAACAGCACAGAGACAGGTGAAATACCCCAAAGTTTACTGAGAGAAAACTCAATGTTCTCAACTGTTTGGGGCACTGGCTGGACTCCCACGAGGACTGGGAAGGATGTTGTTTGGGGATTAAACTGTTTACTAATCTTTTGAGTTTCGATGATCCACTAAATATTGGAGCTGCAGAACAACATCTGTGGGACAAGAAGAACTTCCGGAATAAAGTTGAAGACTACATTAAACATTAGGCCAGCTGACAGGAGTAGCAGACTGCAAGGCCATGGATCGCGCATTAAGAAGCTTATCTCCAGGCTTCCCAGGTGGCTCACTGGTAATGAATCCACTTGCCAATACAGAAGACACAGTTTCCAATCCTTGGTCCGGGAAGATCCCACATGCCAAGAAGTAACTAAGCCTGTGCGCCAAAACTACGGAGCCTATGCTCTAGAGCCCAGGAGCCACAAGTCTTGAGCCCACACACCGCAGCTACTGAAGCCCGCTCGCCCTAGAACCCGCGCTCCGCAACATGAGAAGCCACTGCGATGAGAAGCCTGCGCACTGCAACTAGGGAAAAGCCCATGCAAACAGTGAAGACCCAGCACAGCCAAAAATAAAGAAAATCATATATTAAAAAAAAAAAAGAAGTTTGCCTTCAACTGAAAGCAGAAGGTTGTTCCCTCCCCAGTCGAGTAAAAATCGCTCCATGCCTGCCCATTGCAGTCAGAGAGTTACACATAAATAAAGGAAGAAAATGTGTTTGGGGTTCTAAAGAGCTGTCTGCTCACCCTAACATGTTTACTTTTTGGAAACTGCACTGTACAGGCTGTTGGTGAGGTTCCCGAGAAGTTGTAATGAGCTCAACATTGAGACTAGAGCTGCCTTTGTGCACTTTCCCAAAGTCAGTTCCCTGCTCAGGTGATGCTAACGATGTGTTCTTTGTAGCTTGCAGGTTGGCAATCAGAAACATGCTCCAGACTCTGATTGCACGCAAATTCTTTTCGCTCCTTCGACAAATGTTGGTCCTGCCTAGATGTTATGAAGCTTCCCAGAATGCACAGTAGATGCCTTAATGAAATGCATATTTGATTTAAGTATATTTTGGGACAGATTTGTTATTTGTAAAATTTAACACTGTATTTGTTTTTTGGTTTTCATTTAGTTTGTATTTTCATTGTATAGTGCAGACAGAAAGATGTTAGGTCAAGCAACTTTTTTGGGGGGAGGTTAAGCAACTTTTGAGAAAGAATACAGAAAAATATGAAAGGCAAAAAATAAAAAGAGTGTATGTGTTCTCAAAATAAAAAACTTTGAGATCCGCTGTTCTAGGGTTTATAAATTGTTAGATCATGGCTGTGAGAGAATGAATATTCTTACATTTAATCAATAACATCAAACTTCTTCCCCAAATGGTCCTTTGCTTCCCAAAATAACAATAAGCAATAATCTTTTTAAACTGCATCTCTGGCCCTCCCTTCCTAATCTATCTCTTACACTATTCTATTCCCTGCTCTGGCCACGTTAGCCTCCACATTATCCCAGGCTTACAGGTTTACTTCCACCTGTTTGCTCACTCTCTCTCCTTTCTCCTTCTCAGCCCTGATATCTCCTTCAGTTCAGTTCAGTTCAGTTCAGTCTCTCAGTCATGTCCGACTCTTTGTGACCCCATGAATCGCAGCATGCCAGGCCTCCCTGTCCATTACCAACTCCCGTCACTGAGACTCATGTCCATCGACTCAGTGATGCCATCCAGCCATCTCATCCTCTGTCATCCCCTTCTCCTCCTGCCCCCAATCCCTCCCAGCATCAGAGTCTTTTCCAATGAGTCAACTCTTCGCATGAGGTGGCCAGAGTACTGGAGTTTCAGCTTTAGCATCATTCCTTCCAAAGAAATCCCAGGGCTGATCTCCTTCAGAATGGACTGGTTGCATCTCCTTAAAGTCCAAGGGACTCTCAAGAGTCTTCTCCAACACCACAGTTCAAAAGCATCAATTCTACAGCGCTCAGGCTTCTTCACAGTCCAACTCTCACATCCATACATGACCACTGGAAAAACCATAGTCTTGACTAGACGGACCTTTGTTGGCAAAGTAATGTCTCTGCTTTTCAATATGCTATCTAGGTTGGTTATAACTTTTCTTCCAAGGAGTAAGCGTCTTTTAATTTCATGGCTGCAGTCACCATATCTCCTTACCTAACATCATATTACACGTTCATTTATATGTCTGACCACCCTTTGGAACTGCACTGTCGAACAGAAATAAAATGCAAGCCACAAATGTGAGCCCCATATGTAATTTTAAAATTCTCAGTAGTTATGTTATAACATTTAAAAAAAGTATTCTTAATATTTTGTAAACGAACGTGCAAAGAGATAGATTGGAATGGTCTGCAGTTGGCACCCTTCCCTAGAACAGGTCCCAGGAATCTGAGAAAACATCTCCTGGCTGGCAACCCTCTGACAAAATAAGGACACCACCACCATCTGGATGAGAGTGAGGGGCAATGCACTCATGAAAACCACGTCCCAGCTTTCTGCGAACACATCTCCGAGGCTGGCAGTTCAGTTCAGTCAGTCAGTCGTGTCTGACTCTTTACGACCCCATAGACTGCAGCACACCAGGTTTCTCTGTCCATCACCAACTCCTGGAGCTTGCTTAAATTCATGTCCATCAAGTCAGTGATGCCATCCAACTGTCTCATCCTTTGTCGTCCCCTTCTCCTCCTGCCTTCGATCTTTCCCAGCATCAGGGGCTTTTCCAAAGAATCAGTTCTTCGCATCAGGTAGCCAAAGTATTGGAGTTGCAGCTTCAGCATCAGTTCTTTCAATGAATATTCAGGACTGATCTCCTTTAGGATGGACTGGTTGAATCTCCTTGGTGTCCAAGGGACTCTCAAGAGTCTTCTCCAACACCACAGTTCAAAAGCATCAATTTTTCGGCGCTCAGCTTTCTTTATAGTCCAACTCTCACATCCGTACGTGACTACTGGAAAAACCTTAGCTCTGACAAGACGGACCTGGCTGGCAACCCTCTGACATAATAGGGACAACAGCACCATCTGGTGGGAAATGGGGGTAACACACCGATGGAAATCGGGTCCGGGCTATGAACATAGCGCCTTGCTGGCAACCCTAGGACATAATAGGGACAACACCACCATCTGGTGGGGAATGAAGAGTAATGCACCCATGAGAATCAGGCTCCAGGACTCAAGGCTGGTGGAGGGGATGTAAGGTGGAGGTGGGCTCTGGGTGCCTGGAACGTTATTCCTTACCTGTGTTTTGGACCCTCAATTTTCCAAAAATCTTTCTCATACCTTATCTCTTAGTATTACCAAAGTAACTATCATATTAAGAATTCTATCAATAATCAAAACAAGGAGACTATGCTAGGCTCCCTTTTGCCTGGTCTACTCCTGAACTCTGGAAATTACTGTCTGAAAGAGTATCCTACAACCCAGTCCTCTGCCAAATCCTTATTATCATTCTTTTTTTTTTTTTTTTGGTCAGCCTTGGCAGGTTGTAGAATCTTAGTTCCCTGACCAGGAATCGAACCTGTGTCCTCAGCAGTAAAAGCCAAGAATTCCAATCACTGAACTGCCAGGGAATACCTTGCCCAGTCACACACACACACACACACACATACACACACACACAAGCTGCTCTTGCTTGTAATGTTTGGGGTTCCAGAAAGAGTCCGTATGTATAAAATTGTGCTGAATGAATGGTACCCTTGTCTAATGGCATAGTCTCCAATAACAATCAAGTTTCTGACCCAGGTGGGGAAAGCACCTAGCAATGTTGAGTAAACAAAGGAGAATAGTAATAATAACAGTAATAACAACCACTAACATTTAGCATTTACTAAGTAAGGGCACTGGTCTCTTTATGCTTGTGTTCTTCCTTCATTCCACTCCCCTTCGAGGTAGAAATCACAATTATATATTACAGGTAAGAGAAATGAGTGGCAAGGTTGAAATACTTGCCCTAGGCCATATAACTGATGAGTGGCCAAACTGGGTTTCAGTTTTGGCAGAAGGACACGGTGTTGTAAACAGAATCTGGCTTCAACTCTATGATTTTGGTAATTTAATAAATACAAACTGAGCACATTTTTTTTCAACGTGGGCATACAGCAGTGAACAAGTCTCTCCTCTCATAGAATATTCATTCTTGTGGAGGAGATAAGACAAATAAATCAGTTTACATATAATGTCTACAAGAGATAAGCACTCTGAACAAAACAGCAAGTAAAGCATACAACACAGTCTTGCTAGGATTCAGCTAGGCTTTCTGTTAAAAGCCTCCAGGGGCATTCCCTGGTGGTCTAGTAGTTAGGATTTGGGGCTTTCACTGCTGTGACCTGGGTTCAGTTCAATCCCTGAAGGGGGAAGTGAGATGCCGCAAGCCCCATGGCAAAAAAAAAAAAAAAAACCCAAAAAGGCCACCTGGACCCTAGGGAAGACAATAGTTCTTTCCCCATTTCCTACCCTGGGTTCAGCATTTTGATTGGCAGCAGGAAAGAAAGTTTGTGGCAAGAAAGTGATTAACAAGGCCGGGCTCTGCTTAAAGGTGACCACACCCAAAGCCCTGAATGAGTAGATGAGGGATTCAGTTTCAAGATGAACCAATTGGGAAGGCTGAGCTGAGTGGACCTTGAAGGTTGGGAGGGTCTGAGACTCAGGCAAGATCCAGAAATAAGGCGTGATTTAAATTGAGCTACGCTTAGCTTAAGGTGTGGTACATAATAGGTGCTCAGGTAAGGTAGTGAATGACTGACTGATAGAGCTGATAATTGAAAGGAATAAAACAAAACCCAAGAAGGTGTGTTGATGGGTGTGTGTGTGTGTAAATGAGCATTTAGAGCTTCCAGAATTCTCAGAGGCCCACAGGTTGGTGGCCAGACCCATCTGGAACCAGGCAAGCGGGCAGCAGATTCTATTGGGGTGTAAATGTAACCAGTCCAGCCCTGGTGAGTGCAGCACAAAGTCCTCAGCTGAGTTTGAAGCCGCCCTTTCTTTCGCACCAGGCGCCCCCAACCTCTGGGCTGAGAACTGGTACCTCCTGTTAGACCAGCGACAACGTTAGAAAAGAAATAAAGTGCTCAGTAAGTGTAATGCACTTGAATAATCCCCAAACCATCCCCCCGACCCCCACCCTCAGTCTGTGGAAAAATTGTCTTCCATGAAATCAGTCCCTGATGCCCAAAACTTTTCAGACGGCTGTTTTACTGTATCTCCAATAAGATAATTTGAAGTTGCTCCAAAGAGGTGGCATGGCAGACCGGCCCCTTGAGTCTCCCTGGTCCAGCCTCTCAGGCTCTAGAGGGCAGTGCAAGTCAAGATGGCCAGGAGCTGGCCCACGGCTCAGCCACTTGGGGCGGAACCAGACTAGCATTTCTCTGACCTTAAGCACACTGCAGGGCTTTCTAGCCTGGAGGGCCTGCAAGCACTGCAGGATGTTCAGGGCCTTCTGTATTTTCTTAAATTATTTTTTTTTTATTTATTTTTGGCCGTAGTGGGTCTGGGTAGCCACTGCCAGGGTTTTCTCTAGTTGCAGGGCAACTCTTTGTTGCAATGTGCGGCTTCTCACTGCAGTGGCTTCTCCTATTGTGAAGCACGGGCTCTAGAACAGGGGCTCAGTAGTTGCAGCACCTGGGGGTCTTCCTGAACGGGATCCAACCCGTGTACCCTGCACTGGCAGGCAGGTTCTTATTTGCTGGACCACCAGGGAAGTCTGGATCTTTTTAAATGAGAGGCAAGATTGTGCGTTCAGGGAGTATTTGGGGAAAAGTGTCGATAGTTTTTTCCGATTACGGAGGTGAGGAAGGCTGGGGACTCTGCCACAGGGAATGAAATCCATGGTCTCCACTTCCCAGAGTTGGTGTGCACACTGGTTCTACACTTTCTTCCTAAAGGTTGGCCAGTAGCCCCAGGTCCTTTGGGGCCTGTGGAGGACACAGCTGCTCTCATCCAGGGAGCCTGTGTCCAATGGTAGGAGGGGGTGGCAGGAAATAAGACTTTCTCTAGTCCTTGGGGGCTGCTGGGTACAGCTGGGCACTTGGAGCAGCTTCCTGCAGCTGCTAGGGACAAGGAGCCAGGGAATGCTTGCCCGTGTTTCCCTGGCTTTCCTGGGACCCGCTCTCTTGACACTGAAGTCACTGGGCCCCACCAGGCCCCACTCTGGCCTCACCGTTGGTACATTTTATCCCATTATGAAAGGAATCTGGAACGAGATGACTCTAGTGCCGGGCAATGCAGGACCGACAGGAGGCTGCCCAGAGGTTTGTCCGGTCGGTTCCCCTCCCTCCTTCCCTGAGCTCCTCCGTCTCAGCCCCCACCCTCCATCCCATCCCAGAACCTTCTGTTTGGAGCCAGGCAAGTTTCAGCAGAGTCTAGGATGCCTAGTCAGGGCCTGCTCAGGCAGTCACCTCTACCCCATTCTCATCCATGTGGCCAGGCCTGGACCGGCTCTGATGCGGCCGAAGCCCTCCTGGGAATTCCCCAATCCAGCAGGAAAGACCCAGCTTCAGTGATCTCTCCTCCAGGTGCACTCCTAGCCTGGGCCAGGCTGCCTGATGCCCCCCTCCTTGATTGCAGCTTTCCCAGGGGAGTTGCAACACACGCTTCTCTGTTGTTCTGGCTGTGACTTGTAGTTCTCTGCCTTTGACCTTCTTTCATGTCTGGGAAAACAGTAAAGGACTTGGGGATTTTTTTTTTTTTTTTCTTTTTTGACCATGTAAGAAGCATGTGGGATCTTAATTCCCCGACCAGGGATCGAACCTGCACCCCTGCATTGGAATTCAAAGTCTTAATCATTGGACTGCCAGGGAAGTCCCTCTTTTCGCCCTTTGAAAGGGGCTGGCTGAACCTAGAGTCCTCTGCCTTTTCCTCACTGATTTCTCCCTGCCCTCCCTAGTCCCTGATCACTCCCACAACTCAACACGGTCAAGACCCCACCAAGGCGATGCCGTGCAAACAAAGGGAGAAGAAGACAAAGACCTGGGCCTGTTCTTCCAAGTCTGGAAAGCCCTCCCTCTTGGGAGTTGAGGTTTTGACCCAGCTGTATCCATCTGCTCACTCATAAGGGGAGCCTGGCGTGCTGCAGTCCATGGGGTCGCAAAGAGTTGAAAATGACTGAGCGACTGAACAACAACAACAGCTCACTCAGCAAGCGCCAGTGGAGCTCCTTATTCTGGGCTAGGCACAGTGAAGGCTATAACAGTGAACACAGATCCGAAGCTTGGCTATCGACTGGCTGTGTGACCTCCGGTGACTCTATCCTCAGGCCTCAGTTTCCGCATCTGTAACATGGGGCCAATAATAATAGCCTCTGCAGAGCGTTGTTGGGAGGCCAAGTGAGATTTTGCGTGTCCAGGGTGCAGGACAGAGGTCAGCGACGGCAGCTGTTATTATCAGGGATGTGTTTATCCTCCAGAAGCCTGAGGTCTCCGGGAAACATAGGGAGTCAGGTGCTGAGAAGGCTTGTGGATGCTGTTCTATGGAGTAGGCAGGACTTGAGTAGGTAGAGGAAGAGGGGCCCAGGCAGGTGGCATTCTGCAGTGAGTTGAAGGAAAGCGGTGAGACTGGCAAATCTTTTTTTTTGCCTGTGCCAGGCCTTAGTTGTGGCATACAGGATCTTTAGTTGCAAAATGTGAGATCTAGTTCCCTGACCAGGCATTGAACCTGAGCCCCCTGCATTGGGAGTGCAGACTCTTAGCCACTGGACCACCAGGGAAGATCCAAGACTGGGGCATCTTGACCACTTGGGGCAGGTCCCTATAGCCCAGGGTGGTGTAGAATGGAGTGCAAATTTACTCTGTAGGAGGCTAGAAGTCTCTGAAGATATGTTGGTTTGTAAGATTTGGGCTCCAAAATGCCAGTTGGACTCACTGGGAGGTCTCTTCAGAAGGCTCTGGGTCTCCAGCACAGTTTTAAGGCTCTAAGAGGCCTCTGATTATACAGTGGAAGTGAGAAATAGATTTAAGGGCCTAGATCTGATAGATAGAGTGCCTGATGAACTATGGACGGAGGTTCGTGACATTGTACAGGAGACAGGGATCAAGACCATCCCCATGGAAAAGAAATGCAAAAAAGCAAAATGGCTGTCTGGGGAGGCCTTACAAATAGCTGTGAAAAGAAGAGAAGCGAAAAGCAAAGGAGAAAAGGAAAGATATAAGCATCTGAATGCAGAGTTCCAAAGAATAGCAAGAAGAGATAAGAAAGCCTTCTTCAGCGATCAATGCAAAGAAATAGAGGAAAACAACAGAATGGGAAAGACTAGAGATCTCTTCAAGAAAATTAGAGATACCAAGGGAACATTTCATGCAAAGATGGGCTCAATAAAGGACAGAAATGGTATGGACCTAACAGAAGCAGAAGATATTAAGAAGAGATGGCAAGAATACACAGAAGAACTGTACAAAAAAGATCTTCACGACCCAGATAATCATGATGGTGTGATCACTGACCTAGAGCCAGACATCCTGGAATGTGAAGTCAAGTGGGCCTTAGAAAGCATCACTACGAACAAAGCTAGTGGAGGTGATGGAATTCCAGTTGAGCTATTCCAAATCTTGAAAGATGAAGCTGTGAAAGTGCTGCACTCAATATGCCAGCAAATTTGGAAAACTCAGCAGTGGCCACAGGACTGGAAAAGGTCAGTTTTCATTCCAATCCCAAAGAAAGGCAATGCCAAAGAATGCTCAAACTATCGCACAATTGCACTCATCTCACATGCTAGTAAAGTAATGCTCAAAATTCTCCAAGCCAGGCTTCAGCAATATGTGAACTGTGAACTTCCTGATGTTCAAGCTGGTTTTAGAAAAGGCAGAGGAACCAGAGATCAAATTGCTGGATCATGATCAAACATCCGCTGGATCATGGAAAAAGCAAAAGAGTTCCAGAAAAACATCTATTTCTGCTTTATTGACTATGCCAAAGCCTTTGACTGTGTGGATCACAATAAACTGTGGAAAATTCTGAAAGAGATGGAAATATCAGACCACCTGACCTGCCTCTTGAGAAATCTGTATGCAGGTCAGGAAGCAACAGTTAGAACTGGACATGGAACAACAGACTGGTTCCAAATAGGAAAAGGAGTGCGTCAAGGCTGTATATTGTCACCCTGCTTATTTAACTTCTATGCAGAGTACATCATGAGAAACGCTGGGCTGGAAGAAGCACAAGCTGGAATCAAGATTGCTGGGAGAAATATCAATAACCTCAGATATGCAGATGACACCACCCTTATGGCAGAAAGTGAAGAGGAACTCAAAAGCCTCTTGATGAAAGTGAAAGTGGAGAGTGAAAAAGTTGTCTTAAAGCTCAACATTGAGAAAACGAAGATCATAGCATCCGGTCCCATCACTTCATGGCAAATAGATGGGGAAACAGTGGAAACAGTGTCAGACTTTATTTTTTTGGGCTCCAAAATCACTGCAGATGGTGACTGCAGCCATGAAATTAAAAGACGCTTACTCCTTGGAAGGAAAGTTATGACCAACCTAGATAGCATATTCAAAAGCAGAGACGTTACTTTGCCAACAAAGGTCCATCTAGTCAAGGCTATGGTTTTTCCTGAGGTCATGTATGGATGTGAGAGTTGGACTGTGAAGAAGGCTGAGAGCTGAAGAATTGATGCTTTTGAACTGTGGTGTTGGAGAAGACTCTTGAGAGTCCCTTGGACTGCAAGGAGATCCAACCAGTCCATTCTGAAGGAGATCAGCCCTGGGATTTCTTTGGAAGGAATGATGCTAAAGCTGAAACTCCAGTACTTTGGCCACCTCATGCGAAGAGTTGACTCATTGGAAAAGACTCTGATGCTGGGAGGGATTGGGGGCAGGAGGAGAAGGGGACGACAGAGGATGAGATGGCTGGATGGCATCACTGAGTCGATGGACATGAGTCTGAATGAACTCCGGGAGTTGGTGATGGACAGGGAGGCCTGGAATGCTGGGATTTATGGGGTCGCAAAGAGTCGGACATGACTGAGGGACTGAACTGAATTGAACTGAACTGAACTGAACTGAAGAGGCCTCACTTTCCATCAAGTGTTCATTCACTCATTCCAATTTTACTGGGTACCTTCTAAGTGCCAGGCCCTGTCTCCAGTCCTATAGATTCCCAGGATGAAGCGCATAGCCGGACACAGGCCCTCTGTCTGTCCCAGGGATGAACTCTGCTGCTGCTGCTGCTGCTGCTGCTAAGTCGCTTCAGTCATGTCCGACTCTGCGCGACCCCATAGACAGAAGCCCACTAGGCTCCCCCGTCCCTGGGATTCTCTAGGCAAGAACACTGAAGTGGGTTGCCATTTCCTTCTCCAATGCATGAAAGTGAAAAGTGAAAGCGAAGTTGCTCAGTGGTGGCCGACTCCTAGCGACCCCATGGACTTTGTGGCTGCCACCCAAGGGCTGAGTTAGCAGTGGACCTGGCCCCACAGCGCCCCCTCCTGGCAGGCCACCGTGGATTTTAAAAATTATTTGTCTATTTTTTTTTTTTTTTTAATTTGGCTGCTTCAGGTCTTAGTTGCAGCACGTTGATTTTATTTGCGCCATGTGAACTCGTAGCTGTGGCATGTGGGATTCGGTTCCCTGACCAAGGATCGAACCCGGACCCCCTGCATTGGGAGAACAAAGTCTTAGCCACTGGACCACCAGGGAAGTTCCCATGTGGTTTTATGGGAGAAGGTGCTCGGGAGACCGAGGCCCAAGAAGACTAGGGGGATGCGAAGGGTGGGGGTTGGCACCTCACTGTCGGGCCGACAAGGAGGCAAGGGGACCTTGGCCCTGGAGGAGCCTGGGAGCAGCAGCAGGCAGCCCACAGCTGTGACGGGTCCCCAGAATTTGAGGTCAAGGACATCTGAACCACAGGGCTGTGGGTGGGCTAGCAGGGCCAGGGGCAGGGGAGGAGGAAGTTGTGGTGGTTCAGCGGGAGGCAGTGTCCTGCTCTGATCCAGCTGTCAGGGAACAGCTGCTGGCCCGGAAGGGGGAGGGACGCAGGGCAGCAGCAGGTGAAGATGCCCCCTGGCTGCTGGGCTCTGGGAACGGAGGTAGAGAGCCAGTGAGGGGCGGGAGGGCCTGGGCGGGGGCGGGGGGGGGAGGCGCAGCATCTGCTGCCCACGGTGGCCAGCCTGGCTCCAGGCTTTCAGAGGCAACTGGAATTACTCTGAAAAGGAAAGGCTGGGCTGAGTTTGGGGGTAGGGGATCATGGCCAAAGGATCTCCTCCGTGTTCCAGTGGTTTCCCCCCCACCTACCGCCCAAGCCATTCTCTTGGGCTGCACTAGCTCCCTCAGGAACCCTCTAGAATCCTCCCCCTCCCTACTCCCTGTTTTTTTTTTCCCCTTCTCCCCGACTCCTCAGCTCCTTGTCTGCACCTGTGCCTTGGCCCTTCTTCTAGGAAGGAAAGTAGACAACCACAACCAGTGTCTTTCAGAAAGCTCCGGCCCATGGGTCATGGAGAGAAAGGAGTTTGCCCAAGGTCCCAGTCAGTCAGAGGCCAGTGCCAGGGCCCCTGCCTGTGTGCCCCTGGCCCTTGGGGCCTCAGCTCTGAGGAGGTTGAGCAAGTAGGCCTGGTATCCACCCCCAGGCCAGGAACTGCCTCCTGTGGATTGGAAATTAAGCGGGAGTGAGGCTGGTCCCAGCGGTTGTAGGTGCAGGAATGAGGCTTGTGCGTTCCCACTCGTCTGCTTACCTCAACCCCAGGGCCTCAGGACCGCCACCGCCACTGAACCAATGGCTGAGGGTCTGGGTAGTGGGGTGGGTACATGGAAGTTTCAGGCAGTAGGCAGGCAGGGGGTCAGTTGAGGCCAGTGTTCTGTCCTGGGGCTCCGCAGCCTGAGAGGAGCAGCTGCTTGGCGCTTCTGTGAGGTCCAGACTCCCCTTTGGGAGCAGCCGTCTCTCCACCTGAGGTCCCCGATGTTGTGTTTTTCCAGCTGCCACGTTCCCTCAGACACTTAGGGGCACAGAGTTGGGATGGGGAGGAAATGTCTCTTTTTACCTTTTCTGTAAAAATTCTCCACGGATCATGAATGGGTCTCTGTAGGGCTCTTAGGTCCTGTCAGGGTGCAAAAAGTTACCGCCATGCTTACAGCCAGTCGTGCCCACAGCCAGAGGTCCAGCGCCCTGGCTTCAAGCTGGGGATTCTCTTACCTCAAGGGCCCATCCTGAGTCCAGTCCCCAGTCTGTCCCCTTACAGGCCTTGCTGATCCCTGGCGTTCCCTGTTAGGTTCAGGCAACAGAATCCATCCGATGAATACAGATCCTCTCCTGCCCATTTCCGGGTGACCCCAACCGGGCCCTCCGTCCATTCTGGCCAAGTGGCAGCTGCAGGGAGGGACCTTTGAAGGTTACGGGTCCTGAGTGGTGAGTGGAAGAGAGATGGATGGGACAGCTGGCCGAAGCCTCGTGCATTTGCCAGGTGACACCCCGCGTGTCCTGAGGGCCTCCTGCAAGCTGTGTCTGGCAGCAGTCCTAGGGGAGTTGGGTGGGCGGGTGTGTGTGTGTGTGTGGGGAGTGGGTATCGCCCCCCTGTCTTGGGGCGGGACATCCTCCCCTATTCCTATATTCTCTCCCCGCCTTCACCTGGACCAAGTCCACGGGCTTCCCTTCCTCAGGGAGAAGGTTCTAGGCCCTTTGGTGGGCTCTGCAGGATGTCTCCTAAAGCCTGCAGGGTAAAACAGGAACTGCTCAGGCCATTCCCCTCCCCACCGGCATGCACACTCCCCATTCTTCCTTCTCTGGGGCTGGAAGGAGAGGATGCTGCTGCCTCTCTGGCCTCGCTGCATTCCGGTGGAAGGTGGAGGCAAGGAAAGGGAGAAATTCGTCTTCTAAACACTTGTTCTGACTTGACTTCCCTGGCGCCTGGCGCCCCTCTCCTGAGGGACCCCCATCTCTGCCCCATCCCTGCCTGCTCATCCACCTCCTTTCCCACCTAGGGGAAGGACGGGCTCCAGGGCTGGGGCCAAACTGCCGCCCCCTCCTTCCTGGCCCCACTGCATTCCTTCCAGGAGGCCTGAGGGCACGGTCCCCACTCCCCTCCTCCTCACTCCCACCTCCAGCTTCCCTGCTGCTGGCTTCTGGGATCCTGTACTTGTTTCAAAGCCTAGCCTGGTTCAGTGCAGCTCCAGCGCCGGCTACCCCACCCTCCCCCAATCCCCGGTCACTCTTGCTCCCTTGTTTTGTGTTCCATTCACTGGTCAGGCCATGGTGACCGCCTGGTTTCCTCAGACCCGTCTGGCCACTTTCTCCTCTGCCTTCACCTCGGTGGCCGTTCCTTAGAAACGCCCAGGACTCCCTCCTTCACCTCCTGTGGCCTCTGCCTTCGAAGAAAGGGCGTCCCTGATGAGCTGTAGCACACAGCAGATCCTGGCCCCTCCCGGGTCTCTCATCCCCTGATGACTACATTTTTGTCTACTGTAGAGCTTGTTACACTAGAATCTGGGTCCCACGAGAGCAGCTTGCTCCTTCTGTCCTTTGCTGGGTTTCCAGCACACAAAAGGCTCAGCAGATACCTGCAGATCAACAACACACTGATGGGTGTTTCACACTGGCTCTGACTCAGTCCCCAAAAGTGCTGTTTTATCACTCTCAGTGAGCAGGAGGTCTGAAACCCGCATAGGAGGGCAACTGGTGCTGAGGGACAGGCTCAGAGAAGGCAAGTAGCTTCTTCCAGGTCACACAGTGAACTTAGCTCTGGGTCCCAGTGGGGGCTTATTCCTCATATGGACACACCTGGACATTTGGCCGATATGCTAACATCCTCTCTCTTTTTAAAAAAATATTTACTGAGTTTATTTGACTGTGCCAGGTTTCAGCTGGGGCATGCAGGATCTTCAGTTTCCCCATGTGGGATCTAGTTCCCTGACCAGGGATCGAACCCAGGTCCCTTTGCTTTGGGAACATGGAACCTTAGCCACTGAACTGCCAGGAAAGTCCCATCGCTCTTTACCCTTATTTATTTTTTGGTTGTGCTGGGTCTTTGTTGCTGTGAGTGGGCTTTTCTCTAGTTGAGACGAGCAGGGGCTACACTTTGGCATGGTGTGAGGACTTCTCATTGTTGAGAAGCTTCTCTTGCAGCTCTCTTGTTGTGGAGCACAAGGACTTCAGTAGCTGTGGCTCGTGGACTCTAGAGCCCAGACTCGGTAGTTGCGGCGCACAGGCTTTGTTGCTCCGTGGCATGTGGAATCTTCCCAGAGCAGGGATCGAACCTGTGTCCCCAGAATTGACAGGCGGAATCCTATCCACTGTACCACCCGGGAAGTCCCACTGTTTATTAGTGCCCTTCAAGATGTTTGGATGAATCCCTCTTATTCTTCCCCGAAATGCTGGGGATTTCCTAGACTACAGGTGAAGTTCCCAGGGCTCTGCCTGTATGTGTCAACACAGCTTAGAGCAAAGGCTATCTGTCCAATAGAGGTTCAATGCTTTCCAGTGTTCTAAGGACATACACATCAACCACGAGTGCAGAGTCAGAACCCATGGTTGTGGGGTAGCCTATTAATGTCTCTTGACTAAGAGGCCACTGAGAGGAGCCCAGGCTGATGACAAGCACAAGCCCAGATCACAGGCCTCCTCTGAGAATAAGAGGTCTTTCTGTCCTGGAGAAACTCTGGCTGAGCTCGAAGCCAGACATGGACATATGACTAAGCGTGGGGAAGGGACTCTCAATCTGGCTGAACAAGAAGAGTGTGGGTGGTGGAAACCCCCCGGCGGTTCAGTGGTTTGGACTCTGAGCTTCAACTGCAGGTGGCATAGGTTCCTCCCTGGTGGAGGAACTGAGAGCCCAGAAGCCACTCAGTGTGGCAAAAAAAAAAAAAAAAAGAATGTGAGCGACTTCCCCTAAGACTCTGGGTTTAGGGACTAGCGGGTCAGTGACTGAAAAGAATTAACAAATAGGTCCCTCAGCTTTGCTTGCCTCCACTGGATCCTCGGCCAGACGAGAACTAATCTGGTGTTTAGTCCAGTGCTCAAGGCCACAAGCCCAGCGTTTTGAGAATAATCACCCAGAGTTGGCCTTGGGGGACTATCTTATCCCTGAGTCAGAAAGGAGTGGAATGTGGCTAAGGGAAAGGGCAGCAGACATGTGTCCATCCAGGGGAGAGGTGACTTTTTTTTTTCTTAAGTCTTTATTGAATTTGTTACAATATTGCTTCTGTTTTATGCTTTGTTTTTTGGGGCCAGGAGGCATGTGGTATCCCCTGCTTTGGAAGGCAACATCTTAACCACTGGACCACCAGGGAGGTCCCGAGAGGTGACTTTCATTCATTCGACCAACCCTCACCCTTTCTATGGAGTTCCTGTCCCCACAGGACTGCGTGTTCTTGGAAGGCCAGCTACCTGGCTGGCTAGAGGATGGCCCTGGCCAGACACATATGAAGGGAAGCGCTGTGGTAGAGGGTCCTACAAGGGTAGGAACTGCATTCTGGGAAGGCTTGGTAGAGACCAGCAAACACGCCTACTGGCAGTTTCTCCCGGATAAACTTATCAGCCCTTTCTTTCTGCCAGAGCTGCTGGACAATCTGCCTTCTGTTAAAGCCAGACAAAAGGGACCCCTCCCTTGCTCTGATTTGGCTGTTCCTGCTCGCCAAGCCCATGGCCTCCGGCAGGCCTGTAGGCCCAGCATTTGTATGATCGGGCCTCCACCCTCAGCCAGCACTGACCCCTTCTCTTCTCCTTGGGGGCCTTGGGGGAGTATCAGGAATACCAGCCTCCCTCTCTCTGGAAAAGTCTGAGGCTGGGCACTGGCCCTTGGCCCTCAGTTCCTAGGGAATATGCTAGAATAATAAAGCTCTGGAAGCCTAGGACCAGAAGAAAGTTTGGTCTAGGTAGGTGTCTGCTGGATTTCACTTGAGCTAGAACCAAAGCCCTCGCTTCAATCATATCAGCCCCAAGTAAGCACTGGGTCATTTGCCGTGGGCCTTGTACAAGGCTTAGACTTTTGGGGAATAATTGCCAACCAAGAGGCAGCCAGCACTCCCTGATTCCTACCTTCCCAAACAGAAGTTGAGCCTCTATTACGCGCGTGATGTTAGGCGATCATTGCGACTTGGGATCAGGCAGGTGCACGTAACTGGCCTTGAGGGCTCATAATCTAGTGTGGAAGACAAACCTTACTTAATCTGATAATCTTCCCAAAGCCTCTGACTGGGGGTCTAAGTGGAGGGTGGAGGATGCACAGGAGGCTACACGGCCAGGCGAGTTGAGGGCCGACTGTCATGCCTGAAGGGTCTCATTCTCCGTCTCTTGATCAGTTCTCTCTGGGCGCATACCACATGGGGCCTTTGGGCAGCTGTTCCTGGGTGTGCCCTGGGCCTCACTCTTGGCTGTGCTTTCCAACTGGCTGTGAATACCAGGCCTGACCTACGATGGCTTAGGCACTGCTGGGGTTCCAGTATAATCTCCCAAGGGTGAGTCACTGAGGACCTTGTGCTGAGCCCTAGGGTGAGCTGTGAGAGCCCCAGGAGGGGAAAGGCTTCAACTTTCAGGACTCCAGGAAATAACAGGGCCTTGACTTTACAGCACCTGCCCAACCTAGGGGCCCATGAAGACTGTCGGCCTCTCTCTTTACTCTGGGGTGGTCTCCATGTGGGCTGGTTGGGCTCCAGTGGGGACTGGCTAGGCCCCAAGAGGCTGGCTGTCCAGGCCCCCTACCTTTGGGGCCTGAAGGAATAGGAGGTTGGGGGAACCCCACCTCCAGGCAAAAAAGAAGAAAGCCAGCAATGAGGCCCAGGGCTTGCAGCTGTTCTGGCCTTGTGGGAGGATCTGCCAAGGCTGGAGGACTGGGGGAAGGGAAGAGCATCAGCGCCAGCCTGGGACCACAGCATCACCAATGAGCCCCAAACCTGGAGAAGCAAGGACTGGAAAGATTTGGCTGTAAGGGTTTCAGGCAAACTCTGGCTGTTGCTCCTTTCCTCCTAGGACTAGGAAGGGCCTATCCCACCTTTTGGCATCAGCTAGTCAAGGTAGCGAGACCTTCTCTTGGTTGGAGCTCTGAGGGAGCTTGGGCATGGATGTGGTGCTGGGACTCTGGAGGCCAGATTGAAGCCTGGTGCCTCATCTAGCAAGACCAGTGCCAAAAATGAAGAAGGACTGTTACTCTAGCATCCATTGCTGGTCAGTGAAGACCAAAGAGCAGCTAGTACTCTTTGGGCTCCTCTGGTGGCTCAGATGGTAAAGGATCTGCCTATAACACAGGAGACCTGGGTTCGATCCCTGGGTCAGGAAGATTCCCTGGTGAAGGGAATGGCAACCCATGCCAGTATTCTTGCCTGGGAAATCCCATGACAGAGGAGCCTGGCGGGCTACAGTCCATGGGGTCACAAAGAGTTGGACAGGACTGAGCGACTAACACACACACACACAGCAGCTTCTGTGTAGATGCTATGAGAGATGAAGCCTGTACTCACTGCTGTCTTTTGTTTTGGGAAAACACACACACACACACATATATATGTAATTATATAGTCAGACACTAAAATACCCAGCAGAATCTCAAGCTGCAAAGCAGTGTCTGGTGTGCCTTTGTGGGTGGGTGGGAAACTCTGTAAGCTGAAGGAGTGAATGAAAGAATGTATTTTGTTTATAAACCTGAATAAATTCCTGCATTTTTAGCCTTTATGAAGCAGCAGAGTTTTAAAACTGGATTTGAGAGGACATCCATTTTTTAGGCTTAACATCCAAGGGATGATTAGGGAATTTGGGACTTTTTCCCGGTTTTCAGTTCTTTTTCCAGTTCATTTCCAGTGAATGAACCTTGGAGCCTCTGCATTTAAGTATAAAGAATCACAAACAGGTATGTGTGTTGGAGACAAGGCGTTCTTTTTGCTCTCTGAAATTTGCTTCTTCCAGTTCTCACTATCGAGGGGGAGAAAGCAGGGGAGACCAAGAGCTGTTGGGATTCTTTGGGAGGAATCCGAGGCAGGCAGCAGCCAGTTCTGTGTTCAGAATGTACTTGCTGACAAGAGTGCGGGCCTGGAATTCCAGGCTGGCCCCGGGCCCAGAAGGGGATGGAACCATCCTGAACAGGGTTTGGGGAACAGAGCCCACCTCAGGTCACATCCCCAGAGTCATCCCTTATCTGTGGAGTCTGGGGCCTTTGAGATAGTGGATCTAGGTAAGCCCTGGGGAGAGTGAGAGAGTCTTTAGGACCCTCTCCTTGAAGGGAGACAGACCTCAGCAGTAACTCCCAGCCCTTTATTCACCCAACTCCCTGAAAGAATGTGGGGCCTCGAGCGAGTGACCAGTGCCAGCGGGTCAGAGCTATTTCTGGTGGCTGAGGAGGCATCGGATTCCGGGTGTTCAGGGCAGGAGGAGGAGGATGGAGGAGGGTCAGGCCTGAGGCGCTTCCCGGACGCGCCGGCCTGCTGGGGGCTAGGCCCCCCAGAGAGGGGCCGGCTTCCTGTTCTTCCGGCCCTCGCCTCAGTTTCCCCATCAATATAAGAGTCGGGCAACGGGGCCATCATCGTTCCAATTTGGAGGACGCTTCCTGATTGTTTTCTTGGCTTACAAATAACCTGATCTGAGTTTGAAGGAAATCAGGAAGGCGGAAGGCAGACTATGGGTGGCCAGTTGCGGCCGGGCCAAGTTATCCAGCCTGACCACCCGGGTAGGCTGGATGTCTGTCAGACGCCCAAATGCCTGAGGTAGGGTGGGGAGCCCCTCCCCCACCCCAGTCCTGAGCTCTCCGGGCAACCCGGACGGGCCGAGGCGTGTCCCGGGGACCGACCCGGCTGGCCGCGGGCGGGATTTCCAGGATGGGGGCGTGTCCTTTAGAGCGGGGGCGTGGCGGGCCAATGAGCGGCGCGGCGCGGACGGGGGCGGGGCCTGTGCGCGGGTGCGGCGCGCTGCGGGGCGGCCGACGCAGGCAGAAGCGGGCGTCGCGGGGACTGCCGGTCGGCGCCGCGCGGAGCTGGCCGCGGGATTGGCTGCGGCACTCGCGTGTCAGGGGGTTGCTAGGCTTCGGTCGCGCGCCCCGCCCTCGCGCTCCGCGCCCTCTCGCCGCCCGGTACGTGCTCGCGCGGAGGCTGCGGTGCGGCGCTCGCGCTCGCGCTCCTGGAGCTCGGCGGCGGCGGCGGCGGCGGCGGGAGCTTCGCGCCGAGTCCCTGGGGAGCAGCGGCGGCGGCAGCGTGTCGCGGCCGGAAAGAGCGAGCACCTGCCGCGGCCCGCCCGGCGGCGCTCGGTGAGTGCGCCGCCCGTGCACTGCCGCCGAGCCTGCCAGCCCAGGCCCCCCATCTCCGTCGCCGGCGGAGCCTCCCGAGGAACACCTGCTGCTGCTCGCTGTTTGGCCCGGGGCGGGGACACGGTCGCGGACGTCCTTGCGGGTGAGGCGGCGGCGGGGCCCGGGTAGAGCCGCCCCTTGCTCTCGGCCCCTCAGGCACAGGCTGGGGGCGTCCAGAGTCCGGGCCCGGGCTGCGCGCCGCGGCGAAGGGCCAGGCCTCAGCCCGGCCCGCGCTCCCGGGAACGCGGGGCCTGCGCGTCGGCCGCGGGCGTGTGCGGCCGGCCTGCGGACTGCCTCCCGGGCTTCCACCTAGGGTCGCGCCTCCCAGCTTGGCCAAATCCCGAGGTTGGGGCGTTGAGCCCCCTCAGGAGGCGGGGAAGGGCGCCGCAGCCGCCGGAGCCTGAGCTCAGAGGCTTGGGGTCACCCCTTCACACACAGACACACTTGGGCTTCTTTGGAAGCCTGCTGCTACCTTTTCACCTTTTCACTTAGTCTTTGGAAAACCATCTTCACCTGCAGAAATATTTGGAAAAATGTCTTCGGAGAAATGGCTCTCTGGGTTTAGAAGGCTTCTGTAAATTTCAAGTTAATTTCACACCATCTCAGCTGCTGATTTAAAATGCGTATTTTAATCTCTATGACTTGAGAAGCTCTTCGACCTGTGAACTTCAGAATGAGTTTTAATGGTGACCGTGAAGTTTGGCCTTGGTGAGAGCTACACAGCCTGGGACAGCACGGTTATAGCCTAGAGTTCTAACTTAAGAGCCCGGCCTGCTGTTTCCCTAAATAAGCAAGTAGATGTGATTCCTGGCTTGGAAGCCAGACTTCTGTGCAGGGAGGTGGTGTTTACAGGACATCAGTTCAGAGGAAGAGTTGACTGTGCTACCAGGTGTATGGGAGTTTGGTGTAGATGGGTTGTTGTAACTTTATCATGTTGTTCTGTGCTTAGCTCTTGAGAGAGGTAATTTGGGGATGTCCTTTTTTCTAAAAAAAGAATTCAACATGGGAGGCATAGTTTGAATATGGAGAAGTTGAATTGAACTTTGCTGGCCTTGGAGCCAAGTATCAGAGCTCCTGGACTGCGTGCTTAAAGGAGATTGAGGAGCCATTTCTTGGAGCAGTGAGATTTGGGGACGAAGTTCGATGAGCTTGTTGAAGGCTTGCAGGATACTGTGTGAAAGGAGATGCAAGCAATGCAATTTGAGCAACAAACATCTGATTGGAACATGAAAGCTTGTGTTGCTGTGTACCTCTGTTGAAAGAGGCAGAGAGCCAGCCTTCACTGTTTTGAAAAAGTGATTTGGCAAAGTACGTTCATTTATTTAACCAATACTTGACTTCACTACTTACCAGATTCTGTGGTAGGTCCAGGGGACCCATGTATTGGGTTGGCCAAAAAGTTCATTGAGATTTGTCCTTACACTTTTCCAGAAAAGCCCTAACAATTTTTTTTATCCAACCCTAAGAAAGAGCCTGGTTCTGCCCTTATGGAAGTCAGTATGGTGGGCAGTGGGGGATGGAGGACCTGTGATTGATAGTGTCTGCCCACTCAGTGTGCTCAGATGGTTCTTGGGAGCCTGAGGAGAGAGGGAATTCCTGAGCCAAGGCTTGCAGGGCCAGCAGAAATTAGCTGGGGGACAGCAAGGTCCCGACTCAGGGAACCACATGTACATGAGTGCCTAAAATAGCACCTGTGAGTCCTCCAGCTTGAGAGGTGGGGGCCTCTGGCCTTTGTCTTGTGCCAAGGAATTCAGACTTCAAATTCAAGGTGCCAGAGTCTGGGAAGGGTTTTCCTTGGTGGAGTGGTGTGGTCCAGACCTATGTTTAGAAAGGTCTTGTTGGTGGCCACATAGGTGGTGCAGGGAGAGGATGGGAAAAGGACCTAGAGCTCTGAGTTAAACCCTTAGAGGACAGATGAGGGTGAAGGAGCCAGCCTAGGAGACTGGCTGAAAAGTTTGAGCAAAGGGAATTCCAAGCTGTGATGGGGGAGGAGGCTGTATTCAGGAATGTGTGGGCCAGAATATTTAACATGACCAAGGCTTTAAATCACCTTCTGTAAATTTGCTAGTGTCTCTTGAACACTGAATATGGTGGAATTTGGAGGGACCCTTGGGCCACTTAGACTGAGGTTGTTGTTTATGAAAGGAGAAGCATAGCATTCTTTTTTTGTTAACCTTAACCTTATTTCTCACTCGAACTGGGAGCATCGAACTGGGAGCATCGCAGTTTTTCTTGGGCAGGGCTGGTATATTAACCCCTGAAGTAAATAGATACGTGCTCATCCTTGTTGAGGCAGATGAGAGCATGTTCAGTCCTTTAACCTCACAGTCATTCCAGCCTTTCCTGAGCTCTAGATCAGTGATGCGGTGGATCTACACCAGCACAGTCTAGGGCCTTCTGAGTTTCTGCTCTACATACACTATTGTGAATGCTTCTGAGAGTCCTTTCCAGTGGCTTAGCAAACTGAGTCACAGATGAAGGAATGTTCCCAAGGTCACACAGCTGTCATGTGTCGGATTTAGGATTTGAACCCTGGTTGGATGTTTGGCTATACCCATCTGTGTTTGTGTTGTATCGGACTAATAATGGTGGTCTCAGTTGGGTCCTTCTCTGGCAAAGACCAAGCCCAGGTGTTTGGTGGTGGGCAGAATGCTGGGACAATATGAGAAAGTGATCAGTGATCCCACATGGAGCTCCAGGAACATGCTCTGAGGGGCTATTTTCAGAAATCTAGGGTTTATCAGAGCCTTCTTGAGCCCTGTGCTGGTGGCTCTGGGCACTGTACTAAAGTAAGCCAGTGAACTTGGGTCCTAGGCTGGAGAGGGCAGACCTTAGGGGAGAACTACATTTGAGCTAGACCTTCAAGAAGGGTTAATGGTTTGATTGGTGAAGGAGTGGTGGCAAGAAGGTCACAATTGCGTGGAAGAAAAAGAAGTGAACAGAGGAAAGGGGTTGGGGGGAGAAGGCTGGTCTGTTTTTCTGTATGTTCTGGAAGGTTGAGTTGGAGTCAGAAGGCCACATGGAAAAGTTTGATGTTACGGAAGAACAGGAAACCTTGGAGATCTCAAAACACAACTGTGATGGGATCACCTCTGGGTTTTCAGAAGTGAGCCCCCAGTGTGAATGTTGAGGTTGGGCTGGATTAGAGACAGGTTGGTTACTGCTGTGGTCCATTGGGGAGATAGTGGCTCTGAACTAGAACAGTGGTCAGCAGGGCAGTGGAGATGAAGAAGGTTCAAGATGAGCCAGTTCAGCAGATGTTAGGAACCTGAATGCTGCTGGTACCAGCAGGGATCTACCACAGACTGAGGCAGGAGGTTGACAGTGAAAAGATGAGGATATGAGGCTGCATTAGCCAAGCACTGATAAGGACTTGAGAAACTCCGAATAAAGAAGGGCCCCTAGGGAATTCCCTAGTGGTCCAGTGATTAGGACCCTGCGTGTCACTGAGGAGGACTGGGTTCCATCCTTGGTCGGGGAACTAAGATCCCACAAGGTGTGTGGCATGGCCAAAAAAAAAAAAAAAATTAAAAAGAAGGGCCCCTAGATTGCCTGCAGTGGGGAAGGCTTGAGTTTTTGTGGCAGGCAAGCAACAGGGCAAAAAAGAGGTAAACTTAACGAAAGAGAGCACAGCTTGTTGACCCACTTGGTAGGTAGAGGGAAGCATCTATACTTTCAGATACTCAGAATCATTGTGGGTGTAATGTAGCTTTAGACTGGATTTCAGGTAAAGAATTGCCAGTGACTTGCACATTTGACCTGTGCAAGGCAAACTAAAGGTGTCCCATGATGGTGTGACGTCAGAGCCCCTTTACCCCATGCTTCCTTTTAAGTTGGGTTTTTTTTTGGTCGTAGCATTTTTGATAAGAGGCACATAACTAGTAGAGCTGAATGGCAAGTGGTGATAGACTGATTTTGCGGGTGGGCAAGAATAAGAGTGAGGTCTTCCGAGTTGGTGTTTTTTTTTTTAAGATTTTGTTTATTTATTATTTTTACTTGGTGTGCCAGGTCTTAGTTGGCGCATGTGAGATCTATTCCCCAACCAGGGATTGAACCTGGCCCCCCTGCATTGGGAGAGTGGAGTCTTAGCCACTGGACCACTAGGGAAGTCCCGTCTTAAGAGTTTTTTTCCTAACCAGTGTAGGAAGTCAGCAATGAGAAGTTTGATTCAATATTCCAGGTTCCGGGGTACGTTGTTTAGATTTGAGCCACTGCAGAGGGTAACGGCTTGGAGGCTGGAGGCTTCCAGGGTATCAAAGAAGTAAGAAATGCGGGTGTGAACATGGAAGGGGACCCAGAGGGGGACTCGAGTATTGAACCATAAGGGAACTCTGAGTGAGAATACAGGTAGTGTGGGCTTCTAGGTGCTCTGTCAAGGATTTCTCCCTCCTCCACGTTCAGGAGTATTTCTGTGCCTTTCCAGTGTTACAGTTTGGTTGCCTAAGCCTCCATCTTTCTCTGCTTTTCCTGGGTTGACGCTCCAGTCCTGGAATAAGATGTTGGTGGTTTTGAATATGCAGGTAATTAATCTGGTCATTTCCCAGTAGGTCTGTGTGTGCCCATGCCTTTGGGCACTAATTTAAAGTAGTCTTCCTTTGAGTTGCATAACCTGCTTCGCCTTTTGACCGCCACTCTTCACTCTGATCATTAGTCAGTGATACTGCTCAGATAGCAATTTCTATAAATAGGATTTTAGAGTAGTTTACAAAATTACACCAGCCAGAGGGCTTAATTTAGCCCTAGTGAATAGGGTTTCCTATTTTCCCATTCCTTGGGTTTGAGAGAGCTAAGCATTTTCTTAGCTTTGCTCTGGGTCCAGGGTGGAAGGATGGATGGCCTGCCATGGTACAGTATTGTGAACTGAGTGTGTCTAAGTTGATGAAACTGTCCTGTGTTCTCTGTTGGAATGAAGTAAATCTGAATGAACTTTTGCAGTATGTTGACTTAATTTATATTTTACAAGTAGAATCCTAATGGGAATGATCAGCTGAATATAAAAAATCATTTTTATAACAGTGTCTTTAACCTACACATCCTGTGATGCATTTAATAGTGTTGAGGTTTTGCTTCTCAGTTATACCTTCTTGAGCTAATTATTTTTGAAAATACCCCTGTCTAAATTTTAGACATTGAAATTAATTTTGTATGTTTTGAAACTGTTTATAATTTTTTGATCCTAGATTGACTCTACAGAAGACATTTCATTTTCTCTGTCATCCTTTGGCAATAAAGGGTGACTGGTGGTGTGGGCAGATTGAGTGGCACGCCCCACTTCCTTTGGAGGTGGTGGTTGTGGTGTATGTAATGCCGCCTTGGTTGTGGACATTCACCAATATTGGTTCCTTCTTTTCCTGTAGGGCTTCTGCTCTCCAGGAAGATAAGGCTTTTTTTTTTTTTTTTTTTTTTTGTCCTTGCTGCACAGGATGTGGGATCTTAGTCCCCCTGCAGTGGAAATGAGGAGTCTTAACCACTGGACCACCAGGGAAGTCCCCTTAAGATAAGGCTTTTAAAGCAGCCTGGCACTAGAGCCTGAAGTAAGGTACTTGGAAAGGGAGGTTGCTGCTAAAGCAAGATGAGGGATAATCATGTACTTGGCAAAATGATCATGGAATTTTAAAACACTGTAGTTGGGCAAACGCTATATTAAATAATACATGTATTTAAAAAAAGAAACGTGGAAGATGAAAGTCGAAAGTGAGGGGAAAATCTTTTCCCCTTTAGTCTTCACCAACTTTATTCCTTCTTTAAATAGCAAATGCTAACAACACATGGTTAATCTCAAAAAGTTCTAAAGGATTTATGTACAGGGGAAAAAAATCTTTCTTCAATCTATCCCCTCGGTCCCTGCTTCCCCTCCCTAGAAGCAGCTGGCATCCCCTGATTCCTGGGTGTCCTCCAGAGATGGCCCTTGGGCAGCACTTTTACCGAGTTAAAATTTAATTTTTAATCTTGCTTTTGCCCTCCCAGCATTATAGTATTCATTGTTCTATAAATATAACATTTCTGATGGTTAACCTGTCTTCGGTTCTTACACGGTTGTTAATCTTACTTTAGTTATAGTAGATAATATTGCAGTTGCCATCTTTGTACGTAGTTTTTTTTTTTAAGAATCTTTTTCTTACCTCCACAATATTAAATATAAAACTTTTGGGAAAAGTGCAGTGTGACTTACAGTTTTGAAGGAGCCCATTTATAACATCAAGTAAGGCAGGTTTGTATTGAATGTCATTTTTTAAGCACTGTGTACATTTTCCCTAGTCCCATTTCTGTGACTTGCATGTGTGTGCAATTTTTGGAGCTGCCTGGAGGCCAAGACTCAATATTCCCTGCCACTGGGGGTATGTGTAGCCACAGATTCATTCTTCCTGAGGCAGTCACAGCCCTTGGATACCCTAAGTATAGGGGAGTGTGCCAGCTGAGGGAAGCTTAAGGACGAGTGAAGCCCTTGGAAGGATGTGTCACACTCAGGGAAGAAGAGGCCAGTGCCCATTTTTGTCTGTTTTGGCGTTTGCTCTTCATTTCTGTGGAAGTTGAGTTTTTGTATATGGAGTATGGGAATCCACAAATAAGAAGCGCTGCTTACAGGGTCCTTTCTAATAGCTGGTGTTAATGTATATGCATTGAAACAAATTCGTGGAGTTGGAAGATGCGTGTTTTGGCAAATGTTAGAGTTGTCTCTGTTTTACTTCTCACTGCACTGGGAACATTTCCCCCAGGAATTCCAGGGGTTGATAAAGGATTACTTAAGGAGGCTCCCGAGGCTGTCTGTGGCAGAAGTGAACCAGTTCTGCTTTGGTTTTTGGAAATGCCTCTTTTAATTAGCCTAGTTGTTCTCCAGGGCTGGGTTGATTCTTTAGCTGGTTTTTGCCAAGGAAAATGATGAAGTCAATGATAGAATTGCAAATACTATTTTCTTTTTATTTGGCTGTTAATCAGCACGTGGTACATCATCCATTTTCTGGGCCCTTACTATACAAGAAATGCTTTCATAAAGCATTCACCTCTCGTTGCTGTAAATATCCTGCTCCTGCTTCTGCTTGGGCTGGTGGATTGTCTTTGCGTTGCATCTGCTCTGACCTCAGGGAGCCTCACTTACTGGATTTTTGAGTAGTGGAGACTAGCCTGATGAGTAGTCCTTAAACAGGGGGGCATTCTGGGTCTTGTGGAAAATGAGGAAGTGTCGAGAACTTTGCCCCACCTGTTATGTTAAGCATCCTGGACTAAGTGTCTTTTATTTTTAGACTTTTGAGCAAGGTTGGGAAGACTGAATTGCCTGAGTAGAGAAACTTGGTAGGAGGAGACTAGAAACTCTTTATTAAAGATCTAAAAACAGAATTCATTAAAGTCACCGATATCAGAATTCCTGTCTCCTTTCCTTCTCTGGGTTGTTCCCAGCTGTTGTTTCTGCTTACCTGGAAAAGATCACAATATTTTGTCAGGAGGGTCAATAATATAGACTTAACACACTGTGTTTGCTAGTCTGAGTATGTGCTTTATCCAGTTTTAAAAGTAGTCTAAAAAGTGACTGGATTCCTGGGCACTGGGAAGAAATCTTTAGCGGGAAAGGTTGATTGTTCTTGCAGTAGGAGCCCTGGGCTGACGGTGACTGTGGGGTGCCTGAGCGTTTGTTTGTTGTTTTTTTCCTTCTGGTTGGACACTGTTGACCAGAGAGGGGACACCTGTGTAGGCCACCTCATCCACATGACTTAATCAGTTGGCACCTCAGGACTCCCTTCTGGTTTTTCAGGAGGGGTCCTTTCTGGCTAGTGCAGCTAGAAGGGAAAATGGCTGCTCAGGCTGTCTTCTTCCGCAGGCCTCTGCTGCCCTGGGCTGCCTGTGCCCTTTCCCTCCATGTGAGGGGGTGAAGGAATGTCCCGGCCTCCCCTCTCCCCTCCTGCCATGCACTTCCAGGGAGAATGGGGCCCATTGTGGGCTGTGCACAGCCCTCCACTTAAGTGTCCGGCCTGCCGTGGCCTCTCTTCAGTCTGCTGTGGCGACGGGATGCTGAGGGGGCCACGAGCCCGACGAGCCGTCATTTCCTCACAGGCTGCCCTGCCATTCAGGAGTGCTCTGAGCCACGGTGCCAGTGCTGTTTGCCCTCGGGGCTGCGCTCTGATTTTGTCATGTCTTGGTCAGCATTCTTGTGGACCCCTTTCCAGGGCTGAGCTCACTCTTGTGGCAGATCTCAGGCCATATTTGGAGAGGCAGGCCTGCTGCTCCCAAGGGTGACTGAGTGCTGATCACAGGAGGCTGGGGAGTTGCCCCAGGCCTTTGTTGTGTTCTGAATCCACTGGGAAGCATCAGATTAATCTATTTGTGAATGAAACTGGACTTAGATTCTTGCTTTTCAAATTTATTCTGGCCTTCAGTTGTATCTCAGTAGAGCTGGGGAAAAACTTAGGGAAAAACTTATTTTGGCCTTAATCAACTGTAGAATTTGCTGAAGATGTGAAATGCTGGAATATGGGATAGGGGAAGCCAGAGAGACTCAACTTAAAATGTGTGTGGTTTTTTTTTTTTAATTTGTCTGGTTGCACTGGGTCTTGGTTGTGACATGCAGAACTCTCAGTTGTGGCATGAGGGATCTAGTTCCCTGAGTAGGGATCGAACCCAGGCCCCCTGCGTTGGGAATGCAGTCTAAGCCACTGGCCCACCAGGGAAGTCCCGAGACTCAGCCTTTTAAGAAACAGGTTTGTTCTGGATACGGGAGCTCTCTCTTGATACCAAACTGCCTTACCCATCAGGTAGTTCTCCTGACCCCAGGCCAGTGTGTCCTTGGGAAAAAAATGTAAGAGATACTTAATGATTTAAAGGAGACCTTAATGACTTAAAGAGTGAACAGATAGAGGTGACTGGCTGCTTCTCTTTCGAGGGTGTTGGCTTCAGATAAGGAGCCAGGTCTGTCATCAGCAGTTGTTTAGCAGGTTCTGTGAAGGGTAGTTGAGCGAGCTGGTAGTGGAACGGGAGATGGAGAAGGCCCAGTCAGGCCTTCCTGGAGCTGGCGAAGGCCTTTTCTACATGAGGTCTATATTGATTGCCTGGAAAGCCACTGAGAAATTTGCTCCTCTAAAACCCAGGTAGGTTGACTTTGGAGCGGTCCTGGAAATTGTTCTTGGAAGGCAGCTAAGCTACCCACTATACCACGAATGTCTCGATTTGAAATTGTTCTTGATCATAGTAAAAAAAAAAAATCCATTCTTCCCATGATGCTTCAACATGCGCAATTTCTTTGTTTTCTGGGAAGTCTCTTGTGAAAGGAGCAGCTGGTACTTGCATTGCCCTGGATGTTTGCCTTCCTCCTACTTTTTTTTTTCTTTTATTACAGAAAAAAAAAAAATTTCAAGCCTATTTTAACCTGCTACCTGAGCAGAGTGATCTGCTTCCTTCTCTGTTTTAAGATTGGGAGTGGCACTCGTTTTTATCAAATAAAGGAATAAAACTTGCTGTGCTGAGATAACACTGCAGATGCCAGCTCTTTTTATAAATGATACTGAGTTTTCTAAAGGAGAGTTGTTCTTTCAGATAGTGCCTCATCATGCTATGGTCTCTTGGGTTGTGACCTCCCAAGAGGTGAGGTCTATCCACTAAAGGCCCTTGTTTTTTAGCAAGACAGGCAAGGACCTATGGTACAAGTTCGATGAGGTTGGACAGTGAAAACACTGAGTACCCTCAGCAGTAGAAACCTGAGCCTGAGAAGGGAATATACCAGAGGTCCTGAGCTCCCTTGTCCCCGCTGCCTCAGGAAAATCGGGAGAGAATCTCATCCCCGTAGGCTGCTGAAGAGAAAGTATAACTTTCTGGTAGTGAGTCCTACACCTCTCCATAATTGGTACCTGTTATTCTTACACTTGTACCTGTTTCTGGTATAAACTTGAGAGTCTAGTATTTAATAATTAAAAAAAAAGTGTTAGTTGCTCAGTCGCATCTTGACTCTTTGCAACCCCTTGGACTGTAGCCCGACAGGCTGCTCTGTCTATGAAATTTTCCAGGCAGAGTATTAAAGTGAGTTGCCCTTCCCTTTTCCAGGGGGGTCTTCCCAACCCAGGGATTGAACCTGGGTCTCCTGCATTGCGGGCGGATTGGTTACCATCTGAGCCACCAGGGAAGCCCAATATTTAATAAAGGCTGGACATATTTCTCAGGCTAAGTGATTGATTCAGGCTTTTTTAAAATTGTGTTTCATTTTACATATGTAATAGATTATATTTTATGTGTACCAAGTAGTATCTTATTTTTTTTTTATTATATTTTATGTGTACCAAGTAGTATCACATATGTTTTTAAAAAGCCTTAGGGTGTGAGCCCATCGTGCTAAGTCGCTTCAGTCATGTCTAACTCTTTGCAACCCTGTGGACTTCTGTGTCCAGGCTCGTCTGTCCATGGGATTCTCCCATCTGTGCTTCCCAAAAAGCAGCACTGGCTTGACTGCTCCCTGACCTGTGGAGCTTTGCGTGCTGTGCTGTCTCTCTTAGGGTGGGTGATCCAGGAGGGACTGGCCCCAGCGAGATGAATAAAAGACAAAAATAGTTTGAGGATCAAGGATTTTGGTAGCTGGACAGCAGTGTTTGTAAGGAGCTCCTTTTCGATGTGCCCAGCTTGTTTTCTTGAGCCTCACTGGTGCGGTAGAAGGAGCTCAGCCTGGCAAGGTTGTCATATGAATTGATTGACTAGAAGTGCTTGGTTTCCTTTTTTTTGGTATAATATTTATCTCTGAATGTTCAATTGCACTGCATGCCTGGTTTGAAAAGCCCTTGGTTTTCAAAGGGCTACATGTATGCTTTTTTTTTTTTTTAACATATACTTATTTTTTCCCCATGTGACCATATGACTTCTTGACTAGGGGACTTATAAAACTGACTTTTCAGCTAGCAGATGCATTTTAAGAGACTTGGAGCCAGTGGGCGCGCCTGGTTGAATGTTGGGCAGTAGCAGTTTCTGTAGCTGGAACATACAGTCCAGCTGAGCTGTAGGGCTGGAACTCTTTAGAACCGGAATTTATCCCAGGGACAGAGGAGCCTGGTGGGCTGCCGTCTATGGGGTCGCACAGAGTCGGACACGACTGAAGCGACTTAGCAGCAGCAGCAGCGGCAGCAGCAGCAGGATGAATTTAGTCTGGAATGTCAGAACCTTACTCTGTAAAGTCAGCATCTTTCCTAGAAACCTGAAGTGTTTGGGGCTTCCTTGACTCCCTGGGGGACAAACTGAGCTTAGAGCTGCTGAGTATAAGGAAGATAAGGGTACAGGCACTGTTGCCTGATTTCTGAGTGGAGGATAATTATCCTAAAGACAAAAATTGGGTTCCAGCCTCCAGATAATGAAAGCACCAGACTTTATGATTCTGTGTCCAGAGGGAGCTGCCTGTGGGTTCCTACTGGAGAAGGCTCCAGGTGATTTCCAGATAGTGAAGGCATTTGGTCTCTGACCTTTGTTTTAGAGGCATTGAGGATAAAACTGTTGGCTGTTATCAGATAAGAAAATGACATGATACCCCCCAGAGGGGAGCGGAAAATCTCTAAACGGTCACTAAATCCTCTGAAAGGAAGCAGAGCCCACAGGGCTTCTCCCAGCCTGAGAGTAGCTCTGAGTCAGGGCAGGGCCTCACAGAGGAGGCCACTGTGAGGAGTTGATGCTCAGGACAAGAGAAGGAAACCCTGCTGTGGAAGTAGTCCATTTCTATTGCAGGCACTACAGACTCCTTATCGTTGTGGGGGGATCATTGACCTTGGCAGTTTGATTTCAGATTTGGGTCTGGGGTGGAGAAAGCAGGATGCCCAGAGGTGTGCATAGTGATGTCCACATTCCTTCGCTAAGCTGCTCATTTAGGTTGTCTGAAGCACAGAAGTATTAAAACTATCAAGAGATTGTGGGTGACTGGATTAAGGTCATTTGTATTTTGTATATATATTTTAAGGTGTGTGATGTGAGGGATCGGGGAGAGGACCTCACAGAGCTGGCAGGCAGTAATAGGTTATTTTCAAAGCCAGGCTGACATTCAGGTGCACACTGACGTGTCTGTGACCTGTGGGGCTCTTTCCTGACCCTGATGCCATACCTTAGTCGTGATTCTGGCGGGGCCTTCGAGGTGAAGTTTCAGGGAGTTGGCAGAGTTGACTGTGGGGAGCCATTTTGGTGTGGTGCTGATATGGATGAGAGTGTGTATGTTTGTGTGTGGGAGGGCGCTTTGGGGATAATTGGGGAAGCTGCAAGAGGAGATGGGAGGGGAATTAGGGAACGTGAGCCTTAGCAAGAGGTCGGGAGGGAGAGGATCACTCCCAGTGTGCGGAGGAACCTTGCTCTGTTTGCTTTGTTAATCCCCAAGTCATCAGAGGAGGTGGGAAGCAGGGGTGCTAGGGGTTACTGTCTGGGAATGGTGAGGGGTGGGGACTGGAGGCCACCATGGGCCAGGTCAGCTAGTGGTAGCGGTGGGAGACGAGTATAGCGACTTTGGCCAATCCTGAGGTGACAGACTTCTGGCCGCATAGATAGAGCCAGCTGAACAGAAACAGAGGCTGTGAGGGTGGACTCGCCCCGAGTTGAGGGGCCTGAAAGGCGGTGTTGGTGTGCTTTGCCAAGGGAACAAGTTAAAAACCCTTCAGGCCCTGGGAGTCAGGAAAATCTGCTGTGAAGGGACTAATGACTAGACATGTCGGGATTTGGGGGCACCCAGTTTAAAAAAACTACACTACCTTTACCCTGCCCGGGGGAACCAGTTATGTCTGCAGTGCCAGCTTAACAAGCAGCAGAGCTATTGGAGAGTGAGCCGCCAGTGGGCTTCCCGAGGCTGAACCCCTGAATTAGAGGAGGTCCCCTCCCAATTGCCTCTGAGGCCACCCTCTCTTTTCCAGGCTTCCTGGTGCGGTTCACTTTCTGCAAATGCTGCTTCACAAAGCCCTCAAGCTCTTCCAGGACTGGTTTTATGTTTGAAAGTGAAAGTCACTCAGTTGTGTCCAACTCTTTGCGGCCCCATGGACTATACAGTCCATGGAATTCTCCAGGCCAGAAAACTGTAGTGGGTAGCCATTCCCTTCTTCAGGGGATCTTCCCAACCAGGGGTCAAACCCAGGTCTCCCGCATTGCAGGTGGATTCTTTACCAGCTGAGCCACCAGGGAAGCCCAGTTTTATGTTTACTTCATCTTATTTATTTATTTAATATATTTTTGACTTGGAAAAAACTTCACTAGTGTAAAAAAATAAAACAAAAATGGAGAAAACAAGAGCACCCCCCTTCAAAAAAAGTAGAGCTTAGTAAATTATAAGGTCAAGAAAAGAGCTTTATCTGTTCCCCCAGAGGCTTCTCGGCGCGCCCCAATCCTGCCACAGCCTGCTCTTTCCCTTCCTTTCCAAGGTGACCCCATCCTGTCCTTTTGTAGCTGTTTCCTTACTTTTTTTTTTAATAGTTTTATTCTCCCAAATGTCTGTCCTTAGGCACTACAGTTTAATTTGTGCATGTTTTGTTAATTGGCGTGTGTTTTAAGTTTCTTTATCTACCTTTCCCCGCTCTGTCCTGTTTCCCGGCAGTTATCTGCTGTAGAACCTGGGCCATTAGACCTGTGGGATCTCTCCCAGTCCAGAGTGAGCAGTTGTGTCCCAGGGTGCAGATCAGCACGCCCTTCTCTGTGTTTACTGTGAATCGGCAGCTGGATCTAAAGGCTCGATCTGCCTCAGCTCTGGTCCTTCTGGCAAGGCGGAGGTGGTTTGGGCCTTTGCTTTCCTTTTGTTCCATATCTTGCTCATAGGCAGGGACCCAGAGTGCCACTTCTGTGGCAGGACAGTGGGGCCTGAGGAAAGGCCAGGCCAGCTCAGCCTCTCAGTGGCTCCGCCGTCCTTGTCAAACCAGTTTCCCCAGCACAGGTGTGACAGGTGTGGCAAGGGGAAAAGGCTGGATGTGTTCTCTGGTCTGATTCACTGATGGGACTTCCCTGGTGGTCCAATGGTTAAGAATCCACCTGCCAGTGCAGGGGACATGGGTTCGATCCCTGGTCTGGGAAGATGCCACATGCCACGGGTCAGCTAAGCCCGTGCAGCACAGAACTACTGAGCCCCACTGGAACCCTTGAGCCACAACAAGAGAAGTCACCAAAATGAGAAGCCCATGCTCTGCAACTAGAGAAAAGCCTGCACTCAGGGACGAAGACCCAGCACAGCCAAAAGTTAGTGAATAAATAAATAAATGCAAAACAAGAGTCATGACTTTAAAAAAACAACATAATTCACCAAGGTGGGTTCACAGAGGGCCCTCTCAGGTCCTCTCTCCTTCCTCCGCACTGACCCTTCTCCCCAAGGCAGCGCCTCTGCCTTCTCCACGTAGGGCGCACACAGCCCCAGGGGTCAGAGCTTAGAGAGCAGCCAGACTCCATAGTCTTTCGCCATATCTGTGCCATCAGGCCACGGAGGTTGGGAGGATAGTGGGACCCTTTGTGGGCTGTGGTCGTGGCCTCACCTGCTGGTCTCCAGCCCTGGGTGCAGAGACTCGCCTGACAGGATGGGGAGGCATGTCAGCTGCCAGTGTTGTTGACTGGCAGCTGGAGAGGGGGGGCATGTGGAGGGCCAAGGTGAGTGTTGCTTCGGTGTGAGGGTAGCCTCAGGGTTCAGGCCCAGGGACTTGTCCACTAGTCTTGGCTTTCTTGTCTGAAGCCCACCCCAGCTTACCCCCAAAATTTGATGAGCAGCCTGAGCCAGGGTCTGGTGTGGGGCCAACCACGTGGTCACCTCAGAGCGCTGCTGCCGGGTGAGCTGTTGCTGTGAGGCCCTGGAGGATCAGGGCTCTGCTCACGGCTGGCCTCTACCTGTGAGTGGGGTTGGCTGAAGAGTTTGTTTGGGTTTTTCCATACGCTGTAAGGAAGAACCCATATGAGCTTTTTGGCCAACCCAATATATAGCAAGCCCATTGCCCTTCAGATGGTAACTGCCCCTGAGAAGAGGTGTCTTGTGATCGACGGGTCAGAATTGATCTGGCCTTCCCCTGCTATGACACTTCCCATGTGCCTGTGGTGTTTTCATTAAAGTCACACATTAAAAATTCCATTTATTTTTACACTTAAATACTTTTGAAGCCAGGTGCATTCAGATTTTTGCATCCTCTGTGTGCATCAAGGTTGTTTAGGCCTAAGGAGGCCAAGCAGGCTTTGTTTTCTTGCCTTGAATCCAAGTTTTCTGAGGGTTGTCCTTTAGGGAGGAGAATGTAAGGAATTCCAGAGTCAGGGAGGCGTGGGCTGTGCTGGTGGAAGGGCTGGAGAGGCTACTGGGCACTGCTCAGGAGCTGCCCGAAGGAGCCGGTGTCAGCAGCGGGCATGGCGGGGAGGGGAGTGCTGAATTTTCTGTATTCGAGATCTGTACCACTACATTTAAGAATTGAATTCCTTGGAATTTGGTGAGGTCCAGACTGCAGCTCTGGCTAGTTGCTTAGGTGGTGAAGCAGGAGTTAAAGCCATGTTTTCTGGAGTTGGCTGCTCTGGTGTCCTTCACTCCTAAGAGTGAAGGTCCTTAGAGGGAGTCCTTGCTTTTACCTCAAGTGTTAACAAGTGGCAGGTAGGTAGCAGACCCTAACCAAAATGATCCCAGGCCAGAGCAGAGTCATCTCATTCTTGAAAATCGATTCTGTTATAGATGTTGTTTCACTGAATCACTTGCTGACTATTAGTGTTTGATTTTATTTTTTTTAACTCTCACTGTTAAAAACAGCCGAGGCAAAATTTACATGTAGCAATATGCATAAATCATAAATGTATAGCTTGACAGTTTTATATATGTATAGACCACTAAGATTAAGATATAGAATATTTCCAGTAGGTTCTCCCATGCCTTTACCCAATCAGCATCTCTGCAGAGGTAACCACTGTTCTGGTCTTGAGCCTAGTTTTGCTCCTCATGACCTTTATTTGTTTGGCTGTGTTGGGTCTTAGTTGTGGCATAATTTTAGTTCCCCCACCAGGGGTCGAACTCACATCCCATGCATTGTAAGGTGAGTTCGTAACCACTGGACCACCAGTGAAGTCTCACACTTTTCTTGACCTTTATGTACGTGCAATGGTATAGAGTATGTATGTACTGTATGTACTTTGAGGTGCCTGTCTTTTCTTGCTGAATGCTAGGTCTCTGACATTGTTGTGGGTCTGTACAGCAGTTTGTTCTCTTTTGTTGTGTAGTATTTCACACATGAATATACTACAGTCTACTGCTTTTCCTGTTGGTGGACATGTGGGTAGTCTCAACTTTTGGCTATCATGAATAATACTGATGAAAAGCCATCCTTTTCCATGGCTTCTAACACCTAAGAGTGACTTAGGTACATTTCACATTTAAACTGCTGGGAGTTTTCTTGATATGCCTTTGTTGTGTTTTGTTTTTGGTCTTGTGGAGAATTTCAAGTGCACTCAAAGACAGAGTAATGTGAATCCCATGGGCCTGTCACCAGCCCCAACGTCCATCAGCTTCCATTCATCAATGGGCCAGTCTTGTGCATTTGCACTCCCGACTGTTGTCCCCCTGCAGCCGCCACTGTTTTGGAGCACATCTCAGACATCCTGTCATTTCATCCCTCAGTATTTTAATGTGTACCTGTAAAAGGTAATGGAGCCACAGCGGCTGCTGAAGGGCTTCCTGCTCCTCTCTGTCCTCACGGTAGAGTGTGGCTCCCGGTTCCTGTCTACCCTTCATCTTGATCGAGTTGCCTGTGTCACCTGCTTTTGCCGGCAGTTTTTGAACCAGGAGCCAGCATGGTGTAGAGCTGGGAGGGTCATCTTAGGACATTGGTATGTCCGTCACTGTGGTGGGCACCACTTTCTGTTGGATTAATTGTCATGTGTACAAGTTAGGCTGATCCGAGAGGAAGGTGGGAATGGACTGGTGAGTACTTCTTTTGTGCTCAGATACACAACTGCCTCTCCCCGGTGGCTGCACCGGTCTGGGACAGATGGTTCTTCTGCAGGGCTGCTAGAGTCTGGAGGGTGTGACCCCCAGGACAGCTGGGCTCTAGCATTCCTCCAAGACCCTGCCCCTCAGTTGAAAGACAACAGGCCTCAAACTTAGATTCAGCGATATGATTTAGAAAAGGTTAATGTTTTTCAGAAAAGTGAAGCTACAGTATGAAGATTAGACTTGGGAGCCCCCAGGTGCCCTCTAGCGTCCCTCTCCTGTCCTCCTTGGGCTCAGCACTAGTATTTGTGTCCCCACTACCCTGAGCCCAGAGTTGTTCCGGGATGGGCCCAAGAGGCACCCTGGCCCAGGGCTGGCCCACAGTAGGAGCAGAGAGCACCACAGATACCTTATTATTGGGAGTAATTAGCTCGTAAATTTTCCATAGCAGTTTCCCTGAGGTAGTCAAGTCCGACTAGAAAAACATAGTGCCATGTTGTGATTCATTAGTCATCTGGACAATCACACTCCCCTGTTTTCACACTGGCTAACTATGAAGCACCATTACTCCCAGCTGGAATTCATGACACCTGCTGCCCACTCTGCCCATTAATCCAACAGCATGAGGGGGGCAGGCCGTCTCATGCTCTTTCAACCAGTCTCTCCCTCCTTCCTCTTCCATCTCAGGTTATTAATAAAGGAGTTTAACAGTAACTCAGTTTTAGTGAAAGTAAGGGAAAAGTTACTCATCTCTTTCAGTTGGAATGTACATAAGAAGGGTATTTTGCCAGTCTCTAGTAGGTCTAAGGTACATAACCTTTGACCCAGCAATTCTACATCTAGGATTTTATCCACCAGTTTCTTGCCAGAAGCATGCATGTCTGAGAGGGGGAGCGCACCCTTCAGACCAGAACATGCAGGATTTTGGGCAGGTCCGTGCCACAAGCAGCAGTAGAGGGAGCAGAGGTGGATCTACTCACTCGGGCTGCGGTCTTCCAGTTCTAGTAAAGTGTAAAAAGTATTAGTTAGGAGCTATGTGATTCCAGTTGAACTTTGTAAGAATGAAATAAAAAGAGATGTCCTAGTTTAAGTGTTTAGAGATACTTTAAATGTGTCATCTGTGGAAAGCTGCTGAAGAAACCCAGCCTCTCACGTATGTACGTCGTAGGATATTGGTGAAATCTGTTTCACCTCCATGTGAATTACTTTTATTGCAGTAAGTCCAAAGGACCTGACAGCTGATGGCATCATTGCGAGGCTTACTGTGTGTCTTCTGTATCATGCCCGGGGATTGTTAGTGGGAAATCTGATACTGGGAAACTCTGGTTTCAGCCTGCCCAGAGCTTGTGTTTAGCTCTGGGGCCTCTGAACTTGGTGAAGGTCTGGTCAGGGGTTTTTTCCCTCCAGGAGGGAAGGCTCCTGGGAAGGAAGGATGAAACTATTTTTAATCTTGAGCAAACATAGCCCAGTGTAGTAATTTCAGGCCCCAGTGTGACATTTTCTTCCATTATCATCCGAGTCACTTTTAAAACAAATAAACAAAGTCCTTTTTTGGTATACTTTGTATTTGTGGTGTTTCTAGAGGGAAATGGTTTTAAGATACTCCCATTTCGCCTCACAGAGGAGGACGTAGGGGCCTGGTGGGCTGTGTTTTGAATCACGTAGTCACGGAGCTTGGGGCCTGGGGCGCTGGTTGACAGAGTGCAAGGGTGTGAGGTGAGTGGTCGGATGGGGGTTGCTTAGGCCCTCAGTGCTCACAGAGCCCGTCTACTACTGACTTTGCCTCACGACTGCTGATGAACATTGCTGCTTTGTCGGGGAAGAACTGAGGTCGTGAGACGAGAGGCAGACCATGCCCCACCTTCCTTTCTCTTAGCACTTATGTTCATGTCGCATAGCTTATATTTTTGTAACTCAAAATTTGGATACAACTTCAGACTGGCAGAAAAATTGCTACAGTGGTACAGGAAACTCCTAAATATGCTACCTTGAGTCACTATTTGTTTCTATTTTGCCTTCTTTTTGCTTTATCATTCTCTTTCTTTTCCCCGTCTATACATTTTTTCCCCCTGAACCATCTATGAGTGATTGGCAAACACCATACCCCTTCACTCCTAAATACCTAATCATGTATTTCCTAAGAATAAGGATGTTCTCTTACATGACCACAATATGTCTGTCAGTATGAGGAAATATCATATTGGTGCAGTGTCTAATCTGTTAGTACATTCCATGTTTAGATTCCTCAGTTGTCCAACAGTGTCTTTGATAACCAGCCCCATGTTAGTAGGTACACAATGCTGGTTTGTCCTGATGATCAGCCCTGGCTGGGAAGGTACCTAACAGTTTTTCCTCTGTAAAGTTGCCGTTTTTTCCTTTGCAATTAATAAGTAATTCATGGGAGGACACTATATAAATATCTTGTTCCTTATCAGACTTGGACCCTCTGCTTTCAGCATGCAGTGATGCTTCTAAGACCATCATTCCTTCTGTATTGTCATCTCACTCGAAGAGCCTTCTCTCCTCCATTCATTGCTTTGTGTATGTGATTTCACATTGATAACTTAGTGTGATATCACCCATTCTTGTCATTATTCATTTTGAGGCCCAGATTGTCCCAGGTTTGGCTAGCAGGAACACCGAGGCTGGCTCCTGTGTTCTTTTGACATGTCTCCATCATGGTTTGAGCACTTCCTGATTTTCCAGTGCAACAAGATGTTTCAGGTTTCTTTCCCTGGCCTGTAGTCAACCCTTTCCACAAGGAGCCTTGGTTTCTTTTAGTTAAAGTAGCAGTTAGAAACCAGGATATGGATACATATGGTACATATGTTTATTTACTAAAGTCTTTTAAAATAAATCTAATTTTGTATTCAGTTACTTAATCTTGTTGCAGTTCAATAAAGGCATTTCATGAACTGAATAAAGGAGTTCCAGTTCTTGATTTTTGCTATAAGTGGAACAAGTAAACACACAACATTAACAGAGTGAGATGGACTTTAGCAACAAAATAAAAGATTTCACCTGCTCAAAAATAATTTATTTCTGCTTAACTGTTAGAGAAATTAGCAGAACCACTGAGCTAATTTCTGAAGAGGAAGGATATACCTGAACATCGATGCTAGGGAGCCTTGTTCCGAGCTGTGGGCTGCCTGAAGCCCAGCCCCATGAGGCTGTGCCCTTCCCTCTGTTGTCAGAGCTTTGGAGTAACGGCGGTGTCCATCGAGGCAGTGAAGCCCGTGTGTCCTAGAGTGTCAGGTGGCCTATGACAGAGTCCCCCAGGTGGGTTCTAGTGTCGTGGGAGGACCTGGATCTGGCCTGTGTTCCCCCTGTGACATCGTTAGGATGATGTGGACAAATCAGATACGGCCCCTGGGCTGTCTCTAATCTGAGGATTTAATAAAGAAGGGAAACCATAGTGGAGGGTTAATTGGTTAATGGAGGACTGAGATGGGTGGGTTTCTCGAGGAAGCAGCATTTAGAAGGCTGGCAGCTCTCCACTCTGGACCGCTGCGACCTTTGGTAAGCACTGACCTCTTTCCTGTCCCATCCCCAGAGGACTGCCACATCTGAGGTTCTGTTGGGCAGGACCACTGCTTCCCTGTTGAGGTGTAGATGAAGTTAGAACATGTTCATTCTCCTTGAGAATGTTTCAGGTGTGATTCCTTTAAAGCCTGTTGTGCCCCATCCCACACCCGACTCCAGTACTCTTGGCTGGAAAATCCCATAGATGCAGGAGCCTGGTAGGCTGCAGTCCATGGGGTCGCTACACGACTGAGCAACTTCACTTTCACTTTTCACTTTCATGCATTGGAGAAGGAAATGGCAACCCACTCCAGTGTTCTTGCCTGGAGAATCCCAGGGACGGGGGAGCCTGGTGGGCTGCCGTCTCTGGGGTCGCACAGAGTTGGACATGACTGAAGCAACTTAGCAGCAGCCAGTGTTCTTGCCTGAAGAATCCCAGGGACGGGGGAGCCTGGTGGGCTGCCGTCTATGGGGTCGCACAGAGTCGACACTTCGACACGACTGACGTGACTTAGCAAGCAAGCAGCCCCTTACAGGCTTCAGTGCCCAGGCCCTCTACTCGTTGCTGTGGGTCATCCTGCAGGATGTGAGCTGCAGCGGAGTAACCAGTACCAGGCAGGTGCACCTCAGTCCTGTGTGAAGTGCTCACTGAGTCTCAGGTGCCTGTTGAGGTTCAGGCCGTGTTGCTTTCCTGGCTCTATGGTCAGTGTCAAAATCAAACACTTAATCGTCTGTAAAAGCAAGAGATAGCTGAGGTCCCTGGTTGCGTTGCAGGTAAACCAAAAAACGTATGCACGCTTTAAATTGCTCTTTGAACTAGCTGTGGTTGTTGACAGGGTGGACCCTCTCAGAGACCGCTGCTCAAGTTTGCAGCTGCACTAATCTTTGGGTATGAGAGGTGGCAACTCTGGTGTCAAGAGCGTGCTGGGTGACTTCCTGCTTCTTAGCTTTAGAGAGCTTGAGTGACTTGAGGTGTCTGAGGAGCATGAGTTTATAGAGAGCTTGACTTGAAAACAAAAAAGCTACGCTTTAGATAAATGCTCCTGATAACTGGTGAATTTACTCTCGGTTGTTCTTTGTCACAAAGAAGTCAGGATTTTCCTCTACTCATTTGCTGAATACAGCAGGCAGCGATCTCAGTGATCCAGGCAGTGATTGTGGCACAGGACTGGAGGGCTGCTCTCTCCCTTCGGATGAGAAGCATCTCCAAGGAGCTTGAGGCTCCGTTTGCTCCATGTCCAGTTCTGAGTCACGTTGATGGTGAGACATCTACTTGGGTTGTAACAGTCAGTGAAATCCCAGAAAGGACCCTACAAGAGTCATCTAGAGAGTGAGGACTGCGGTCTTTGTGGCCATTTTCTCATCTCACTTAAGTGTCTCCAGCCTAGCTTGCTGCCTTAGGATAAACAGCTTGAACAGGTTGTGGAGGGCACTCTTTCTGGTTCCTGTCGGTTGTTGTCCTGACTGTCTCTGCTTCACCCACTCCCCCGTACAGAAATCTTATCAAGGGATAACTAGGTGACGGGACACATGGAGAGGCAGAGACCAAGTCCTCACTTATCAGTCAGGCTCTACGGGGGGCAGCTTGGGTCTGAGAAGATAGAAACAGAGCTCCATCTGGTTTACTTACACTTTCTCTTTTGCCTGTGACCTTTCTGCCTTCCTGTCTCCTTTCCTGACCAAGGACGTTCTGATGGGTGGGCAGCAGCTATCCCTGTGGTTCTTTGAGGGGCCAGCCTGTTAGAAGGACTGTGTTGCCATGAATCCCTCACAGTGTCCGCTTTATCCCTGTGTAAGATAAATGCAAAGAGGTTCCTGACTCTTGATTAGCTCTGTTCTTAAGGCCAGCAGAACTTTTAAGGTTCACTGGATTTGGTATACAATGAGAAGACATGAAATAAACTTGTCATTTATAAAAGGGGCAGTTAGCTCCCAGCACAAATGATTTACCTAGAGCCTGGGAAGGGTGCAGGGTCCCTTGGTGCTCGCATCAGAAGCCAGTTGAAGATCCTTGGGAAAAGAATATGTGAAGAGTATCTGAAGAATGAAGCTATGGGCTGGTGGGAATCTCTGTTCATTCGTGCTGTGGGAGTCCACTCTTGCTTGATGGTGGCCCAGCTTGGAAATTTAGAAGATCTCGGCTCTGTTTGGAAGAAGAAAACAACACCTTCGTGCATCAGGAAAGGTTGGCCACTGCTGAAAAGTATGATACTGGGTAGCCGCTACTGTCCCCCCAGTACTTGGGAAGAGGTAAATTGTGTCTGCACCCTTTTGATAAGACAGACGGTCCTCTGCATTTGTCCTCCTCTTACCTGTTTTTGCTTTTAACTTTGAATCCTTGGGTTCTAAAAGTCAGGAAGGAATTTCCAAATAATTACTGCTGAGTGGACACCCACTTCTTCCTTTGTGCTCAGGGAGGGATCAAAGCCTGCAGAACGAGGAGGTAGAAGCAGTGGGAGGTGAGGACAAGGGCGTTTTCAAGGGTTTCTTCAGCTGTGTTCAACCCGAATGTAAGTCCGTTCCACTCCAGGCCTGATTCTGAGGTCACGCATGGCATAACCTTCTCAGCATTGGTCTTGTTCATTGCTTGACTGCCTGGTTACACAGTCACTGTGGCTTTCCAGAGCAGGGGTTCCCAGAGTCTGCAAGGCCATCTTCTGGCTTTTTTGCTCCAGCCTTTGGAAGCATACCCCTAAAACGGACCAGAGAAGTTTGTGATGATTTAGATTCTGTAGCTGTGGCAAGGCTGAGGTAGGTAGAAAGCCCAGTTGGACAGAGCCATATGTGGGAGGGAAGGAATTCTGCTAGCAAGAAAGTCTGAGCGAATGGAGTGGGTGTTACTTGTGTCTTGTCCTTTTGTAAACAAGGTTTGTTGATCTGGCCAATTCTGGCGTGATTCAAATGTTCTTGATGGTCGGGACTTAAGAATGTGGCCCCCCAAAAGATTATAGTCTAAAGCAAGTCATAGCTTTATTTTTTAATAATTATTTCCTTTTAATTGGACGATAATTGATTTATAATATTGTATTGCTTTCTGCCGTGCGTCGACATGAATCAGTCATTGGTATACATATGTCCCTTCCCTCTTGAACCTCTCTTCTACCTCTCACCCAGGCCATAGCTTTAATGCTGAAGGTTGCGTATTTGCCCAGATAAACACCCAGAACAATGGCATTTTCCTGTGAAGGTGCAAGAGCTCCCAGTCCCAGGGGCTGGGCCGGGATTCCCCTGTCTGGCTCCTGACGCCTGTATTGAGAGGTTGCTGGCGGGGTCAAGGGGGCTGCAGGAATGGGGGGCCTGAGGAGGGAGCTGGTAGTGGCTGGGGCCTCCCGAATATTTCATCTCACTCCTCTGTTCTGAAATCTGATTAGCCAGTTAGGTCAGGAAGGCCAGCAGTCAACTATCTTTTTCTAACCTTAATTCACTGAAGCCTAATTAGCATGTTAGTTTTGAGCCAGGGTACTTATTTTTAGTCTTTTGTAGAACAATGGAAACAAATATCAGAAAGCTCAGCTTTTAACTTCAAAGTGTGAAGTGAAGTGAAAGTCACTCAGTCATGTCTAACTCACTCTTTGGGACCCCATGGACTATACAGTCCATGGAATTCTCCAGGCCAGAATACTGGAGTGGGTAGCCTTTCCCTTCTCCAGGGGATCTTTCCAATCCAGGGATTGAACCCAGGTCTCCTGCATTGCAGATGGATTCTTTACCAGCTGAGCCACAAGGGAAGCCCTCAAAGTGTAAAGTCAGAAGATTATTTGCTTTGTGCTTGGTGGATCATTTTGGGGATTCAGTGGAAACCTTGTCACTATACCCTGGTATCTGCTCAGGGCCTGCTAGGCGCCTGCGGGGGAGGGGGGGGGAGAGGGCGGCAGAGCCTACGTGGCCCCAGACCCCTCCAGGAGGGGGACCGCTGCTCCTCCTTTTCCTCTCTAGGCAACACTTGGCGTCCAGCCTTGACCCGACAGGTCCCAGCCATCCTGCCCTTACAGTGTTATCCCAGCCCTACCTTTGTCCTGAGATGGGTTGGATAGCCAGAGGAAGTTTGGGGTATCATTGCAACTTGTATTTACTAGTAAGCACCTACTTGAAAAACACTTGTGTTTAGTTTATTGCCTCTTGTGTATAACATATAAGTATTTCATTTATTACCTCTTATTAGTAATGTATGTAAATCTTAATTGACTATTTTTGTATGAAACTTGGAAAGACTACATGCGTAGCAAATGAAGCCTCACACATAGTACAGGGTAGGTAGTTGGTAAACATGCGCTGAACTGTTAATTATTGTTGGGCTGTTTTGGGACGATTGTAATTTAATTGGGTTCTTGGATGCCACAAGGGTACGTGAATGGAGTAATTCACTCCTGCTTGTTTCTGCTGGGTCTGGCCACCCACCTCTCACACTTACTCCACTACTTCTACCCCACCTGCAAAGTCCAACTGCTGCAGCCAAACGGACAGTTAGGCCTGGTCCTTGTGTTTGGGCGCTCAGTTTATCCTTTTCCAGCCTTGGCGCCTTACCCGAGGCACTTTTATTTATTTTTTGGCTGTACCATACAGCTTATGGGATCTTAGTTTCCCAACTAAGGATCGGACCCAGGCTTTCGACAGTGAGAGCGCAGAGCCCAGACCACTGGACCTCCAGGGAATTTGCCTGAGGCACTTTTAATCAATAATTAAAAGTTGATCTAAGGCTCACATAAGTGTTTTTCCTAAAGTCTAATTGGTGTAACTCTTGAGTAATGTGGAGTTTCAAAAAATATTTGTAATTGTAGTAAAATATATATAACAAAGTTTGCCACCCTAACCATTAACTTTTTTTAAACTGTGATAAACAGCATAAAACTTAACCATCCTAATTGTTTTCGGTGTGCACTTGAGTACTGAGTAATGTTTAACTGCAGCATATGGAGTTCAGTGGAGTGTAGAAGGAGCTGGTTTTTCCGTGAGCTGTATCACATAGGATGTTAAAAATCTACCCAGGTTTGAAATCACAGTCTAGTGGAGAAGTGGCCATTTGGCCCTGGCTTCTGAACCTTGTCTTTCTCCCCTTCCTCTGGGATGTGTTTGCACCTGAATGGGTTTGTGCCCAGGTAGAAGACTTGTACTTCCTTCCTGCCTTTGTTGAGAAAACCACACCACCGTTAGCAGAAACCACTGCCCTTCCTGGACCTCCGCTTTTGGTATCTGTGATCACTGAACGTCTGCAAGAGTTCCCTGGGTGAGAAAGGCGTTCACGTGGTGTTTGTGTTTGATAGACTGTTGAGTAGTGCTTGCTTCTCACAATTGGTCATTTTTTCCTCCCACATTTTCTTTACTTTTATTCTTGCTGTGTATGTGGCCCCGGACGCTTGGTGCATTCCTGAGCTCCCTGCTGGCGTCTTTGCCAGGCTGCCCCCACACCTCTGGTGATGCTCCCATGGCACACAGGCCAGACAGGAACCTGCCTCGTGTCAGGGGAACCTCTCCTGCCTCCTGCGCGCTGTGAACAATTTGAAGGTGACACCTTGTGTCTTCACCAGTGACTTGGCTCAGCGCCTTCCTTATCTGACCAAGGTGTGAAAAAGGCCTGTTTTAAACTCAGAGCAGAGGAATCTGCCCATCTTTTTGGTATTTAAAAACCAAATAAACAGTGACTTCACACTATTGTTTTCCATTGTGTTGAGTACATCTTGTTGGTAGTCAGATTGAGCAGTTTTAGACTGGTTAACTTTCCCGGATTTTTAGATTAATAATAGACACATAACGTTTACTTTTAACTTCAGAGTGTCTGGACAAAAGCCTTCTTGCTGGATGGAACCTAAAGTGGTGGTTTCAGTTAAAATGATTCCTTTTCACCATTTAAAATAAAGTCATGGGATGTTACTACTTTCATTCGGTTTTAAAAAGACAAATCCCATTTTCCTTACATGTCTTAATTACCGTGGTGAATGGTAGCAACTGGGCAGTGCAGCCGCTATTTTTAGGTAACTAACTAGCTGTGGGAGATGTGGGGGTTCCTGCCAATGGTGGAGTAGGCTGCCTCTGCCTCATTTTGTGTGGTTAATAATGGGTTGAATCCCACAACTTCTCCTTCGTTCCTAGAAAGTAAAAACTAGTAGGGAGCCATTCTCTCAGAGATGTTAAGATTTTTTTTTTTTTTTTTAAACTTTACATAACTGTATTAGTTTTGCCAAATATCAAAATGAATCCGCCACAGGTATACATGTGTTCCCCATCCTGAACCCTCCTCCCTCCTCCCTCCCCTTTCCATCCCTCTGGGTCGTCCCAGTGCACCAGCCCCAAGCATCCAGTATCATGCATCGAACCTGGACTGGCAACTCGTTTCATACATGATATTTTACATGTTTCAATGCCATTCTCCCAAATCTTCCCACCCTCTCCCTCTCTCACAGAGTCCATAAGACTGTTCTATACATCAGTGTCTCTTTTGCTGTCTCGTACACAGGGTTATTGTTACCATCTTTCTAAATTCCATATATATGCGTTAGTATACTGTATTGGTGTTTTTCTTTCTGGCTTACTTCACTCTGTATAATAGGCTCCAGTTTCATCCACCTCATTAGAACTGATTCAAATGTATTCTTTTTAATGGCTGAATAATACTTTTTTTTTTTTTTTTTAAGATATTTTAAAGTTTCATTCTCTGTGGGTTTTTCTTGCATGTGAGGAAACATTGAGTTCACTATGAACTGTGTTAATGCCAGGTGTGCATTTGTTCCTCGAGTATTTTGAGTGGAAAGTTTTTATTGCCTGAGCCGCCTCTGTGTTGGCGGTACTTGCAGGTCTGATATCCTTAGTTGAACAGAACTGCTTCCTTGCTGGGGCTGAATTCCAGAGGGAGTCCTCTAGTTCCCAGGGATCCAGGTGTGTCTGGACAGGGTCACAGGATGCTCTGCCTGCCCCCTCCACGTGCTTCATTTGCGTAGAGATAGGGATTAGTGACAGGAGGGAGGCCAGAAGCATTCATTCCTGGTGAACTCTGCCTCCGGTGTCTGGGGCCCTCGTCTGTCATCGAGTAATTGCTGTTGATTCTCTAGTTGTGTCCCTGCTGCCTGATGTGGTCAACTTGAAGTGCACCTGCCTCCAAGGCAGGTTGGACGCATTTTGTTTCACAAAGGACACCACTTTGTAGACGACTGCTGAAAACTTGGCTTTCTGTTTCTGCCCATCACTGGAGAGTCCCCAGCGTCACAGCTGGAGAAAGGAAGTGTGCCCATTTCCCACACTGTATGCCGTGGCTGGCCAAGCAGGTGTTCAGAGTGCCAGGGGCTTCACCCGGGCTCTGGGAAGGCGCTCTTCACAAAGTTGGGTTTTGCTGGGGTCTGGAGCACTGCTCAGCTCAGACTCGATGGTGGACATTGCACTGGGGACTGGCACAGAGGAGTACGTTACCCAAAGCCACTACCCATTTCTCAGCAGGAGAGCTTCGGCAGCCTCCATCAGCCACACGGCGGTGAGTTGAACTAAGACGTATTCTTGGGCTACTGTTAGCATTTCCTGGTTCCGGAGGGTATCCTGTGAGTGTGCATGCGCAGTGTTGAAATGAGCAGCTGTGTCAGGGAGGCTGGATGACTCTCTCCACAGTCTTCCTCTGGTTCCTGGGCACCTTCTCCTCCCACCATGTTCTAACCTCAGGCTGTATGTGACCATGGTTGAGTGTTTACCTCTCTTTAGGCCTTGCTTCTGAAGAATGGGTAGGAGGACCTCTGTAGTGCCTCCACCTCTGGATGACCTACTATATGACTCTGTGTAAAAACCTCCGGGAGTTTGTGATGGACAGGGAGGCCTGGCGTGCTGCGATTCATGGGGTCACAAAGAGTCGGACACGACTGAGCGACTGAACTGAACTGACTGAAAAACCTCCCAGAGGGATGTCTGAATCCTGGTGTTTGGATCCAGCCTGACAAGTTCCTAGCACAGGGAGACTGACCCTTGTTTATAGGAAGCCAGTATCAGAACGATGCAAGGCCAATTTTCAAGAAGACCTTTTCTCCCCAGAACATGGAAAATCAACACATAGCAGCAGTTGGAGCTGTGCCCTGGTCATTGCCCGCTTGCTAAATGCAGAACACTTAGTCATGCTCATGAACCAGATACCCCGTGTCGTCATATGTCCGCAGATAGCAGACTGAGCCTGTGTTCCTGCTAGGAAAGGGTGTGTCTCATACTGTTGGCTTGTTTTCACATAAGCTGAGAATGTTTAAATGGAGAATTGGATCGGAAAAGTAAAAGATAGTCTGGATCTAATAAATAGAAAAGTAAGTGCACAGAAGAGTGAAGACATGGGAACAAGATTTAAACAAACAAACAAAACAACACCTCTTGTATCCTCTCCATTCGTGTATTAGATGTGTGCTTGGCACACATCAGTGATTGCATTCCCGCCCTTGCATTCCTGCCTTCCACAGCTTACAGTCTTGTGGGGGTGTTGATGAAGCTGCACCATTTACTAAATAATAATTACTATGTATAAGAAAGGAAAAGGCCATTGGAGAAAGCATTATGGAACAGTAAAAGAAACTCTCATGTTACAGTTTAAGATAGTATAAAACAGAAGACCCAGGAAAGTTTAAAAATTAAGTGATAAACTGTAAAAGGGGTACAGAAGCACAGACAGTTAAGAAACTGGGAGATAGTTAAAAACAAACTAGCAAACAAAAACTCAGAAAAGAGCTTCAAGAAAAGCTTTTAATTTGGGGCAGTTTATATAAGGGTCTCAGGAGAAGACCTCCACCCAGGGTGCAGTGAACACCAGCTGTTGGAGAGTTTGGGAAAAGAGCTTCAAGAAAAGCTTTTAATTTGGGGCAGTTTATATAAGGGTCTCAGGAGAAGACCTCCACCCAGGGTGCAGTGAACACCAGCTGTTGGAGAGTTTGGGTGTTTCCTACCTTGGCTTTCCTGGTAGAGAACCTCACTGGGAGTTAAGTTGTTCCTGGCACCAGTGCCTGCAGGACCCCAGCTTCTAAGTCCATGGTTATTTGGTATCCCCCTCGAGAAGTATGGCATTTAATACTGCTGGCAAGTCTGGTGGGCAGACGTGTTTTTCACGTTGCTTTAATTTCCTTTTCCTTGATGACTAGGGAGGTTGAGCATCTTTTTGTATGTTTGTTGCTGTTCAGATTTTCTGTAAAGTACTTGTTATCTCCTCAACCCATTTTTATTGTTTTAGGGTACCTGATGTATTTCGATAGGAACCCTTCAGCTACTGTATGCCCTGAAAAAGCTCTCTCCCAGGCTGTGGTTGGTTGTTTTTACTTTCTTTATGGTATCCTTTTATTGTACAGAAATTTAAAATTCTAATTCCGATTTCTTTTTTTGGGGACAGGTTAAAACATTAAAAAAAAATTGTAAATTCATATGCAGTTGTTAAAAATAATACTGAGAGATCCTCTGTGCCCTTTACCCATACATATTTCCCCCCATGATAACATCTTAAATAATATTACAATCTTACAAGCAGGATATTGATGTTTATATAGTCAAATACAGAATCTTTTTGTCACCAGAAGGATCCATCACACTACACTTTCAGAGCCACATCTGCTTTCTTTATGTCCTAACTCCCTGTTTAACTCCTGGCAACCACTAATCTGCTCTCTAAAAAATTTTTGTCACTTCAAGAACATTACATAAATGGGGACTTCCCTGGTGATCCAGTGGTTAAGAATCCACCTTCCGATGCAGGGAACTTGGGTTTGATCCCTGGTCTGGGAAATGAGATCCCTCGTGCCATGGGGCACCTAAGCCCTTGAAATGCAATTGCTAAGCCCATGCACTCTGGAGCCCGCTTGCTACGACTAGAGAAAAGCCTGCACACTGCAGCAAAGATCTGGAGTTCCAGTTCTGTGGGCCTCGCCACTGCTGAGCAGTGATGATAAAGTTCTGACTTTGACCAGTCCTCCTCTGACAGCATCCAGCAGGGAAGGGGAGAGGCTGCTGCTTCTTACTTGGGTGGGAATTTATAGAAGTCTAGGTTCCCAAATAGTTTCCACTGATACCGTGAGGCTGGAGGAAGAGGGTGGTGCATTGTTACTGGCCAGTGGGGATGAAAGTCCCAGCGCCCTCCCCAGTGGAGATATTGGGGGGGTCTTATTACAGCCTCCTGAGGGTGGAAGTCTAGGCTCCCCACTTGGCCTTCGCCAGCATGGGTGGGAGTAGGGCCACAGTTTTTTTCTGTGGTGTTTGGCTCGAATAGAGCTTTTATTGTCTAAATGTTTTCTGTCTTGCTAGCCTACCCCTTTCCTGCTCCTTTGGCTAAAGAGAACAGACTTTTGTTAGAATGTTTTTTGCCTCCTCTGTTGGCATTTCTGGGTTGCCAGCTTCTTCAGCTCCCAATTCTGGGATATATGAGTCAAAAAGAAGACCCAGGGAGCCCACTACTTTTATCATTCCTTGAATCCTGGGGTCCCTAGCTGCTCTGCCTTCTTCTCTTGACTTTTTTTAAGAGTCTCATGTTAAAAAAAAGTCTCATGTTTATTTTTTCTATATAGTGTCTAGAATTTTCTCTTGTATTTAGTGGGAAACTAAGGAGAAATACACCTCCTTCATCTTCTTGGAAGTGAAAGTCCATTTTGTCTTTTTAAAGTTTTGTGTTTTTGGAGATCTTTTAAAAATGAAATCCTTCCTTATGCTGATATTCTACTATATTCTAAAAATTTCAGAGTTCTTTTTACATCTGTGTATCTAATCCACCTGGGATTTGTTTTGTTTTCGATGGAGAAATGACAGAAGAACCTAACTTTTTTTCTATATAGACGGACACTTGTCCTGGCGCCTTTGAACATCTCCTTTGCGAGCTGGTTTTGGCTGTCCCTCTGCTTCCCTGGTGGCTCAGCTGGTAAAGAATCTGCCTGCAATGCAAGAGACCTGGGTTCGATCCCTGAGTTGGGAAGATCCCCTGAAGAAGGGAAAGGCTACCCACTCCAGTATTCTGGCTTGGAGAATTCCTGTACATGGACTATACAGTCCATGAGTTTGCAAAGAGTCGGACATGACTGAGCAACTTCCACTTTCACTGGTTCCGCAGTCTGCTGTCTGCTCTGCCCCACCTGATACAGTAGCTTTGTGATAAGTCTTGGTTTGGTAGGATAGGACTTCCAACCCTCAGGATTGTTACACTTTTTTGGCTTTTGTCTCATGAATTTTAGTTCAACAAATATGAACAAGAATAGCAAAATCAACATTGAAAAACTCCTTTTGGCTTTGGCTTGGACTTACACTGACTTTAGAGTATGCTGGCTGTTTCAGTGACCTTGTTTTCTTCAGCGTTTTTATTTACTTTTCATTACCCACGTCAGAAAGTATCACGTGGCCCCGAGACAGCTTGGCTCGGGGCAGGGCTTCTTCCTTTTTCAGAATGGGAAATTGCTTGTGATGGTTGTGGCCATCTGTGGGCACCCAGAAAGCCCCACAGTGCAGGTCATGAGCTGCTTGAAGCTGGTGTGGCGGACAGGGGACAATGTGCAGGGTTTTAGGCACTATTGGGGGTGGGGGATAAGAGAGTTCAAGTAAATTTTGTTCACTAGCACTGAGTGCAAATATAGGCAGTATTGGGGGTGTAAGAAGTGGGCAGTTGGCCACACTCCTCTGTGCAAATACTTGGTATTTCAGTTTTTCCAAAAGTATTTGTGGTATTTGCCACATTGTCTTATCTCTTTGTATACGTGCACACGCTTTTTTCCCCCCAGTGGACCATTTCAAAATGAGTTGCAGAGATTTTTGACACTTCATCTCTGAATACTTCAGAATTGAGGATGATATTATCAAGCCACACTGCCATATTTTGCCTAAGAAAATTAACAATAAATTTAATCTCCAGCCCACATACAGAATTTGTCAGTTATCCCTTTGGGAGCTGGTCTTGTGTGTGTGTTTTTTTTTTTAAAGTACCTCCAACACAAATGAACCTATCTATGAACCAGAAATAGAATCAGGGACATAGAAGATTGACCGGTGGTTACCAAGCTGGCGGGAAGTGGCAGAGGGTTGGATTGGGAGTTTGGAATTAGCAGATGCAAACTGGTATGTATAGAATGAATCAACAAGGCCCTGCTGTATAGCACAGGGAATGGTGTTCAGTATCCTGTGGTAAACCATAATGGAAAAGAATATGAAAAGACTGCACATATACGTAAAAGTATATGAGTCACTTTGCTGTGCAACAGTAATTAACACTGTAATTTAACTGTACTTCAATAAAAAATTAATTAAAAACAAAAGTAAGTCCAGGGTCCAGTCAAGATGTACACACTGCATCTGGTTGCAGTCTTCAAGTCTAGAATAGTCCCCTTATATTTAGAGGTGTCAGCATTTGGAAAAACCAGATCAGTTATCTTGTAGAAGGTCCTGTCATATATTCCAGATTTGTCTGTGTCTTCATAGCCCTGTGTTTCCTATAAATTGGAAGTTAGGTATAGAGCAGCACTACCCAACAAAAATATGATGTGATCCACTATGTCATTTAATATTTTCTGGCAGCCATATGGAAAAAAATAAAAATAAGCAGGTGGAGTTAATTTTAATCATGTATTTAATATTTTTATTATATACTATTTATTAATAGTTACTTAACTATATTAGATATTTTTATATCCAAAATATTATTTTAATATGTAATCAATATTTTTAAGGTATTAATGAGATATTGTACATTCCTTTTTTATACTTAGTTTTCAGAATCTGCTGTGTGTTTTATACTTAATGGACCAGCCACGTTTCCAGTGTTCAGGAGCCACGTGTAGCTGGTGGCTCTCACCCTGGGCTGTGCGGGGGGAGACTTAATCCAACTCAGGGTAGATATTTTGGGCAGGAACACTTAGAGGGTATTAACTGCCTGTGCTCAACTTGGAAACCGTGGAAGTTGCTGAAGTCTGAGTCTTCTCTTCTTTTTCAGGCTCTGGGTGCTCTGGGATGGAGCAGGTGTGCAGAGGGTGAGGACCCAGTCCTGGGACCACGTCGCTTGCTTCTTTTCTTGGAGAGACTTATCTGCCTGAACAGACTTGAACCGGGGATGAGGATGTCTGTGGGCTCATCGCTGCCGCTTCCCCTCTGGGGGAGGACCTTTCTCCTTCTGTTGTCTGTGGCCGTGACTGAGTCCCACTGGCCCAGTGAACCTTCGGAGGCCGTCAGGGACTGGGAGAACCAGCTCGAGGCGTCCATGCACTCAGCACTCTCAGGCCTCCACGAGGCTGTTCCCACGGTGGTTGGCATTCCTGATGGCACGGCTGTCGTCGGACGCTCATTTCGAGTGACCATTCCAACAGATTTAATTGCCTCCAATGGAGAAGTCATCAAGGTGAGACTGGATAGAAGCTGTAACTGAGGAAGAATTCTCATCTTGCAGTTTAGTTTTGATTTTAGTGTTAGTTTTAGGTTATTTTAGTTAAAGTTTAGTTTTTCAGTTTTCCGGCAATTCTGAGCTCAGTTCTTTCAGGACCTATTAAGTGGTCCTTCCTTAAGAAAGGGACAGCTGCTGACATTCACTAGAGGGTCCCCATGTTCCTCAGCGTAGCATCCGAAACCTTTATTCTTACTCCCATTTTGAGAGTGTCACTATTAAAAAGCTTTTACATCTGTTCTCTGGAAGATTTTTTTGGTCATCAAGTTAGGGATTCGATGGAAGGGCTTGTGTATAAGGAAGCGGTCTCCTTTCATTAACCCAAGAAATATGGAACTTTTAAATGCTTTGAAAATATTTTAAAAATATAAGGTATAAGTAAATATCAAGAGTTTTGCTGTGCTTGGGTGTTCTATGTTTACTAATATATTCAGTCCCTTAAGACCCAAAATTAGTACATACGTTTCAGCCTCGCCTCATTTCCTTTGTTCTCAAGCAACCCAGAGAACAAAGGAGCATGAGATCTCGGTAACAGAAGAGAGATGGCCAATGAAGGATGGGAACTTGGTGCAACCGGAAGCTTCTGTTGAAGAAGGACCATCCCTTTAGGCTTATGGAATTTCCCCTAACTCCTGAGTGAGGGTGCAAGGTGGCAGTGTGGGTGGGTGGGGTATACCCCTCAGGCTATGAGCATCTCCTAGAGCAGAGGTCAGCACACTTACTTTTTACAAAGTCAGAGAGTAAGTATTTTTTTGGCTTGGCTGGCTGTCCGGTTTCTGTTGCAGCTCCCCATCTTGGCCAGTGCAGTATGAAAGCCGTCGCCGACAGTGTGCACACGAATGCGCGTAGCTCTGTTCCAGTAAAACTGTACTTTTAAAAACTTGACTGAAACTGAAATTTTGCTTTCATATAATTTTCACATGTCAAGTAATGCTGTATCTTTTTCTGATTTTTTTCCCCCCCTCAGTCATTTAAAAATGGCAAAAAATATGTCTAGCTCATGGGCTGTACAGAAACGGATGGCAGCCCAGATTTGACTCATGGCCATAGTTTTCTGACCCTTGCACTATAGCATACTTTCCTCAGAGACGTAACTTGAATATGAATTAAAAATATTCCAAGATCTATACTTTGTTATGGTAGTTTTTATATCGGTTTTGTATTTAGACTTCTGCGTACATATAGTGTCCTGGAGATTTATTGGTATATTCAAAGGATCAAAAATAGTGGTTTGAAACAGCCAATTTGTTTTGTACACAATTTTGTGGCCAAGAATTCAGGGCTTTAGAGCTCATCTGGGGATCTCATCTCTGCTGCACTAGTTAAGAGTGGCTCACCTGGGCCTGGAGGATCCATTTCCAACATGAGGCTCACTCACGGCTGGCAAGCTGGGGCTGCCCATCAGAGTCTTTGGTTTCTCCCCATGTAGACCTTTCCACGGTGCTTGGATTTCCTCACAGGTACAATAGCTGGGTTGTACCTGTGTACAGGTATTCCTTGGAAGACTGAGTATTCCAAGATACAGGAAATGAAAGCTGCCCATCTTTTAAGGCCTGGGCTTGGAACTTCCTTTGTACTCTGTTGGTCAAAGCAGAGTGAGGCTCTAATGAGTCTTTACCAGCTTGCCTCTCTCTGACCCACAAACTCAGGGCCTCTAGATTAGAAATGGTCACAAATTCCATACCACTCTTTGCATTGAGAGGTGTGTCTCTGCACCTTTGAATCTGGGCAGACTCACTCCTCCCCTGACCCTCCTTGTGTTCTCTTCCTTTTTGGCCCCCTCTCTTTATGTCACAGCTTACTCTTAGGGTGGCCTCGTGTTCTCAGAGGTCATCATACTTCTGAAGATTCTAGCTCACTTCTGTGGAGCTCCTTCTGGCTTTTAGTGTCTTTGCAAAAGGTTTCCATGTTATCTTCATAATAGCCCAGTAAGCCAGATTCTAGTCTCACTATTAGATGAAGAATGGCAATTTTGGTAGTACATTTCTTACCCAGCATCACATTTCATCTTCGGAATATCCAAACCCTGTAGTGATTGATTACCTTTGTTCTGTTGGCCACTGGAATGTTGTACATGGATTAGTCTGGACCAGAGTTGCCTTGAGTTGATATAGCAAGCTGGCTATTTGCTATAGCTGGCAGAGAGATGTTTAACAGGCTTACTCACGAGGGGAGCAGAGATTTTATTAGGAAAACAGGATTTTATCTGAGCGTATTTATCTGTGGAAAGCAGACCATTTGGTAGCTGATTAACCTGTAGAAAAACAGATGAAAGTGTGTGACTCTTTGTCCCAAACAGTCTTAACATCAGGGTTGTGTGGGGTGGGAATCAGATCAGAAGGCCTGACTTCAGGGACTTCCTTGGTGGTCCAGTGGTTAAGACTTCCTCCACCTTCCAATGCAGGGGGTGTGGATTGGATCCCTGGTTGGGGAGCTAAGTTCCCACATGCCTTGGGGCCAGAAAACCAAAACAGAAAACAGAAGCAATATTGTAACAAATTCAGTGAAGACTTTAAAAGTGGTCTACATTAAAAAAAAAAAATCTTAAAGCTTGACTTCATTCCTGGAGCTTTGGTTTCCCTATGTGTAAAACAGGATTGAAAAGCCTTTACAGTAAAGGAGTTTTTTTTCACGCCGTTAAAATAACAATGTATAAATGTATAGGAAAGGGAGGAAAAAAACCTCTGGTGGTTCCTACCACTAGTGTACTTGTGCATCGTGTTCTGCATTCGTCAACAAGTATCCATGTCACATAGGCACACAGACATTTTAGACAGACCTGAAATCATATTTTTTAACCTTCTTTCATTCACTGTACTTTTGAGTTTTTCTCCTTTGTTATTTAAATATTCTTTGGGAGTATAACTTTTAATGGCTGCCCAGTATTCTTGGGTATGTGAGGAACATTTCAGATCTTGGTCCCAAGGAGCCTTGTTGGGGTGACCTCCAAGTCATATCCATCAACATTGCTATCAGCCAAACTAGCACTCGCTCACCTCTTCCCAGGCACCCTGCCTCCGTCTGTTCTCCATACCAAGGCAAGAGACATCTTTGTAAAGTTCGAGTCTGCTCAGAACAGGCCTCCCAAGCCCCCTGCACTTAGGATTAAGCCCTGTTTGATCTGGCTTCTGGCTCCTCTCTCCCCTTGCCCTGTGCATGCCATGTCTCAGCACAGCAGCCCCTTTCTGCCCCACAGATACGCCAAGCTCAGGACCCACCCCAGGCCGCTGGCTCGTTTTCTCTTCTGTCAGCATGGGTACAGCTGCCTCTTTCAGGCTCAGTTTTAGCATTGGAGCCCTTTTCCTCCACCCTGACGCAGGCAGATTTCTCAGGTCCTGTGGGGAGAGGTCCCACAGAAGCCAGCTTTGCCTTCGCTGGGCAGATCTGAAGCTGTTCCAAGTAGGCCATAGTGTAAGTGACCCTCCTTACTTCCCGCAGGATTGGCGCCGGCTCCCTAAGGGCGCCTGTCCTCTGAGTTGAGTGAGTGTAGGGATGGCTGAGGGCTTCCCAGGTGGCGCGAGTGGTAAAGGACCTGCCTGCCAAATGCAGGAGACATGAGACGTGGGTTCAGACCCTGGGTCGGGAAGATCCGTTGGAGGAGAGCATGGCAACCCACTCCAGTATTCTGGTCTGGAGAATTCCATGGATAGAGGACCCTGGCAGGCTACAGTCCATGGGGTCGCAAAGAGTCGGACACGACTGAAGTGACTGAGCATGCACGCAAGCAGGAATGGCTGAGGAAGGTGATTATATGACAAGACCTTCCAACCCCTCCTCTCTGGGGTGATCAGAAGTCTTTGCGTCTCACAGAACGATTGGGCTGCCCCTCTGGGGCCCCCCTCGGATGTTTCATTTTGGTAGTGCCCTCGAGGATGGCTTTTCATCCCTGCTTCCCTTCAGTCTCCTTGTCTGGAGACAATGTGGAATTTCTCCCAGCCCAAGATGTCGGCAGACTGGGAGCAGCCCTTCCTGGCACTGTGCTCTCAGCCGTTGGCATCGGCCCCCAATTGTTCCCCGCAGAACAATGGCCACTCTTTTTGGCCAGGAAGGGGAGCTCATGAAAGGAGCATTTCTTTGGATGCTTGAGAGCTTTGCGGCCACCCCGCCTGCGTGAGATGAACTGCAGTTTCTTCCTGCCTCAAGTGGGTGTTCCCTGGCTCTGAATGGCTCCCTTGTGAACAGGGCACACCGGGAAATGCGGGTTGGCGAAGGCAGGCATCCTTGGGGGTGGGTCGTCAGAATGGCATTTGCCCAGACACATCAGCTCAAATACTTACTAGATATGTAAGCATCTATGTTTTAGGGGGAAAAAAAATTACTGATGATGACTGAAAGAACACGACAGAGTGAAAATGGTTGATCTCAGGGCTTGGGATTGATGGACTGATTCTGAGAATTTACTAGTGGCTATAATTATGCTCAGCTGTCCCTTAGTTTGGGGGGAAAATGATGAATTCTTTTTTTTTAGATGAGAACAGTTAACATCAGGTAAAATGCTTCATAATTCAGACCAGAGGGGCACCAATTAGGCTGGACAAGTTGTGTTCAACATATGATCCTGTGGCCTTGGCCTCTGTGGTATTGGAAGTGTTCTGGTGTGAGCTTTGAATGTCACGCAGCAGGACCAATGATCGTGTTTCAGCAAAGCAAAGTGTGTCCACCCTGGTTCCTTCTCCTATGTGGGGGCAAAGCCTTGGCCCTTTGACCTCCAGCCAGAGGCTCTTCCTGTTGGCATGTGCCATCTCCCCACAGCCTAGCCATGTGACTGCCCACGTGCATCATTTGCAGAAGTTGAGCTTGGCCGCAGAGCAGATTTGTTTCATTGTCATAGTCCACGGCCAGACACAGGCTCATCCTGAACGTGAGTCAGTGCCATGGGGGGGCAGGGACTCAGAAACTGGAAGCTGAGTCCATCAGAAGGACAATTTCCTTCACCCCGAACAGCACAGGAGCCCACCACACAGTTGCTTCATGTGCCAGTACCTTCGGGGTGTTGCCTGTGGTTCCCAGCCAGACAGGTGGTCTGTAGCTTTTCTGAGGGGAGAGGGTCTGCAGGGTCCAGGAGCCAGTGACCAGGTCTGAGTGAAGGCAGGGGCTTAACCAGGGCAGGCTGCTCAGGGGCCCAAGCAGTGTGGTATCACAGGGCAGCAGTTTGTGCCTCTGGGAAATGGGCCTCTGAGAACACCCTCTGCTGGCACGTTGGTTAGGTATTCAGGGAAGGGCCCAGGCCGATTCCCTGGGACTGTCCTGGCTCAAGGTGTTGGTTGGAAGGTGCCAGAAGACCCTCCAAAATGTTTGTAGTGTCAGGGACTTCTCACCAAATGAGGAGAAGTTTCTTGATTATACTTAATTCCTAAGATCCCTCTTTGCTGTCTGTCATTAGCCCCTCCAAGTGACATGAGTATGAAAGTGCTCATCCATCTTTCCGGAGTCTTTGCTTGCTGTTTATAAGTCCTGTGACACCTGCATGGATAAGATACCACTTGGTGGGTTCTGAATGATAAAACTTAGGTTTTCTCAGTTTTAGGAGCCAGTGATCATAAGAGTTAATTAGGCCCTAGTGAGAGTCCAACTCCTCAGTTTTGTCTTTCAGGTCTGCCTAGCTCCACGGCCCCGACTGTGGGCAGATACCTGCTCTTTGATGAAGCGCGAAGTAATAGAAGCTCCTCTGCCCGTTTCTTCTTCTTCTTGTAGTGGAAGGATACTGATTTGGATTGAGAGACTCTACGTATGTTGCATGGTCTTACCTGCAACACAGGTCTTTTTTCATACTGCGTGCTTGACAGGCTACTGTGCAAGAGAAGGTACCAGATAAGCAATTGGAGAGAATGTCTGAGAACTGAACAGGAAGTCAGTTACTAGTCATTTGCTAGTATAGACTGAGGCGTGACCAAAACCTCTCTATTTGGTAGTTCCCCAGTCCTTGGTTGTGCTGATTAATTGCGGGCATCACAGGGCAGGTAGTCTTTAGAACTCCTTGTGGGTCTGCTCAGGTTTTGTGATTTTGATTCAGTGATTTGATTCCAATGTTTTTGGATGTACTTTATTGATCAAGACCTCTAAAACTGGGTGTATAGCTGTTCAAGATCTTGTTTTCCTCAGTGCCGGGCTTAACTTCCATCTCAGAAGTGTGGTCTCTCTGAGGGTTGCTGAAGCCGACGAGGTTTCTGGCTCTTTCTGGGTGACCTGTGATCTGGAGCCTGTGATGTCAAGTCAGGCTTCCTCCTGCCGCTTCTGCCTCCTGTTCCCATTGCCTGAGGTCTCCTTACTCTCAGGCTGTGCTGGTATTTAATGGTGGGGGAGTTTCATGTCCAGGACAGCCTGTCACCCTAAATACATGTGCTGCTGCTATGAGCACTTCACACAGAGCTCTGATTCCTGCTTCTTGCCTGCCATTCCTAGCCTAGCAGCTTTTAGGGGTTAGTCGTGGCTGGCTACAGTACAGTGAAGACAGAAATTTCTGTACAAGTAAATGAAGGTTTCCAAGGATAGTCAGAATCTCAAGTGCAAATGGGCCAGGATCAGTCGCACCCATTTTCGACTTAAAGGAGGTGAGTGCTGGCTGTGGGCTGTCACTGACAGTGGGTTCTCCCCACCCCCAGGCCCCCTCGATGTTTTCATCCACTCTTAGCAAACAGGTCTTAACAGGTAAGCAAGTCCCTGAGGGTCCCCAGCCTTGGCCTGCTTCCCTTAGAGGGTCCTGGCTTCCTCTTCCTCTGGCCTCTCCGCTCTCCTTTGATGCTTTGAGTTTCTGCTTTGGGCTATGAGCAGGGAGACAAGGCCTCAGTGTCTGCTGGGTCCGAGGCCAGTTGGGCAGGATGATTGGGGAGTGGAGCCTGGACACACCCTGGACCCATTCCTGTGGCTGTGAGCCTCACAATGTGTGCTGTGTCCTCTCTCAGCCCAGAGGGGTGGGCAGGGAACCAGCACTGACAGAGTCCAGCGTGTGCCTGGCCCTGTGATCACACAAGGTTGGCATCTTCCCCCTGTTTTTAGATATGAGAAAACTGAGGCAGGATGAAGCTGCAGACTGCCTGCAGCTGGGAGTCAGCCAAGAGCTCCTGAAGATGGGGCTTCCCCTTGGGTAGGGTGTTATTATAGAGATGAGCCCTGGCTTGTCACAGGCACTGTGTCTCTGAGAAGGAACTTTCACATCCTGCTTCACCCTCAGGCCCTAAGAGGAAAAGTGGTCTGGAAGTGGGAAGTTTTGAAAGCTGGGGAGGATGTCTGGGGTTCCTGTGGACTGGGCTGGGGGGTCTCCTGCTTTGTCAAGGTAGAGCAGGTGTTGCATCTCAGAGCATTTCCTTGACTGAGGGCCCTTGAGGGGGAGGGGCAGCTGGTGGAATCCTTGGGGACGTGGACACTGCCAGACCTTCAGGCATGTTCAGACTTCCCAGTTCAGGGACTTTCCCTAAAATGGCCTTGAAAATGCAGAGGTGCCAGCTTACCTGCGTCTTGGCTAGGTTTCTTGTGGAACTTGGATTTGTTTTGCTTCCTGTAGCCCCTCTATTAAAATGAATCAGTGCCAGCCAAAGTGCGGCCTGGATCTGATGTTTGCAGCGCCAAGACGCTCAGAGATGCATGGATTTCAGTCTGTGCACGTTAATGCCTCTCCTTCCTGTCTGAGGAGGACCCACGATGCTGGGAACTGTTTCTTTGGGCTCTAGATCCGGGAGGAACACCTGCCCTGTGGCCAGGGCTCTGGGACTCCGAGGAGCGAGAATTTGCAGACGGGAAGGCAGGTGCAGGTTGGAGTGACTTGGCTCTGTTTTTCTGACTTGGCTTACCCCACATGTCTATAAAGCTGTGGGTAGACCATAGTGAAAGAATTCATTTCCATAACCAAAATAAAGCTACACAGTCTGCTCTTCCATAGCCCAGTTTGAGATTGAGCATTATAACTTGCTTTTTGGTAAAACCTGGGGTTTTCTTTAATGTTTGTTATTTATGTTAACACATTGTTAACATGTTAAAATGTTAACTTGGCATAGTTTAAAGAAGACTGGCGTGTGGAGAGTCTTGGCCAACCTGGGTTTATTCCTTGGAAATGTCTGACAGCAGAACTGTGGCTCTTGGGGTCCGCAGAACAAGAAGCGAGCAGGCAGGGCGGCTTGAGGAGGTGGGCGCCCTTCTCTGTCATAGGCCGCCCTTACATAACCGAGACGGACTTGAAAAAGCACTGGGACTGCTCGCTCATCTGTGCTGCTGGAACGCGCAGGGCTGGGCGCAGGCCTAACTGCCCGACCACTGAGGCAGGCCACTTGGCAGCCACCTGGAGCCTCTCCTGGTCTCTCTTGCCCCTGTTGCATCTTCTCTACAGGCAGCTCCTGCTTGGCTGACCTCACCCAGAGCTCCGTTCCGGCCTCCCTTTCTCCTTTTTCTGTCCTGCAGGTGTGCTCTCATCCAGTGGTGGTCACTGGCATGGAGTGGGCTTAGGAGAAGTGGCCGTGGGTGGCCGGAGAGCTGGCTCTACACCCTGGCCCACCCACTGTCTTCCTCTCAGCTCCGCAGTCCCTGTGCCACCCCTGGGAAACACGTCATGGTCCCCTGACTGCTCCATTTGGCCTTACACCTTTGCTTCACATTTTTCGCAAATCTGGATCGTTCAGCCTTTGCTTTACATGTTTATATGTGGATGTGGCAGTTTTTGTATTTAGCATACATGAACTGAAAAAATTTAAAGCACAGGTTTTTCAGTCAAAGCAGTTGTAATAAGTATTTTTGTAGCTAAAAAGATTGTAAGGGAAGAATATATTTAGTATTTTCCATGGATTTGAAGACACCCATGTTTACAGTAAAATAACTATACAGTTATACAGTATATATTTTACTGTATATAACTGTATACAGTAAAATATATTTCCGAAATTGGTTGCGTTTGCAGTGCATGGTGAGTGATGAGATGGGTGATTCTTGATGGTACATTAATTAGGTGGAATGTGTTCACAGACCCTGAGTGAACTCAGTGGTTCAGAGAGTAGTCAGTGAAGGACAACTTCTAATAATGTTACATGTCTTCTCATGGCTTGTTTGTTGGAGGTGGAAAATCTCTTTAGAAGTGGGGTAAACTTCGGGTCTCTGATAAGGCTGATGGAATGGCGTGCCACATGAATGTGCACCTAGAGCCCAGCTGGGAAGAGTAGGTACAAGTTCAGGGTCTCCTCCCCAATCATTTAGCCACTTGGCTAATTAGGAGGAGGAAGCCAAAAAAAAGGAGGAAGCCTGAGGAACCAGGGCCCCTAGGGAACCCAGCAGACATAGCTCTGGCCTTCCTGCCACAGGGAGGGAAGCCTGTTGGGGTGTCCCTCTCCTGAGCAGCAATGACCATGAAGGGCAGTCCCTGGGCTGAGGCTGGCAGTGAGACATCCCGTCTGCTAGCCAGCGTGTCTCTGCACTGGACGAACAGGACAGTGGAGCCGAGTGCCTCGAGACAGACCAGAGAGTAGGTCCCCCCTTTCTTGCACGGGGGGCGGGAGCGGGTATTTCCCAAAGGTGAGAGGAGTCAGAGGTAAGGCCTGGACAAGAGGTGAGTCTCGTTTCCCTCTCGTCAGCTGACAGTGGAAGTTTTTATGGTGGCATTCCCTTGGGGGGCTTTACGTATCACCAGTCACGTCACGGTGGAAGAGGACTTCGGCCCTGAAATAAGTCTGGGAGGTGCTGCTGGGTGGAAAAGGGGATGAGTTCCCGAGGCCTGCTTCTGTGCTCCAGCCTTCCAAGGGCGGAGGTGAGCTCCGTGTATTTCCCAAATGAAGTGGACTACTGAACTCTCTCTCAGGCCAGAGGTCCTTGGGATGCCTTTGGTAAACACTCTTCTTAGAGCCATTGTTTCCATTCCCCCCCTCTCTGGGCATTGCAGTTTTGCTTGAGATTCGAAAAGCAGGGTTAATGGGGACATCAGCTACAGCTAACCAGATGTGCCCCACTGCACTGGAATGTAGCGTGGCATTTGTAAAATGAGTCACTTGGGGGCACTGAGCTGTCCCTGCACCCCGCTGTATTTCTGCTTCTGGGCAGGAAAGGCACTCCAGGCCAAGCGTAGGACGTGTGCAAAGTTGTGGTGTCTGTGGAGGGCCGGGGAGAAGTCTGAGGTGAGGGTGGAAAGGAGTGCTGAGGAGGGAGAGCCTCGGGCTTGACCCTGCAGGCACAGTGGGTGAGTAGGTGGCAGGCATGTCACTGCAGCATTCTTGAGCTCTGTGGCACCAGTCCTGTGTCAGCACTGCCCCACTGTGTGACTCTCTTGGGCGAGTCATTGGCCTTCCACGCTAGCCCATCTGGCGGCCCCAGTCTTTTGTGACAGGTGAAGCGGAGGTGGTTCCTCCAACAGGAATTCTGAATTGTACCTCAGGCCTGCCCCACAGGCTAGGCCCCTGTTAACTGTTGTGATCACGTTATGCAGTGAGCGTAGTGACTAACTCACACTGATGTCTCTCGTAGGTATCAGCCGCGGGGAAGGAGGCCTTACCATCCTGGCTGCACTGGGACCTGCAGAGCCACACCCTGGAGGGTCTCCCCCTTGACACCGATAAGGGGGTGCATTACATTTCAGTCAGCGCTGCACGACTGGGGGCCAACGGGAGCCACGTCCCCCAGACTTCCAGCGTGTTCTCTATCGAGGTCTACCCTGAAGACCACAGCGAGCCGCAGTCGCTGCGGGCGGCCTCACCGGACCCCGGCGAGGTGGTGTCCTCGGTCTGTGCTGCCGATGAGCCCGTGACCGTCCTGACAGTCATTCTGGACGCTGACCTCACCAAGATGACCCCAAAGCAAAGGATCGACCTGCTGCGCCGGATGCGGGGCTTCTCTGAAGTTGAGCCGCACAACATGAAGCTGGTACCCGTGGTGAACAACAGACTGTTTGACATGTCGGCTTTCATGGCAGGCCCAGGCAACGCAAAGAAGGTGGTGGAGAACGGGGCCCTGCTCTCCTGGAAGCTGGGCTGCGCCCTGAACCAGAACAGTGTGCCTGACATTCGTGGTGTGGAGGTCCCCGCCAGGAAGGGCACCATGTCTGCGCAGCTCGGCTACCCTGTGGTGGGCTGGCACATTGCCAACAAGAAACCCCCTCTGCCCAAACGCATCCGGAGGCAGATCCATGCCACGCCCACGCCTGTCACGGCCATTGGGCCCCCCACCACAGCCATCCAGGAGCCACCGTCCAGAATTGTGCCCACCCCCACGTCTCCAGCCATTGCTCCTCCAACCGAGACCATGGCTCCTCCGGTCAGGGACCCTGTTCCCGGGAAGCCCACAGTCACCATTCGGACTCGAGGTGCCATTATTCAGACCCCAACCCTTGGCCCCATCCAGCCCACTCGGGTGTCAGAAGCTGGCACCACAGTTCCCAGCCAGATCCGCCCAACAATGACCATTCCTGGTTACGTGGAGCCCACAGCAGTCATCACCCCTCCTACGATGACCACCAAGAAGCCACGAGTGTCCACGCCCAGACCAGCCACACCTTCTACTGACTCCTCTACCACCACCACTCGAAGGCCAACCAAGAAGCCGCGGACATCCCGACCGGTGCCCCGGGTCACCACCAAGGCACCCATCACCAGACTGGAAACTGCCTCCCCGCCGACGCGCATCCGCACTACCACCAGCGGGGTACCCCACGGAGGGGAACCCAACCAGCGTCCAGAGCTCAAGAACCACATCGACAGGGTGGACGCCTGGGTCGGCACCTACTTTGAGGTGAAGATCCCATCGGATACCTTCTACGACAATGAGGACACCACCACTGATAAGCTGAAGCTGACCCTGAAGCTTCGGGAGCAGCAGCTGGTAGGCGAGAAGTCGTGGGTGCAGTTCAACAGCAACAGCCAGCTCATGTATGGCCTGCCAGACAGCAGCCACGTGGGCAAGCACGAGTACTTCATGCACGCCACGGACAAGGGGGGCCTGTCGGCGGTGGATGCCTTTGAGATCCATGTCCACAGGCGCCCGCAAGGGGACAAGGCCCCTGCACGCTTCAAGGCTAAGTTGACAGGTGACCCTGCAGCCGTGACGAACGACATTCACAAGAAGATCGCCCTGGTGAAGAAGCTGGCCTTTGCCTTTGGGGACCGCAACTGCAGTACCATCACCCTGCAGAACATCACCCGGGGCTCCATCGTGGTGGAGTGGACCAACAATACCCTGCCCCTGGAGCCCTGCCCCAAGGAGCAGATCACGGCGCTGAGCCGGAGGATCGCTGAGGATGACGGGAAGCCTCGAGCCGCCTTCATCAACGCACTGGAGCCTGACTTCCAGGCCATGAGCATCACAGTGACGGGCTCTGGCAGCTGCCGGCATCTCCAGTTTGTCCCAGTGGCGCCGCCCAGGAGGGTGCCCTCGGAGGCACCAGCCACGGAGGTGCCAGACCGGGACCCCGAGAAGAGCAGCGAGGACGATGTGTACTTGCACACGGTCATCCCGGCCGTGGTGGTGGCGGCCATCCTGCTCATCGCGGGCATCATTGCCATGATCTGCTACCGCAAGAAGCGGAAGGGCAAGCTCACCCTGGAGGACCAAGCCACCTTCATCAAGAAGGGGGTGCCCATCATCTTTGCGGACGAGCTGGACGACTCCAAGCCCCCGCCCTCCTCCAGCATGCCACTGATCCTGCAGGAGGAGAAAGCCCCCCTCCCCCCTCCCGAGTACCCCAACCAGAGCGTGCCCGAGACCACTCCCCTGAACCAGGACACCGTGGGAGAGTATGCGCCCCTGCGGGATGAGGATCCCAGCGCGCCGCCCTACCAGCCCCCGCCGCCCTTCACAGCCCCCATGGAGGGCAAGGGCTCCCGGCCCAAGAACATGACCCCCTACCGGTCGCCCCCTCCCTACGTGCCCCCTTAACCCACAAGCGCCTGGGTGGAGGTAGGGGTAGGGCAGGGCCCTGGAGACAACACGGTGTTGTCTGTGGAGGCCGGTGGCCTGCAGACCAGCGCCCACTGGGAGCCGACACCTGACCTAGCACACACGGATACACACACGGGGCCTGGACAAGCCCGCCCTCTCTGGTCCTCCTAAACCCCAAAGCCGCTGGAGAGACTTTGGGGACATTTTTTTTTCCTTTTAATTTTTGCCTAACAGCTTCTTGTTTGTTCATAGAAAATCCTTCGCTGCGTTTTTTGAAGGCTGGCTGGCTCTGAAAGCACCGTTTGGAGTAGAGGTAGATGGAGGGAGCGAGGAACCGTGAATGAACTCGCAGGCAGTGCTGGGCGGCCTCCCGGCGGCTCTCTGCGTTTTGCCTTTAACACTAACTGTACTGTTTTTTTCTATTCACGTGTGTCTAGCTGCAGGATGTAACATGGAAAACAGTAGCTAAAGATTAAATTCAAAGGACTTTCAGACGTTAAGGTTAAGTTTTTACATTTAATCTGCTGTTTACCTAAACTTGTATGTATCATTTGGGGGTGGGTATGGGAAATTGCTTTGCTAAAAATAAGCTCCCAGGGTGTTTCAAACTTAGAGAAGACCAAGGGACAGTATTTTTTATCAAAGGAATCCTATTTTTTCACACTACGTAAACTTGGTTGCTCTGATACCCCAGAGAGCCCGCCTGGGGGCCTCCTGGCCCTGGCTCAGGGGCCAGGGCCCTGGTGCTGGGCTTGCTGTCTCACCGTTGCCAGGGGCTGGAAGCTGGAGGGGGCCTCTTAGGCCAAGGACATCCACACCCCCCACCCCATGCACGCTAGCGGCCCACCACCAAGGGGTCTTCATTTCCATGGAAAGGGGACTCCGAGAGGCGGCGGTGGCCGTGGCCCCCAACCTAGGTGCTCCAGGGTGGGCCAGCTGCTCGTGGGGACGGCTGGGGAGGTCGAGGAACTCGACCACATCAATCTGTTTTCTTTTATCCTTCTTCTGTGTGTGGTTTTTTTTCTCCCCCCACTCCCACCCGCCCCAAGGAATATCATGGTTTCTGAAACACTCAGTGGGGGACATTTTGGTGAAGATGCAATATTTTTATGTCATGTGACGCTCTTTCCTCACTTGACCTTGGCCACTTTGTCCCAACAGTCCACAGCCCCACCCTGACCCACATCACCCCTCTTCTCTGGCGCTCCAGTCCCAGGCCTCGGGCCTGAACAGCTGGGCAAGGTCTGGTGGCTGGGGAGGAGTGCCAGCAATAGTTCATAGTAAAAAAATCTGTGGGCTCTCGAAGCTAATTTTTTACTAAAGTTTTTATACAGCCTCAAATTGTTTTATTAAAAAAAAAAGATTAAAAATGGTGATGCTTAACAGCAGTTTGTACAAGCTCTTAGTGTTGATTCCATGGGACTGACAGCTTTGCTCATTTTGATTTTTCCCCCCCTTCTTTTCCTAATGGTTTAAATTCCAGAATTACACTGGGGCTCCTTTTGCCTTTTTTAGCAGAACGTCCGTCCATCCATCCGCATCTCTGTCCCGTGACTCAGGGGCACCCACTCAGCTTTGATTTTCCTCCTTTGGAAGAAACTGTTTTGAGCAGGACTTCTTGATGTCTGAGAGTTATTTTGGGTAGCTTTTAGGGAGGAATGCCTTTTGCAATAATGTGTCCCTTCTGTGATCAAGGGCAGGTGGGTGGACCCAGGCTCCCTGTGCACATCAAGCAGCCACTTCTAAGCCATATTGACCGTTTTGCAGAGGATTCGCGTGTGCTGCCTCAGGACGGGAGGGATGGTCAGAGTGGAGGGGTCTTCACCCTGCCCTTCTCTGGAGGGCGTTCCCCTTTGCACCTCCTCCAACAGGGCCCAGCCTCTCTCTCCTGCCTGGCCCGCCAGTGGGGTGAGCGGTGCCCCTGGTGGCTGGAGCCTGTAGTGAGGGCTCATTGGACCTGTGGTGACTGGTCCTTGTGCCTCCATGTCCTGATCCAAGCTGGAGTTCCCCCAGTGCCCCAGAGTCAGGAGCACAAGCTGGATCTGACCTGGTGGGATGATTTTTTTTTGATGACCTCGCCAAAAAATAAACAATTTCCAGTGTTCCAGGTGAGGGCTTTGAAAGGCCTTCCAAATAAGCTCCGTTGCCCCTAGCAACCCCACCATTGGGCACTGCCACGCAGAGACGTGGCTGGCCCAGAATGGCCTGTTGCCATGGCAACAGGAGGCAATGGGGCAGTGAACAGAATAACAACAGCAACAATGCCCTTGCAGGCAGCCTCCTCCCCTGAGCGCCTGGCTGGCAATGGTCTTTGGACTCTGTGAGACAGAGAGCCAATCTCACATTCAAGTGTTCACCAACCACTGACGTGTTTTTATTTCCTTCTATATGATTTTAAGATGTGTTTTCTGCATTCTGTATAGAAACATATCGAACTAAATAAAAGCAGTGTCTTTATTACAATGCCATTGCCTCCAAGCATCTATTTCCCTGGCCCCTACACGACTTGAGTGTAGGGTGGGACTGGAGTCCATGTAACAGAGGCAAAGAGGGGGCCCGGCTAGGCCCACTCAGAGGTGGCCTTTGAGCAGCTGTCCAGATAGCCTTCACATCCTTACCATTTCTGTGCCTCTGAGAGGGGTGGTGGTTGGCACTGGGAGTTCTGGCAACCAGTGAGCCCTCCCTAGCACCTCTTCTGCCTAAACCAGCTGAGACATAGCTTGTGCGTCAGTTTCCTCATCTGTAGTTGGGGGGTGGGGGGAAGAATAGGCAGGAAAACCCAGTGAGACTGGGTGGGAGGGGAGGATGGTGCAAGAGGTCTTACAGAGGAGGTCTGCCCCAGAGTGGGTCCCAGGCAGGGGTCTATCAGGCTGGGCCCCTTGCCCACCACCTTGTGGGGTTGAGGCTGGCCAAACCTCCCAGGGAGTCTCCAGGCAGTTTGGCCTTGGTCTTGAGTGGGGAGAAGGGGAGGGTGGTTTCTGGTCAGGCTGTTCTGCCCTCTTTGGGCCTATGGTTATAGTTTCTGGGGGCCTGCCCCCTAAGTGCCCCGCCGGGGGTGGACAGGCCAGCTGGGTAGGCTTAGTATGACTTAGTGCCCAGGAAGGGCCGGGTTGTCTGAGGACACTGCCCAGGGCGTGGGAGGCAGGGGATACAGCAGCTGTGTCTTCAGAGGCAGGATCAGGGGCCATTGGTCACGGAACAACTGGTGCCCCTTCTGGGCTCACTCCCACCGCCACAGGGCCCTCACCACCTACAGCCCCCAGGCTGCTCCTCTGCTCAGAACCTTCAAGACCCAGTGCTGAGACTGGTCGTATGTTGCAGCTAGAACTTAGTCCCAGAGCAGGGAGTTGGTCAGACAACTACTCAGAGGAGGAAAGTGAAAGTGTTAGTTGCTCTGTCGTGTCCGACTCTGTGACCCTAGGGAATGTAGCCCGCCAGGCTCCTCCATCCATGGAACTGTCCAGGCAAGAATACTGGAGTGGGTTGCCATTTCCTTCTCCAGGGGATCTTCCCGACTCAGGAACTAAACCCAGGTCTCCTGCACTGCAAGCAGATTCTTTACCTTCTGAGCCACCAGTGCCTCATACTAAATACCACACTGATAAATTCCAGGAAAAGCTGTCCCCAGGAAAGTTCAGAGACACATATACCTCACCCCAGGACCCAGCAGCAGGGACCTAGGAAATGACCCTGCCCTTTGCTCTCTTGGCCTCAGGAAGTTCTGCTTAATGTTTAACCTAAAGCCACTGGATTAAGTGGACTCACTCTTGAACTCGAGGAAAGGGATTTCTGGTTTCAGCCAAGAACAGTAAGATAGCGGGGTGGGTGCCGGAGAACCCACAAGTTTCTCCTGCCTCAGCCCTGCCTTTCTCTCCTTTAGGGATGTCTGATCTTGGCCTGGCGGGGCCCTGCCCCACCGCACTCCTGCCAGATCTCTGTGGCTTCACCTTGGTGGGGACAGGGACCATTTACTCACATTTTTTTTTCAAGCTAGAGCGGGTGGTGTAGGGCAGAGGCAGGAAAAAAAAGGATACAGTAAGGGAGAGGGAGCTGTCTGACCTACAGAAATCTGCCTTCCCCTCTGCCTCTGACCCAGGGCAAGTTCCCAGGATCTGTCAGGCCTGGCTTCCCCATCTGTGAGATAGGACGGTGCTGGTCTCCAAGGGATTCTGAGAAATCCTGGGAACCGTGGGGTGGAGTCGGGATAACAAGTCACCCCCAGTGCATCTGTCTCTAGAAAGGGCAGGGAATCTAAGCAAGGCTAGAAGACTCTTCCATCTCTCCCGGTGTAAAGGCACTGCCTCAGGCCAGGCCTGGGTCCTGGTGTTGGCTGCAGAATACTAGGGTGTCTAAGAGCTCCTAAGAGCCAGCCTTGTCTAGAACATCACCACTTTGGTGAGGATTGGAGGCTCCCCTTGACTCACCTTGCTCCCCACAGGCAGAAAAATCTCCTACAGGAGACCTTTCTCTGGCTCCTCTAAAGCGTGGAAAGCCCCACTCAGGCCCCACTCACCTTTCAAAGGCGTGCTTCATTTCTCTCTCTCTATTACTGTATCTTAAAAATACAGACCGGCTAAAGTTTTTAAGCTAACACTTCCTGCTATGCTTCCCTTCTCAATCCACCATTTTGAGGGCAAGGTCCAGGTACCGTGGCCAGTGCAAAACAGATTCAATTCTAAGTAGGGTTTTTTTTTTTCCCCTAGACTGTAAAATTTTGTTCCTATGGTAGAGCAGCAACAAATTATCTGAAGCCCCGTCCCCTCACCTCAGGAGATAGGGGCCCCCTTTTCCTTATGAGGAGGCTAGCAGACGCAGAGAAGGTAGGCAAGAGATTGAAAGTGAGGGTTTCCATCTGCTGGGAGTGGGGTGCTCCTGCACCTGCAGGCCGCTCTGCCCTCAGTTTCGGTGGTGGTGACCCTAGAATCACAGCTGAGATGGGGCAAAGTTGGTCTGTTTGTGTCCCTGTGAAGACTCTGTGTGTCCAGGAGGTGTCCCTGGGTGGTTTCTGGGCGGTTGGAGGGGCAGCTCTCGACTTGGGTGGTGATTTAGGTGTGTCCCGTGTGAGCCCCGCAGAGAGCCAACTGCCAGGCCCTCTGGGCCAAAGAGGAGGGACAGTGTCCACTGGCTCCCAGGAGGTGGCGCCACAGGCTGGAGTAAGCCTGACAGTAATGGGCAAGTCAGACTGTGGGCGGGGTTAAGTCACAGCTGGTCGGGGGAGAGTCTGGGAGCTGGGAGAGGCTGGCTGTGGGAGGGTGGAACCCCGCCTAGGGCTGGGCGAAGACGGCCAGGGACTGGACTGAGGTCTTGAGGAGGGCTAAGGCGATAGGTAGGGCCTAACCCCGAGGGTACTCTTGTCTTGTGTCCTCCTCGTGGCGTTGCAGCCCCAGGTCATAGAGGGCAAAGCCCAGATTTGGGATTTGCCAAAATGGCTGGGAATTGAGGCCGAGTCAGTCCGCTTCTTTTTCAGGGATCGCACCCTATTTCCCTTGGCACCTCTGTTGCACAAGGTCAGGAGAAAGAAAGGTGAGGAAAGGGGCTGGCTCCAGCCCACAATGGCAGGGGTGGGGAGGTCCTGTGGGAGGTGGCAGCAGCTTGTCCCTGGGTGTGCCTGGGGGAGAGGACCAGCTTGGTCCTGAATGCACTCGCCCTCAGGGAACACGTGCCTGGGCTTGGTGGATGTGGAAGGGGGTGGAGTCCTCCTCTTGTTTGAGGAGCACAAGGTGTACATGTGTGTAGTGGGGAGGCCAGCTCTGCATCCCTATGTCCACTACAGTGATTAGAGTGCAAATGAGAGATGGAGGAGCATCCACTGGGACCCCAATGGCTCTGACTCAGCAGTCACTGTGCCTCCCAAGGCCAGCCCTGGGTCCCAGGTCTCTCCTCAGAGAGGCCCTGGACCAGGTGGGGCTAGGAGAGGGACACAGCTACCCCGTGAGCCCCAGGAAGATATCTGGAGCAGATCCGGGGCTGAGGGGGAGGGCTTGGTTGAAATGAGCAGAGACTGGGGGAGGGAAGGCTCAGTGGCAAGTGGAGGCTGTCTCTTGTTCAGCCTTACTAAGAATTCCTCAGACTACATTATTAGCTTCTGGTCAGAAAGGCTACCACCTGGGAGAGCTGATGCCTATGCCGGGTCTGCCAACTGGAGGAGTTATCAGTACATAACTAGCGGTGGTAACCCAGATGATTCTGTACAACTGACACCTGCTGCTCCCCACCCCAGAATCTGGGGAGACCTGCATGTGACTTCAGCCCTCACCTGGTCGAGTCTGCTTTGGCCACACGCAGGGCTACAGGGGATGCCAGCGGTCCCTGCACAGAGGGCCAGCTGTCAGGGCCTCCAGAATCAGGGCCTGGTTTGAGCAGCAGGCAAAGGCCAGACCTGGAGACTGCAGCTTTAGTGAGGGTAGTGTGGGCTCAACGGTCTTAGTTTCTGCTGCATCCCTGGGGCCTAGTGTGATGCTGTCTTTGTCCTAGGGCTCGAAAGTGCCAAACTGAACTGAAATTTAAATTTAACTACATTGAATTTAGTGAAATTGAAATCATCCATCCTGGAAGAGGCCTAAGGGACTGTGGACCTTTCTACTTGTCAAAAGGGTTTTGTTTCACTGACCTGCACTTTTCTATTTTTCCTGGAAGGCAGGAACTGTTCCAGTGACTCCTGAAAGCTTCCTGGACAAACCAATCCTATGTTAATCCACTCTGACCAGGAAAAGACAAAGCTCAGTGCAGAGCATAGCTATGTCCCATGAAATCCCTGGTGGTAAAGGGTAATTCTCAGTAATGGGCTTGGATTTGCAGTAGGAGAGCCACAGAGTCTCACGAGATAGGGTTCCCTTTAAAAGACTTCCCTGAAGACTGTGGAACTGAGTCTGATGAAGGGGCTGAGCTAACTGTCCCTTTCCCGTGAACTGTCCAAGTCATGTCTGAACCTCTGTTGCCTGGAGTGGGTACATGGGCTCGTCAGGAGAGGGCATACAGACGTGACTTGCCACCTGGGTCTGTTCCCCACCCTTTAGCTCCGCACCTGTGGGACAGAGGTAGGTGGAGGCAACTCCATGGAAACTAGAATCCTAGTGGGAAGGATTGAAATGGGGATTGAGATGGTATTTTCTATAGTTTACAGGAAACCGTTTATGTGCTTGTCTCTCCCATTCTGCAAACTGAACTCCTTGAGGGAAGGTCCCTTAGTCTTCACTGGGCCTGGTACTGAGTAAATACTGGCTTGGCACTGGCTGAAGGAGGATGAGTATGCGGGTATGCATGAATGAGATCCACAAAGCCAGCCTGGAGGCTTGTCTGAGGGAAGGCAGAGGGACAAGGAAAAGCAGCGTGTTTTGACTTGGGCACTTACAACTTGGAGAAAGCATGTCTTCGTTATTTTTTTCTTGTCACAACAAGCCTTTGGAAGCACATAACTCTAATAGCAATGGGGCTTAATGAGCTTTCTTGGGAGCACTGCATGGGCGGTGGGGCTAGGTTGGTGATAAACATTTCTGATGATTTTTTTTCCCCTGGATCTTTTCACAGAATTCAAGTAAAGATTCACACAGTGCAACAGGAAAGGAATTAGGCAGACAAGGCCTCCAGCAAGTTCTATACCTTTCAGTTTTGCTCCCTTTTCCTACTCTACCAAAGGCATGGCTCATCTAAAGAACCTAGTACACAAGCAAAAGTGTCCTGGCCAGCCCGGATGGGCTGCTGAGCAGGACACAGATCGATCAGGTTTCTCATTTGTAGCCTCATATCGGCCTGCCGCTTGCTTGGGGAGCTGCCTTATTGCTTGTGTTGGTGGGTGGTGCTGATAAACCTCAGCCAGGAGGGAAACCTTCTGTTTCTTCACGCTTCCTTCCTTCCTTCCTCTTCAGTTCTGTTTTTCCATCCCGGTGGAGGAATGCAGACAGGGATCCAGTTTCCTGAGTGGCTTCTCCCTGGGAGGTGAGACAGGCCTCAGCAGCACTACAACAAAACAGAAGAGCAGAGAGGTCAGTCAGCCCGGGAGCTGGCTCTCCCAGTCTTTCAGGAACAGTCCACAGCCCGTGGCACCATGCCATCCAGAACTGTCCTCAGCCATCCATCCTCATTCCCTCCCACCTCCATGCTCTCTGCCTCCCCTTCTTGCTGGCAAAGTTTGTCATTCCTCGTCACCACTGTGGGCATCTTCATCTTTGACTCCTGAGCTTCCCTGTGGAGGTCACCATGCTGAAAGTAGCAGCCTGGGGTAAACTGGGCTCTGTGGGGAAGCAGGAAAGCCTCAGAGTTTGCACGCTGCCCCTCCTGTGCCTGGGCTCGCCTGCATGGTGCCTCACCCATGGCCCAGATGGCATCCAGGTGCAGGTCCCAAGGCCTTGCATCTCTTCATGCTTTCAAGATTTGCCTCCCAATGACTAATCATTTCCACAAACTGGCTCTGAACAGGCCTTTTTCTACCTGGATAGATGTTTTTTTTCCCCCAGTTACATTTTCCTTCTGGTCTTTTATGAGTGTTTGAGAGAACAGGCTGGAGAAGTCAGTGGACGTGTGTCCATCCATCAGTTCTATTTTGGCATGTAGACTGATTCTCCTCCCATCTGGTCTTTCTCCAAAACGACTGCTGTGGGTCATATGTCACATCGAAGTGGGAAGAAAATACCTTTGGCAAGTGAAGTTTAGGGGGCTTGGAAACTTCTGTAGGGGCTCCAGGTCCATCCTGTCTCTGGCTGGGCAGCAGCTGGACCCAGGAGGAAATGGTACCAGACATCCCAACTGCTGGTTTGTATAAACTTAGAGATTTGTGCATTCACTTGTCATGAAGTCAAGCCTAGTGAATTCTTCTAGTTAGTATAGGTAGCTCATCTATGACCCCTCCAGCAGGAGACACTTTGGGCACAACCTCAGCACCGTCCCTGTTATTCATGAAGTGAATAACCCATGCGCAGTGATGCAGGAGCTAAATTCAAAGGTCCCTCTGGGGTCCTTTTAGCCTGGTGGTTGGTGAAGCCCTTGGAAGTGCCAGTGAGAGAAATGCCTGGAGCTACCTAGAGAACTCAGCCCAACCAGCAACCCCGAAGCCCTGCTGAAGGCCAGCCCAGGGAATAGGACAAGCCAGACAATGTCCTGCTCTTGAAGAACCCCTACTAAGTCAGAAGGAAGGAAACAACTCCTGGAACAGTGAATAAAAACCAGAGACTGAGTCAGAGCCCCAAACCACCAGAGGCCAGTGCCATCCTTTGGTCAGCAGGAGTCCCTGGGCCAAATGTGAGGGGATGGATGTGGACACGGCAGGCGTGTTCCTGCGGATGTTTTTCGGAGGAAGTGAGATTGACAGTTGGAAGGGAGGGCAGGGGAACCACTAACTCACACTTCCAGGTCTCCACTGCACTGTGTTCTTTGTTACCAAGGTAGCAGAGACCCTGGAGGTCTGCTAACAGCCAACAATCGACTCTGACGAGGGCAACTCCCCAGGTCCACTGCCCAGGTAGGGCTAATTACCCCCACTGGAACCAGGGGCACATTGATTTAAATCTATGGGAAGCCATAGCTCTTATGGCTTTTACAAAAACAAACATCCTTTTCTCCCCTACTTTAAAGCAGTCCAGCCCATACTGACTGGTGTCTGTGAAGCCGGAAGGGCCTGGGTCAGGCCAAGGTCAGGTCACTGGCCTGCTCATAGTGCCTGTGTTCATGTTCTTCCCCAGGAGAAAAGGTGTGGCACAAAATCTCCAAATCCCAGACCATCCACCAGAGAGACAACTAATAATAAATTTGGTCATGTGTACACCAGGCCCTTGTTCTTGTGTTTTATTTGTATCAGCCACTCCACTCTCACAATCCCTCACATTAGAGGGGGCTAGTATTATAACTTTGCAGGTTAGGACATGGAGGCTTGGTGAGTTTAACTCAGTTGCCAAGGTCCCATCTGGGAAGTGGCAGGGCTGAGGTATGGATCCTTGAGGAGCCTAGATACACATACTCACCAGACACAAAGATGATTGAAACATAGGAGGAAACACAGTGAAGACCATCATAACATGGGCAGAGAGGCTCTCATTATTCCAGGCAGTCAGAGTCAGGTAGTCAAGTCAGCAGTCCAGGCTGCATGGAAACTCCATCCTAGAGGTCATAGGGAGCGGATCAGTGTGCATGGGAAGGCCCAGCTAAGGTCTGTCCCTCTGGTTATCGGTTCATAGGGATCCCTGGATTATTCCAGGTCAGGTTAGAACTGCTGACATCCCATTTGATATATTCTCCATCATTAGGTTTCCCTGGTGGTTCAGACAGTAAAGAATCTGCCTGCAAAGCAGGAGACCTGGGTTCAGTCCTTGGGTTGGGAAGATCCCTTGGAGGAGGGGATGAAGTGGGGCATGGCAACCCACTCCAGTATTCTTGCCTGGAGAATCCCATGGGAAGAGGAGCCTGGCACGCTACAGTCCATGGGTCACAAAGAGTTGGACATGACTGAGCAACTAACACTTTCACTTTTCACTTCCATCATTAGGAGAATTAGATGAGTTTGTAAAATAGGTCCAAGTTTACTTAAGTTCCTCTACACAGCTGTGATTTATGAAGCCAGGAATAGTTTGGAATATCTTTTAAGAAATAATCTCCCTCAGGAAAACCCAGGTTTGTGTGAGAAGCGAGGAGTCAGAGTAGTATGCAAACACCGAAGTCTGTAAAAGTGAGGTACGGGAAAAGTAATTGGTAAGCTCTCAGGTCCATGCAGAGGCAGGCTGCAGTCCTTCATCTGACAGTCCATGGGAACCACAGTTCAAAATTTCCAAGAAGTATCAACTCTCCCCACTCCCCATCCCCAAGGTCACTGTTCCAGGGCCTACTGAGACAGCATTCCATCTGGCTTCAGGCCAACCCTGACACACCGTCCACGTTTCCCAGGGACACTTTTTGAGGTTCCCATCTCCCGGGACTAAGCCTGGACCTGAATCCCAGATGGTTGCACCGTGCCACTTGTATAACGTCTTCACTCCCCAGCTAGGCTTTGAGAACCTCATGCTGCTGCTGCTGCTAAGTCGCTTCAGTCGTGTCCGACTCTGTGCGACCCCATAGACGGCGGCCCACCAGGCTCCCCTGTCCCTGGGATTCTCCAGGCAAGAAAACCGGAGTGGGTTGCCATTTTCTTCTCCAATGCATGAAAGTGAAAAGTGAAAGTGAAGTCGCTCAGTCGTGTCCGACTCCTCATAACCAGCCCCATATCTTAGCATCCTTTAAAATCTCCGTCCTTCCATGACATTGCGCCTCTGAACACTCTTCGTTCATTAGCGTTTCCAACTCTTAAACATACTTTAACGCCACACTCTGCGTCCCCTCTCTGACGCCAGTTCCCACAAAGTCTGCCAAAAGCTGGGACACTGAAGTTACCCAAATGAGAGCTCCCACGCCCAAGTTCCCCGAGTCAGAAAGCGCCACTGACTCCAGGACAGGGCACGGAGTGACGCCCCCACGGACCCGTCTCGTTGTCCGTGTCCCTCCAGTCCTGGTAAGGTGGGACGCTCCTACCAACCCTCGCGGCACACGCCTGGTAGTATCCGCCGGCCGCGTCGGCCTCGGAGGGCGCATGCGCCGGCGCCGGCGGCTGTATCCCGGCGATCCAGCCTCAGGCTCGTGGACTAAAGTCTTTAGAGGCCGGCGGGAGCGCGCGCACGCGTGGAGGTGGGGGGGGGGGGCGTGTGCAGAGAGGGGCACGCGAGCCGCGCATGCGCAGTGGCAGGCGGCGGCGCTAGCCGAGCTGGGAGATGGCGGCGGCGGCGGCGGCGGAGCGGAGCGTGTGAGAGTCGCCCGGGAGCCGCCGGCCCGGGCCCAGTGCGACCCCGACCCCGCCCGCCCGTCTGCCCGCCATGGGCAACGAGGCCAGCCTGGAGGGCGGCGCTGGCGACGGGCCGCTGCCGCCCGGAGGCTCCGGCCCCGGCCCGGGCCCCGATGCCGGGAAGCCGCCTTCAGCACTGGCAGGCGGAGGACAGCTCCCGGCGACAGGCGGGGCGCGGGCGACCGCCGGACCAGCGGGTCCAGGCCCCGGACCTGGGGGTGGCCCGGGCAGGTAAGCGCGCGGCACAGCTCCCTGGGGCGGGGGCAGGAGGGCACGGGAGTGTGTAGCCTGAGGCGGAGGCCAGTGCCGGGGCCCACGACCCTGCGGTCTAGTCTGGACAGCGAGGTTGGACGTCCGGCCACACTTTGAACCCAGATGGTTTGAGGAGGTGGCATGAGGGAGGGTGGTCGCGGGACGCGGCCCTCCCTTTACAGCCGCCCTGCCTTAGTATAAAGCACGATGCTGAGCACAGGGTCAGTCCGGGCCTGCAGACCGTGACTTCGTCATGAACCCCAGATTCTCTTCACCCCAATGCTGGGCTAAGGAGGGGCTTATGTAACCTCAGCCTGGTCCCTCCGCACTGGGGAGCAGTGGGATGGAAAACGTCCTCCCTGTCTGCTGGTATCTGCCTGTGTCCATTGTGTTGGGCCGAGGAAAGAGCACAATGGGAGTGGCTGTCAGGAAAGATAAGTGTCACTGTGAGGAGCATAAAGATGTGGAAATAGTTGAACCATGAACTTGGTCATGCGCTTTCCTCAGGCATTTAGTAGCTAAAATCTTTGGAGGAGGGGAACTGGACACCAAAAGGCACTTATTTAGGCTCAACAATACTAACAGGGTCATGTGCTTTCACCATGGTTTAGTGAAACACTTTGGGGTGAAGCACAAATGCTGTTGAATCATCTAGAACCAAATATGTTCTGTTGCCTCATGATCTAGAGTCCCACCTCAAATCAGTGACATGTTTTAAACAGAACATGTCAAAACAAACAGTATTTGATATCTGATCAAATACTATGAAACCAGCTGTTTAAAATGCATGTGATGGTCCTATAAACAATTAAGTGGCAGTGAATGCAGTGCAAGGAAATACCAACATATAATAAATCAGTCAACTGAAAACTCAGGAAAGCTAAGAGACGACAAGATAAAATGGAAGGTGTTATCTTCACAGCAGATAGACCCGGGGAGTAGCGAAGCTGGGGTGTGCTTGGGATCCATGTGAGTCTGCTGATAAATGTTGCCTTGGTTTTTCTGTGTGTCCCACAAACTGTAAGGGAGCATAATTTTTGCTTCTTCAGCTGCCCAACTGTGCCTCTCATGGGCTTATTTTCTCAGAAATCGTTTCTTAGACAATTAACGGTAATGAAAAGCGCTTGGTAGCCTGAAACCTGCCGCAGACAAGCCAGCTTGTGACCATCCCTTTTAGAGGGGGAATTTGCCCATTTTACGTTAGCCTTTTTGGTAATGCAGTTGTAGAGCATACAGTTCTTAGCACTGCAAATACTGTCCATTTTGCTGCGTGTTGAGCTGCTCTTTGAGTTTTAGCTCAAGGGAGGCTCACTCAGGCTTTAGAGCACTCCCTCCAAGGGAAAGCCTCTACAGCTGTGTGGAAAAATACCTTGTTATTGGGAGTTCTCTATATGGGAAACTCGACATTTCCCTTCTGGTAACCAAGCAGGCTGCTCTGCTTATCGTTTATCTTATGTTGCAGAGCCAAGCATATGAAAATTTGGAAAGACTTGGACATCTCAAAGAGATAGGAAGAAGCTAGTGTCTATTCATATTCCTTTTTAGTATTTCATTTCTACCCTGTCTACGTGTTCTACTACAGGGCACACCCATGAACCACTGTGGGGTAGGGAATCATGGGCTCCTGCTGGATTTAGCAGTCACGTAATTTTGCTCTTGGGTGTAGGCAGTGCATACACACGGGCCTGTTTAGATATGGTCCTATAGCTATCAAGCTCAGAGGGTGAGCTGGCTATTTGTCACCAAAGCTGGGGATTGGAGGTCCTTAGGAGATGGGGTTTACTCTTCCAGCTGATATTCGCTTGTCTGGGCACCTCAGCCAAGCCGCAGCTCCATGATATGTCTCTCCTTCAGCATCCGTATAGCTTCACTTCTTCTCACCCAGCGTCTCAGGTACCTAGTGCCAAATTTAGCATGTTCTGTTCTGAGATGCTGCTGAACAGATTGGCCCATTGATGGAGAAAAAGCCCTGTGGCATGTGCTTCTGGGCATTTGGGAAAGAGCATTGGCATAGTTTCAAGCCAGCTTGTGAATTTGGGGGAATTACATGGTGAATAGAGATAGGTGGAGGCCCAGGTAAGGGGAAGATCATTTTACTGACCCCAGAGGGGAATGGAACTGAGGCTGCTGGGGACTGGACTCCTGGCTCTTTCCTGTTGCTGTATTACCCCTTGTCACCTCAGGCTGAATTAGTCTTTTCCTCCTAATACTGAGCTGGCTTGGGCCCTGCGAGGGGCCAGCTTCGCCATTTGAGGCTGAAGAGCTCAGCTAGAACCCTGTGAGTAGCAGTCCGCCACACCCATAGTGCTGCCTCTTAACCTGTTTGGATGATACGGCACTTTGGGCATCAGAGAGTCTCTCAAGGCAGGGCTCTCTGCTCCTGGTCCCAGGGTCACATGCACAGTTACATAGGTTGTGCCTTCCCTGAGGAGTGCCAGATCAGGGAAGGCTGAACTCTGTCTCAGGCTCCAAGTTCTATGCCTTGGTGTGGGCTGCATCTTCCTGCAGGAAGGGGCACCTTTCAGTTATTCATTCAGTCAGTTGATTTTATGGCCGAATGGCTGATGTTCAGTGAAGGTCCTGAGTTGATGGGATTTTTACCTGTACACAAACCAGTTCAAGAGAAACTTTATCAGTACTCCAGAAAGCACCTTAAAAAAATTGCACAAAGAAGCCATGTAGACCAGTGGCGACGTGGTTAATCTACACCAGCTCTGTGGACTTGCAGAGCTTTGACATTTGCAAACTGATCTTTAGTCAATCAAGCAAGGTATATTTACCAGTATCAAGAGCAAGCACTGTGCTGGGCTTTGTGGAGGATCCGGAAGGATATACAATGCTCCCCTGGCCTCTAGCACCTCACAGTCTGGTTGGTCAGAGAGCTCTTGAAGAGCTCTTGGAGAATACGGAAGGATCCTAGGAGTGACACCGTAGGCAGCTCAGTGTCTGAGGAGCATTCTAGTAGGTAACGCTTATAGAAGGGTTGTCAAGTGAGAAGAGTAGAGAAGCAGAGCCAGGCTTCAAAAGAAGGAGAATCCCAGGTCTCCTTGGGAAAGTGAGGGAGGTGGCCCTGAGAGGTAAAGAGAGGAAGAAATGACATGAGGCACGTGGTCTACACAGGCAGAGACTGGGGCTGAGTGCAGGGGTGTGAAAAACTGCGGCAAGCCAGATAAGGTTCCTCCTGTTACCCCGTTGAAATCAGTGATCAGAGCTGAGCTGTCACTCACTTCCAGACCATATGTCAGGGAGACATCTTGAGCCCAGTGCAGCTGGGCACAGAGAGCCTGGGCATTTGTGGGCAGGTAGGCGAGGCTGCCCTGAGAACCATACCCAGAGTTCCTTTCTCAAGATAGGTTTGCCATAATTATATCTCGAAGATAAGTTAATGAATGAATAACTAGGTTTGTCAGGCAAAGTATCTCTGGTCTGAGATTAGCCAGACTTGTTATACTATATCAGCTAACAGTCAGGCTCTAGAAAAATCTGGGATTAATTTGTAAGGCCAGAAAGAAAGGATACAATTATTAGGTTTAGAAATAATGGGCCTTTATCATTTAGAGATTATGTTAGGCCACTGGATTCTCATGCAGGACATGTCATGGAGTTTGTGCTAAAGTGACCCCAATATCTGGATGGTGATGTTGTAAAAAACTCACCCTAAGAGAGAAGCCATTTTTGCATTTCTTGCCTGGGAGACAGGGGCAGTTTTGATAGTATAGCTATTTGTAGCCTTGGTAAGACTGATAAGATGCCATAGGTCCAAAAAAAAAAAAAAGCTATGGATTTGTTAGGGAGAGAAAGTCTATTTTATTTAAAGTTTTTTTTATTATGGAAAATTTCAAACACACATACATAAAAGTAGAGAAAATAAGTTAATAAACTGCCATGTTCCTATTGCCTAGCCATAGCCATCATCAACTCACAGCTGATCAAGTTTATCTATCTCCCTTACTCCACTTAAAGCATCTTCAATGGAAACATCTTCCAGATATTCAAACATTTCATCATCAATGTTTCAGTGTATATTTCTAAGAAATAAGGGCTTTGGGGACTTTCCTGGTGGTCCAGTGGTTAAGACTTCATTCTCCCAATGCAGGGGACACAGGTGTGATCCCTGGTCGGGGACCTTAGGGGCTTCCCAAGTGGTACTAGTGGTAAAGAACCCACCTGCCAATGCAGGAGACGTAAGAGATGCGGATTTGATTCCTGGGTTGGGAAGATCCCTTGGAGGAGGGCATGGCAACCCACTCCTGTATTCTTTCCTGGAGAATCCCCTGGACAGAGGAGCTTGGTGGGCTACAGTCCATGGGGTTACAAAGAGCTGGACACAACTGAAGTGACTTTAGCATGTGCTCACGGGAAACTAAGCTCTGGCATGCTGCATGGTAAGGTGAAAAAGAAAGGAAATAAGGGCTTTATATAAACATTACCGGAGAAGGCAATGGCAAGCCACTCCAGTACTCTTGCCTAGAACATCCCATGGATGGAGGAGCCTGGTGGGCTGCAGTCTATGGGGTCGCTATGAGTCGGACGCAACTGAGCGACTTCACTTTCACTTTTCACTTTCACGCATTGGAGAAGGAAATGGCAACCCACTCCAGTGTTCTTGCCTGGAGAATCCCAGGGACGGGGGAGCCTGGTGGGCTGCCATCTATGGGGTCGCACAGAGTCAAACAAGACTGAAGCAACTTAGCAGCAGCAGCATAAACATTACCACAGCACCATTATTACATCTAAAGAGGGTAACAATCTCTTCTTAACCTCAGTGAATATTCCATCAGGGTTCAGTTTTTTGGGATTATTTTATTAATTTATTTTTATAATGGTTTGTTTGAATTGTAATCTGAACGAGGTCTGCACATAGCATTTGTTTGCTATGTCTCTTCAGTTTCTTTAAGTCCGTAAGTTCCGCTTGGGATTTATGATTGGCTGTGTGGTTTTTCCTGTGGTTTCACACACACACACACACACATACATACACACACACACACTCATATTCTGGATTATGCTGATTATATCCCTGTGGTATCATTTAAGATGTTCCCCTGTCCCATATTTTTCCTCAAAACAGGGAATTACATCCAGAAGGCATTCAGAATCGCATCAGGGTTTTTTTGGCCAAGAAATCCTAGCTTTTTAAGAAAGAGTTTGTTGAGCACTTCTGATTGGAAGCGGCTAGGAGTTCATTGAAAGAAGATCCAGACTTTGGGTTAGTTTGAGAACAAAGATCGATTCCATGGGTCATTTTTCCATTCTTTTTCTAAAGTTCTCCTTCCACCGAGTAGGTTTGGTTCTGAGTTTAAGAAGTCAAAGCTTGCGGACCCCCTAGCTCATGCCTTTTCACCCCAGCGTCACAGGTGGAGCCTTCCCTGTATGTGTATTTTATGTACTATGTATGTATAAGTAGCTGCCAGGAGAAAAGATCTGGGGCTTCAGTAAGTCCTCCCTCTTCTCCTAGGTCCTGCCCATTTCAGTGGACCCCTTTCCCCGTGTCTGTGATGGAGGCGGGGAGGGACAGACTATGTATGGGTTACCTGGGGAGAATCTGTTCTGGAGCCTTTGGCCTGTGTGCTGTGAGTTGGGGCTGATTGTGGAGGTAGGCTGGCAGAGCTGTTGTAACAGTTAGAACTACCACTGCTGGGTGCCTGCTCCGTCACAGTCACTCCTCTAGGTGTTTACACACACTTATTCCTCACTCCGGGCTTCCCAGGTGGCTCAGTGGTAAAGAATCTGCCTGCCAATGCATCAGACGCTGGTTCAATCCCTGGGTCAGGAAGATCCCCTTGAGTAGGAAATGGCTACCCACCCTAGTATTCTTGCTGGCAGAATCCCCATGGACAGAGGAGCCTGGCGGACTACAGTCCGTGGGATCACAAAGAGTCGGACACGACTGAGCAACGGAGCATGCACACATTCCTCACTCCACCTACCTGGCCATGCAGCTCCCGCAGGCTCTGTCTGCCCTGGCCTTACTTGCCCTTCCTGTCTAGGGATTCACTTTTTAAAATGGTGAAATGGTGAGCGGAGACCTGCATGCCTGCAGCAAGGGCTGAGTGTCACACTAGGACTGAAGGCCCTCCTGGTCAGCTGGGCCTCAGTGGACACTCCAGCTGTGGGGACTCCCATCTCAGGTGATGCCTGAGTATGTCATGTGGGTATTGGTCCTGCCTCTGGAGGACTTGCTCAGGCTCCTTTCCAACAGGGCCATCTGCTGTCTCCATTCACCAGTGCAGTGATGGGAGCTGGTCGAAGCTGGGGGATGACTTGGGACCCTGGCCTGTGTTCAGGGAGATGGGATTCTGGTGACCCACCTGCTGTGGATTGGGCCTCTGGCGGGGGCCTGTCCTCTTCTGGCATTCTCTGAGCCCATGGTCTTATCCTTGAGCCTGTGGGACAGCTGGGCCTGTGGGACGGAGCCAAGGTGCATGTTCCGATTCCCCTGGGCACCCAGGCTGCTCTCTCCTTCCTGTACTTTGCTGTTAGGGGCATCTAGGGTTCTTAAGAGAACTTTGCTCTAGCAGACATCTCTTACCTGGTATCCTCACTTCTTTCTAACAAGAGGCTCACCTGGAAGCGTATTGTGAGTCTCCAAGGCATTGTAGGTCACCCCTGGGGCCAAATCCAGATTTCTTTGGAGGGACCCGGCTACTTCTGAAATGGTGAGACCACTGTCAGGACCAAAGGTGAGGATGAGATTTTCCCTAAGGAGTTGTAGAAGGGCTTGGTCTCAACCACTGAGGAGATCACGGAGCCTCCACAGATTGTCCAGGAGCTCACACAAGGGGTCACTGGGCCTGGTCCCATCTGGCACCACCACTTGTACCCAGAGGAGCCCACGCTCTCCACTGCCCCAGGCTCAGGGAGGGGGCTGTCCCTCCAAGGATGCTGGAAGAACCAGTAAGACATTGGGTGCTTTGAAAGAAAGGGGAGGTAAGGAAATTTGCCAGTAGGCGCATCCGTACACTGGATACATTTGTGTGCACTTTTCATAAATGGGAGTGGATATGAGGAGTCATATATGTGAGGGATTTCTACAGTTAAATTCTACTTAGAAGTAGGAGGACTTTAAAGTGAAGTTCATCCATGTATTCTGGAAACCTTTGCTCAACACCTATCAGACGCCTATCCCTGGGTGAAATGAGAGGAAGAAAGAAGCTCAGGAGGTGGGCTCTGCCCTCAAGGGGCTCACAGTGTGATGGGAGAGAAAGAGACACTTCAGTTCAGATCTTTACCCTTGCCTTCCCTAAATTAGAGTTCACTCCTGCCTTTGTCTCACAGAGGTAAGGGGAAAGAGCGCACCATGAAAAGGGGTTGTATCATTTCATCTTCTAAAATAGTAGAGCACATATTTGTATGATGTTTTACAGCTTACAAAACACATTCACAGCACTGACTTACTCTGTTGGGAGCTCCAAAGGTCTAACATGAGAGATTCAGAAGAACAGCCAGCTTCGCTGACTTTAGCAAACCCAAATGCCATACACTGAGCACAGCTGGAGAACCACGTCACTTCCCTGTCTCCTGCTCTCAGAAGATGGAAAATTTAGCAAGAGGATGGCGAGGGCTTTGAGGACAGGGAAAAGATCTGGAAGTAGGACATTTGAGCAAAGGAGAGGGTAGGGTGGGGTGGGGGATGAAGAACAGTGGACACTGGGCGGTGGGAAAGGGGGTTCAGAAACTCACGTTGTAATGAGTCCTGACATTGCCTGAAATGGACTGTACCTGTGGGCTTGGTCCTCGGTTTTTTTCCATCTGTAAACTGAGAAATTTAACTAATCTCCAAAGTCCCCTCCACCTCTGACAGCTTATTTCTGTGAGATGATTGAAAAGGAAAGGGGAAGCTTCCCGCTGTTCAGCTTCACAGAGTAGAGAAAACAAGTCCAACCGGCTGCCTTTAGGTTAATTAGGAGAGCTTTAAATGAAGAGGATTGCTCTCCCATTGTGGCCCGGAGATCTTCTGGAGTGGACAAAATGACTTCTCAATCAAGCCGGGAGCCAGGAGAGGGACTGGCTGCCGCCTTGCCACTTGGTCGCTCCTGGTAAGCAGGGGCTCTTGAAAAGCTGACGGCCTCCTACTGGCTCTGCCGGCGGGCCAGCAAGGCGCCCAGGCGGGCTGGCAGAGCCTGCTGCCGGCGCCCTCTCCCCAGCTGTGCTTGACGGCTCACCTCCTGAGTGTTGTCCCCTCCACATTCCTCAGGAGCTCTGGTGGCAGCCTGTGTGCTCAGGACTTCCAGGGGAGCGGGGTTGGCAAACCCTTCGTGGTGGGGGAGAGGAGGGTGGAAGGGGCTGGCCTGAAGGAGACCCTAGTTCTGCCCTCTCCAGTCAGGCAGCTGTTCGGCTTCCTCCACTTGTAAAGCGAGGAGCTGGATGTGGTCCTCTCTGCAGTTTCTCCTGCAGCTGCATGGGTTTTGTGGGCTCAGGCCAGGTCTCGTTCAAAGTCAAGGTCTGGCCTGTGAGGCCACTTCCTTCAGGAGCATGTTTGAGCTTCAGCACCTGATATGTTTGCTCTGTCCTCCTTTTATTTTGAGCATCTAATCAAACCCCTAAGGGATGCCAGGACGGCGGCTTCCATATTCCCCAAAGGTAGGAGCTCCGCCTTGGTGTGACTTCCCCAGTGGTCCAGGCCTTTGCTCCCACCCAGGCAGATGACCCCCATGTTGGGAAGTTCTTCTCTCCCTTTGTGGGTCTCCTTGCACCTCCCGTCTCTTGGTCCTGGCTCCGCCCTCTGGCCCCACTGACTTACCCGCTACAGATTTGACAGGATTGCATGATGCTCTTACCTCCTCAACCCCGGTCCTCTCTCGAGATGACTTCTCCAGCTCCCGTGGCTGGGAAGTGGCTCTGGGACCCTTGCTGACCTGGGCTGTCCACCCAGGGCTGTCAGATCCTGAGGCCAGGGAGGCTCGGAGAACAGGGCTCAGCAGGTCAGGTGGACTGTGAGTGACGCAGCCTGAGGATGAGGTGCCTTGCCTCATACAGCCTGAAAACACCACCCTACACCTTCCCGAGAGCTCCCGTGGCACTGCACCCCATGGTTGTCCAGCCTCATTCTGGGCATCTCATCGTGAAGGCTGGGTTCCCTCCTTCCTAGGCTTGTGCAACCTGAGTGTGAATCTTTGGGGGTTCTGCAGGGGTCCCTGGCATGACTTCTCTGGTTGCACTTAAAGATCCATTCCAACCTAGTGAGACCTCTTTTGGATCCTGATTCTTACCTCTGAATTGGGGTAATAACTAAGGCAGTCATCGTTTTGGTAATTATGTTATGAGAACTTCTCCCCTTCCTATGGCCCCTCGAGCCCACTTTCCAAACCCCTTTGTCTGCTCTTGAGTGGCCAGTGTTGGGTCTAGAGGCCACAGCCTTGCCGGCTTGGGTTTGGAGCAGTGCCAGCTGAGGACGGTGGCAGAGTCAGGGCTCGAATGGAGAGGCAGCCACTGCCGGCACCCTTGCCATGGCAGACCCGGTGCAGGCTTGTCCTTCGCTGGTGGCCAGGTCATGCTGGCCACTCTTCAGGGTGCCTTGGCCTTTGGCTCTGTAGATTAGATGTCCCTGGAACCGCAGATCTCTGAAGATGAGTTTCAGAAACACGTAAAAGGAGAAAAGATGACAGGGTGAACTCCCTCCTATGAACCCATCACATTGGCAATGATCAATGTTTCGCCAACTTGTTTCATATATATTCCTCCCACTTTTTTTTGGCTGGAGTATTTTCAATAAAAATCCTAATGTATCATTTGAGTCATAAATACTTTAGGATGTACCTCTAATAGTTAAAAGATATTTTTATTTTCATCCAGTGACATTATCACAGACAACAAAGTTAGTAAATTCTTAATATAATCTAATACCTAGTCCATGTTCAGTTTTCCTTGATTATCTCAAAAATGACTCTTTATTTTTAATTTTTTAAATTAAACTTTTTTTTAGCAAGAGAAAAGATAGATTTTTATTTATGTATGTCTGGGGGAGTTCAGAGAAAAATGTGATTTCCAAAAATGACATTTTAGAGTTTGTTCTTTCACATCAGAATGCAAACAAATCTTGCATATATATATATAGACTGATATATATATATATATATGCTTGTTTCAAAATAATAATATAGATATTTTTACTAGCAGTAATACTAATGAGCCTGGTAGGCTATAGTCCATGGGGTCGCAAAGAGTCTGACACGACTGAGTGACTTCACTTAATACTGAGTGTAGTTTAAGATTCCCTTGTGGTTTCTTTTGTCCTTAGCTTATATCTTTTCAGGAATTTGTAGTCAAAGTTTGTGTTCTAGAGTTATTATAAATGATTCTTCTGTTTCTAGTTATGCTACTAAGAGGATATGCAATTAAGTTTGTTTTTCCAGTTTGTGTTCAGCTTGTAGAGATTGCTTTTTGATCACTTATCTGTTGCTATTGTCATACTGCACAATAAATCAACCAAACTCAGTGGCTTCAAAAGCAGTTTTTTTTTTTTTTAATTCTCACTCATGCATTTGCCTGCTGGATAGAATTCACTGATCCAGGCTGGACTCCAGGCTGCAGGTGAGTCCAGGTCTGCTCCGTGTCTCCCATCCTCCTCAGATAGCAGGCTGCCCAGGGCGTGTTTCCCATGTTGATGATAGAGGCACAGGAGGGCACACCTAACCATACACACACATTCCAAGCCACTGCTTGGAATGACACATCCACTAAGATTTCTTGAGTCAAGGTAATTTCTAGTTAAGCCCAACATCAAGGTGTGGTACTGTAGTTTCAGTGGCGATATAACAAATTACCCCAAAAGTTAGTGCTGTAAAACATCATTGCTTTGCTCACAGATTCTGTAGGTCAGAAATTGAGGCAGAGAACAGAGGGATGGTTATTTCCGCTCTACAATGTCTGGATCTTCAGCTGGAAGACTTGAAGGCTGCGGACTGGAGTCATTTGACATGTCTTCATCATTAATGCGTCTCACAGCTTATGCTGGCTATTAGCTGGGGCCCTCAGTACTTCCCAGTGTGGACTAGATTGAGCTTCCTCACAACATGGTTCCTGGGTTCCAAGGGTGTCCTGAGAAAGGAAGCAGGTAGAGGCTGTTCTGCCTTTATTGTTGTTGTTTAGTTGCTAAGTCACGTCTGTCTCTTTAGTGACTCTGTAGACTGTAGCTTACCAAGCTCCTCTGTCCATGGAATTCTCCAGGCAAGAATACTGGAGTGGGTTGCCATTTCCTTCTCCAGGGGATCTTCTCTATCTAGGGATCAAACTGTGCGTTTCCTTCTGGCAGGCAGGAAAGCCTACCTTTCCCTGGTGGAAAGCCACCAGGGAAGCCCACTTCTTTATTACCTAATCTCAAAAGATGCGTTGTTACTTCTGCCACATTCCATTCATTGGTGCAGTCACAAAGTCCTGCCCAGATTTGAGAGGGGGAGACAGACTCCATCTCTTGATTGAGAGTGTCCAGGTTTTATAAGGGCATATGAGGGAATTCCCTGGTGGTCTAGTGGTTAGGACTCTGTGCTTCCACTGCAGGGGACATGAATTCCATCCCTGGTCAAGGAACTAAGATCCTGCATGCCATGTGGCTTGGCCAAAAAAAAAAAGAGCATATGAGACAGGAAATCTTGCCGAGATTATTTTCAAAAATAGAGTCTGCTGCAGCTGGAAAAATATACTGCACCTCTAGTGGGAAAAATTGCAGAGTCACATGGTAAAGAGCAGAGATCCAGGGAAGGTAAGGATTGAAGAACAATGCCATCTACCTATTTTTTCTTTTCCACTTAATTTTCTTAAAATTATATACAACTTTCATGTGATTCCAAATAAAACAAGGTGTACTGAGAGAGGGCTAGCTACATCTTGTTCCCTTCCACCTTGTTCTCTGCCTTCCCTGATAAGAAACCATTTTTTATTAGATTGTTTCTCTTTGAAAATGTAAGGAAAAAATACATTTCTTTTCTTTTCTATATATGAGTCAACAAACCCTAAACACTATGCTATACTTTGCCTTTTTTTCACTTAATGTCTCCTGAAGATCATTTCCTAGCAGAATCCAGAAATCCTCCTGATTCCTTTTTCCGTGTGTGCACCGCTCTAGCACGCGGTCATGCCATGGTTAACCCATGAACATCAGCCTGTGTCCAGTCTTTTGCTCTTACAAAGTGCACCACAGTGAGAGCCCTGGTGTATATGTCATTTGTATTTTTACCAGTGTGTCTATGGGATACATTGTGTTTTTTTCAGTGTACCTATAGGATAGTTTCCTGTTGGATGTGGAAATGAAATGGTAAATGCATATTTTTCTCTGTGTTGCCAAGTCTCAGGGGCAAAGGCAGAAGCTGGGAGCTAGTGAGGGGTTTGGGCAGTATTCAGGTGAGAGAGAATAGCACTGGATGAGGATGAGGAGGGGGTGATGGAGTCGGGAGGGGGCTGAGAGTGCTGGAAAGTGCTCGACTTCTGAATAGATTCTGGACGTAGAGTCAGCTGGGTGGCTGGAGGGTTGACTGTGAAGAGTTAGAAAAAGAGAGGAGTCAGGAGGACCCCTGAGTTTTGGCCTGAGTGTCTGTGTACACTGGCGCCAACAAGGATGGGCCTAAGATCAGGATTTTGTTCCGGGACAGCTTGTGTTTTAGGGGCATCGAGGAGAGATGTTAGGTAGGCAGTGGGGTTGTTAAGTCTGATCTGGGCTAAAAAAATAAAGCAGCATTTCACCTTCAAATGCTTTAATATTAATGCCACCTGGTTCTTGCAAGCACTCGGAGTAAGAGATAAGGAAGAGGAATAAATTGAGGCAGTACTGAAGTTCCAAGAGGGCAAGTCAAGTATATTTAGCTCTACAAGCATTTACTTTATCAAATGAAATGCTAGAAATGAAAGCACTCACAAGAGGCCTGGCATTAAATACCAGCTGGTGCCCGGTTCCTGCCCAGGGCTGAGGATATAAAGATGAACAGGTAGATTAGCATCCCTGTTTCCTGCTACAGAGCATCTTTGAATTAAACTTGATTGAAGGTATGGTCTCTACCCTCTGGGAGATGCTCAGAGGATGCAGAGAGGACTGTGGTCCATCCTGCTCATCTTCACAAAAAGCTACTAAAGCAGATACAGAAATTTGAGCCTTAGACCTGACAGTTTACTTGAAAGTCCTGGCCTGTACCATAGGCTCTCAGAATTCATTGCTGGTTGGGTCTGAAGCCCAGACCACCAGAGCCACAGAGAACACCCTCTCGCTGTAGGGAGAGTATCACTTTTCCCTCTTGACACTCCCTTGTGTTCATAAACTCCAGGAAGGCTGGACTGTGGTGTGGGACAGGGTCAGGAAGTCTCCATGGCCACTCCGGATAAGGAGACTCTTGTGTGTCCAGCAAATGGATCAGACATCTAGAGTCCAGGACTGGTCTGCTTGGTACCCCCTCTGCCCCTGGGTAGAGTGGGCTCAGGGTGGGAAGCCGGTGACAATCTCAGGGTGGCCTGGGGGTATAAAGCTCCAGGGCCAGAGAGAAAAGCCCAGCCCCCACTAGGTGGAGTTCAGGGGCAAGGCCTCTGCCGCAGACTCCTCCGAACAGCTCTGTCTTGTAGTGCACTCACTCCATGCCAGACCTCTGGGTGCAGCTGGGAGCAAGCACAGAGACAGTTCAGTCGTCTCATGTGCTGGCGTGGATGCAGGGGGCCCCTTGTGTACAAGCCCACAAGCTCCAGGGTCTTGTGGCATGCACAGCCTTCAGATTAAGACCCACAGCCATATAAGCGATTCTGATAAAGCATGCTAGTTATTATCCCATGACCTGCCTTGGGAGGTAGGTGTAGACAGACACCTAGGATCTCTGCAGCACCAACACTTTCCCCTGACAAATTGATTTCTCCAGAGGCCCTGCTTTATCCCCAGGGAAGGCTTTGCTCTCAAATGATTCCCATCCTGAGAATGCTGTTTCTTTGTCCCACATTTTTGTTCATTATTTATTTTTGTTCAGTGTTTGTTCATTCAACAAGCCTTTATTAATCCTGCAGTGTATCTGGGTCTGTGCAGGCTCTGGGTTTACAGAGGAAATGCAGTAGTCAGCCTACTTGGACCCCGCAGTCCGAGTGAGCATGAAGGACTCAGCCAGAGCCACCCAGTTCAGAGAAAGTGAGAAGCGCTGGGGTGGGATGGGGCTCAGGGTAGGCCGTGGTGAATCATGGCCTCCCTGTGGAGAAGCTTCTGGGTGGGCCCAGGTGTTTCTCTTGGAGTTGAACTGTCCTGTTGGAATCTCCCCTGAGGATGCTGTCAATTTCCCTTTTTTAAGCAGGTGTGCAGCAAGGTCTCTCTGGAGCAAGCCCGCTAGCTCTCATCAGCCTTATCAGCTTGTGACAGTGCTCCCAGGGAGGTCTTCTTGCAACTTTGGCTTCAAGGTGAGCCTTTTCAAACCCCCACAGCACAAGTCACACCTTTGGGAAGCCAAGGCCAGGCCTCCAGACAGATGGAACAGAGACCCTGCCTCCCCCTCGCCCACTCCCCCTCCCCAGGACTGACCAGAAGGAGAGGCAGGGAGAATGGCAGGGGGGCAGGAAAGCCTGCCTGGGGTGGCTTCCTCCGGGTGACCGTGATACCACTGACCAAGGTGCTGACTGTGTGCTTGTAGCATGACTGGGACATGGAGAGCAAGTTTACTACGTTTTCATCCCAGACATAGTGGGGGCCCCAGGAATGGGCTGGACCCTCAGCAGGGACTTTGGGAAGGAATCTTGGGGAAGGGTCCTCTTTGAACCCTGCTGCCCCCTTGCTTCTCGGAGATCTTGCCTGACCAGGACTCCTGTTGCCAGTGAGGCTTGTTTTCTGTCTCTGTTCCTAGGCTTTTTCTTGGCTTCCCTGTTTTATGTTACTCTCCCTCCTTCTGATATATCCAGGTAATTCTGAGTTTTAGCTTTGTTGATGAGACTCTTCTGGAATTAATTAAAAATTATATAAGTAAGATTTGAATATATTTTTGATGTAAACCTTCAAACTATCCAATCATGTACTGAGTAAAACTTCTGTTTCACTTTCTAGCATTATTGCTTTTCTATCTATACTTCTTAGATCTTTCTCCAAGTATTTATACTCTTGAATCTGTTGTGTACACACACACACACACACACTTTTAAAAATAGCTCAGTGTTATTTTCTCTAGTAACAAACATTTACTCACCAAACAAATCTTGTGCCCCCTCTGGACAGGCAGAATGTTTGGCTGCAACAATAAAGTGGCATCTAATCCAGAAATCAGCGCCCTGGGGAAGGATGTGCTGTCTGGGAGGGGCACGGAGTTAGACTCAGCTCCCCTTTTCCCTGCTAAGGCTTCACAAAAAATACGCCACAAAGCTCTGCACCACCAGAGAAAGCTGGTCAAGACAGGAAGGGATGGGAAATTCGGAGTTGACCAGGGTTTTCAGCCATTCACATGGAGCTACATCTGAACTGTCCCTCAGAGTTAACCATTTGGAGTCAGAAACTGGTGGGTGATCTCCGCCTCCATGGGCCCTAGCAGAGGAACAGTGAAGCTTGGATTGGAGCACTGCGTTACATGGACCTCGAGCCACCGGGCCTTGGTGTATACACCTGGGTACCTGTTCTATCTGGGGGGTGCAACAGGCTGTGGCATCTTCCTCTCCTGTGATGCCAGGGCCTTAGGATCACCCAGAGTCCCTAGGGTGCCAGGCCCTGAGCTGCTGGGGCTTCCAGGACCACCTGGCCTACCGACTGCATCCGCTGCACTGGCCATGGCTCCTGCACCTTTCTCCACTGTGCTTGTGGCTCCTTCACCATCTGCCATCTTGAATCCGCCCACCCTCTCCACTGGCCACTAAAAGATCAACACACATACTTTTTTTTTTTTTAAAGAAATGGGATCACATTGAATATGTTGTGTTGTAGCCAGCTCCCCCCACCCCACCCCACAGAACAGTGTGAGGAAACATTTCTTCCTCCCCTCCCACTTTTCAAAGAATCAACAGTTTGGGCCCTAGATAACCTTTTGTCACCTTGTCCCTTCCTGAATGGGAGTAATCCTTGTGCCTTTTGGGGTATGTTGGTCACCCCTGTGTCCCAGACGTATCTCCAGGCAAGCTACCAGACCTTTGTCTAGCTGGACACCTAACTGCTCAGCCTTTGAGGGTAGCATGAGCTACAGCAGCAGCCTGCAGGGGTACAACAGTGGTCTTGACCCTGAGGCTCTGCCTCCAAGCTTCAGCGAGTTTCAGGGTTCTGGTCTGTTTTGCCAGCTAGGGCTGTCTCCTGGATGCAGAGGTCCCTGCAAAGTTCCTTTTTCTTCCCTGACATGTGGTGTGAATTCCCTTTCTCTCTTCATAGCTTTTGCAGGTTGCGCTGTTCAGTCATCTGAGTAGAAGACTGCTTGCAGGGCAGGGCCACCTACAGCACGAGGAATCGCCTGAGCCAGCATCTTGCGTTTCTTCTTGGTCCCCCTGGTGGCCTGTATTAGTACACACTGCCTATGCCCCTGCAGAGACCCAACCCCCAATCTGATGGAGGCTGGACTCCAACTCTCTAACTCTTCCCACTAAGAGTTTTGAGGTTTGAAACTTGAAGGTTTTTTAATGCAGCCCAGTTCCATGTTCGGTCAGACCTCTAGCCCAGGACAGAATGTACTTGAGGTCATTTATGTATTCAGTAAATATTTATTGAGCACATGCTACATGCTAAGTACTGTTCTAGGCAGTCCTTACTGTTGCCTATTAATCATGTCCTCCTCCCAAATTTCTTCTTTGCTTTGCTGGTTTCCTCACTGCTTGCAGAGGCTTTTGCCTCTAAATTTGCCTCAGGAACATGAAACTTAAATGTCCAGCTAAATAAATCACAAGAATTTTTTCCCTGAGTTTCTACTCAAATTCTATCCTACCAGGAACTAAAGTTTTAATCTCCTATGAAATGCCAAACAAACAGGAGGCATGTTTCCTAGAAACGAGCCTTGGTATGTTTCTGAGGAGGCATTTATTTTTTTAATGCAGCTCTGTTTGTTTTTTGGCTGTGCTAGGTGTTTGTGCTGTAGGGGCTTTCTCCAGTGTGGTGAGCGGGGGCTATCCTCTAGTTGCGGTGGGTGGGCTTCTCATTGCAGTAGCGTCTCCTGTTGCTGAGCACAGGTTCTAGGGCGCTTGGGCTTTAGTAGTTACGGCACATGGGGCTCAGTCGTTGTGGCTCCCAGGTCCAGAGCACCAGCTCAGTAGCTGTGGTGAACGGGCTTAGTTGCTCCACGGCATGTGGGATCTTCCCGGATCAGGGATGGAATCTGTGTCTCCTGCATGGCAGATGATTGTTCCCACTGAGCCACCAGGGAAGCCCAGGCACTTAGTTTTAAGGATTGGGAGTTTGAGAGTGGGGCTTGGAGGGGCAGCAGTTCTTAGGCCAGGATGCAGCCTTGCTGTCTGTTTTTCTGGTGCCCTTAAGCTGCTTTGTTTCTCTGTTTATTTTAATTTTTGGCCACGCAGCCTACGGGATCCTAGTTCCCCAACTAGGGATTGAACCCTTGCCCTCTGCATTGGAAGCATGGAATCTTAACAACTGGACCACCAGGGAGATCCCTACTGCTTTGTTATTTTAATCTTCAGTCTTCTCATTGGAAAAAAATGGAAATGATAAGAATACCCAGCCTGCGTGGTTGTTAGGAGGTCAATTACGTAAAGGGCCAGTCTGGCGCGCTGAGTGAGCGGAGAGCGTGATGGTGCTGGGGGTGATGGTGTTTGTGACCTGACTCCCAGTGAACGAAAGGCAGTGAAGCCATTATGTATTTCATCAGCCAGGATTTTTCTTTAAATATTACTTTTTATTTTCTGATTTTGTGAATGCTTAATACATTAGCACAATAGCACATGCTTATAATTTTGAAATGAATATTGCATATTTGAGGGTACTATTTTGAAATCCTTTTCTAAGGTATAATTCACAGACTATAAAATTCACCCAATTTTAAGTGTACCATTCAATGGTTTTTAGAACAGAGTTGGATCACAAAAGCTATAATCTAAGTTTAAAACATTTTCATCACCCCCAAAAGAAATCTCACATCCATTAAGAGTCACTTGTTATTCTTTCCCGCCCCTAGGGTCCGGCAGCCAATAATCTATTATACTATTTGTGTCTATAGATTTGCCTACTTCGGACATTTCATGATCAAATAGAATCATGCAATTGTGGTTGTTTGTGTCAGACTTCTCTCACTCAGCATGTGTTCAGGGTTCCTCCATGATGTTGCATATGTCATTAGTTTATTCCTTTTTACTGCCCAATAATATGCCCTTATATGGATCTACTGAATTTTATTCCCTCATCGGCTCATGGACATTTGGGTTGTTTGCACTTTTTGGCTTTGGCTATTATGAATAATTCTGTTATGAATGTCTGAGTACAAGTTTTTCTGTAGACATATGTTTTAAATTATTTTGGATGAATTCTTAGGAGTGAAATTGCTGGGTCACTTGATAGCTTTATGTGTAACATTTGGAGAACTACTGGACTCTTTTCTAAAGTAACTGCACCATTTTACATTCCAACAAGCAGTAAATGATGGTTCCTTTTTTCTGCATCCTTGCCCACATGTGTCGTTATCTTTCTCTCTGATTGATTTTCTAATTTCCCTTGTGATTTCTTCTTTGACCTATTGGCTGTTTAGGAGTATGTTGTATAAGTTACAGTTACTTATGAATTCCCTAAATTTCTTTCTGCTATTGATTTCTAATTTACTTGTTTGTATGTTGTGTTCAGAGAACATCCTTTTTATGATTTCGTGTCTTTTAAATTTATTGAGGCTTGTTTTATGGCCTAGCCTGTGATCTGACCTGTAGAATGTTCCATGTGCATTTGAGAAGAATGAGCATTCTGCATTGTTGGGCAGAGTGTTTCATAGATGCCTGTTAGTTCTAGTTGGTTTATAATGTTGTTCAAGTCTGTTTTCTTGTTGATTTTCTCCCTGGTTATTCTATCCATGGTTAATAGGGTATTGAAGGACATTTCCTGGTGGTCCAGTGATTAGGACTTTCACTTTTACTACCAAGGACCTGTATTCAGTCCCCGGTTGAGGAACTAAAATCCCGCAAGCCACGCAGTGCAACCAAACAATTTAAAAAAAAAAGGTATTGAAGTCTCCAATTATCATTGTTGAATTTTCTGTTTTTCCCTTTAATTCTGTCAGTGTTTGCTTCATGTATTTTGGCACTCTGTTTCTAGATGTATATATGTTTATAATTATATATAGTTAGATATTGTATGGAGAAGGCAATGGCACCCCATTCCAGTACTCTTGCCTGGAAAATACCATGGATGGAGGAGCCTGGTGCGCTGCAGTCCATGGGGTCGCTAGGAGTCGGACACTACTGAGTGACTTCACTTTCACTTTTCACTTTCATGCATTGGAGAAGGAAATGGCAACCCACTCCAGTGTTCTTGCCTGGAGAATCCTAGGGACGGCAGAGCCTGGTGGGCTGCCGTCTGTGGGGTCGCACAGAGTCGGACACGACTGAAGCGACTTAGCAGCAGCAGCAGCAGCAGCAGATATTGTATACTGATTATATATAGTTATATATAATTTAAATCTTTATAATGAATTGATTTCTTAAAATCAATCTTTATCTTCAGTACACTTTTCTTCTACAATCTATTTTGTCTGATATTAGTATAGCCACTCTAGCTCTCTTATGGTTGCTGTTTGTGTGGTAATCTTTTCCCATTTAAAACATTTCAAACCATATCTTTGACTTACAAATATGTCTCTTATAGCGAGTATATAGTTGAATTTTTAAAATCAGTCTACTAATTTCTGCCTTTTGATTAGATTGTTTGATCTTTATTTAAGTCATGTTATTGATGTAGTTGGGTTTACATTTGCCAGTTTGGTTTTTATGTTCTCATTGCTTTTAATTCATTTTTTCCTGTTTACTGCCTTGTTCTGTGTTAAGTGTACTCGCTTTTTGGAGTAACATTTTAGTTCCTCTGATGATTTTTAAATTGCATATGTTTAGATTATCTGCCTGGTAGTTGCTTTAAGACTGACACAGTATACATCTTGGTTTGTCAGAATCTACTTCAGATTTATGCTAACTTAATTTCATTGAAATATAGTAATGTCACTCCTTTACAATTCTATTACTTTACCCCCTTTTTTTATATGATTATTGTTACACTTACTATGTCTCTTACCCTTGGACTGCAAGGAGATCCAACCTGTCCATCCTAAAGGAGATCAGTCCTGGGTATTCATTGGAAGGACTGATGTTGAAGCTGAAACTCCAATACTTTGGCCACCTGATGTGAAGAGCTGACTCATTTGAAAAGACCCTGATGCTGGGAAAGATTGAGGGCGGGAGGAGAAGGGGATGATAGAGGATGAGATGGTTGGATGGCATCACCGACTCAATGGACATGAGTTTGGGTAAACTCCGGGAGTTGGTGATGGACAGGGAGGCCTGGTGTGCTGCGGTTCATGGGGTCGCAAAGAGTTGGACACGACTGAGTGACTGAACTGAACTGAACAAGTACATCATTATAATTACTGTTGTTGCTCAGTTGCTAAGTCATGTCTGACTCTTTGCCACCCATGAGCTGCAGCATGCCAGCCTTCCCTGTGCCTTGTTATCTCCCAGGGTTTGCTCAAACTCATGTCCACTGAGTCAGTGAGGCCATCCATCCATCTCATCTTCCATTGCCCCCTTCTCTTCTTGCCCTTAATCTTTCCCAGCACTTTATATAATATTGTGTAATGTTATATACAATCATGTAAGACCTTTTACAGAAATTGAGAGAAAGAGGGGAGAAAGTATATATTTGCAGAATTTGTTATACTGACTTTCTTATTTACTGAGTCTCCTCATTCTTTCCTGAGACTTCGAGTTACTAGCTGATGTCATTTCCCTACCTCAATATAGCTTTGTTCCCACGCACCTCTTTTCTGCTCTTTTTGTCAAACATATTATGTTTCTATACATTATAAGCTCAACAACACACACCGTTTTATGCAGTTGCCTTCTTATCAGTTAAGAGAAGAATATGCAATTATACATTCTTTTATACTTGGTTTCATAATTATCTTCACCAGCACTGTCTGTCTTTTTGTGTGTGGATTTGAATTACTATATGGTATCACTTGTTATCTGTCGAAATAATCTCCTCTATTATTTCTTTCTTTATTTTCTTAGCTTTATTGAGCTATAATTGACTTCTATTGTTTCTTATGGGGCAATTTGATATCAACATGCTTTTTTTTCTGCTTTTGTTTATCTGAGAATGCTTTATTTTGCCTTCATTTAGAAATATCTGTTTTTACAGAGATTTTTAAACTCACTTTATGTTATTAAAAAAATTGTTGGCTCTGATAAGATTGAGAACCAAAAGGACAAAGTAGTATTATGAAATGATGAAATATCAACACATTTCTTATTCACAGTTTATAAAACTATTAAAAATGTTCAAAAAAATTTTAATGGCACGCCAATGGACAATTGGCTTTATTAAAAAATGGACAATTTGAGACACATTTTTAAATTTAAATTATTGTAGATTCACATGTGGTTTCAGAAACAATGCAGAGACATTCCTTCTATATTTTGCCCAGTTTCTCCCAGTGGTGACACTTTGTAAAACTACAGTATAATATCATAGCCAAGACACTGACATTCATACCATCTTATTCAGGTTTCCCTAGTTTTACTTGTACTCATTTGTATGTGTGCTTATTAATTACTAAGGTATACACTTTTATCACCTGCGTAGATTTGGGTACCCACTACCATAAGTCAAGATTCTGAACAGTTCCAGCTGCACATTTGTCTTGCGTTGTGCTTGTATAATGGCGTCCAGCCTCCCTCCTGCCTCTGCGCTCCTCTCCATCCCTAACCCCGGGCTGCACCAGGCTGCCCTCCATTTTTAAATTCTGTCCTTTCAGGACTGTTGCACAAGTGCCGTCACTACAGTGCATAACCTTTTGGGATTGGCTCTTTTCCCTTTTTTAACCTATAATTCTATCAAGATTTGTCTAAGCTGATGTGTCTATCAGTTGTTCGTTCCTTTTTATTGCTGAATAGTACTTCATGGTATGTATATGCCACAGTTTGTTCAACCAGTCACTGTTGAAGGACATCTGGGCTGACTTCAGTTTTGGTCTCTTACAAATAAAGCTCTTAGGAACACTCGTGCACAGGTTTTTATGTGAACATAAGTTTTCATTTCTCTGGGATAAATGTCAGGAATGCAACGGCTGAGTCTTTTGACAGTTGCAAGTTTAGTTTTTAAAGAAGTTGCCAAAACGTTTTCCAAAGTGGCTGTACCATTTACATTTTCATCAGCAGTATGTGAGCGATCCAGTTTCTTTGCATCCTTTCCAGCCTATGGTATATTCATTACTTGTTTAATTTAGTTATTCTGATATGCATTTTGGTTTCAGTTTGCATTTCCCTAATGGCTAATGATGTAGAACATCTTTTCATATGCTTATTTGCCATTTATATATGCTCTTTAGTCTGTTCATGTCTTTTGCCCATTTTTGAATTGATATTTTTTCTGTCGAGTTTTGAGAGTTCTTCATATGTTCTGAATACTAGTCCTTTATTGAACATGTGATTTCAGATACTTTCTCTTACTCTGTAGCTTTTCTTTTCAGTCTCCTTACATAGGCTTTTACAAAGCAAACTTGTGAAATTTGGTGAAGTCCATTAATCAATTTTTCTGTAATGGATCATACTTACAGTATCAAGTTTAGGAACTATTTGCCTAACTAGATCTTGAATATTTTCCTGACCTTTAAGTTTATTATTTATTTTGAATTAGTTTTTGTATTAAGTCTGAGGCTTAGGCCAAAGAGTTGTGTTTTGTCTTTTTTCCCTGTCTTTGGATGTCCAGTTGCTTCAACACAGTTTGTTGAAAACACTGTCCTTCCTCAGTTGGTTGGTTTTGCACCTTTGTAAAAAGTCAGTTGAGCAGATTTGTGTGCATATATTTCTGAATCCTTTAATCTTTTCCATCAATTTATATGTCTATCATCTTAACAATACCGTTTTCTTAACATAACTATATAGTAAGTGTTAATACTGGATAGAGTTATTCCTCTCACTTTACTCTCTTTTAACAAGATTATTTTAGTGTTGTAGGTCCCATTCTTTTCTATATAACTTCTAGAATAAGTTTGTCTATGTCTATAAGAACTTTACTGGAATTTCGGTATGAATTGCATTAAACCTAATCGATCAATTTGGGGAGAGTTGACATCTTTTCTATGCTGAATCTTCTAGTTCATGAGCATAGTATGCTCTTCCATTTACTTAGGACTTCTTTGATTTTTTTCATCAGCATTTGGTAATTTTTAGCTACAGATTCTATAAAAAAACTTTGTTTACCTAAGTTTTATTTTCTTTGGAATGATTATAAGTGACATTGTGTTTTTACTTGTGATTTCTTCATGTTTATTGTTAGTATCTAGAAGTAGAATTGGTTTTATATATTTATTTTGTATCTTTCAACCTTGCTGAACTTATTTAATAACTCTATTTTTTTTTGTGGACTCTGGGATTTTTAATGTAGATAATCATGTCATCTGCAATATATTCAGTTTTACTTCTTCCTTTCCAGTATGGATGTCTTTTATTCCTTTTACTTGCCTTATTACAGCAGTTAGAATTTGCAGTACTACGTTGACTAAGAGTGGTGAGGGAGTGCTGGGTATCAGGTTTAAGGGGGCAATGAGGCCAGAGACCAGAGGGCTTGGATTGGCCAGCGGGATTTGGACTTGAGTTTGTTAAGGAAATTCTTCTGGACACTGTCTGTGACATTCATCAAGGAGGGGAGCCTGGAGCCCTGGGAATGAGTGGAGGCTATAGTCACAGCCCAGAGCCTCATCTTGGAGCCAGTGTCAGAGGTTGCTGAACATGGGCCTGAGATAGAAGAATGGCATGCAGGAAGTGAGGAAGAAGTAGATGAGGCGCCATCTTCAAGACTAGACCAAGGCAAGACAAGAAGCCCTCATTTATTTTCCTTGCCCCCGTGACATGGTCAGTGACCAGTGGCAGGTACCAATGCTGTATCAGAGGAGCTCCTCTCAGGGAGCAGAGAAGAGAGAAAGTAGGGAGGCTCCTAGGCTCCAGAAAAAAGGGAAGCCATGGTGGGTGCGGTAGGCTGGAAGAAAAATTGGAGGGACTGAGGAGGTGGCCTGCAGTACAGGTGGCAACCTTCAGAACTACCTGAACATCATACATGAGACCTGCCCCCTGAAGGTTCTGGAGAAGTTAAGAAGGTCCTTACTTGCACTCCAGTGTGCAATGAGCTTAACTCGGCTTGCCTTTCTGAGGCCTAGAGAGCTATGTGAGTAACCAGAAACCTAGAAAGACCTTAGTAAGAATCTGATTTCTTTGAGGTTGGTCTTCTGATTGTAACACCTCTTCCAGTGCTACCTTATGGCTCTGTGTCTTGGCCAAAAAATTTGAGGGTGAAGCTAAGTCCAGAGCTGGTAAACAGAGGCCAAGGCTCTGGTGCTAGTCCCCGGGGCAGATGCCCCGGATGTGGTTTTCCTCACTGAATTCGCTCCATAATGCTTCAGAGTGACGGCTCTCTATCTAGTCTCAGAAAGACACCAGACAGCTTCCCAAGTTTTTGTGTGTTATCACTAGCATTGTTTGCTTCTGAAGAATTTATACTTTTATTTCTCCATAGGAGGTAATTATTAGATTTCTGGGAAATGTGGGGTTTGTTTAAATGAGTCACAGCAGTTGGCTGAAATAGATAGGACTCCATCTGTTGCCTTTGCGTGGTCTCCAGTTCTGTTCTCTGTGACTAAGCTATAAAGGAGGCAGGAGAACTTGGTGTTCTGGGCGCTCACCATGACTGGCCCTGCCTGTCAGGCCCAAGTCTCACAAGCAAAGATGTGGGGAAGAGGACCCTGTTTCCTGAGAACTTCTCAACGTGTGATCCATGCAATTTGTCCACTGAGCTTGGGTGAGGCGGGTGTGGGCAGGAGCTCACACCCAGGGCTCCTTGTCCACTGACCTCTGCCAGCTCCTTCATCAGTGACAGGTCTCTCTCACACGCCGAGTGAAAGAAGAGGTGAGCTGGGAGTCGGGCACAGCACATGAGGTGGTCATGTCCCCTTTCACCCTGCGAGGCTGGCTGCTCTGTGGGCGGAGCAAGTTGCTCTCAGATCCCAGCCTCGTTGCCATCAGCAGATTGGCCTGCCTCACTCGCCTGCTCACAGACCTGCCTCTTGCTGGGCAGCTGGGGCCTGGCCTTCCACATCCATCAGAGGGGCTGGGCCCATAGAGCCGTGCCCAGCTTCTGCCGGCTCCTCCAGGACCAGGAGCCTGGGGACTCCGGAGGGGCACGGGTGCTACCCTGCTGCTTTCCTCTTCTGCTCGAGCTGGGAGGCCTTGTTCTGAACTGTCACTGGACGTGCCGTGCCCCTCACCTCTGCCGGTTGGTGGTGCGCTGCCCGGCCAACGTATAGCCTCAGTGGGCTCCTCCTCCTAGGGGCTCACGAAGTGACTGTGAGGCCACGGTAAGCAGATGCCATCAGCTCCACCTGATTCCTTCTTCAGTTTCCCAACTACCCAGGTGTGTCACAGGATTGATTGGCACCCCAGTCCACACAGGCCTATCAGGTTGCATCATGAGTGAGAACAGAACTGGCACATGACCAGAGGCCTTTCTCAAGGGCGAGCCTTGTGTGAGGAGTCCTGAGTGGACCCCACTCCACTGCTGGAGACGCCCAGAAGCTCTTCCCTACAGGGATACTGGTAGCTCCGAAGGCCCAGGGAGATAGCGTTCCTGTTGGTTGTTCTTCTAGCAGGTTTTGGTGAGCCTCGCTGTCACTCTGTGCTGAAGCTTAAGGCCCAGCTCAGCCCAAAGAAGTGGCCAGCTGAGCTCGCCAGCTCCCAGTGAGTGCAGAGCCCCCACACCTGTCCAGTTCTAAAACATTCTCTTCACCCCACAGAAAACCCCACACCCATGAAGTAGTTGCTCCCCGTTTCTTCCCCCAGCCTCTGGCACCCAGTAGTCTGCTTTCCCTTTCTATTGATTTACTTATTCTAGATATTTCACATAAATGGAACCACAACATATGTAGCCTTTTTTGTCTGGCTTCTTTCAGTGAGCCTAATGTTTTCAGGGTTCCTCTACACTATAGCATGAATCAGGATTTCATTCCTTTTGTTTTGTTTATTGTGGTAAACTATACATCACATGCAATTTTCCATTTTAATAATTTTTAAGTGGATAGTATATGAGCGTTAGGGACGCTCATTGTTGTGGAGCCATCTCCACAGTTCTGTCCGTCTCCAGAACTTTTTCATCACCCCAAATTGAAACTGTGGCCATTCAACAGAATTCCCCATCCCCCTTCCCAGCCCCTGGTAACCACTGCTCTCCTTTCTGCCTCTATGAACTTAACTGTTCTAGGTACTTCATATAAGTGGAATCGTGTAATATTTACTCAGACTTAATTTAACATAATGTCTTCAGTATGAACATCCATGTTGTGACATGTATCAGTGCTCCATTCCTTTGTAAGTCTGAATAACATGTCATAGTGTGTATATGTCACATTCTGTGTATCCATTTAGCCATCCACGGGCTTTGGGGTTGTTTCCACTTTTAGGCTGTTGTGAATAATGCAGGGATCCTGCATCTTGGCATCTTGGTGGACAGGGAGAGCACAGACAGAGCCCAGCCCTGGGACGAGGTCCTGAGGCTTGGGGACGAGTCCAGAAGCAGGGTCTGCTCCCCCATCCCATGGCCTTTGTGTGGCTCTGCTCAAGTGTCCCCTCTTCCGAGGGCCCCCTCCTCCTTTCTCATCTATGTTGTTCTGAACGAGTCAGGCTTACCCATTTGTCTTCTTGGTGCTTGCCTGTCTCTGCACCACACGGCAAGTTCCAGGAGAAGAGAGGCTTGTCCTCCTTGCTCACTGCTAGGTAGCCATGGTCTGCAGTGCAGCACAGTGCCAGGTGCCCTGGAGCTCTTGGGAAATGGGTGTTCAGTGACGCCTCACACTTGTGCCGCTGTGGCTGCTGCCGGAGCCCAACCCCCTTTTATCTCCCCATCGTGCATTTGGATTGCACCCACCACATCCTCTGTCCAGGCATCACCCCGTTATCAGGAACCCCAGACCACCTGAGTCCCCAACACCTTCCCCAGACATTCCCTCCACTTCTGCCAGCTGAGCACCTGGCTCTGCGTGAGGCCGCAGCGTTCCCCTCACCCCCTCGGCAGGGCAATCCAGACCCCCGCTCACTCACTTGTCCCTCCTGGCCAGGGGGCCTTTGGGGCGGCATGAGCCCGGCCCTCAGACCCCGGTCCTTCCTCTCACGTCAGCCACTGGCCATATGGTTCTAGTCCTTTCTCTCCCTCGGCATCGCTGCCTGCACCTCTCATTACTTGCCACTTCCCTAAAGACTTTGGCATCAGAATCCCAGGCTCCCTGCCCACTCCCCTTGCGGTAAGCCAGGGAAGGAAGGAAGGGAGGAAGGAAAGAGCGCGTGTTTTTCTCAGCGCCTGCTGGGCACCTGGCATTGCTCTTCTGCAGGCTGGGGTGACCCCATTCTCTCTGCTGGCTCAGGCTGGCCTGGGCACTCTGGGTGAGGACGCAGGGCTGGCTTAGTCCCTCAGGACATCGGCCCTTCCCCTTGGGAGCAGACATCCTGGACTTGTTACTCAGAGTGGTAACTCCATGTACCATGAAAAATGTGGCCGCACATGCGCTCACACACGTGTATGTGCAGTGAACTGCCCACGCACACAACAGCACCTACACTAGTGCCCACATGCACACACAACCTTGCACACACATGTGAGCACTCACGTGTACCCCCCACTCACACGTGTGCATGTGTACTCACAGAGCATCTCATCATCTCAGTCTTAATCACCACTCTCAGACCCACATTTTCCTTATGAGTACATCTGTCTTAATGGATTTTTTAAGCCCAAGTGGCTGAATTTAATGCTCTCGACATGTGAACACGTGTCAGGTAGGAACACGGTCATCCCCAAGCCTGTGCTGGTCGGAGGCTGAGCCCTGGGAAAGGGAGGAGAGTAGGGAAGGGAGCTCTTGGTCGAGGGCTTTTCCTGGCTAAGGGCCCCCACTGAAAAGGACTTAGGCTGCTTGGATAGGAAGTTCTGGCCTTAGGTCAGGCCCAAGAGGCCTTGCAAGAGAGCTATCCTACAGCAGCAGGCTGAGCCGTGGGAATCAGCCCCTTGAAGCAGGAGGAAGAATGGGGTGGGGTAAGGAGGGGTGGGGCGAGGGGAGCGCCTCCCTGGCCTCTCATGTTATTGGGAAATCTCTCCCAGTGGCAGGCAAGCCCCCTGGGGGGCTGGTAGGTGAACCTTCAACAGGAGGAATCTAGAAAGGAACTCCCAGCACCTTTCTAGCCCTCACAGTCTAAGGGAGAGGGAGGTTCAGGAACCCAAGTGCCACAAGTAGATGTTAGATTTCTCCCTCTGAGTTAGAGCCCTCAGAAGTGAAAGACAAGAGAGCCACAGAGGAAAGGCTGTGAAATTGGCAAACAAGGAAACTGAGCCCCTAGTCATGTGCATTTTTCTGCAACTAGGCTGAGGGGGCAGGCAGAACAATGGACATGGGGATGCTGAAGGCTGGAAGGGTGGTGGGAACTCTTGCTTTTGCAGTGTCGTTTAAGGCCTGCTTTTTCCTGATGGAATGTTGAGTCTCGTTTCCCATCTTGAGATGTCAGTTTTTAGTCATTCTGATTTTTTTCACAGGCCCTGTAAAGAATCGCATTCACTAGTTAAACACTTCCTCAGCACCTTGACTGTAATAAATTTGAAATCGCCAGGCAAAGGCGTTGTTCAGAGGCTTCTCTTCTCTTTTCAGGACCTGTGGTTTCCAGTGCTGCAGGTCCTTGTCGGAAGGCAGGACTCTTTAGCGGTTGGAATAGCCCTGCCCAAGGACCAGCTGTGTGCTCTGGGCTGTGGGCGCAAGGGACAGAAGGCAGGTGCAGGCAGGGTGGCTCTGGGAGATGAGCAGGCGGGGACCCCCTTCTGTTGTTTCATTTAGAGCTGAAACTAGGGGCCAGAGATGACCCTCGGTCACAATTTTCTTTTACCATTTTTGGGTCACAGGTAAGTTTTTCTTTATGGTATAAAAGCATAAAGAGCAGACAAGCTCTTACCAGTTTAAAAAATGTTAAACTAGGGGGGGTGGAAAGGAAAAGAGCAGGCCTTATTTCTGGACAGAGAGGTTTTTAACATGGAGATATTACTTTGGTGTTTCTTTCTCTCCCAGAATACACAATAGATGTAGTTTTTGGATCCCACTGGCTTCCAGGAGAAGGGAGCTAAGGGTTCCTCAGGCTTGGTGGGGTTTCCCTGCTGGTCTTGGAAGAGCAGGCAATGGGAAGCCTCAGACACTTGAGGTGTGTTCAGGTCCCACCTGGTTGCCCGCGCTCGGCAGATGTTCAGCTAACTCACGTATTAATGATGCAGGCACTGGCTTATCTTACTCACAGCATTGTTCTGGCCTGTCTTCCTTCCAGCGCTTGGATCACGGCCGGACGTGAAGCGGGCCCATAGCCGTGTTTGTGGCACAGGATGTGTCCCTGGCCCTTAGGCCAGGCTGAGGGCTCAGGCTGCTGTGCTTGGTCTGAAGACAGGGCCGAAGCTTGTCAAGCTTTGTGAGCCAGAGTCCTGGCTTCCAATTGGAGCGAGGGGTGAGGCCTGCTGCCTTCATTGTCACAAAGAGTTAGAGTCTCCTCTTAACTTATCTCCTGGTTTCAGCAGAATCTGAAGGCGAGCTGACAAGCATAACGCTGTCCCCTTGGTAAAAGGCTACAGTTGTAGAATTTGCTGGAGCGAGAAGCAGGGAAGGGCTGGCTCAGCTTTATGTAATAATGCCTGGCTCCTGATTAGAGCTTCCTAGCTCAGGAATCTTCCCCCTGAGCCAGAAAACTGGGAGGCTTTGCAGCTCCAAGTGGTCCTCATGTGGGGTCCCGGTGCAGATGTCTGCAAACCCAGGGCTGTCTGGGGGCAGGTGCCTCAGTGGCTTGGGCTGGGTTAGAGTTCCTGGGCCATGCCTGGAAGCCACAGCACTCCTGGAAGACAGGGTTGGTAAATGAGAACCAAGGGCTGGACTGGGGCCAGAGATCTTGAGAAGGCTGTAGGAGGGGTGAAGAATTTGCCTGTCTACCATGTGTGCCCTCAGAAAGCTGAGCCTGGGAGGGGAGTCCACGGGGTCATGTGACTGGCCTGGATGCACTGTTGAAGGGTACCCTAGTCACCACAGGCTAGAAAGGCCAGGGAGTTCTTTAAAGTTCAAATGCTGTCGATGCCGTAGCCCTTAGGACAGGAATGTGCAGGGATTAGTCCACACGAATGTCAGCATACTAGGTCCAGTCCTTATGGTGCCCAAAGGGAAGGGTCCCTAAGGTGGGGCCCTTGTTTCCTCTGATGTCCCAGGTCAGGCCACCTGGAACGCCTGGGAGGGGTTGGGGAGAGCCTTTGAGGAGCTGCTGACCTGGGTCTCAGCTCTGGGCGGTGACTCTGGTCACTCTGTTCTGACCTGCTGCTTCTTCCCTCCTCTGGCCCTCTTGACTCCGGGGCCCCTGCTCCCGGCTCCCTCAGGAATCTCCTACTGATGTGCTGTTACCCAAGACTGATGAATAAGTGGGAATAAGACATTAGAGCACTAAAAGCAGTAACGCTCCCCTCCTACTGAGTTCTACCTAAGGAAGCCAGTTCCTTTATATGCTATAGTAAAAACAATGTTTGGATCCCTTCCCCTTGGAATTTGTGGTAATTGGCTGAACGAGACATTTGTAAAAGGTAAATGATGTAAATATGACTGTTTAATTCACGTAAAATACGAAGTTGCTTTCAAGCCCTACCAGACTCATTTCCTACAAATCTTGCCTAATTGCAAGTTATTTTTCATCAGTTGATTGTAACTACCTGTGTGAACTTCTGCTTCCTTCGACTGGCAAACAGAGATTGCAACCAAATTAGATTCTGGGAGCCCCTGGCCTCCTGGGGTGCCCAGTCTGACCAAAGAGGCAGACAGTGGGCAGTGCCTTGCAGTGGGGCAGCACGGGGACCGGGCAGGTGGGGGACGCACAGGGAGGGGGACCCCGGGAGGCTCCGCGCCAGAAGCCGCATTGGAATGGTGCTGTTCAGCCAGCGCTCTGGGGAGCCTGTGGGCACGGATGCAGGAAAGCCTCTGGCCCCTTGGGGAGCTCCCAGGCCTCAGGCAGGGCTTGCATTAGGGGATGTGTGGACAATGCTTGAGAGACAGGATGGTGTGAAAGGTAGCAGCCTGTGACTTGAGACCCAGACTAGGGAACAAGGTTCCTATGAACTTTTAAAAAATGAATGAATGAATAAAAACTTCTAGAGATGCACTCTGAGCCCCTGGTGCTGGCTTTGTGTCCACTCACAGGCTCCTGAGGCCTGCGGCTGAGTGTTGTGGAGACCTCACCTCTGTGCTGCTGCTCTTAGCAAGACAATTCCTTTTTGGTTCATCTGGTCAGAAAGGCTGGGGAGGGCCCCCTGATAGCCTCAGGCCTCCCCGACCCTGACCTCAGTACACCTGTGATGGGGCAGGGCTGAGAGCAGGAGAGAACCTGGTCTTGGCAACCAGCAGAGACCCCTTTAAAGACTGGGAAGGTAAGAATTCCCTCTGAACCGGGGCACACATGCTGGGAGAGGAGGGAGACAGGACAGTCAAGTGAGGCATGGGAGAAAAACGTGAAAACTCCTATTTACATTTGTGCCCTATCTCATCCTTTCAAACGTTGCCAGTTAGGGAGGTGTGTTTTAGCAGTAATATATATGCACTTAATTGGTAAATAGTCATCTGTCGGGGATACGTGAACATGTTTTAGTGATAGGGACTGTTGATCAAAAAGGCAGGAGGCTACTGGCCTGAAAGTGGGCAAGTCAGGAAATGTTTTCTTGTGTGAAAACTGGCCTTTTTTTTTTAACTCAAACTTTCTCAATTCTACCATCCCTTCTTGAGAGAGCTGCTCCGGGGCCCAGAACTAGATCCTGGTGCCCACTGTTCTGCAGCCCCTGATTCTCTGCCTGGACACACGGGGGCCGCTGGGCCATCCTAGAGGTCCTTCCTAGCCTGGGCCTTAAAGAAGTCCTCCCCCTGCATCTCCTTGGCTGTAATTGCCCGTTACAGAAAGGTCAGCCAGGGATTTATCAAAAACCTTGTTTGAACCCTGCAGGGCTCTTCCGGCTGCTCTGACTTAGAAAAAACAGTGTCCTTAAGTTCACTCCCCTCCTGGTGAGCAAAGACAGCTATTTATTTGTGTGAAGTATCTTTCTTTCAAATACTCAACTGGAGGCGGCAGGGGGCGGGCGGGGGGTGGGGTGTGATGCTCTAGAAGGCTGCCATGTGGAACCCAGCCTAGTTTTCCCTTGGGACCTCACACAGTCTCTCCCTGCTTTTCCGGCCAGTCTGCCCAGCCTGAGCAGGCCCCCCCGAGCACACCTGCCAGGGCAGCCCCGGCTCTGACCCTAGGGTCGTACCTGGGGTCAGAGCATCTTCGGCCACTGGAGCTTGTTGGCCTCCTGCCTTTCTTGGGGGTTTCTGACAGAGCAGAGCCCAGCTTCTGACCAGCGCAATCTGGATTATTCCTCCTGGCAGCGGTCATGGAATGGGACAGCAGGCCTTGGGTTACTGAGGAGAGTTGCGGGGGAGGCCGATGGGCTGGGCCTTGTGGCGGAGGCTCCTTCCTGCTTTGCTAACCAGCTTTAAGACTTGTCTCTGATCAGTCAGTAGCCTTAAATGCTGAAAGGGAGGAGAGCTGGTGGAAATACAGCTATTTTTACATCCTCCACCTTTCGTGGCCATCTTTTAAAAATATCTAGCCTGGATAAGGCATTTTTAGTCTTCCCCTCCTTGTCTTCCAGCCACTCCTCCGTGCTTCTGCCCTCTCCCTCCTCCGCCTGCCTGTCCTCCTGTGTCTTTCCCACTTCATGGCAGTTTCCTCTCCCCCTCCTGCTCACCTGTCCTCATCCCAGCCCTCCCCAAGGAGCAGGGCTCCCGGAGGCTGAGGGAGGTACACTGGCTTCCAGGGCTCTCACTGCTGATGAGCCACATCCATGAAACCAGGGCTTCCGGAGGCTGGGCTGGCTCCCACCTATGGACACCTCCCTCCCTCCCTTCTGTGCCCAGTAGAGACCTTTGTTAAGGAGGTTCCTCTGGAGACTTGCTTATGAACTGAACCCTTAACTCTCCCAGGTAAAAATATCTAGACCTGTCTGAATTGAACCCAAGCTCCAACCCATCTCTTGATGTCTCTTGGATGCCCCCACGGAGGTCACCAATTCGACAAAACCAGCTCAACCTTGTGATTTTGCCATTTCACCCCCCAGTCTCCACCCACCAATTGGCTTCTTTCCCCAGATCCTCCAGTTCAGTCAAAAGGACCCTACTCCCCAGACCCCAGGCCAGAATACTCCTGCTGAGCCTTCCCTCTCTCTCAGCCCCTGGACTGTCTTTTGGGCTGTCACCTTATTCTATCTTCCTGGTAGGGTTTCCCTGCTAGCTCAGCTAGAAAAAAATCAGCCTGCAATGCAGGAGACCCTGGTTTGATTCATGGGTCAGGAAGATCTGCTGGAGAAGCGATAGGCTACCCACTCCAGTATTCTTGGACTTCCCCGGTGGCTCAGCTGGTAAAGAATCCGTCTGCAATGTGGGAGACCTGGGTTCGATCCTTGGTTGGGAAGATCTGCTGGAGAAGGGAAAGGCTACCCACTCCAGTATTCTGGCCTGGAGAATTCCATGGACTGTATAGTCCATGGGGTCACAAAGAGTCGGACACGACTGAGCAACTTTCAGTTATTCTCTCTGTCTCCCTACCTCCACCATCTCTTTGTCACAGAGTGGAATACTTCCTTGTTTGAAAAGCTTAAAGGCCCTGCTCTCCTGGCCCTTCCCATCTTGCCTCTGAATTCAAGTTGTTTGCTGCACACTGTCTCCAGGAGCTGTTCTAAATGCTGAGAACAGCACTGACTTACACCCTGTCATGGAGCTACCCCGGTGACTTAGTGATAAAGAACCCACCTGCCAATGCAGGAGATACGGGTTGGATCCCTGGGTCAGAAAGAACCCCTGGAGAAGGAAATGGCAATCCACTCCAGTATTTTTGCCTGGGAAATCCAATGGACAGAGGAGCCTGGCAGGCTACAGTCCATGCAGTTGCAAGGAGTCAGACTTGACTTAGCGACTCAACAACAGCAACACCTTGTCATGCATCTGGGTCTTTGCATGTGTTTTCCCTTCTGCCTCAGTTCCCCTTTACCTGGGAGGGGGGTGGCAGGCAGCCCATCCATGAAGACTTGGTTTAGATGCCTCCGAGTTCTCAAAGCCTTCTCAAACTCCACCCCAGACTGTGTGGACATGTCTTGCAATGATTTGTTTGCACATCTGGTCTCATCTCTGGACTGGAGTCTCCCCGAAGACTGGATCCCTGTCTGATCCACTTTTTAAAAAATTTATTTTAATTAAATATTGAATAGGTGTTTATACAGAATCGGAGAAGGCAATGGCACCCCACTCCAGTACTCTTGCCTGGAAAATCCCATGGATGGAGGAGCCTAGAAGACTGCAGTCCATGGGGTCGCTGAGGGTCGGACACGACTGAGCAACTTCACTTTCACTTTTCCCTTTCATGCATTGGAGAAGGAAATGGCAACCCACTCCAGTGTTCTTGCCTGGAGAATCCCAGGGACGGGGAAGCCTGGTGGGCTGCCATCTATGGGGTCACACAGAGTCAGACACAACTGAAGTGACTTAGCAATTATACAGAATATAAGAATACTTATAAAATATGTATAAGATGTAAAGAATAGCAATACAATGAGCACCTGTGGACCCACCTTGCATTTGTGAGTCGCAATCCATTCATACCATCAGCACCTATCACACAGCCTGGAGCTATCATTCCAGGGGTCAGTGAATGTTTGTGAATGACTGAATGCTCGAATGAGCAAGTGACCTGAGTGTGGTTTTCTCTGTGAATCACATTGCCGTGCTTCCCACTCCTCTACAGCCTCATTGTGCTCACCCAGAGGCAACGCGGAATGTGTTTTAGGACAAGGACTGGTGGCCTTTTTTTTTTTTTTGACCACACTATGCGTTATGTGGGATCTTAGTTCCACAACCAGAGATCGAACCCATGCTGCTTGCAGTGGAATCACAGTCTTAACCACTGGGCTGCCAGAGAAGTCTGAACTGTTGGGCTTGGTATTGGAATCACAGCACCACCACTTACAGGTCATAATGGCTTTGCAAGTTCCTTAACTTCTATGTGTGGCAGTGTTCTCATCTGTAAAATAGGCAAGTTGCATCCTACCACATGGATTTGCCGTGAGGCTTAAAGGAGTTAACATGTGACGGGTACCTGGTACATGGTGGTGTTCAGGTGTGTGCAAGTGCACGGTTGGCACAAGCACTCCTGTGGTCAGTGGAGTGTTCTGTGTGGTGGAACTGGGGGTATACAGCAAGTGGCCAGAGAGGGCTCGGGGTGTTGCTCCTGCCGTTCTGCCCTGCATGAGGCCAGATCCAGGGCGGGCCAAGTGCACGCCCATCATGTGCTGTGTTTCCTCAGCTCAAACACATTTAGGGGCCACGTTTACTGTTCTAAGTCGTGATATGAGTGCAGTCCATCCACCCAGGAGACACGTATGAGCATCCAGTGAGTGCTGGGTTCTGGGGCAACGCTGTGGAGGAAGCCCAGAGGTCTTGCCGGGACCACAGAGGGTGCACGGGTGCAGCAATGATGAGTCAGGAGGTCTCAGTGCCCTGGAGCACAGAGAGGCCGGAGGGACGGAAGCTGCATTTTTTTTTTTTAGATGGACCAGTTTTAAAGTCTTTATTGAATTTGTTAGGGCCTCCCTGGTAGCTCAGCTGGTAAAGAATCCTCCTGCAATGCAGGAGACCCCAGTTTGATTTCTGGGTCGAAAAGATCCCCTGGATAAGGGAAAGGCTACACACTCCAGTATTCTTGGGCTTCCCTGGTGGCTCAGACGGTAAAGAATGGGCTTGAATTTGTTACAATATTGCTTCTGTTTTATATTTTGGTTTTTTGGCCTCCCCCACCAGGAATTGAACCCACACCCCCGGCACAGGAAGGTGAAGTCTTAACCCCTGGATGGCCAGGGAAATCCGGAAGCTGCGTTTTTTAATAGGTTGGTCCGCAAAAGTGTCCCCACAACAATGCCACCAGAGCCAAGACTCTCCCTGTATCTGCTCCCCTTCTGCCGGTCCCACTCCTGTCTCTGGGCGTTTGTATCTACATGCACTCTCTTGAGTGTGCGTGCAAGTGCCAGCAGGTGCCAACATCCAGAGACAGGAGCAGGCCTGGCAGAAGGGCAGCAGACCCAGGGCGAGAGAGAGAGTAGGAGGCTGGAGGGAAAGGGCCGAACCTCACGGGACCTCACGAGCCGTTATAAAGCCTTTGGCTTTTCCTGTGGGAGGGAAAAGAGGGTTTAAGCAGACAAGGGAAGCAGTTTGATTCATGTGTATGAAGGATTATCCCAGCTGCCGCACAGAGAAGACCGTAGACGGGCAAGAGAGAGCAGCCCAGCTTGTGCAAAACTGGAGAACAGAGGGCACTGCGACTTGAACCAGGTGGAGCGAGGAGGCAGCGGGGATGTCCAGACACTGAAGCCCAAGATTTACTGATGACTGATAAGGCCTGAGAGGAGAAGGAGTCAGAGTCTCCAAGGGGAAGATGGGGAGGAGCACGTATGCGGGCAGATCGGGGGCTCAGCTTGGGCATGTCACATTCAAGGTGTCTGTAAGACATCTCAGTGAAGACATGGGGTCGGCAGTGAGAGGAGAGGGGAGTTCAGGGGAGGGGTCTGGGCCAGACACACATTTGCAGTTACCAGTGGGGAGTAGGAGATAAAGCCTTGAGCCTCAGGCAGCTGTGGGCTTAGAAAGCCTCATGTGCAGAAAGGCTGAGTCCCTGCAATGTCGGAAGTGGGATTCTGGGTTTGGGAGACAAGGAAGCACCTGCAGAAGAGCTCAGAACAGCGTGACCAGGAGGGAGGAGGCCGCCTGGCAGAGGGTGGTGTTCCCAGAGGAAGCTAAGAGTTTCTTTCGGGAGAGAGGGAGGGCTCAGCGCTGTCGGGTCAGGGGATGATCAGGTGAGAGGAGGAACCTAGAAGCAACTTTTGGATTTGATGCCGTGGAAGTCACCAGTGACTATGACCTGAGAGACTTCTGTGGAAGGATGGGCGAAGCCGGGTGGCCTGGTTGAGAGGAAGGGAGGAGTGGGGCTGGAGGCCATGAGTGGAGGCCACTCTTTCAAGGAGTTTTGCTGTTAGAGCAGCAGAGAAATGAGGCAGTAGCTGAAGGGGAAAGTGGGCCAGATTTCCTTTTTCTTTTTCAAGATGGGAGAAGCATCTTTGTATGGGCATTAAAATCATCTGAGTAGAGAGGTAAACAAGGATGATGAAGGAGAGGGGAGAATTTATGAAGGTGAGAAGTGGGCCTTGGGAGCAGGAGACTGGCAAACATAGGGACAGTCGTCAAGAGGCCTTAGTTGTACAAATTCCCCTCCAGCGCTCCCACTTTTCCAGCAAGATGGTGGACAGGCTGTCAGTGGCAGTGAGCAGAGGGAGGTGGCTGGCGGCCTGGAGATCAAGGAGAAGGTGTGAGGAGTCCTCCAGGAGACAGGAGAGTTAAGGGTCCACGGGTGTGTATCGCGATTGCTGGGTGTCAGCTGCAGCCACCGCATGGTGTGTGGACACACATCGGGCCTGTGTGCAGGGGGCACCGGCCTCGCCACACAGGCTCTGCTGGGTGCAGAGGGCATTGCTTGTTTGTTCACTGCCACCACAGCTGAGTTGAAAGTTAACCTGAATTTGGATCCCTGATGATCACATACAGTGTCCCCAGAAAGACTGCATTTCGACTCAACATTGAATTAAAAAGTCACTGTGTACACAAAAGATTGCGTGTCACACACCATGCAAAACAAACACAGTAGAAATTGCTTACTTTCTCAGAAGAAACCATGGACCTTGCCCAGCCTGGAAACAGGGTTCTGGTCCCTTTGCATGTTATAAAGGGCTCTCCATAGCTTCTGATGAGCTTTCAAGGGCTGCTCTTTAAATTCCAGCCCCAAGTAATTTAAGTAAGAAATGAAACGATGAATTCAACCAAGTGGGATTATTTCTTTATGACACCTAGAAATCAGTCTACTGAAAGGCCCTGGAGCCCTTTGGGCCTAGAGATGGCTGCAGCCACCACCAGCCACCACACTGCACTGGGCCTCACAGCTGGCGGCAAAGGTGACTTCCAGAGGGCTAGACTCAGGCTCTGGCCATCCAGAGTGGCCAGTCTGTGAGACTGGATGGATGGGTGTGTGCTGTGTTGGCTGACAGACAGTTAACAGTGTCCTTTTTCTTTTTCCTGGAAGAGTCTTTATTAGACCGAGGGTGTGTCTCCTCCCTGGCAGTCCCTTGGAAGGGAGGAAGGACCGTAGAGTGTCTTGGAGTGGATCTCCCGGCGGGCTCTGCGGTTCCCCTCTAAAATGGCTTTACCTGAGACAGCCTACCAGTGGGCTCCTGAATCTTTTTGGCAAGCAGATGGCGTTCACATAAGGGCAGCAGACTTAGAGTCTCCTTCTGTTAGTCAGACCCTACAAGGACTGGGGGCACAGGGGCCGAAGGGGCCAGGCCAGGATGCTCCACAGGCGGCTGTGGCCAGGCCTCCGCAGTGACTTTCAGCCAGGCTGCCCTCTTGCCTGGGTTCCAGCATCCACCCAAACGAATACACACTGAAGCAAGTATAAAATGTCACGGAAGCAGTGTGAAGCCTTGCCTTTGGCTTTTTGTATGTGGCTTTCTTCAAACTGGAAAACTGGGAGGGGGGTCAAACGAAGGGATGTGGGTTTAGCCTCACGGTTTGCCTTCTACGCAGCTCCGATGGCTCTGCTGCAGCTGGGCCGTGTCGGGCGGAGGTGGCGTCAGGCACATTGAACTCCCCTCGATGGTTCCTCAAGGCCCGGATCCTAGAGCTCCGGCCCTGTCCTTTCTTACAGTAGCAGAAAAGTAGCAAACACATCACCCATCTTGATGGACTTGGTCTGGCATTAGACATTCTGGAAGACCACCAGAAGGAAGGCTCCATTGTCCCTGCTGGAGGTGGCATTAGCTGGGCCTTCGAGGGCCTCCCCTGCTTACCTCCAGCTGCCCAATATGGGCCTCTGAAGCAGACAAGCCAGAATGTAACAGACCTGCCAGAGCAGTTGATCTAAACTAGCTGCATTTGAACCCACCTAAGGAGGAAAAAAAATACTCATGCCAGGGTCCTGCCCTCACAGGTATTGATGTAATTTGGTGTGCAGTCTAAGAGTCAGAAATGTTAAAATCAGTCTAGGTGTTACTCATACATAGTTTAGAACCTTGGTTCTCAACGTGTGGCCTGCAGACCATAGTAAAGGCATCACCTTAGAGATTGTAAAAACACAGACTATACCGCAGACCTACTGAATCAGACTCTGCATTTCAGGGAATGAAGGGAACATTCCTGAGCCGACCGCATGGCCTGGCACTGACGGCTCAGGTGGGGACACTTGTCAGGGCTCAGCATGGAGCACAGTTAGCACTGGGCTGCTGGACGGCTGTGCTAATGGCACCGGCTGGCAGAGGGGGGTGCTGAGGGCACCTGGCAGCCACCCGGGTTGGTGGAGACCTCTGCAGGCGACTTCTCTAACCTTGTCATTTTCAATGTCATTTCAGCGTTCCCCGGAGACTGGACCCCAAGGAGCCCCTGGGTAGCCAGAGAGCAGCTTCCCCAACCCCGAAGCAGCCTTCTGCTACCACTCCTGGCCGTGAGAGCCCCCGGGAGACGAGGGCGCAGGGCCCTGCAGGCCAGGAGGCCGATGGCCCCCGCAGGACGCTGCAGGTAGACAGCAGGACGCAGAGATCAGGGCGGTCCCCCTCTGTGTCACCAGACAGAGGCAGCACCCCCACATCACCCTACTCCGTCCCCCAGATCGCCCCCCTTCCCAGCAGCACGCTGTGTCCCATATGTAAGACCTCGGACCTCACGTCGACCCCCAGCCAGCCAAACTTCAACACCTGCACCCAGTGTCACAACAAGGTCTGCAACCAGTGTGGGTTCAACCCCAACCCTCACCTCACCCAGGTAATCTCCTCTGCGCCGGCTCCCCCACCCCACCTGCCTTCCCAGGCCTCCGCTGGTTCCCTTTCTCTTCCTGGTCATTTCCCTTGGCCGCCAGCCCCTGCGTCTTCCCTGGGCTGGGATTCTGGCTCCCAGGTGTGGAAGTAGAGAGCAAGTCCTGGTCCCAGATCTCCAGAGGGGCTGATTACTGTGCCTCCTGAAAGCTTGGGCTCAGTCCTGTGTAGAAGGTGCTTTCTTATCTGCTCCAAGTCCGACCTGGAAAAATGCCGTAGGGAGGCCAAAGAGAGCCTTACGGATAGCTTTTCCAATGGGTGCACACTTGGAGAGGGTCATGAGCAGCCTCAGGACCCAAAGAGAGGCAAATCTCCCTGACCCCCGGCCAGCCTCCCTCCAGTGGGTCCTGGAGAGGGGAGCAGGGGAGGGGAGCAGGTGTTAAGGGAAGCAGGGGACTGGGCTTCGGGAAGAGCCTCCTCTGTGTCCCCTTCCGGTTAGCTGGGGCCTGAGGGGGCGGAGCAACTCCCCTTCCCAGGTGAGGAGCCAGGATTCACATGGTGACAGTGTCCTACCCTCACCACGAGGCCACTGGAAGGCCATTTCCATGAGATTGGCCCCCTTTCTGCCCTAGAGGACCCAGGGTCCCCAGCCCTACCCTGGCTGTGTCAGGATGCTTTGAATTGCTGTGGAGTGCTCATCCAAGCCCAGGAAGCCTCTCTTAGGTGCCCTGGAGGCCAAGTGCTCCAGTTTACTAGCTGGGCTGGGGCCTATGCCTCTGAAATGAGTGGCTCCCTCCTGCCCCGCTGCGGTAACCCCCAGAAGTCTCCGGTTGTCCCCCCAGAGCTCTGCTCTTGGGCTGGTTGGATCATGGTGACTGCGTGGCTGTGGCTGCAGCTGGGATTAGCAGCAGCAGGAGCCGTTTGGACCACGTGGGTGGGGGAGGGCTGAGTGAGAATCGTTCACAGGTCAGGGTCTATTTGTGACATGAGGTGCTGTGGGTGTGGGACGTGTGGTTTGCGAGAGGTAAGTGTGAGATTCCGAGGAAGGAGCTGCCGGTGTAGGGAGATGACTCAGTGCGTTTGGAGTCGCTCCTAGAGTGTGGGGGCTTCCTGCGGAGGCGTGCACACTCGTGATTATTACATCTGTGATTAGAAACGGCCTGTCCCTGCACTGATCAGTTAGGTAAGTGTTGCTCCGTAGTATCTAGAGCACTGTGATGAAGGCCAGGGAAGCTCACCTGTGATCCTGCTGCCGAGAAGCCAGAAGCACCCAGCCTTGCAGGAGCAGGGGGTTTGGCAGGCAGGGATGAGAGGCCACTGCGGGAATCCCCACCCCCACCCCCCGCCACCTTATGCTGGCCCTGCCCCCTGGGATCCAGCCTCCGGAGAGGCTCATAGAGCAGCAGGACCTGAATGACGCTGGGTGCGGTGGGCGGAGATCAAGGGAGAGCCACACACGCAGCACCAGTTTCCCAGTGGGCCTCCCAGCCTTTCCCCCACACCGACGACCTTCGGTGAGCAGGGAGGGGAGCCAGCCTTGGGCCGCACCTGGAAAAACAGCAGAGTGGGAGGGCCTGGTGACACTCGGTCCATCTGCCTCATTGTGCCTGGAGGAGACGAGGCTCCGGTCCAGGAGGAAAGGGGCCCCCAACTTACTGCAGAGGAAGAGCAGGCCTCCGGGCCAGGCCCTTCACAGCACGTCCAGGCAGGAGCTCCGAGACAGGGCTGTCACTGGCCGCCTTCCCCAGACCTGCTTTCACGGCTGCGGTTATGGAACCCAGTTTGGGAAATGCTGACCATTCTCCAGCTGCTCACCTGACAGGGTCCAAACGTTTCTCACCAGCCCCAGGAGCCCCTCCCAGTGAGGACGCACTGACCAGGAGCCCAGAGGTGTTCACATTTAAGCCTATCCAGTGCCCAGTGATGGGGACAAGACAGGAAGGCTGTTCTCTCCCTGGATGTGGGTTCCTACACAAGCACCGTAACCTCCCGAAGGTCGCATTTCTCTCAGGGAGAAGCAGGCTGTGGGTGCCAGCCTTGGTGGCTTTGCCGATGCCCCAAGCCTGCTCCGCCCTGTTAGCCCGCCTCTCTGCTCTTCAGTGGCTCCGCATTCAGGTCTGCCACCCCTTTCTCCTCCAGGACAGAGACACCTGTTCTGATAGCTGGGCAAAGCAGACAGGTGTGGCCGTGGGCCAGCAAGTGGAGGGGGATGGTGAGGTCGGGGTGGGAGCCACTCCTGGAGAGGACGAGCCGTGCCCTGTCTGTCAGCCCCATTGGGGGCCTCCTTGCCCCGCTTGGAGCTGCCCCAGCAACACATCCTGGCTTGGAACTCCTCCAGAGGAGTCCGTCCTCACTCCAGGAACAGCACCACGGGAGTGAGTGCTGTGCGGAGGCAGGGTTGACTGCACGCCTGCGCGTCTCACTCCAATCAGCAGAATTCTCCTGGAGCACCACCCAAAATGAGGCTGCATCCTGCACCCAGGGGCACCCACCCTCTGCCCCTGTGGGTACAGCAGGGCTGCCACCTCCTCCCCACTCTTCCAGGTCCAGGAACCCGTGTGCCTTCCACCCCCCTTGCTCTAGTCAGAATCACTCACAAGCCCCCTCTAAAAACTATGGAAACATGATCACGGTCTTTCTTCACCTGTTCCAAGGTCTAGATGTTGTCGAGATCAAGCTACTGTGCCATCACCCCACCCCCACCCCCCTGGCAAACCTTGGGCTTAGGTATGTACCCAGGGTGGGTGGTGTGGAGAAGGGAGGGAGAGACGCAGTGGCCACAGGCCTCTTCCTCTCCTGCCTGCATCCCACTCTTTCCGGCGGCGAGGGCCGGGCCACCAGATGGCCCGGGGGTGGTGCTGTGAGTGCAGCCCGGATCCCTCTGCCGCAGCCTCCAGCCTTGCCCCCTTCCCTCCGCTCCTTCCTGGTCGCCTTGCTACCCGCCCAGGCCGTGAGGAAAGAGGAGCAGGTGTTAGAAGGACATGGATCAGCGGTGGGCTGAGGAGCGGCTAAGGTGTCTTCCTCTCTTCCTGGGCCCAGCCCTCCCTGTTTCACCTCCAAGCAGAGGGGATGTGAAAGGACCTCTAGGTGGCCTTTGTCCCTTCTGGGTGGGTTTGCTTGGCAGTAGCCACTTTGACCCAAACCATCTCTGAGTCAGTGGGGAAATGCCCTGAAGCTTCAGCCAGCCCTGGGCAGCTAGCCCTACCAGCCCTGCTCCCAGGAGCTGGGCCTCTCGGTCATCTCGCTTGGATCACTGAGAGGTGGAGGCTAGAGTCACTGGGGCAGACCGATGAGGCTGCTGTGCAGGAGAGGGGTTTTTCACTGCTGCGGCCATCAGGCGTGGCACACCTAACTTTAGCTATGAGAGGGGGCTGTAAAATTATCTGAGAATGAATATATAGCGCAGAGAAGATAGGCCTGGGAGGGAGGGGGGCCATCTGGTGTAGGACCGGGGGAGTTGAGGGCCCTTGGGAGGTGGGGAAGGACCAGCAAGGTATAAACTCTCTCCCTTTCATGGAGCTTCAGGCTAGTGAGGCCTTCCAGCCCCAAGCAGCAATTGGGTTCAGCCTCCACTATCCAAATCCTAGCCTCAGATGCTAGGCAGGTTCCGAGGACCTTTCTCAGGGTCCTGACCCAATGACATTGGCATGGACCTCTCCTGTGGGCCAGGCCTGGCTGAACAGGCTCTGAACCAACGTGCCCTGCCCTGTGGGACCCTGTGGTGCCCACCTCTAGGCCTGAGGTCAACCAGTTGACAGGGGAAGCAGTTTAGTGGCAGACTTGAGATAGTCGGATGCTGGATGAGGCAGGTGACGTGTCCGATGCCGTGGGCAGTGTGAGCACACAGTCCCGCCCCCGTCCCTGGCCCACAGTGGGCTGCATGCCTCCAGTCGCGGCCTGGACCATGACTCACAGCCCGGAAGGGCATGGCATCATACTGGCCAATGGGGCCCTCCCAGGAACCTCTGGACTTGGCACCAGCAGGGAGGGCTCATTTATAACCCGCTTCTGTGATGTTTCAGCTTGTACCAAAATGGAAAAAGGCGTGAATGCAGCATCAGGCATGATGTCAGTGCAGTGATCCGACATGCAGCCTGCCTGCTCTCCCTGGGAGGGCTGGGCTCCGAGGCAAGCCGCTGCTCTCCGCAGGAAGGTGGGCCACGTGACGTGTGCCACCCTCCTTCCTCCTTGCTGGTGGCACCGTGGAAGGGGATGCTGCGGGAGCACCCATTACTGCTGGGGGCCCAGAGCTTCCCAGCAGCCCTGGAGGTGACAGTGCCACAGGCCCCACCCTGGGCAGCCTTCTTTGGGGCCAAATAACCACACGCAAGGCTGGATTCTACCCTCTGGGGCTGAGACACAGGGCGGCAGGTGCAGTGCCACCAGCGTCCCTGTGGGAAAGATAGAGAAACCCGTCCTGAAAGGTGTCCCCACTCCCCTTCCTGCCCCGGAGCCCCGTGGAGGGAGAGACCATGCAGGCGTGCGGTTCCCAGAGCCCCCAGCCTCCGGCTTCTGGAGGGTGGCATCACTTCCATTGCCCTGCTGTGCACTGAACGGTGCGAGGAAGGGAGCAGCTGAGAAGGCTGTCCCGGGGAGGACCTCCCTTCAGAGCCCACGGGGCTTGCTGTGCCCACCCTCGAGCCGGCTCCTGCATCACAGGCACTGCCTCCCTGCCGGAAGCCAGTTTCTTAGGGCCTCTGCTTCCCTGCCTCCGGACCAGCACACTGCCCTGAGCCTCCCCACCCCCGCTGCTGCTCAGGCCCCCACTGGGCGGGGTCCAGGGGCCTCTGCGCCTCTGAGATGGCAGGATGGGCCCCTCGCTTTCAAGAAGGATCAGCCACCACCTGGCAGAGCCATCTACCTGGTAGCTGGAGCCCTGGGGGTTCCCCTTAGCTCCACCTCTGGGTCTTGGGACAGGAGGTCTGTGACTGGCACATCTCCCAGCAAGTGCCAAGTTAGGCTTACGGAGATATCTGATAACAAGGCTCTAAAAGAGGTCCTCTGTCACACTGATGGAAGGCCTGCCCTCTGATTCTAGTGGGCAGTAGGCTAGGAGGGTGCCCAGGAGCCACAGACACGGTCCAGCCAAGGAAGACTCTCTCTGTGGTTGGTCCCGGAGTCTGGGGACCTGCCCCAGGCCTGGTCATGGATCCATAGCCTAGGTGGGCTGGTGATGCACAGCCATCTCCCTGCCCAACCAGTGGGCCACCCGCATGTCCCTAACGTGGGATAAGGACCTTGGAGTAGGGAGGAAGAGGCTGAGGATGACCCCCTCCCAGCAGGCTCCCAGGGGTTCACGGGGGAGCCAGAGAGGGGAGTCTTACGGACTCAGAGATTTGCCCAGCCAGCATCCTCCCCAGGAGGCCTGTGTGCTGGTCCTCTCAGCCCAGGCCTGGGCCTGGGAGGGGCTGGGAGAGGGCACAGTGCAGGCTCCTCACCGTCTGGAAGATGCTAGATAGAAATAGCTGCACCCATCTGGGAGATGACTCACTGAGGGGCGTTTTAGCCGTTTCTTGGCGAGGTTCTATTTTGGGTGAGACGCCTGTGACAGCCTGGGTGCCGGGGGCTGGATAAGGGGAGCTTCTTGTGGTAAGTGCAATTTTAGCACAGGCCCTTGTTGACCCCTTGTTGATCCGGGACCCAAAACAGGGTCTCTCTGAAGTCTCAGAATCAAAGGGTCTCACCTCCCAGATTCCTCTTCTCCGAAAGTCCCACCTCAGGGCATGCTTCAGAGACAGAACCTTGGGTGTGAGCAGTGTACTCACCTCAGGAGCTGAGTCTGTGGCTTCCGCCCTGGGCCAGGGCCTTGCATCCTGCTCAGGAGGGTGATCATCTCCTGGGTCTCTTTGAGGGTTAGCCCAAACAGCTAGCCTCTGCAAGCTCCTACTTTGGACAAAAATGAACCCTGACACCCCTACCAAATATGACTTCTTTAAAGGAGTCTTGGGGCTGAGTCCCAAGGACACACATTGTCTTCTCTGTGGCTTTCTCTGTCCAAAAGTGTACAGAGCTGCCTTGGGTCTTCAAAGCGCTTAGATGAGTTCACAGTTCCCGGGTGGGGCGGGGCAGTTCACACCCAGTGCTATGGCATGACTGATCTTATGGATTCCAGAGCTGGGTTTGGTCTTTGAGTTTCTCGAGGGCAGCTTCTAGACCTCTCACTTGACTTGCATGAGGCTCAGTGGCCTGAAGAAGAGGTAGACATGTGAAAGGCACTGGGCTCCAGGCTGCAGCTCAGGAGCTGGGAAGGGCTGGCAGGGCCAGTCTCTCCAGCAGCATCACTTCCTAGCCGGGTAACCGCAACAGCCAGAGGCCAAATCATATTAGACCTTGGTTTTTCTCTACTGTGAAGACAAACTGAAAGAATGCCTGCAAACATGCCTTGCATGATGCAGGGCGCCATGGGATACTCACCAAAGTGCATGTTTCTCCCCTGTCTCAGATGCTACTCTTGGTTTCATGGCAAGACAGCCAAGCCCAGGCTCCCAAACTCCAAGTCAGCCACAGTGGTGGCCGTACAGCCTTGTGACCTCAAGGCAGAGAGCAGGGCCAGAGGTACCTGCTGAGGATGGGCAGAAGGGGCTTTCTGCCCCAGGGACCAGACTGAACTTTCCCTGGCAACTAGGCTACTGTGTGCATTCAGACTCTAGTTGCAACCATGGATGAGCAGACTTGTCCTCTGCCTTGGCTCAGGTTGAGAAGGAGGAGCTCCTTCCACACCATGGGGTGCTGACTCTCCAGTCTCATGGCTGTAGCCTTGTAAGAGCCATGCCCCTATTGATAGGTTATCAGGCTTCATCCCCCAGCAAGACTCTGTGGCGTAAGCTCTGCTCTGTGCCAGGCACTATGCACTGTCCCTGGACCACCTCAGTAAGGGCTCATGGGCAGGGCAAGGAGACACCCAGAGAAATAAAGTAGCGTACGCTTTGGGAAAGAGCAAGTACCATGAAGACAAACTGGGTGGTTAGCTACAGAGTGCTTCGGAGGGATTTTCAATCGAATGGCCAGGAAGGGCCCTGATGGGGAAGTGATCCTGGCTGAGACATGTGCAGGTAGCTGGCTCTGGGGCTGAGGAAAGAGTGAGTGAAAGGCCTGGTTATGGAAGAGAGCGCAAAGGATCGCTTGGTAGAAGAGGATGCCTGAGGTGAGAGGGCAGGAGAGAGGGACAGAGAGAGGCGTAGGCTGGAGTAGATGGGGGCCCTCCCGGATCACAGAAAAGAGTTCCCATGGTAAGTGAAGGGGGAGTCCACTAGAGGGCTTTGAGCCTGTAAGTGACATGCTCTGATTTATATTTGGATTTTGAGAGGAAGATAATATTGGCTCATGTAACTGGGAATCTGAGGGTAGATTTAAGGCAGAGCTGAATCCAGGGAATTAAATGAAGCCATGGGGTCTGCTTGTTTCTCCTGTCTTGGCTCCATTTCTGACTGTCTCTTCACTTCATTCTTAGCGCCTCTCTGCACGCTGGGCAAGAAGGCTCCTGCCCACTCTACCGCTACGTCCTTCTGATGAGTGACGCTATCTCCTACTGTTCATTCACCCTGAAATATGGAAGGGCACTGATTGGCCCTGTTTGCAAGGTCATGTGCCCGTCCCTGCAACCCTGGCTGAAGCCAGTGATTGGCCCAACCCAAATGTGAGCCTCCTCTCCTTGGGAAGGATTTAATGACAGAGAGAAATGACACATCCATCCTGTGAACAGCAGCACATGCCTTGTTTAGTCTGGAGGCACAAATTATCCCTAAAAAAAAATTTGTCTTCCTTAAGAAAGCAAAAGATTTTTTCATTCGGCTTACGTCACTCACGTCATATTACTTTGCCCTCATTTATTTCACTCTCAAGAAGTTTCATTTGTATCTTTTCTCCTCAGCAAGACTCTGAGCTCCTCGAGGACAGGGATCATGGTTTCTTTTTGTTTTCTTTTCCTCCCTCTCCCACCTACTATTCTTCACTCCTTTATTCATTCTGCAAGTTTTTATTGAGTGCCTGTTGCATACCAGGCACTTGTTCTAGGGCCATGCGGTCTGTCCTGATATACGTTTTAAAAGCTCACTCTGCTGCCCTGTGGGAGTGACCTGGAGCGGGCAGCAGGGGAAAGAGAGTGAGCAGTTGGAGGCTATTCTTAGGTGGCTCTAGTGGTAAAGAATCCGCCTGCCAGTGCAGGAGACGCAGGAGACGTGGATTTGATTCCTGGGTCGGAAAGATCATTTGGAGAAGGAAATGGCAACCCACTCCAATATTCTTGCCTGGAGAATCCCATAGATAGAGGAGCCTGGCGGGCTACAGTCCATGGGGTTGCAAAGAATCAGACATGCCTGAAGTGACTTAGCATGCACAACGAGGGGTCATCCAACCAGGAGGATGGGAGCGTGGGTTGGCGAGGTGGGATGTGGAGACGCACGATGTACCCAGGTACAGCCAGTGGGTGTGGGGAGGACCCTGGCCGGCAGCGGGTCGGCAGTTTGGGGCTGGGGGGTGTGTGAGTGCCTCCGTTCATCTCCGTGTACCTGGCAGCTGCCCCTGCTAGGGGGCATCTGCCCCTCAGCCCACCTCCTGGCAGCCCAGAAACACCTGTCCCAGGCTTGGTGCTCCTGCCTGTGCGAGGAGCTGGCCCTGGCTGCTGGGGGCTGCGAGGACCTGGGCCGTGGGCACCCCAGTCCTTAACGTCCTGGTGACCCTGCTGCTTCCTCCTCAGGTGAAGGAGTGGCTGTGTCTGAACTGCCAGATGCAGAGGGCTCTAGGGATGGACATGACCACGGCGCCTCGCTCCAAGAGCCAGCAGCAGCTGCACTCCCCGGGCCTGTCTCCTGCCCACTCCCCAGCCAAACAGCCCCTGGGGAAGCCAGAGCAAGAGAGAGCTCGGGGCCCAGGGGGACCACAGCCTGGCCCCCGGCAGGCCGAGACAGCCAGGGCCACCTCAGTGCCGGGGCCTGCCCCAGCCGCCGCCCCTCCGGAGGTGGGGAAGGTGTCTCCCCAGCCCTCTCTCCCCATCAAGCCTTCCATAGCCGAGCCCAGGCCCCCAGCAGGAGAGGCCCCGGCCAAGAGTGCCACCGCAGCGCCCTCCGGGCCTGGTGCTGCTGAGCCAACCCAGGAGGGCCTCACTGGGAAGCTCTTTGGCCTTGGTGCGTCGCTGCTGACCCAGGCGAGCACCCTCATGTCTGCGCAGCCTGAAGCGGACTCCCAGGGCCAGCCTGCCCCGAGCAAGGGGCCACCCAAGATTGTCTTCAGCGATGCCAGCAAGGAGGCTGGCCCAAGACCCCCAGGCTCAGGGCCTGGGCCCGGGCCCACAACTGGAGCCAAAACTGAACCTGGTTCAGGGCCCAGAGCCCAGGCGAGAACGGGGGGAACTACCAGCCCAAAACATGGCAGAACAGAACACCAGGCAGCATCGAAGGCTGCTGCCAAGCCAAAGACCACGCCGAAGGAAAGGGCCACCTGCCCACTGTGCCAAGCTGAGCTCAACGTGGGCAGCAAGGGCCCCGCCAACTATAACACCTGCACCACCTGCAAACTCCAGGTGTGCAACCTGTGTGGCTTCAACCCGACGCCCCACCTGGTGGAGGTAAGAGCTGGACCAAGCAGGTTCCTCTGGGCCTTGGTGAGGGGCTGAGCCTGGGGTGATGGAGGGCATCAGAGTCAGAAATTGCGGCAGAAAGCTGATTCTGGAGCAATCACGGGACTGTCCCTATAGCTGCAGCAGGGCTCCGCTCCCTTATCTGGCCCTGGCCCCAGCCTCTCCTTCCACTCCGAGAGTTAACTGGTGCAGTGAATGGAGTCCTGGTGTCCACTGCCTCTGACCAGCTGACCAGTGCCTGAGGCTGGTCCCAAAGGTAACCAGGCTTAGGAGGCCTGTGCTGGCTTCCCCATTCCCAGCTATCATGGGCATGGCCCTGATGGAGGATTCCAGTCATCCCTGTGCATGCAAGAAGGGCCTGAGGTCCCACCTTGCCCACTGTCTGTGACCCTCACAGGGGTTGAAGGGCAGTTAGGCAGTGGGCTGTGTCCCCATGCCCAGGGCCGGGCAGAAGGCTTCCTCATAGCATGACAGCCTAGCCAGGCAATGTCCTCCCTTCATCCCCTCTTCCGAGGTCATGGGTGTTAATGTTTACTTGTCAATGCCATAACCTTTGGTCCACAGATTCTCCCTGGCAGGGCCTGGCTGTCCATGGAGCTATTTGTGGAGATGCTCAGAGATGAGATGTTCTTCTTACCCAGAGGGAAGTCTGAGGAAGTACTGGGGTTGGGGCCCATCTCTCTGTAGTCCCTCTTCCATTGGAGGGCTCTGGCCCTGTGCAGAGTGGGGTGAAAGCGGGCAGGAGGCTTGGTATTCTCGTGAAGCTTGGAGCCCACCCTGGGAGGCTCCGAAGGTGCCCATGGAGCTACCCTGGCAGAGCAGGGTGAGCCTGGGCTGGGAGGCTGCTCTGGCTCCTCCCCTCACCCCACTCCGCCCCACCCGGTTCATCCATGCGAACTCCACTTTTGCTGCCTTGCACGTAGCTGAATGTGTCCCCTTCCGAGAGTGCCCTTGGGGTCTATGATTGGCTCATCTGGGCAGGTTGATGTGTCCCTAGCTGTGTCACATCAGGAGATGTCAAGCCCCCTTCTCCGGCACACAGCAGTTGCCTGAGTCTTGGGGCCCCTGGGCTGAGCCATGTGTAACTGATGGCGGGCAGAAGAGTGTGGTGCTGTGACTACCGGCCCAGAGACAACAGAGGAGTGTGTGTGGTGGTGGAATGGGCTCTGTGGCACCTAGTTCTGACTTGTCTTGGGTCAGGCCTCCGTGGGAGCAGCACGATAAGGAGAATAACTTTGGCTGCGAGAGGCCATGTTTTCCAACATGCAGGGAGGGGTGGCTTGAGCAAAACAGATGACCTCTTCATGGATGCCTGTGTGGCCCTCCAGGCCCTCAGTGCTGCTGCCCCAAGCCCTAAGTCTGGTGGCTCACTGGAAGGTGGCTGGCCTGGCAGCCCAGAGAGGTGAGGGGACACCAAAGAGCCACCGCAGAGCAGAGGCGCTCTGGTCAGAGCCAGGCACGCACACACTGCTGGGCAGGGGCCTAAGCCAAGCCCCTCTGGCCCACTGTGCTGCCCAGCCCAGAGGACCTTGTCCCCGGGAGACCTCCTGGCCCACATTTCCTCATTAGGCAGGCTGTGCAGAGGGGAAGGCAGAACTGTCTCTGGCCAGGAGGATGAATGTTCCTGACAGTGCCTTTCAGCGGCCTCCGGGCCGGGCCAGAGGAAGTGCTGATTCTGCCCAAACAGAAGAGTCTCAGTCACATGCTGACTCGGGGTGAGCAGTCTGGATTCTCAGCTCAGCCTCTCGTGAGAGGTTGGCTTGTCATCTTCCTGGACTCTGGAACTTCTGCCCCTTAGTGGTCATGGCCTCTGCCCGCATCGTCCATGTCCCTCTGTCTCCACGTCCTGCCCCACTGCCTCCTCCTGGGCCAGGGCCACCCTTGCCTCCACAGGATCTGTGGGTTCCATGGGCTTGATGGCAAAGCTGCTGGGTGTCCTGGTCCTGTGCTCCTGATAGCAGTCTGGAGGTTGCCCAGCTTCTCTGACTCATTTCTCCTCAGGACTCTGTTGCTTAAAGCTGCTATCCCTAGAGGGCCCAGGGCTGCTCCTGGGGAAGTGTGGATGGGTAGCCATCATGCCATTTCCCATGGTTCCTACCATGAGACCATGCCACCATCATCCATCAGAGGTGCCAGCTGGCAATCTGGGACATCCTCAGCTCCCTGTCCCCCTGAACATCCTCCATGGCCCAAGCCCTGCGGCTCTGCCTTCTCACTGGCTAGACTCTGGCCTCATCTCTCCATCCCAGTAGCCACGGCCCTACTCCAAGCCTTTGTCCTCTCTCCCTGCAGACAATGATCAGAGTTTTCTCACGGTTCTGCCTGCTTTGGGTCTTGCGAGGGGCTGATGGGAAGGGACTGGTGCTTGGTGTGTCTCCCTCCCCCGCCTTTCCCACGAGCACTGTTGCCTATCCTCGGTGGGCCATCTTTGGTGTTGTCTCAGCAAATGGCTGCTTGGCTCTTGGAGCAGTTTTGTGTTTAAGACCTGTGTGTTCTTGGTAAGAGTCTCCTGGTTTCTCAGCAGGTGGCCCAGACACATCCCTCCCTGGGAGGGAGGTGGCAGGAGGAGGTAGGGAAGAGAGCCTTCTCCAGGACCAAGGGTTAGGTCTGCCTTGGCAGTCTCTCCCCATCAAGCTGCCTCTATGCATAACATGGAACAGAGAGAGTCGTGTCAGCATGCGTGCTGGGTACCTGGCAGGGACGGACCAGCTCCCTGCAGGCCTCTTAGACCTGCTGTGGCTCCAGCCACCTGTCTGGGCTGCCAGGGTGGGGACCATCCCCAACATCTCTGAGCCGTAAAAACCTTTCCACCTTTCTCCAGAGGGAGTCCAGAGCACACAATGGAGGTGGCATTGAAAAGCTAGATCTCTTTTCTCTTTGAAATTTCCTCCGAAAAATTAACCATAGTGCTACTTAGTGAGTCATTTCATAATTAAGAGTTGTTGATTCCAAATTTTTTTTACCTATTTATCTTTTTGAAGGATAATAGTACCCTCTGGCTTAATTTTTAATTGGCTTTAGGTTCAAAATAGGGTTTGTGAAGAAATTAGTGCAATCGGAATAGTTACAGTAATGCCACCAGCTTCTTCTTTTATTATAATTGCTGAAGTAGCAGCCACGGCCTTAAGAAGTCAGGCCTTCCCGCGGCAGAGGGCCTGGCGCCTGTGATGTGGAAGGGCCTGGGGGAGGGGGCTACCTCTGCTCTACACCTGCCTGAGTCTGCCTCTGGGAATAGATCTCAGGGAGCCTCATTTCCTCCACGCGGAATGGGAGCCATAGCGTTCTCTCTTAGGTTTCTGTGAGAACCAGTGAAATGCCATGCCTCAGACCCTTGTGCAAGGTCCAGCACACAGGCAGCCCTTCAGCCAGGAGGTCAGAACCAGAGTGTCCGAAAAGGAAGTCTCTGCAGGGACAAGAAAGTCCCTACCAGCCCCGACTGCCTGGGTGTGAATTGAGCCTGTGGCCAGTGTGAGCCCCTTGTTTCATCAGGTTTGGCCCCAGGGAACGAACACATTTGTTGTTGCAGCGTGAGTAGAGGGCAACCCAACTGTGAAGGCACACCTTGGGGCTCTCAGCGAGGATTCCTCTTATTGGAGGCAGAGGCCACAGTCAGGAGAGGAGCAGCAGCCCAGTGATGGCCATGCCTGTGGTCCAGTGTGCCACTCATGGGCTTTTATTTTTTTAACCTCTGGGCATCCTTGTCTCAGGAGTTCTCATTGGCTGTCCCGGGTCTGGCAGTAGGACTGGGGATACGTTGAGCTAGGCAGCCAGCCCAGTGTCACTGTAACCAGGTGGACACCTCAGCCAGCAATACCTGCAGAGAGACTATGTTCAGCAGGGTCATTCAGGCACAGTGTGGGGAGGAGGCCCAGCTGCCGGGGCAGCCGCGCTGGGCTCTCTCGGCCCACGAGGCACAGCAGCTAGTGATTCTGGAAGGTAGGAGGTCTCACATGCCTGCCAGGGGGTCCCTACCAACTCTCTGACAACTCAACGTCCCCTGCCTCGCCCCGAACCCACCTAGCTCCATCCGAAGGGTAGCACGTGAGATGGTGATTGCCCTCGGGGGCTGCTACCTTCCTGCCCCCGGAAAGGCACTGGACAGAGGGAGGCAAAGCCAACATGGTCATCAGAGCCTCCCATTGTCCATCCCCAGGTCCCAGATCATCCCCAGCCCACTTGCCAAAGGGGGTAGGAAAAGAGCAAGCAAGCAGCTCCTCAAAGCTGGGGCTGGGTGACGGAGAGTATGACAGAGAACACGCAAGTGAATGAATGAATGAGGGGTAGACACTAAATGGGGAGAGGGAATGAATGAACAGGGAATGAAGGGGTGGTGGTGGAGTCGGGGCAAGTGAGGGCCAGAGATGCGAGCAACACAAACAGAGGAGTCAGGGCTGCAGTTCCAGCTTCTTTCCATCCCCAGGCACGGCCTGCCTCCTATCCCAGCCTCATCCTCCAGAAGACTTGGGCCTTGGCCAGGTTTCCCTCTGGCTCCCCCTCTAATGGCCCCAATGCCCTATACCCTTCTCCCCCCACCCCCAAGGGGCTCGGGAAGGGCCTCCAGCTACCAGGTCAGGTGTTTATTTTTAGCTCTTCCCTCACATGCCTCTGCCTCCCCCACCTCCCTCCCCCGCTGCCTGCTATAGCAGAGCCAGGAGCAAGAGGGCCAACTGAGGCGCCCCTTCTGCAGCCTGGCTGCCTCGGTGAGGAGTAAGTGTGGGAAGGAACAAGGCCCCAGGGAGCCTGTGACCATAGTCGACACGCTCTGCTGAGGGCTGGGCCTCTGGGCTCAGGTAAGCAGGCTGCTGCAGGGGCTGCTCTGAGCTCTAGGCATGAAGTCTGTCGCCTCCATTCTGGCCACCCTTCCAAGGTGTCCTTGCTTCATTTGGACTGTTTCTTCTGGGGCTGGGTCTGCCAGCCAGAGGTGGAGGTCAGAGCTTTGCCAGATCACCAAGGTGAGCAAGGCAGATGACCAAGCTTCGAGAGGCCTAACCTGGATGGCCATCTACATGGGGCCAAGGGGGAGCCAGGGCAGTGTTACCTTGGGCCAGCCCCCCTATCCAGGCCCAGATCCTCACCCCATGATACTGATCATGGGGCTAGGGAAGGGACTGTTTGCTCATTTCTAGAACTTTCTCTGGGCCTCTGCTGACACCCCTCTCAATCTTTTTGCCACGTCACAGCTATCTCCAACATGGAGGGATTCCCACTGTGACCCAAGGTGATGCTGGGTCAGCCCCCGCAGCAGTCGCTCTAGGCACCAAGTGAGCCCATGGCCCAGCCAGGGGCCAGCACCCATGACCTTGTAGGAGTTTGTACAGGGGACACACAGAGCATCAGATAAGGTCCCAGGGAGTCAGCAGTGGTGCTGGAACCAGGCCCTGCAAGGAGCAGGGTGAGGACATGTGGGACCTCTGAAGGGTTCCCCTCCATAGCTGAGCCCCTCTGCTCAGGACCTGGGTGTGGAATTCAGCCTCCAGGAGCTCCAGTCTCAGGGAAGCAGTCTCAAGGCCCGAATTGCAAGCCTGTGGAGCAGACCTATCCCTCAGTCAACACCCAGGCCCTGCCACCAGCCTGGCCTGGCCTTCCACCGGGGCCCAGGGCAGAACCATTGATACAGCACCCACCATGGTGGCCTGCAGGTGCCAGGCCAAGAGCAGACATCTTGGAGGTACCATACTTCCAGGGTTCTGTTGGGTGGACTCAGGGATGTCATGGGCCCAGGGGCGGTATGTGAGCTAAGAGTGCTAAGGATTCTGGTCCTCTGGGCTGGTAAGGGCAGAGGGCGCTCTCTGGCCCTGTCCCTGGCTCTCTGACCTTGTGGTTCCATGTCCTCTGGTTCCCCTGACTCCCCATCCTGATGGTCAAGCTGCTGGCAGGATCCCAAGAGTCTGGGCACCCTCATGTGTAAGAGCAGGACAGTAGGGGTGCCAAGGTTCTGCACCCCTGGGGCGAGAACAGGCACTGGGGTGCCTGTTACTCTCATTCCCCGCCCAAGTCCCGCCAAGGAGGAGCTCTGACTCTGGAGGAGGCCCTTGGAAGACATCCCCTGCCTGCCGCTGAGCTGCTACAGAAATCACCGGCTCAGAGGTGCTCAGACCCTTCTCTGTACAGACAGTAGCACCTGGGGGGGGGGGGGTTCGACTTGGTTGCTGGGGTTCTGGAAACTTCACCATTGATGTCCATGTCATACTTGGAACAACCCCTTTGGGCTCTGGCTTCCAAGAAGACTGTGTACCAGCCCATGTGTCTGTCTTAGTTACGGCTGTGTCTCCAGCCCCCAGCACTGAGACTGACACAAAGAGAGTAGTCTTGAAAGTGAGGGGCTGATGGTGGAGGAGGATCCCAGCCTGGCGCTGGAGGAAGCAGGGCCGCTGGCCTCAGAGCCAGCACACAGTCCCCATCAGAACAGCCCAGAGCCCGGGGAGCAGGAGGAGGCTTTTGCATGGGGGTCTTTGCTGGTCTAAGACAAGGTGAGTTGGGTTGGAGGGTGTGAGCAAAGGGGACTGCTTGGCCCCACCCCCAACCGCCAAGCAGGACTTCCCCTAGACCGCCTCCCCTGGCCCCTAGAGAGCTGAGAGCCGGTCCCCTCCCAGCACAGCACTTACTTGGGAATGAAGGATGGTGCCTGAGGCCTGAGAATTAGGAGGCTGGGGAGGGGCAGTGCATCTGGGAGGTGCTCTCAGCCTGATGCCCTTCCTGAAAGGGTGCGCTCACCTGGGGGACTCTGCTCCACTCCCAGGGGTGTTCACAACCTGGGGGGAGTCCCCAGCCCCCCTCTTCCCTAGACCATGTGCTGCTTTTGTAGCCTCCTCTCTCATACAGGTCCTCCTTTTCAGTCTAGTAAAAAGCTCCCTGTGGGGTAAGGAAGGGATCCTTCCTTGGGGTTTGTCTTTTTAACTCTGTACACATGCATCTAAAGGCTGGGGCCCTCTGTCATTGGGGACCAACAGACCCATCAGCCTTTTGCTCCTCATCAGTCCTTTCGCCTGTAGTGTCATGCTTTGGGAGTCTTTCTCCTCCTTATGTTTATAGAAATAGTCATGGAAGTCATCTTTAAGTACTTCAGTGTCTTTGTGATTTTCATCAAAACCCTCCTCTCTCGTTTCCTTACAGAAAACTGAGTGGCTCTGTCTGAACTGCCAAACTAAGCGGCTTCTCGAGGGCAGCCTGGGAGAGCCGACGCCCCTGCCGCTGCCCACCTCACAGCAGCCCCCTGTGGTGGCCCCTCACCGTACAGCTGGAACAGCCCCTCCAAAGCAGAAAGGGCCACAGGGGCTGGGCCAGCCATCAGGCCCCCCGCCTGCCAAGGCCACCCCCCTGCCCACCAAGGCCAGTCCCCTGCCCACTAAGGCCAGTCCCCTGCCCACCAAGGCCAGTCCCCAGGCCAAGCCCTCTAGGGCTTCTGAACCCAGCAGAACCCCGAGCAGTGCCCAGGAAAAGAAGATAGGAGTCCCAGCTAAAGCCGAGCCTGTGCCGAAGCCCCCTCCAGAGACCACCCTGCCCCCTGGGACTCCTAAGGCAAAGGCTGGGGTGCGGAGGACCGAACCCACCACCCCCATCACCAAGGCTGTTCCAGAAGCCCCCAAGGGTGGGGAGACAGAGGTCAGTCATCATTCCCAGGGGTCCTGGCTTTCAGGCAGGGGAGTGTGGAGAAGGGTTTAGCTCCCTGCGGGACTGGGATATGGACCTGAGACGGCCCTTTGGGCCAGAGAGGACAGCAGGGCCGCCTTGCTGAGGCATGGTGGGCCTGGAGCCTGTGGGTTCTAGGCTGATCTGTGTTTGATGCCTTTTTAGATGCTTTGTTGCATTTTTGCTACCATTAGATCTAGTAACACTTCTCTTTGAGAACCTAGGGATGCTTGTGGTTTGACATGGAACCTGTGAGTTATGCAAGCCCAGAGCAATGGAGTGGGTGGTGGGCCCTGATTCCCCCAGGAGTGGAGGCACCCCCTCCCTAGGGCCCCGGGGGTTGACAGAGAGGCTGGGGCTCCCCCAGGAGCCATCTGCTATTGGCAGTCAGCATCTGCTTCTTGCCCGCTGTAGGAGCCTGGGGGCAAGCCTTACTCTCAGGACCTGTCTCGGAGCCCACAGAGCCTCAGCGACACAGGCTATTCCTCTGATGGCATCTCCAGCTCGCAGAGCGAGATCACTGGTGTTGTGCGGCAGGAGGTGGAGCAGCTGGACAGTGCCGGGGTGACGGGGCCCCGCCCACCCAGCCCCTCGGAGCTCCACAAGGTGGGGAGCAGCATGCGGCCTTCGCTGGAGGCCCAGGGCCCGGCGCCCAGTGGCGAGCGGAGCAGGCCGCCGAGCGGCAGTGCTGAGGGGCAGAAGCGGAGGCCCCGCTCTTTGTCCATCATGCCCGAGGCCTTCAACTCCGACGAGGAGCTGGAGGAGATCCTGGAGGAGGAAGAAGACTCCACAGAGTGGGGGCGCCAGGGGGAGCAGCAGGATGCAGCAGAGTCCTCCGACGACTTCGGGAGCCAGCTGAGGCACGACTATGTGGAGGACAGCAGTGAAGGTGGCCTGTCCCCCCTCCCGCCCCAGCCCCCGGCCCGGGCGGCAGACCTGACCGATGAGGAGTTCATGCGGCGGCAGATCCTGGAGATGAGCGCGGAGGAAGACAACCTGGAGGAGGACGAGGCCGCCCCCGCCAAACACGCCTCCCAGAAGGGTGGCCCCCGGCCCCGGCCCGAGCCCAGCCAAGAGCCAGGAGCACTGCCCAAGAGGCGCCTGCCCCACAACGCCACCACGGGCTACGAGGAGCTGCTGTCCGAGGGAGGCCCTGCGGAGGACGTGGACGACACTGCTGGGGCCCTGCAGGGTGGGCTCCGCCGCTTCAAGACCATCGAGCTCAATAGCACGGGCAGCTACGGCCATGAGCTGGACATGGGCCCAGGCCCCGACCCCAGCCTGGACCGGGAGCCCGAGCTGGAGATGGAGAGCCTGACGGGCTCGCCGGAGGACCGCTCCCGTGGGGAGCACTCATCCACGCTGCCGGCCTCCACGCCCAGCTACACGTCGGGCACCTCGCCCACTTCCCTGTCCTCGCTGGAGGAGGACAGCGACAGCAGCCCCAGCCGCCGGCAGCGGCTGGAGGAGGCCAAGCAGCAGCGCAAGGCCCGGCACCGCTCGCATGGGCCCCTGCTGCCCACCATCGAGGACTCCTCGGAGGAGGAGGAGCTGCGGGAGGAGGAGGAGCTGCTGCGGGAGCAGGAGAAGATGCGGGAGGTGGAGCAGCAGCGCATCCGCAGCACGGCCCGCAAGACCCGGCGGGACAAGGAGGAGCTGCGGGCCCAGCGGCGGCGCGAGCGCTCCAAGACCCCGCCCAGCAACCTGTCGCCCATCGAGGATGCCTCGCCCACGGAGGAGCTGAGGCAGGCGGCTGAGATGGAGGAGCTCCATCGCTCCTCCTGCTCCGAGTACTCGCCTTCACCTTCCCTCGACTCGGAGGCCGAGGCCCCGGAGGGGGGCCCCGGCCGGCTCTACAAGTCGGGCAGCGAGTACAACCTGCCCACCTTCATGTCCCTCTACTCTCCAACCGAGACTCCCTCGGGCAGCGCCACAACCCCCAGCTCCGGCCGGCCCCTCAAGAGCGCTGAGGAGGCCTATGAGGAGATGATGCGGAAGGCCGAGCTGCTTCAGCGGCAACAGGGCCAGGCGGCAGGGGGCCGCGGGCCCCACAGTAGTCCCTCTCAGCCCACAGCTCCCCGGGCTCAGGGTTCCTTTGAATACCAGGACAGCCCAGACCGCGACTACAGTGGGGTTGCTCAGCCAGCCGCGGAGGGCACGCCAGCCGGCCTGGGAGCAGCCGTGTACCAGGAGATCCTCCAGACGTCCCAGAGCATCGCCCGAATGCACCAGGCCTCCTCGCGGGACCTGGCCTTTGCTGAGGACAAGAAGAAGGAGAAGCAGTTTCTGAATGCTGAGAGCGCGTACATGGACCCGATGAAACAGAATGGCGGCCCACTCACCCCTGGTACCAGTCCCACCCAGCTTGCTGCCCCCGTGTCTTTCGCCACCTCCACCACCTCAGACAGCAGCGGGGGCCGAGTCATCCCTGATGTCCGTGTGACTCAGCATTTTGCAAAAGAGCCTCAGGACCCCGTCAAGCTGCACAGCACTCCTGCCTCCCCCATCTCCACCTCCAAGGAAGTAGGCATAGGCTTTGCCCAGGGCCTCGGGGCCTCGGCCTCCATGGCGGTGACCCCTGGTCCGGCTGGCCTGCCACGAGGGTACATGGCTCCGACTTCCCCAGCAGGCTCGGAGCGTAGCCCTTCACCCTCTTTTGCTGGCCATGGCTATGGACAGAGCCCGGCCACTGCAAACTATGGGTCTCAAACTGAGGAGCTACCCCAGGCCCCCCGTGGCCCAGCTGTCAGTGGGCGGGCTACCAAAGAGAAGCCCCTGGGCATGAGTGAGGGTGAGAGTGGCCCCCCACAGACCTCCCGGGGATATCCCTACTTTGCGGGCTCCAGCCCCCCTCTTTCTCCATCTTCTCCCTCTGAGAGTCCCACATTCTCCCCTGGCAAGCTGGGCCCAAGGGCCACCGCAGAGTTCTCTACACAAACGCCAAGCCCGACCCCTGCCTCGGACACACCACGGAGCCCTGGTGCCCCTGCACCGACACCCACGGTAGCTCAGGGCACACAAACGCCACATCGACCCAGCACGCCTCACCTGGTATGGCAGCAATCCTCTCAGGATGCCCCGTTCATGGTTATCACCCTGGCATCAGATGCCTCCAGCCAGACCAAGATGGTCCATGCCAGTGCCTCCACTTCCCCAGTGTGCTCACCTGTTGACACCCAGCCCATCACCCACAGCTACAGCCAGACAACACCTCCAAGTGGGTCTCAGCCCCCCGAGCTGCCTGGGCCCCCTGGCTTCCCGCGGGCACCCAGCGCTGGTGCAGATGGGCCCCTGGCAGTGTATGGCTGGGGCGCCCTGCCTGCCGAGAACATCTCCTTGTGCCGGATCTCCTCCGTCCCTGGAACGTCTAGGGTTGAGCCTGGCCCCAGACCCCCAGGCAGTGCCGTGGTAGACCTTCGCACTGCCGTCAAGCCCACGCCCATCATCCTCACCGACCAGGGCATGGACCTGACCTCTCTGGCCGTGGAAGCGAGGAAGTATGGCCTGGCTCTAGATCCAATCCCAGGACGCCAGTCAACCGCTGTGCAGCCTCTGGTGATCAACCTCAATGCTCAGGAGCAGACACATGCCTTCCTCAGCACCGCCACCACCGTGAGCATCACCATGGCCTCCTCTGTGCTCATGGCTCAGCAGAAGCAGCCTGTGGTCTATGGAGACCCCTTCCAGAGCCGGCTTGACTTTGGCCAGGGTGCAGGGAGCCCAGTGTGCCTGGCCCAGGTCAAGCAGGTAGAGCAGGCCGTCCAGACCACGCCGTATCGTGGTGGGCCTCGGGGAAGACCCCGGGAGACTAAGTTTGCCAGGTATAACCTGTCCAACCAGGTAGCACCTCTGGCCAGAAGGGACGTTTTGATCACTCAGGTGGGCCCGTCCCAGAGTGTTGGCCTCAAGTCGGGCCCAGTGCCAGAGCCCGGTACCGAACCCCATCGGGCCGCCCCTACAGAGCTGCGGTCACACGCCCTGCCAGGCACCAGGAAGCCGCACACGGTGGTGGTGCAGGTGGGCGAAGGTGCAGCAGGCACCGTGAGCACACTGCTCCCAGAGGAGCCGGCAGGGGCCCTGGACCTCACGGGGATGAGGCCAGAGAGCCAGCTGGCATGCTGCGACATGGTCTACAAGTTCCCGTTTGGCAGCAGCTGCACGGGCAGCTTCCGTGCCGCCCCAAGCGCACCTGAGAGAAGTGTGGCAGAAGTTGCCCCAGCTGGCCAAAGCAGCGGCCCCTTCTACAGTCCCCGGGACCCGGAACCTCCCGAGCCCCCCACCTACCGGGCACAGGTGATCGGGGGACCCGGCCCCCACGAAGAGCAGAGGCCCTACCCACAGGGCCTCCCTGGCAGGCTGTACTCCTCTATGTCTGACACCAATCTGGCTGAGGCCGGCCTCAACTATCATGCCCACAGGTTTGGGCAGCTCTTCCAGGGCCCAGGGCGAGACTCGGCCATGGACCTCAGCTCCCTGAAGCACTCCTACAGCCTGGGCTTTGCAGATGGCCGCTACCTTGGGCAGGGCTTGCAGTACGGTTCATTCACTGACCTGCGTCACCCCACAGACCTTTTGACTCACCCGCTTCCCATGCGGCGCTACAGCTCAGTGTCAAACATCTACTCGGACCACAGGTATGGCCCACGGGGAGATGCAGCTGGCTTCCAGGAGGCCAGCCTGGCCCAGTACAGCGCCACCACAGCGCGTGAGATAAGCCGTATGTGTGCGGCCCTCAACTCCATGGACCAGTACGGAGGGAGGCATGGCAGCGGTGGTGGGGGCCCCGACCTCATGCAGTATCAGCCCCAGCCTGGGCTCAGTGCCCCACAGGGCCTGGCTCCCCTGAGACCTGGCCTCCTTGGGAACCCCACCTTCCCAGAGGGCCAGGGTAGTCCTGGAAACCTGGCCCAGTACCGGCCTACAGCCGGCCAGGCCGCAGCAGTCAGACAGCTGCTGCCATCCACAGCCACGGTGCGGGCGGCCGATGGCATGATCTACTCGACCATCAATACTCCAATTGCTGCAACACTGCCCATCACCACGCAGCCTGCCTCAGTCCTGCGACCCATGGTGCGTGGCGGCATGTACAGGCCTTACCCACCCGGTGGAGTCGCAGCCGTGCCGCTTGCCAGCCTGACGCGCATGCCTGTGATTGCTCCGCGCATACCTCTCGGGCCCACGGGGCTGTACCGATACCCTGTACCAAGTAGATTCCCCACCCCTGCCAGTGTTCCACCCACTGAGGGTCCTGTCTACCTGGGGAAGCCGGCTGCTGCCAAGGGCCCAGGGACTGGGGGGCCCCCCAGGCCAGAGCTGCCTGCCGGGGCTGCTCGGGAAGAACCTCTTTCCACAGCACCCCCTGCTGCTGCCAAGGAGACAGGAGCAGCCCCAGCCCTGGGGGCGGGCCAGAAGCCACTGGGAGAGGCCACTCCCGGCGGTGGCGGCGGGGCCCTGGGCCGGCCGGGGCTCGAGAAGGAGGATACCTTGCCGGAGGAGAGGCAGCGGAAGCAGCAGGAGCAGCTGCTGCAGCTGGAGCGAGAGCGGGTGGAGCTGGAAAAGCTGCGGCAGCTGCGGCTGCAGGAGGAGCTGGAGCGGGAGCGCGTGGAGTTGCAGCGGCACCGCGAGGAGGAGCAGCTGCTGGTGCAGCGGGAGCTGCAGGAGCTGCAGACCCTCAAGCATCACGTGCTGCAGCAGCAGCAGGAGGAGCGGCAGGCACAGTTCGCCCTGCAGCGGGAGCAGCTGGCCCAACAGCGCCTGCAGCTGGAGCAGATCCAGCAGCTGCAGCAGCAGCTGCAGCAGCAGCTGGAGGAACAGAAGCAGCGGCAGAAGCCGCCCTTCCCCATGGCCTGTGAGGCACCTGGCAGAGGGCCGCCCCCGGCTGCCCCAGAGATGGCCCAGAATGGCCAGTACTGGCCACCCCTGACCCATGCAGCCTTCATCGCCGTGCCCGAGGGGTCCGGGCAGCCGCGTGAGCCCATGCCGCACCGCGGTCTCCCCAGCTCTGCCTCAGACATGTCACTGCAGACGGAGGAGCTGTGGGAGGCGGGCCGCAGTGGTGGCCTCAAGAAGCGGCACTCCATGCCACGCCTGCGAGATGCGTGCGAGCCGGAGTCGGCGCCTGAGCCCTGCGGGGTCAGGAGGATCGCGGACAGCAGCGTGCAGACGGACGAGGAGGATGGAGAGGGCCGCTACCTTCTGACCCGACGGCGCCGGGCACGGCGGAGCACCGACTGCAGCGTGCAGACCGACGACGAGGACAGCGCCGAGTGGGAGCAGCCCGTGCGCCGCCGTCGGTCCCGTCTTTCCCGCCACTCAGACTCTGGCTCTGACAGCAAGCACGATGCCATGGCCTCTTCCTCCGCTGCTGCCCCCGCCACGAGGGCCACGAGCAGCGTGGGCATCCAGACCATCAGTGACTGCTCCGTGCAGACAGAGCCTGACCAGCTACCCCGAGTCTCTCCAGCCATCCACATCACAGCCGTCACCGACCCCAAGGTGGAGATCGTCAGGTACATATCGGCGCCCGAGAAGACTGGGCGCGGTGAGAGCCTGGCCTGCCAGACGGAGCCAGAGGGGCAAGCCCAGGGCGTGGCCGGGCCGCAGCTCATGGGGCCGACCGCCATCAGTCCCTACCTGCCTGGCATCCAGATCGTCACCCCAGGGCCCCTGGGCAGATTCGAAAAAAAGAAGCCGGATCCCCTGGAGATCGGATACCAGGCCCACCTGCCCCCGGAGTCCCTCTCTCAGCTCGTGAGCCGCCAGCCTCCCAAGTCCCCCCAGGTCCTCTACTCACCAGTCTCCCCTCTGTCCCCACACCGGCTCCTGGACACCTCCTTTGCTTCCAGTGAGAGGCTGAACAAGGCTCACGTGAGTCCCCAGAAGCACTTCACAGCTGACAGCGCTTTCCGCCAGCAGACGCTGCCGCGCCCCATGAAGACCCTGCAGCGCTCCCTGTCTGACCCTAAGCCCCTCAGCCCCACCGCCGAGGAGTCTGCCAAAGAGAGGTTCCCCCTCTACCAGCACCAGGGGGGACTGGGTAGCCAGGTATGGGCACCGGGGCTGGGCCAGGGTGGGACAGGGGTCTCAGCCTAGCCTGGGGGGCCCCACAGGGAGGGGCATTTCCTGGGGTGGGGGTGGAGTCACCTCCAGCTCCAGAGGCCCAGAGCTAGAAGTCGAGAGTCGGAGGCACATTGGGTCCATATCTGGTGGAGCCCACAGCCCAGCAAGGTGATCCTGGGCAAGACAAACTCACACTTGGGCCCCCGCGGCCATCCAGACCCTGCTGGAAACTTCAGCCCCTCCCTAGAGCTGCCTCTTCACGGCCCACAGCTGGCCTAGGCTCTGCCACTTCCTCCTTGTGGCCTCCTCAGCTCTCCCATCTGGCCTGTGCCCCTCCTAGTGCAAACCTCTTCTCTGGATTTTTCCTGGGAAAATGAGTAACATGGACCTGGCTGAGCTGCTTCCCAGTCCCCAGCTCCAGCCTGGCTCCCCTTGCCCCACACAAAGCCCCAGCCCCCTGAACTACCCTTCAGGGCCCATCCCTGTAGGTTGCAGTGTGCACTCCACCTGATCTTGTCCCGTGCCCACATCCAACCCTTAGCGAATCTGTTCACACACCTGTCTGCTCCCCTAGATAGCAGCTCCTTGTCTGTGACTTTAGTTGCCAGTGATGTCCTGGAACTGTGAGAGAGGGCCTGGCGTGTTGGGAAGATGGGGATGGCTAGGGCCTGACACCAAGGACTTTGACTGCCAGGCCAGGATGGGTGGGCTTTTCTCAAAGGCCCTTGAAGCTTCTGGATGTTTCAGGCAGGTGAGACAGGACGAGATGAGTATCTTAGGAAGCTTCCTGGGCAGAATGTGGGCAGGTGGACTGAAGGAACCGCCTGTACAGTGGCCCTGGGGAGAGCCTGCAGGAGCCAGAGGCGTTGTGAGGTATACTTCTGGGTAGGATGCAGAGAGGGGAGAGGTGAGGCCTCGATGGGTGGGGTTGTGGAGGAGAACCCTGGGGTATGCAGCCCAGAGGGGAGGGGGTGCGATACAGAGTCAGCGCTGGCAGGGAGGGCAGGGCAGAGAGGCGGGGGTCCTGCCTCCACACGAGGGTCAGCACAGAGGTCCCGTGCACTGGGCGCTCTACCGTGAGCACTCATGGCGTGTGATCAAAATGACAAGCGATGGACAACAGCGTGAGGAATTCAAAGAGGGAAATTCGTTCCATTCCCTCAAAGACCACCCTTCATCCTGAGGTTTAGGGACACATTAGCATTTCCTTTAGGACATGTGTTGAAAGCAGGTTGAGAGTTGCTTGGCAAGTCCAGTGTTAGTCCCCAGTGTATTTGGGGGATTTGGGTGGGCCATAAAACCCAGAGGCCAGGGAGCTAGAGACAGTTGGAGGGCAAAACTTCTGGCAGGGTGGACCTTGCGGCAACACAGAATGAGCAGGTGAGCAGGGCCCCACAAAGCGCACATTAGGGAGCCCCGACCAGGAAGCCAAGGAGCCAGAGATATGGCTGCAGAGGCCCTCGAGGGGTCTGGCAGCCTCAGAATGCAGGGGCTGACAGGGATGTGGAGGAAGCTGGGGCCAGGCGGAGAACATGGCCTGGCAGAGGGTGATATAGGGCTGCAGGAGGAGGAGACTGTGAACAGGCAGCTGAACTGCCTTTCACTTGAGAGAGGAGGAGGGCAGGAGGCAGAAAAGAGCCTGCAGCCCCTGATTTTGTCAGCACGCACCCCTGGCCACGACCCTCTAGGGAACCCGGTGGGCCCAGGACCCTCTCCACTCCTGTCCATGGCCCTCCGCTACCCTTGGTGCCTGCCAGCTGCTCAGACCCACACCCAGAGCCAAACTTGTACCCTCCTGCCCTCAGTACACTCAGTGGGAGGCAGAAGGTGCTAAGCCCACTGGAGATGAGCAGGGGTTCTCAGAGCCGCTGGGGGTCAGGCCAGTACTGGGCATCAGCAAGAGGGGCCTCTGCTCCTTCCTCCCCTCCCACTGCCCTGAGCTCTGGGAAGGAAAAGGCCCATAAGACAATCACAGGTCCTCCTTCCAAGGCCATTGGGTGGGCAGGGCAGGCCTCGAGGCTGCCTGGAGAACCAGGGCGCTGACCCCGGCTAGGCCAGGCCTCTTCTACCCCGTGCCCCAGCAAGCCACCCACACCTTGGGTCTCAGTGCTGCCCGCCCTTCCCTCTGTCTCAGGTGTCGGCGCCGCCGCCCAACGGCCTGGTCCGCAAGGTGAAGCGGACACTGCCCAGCCCCCCTCCAGAGGAGGCTCACCTGCCCCTGGCTGGCCAGGCTGCTCCCCCACAGCTGTATGCAGCCAGCCTGCTGCAGCGCGGGCTGGTGGGGCCTGCTGCTGTCCCCGCCACCAAGGCCAGCCTGCTCCGGGAGCTTGACCGGGACCTACGGCTGGTGGAGCATGAGTCCACCAAGCTGCGCAAGAAGCAGGCGGAGCTGGACGAGGAGGAGAAAGAGATCGACGCCAAGCTCAAGTACCTGGAGCTGGGCATCACCCAGCGCAAAGAGTCTCTGGCCAAAGACCGGGGTGGCCGGGACTACCCACCTTTGCGTGGTCTCAGCGAGCATCGTGACTACCTGTCGGACAGTGAGCTCAACCAGCTGCGGCTCCAGGGCTGTGCCACCCCGGCTGGGCAGTACGCGGAGTTCCCTGTCACTGCCGCCGCCCCTGCTACTCCCTCCGGCTCTGCTGCTTTCCAGCCTCCCCGGTTCCCACCTCCAGCGCCACTGTACCCTGCAGGCAGCACTGGGCCAACTCAGAACGGATTCGCAGCCCACCAGGCACCCACCTACCCTGGTCCCAGCACATACCCAGCACCTGCTTTTCCTCCTGGCACCAGTTACCCCGCTGAGCCTGGCCTTCCCAGCCAGCAAGCGTTCCATCCCCCGGGCCATTATACAGCCCAGACGCCCCTGCCAACCACACAGACCACCCTTTTCCCAGCCCTGGCTGACAGCCGTGCCCCCCACCAGAAGCCGCGCCAGACATCACTGGCCGACTTGGAGCAGAAAGTGCCCACTAACTACGAGGTGATCGCCAGCCCCGTCGTGGCCATGTCTTCAGCCCCATCGGAAACCAGCTACAGCGGCTCTGGCCCCGCCGCCAGCAGCAGCTACGAACAGGGCAAGGCTCCCGAGCTGCCGCGGGCCAGTGACCGCGGCGGTGTGAGCCTGAGCCCAGCCCCCATCTACTCCTCTGACTCACACTACACCAGCCTAGAGCAGACTGTCCCCCGGAACTATGTGATGATTGATGACATCAGTGAACTGACCAAGGACAGCACCTCCACTGCCCCCGAGAGCCAGCGACTGGAGCCCCTGGGGCCAAGCAGCAGTGGGCGTCCAGTGAAAGAGCCAGGAGAACCAGGGGTCCTTGAGGGGTCCGCACTGCCCTGCTGCTATACCAGAGGGGAGGAAGAATCCGAGGAAGACTCTTACGAGCCCCGTGGTAAGAGTGGCCACCACCGGGGTGTGGAGAGCAACGGCCGAGCAGCCAGCACGCACTATTACAGCGACAGTGACTACAGACACGGCACTCGAGCGGACAAGTATAGCCCAGGCCCTGCGGGGCCCAAGCACCCCTCTAAGAGCCTGGCCCCAGCTGCCGTCCCCTCGAAGCGCAGCAAGCACCGGAAGCAGGGAATGGAGCAAAAGATCTCCAAGTTCTCACCTATCGAAGAGGCCAAGGATGTGGAGTCAGACCTGGCTTCCTACCCCTCCTCTGCAGTCAGCAGTAGCCTGGCTTCACGGGGAAGGAAGTTCCAGGACGAAATCACCTATGGGCTCAAGAAGAACGTGTATGAGCAACAGCGGTATTACGGGGTGTCCAGCCGGGACCCAGCGGAGGAGGATGACCGCACGTATGGTGGGAGCAGCAGGTCCCGGGGGGCACCTGCATACAGCGGGGAGAAGCTGTCCAGCCATGACTTCGGGGGCCGGGCCAAGGGATATGAGCGGGAACGGGAGGCTGTGGAGCGACTTCAAAAAGCGGGCCCCAAGCCCTCATCTCTGAGCATGGCCCACGGCCGGACCCGGCCCCCCATGCGGAGCCAGGCCTCTGAAGAGGAGAGCCCTGTCAGCCCCTTGGGGCGGCCCCGCCCTGCTGGGGGCCCCCTTCCCCCCGGGGACACCTGCCCACCATTCTGCTCCAGCCACTCCATGCCTGACGTCCAGGAGCACGTCAAGGAGGGACCACGGTCCCACTCATATAAGCGTGACGAGGGCTACATCCTGGATGATTCCCACTGCGTAGTTTCCGACAGCGAAGGTAATGGCAGCTGGGGGTGATGTCTGCGGATGCTCAGCACCTGGGGGGCCTTGCCTACCCGTGGGGTCCTGAGCCCTGAGGTGTCCCAGTGGGGCCGGGCCTGGTGCCTCACCTGGTGGGCCCTGCTGCTGGCTGCCCTTCCTCCTGCTCCGCCTGTACCCTGGCCCCAGCGGTGGGGGGGGGGCTGGGGGCCTGGCGTTAACGCTTGTGGCTGTGGCGCCCACTCTGTTTTCCTTGCATGGCTTCAGCTGGGCCAGCCCCCTGCGGCCAGCCCGGGGGTTGACCGTGTTCTGTTTTTGGTCTCTGAAGCGTATCACCTGGGCCAGGAGGAGACAGACTGGTTTGATAAGCCCCGGGATGCCCGCTCTGACCGGTTCAGGCACCATGGGGGCCACGCAGTCTCCTCCTCCTCCCAGAAGCGAGGCCCTGCCAGGCACGGCTACCACGACTACGATGAGCCCCCCGAGGAGGGCCTGTGGCCACACGATGAGGGTGGCCCTGGCCGCCATGCCTCAGCCAAGGAACACCGACACCACGGTGACCACGGGCGGCACTCAGGCCGCCACGCCGGCGAGGAGCCGAGCCGACGGGCTGCCAAACCACATGTTCGGGACGTGGGTCGCCATGAGGCCCGGCCTCACCCGCAGCCCAGCCCTGCCCCGGCCATGCAGAAGAAAGGTCAGCCTGGGTACCCCAGCTCCGCCGAATACTCACAGCCATCCCGTGCCCCATCAGCATACCATCACTCTTCCGAGAGCAAGAAGGGCTCCCGACAGGCCCACCCTGGGCCCGCGGCGCTGCAGCCAAAGCTAGAATCCCAACCGCAGCCGCAAGGCCGGCAGGCAGCCCCAGGGCCACAGCCGTCCCCGCCGCCGCCATCCAGGCAGATGCCCTCGGCAACAGCGTCGCGCCAGCCACAGACACAGCCGCAGCCACAGCAAAGTCTTGGGCTGCAGCCTCTGCAGCAGGCCCCATCGCAGGCGCGGCTGCAGCAGCAGGGCCAGCCAGCTGCCCGGGGTCCAGCCTCTGCTACCAGCCAGTCAGCAGGGAAGCCTCAGGCAGGCCCCCCGACAGCCACAGGCCCCCAGCCATCAGGACCAGTAAGTAGGGCTCCAGCATACGGATCCCCTGCAGGGTGGATGCTGGGACTGCAGCTTGGACGGGCCCTGGGTTCCAGGCTGGGCAGAGTGGATGGACAGTAGCTCAGCTGTGTTGTGTGTTTTGCAGCCACGGGCAGAGCAGGCGAACAGCTCTAAAGGGACAGCCAAAGCGCCCCAGCAGGGGAGGCCTCCTCAGGCCCAGCCACCACCAGGACCTGGCCCTGCAGGTGAGCCTGCCTTTGGGCACCCTTGGCTATCACCCAGAGTACCTGGGCTGCCTTCTTCCTATGCTGACCGGGACCCTGAGCTTCCCCACACTGCGTGCCGTCACTGGTTCCTGAGAAGTGCCCAGTGCAGCACTGCAGGCGTCCCCAGCAGAAACGAGCCTGGGGTTAGAATTAGCCAATGGGTCACCAGCACGGGGGACTTAGGGCCCAGGCAGCTCCGAATGGAGAGCCTGGAAGGGGCTGGTGAGCACAGTGCCACGACCTAGCTCCTTATTTTCCTTCCTCCCTCCTCCCTTTTTTTTTCTGCCTTTGCCTTCCTTGCTCCTTCTTTATCGTCCTCAACTTCTTTCTTTTTTCTGCTTCTTCACACCTCTTTTCTTCCTGTTCTTACCTTTCTCTCTTGATTTCTCTGTCATCCTCCTCACCTTTCATTGCACAGGGCACCTGTGTTGCCATTACTTGCCTGCTCAGACTCTGAAGAGCCAGTCCAGGCACGGCTCATGATGGTGGTTCCTTTCCCCGTAGGCGTGAAGGCTGGAGCCAAGCCTGGAGGGACCCCAGGGGCTCCTGCCAGCCAGCCAGGTGCCGAAGGGGAGAGCGTGCTCTCCAAGATCCTCCCCGGTGGGGCCGCGGAGCAGGCTGGCAAGCTGACAGAAGGTAATCAGTGCCTATGGCCAGGTCCGTGGTGGGCAGTGCTCACGGGCCCTACCGTTGCAGAGTTTGGGTCTGGGGAATGGTTCCGGGCTGGGCCACCCGGGCACGGGCCAGCCCAAGGGCGCACCTGCTGCTGCCTAGTTATTCTTAAGGCAGTCCCTGCCCCTCAGGCCAAGCTTGGCTTTGCACCAAATGGCCTTGACTAGGAGGGAGCCTTGCCTACTTTCCTGACACCTCTCTCCTTTCTCCTGTGTCACAGCTGTGTCTGCTTTTGGTAAAAAATTCTCCTCCTTCTGGTGACCATGCCCTCAGGGTGAGTATAAGCCTCCTGTACCCACCTTCCCCTGGGAAAGGCCTGAGGCACTGGACGTGGGGGAGGACTTCTGGGAGGAGCATGGTCTTCAGTGATGCTGAAGCATTCACTTCAGGAGCGGGTGATGTGGTCAGAGCTGCAGTGAGTGTAGGAGGAGGAAAGGGAGGAGGGGCCCTCTGCACAGAGGGCCCAACGTGGGGCCTATACAGTAGAGATCCCCAGCTAAGGGAAGCCAGGGCCAGCTTCCCTTTGTCCTTTTCCAGCACCCCCAGCCCCTGACAGGGTTCTGAGAGCTACGCGTTGACAGTAGGTTGTAGGGGGTTCCACAGGGGTGCAGCTCCTCCCAGCCCTCCCTTGTGTATACTCCACAGGCTCTTGAAGAAATGAAGGGAGATGATATCATTGCTGTGGAAAAATCTCTGGAGCCAGAGGCCTGGGCGCAGCTCTGGACTCTGCGTATAACAGTGAGTATCAGGACCAGGCTGGGCTTGGCGGAGGAGGAGGTGAAGGGCCCAGGCCGCCGACCCAGCTTCTGCAAATGTGAACTAGGAGGGGCCTACGGGAGCTTCCTTCAGCTGGGACAGGCCCAGCAGCTACCTGGAGGCAGAAACAACTGAGCTGGCTGAGATGACTCAGGTAGTAACCTCAGGAAAGGGCCGGGCAGAACCAACTGTGCCCCACAACTGGGGCTCCATACACTGGGCACTGATTCCAGAGCCCTGTCTCTGAGGCCTAGTGCTGGTCACTTTGTTCCAGACGTTCAGAGGAAGCTGGAGTCCCCAAACCCTGTAGAGTTAGCAGCCCTCAGTGTGATGTCAAAATAAAATTGACCTCACAGTTGCAAGAGGAACATGAAGAATGAGCGGAGAGGTGGATGGGAAAGGAACAGAGAGTCGGTAGGACACCGACGGGAGTCTCAGCTCCAGACCAGGTCAGCCCAGGAAGAGAGCAGAAGGGCCTCAGGAGGGGGGCCCTGGCTCTTGCTGGGCTGTGGTGATCAAAGCAGGATCAGAAGCCTGGACCTAGAGCCTTCTCTGGCCCTGGCCTTGCCTCTGGGCAGGCAAGAGGAAGTGGTACCTCCTGCAGGATGGTGGGTAGGGTAGGTTGGCTGTCTGCGTTGCTCTGTGCAAAACCAGGGACTACCTCCTCGCATTCCATAGCCTTAGGGTCCTCTTCCTATCCCTCCTTTGCCACTTCTGCTGCTAAAAGTACAGAGGTATGGGTGCTTCTCATGGTGGGCAGGCATGTGTGTGGCAGGGCCAGGCGCTCAACAGTCAAATCACAAGGGAGCCCTGGGACCAGCCGGGGCCTTTGCCCAGGCCTGGCCTGCTTGTAGGAAGGAGTGAGATCGAAAAGGTCACCTGTCTCTGGAGGACCAGTGGGGAGACTGGAAAGGTCCAGTTCCCATCCATTTATTCATTTATTCAGTAAGTGTTTGTCAGGTACAAGTAGATGCTGGGCCCTGTTCTGAAGAGTGCTGAGGATCCAACAGAGAACAGGACTGGGTCCCTGCCCTCTGAAGCTGGCAGCCCGTTAAGAGGGGCAGAGAAGAAATAAGTTAAAAAAAAATAAGATGAGAAGGTAATTTCTGGGATATCCCTGGAGGTCCAGTGGTTAAGACTCTGCACTTCTAATGCAGGGGTGCATGTTCGATCCCTGGTCAAGGAACTAAGATCCCACATGCCACAGAGCATGGCCAAAAATGTTAAATAAAATGAAATTGAGTCCTTAAGTAAAAAGAAAATATTTTTAAAAATGAGAAGCATATGAATCTATAAAAAAAGTCTTTAAAAAAAAAAAGGAATTTCTGAAAGTTTTAAGTGTTCTAAAGGCAGTTATGGCTCAGAGGGGTCTACTGTAGAGAAGGTGGTCAGTAACAGGTAAGGCTCAAGCAGGGAGAAGAGGCTGCTGTGGAATGTGCCCAGGTGAGGGAACGGCACCTGCAGAGCCTCCAATGAGACAGACTTCAGGGACAGACAGAAGGCCAGCACAATCAGAGCCAAGGAGGAGGGGAGAGATGTCCAAGGGTATAGTCGGAGGAGCCAGCTGGGCTGGGCTTTGCAGGCCAAAGTGGAGAGCCCAGAAGTCGTTCCAAGGAGACTAGTCACAGCACAGCACTCCAGTGTTCATCCCACCTTCACCCCTAGGGCAGCAGACTCCCTGCCACCTTGCCGCTCCACCACATGTTTTCTCTGAGTTGCCCTGGAACAGAGGTGAAATGGCAATTTGTGTTGAAGGGAGGGGAGGTAGGGGCAGCTCGGGACCAGGCCCATGGCAGGATCTGCCTCGGGTGTAGGGCCAGGGCTGTGTCACTGGGGAGCAAAGGAGCCACTGGCGTGGCTTCGGCCCACGTTCTGCCCCGTGATGCGCATGGGCCACTGGAGCCACTGACTGTGGACTTCAAGGAGTCTCCCTCAAGGTCTGGCATCCAGCTGATTGGGCCAAGCAGTCAGCACTGCTGTGAGTGTCCGTCTCCTGGTGCCTTTTGTGGAGATTTCAGAAGTGGGCTGGGAGAGGCTCGTCATTTTAAACAAAACCCCATCTCCCTCATTCCTTTTAAAAAAATTTTTTTTAAATAAGTTTATTTGCTTCAAGGTTTACAAATAACACAGGTGCACCTTGTATTTAAAATTGCCATTATAGATGAGAGCATACATGCAGAGTCATTTTTGTTTGAGTAATATTTTTGATGTAATAGATTTTAAGATGTGGTGAGGGAGGGATCTGACAGAGATGAATGTGCCAAGCAAAACCACAACTGTGTATCTTTTAAAGCACATAATGGCTCTAAGTACCATGTTGTTAAGGATTCTCATGAAGTGCCATAGACTGTACATCAAATCAGTATTATTTGTTCAGTATTATTGTTTTCAGAGCCACATTTTGTTGCTTATTTGCTAGTATTAATCAGTCAAAGGGCACCATTCTTTTTTTTTTTTTTTTTTGAAACCAAAGCTGTCTCAGAAATGGCCGATTTAACTTTATAGTAACAAAATAGCACAACACAGACTCAATACAGATAAATTCACACAGACTGGAGATTATGTATAATAGATATATATGAAGCAACTTGTGTTAAAGAAATGTCCCTTCCTGGCCAACATGATTCTTCTTTCTTCCTGACCTTCTCTTTATGACCTTAAACCTGCCCCAGCACCCATCTCCTCCACCTCAGTGGGGCTGGGATCCCGTGGGTGCGGAGGAGCCGGGCCATCAACCTGTGGCTGACAGCTGGAAGGAGGGTGGGCAAGAGGCAGCTGTCCACGGTGCTTGACCAAAATTTTCTCTTTCCTTTTTCCTTCTCTCCTTCCTCCTTTTCTCCTCCAAGCATCTACAATCTGACAAACCTTCGGCCCAAAGACTCACACGAGGTGGGACGTGGCTGTCGGGCCTCAGTTGAGGACAGGATGTTTTCTAACAGCAGCTGCCGGGGTGAAGCCTGTGCTGGTCACGTGGGACCACTGGACCCGGGTACCCGTGACTGTCTTCCCAGAGACCCTGCTCTCCTCCGGGCGCCACTGTCAAGGCGCAGCCATCGGTGGGAGGGAGGAACGCCCTCTGGAGACCCTGCCACACGGCAGTCTTGCTGCTCTTCCCATAGCTGCCCTCTGCGGCCCGGCCGGCCCGGCCTCCAATGCGTTATACACAGAGTTGGGGCGCACGCTGCCTGTTTTTGACGGATGCTGCCCTCCCTCCACCATGCCAGAAGTTTTTCCACAGCCTTGGAGAGGGGCTTTGACTGAGGGCTGGGGGCCCCAGGCTCCGTTTCCTTCACATTCCAGCTGGCCCAGATCCCTCCGTGGCCACAGGGCCCTGCCCCACCTCATCCTGCCCTCTGGGTGACACCGGAGCAGGTGTCCACGTGGCTAGCGTGGGATTGGGAGAACTTTACAAACGTTAGGACCTAACACTGTCTCATCGCTGAAATCAGAGGCCATAGCACCGAAAAGCAGCGTGGGCGCCGGCTGAGGCTTCTCCCAGCCTGTGGGCGGCCGCGTGCTAACACGCCCGCCGCTATCTTCAAAGCCATTCCCCCCAATCATCATGAGCATCCCAGCGGCCCCTCCATTGTCTCGACCAGCCGGCTCCTCATTCGTACACCTGGGGATTTCTTTTGATTTCGAGAACAGCCTTAATCATTTCAGTTTGATTTAAGTGTATACCTCATAAACATTGTTCTTTCGTTTCTCCTCCCACCCCTCCTTTCTCTCTTCCCTCTCTCGGCTCATCTCCTTGCCTCTCCCCTCCACCACCACCTTGTGACTGATGGTTTGGTTTCCTCTTTGCTCTGCCCCTGCTCAGCACAGGGAGAATGTTGACTAAGAAGCAATAGTGGGCAGCAGGCCACCAAGAGCACAAGCCCAGGGCAGGGTCTAGGGAGGCCCCTCAGCCCGCCTCTGTTTACCGTGGAACTCCAGTCCTTCTTAAGCCATCACCAGTGGACGTGCTCAGAGCAGAGGGGCCAGGGCTTCTGCCAGTCGAGCAGGGGAAGGGCCCAGAGTCCTGTGCTGGGGTGGGTGGCGCCATCCAATCCACCCCAGTGGACTGGGCGGGGCTCCTCCCCGAGGCCCTTCCGTCTGGGGCCTCCCTTCATCTTGGGCACAGCCGCAAGTCTCATCTCTAACGTTCTATGCAATGAAATATAAACCCTCAAAGACAACTGTTAATATTTATTAAATTCCATGTTACGTATAAGGAGTTAATTGCAAAGATGCAATTGAGAAACTGGATAGATCAGCTCATATCCGACCCCTCACTCCCCTCCCCCTCCCCCGCTCCCACCGTGTGTGTGAAGTTCTCAGTCTGTGGCATGTTCGACCTGTGGCAGGACTCGCTGCTGCCAAGCAAGTCACCGCCGGTCCCGCAGCGGAGCATGCACAGCTCGCAGCCTCTTTGCACGATCTCATCCATTTTAGCTCGACCCTCTTGCTTGGAGTTCTTTTTGTCTCAGACCCCCTCCTTCAGGAGTGCTTCTAGCTGACTTCTGCACGAGCTAGTGAGGACAGCCGGAATTGCTGCCCAAGCATGCCAGGCCGCGGGCCCGGCAGTACAAGGCCCCACACACCCTGCGTGTTTCTCTGACCAAGACGTCTCCGGGGAGACACACGGTGGGAGCCCACACAGGATGTGTACACGTGAACATTTGGAAGGTTGGCTGTGGGATTTCCATCTGTAAGTTGCCCCCCGCCCTTACCCTGGCCCTGAGCCAGAGACATCTGGCTGCCCCTTCCCAGCGGGGCAGTGTTTGAGGGCAGAGCTGGGCTGCCTCTGCAGCCAGAGACAGAAGCCAAGAGTGGGGTCTGCCTGTGTCCTAGGACACCAGCTCCTGACTGTGCCTGATCTGTGCCTCTCCTCTGGCTTGTAAGCTCCAAGGTCTGTGAGCCAGGAAATCTAGGCTGGGACTCGAGGCCAGAGGATGCTCAGGAAGGGCTGGACCTTTGCATTTGTGGCACGGACAGCTGACAGAGTCACTTTACATCAGAGTGGGTGTTCCTATAGACAGTGGCTTCAAGCGGAGTTTTTTTGGGAAGAATCTCAATAACAAGACTTCCAGAAGGTTCTGTGGTGACACTCTCTGCGTCTGTCCCCAGGACCTAAACACCCCACCAGCCCCCATCTCTGGAGCCTCAGCGTCCCACTGCTCATGACTGAGCCAAGCGTGCAGCAGGCACCTGACCCCTCCAGGCCTGGCCTTCCTCCAGAGTTTGCTCCATGCATTTCTCAGGGGTCCGCATTTCTCCTTTCCAAAAAGGTCTACAAGCCCTTTCAGAGAGGGATCCTGGCCCACCTCTGGCAGCTGTGGATGAGATAGGAGGCTATTACCCATTTTGTTGGGCCCAGGCCCTGCCCTTCTGGATTTGGGCTTCACCCATCCAACGGGACACCTGCCTCATTGCAGAGAGCAGGCCTGGGCTATGTGAGCCCATCTGTGCAAGGGCTGAGGGAGGCCATCATCTGGCCCCTCTGACCACCCAGGGCCAGGTTTTTGTGAGCTGTGCCTAGTGGCTGGATACGTATGTGAGGGACTAATGCAGTGAGCCTCCCCGCAGAAGGCCAAGGGACGGGTCCAGAAGCGGGGAACAGGCAAGGAGATGACAGCAGGCCAGCCCCCATCAAGGCCAGTTTCAGGCTCTCACACATTGACTTTTCAGCAAATCTTTCTGGTCAAGCTCTCTGAGTTGGACATTTCTGACATCTGCCACTCCCTACCCCCCCCAACATATCCACAGGACACATCTGTACCATCACCCCCTTGTGAAGGTGGCTGGAGCAGGCCTCTGGGCCACAGGTATGCTGGCCCTTGTGTAGATACCGCTGTGACTCCGGGGACCAGAGGCTGAGGGACGAGTGTTCGATGCCTTGGGTGCTGGGGAGCACCAAGCACACCTCCACACAGGCAAGGGGATGTCTCTGGGAAGCAGTCCAGGCCTTCTCTATACCCTTCCCCGCCCCAGTGTCATGAGTAAGGGCACTGCCTCCTCTGTCTACTTCAGGGCCCAATGCATTCACAGCGACAACCCCTGGCCCACCATCGCTTAGTCCCTGGGAAGAGACTGGTCTCAGGGCCCATGGTGAGAGGCAGCAGTGGCAGCAACTATGTCCTGTCTTCTGGAGCCTGTGGGGAGTTTTCCAGGCCGATCCTTTGCCATGGCAACAAGGCCCTGGCCTGTTGGCCCCTCCCTTGCCCTCGTGCCCCCTCCCCCCACTCTGTAAATACTTGTCGTCATGGACTCCGACAGGGTCAAAGGGACAGGCCTGACCAACTGAAGCGCCTCAGAGACATCACCTCTGTCTCCCTGGGTACCAGCAGCCCTGGTGCCGTGTGCACTGGGGGGCACGGGAGAGCCATAAGAGTCGTGAGGTTATTGTGTGTGTGCGCATGTGAACAAGCGTGTGAGCGTATGTGTGTGCGTGTCTGCCTCACTCGGCCTCTGGGACCCAATAAGCCCGTCCTCTCTCAGAGCAGCGCCCTGGAGAGTGGTGGCCGCCCCACGCCTTTCCTCTGCTAGCTTCTATGTCTTGTTTTGGCTCTCCCCTACACACTCCTGCCCTGCCTCCCTTCTTTCCTCTCTTCCCTTCTTTCCTTCTCTCCTTCTTTCTTTGAGGGGGGAAGAGTGCTGTACAAAGTCAAACAAACAAGTTTACAGTTGTAAGTGCAATGACCCGAGTCCTTCACGTGACCTTGTGAACCGTGTGCCGTCCTCCGTGCTCTGTGAGAACTCGTGGTACTTGAGTGTCCCTCCCCCTGTATTGTGACAAGGTAATTCTGTGGTATCAGAATAAAAGGACTTGATATAAACAACCTACAGACTGTCTCTGGGATGGTTTCTGAAATGGGCAGGCGCAGGCAGAGGAACAAATCCCCCAACTGTGACAGCCCCGTGTTTTCATTAAAGGGAAAGAATGAGAAGACAAAGTTGCGCAAGTACCGGCAAGGCCAGGGCAGAGTTCACAGCAATCTGGCCAAAGACAGTGGGTCCCTCCACAAAGGCAAAGTTTAATGCTTGAACCTGGAGAGAGCAGTTAGTTCACTGGGCAGACTTGTTAATTTTTTTAAGTTTTTTAAATTGGGGTTTAATTACTTTATAGTGTTGCGTTAGTTTCTGCTATACCACAAGGTGACTCAGCTATAAGTATACATATAACCCCTCCCTCCCACCTACCCCCCCTCAAGGGCAGACTGTTGAGGGTACCTTCACAGTCTGCGAGTGTCTGGGGTGCACACTTTTCTGGGGCCTGATTCCTGGGGACGCAAGTGAGCAGGTGCTGCCCCCTGGTGCCACCAACAAGCCCTACACCTGTCTGCCTTGGCTGTGTCCACTCCAACCCCCAAACTCTTGGGGGCTACTAGATCTTAGTCCTTCCCCAGACTAGGAAAGCCTTCTTATCAAAGTAACCCTGAGTTTCTAGAAATATTTAAAAACACGGATACGTGAAAAGAGTATCAGCTTCACCTCTGGCCTTCCTCAAAGTTAGTATCTTGATGCGTGTCTTTCCTTGATGCATGTCTTTACTTCCTGTGTTTTTCATTTTAAACAGAACCAGAAGATACAGCAGTTCCTGTTTTCTAGCCTTCTGTTTATTTCTACACGTTCATTCCAGATACCTAGATGTTCATCCTCCAGTGCCCAGCCTCCAGAGAGCTGCACCATGAGTTTACAGCCAGGCTGCTGAAAGTGCCCTCAAAAGACAGGCGCTACGTCCCCAGTTTTCCTGTTGTAAACAACGCTGTAGCGAACATCCTCATTTCCAACTTTCCACCCAGATGAGTGGCTGGGGCCACTCTTTCTGCTCCCAGTTCTGGCCTTAACAGGCCTGCACCTACGGATGCATGGGGTCACGCAGAGTCGGACATGACTGAAGCGACTCAGCAGCAGCAGCAGCAGCAGCCAGCAAATGGAAACTGTTTTTACCTGACTAGTCTGATGGGGAAGGGGAAGCTGCAGGCCAGTCAAGTGGGATCTGAGTCACAGGCAAGGCAGGGCACAGGGACCCAGGGTCTTGAGGGAGCCAGGGTCCTTGGCTCCAGCCAAGCTCAGGAGACATCCATTGCTTCTGGCTTGACAACTGGCCAGCCTCTCCTGCCATGGTAACCTGCCCTGTCCAGTGCCAGTGTCCTGAGGGAGCCTTTCTGCCCAGGTTTCTCATTCCACAGGAAGGACTCTGGTTCTGGGTGGAGCCTGTACCCACCAGGCCCTCAGCACCCAAGAACTTGGGCTGAGGCCTGGGAAGGCAGACAGAGGCTCATGCGCTCATCCACATGCCACGGAGCAGGGTGGGGGACGGCTGGAGGGGCAGATAGCTTCTGGGGCAGGCTTGGTGTCCGATAAGACCTGGCAACACCCTGTGTGAACTTTGTACCCGCCCTTCTTTGCCATAAGGCCAGAGCTCTGCATTCTATCAGGAGCACACCTCCGCCCTTCTCTGCAGAGCAGCGTCTAGTGAATGATGCCTAGCAATAGACCAGGAGGACCCGACAGCCAGCCTCCGGGCTGCGGGAGACCCCAGCTGGGGCTGACTTTGGCTTACATCCCGCCTCTTAGGCTCTGCCCCTCACCTCTCGCTGGACTCGACTTTACCCTCGCTGGGCTCAGAACCTCCCACTCCGCCCCCGCCTCCCGCGTCTTCGAAGAGTCCTCAGTCTATAGTGTGGCCTCAACCCCTCTTCTCGTGGGCCCTGTAGTTACTCGCACACTTCGCCCCTCCCTAAAGGCCAGCGCCTTTATTCCGCCCCCTCCCAGTAATAGGCGAGGACTTGGCCCACAGAGCTCGCCTCTCATCAGCCTAGCCCGCCCCGAGAAGCTGTCTTCTTCCCGGGAGATCCCTGCTCTTCCCCTGCAGGACTCCAGCGATCGAAGCCCCTACTGGTTCCTTACAGGCCCCGCCTCTTTACCATCGAGGTCCCGCCCCCACTGGCTAACCGTCCTCGCCCATTCGTCGAAAATCCCGCCCCTCTCACTTCACTGCAAGCCCGTGGCGAAGGCGGGCTGGGCCTCTCCGGGCTCCGCCCCCGGAGCCTCACTTCCGGGAGCCAGCAGGCCCCGCCTCGCCCTGGCGGCCCAGAGCCACCATGGAGCGGCAGGTGAGGGATCGGCCCGCGGTTCCCGTGGTCTTTGAAGCCCGGGCCGGGCCTGACCCTGCTGTGTCCCCTGCGCAGGTGCTGCTGAGCGAGCCCGAAGAGGCGGCGGCGCTGTACCGGGGCCTTAGCCGCCAGCCCGCGCTGAGCGCCGCCTGCCTGGGCCCGGAGGTCACCACGCAGTACGGGGGTCGCTACAGGACGGTGCACACTGGTGTGTGTTTGGAGGGGATTCGGGGAGAGGAGGGGGACGTGGAGGGCTCGCTGCCTGACAGTGCACACGGGTGTGCGGAAGAAGGCCGTTCTTGGAAAGGGTGTGAAAGGGTGCCTCCCCAAGAGGCCCGTGCACACAGGTGTATGGGGTGGGGGTGGGGCTAACTGGAGTATTATGAGCTGGTGCCCATGAGTGCAGAGCGTGGGCCTTGTAAGGGTTGCCCCCATCGCCCCCTATCCCACACCCACCCTCAAGGTTCCAGGGTGGATGCTAGGAGCAGTAATGGTTTCTCTCCTGAGATGTCAGCTTAGGCTCTGGAGCCCTAGACTTGAGCTGGGTTTGGGTGTTACCCATCCTGCCCCCAGAATATCTGGAGACAGATTGAGGGAGGTGGGGACTGGGGAGGGGAGCCCGTGCCAGGACTGGTCAAGTTGAGCAGTCTCATGCCTCTCCTCGCAGAATGGACCCAGAGGGACCTGGAACGCATGGAGAACATCCGATTCTGCCGCCAGTACCTGGTGTTCCATGATGGGGACTCAGTGGTGTTTGCAGGGCCTGCGGGCAACAGTGTGGAGACCCGGGGGGAGTAAGTTTGAGGGAGGAAGCTTGTGCGCAAGGCCCCAGCCATCTGCAGGCCTTTCCTGAATGCCTACCATGGGCCATGGTGTGGGTATGACCCAGAAGGGAAGCCTGGAGTCAGGTTCCTGCTCCTTGGGAGATCAGGCAGCCTCTAGTGACATGGTCATAAGCGCTGGAGGCCTGCTCCAAACTTGGGATGGGACTAGAGGCCCTGCCCCAGGAAGCAGAGGCAGGCAGCTGCTGGGAAAGGACTAGAAGGGCTGCAAGGGTGGGTGTGGGCTGGAGCCTGAAGAATCTTGTCTAAGAGGTTGACCAGTAAGGGGACCGGATGGGCTGTCCCTGGGTGGGAGTCGTCCTGACCCGCTATCCCGTACCGTCCTCAGGCTGCTAAGCAGAGAATCTCCTTCAGGCACCATGAAAGCCGTGCTGCGCAAGGCTGGAAGCACTGGGGAGGAGAAGCAGTTTTTGGAGGTGAGTCTGCACAGGACCAGGTGGTAGGCAGCAGGGGGCTCTGTCCCACCGATGAGGTTCTGTTGGAGGACAGGCAGCCTGACTACCAGATGTCCTCAGGTCTGGGAGAAGAACCGGAAGCTCAAGAGCTTCAACCTGTCAGCGCTGGAGAAACATGGGCCGGTTTACGAGGATGGTGAGGCAGCCGGCTGGTGAGCAGGCAGGGCGGCCAGGAGGGGCAGCCGTAGCCCCGGGCTCCCCCTGATCGGCCTTCCTTACACCCAGACTGCTTTGGCTGCCTGTCCTGGTCGCACTCGGAGACACACTTACTATACGTGGCAGAGAAGAAGCGCCCCAAGGCTGAGTCCTTCTTTCAGACCAAAGCCTTGGACATCAGTGGCAGCGATGATGAGATGGCCAGGCCGAAGAAGCCAGACCAGGCCATTAAGGTGCTCATGGCCATGGCCAGTTGGTGAAGGCTCCTCCGGGTAGCCCTCGAGCTCAGTACGCTCTCTGCCCACACTGTGCCTACCAGAACTGGGGAGGCACTGGCTTCCAGGGGGCAGGGCAGGCTCCCACAAGACAGGCTGGGCATTGAGTGTCTTGTGTTCTCAGGGGGACCAGTTTTTGTTTTACGAAGACTGGGGAGAAAACATGGTTTCCAAAGGCACTCCTGTACTGTGTGTGCTGGATATCGAGAGTGGCAACATCTCTGTGCTTGAGGGGGTCCCTGAGAGTGTGTCCCCCGGCCAGGTTAGTGCTGACTTGGCCTGCATCACTCCTGGAGTCTGGGGGCCCTGCCTGAGCGACTGCCCCTTGTTCACACCTGCCCCATGGTCTCGTTTACAGGCCTTCTGGGCCCCTGGAGACACAGGTGTGGTGTTCGCAGGCTGGTGGCATGAGCCCTTCCGGTTGGGCATCCGCTTCTGCACCAATCGGAGGTGAGGACAATCGAAGGGGTGGGGCAGGGCGCCTTGCAGCTCAGACTGGCCTTGAAGCTGAGTGTCTCTCTGGTGGTTCCAGGTCAGCCCTGTACTACGTGGACCTCACTGGGGGGAACTGCGGTACGTGCTAGCACCTGCCCGTGCTTTACTGACACACACTGGGCCCCGGCAGCCTGCACGATGCTCACATTTCTGTCTGGTCCAGAGCTCCTCTCGGATGACTCTCTGGCTGTCACTTCTCCCCGGCTGAGCCCAGACCAGTGTCGCATCGTCTACCTGCAGTTCCCATCTCTGGTCCCCCATCAGCAGTGTGGCCAGTTGTGCCTGGTGAGCTGCGGGGAGGGAGGGGTGGGGGGAGGTCAACAGGAGGAGGGGATGGTGGATAAGAGCTGAAGAGTCAGTTTCGACTCCCCATGAGCCCCTCAGTGGACCTCGTGTCCTGGGTGCAGTGACGGTGTGAGCTCCACCCGGCCTTCTCTCCAGGCAGGGCCTAGAGGCTGAGAGTGCTATTCTCGGAGGCTCTGTACAGTCAAGACTCGCCACTTGGAGAGCATTCTCTGTCTACAGGAATGCTTCTCATCTGCACGCGGCTGGGCTCTGCAAGGGGCTGGGAGATAGTGGGCTCTGGGCCCCTCGTGAAAGTCAGAGGCCTCTCCAGACTTCTGGTCCAGGTCACCAGAAAGGAGATACATTGGGCTCCTCTCAGGTCCTCCCCTTCCTGCCCTGAGGGCGCTGCCAGTCCCCTGGTGGGCCTGACCACCCTGTTGTCTTGCAGTATGACTGGTATACCAGGGTCACGGTGGTGGTGGTGGATGTCGTGCCTCGGCAACTGGGAGGTAAGGGGTGTGTGGCAGGGCGGCTGCTCGGAGCCTGCAGCTCTGTTCTCTAGCCATCTGTTCCCCTTGCTCAGGGGCAGCCCCCTCAGCTCTTCTGTCCTGAGTTCCTTCTGAAGTCTTCCCTTCTGCCAGACCACCCCAGGTTCAGCTGCCGCAGCAGGTGGGGCCATCACCATCAGGCATGGTTCTGACAGAAAGAAGTCACTTGGACCAGAGCTGAGACGGTTTCATTCGGGCTGCAGCCCAAAGGACAACTTTTCTTGTCCTTCCAGTGGCTGATTAAAGCCCCTGCTCCTTCACGGGCTCTCGGAAAGTACACTAGGTTGGCAGGTCCTACCCCCAAGGGTGAACCCCCACCCCAGCGTTTGTCCAGTCCAAGCCCTCTGGGAGGGTGGCTCTTGGCTGATAAGCTCCAGTCACAGTCTCAGGCGCTCACAGCTCTGCTTGGGATCCCAGGCTATCCCAAGGATGTGAGGGGTGAGTCTCCTGCCTTCTTGGGCCACCTGGTCCGTTCCAGGACACAGGGACAAGGGATGCTCTCCTTTTCCTCTCTTTGGGCTACAGGGATGCAGCTGGTGTGAATTCTGGCCCTGCCCCGTATTAGCTGGGTGTTACTGGGCAGTATCCTGACCCCCTGAGCTTCCATTCCTTTATGTGAGGGGGAAGTAGTCGTCCCTGCTCTTTGTGGGACTGTAGTGAGGGTTAAATGAGTGATGATACTAGAGGGTAGGATTTATTTAGGCCCCTGGGCCAGGCAGTCAGCTAAGTATGGTAACGGACAGACAGGTGTTACCTTGGTTACAGCATCTGTTCCTACCAGGGGCCCAATAAGAGCAGCTCACAGGAATGCCAGTGCCTACTGTTTCTCTCAGGAGCTCTTAAGCTCCCCCTCTCCTGGGCCCTCAGAGGCCTCTGCCCTTCAGCCCACACTTCAGGCAGCTCCTCATCACCTCGGGTACCCATGTGTGGGGCCCCAGGTGAATTCCCCAGCAACCCAGCCTTCCTTATAGTCTTGCTGCTCCCCACCCCCAACCCTCTCCACTCTTGGATGTGGCCCCCAGCTCTTTGCCTTTGCAGAGAACTTCTCTGGGATCTACTGCAGCCTGCTCCCTCTGGGATGCTGGTCGGCTGACAGCCAGAGAGTGGTTTTTGACACAGCTCAGCGCAGCCGGCAGGTAAGGGGCCCCGACTGTATTGAGAGGCAGCCCTTGACCAGTCCCCAGGAGCTGCGGGCCTGGGACATCTAGGGGACATAGGAGTGCCATGGGAGTGGACCCCTGAACACCACCGTATGGGGAGTTGATGGAGGTGGGACAGTGGTCTCTCCTCAGGGTTGAGCAGGGACACCACAGTATGCCAGCCTCTTTGGGGTGTGATATCATTGGGTCCTCAGGGTAGCTAGAAGGAGCTCAGAGGCATTCCCTCTCCTGCCCAGGGTCACTCAGCACGTTGTGATGGAACTGGGATTTGAACCCAGGTCCCCAGGCCACACCTGCTGTTCTGAGTAGCTGTCGCCATAGTCACTCACGGATCTGGCCTGGCCCCAGGGCTCCCAGGAAGGTAGAGAGGAGGTGGGGCAGGACCCGAAGGGCCCTTGGATGTGGTGCCACACGTGGCCTCCCCTCTGCTTTAGGACCTGTTTGCTGTGGACACCCAGATGGGCACTGTGACCCCTCTGACAGCTGGTGAGCAGGGCCAGGGAGGGGCCAGCCAGGCCGAGGGAGGGACCGGAGCTCAAGCACACAGGGCTGCAGCCGCGCTCGCGTCCACTCTGCACCCCTGACTGTCCCGCAGCCTCTACTGACAGCTTTGAAGACCCTACCTCTGCAGGACCCTCCGCCAGCCAACAGACTGCCTCCCCGCCTCTGCCTGCCCCCGCCCCCCAATCCCGTGTCCTGGCACTGCTCAGCATAGCCCCCATGTGGCTCCTCAAACCCACACAAGTCTCTCTGGCCAGGATCAGCCAGAATCACCCTCCCCACTCCTCAAACCTCAGGCAGAGGTACCTCTGCTGCTCCAGGGCCCAGGAGAAGCCCTGTTGGCTCCTTCATCTTCCTTTTACCCAGGCCTGATAATCCTAAAATGCCCCTAAAATGTTTTTTGAGTTCTCCACCTGCCCAGGCTGTACTCACCCCTCCACAAAGTTACCAAAGCGTTATTCCCAAACTGCGTTTCATCGTACAGTCCCCGGCTTAGGAATCTTACTCTCCTTGGACCCCACTGCCTAGAATCAGCAGCGCACCCCTGCCCCCAGCCTCCTGGGCCCAGCTGCCACCCTGCAGAATACATTCATCAAGGGGTGGGTGGATGTTCCATGGGGTCTGGTGTGTCTCCATATCTGGCCGTACCAGGGCACAGCCACTGGCTGGGTGGGCGGAGAAGGAGGCTCTCCTGGAGCTGTGTGCAGTTGGCTGTCATTGGCTGTGACATCTCTCTGTGGGCATCCCTTTGCTGTTCAGGGAGGAAGGGGCACCTGGCTTTAAAGCCGTCATTCTGGGGGTTCTGGCTCTGCAGTTGGGGGGCGGGGGGTATGGAAGTAGTGGTGGCCTCTGCCTTCTCCAGGCGGGTCAGGTGGAAGCTGGAAGCTGCTCACAATTGACCGGGACCTCATGGTGGCCCAGTTCTCCACGCCCAACCTTCCTCCGTGCCTGGTGAGTGTTGGTGGGCCACAGACCAGGAGGCAGGGATTCTGTGCAGGTGGAGTTCCCAGGTCTGGGAACTGACCCAAGTCTTGACTGGCTGGTTAGTTCATGAGTAGCCAGGATGCAGACTCAGCTCAGGATAGTCCACGAGATCTGGCACCATGGGGAGGAATGGCTGAGCTGAGGTTTGCTGAGTACAGAACAGGGTGCCTGGGAAAGTGCTCAGTCCTCTGGCGTAAAATAGCCTAGAGGCTGAGGAGGGAGGGGTACCTCTGTGTGGTTGGGTGAGTGCCCGTGTATATACCAGCTTATGACAGGAGTCCACGCCGTGCCCTCTGGAGGTGGGCAGACAGCCCAGTAGAGCGAGGGCTCTCCACGCTCACAGCGGTAGGAAGGCTGGGAGGCAGCCAGGCCACCTGTGACCCACTCTTTTCTCTTGGCAGAAAGTCGGGTTCCTGCCTCCTGCGGGGATGGAGCAGGAGGTGGTGTGGGTGTCCCTGGAGGAGGCCGAGCCCATTCCTGACATCTCCTGGAGCATCCGGGTACTACAGCCACCCCCAGAGCAAGAGCATGCGCAGTATGGTGAGCTGGGCAGGGGCAGAGGGACACCTTCTCCAGGTTCCCCAAGCACACGGCATCAGTGGTCACCTTTCCTGTTTTCCTGTCTCACATTTTGGAGGGGAGGGTTTTGAGATTGTCTCTAAGAGCTGTTCTGCTCCTCTTGTGGACGATCATGGGGAGTAGTGTCCAGGCATCTAAGCACCTGCTCTGGGCATCATCGGTCCGTGTCATCTGTGGTGGGATAGCGGAGCCCAAAGAAGCCAGGTGTGCGCGAGGCCTCTGTGACCACACCTCCTCCAGAATGCTGTCCCTGCAGAGAACGGGACTCCCCAACCAGGGTAGAAGGAGCATGAATGAGCCCCCTGGGGTCCATGCATCACAGTGTGGGCTACCTTGGCCCAGCCTCCTGTGTCAGAGGTCAGCCCCAGACCTGCAGCTACAGCAGAGGCTTTATTTGGCGGAGCCCTAGGCAGTAGCCCTGGGTCTGCTGACTACTGCTTCTCCCCTGCAGCTGGTCTTGACTTTGAAGCGATCCTTATCCAGCCCAGCAACCCTCCAGATAAGACCCAGGTGCCCATGGTGGTCATGCCCCACGGTAGGCAACTGACCTAACAGCCCCTGCCCTTCCTCTCCACCCCTCCTTAGCTGGCTATTTCACCCTCTGTCTGTTCCCTATCTGCAGGGGGACCCCATTCATCCTTTGTCACTTCCTGGATGCTACTCCCAGCCATGCTTTGCAAGATGGGCTTTGCAGCTCTACTAGGTGAGGGGGCAGGGCCCTGCAGCTCTGGTGGGGCTGTGGGGTGGTCATGGGGTGGGCCTGGTTGGTGCAAGTGTTGTGGGTACTGCCCTCATCTCCAGGCCTCTCTGCAGCCCTGAACTGGTAATCACTATCAGAAACTGCCCTGACCCAGCCTCGGGCTCCATGGACTAACTTGGAACTCCCATGAAAGGGCATGTGGCCACTGGGCCATCTCCGACCTCTTGGCCCCTTCCCCGGCGTCTGATGCAGCTAGCCCCAAGGCCTACTTCACATAGAGGTGAAAGGGTATCCAGGGCTCCAGGAATGTCACTTGACCACCCTGTCTGGTCCCTCTTTGGCTTCCAGTGAACTATCGTGGCTCCACGGGCTTTGGCCAGGACAGCATCCTCTCCCTCCCCGGCAATGTGGGCAGCCAGGATGTGAAGGATGTCCAGGTAGCAGGGACTGGGGCTTCTGGACAGGTTGGGAGGGTAGGACAGCGGGGGTGTGGCTCCATTCAGCTGGGCAGGCCACTGGCTGCAGCATGATCTGCCCCACCCTGTAGTTTGCAGTCGAGCAGGTGCTCCAGGAGGAACACTTTGACGCAGGCCGAGTGGCCCTGTTGGGTGGTTCCCATGGCGGCTTCCTGTCCTGCCACCTGATTGGTCAGTATCCCGAGACCTACGGCGCCTGCGTGGTGCGGAACCCTGTGATCAACATTGCCTCCATGATGGGCTCCACGGACATCCCTGACTGGTGGGTGTGCCCACAGGCCCCCTGCCCTTCTCCCCTCCCCTCCATATCTTCATGGAGCTCCCGAGGGCCCCAGGGCTCCTGGACCTGCATTAGCATGATGTCTTGTAGGTGTGTGGTGGAGGCTGGCTACCTCTACAGCAGCGATTGCCTGCCAGACCCCAACGTGTGGTCTGAGATGCTGAACAAGTCACCCATCAAGTACACCCCTCAGGTATGGAGCCCTCCTCGCCTCCCCACCACCAGTGCACCACCAGTCTGTCCAGGGCCCTGGGCCCTGCTCACCACTGCTCCCCGCATACTTAGGTGAAGACACCAGTGTTACTGATGCTTGGCCAGGAGGACCGGCGTGTGCCCTTCAAGCAGGGCATGGAGTATTACCGTGCCCTCAAAGCCCGGAACGTGCCTGTTCGGTGAGTGCATGCAGCAAGACAGCCCTTGCAGCTGGTAGGCTGGTGAGCAGCAAAAGCACCTCGATCCTCACACACTGCTGCTCAATCCCCCAGGCTCCTGCTCTATCCCAAGAGCACCCACTCACTCTCAGAGGTGGAGGTGGAATCCGACAGCTTCATGAATGCTGTGATCTGGATGTGTACGCACTTGGGCCACTGAAGCCCTGCCCCTCAGCACGAGCTGGGTGGCATATGCCACACCGGGCTCTCTGGCAGAGTGGCGAGAGGCTTCCGGGTCTCTGGACTTCATAGACGGGTGAGCCGAGGAACATGGGCTGCATACTCATAATAAATGAAGACACGGAGTCTGGTTCCTGCTGGTACTTTGTACCAAGCCACTGCTAACCCCAGCCGCACCCTTGGGGTTCAGAGACTGTAGGCCCCTGGATATGGTAGCCATCAGGTTGGCATCTACCTCCAGGGTGAGAGGTAGGGGACAGTGAGAGGCTCAGTTATCACCTCTCCTGGCCAAGTAGTTCTCCACCAGGCTAGCTCCCTCAGCTGCAGCCCCTTGTGTTAGAAACTGCCCTACATCACTTTCTCCTCCCTGCCATTGATTTAGGGGACTAGTGAGGCCCTGCCCTTCCATAGCACCCACAGGTTAAGGCAGTCCTAGGGCAGATCACCCTGCCTAAGATGTCCTGGACTTGAGTCACGCAGGCCCTGCTGCGGAGTTGCCAATTCCTTCCCCAGAAGCAGAGGCTAAGAAGCACCCTGCACAGACATCAAGAGGAAAGGTGGCTTTATGTTGGACAGAAAGCTTCAGGCTTGCCAAGGCACACAGGATTGAGGCTGGGACTAGCCCAGCCTCATGACCTTGTGAATCCAGTCCACAAACACAGAGACACGCATGAAGATGGCTGGCCAGCGGGGCCGTGCGCACACTCGGTTGGGGATTATAATTCCCTGCAGGACCCAGCAGTCATGAGTAAAGCAGGCAAGTGGGCCCCCGTAGTCACCCTGGTAGGTGCAAGAACTGGTGAGGGGGGCCTGGGCCGTGGCAGAGACTAGCCCCCTTGGGGGTGAAGCTGGCCAGGGACCCTGCCACTGACCTCACAGGCTCCCACTGGGGCCAGCAGTCCTGCAGTGCACATCTCACTCTCCCGTACGCGTCCTCGGTGCTTGACATTACATTCCTGGTTGGAGATGACACTCAGGAGGGCTATGTTCAGGACTGTGTCGTCCCCTGTACCTACAGTGAAGGGAATGAGCAGAAGGAGAGGGTCTGCGCGTGGGAACCAAGTTGGGGCCTATTGGCCTGGAGAAGCCCATGCCTCTGCTGTTCTCTTACCTTTGGTCTCACCCCAGCCTGCAATCTCACACCTGGTGCCTGGAGGCACCACATACCGCTCAGGGGGCAGGCAGATCAGGGCCACACGCTGGTTCAGAATCACGGGTCTTGAGCGAGAATGAGGGCTTTCAGGGTCTGAGGCCACAAGGCCCAACCCCACCTCACACCCTCTTGAGTTCTCACACACCTCTCCAACTTGAGCAGAACAAGCTGGGAACCAGAGGGCCCACAGACCATCTTGGCCATTGGGATGTGCTGCAGGTCTGGCTCCCCGGGCTGTGGGTCCTGGAACAGGGTGCCTAGCCACACCTCATAGCCCACGAGAGACATATGGCTGAGAGAGAAGCTCTGCTAGATGAATTGAGACTCAGGGTCTGCTGCCCAGTGCTCACCTGGCGACTTGCCAGGGAAGGTGGCTGAGGGGGAGACGAAGGCAGGGGGTTGGGTCTGGGTCCCCAAGCCTAAGGGAGGCTCACCAGGAGGAGAAACACTGCCGGGCAGTCAGAACCCACTGCTCCTTCACTAGGGAGCCTCCACAGAAGTGCTGGCCCTGCCTGCAGGAATGTGGGTTAGGAAATGGTCCTGAGACCCAGGCTGGACCTGCCATCTCCAGGTGAGGGCAGGTTCCCACCCTGCTACTGGCACAGGCACAGAGGATATAGCTTCAGCCCATCTTGGGGAGTCAGGCAGTCATGCCTCACCGGTTGCGCAAGCTGACTGTCCAGGGTGAGTTCCCAGGCTGGCCCCCGACCACACGCAGCTTGGAGTGCAACAGGTCCACTCGCGTCACTCTCTTGCCACATTTATCAAACAGCACCTGGTCTGGGGGACAGAGTGTGCTGGATGAGACCCCCGACTGGATGGACCTGGGGGTGTAAAGGGGCCACAAGGAACGCCTGGCCCAGGTCCATACGTGCAGTCTCCAGGATGGACGGCTGTTGGTCATCATCTGAAAGATCCAAATTCAGCATTAAGGGAGCCAGCCTTCGGCAGTGGAGGCTAAGGGCGGGGCCGGGTTGAGTCGCGGGTGCTCACCACAGCGCCGCAGTGCACAGTAGTCGAATGGAGTCCCTGGGTCCGTGGTGTAGCACCAGGGCCCGTGACTATCCCCGTCTGGGTTCCGGCAGAAGTTTTCCTCCAGGGGCGCGTGTGGGGCAGAAGTGTGCTTGAACCTAGGCCGAAGAGGGGAGCAAGATCAAAGGGTAACCCCAAGCACTGACCAAGATGCCTAGGCTTGGCACCCTAGGCGTTGTCCCAGGCGGGGCCTGTGGCCTGGGTCTGGGAGGTGCCAGGTGCGCGGACAAGCTTACTGCGGCTTGTGTGGCGTCTCAGCCGACCAGTGCTGACACCGGATGCCCTTTCGGGTCTTGCTAACAGAGCCGCGGTACAGTTCCCCCGCGCCATGGTAGCAGTCTGCAGTGGGCGGACAAGGGAGACCGTCAGCCGGTTCTTGCCCCAGCCCTCCGGCTCCGTGCCTCCAGCCCCAGCATAGGCCTTACCCTCGGGCCGCACGTCGTCGGTGCAGCGCCGGATCTGGTAACAGAAAGCCATGCGCATGCCAGGCCGCGATGTGAAGCACCAGGGCGCCTCCGATCCGTCGGGGTTTCGACAGAAGTTCTCCCGAAGGTCTCTGAGCAGGCACGCTGCTTAGCCCAGGTGGGTCCCAGCCCGCCAGCAGGAGCCGCAGTCCAGCCTTCAGCTTCTCCCCAGGTCTCGCCTTCCTTCAAGCGCCGCCCGGGACCCCCCTCAGGTCCCATCCCTAGGAGTACTCAGCTCCCAGCGGCTGCCAGCCAACTCACTTGCACGCATACTTTTCCGGCGCAAAGCGATGCTGATGTGGGAGCTGTGCATCCCAACGCTGGCAGGGCACGCCCGCGGCGGTGGTGTTGACTGTGCCCCGGTAGCCCTCGCCTTTCCCGCGGAAGCAGTTGAGCGTCGTGGCTTCCTGGCTCGGCTGTGCCTCGGACCCTTGGATGGACCGAGGCCGGTCGGAGCCGTAGTCGGAGCTGAGACCCGGTCGCGGGCTGGTGCGGAGCCCTAGGGTCTCTGGCCCTTCGCCGGGTCACGCCCAGCCCTGCCTCTCGCCCTCAGGCCACGCCCCCACGTATCCCAGGTGCCCTCCCAGGCCCCGCCCTCACGCTGTACCGCAGCGGGGGAGGTCGCAGAACTCTCTCTCCATCTTCGGGTCGGTGGTATAGCACCAGGGCCGCTCCGAGCCGTCCGGATTCCGGCAATAGTTGTCGTCCAGATTTTTGTCCAGAAACCTGGGGGCGGTGGCCGGGCGTAAACAAGAGCCTGGTACTCCCCTGTCTGACCCCATCCACTGAGCCTTCTATCGCCCCGCCCCTGGAGACCTCGGCCCTCCCCTTGCCCACCCTCCTCTCGCGCCGAGCCCGCCCCCGCGTACTTGCCGGGCTCGAAGGGGTGTGGGTGCGGGTGCTGCAGGTCCCAGCGTTGACATTCGCGTCCTGACTCGGTGCTGTCCACTGAGCCGCGGTAATCCTCGCCATTGCACCAAAGGCAAGCGGCTGGAGACACACGGGGCCGATGGGTTTGTGGACGGGCGTGGGCACGCGCCTCCCGCCCCAGGCTTGACCGGGAGCCGCTTACCCTCCCGGCAGGACTTTATGCCGCAGCTCTGGAAGCGCACGGCAGGGTCGGTTGTATAGCACCAGGGACCTCCCGGGTCTCTGTCCGGGTTGCGGCAGAAGTTCTCCTCCAAGCCGTTCCGGAGTGTGGGTGTGAACCTGTGAGAGCAGCAATACAGTGCGAGCTGGGCGGCAGGCGCCAGGCGGGCAGAAGCAGAGGGAAGCTGCTGTCTGTCTCACTTGTGGTCATTGGGAAACCTGTGGCTCCAGCGCTGGCAGGGTAAGCCACCCACGGTGATGGCCACAGTGCCCCGGTACTCGACCCCGTTGTCCACGATGCAGGTGCGGACATAGTCTGGGAGCAAAAGACCCAGAATCAACAAGGCTGGAGACCTCAGCAGCCCTCTCCCCAGAGCACCCTTCGCAGCCACTCACTTTTCTTTTGGAAGAGGTCACAGCGCCCGGAACGCTGCAGTCGTGTATGAGGTGAGTGCTGGGTCCATGGCAGCAACTGGCAACCATGGCTGCTCAAGTTGTAGTGGAAGGCCCTGGGAAGAAGAGGCACAGGGTCACCAGTGCCCAGGTTCCTCTCCCTCCAGTCTTATCTAGGTCCAGTGGCAACTCACCTGCAGTCCAGGAGGGGCCCACAGCGGCCTGCACATTCCTCAGCATTTGCCACATCTTCTTGCCAAGGCCCGGGCCCCACTGAGTGTAGCAGGTGTTGCAGCTCCGTACCCCGAAGCACCTGGAAGTCATTCAAGGGCGAGCGCTGCCCTGCAGGGTGGGCATGCAAATCAGCACATGCATATCAGCATGTGCACACTTTATTCATTCAGGAGATCAAAATACAAGGCCTCTGGAGTGGGTCAGTGACCCTTCAAGGGTCAGACCCCTGTACTGGATAGGACGAGCAGGCTCTGTAATCACTAGTGCACCTGTTTAGTGGGCAAGGTACTGGGCTCAGCTGTAAAACATATACTCTGAGCGCAGTGCATGCTGGTGCTGGCCCTATGGAGCTTATGCTAGCTCATTTCTCACGTGAGGATGTGAAGGCCCAGAGCTACCCTATTAACAAGGCAAAGGCCCAACCCAAGCATTCTGACTCCAAGTCTAAGTTCTAACCAGCATAAGGGTAAATGCTGAAAGTGTTGGTCGCTCAGTCCTGTCCAACTCTTTGCGACCCCATGGACTGTAGCCTGCCAAGCTCCTCTGTCCATGGGATTCTCACGGCAAGAATACTGGAGTGGGTTGCCATTTCCTTCTCCAGGGGATCTTCCCAACCTAGGTCTCCTGCATTGCAGACAGATTCTTTACTGTCTGAGCCACCTAACCAGCATAAGGATATATGCTAGGTAGGAGGATTAGGTCTGGCTCATAAGGGATAAATGCCTGCATGTGTGTATGTGTCTATGTGGCCCTAACACTGCCTCAAAGCTACAGCAGACATTTCACCGCAGGCCTGAATAGGCAATGTGTTTGTGTTCCTTTGGCTGCCCAGCTCTGTGAAAGAAGCCAAGGTCACTCACTGCTACAGGCTCAGTAGGAAAGCAAGTTCCTGGCTCAGATAGCGGGATGGGCCTGGGGCCGACCCCTTTCTGAATGCAGATGGGGATCAGGGCTGAGGGGAAGGGCACTTACCAGGGGCCCCTGAGAACCATATCAGAAGCAGCAGGAGTGGCAGCCACCCCATCCTCCTGGCTGGAGGCTGCACTGTGACCCACCACAGCCCCGTCCGGGAAGTTGTGAAACCTGTCCCTACGGGATTGGGTGGCTCTGTCTCCACACCCCCACTTTAGGCTTGCTGGGATCTGACCTGAGACCCAGTGGCAGTAATGGGGGTGGTGCCAGGCCTCAAGCCCCCTAGGTGAGGTAGAGGGGTCCTCACTCTGGCATAGTTACCCCCAAGAAGCCTCCCAATATAGTGGGCAGTGTTGGAAGGGTTCACTGGGGATACTTGAGGTGCTGTGGGGTGGGGGTGTGCAGCCCTCACAGCCTAGCCCCTCTGAAGGGAAGGGCTGTGTGGATATGCTTGCTGCCAGAGGCCAGGGTTCCAGCCTTAAAGTCGTGATATTAAATTTTCCTGAGTTTCAGCTTTCCCCTGTAAAGTGGAGAAAATTCCCTGTTGTTTTGATGACTGATGGGCCCCCACGGGGGCAGGTCTGCCTACGCCCCTGTCAGCAGAGCCCAGGGAAGCTCTCCTCACCCGGCCAGAGGTGCCATCCCTGGGAAAGGAGAGCGAGGCCACGCGTCTGGCCTGAATGGAGGTGAGGGTGACAGGTGGCAGAGACCCTTGGGAGGAGCAGCCTTTCGGACGTCCTAGCGGACCTTTGGGCCGGATCTCCAAATACGGGCAGGAGTAGAAAGATAGGCGGCCAAGGTCTCTCAGGACACAGCGTTAACGGCACGGCTGGGCCAGGAGCTCCTCCCGCGCAGGTGGGGGACGGAGGCGAAAGAGGTTGGGCAGCCGGAGCGAGGCGGGCTCCGGGAACATCCCGGCTTGGAGGCTACAGAGGGGGGCGCCACCTAGCGGAGGCCGGGCGCGGGTCGGTGCGCGTGCGCGTGCGCGGCGGCCCGCGGTTTGGCCACGGACGGGCGCCGTAGCCGAGTGCTGGGCGGATGTTGTGAGCCGGACTCGGCGGCGGAGGCTGGGGGGTGAGTGAGGGGCGGCCGGGCTCCGAGATGGGCGGGCTTCCCCGTGGCTCCCCTTGCGTCCCCGGCCCGTCCAGTTGTGAGAGTGCTCGCCGCGCGAGGGATCGCAGCCTATGGTGCCGGAATCCGGCCCGGAGCTGGCCTGGAGGGTCCGCCAGAGCTTGGGGCCGGGACCGAGGCGACTTGGGGGAGACTAGCGGTGCCCTCGCGTCCTTGGGGGTGGCTTCGGTTCCGAGCCCGGAACCCTCGGCGGGGCTGAACGGGACGACGTGGCAGGGAGCCCCCGGGCAAAAGTCAAGGCCCGCCTCCCACCTGGGTCCTCAACACCTGACCCCTGGAGTGGATGTCTGGAGGTTTGCTCATCGGTTCCGTGACGACGTCTAACCTGTCGTGCATCTGCTCTGTGTCAGAGAGCCGGTGTTGGGCGTCAGGGCAGGGAGTCGCCTTCCTGAGGGGCAGGCGTGGTGCCGACTGGGAGCGGGCAAGAGTGTGTGGCGGGAGCAGAGGAGCTGTGTGGGGTGAGATAACAGAGAGGAGTTCTGTCTCAGGCATTGCTGGCGGACTAGGCTCTAGACCCGCACCGACTAATAGAACTTTCTGTGATGATGGCAATGTTCTTTATTTTCAGTGTGTAGTCCAGTAACCATTAACCACATGGGGCCACGGAAATCCTTGAAACGTGACCACTCTAACTGAGAAATTGACTTTTAAATTTTTTAACTGTTCCCGACCCAGGGATTGAACCCGCATCTCTTAGGTCTTTCTTCATTGGCAGGCGGGTTCTTTACCACTAGCTCTGCCTGGGAAGCCCTCTGAAACTTGAACTGAAATTTAAAGAGCCAGATGTGGCTAGTAGCTGCTGTGTTGGGCTGCACAGCTCTAGATCAGTGAGGCTGGCACCAGCGACTCAGTGCCCCTTCGGAAGCAGCTGTAGCAACACCATGGTGTGTGAGGGACGAACGGCAGTGGGAACACTGTTCTGTAATGAGGGCAGGGGTGCTGCTGTAAGGGGATAGGATGCTGTGTGTGTGAGTAGGGACAAGAAAACCTGCAGACCTTTGGAATAGAGAAGGGAGGAGGATCCTGGAACTGAGGCAGGGGGTCCTGGCCTTGGATGTCAGTAAGACTTGGAGCTGGAGATGGCACCAAGGCCTTTGGATGGTGGACTAGGTGTAGGGTTCTCTCTTCCACATTTGGACCCAGCGTGGCTGATAGCTGAGAACGGTGCAGGAGCTCTGCTCCTGGGCCACCTCCCTTTGGACGCCTTGGTCTGATTTCCCACTGGGTTGAGGCGTTCGTTACTAGTTTGGTTTAACAAACACATATCTGGCATCTGCTCCCTGTTGGGGCCTGGGTGAGCACTGGGCCAGGGTGAGGTCTGTCCCACCGTCAGACCCCCACCCACCCTCCCTGTGTAGGAAGTGGGAAACCCCTGCTTGGAGGGCCCCAGGGTCTGGCAGAGCGATGAGAGACTTCCTGGGTTGATGCGTGTGTGAGTGCCCATGCAGCGGCTTCACCTGTTCCTAGGCCTTCCTGACACCCCAGGATTGAGGTCAATATGGGAGTCCTTGGCTTCCTTCGAATAGACAGGCTCTGCCTCTGCTTAAGCCCTCAGGACTACAGGCTGCCCACAAGAGATGAAAGATGGCATCCAAGGAGGGCGGCATGGCTTTCTCGCGCAAGAGCTACAAACTGACCTCAGATGCTGAGAGATCCAGGGTCACAGGTAAGGGCTGGCAGGGCAGGGAGGAGGCTCCCAGTGTTGAGGGAAGCAGGAAGAAGACACAGAGGCAAGCATGTCCCGGGTCCATTGAGCCCCAGGCCCTCCTGAGCCTCCCTGTACCTGTGAGCCGCCTCTTCTCCACCAGCAGCCGTGGAGCAGGGCACCCACCGGGACTGCTCCTCTGGCCTGTGTGCTGGCAGGGGCTAGGAGCCACACTGACCATGTGTCCCTTCTCCCTTCTAACCTGTGGCCCAGGCATCGTGCATGAGAAGCTGCTGAGCGACTACCTGCACCGTGTCTTTGCCTCTCCTGATCACAGACCCGCGGCAGCCACCAGCAGGTATGGCCGGATGGCTCTCCCCTTCCTCTGCGGGGCCAGACCAGAGGCAGGAGGCTGGGGTGTGGGGAGGGAGGCTGGACTCTGGGGAGGCTGGCTTGCATTCCGTCCTCGCTCTGCTGCTCCTGACTGCGAGACCTGTGGCCCAGAGAGTACCAGAGTCTTTGCCCTGGCGGTGCTGGTACCTCCCTTGAGGGAGTAGCGGAGGTCAGGGGCACAGTGCAGGCTTAGTCCTCAGTGTGGCGCTTCACACCTGCTCCACACGCAGCATCTGGTCTGTGCGCGCCTGCCCTTACCTCCAACGCACCCTGAGCCTCTAGCCTCTCCTGGATCTATAATATGCAGACTCCACCAGCCCCTTATTCCTCATACATTTAATGTATTTAAGTTGAGCTTATATCCAAGTTATAAGTGCAGTTTAGCAGCAACTTATAGAAGCAAAAGCATCTGCCATCTTCTCCTAATATAAATGACTGCGCATGATTCCATTTTGTGTTATCTCATAATGTATGCAGTTTGGGTTTTGCTGTGTGGGAAATTTGCTTAAAATTTTTGTCACTGTCAGTTTCTTTAAAGTTATTGAGGAATAAGTGGCGTACCATAAACTGCGTGTATTTAAAGCACACCATCTAGTAAGCTGTGACACAGATAACCTGAGAAACCATCACTGCATGGACATACCCCAAAAGCTTATCGGAGTTTTAAATCCTGTTTTTGTCATCAGAGGTTATTCCTGCCTGGTTTTCTACACTACAAATTGATACTGGTGGGCATCTTTTAGGGCCAGGAATCTGCCCGAGCACTGCCCCGGTTTAGGGGAGCTTTGGTTTTTGTAAACAGTGCTGCATGGACACCCAGGGTTGGGATCACGTGCCTGGAGTGTTTGAATCTCAGTCACTCGTAGGACTGCTGGTGAATTTCTTCTTCTTCAAAGGGTTCTGAACATTCTTCCTCCCTGCAGTGAGGCATGGGTGTCCCTATGTCTCAGCTCCCTTGCCAGCCAGCCTTGTTCTGTCTTGCACAGTCTCTGCTCACTGGGCAGGCCCAAAGGGCCCCCTCTTCCATTTTAGCAACCATGGTGGCCAAAGGGTTTCCACTTGTGGGGCCCACCTCTACCCCAGCCCCAGTCCTGGCCTGTCCCCAGGCCACCCGATCCCTCCCTCATGTGACGGCAGAAATGATCCTGCTGCCACTGGCGCTGCCATTGCCAGGAGTGAGAGCAGGTGGCGGAGCCGTTAGTCAGTGGTGCTGGGGATGCAGAATTCTGGGCCAGGACCTGGGCAGGCCAGAAAGGCCAGGCCAGGGCTGAGGGTGGCCAAATGGGAGGTGCTGCAGGCATTCACTGAGGCCGAGTCTCAGACTGCCTGCCCACAGCTGCTCTTAAAAGCAGGCACAGGACTGGAGCAGCCCTCCCAGTGTGGGCCTGTAAGAAGCGTGGGCCTTGAGGAAGCCTGCTTGATCTGTGGGCCCGCTGGGGGTGTTAAGACACAGAGGGGCTCCAGCCTTCCACATTACTGGCAAGGCACCCCACTGCACAGCTGCCTCCTGGCCTTGACCTGGGGCTCCACAGCAGTGGGGAGGAAGCTTCGTGAGTCTCTCCTTCTTGCAGTTCAAGGTCAGTTGTAGCTCATGGTGCGGGAACATACGGCCCCTGGGCCTGGGCTGAAGCTACTTAGCCAGAGAGCCGGTGTGCTGGCCCATACATGTGCCCTTCCAGGGCCTGACCTCTCGGGCGGGGAGCAGGGTGTGACCTGGGATTCGACATGGAAGAGCAGGTGCCAGCAGTCTGCGGGCTGGATCCGGATGGGCCTCGGGCTTCTGCTGCTGGAGCCCTGCTAGTTACCACCACCTCATTCCTGGCTATTCTTAGCAGCTGAGCTCAGGATTAGCTGGCCAGCATTAGACAGAGCTCTTTCTCCTCTGGGCATGTGTGCTGGGAGGATGAGGGGGCCACTCAGACACATCCTCCCGGCCCCTCTGGCCGGGGCAGGTGGCCTGCCGTGTGCTCTCCTCTCCTCTGCAGGTGGGTCCAGGACACAGCCAGCCAGAAGCTAAGAGGGCTGAGCCCTGCATCCTCCCAGGACATGTCTCATTCAACACACAGGCTTCCCTGGATGGGACCACAGACCTGGGGTCAAGGATTGGACTGGCTGGTCTTGGTACTGAGCATCCTGGGGTTCCGCGCTTCTCCCAGCCCTCCTGGCCCAGGCGTAATCAACAAGCCACCTTCAGGAGTGGGCAGGTCCTGGGCTGCACAGGGAGCATTATTGCTCGGACTCTTCACAGTATCTCTGACATACAGCTGTTGTTCCATTTGTACAGATGAGGGGATTAAGGCTGACAGAGGGCTCTTCCTTCTTCTTCTTCTTTTTTCTTTTCAAATCAGTCTTGCAATGCTCCAAGTTTAGTGGATAACCCAGTCTCTGACCCCCAGCATCCCAGAATGTGGGACTGGCACACCCCTTGTTCTGGAGTCTGGGCAGCCTCCCTCCTCAGCTCAGGAGAAGGGGACTGGGAGAGGGGTTTGGCGTCATCTGGCTGGTTTCAAGGACTTGGGGGCCCCCTCTCAGCCTCTCACTCTCCCCAGGAAACCCCTGAACTTCCAGAACCTGCCAGAGCATCTGGACCAGCTGTTACATGTGGACGACAAGGAGGAGGAGGAGAGCCAGGGTAGGTGACAGCGTCAATCTGGAAGGGGGTTCGGGGGCTGGGTGGGCCTGGGGGGCTCGGTGCCCTCTCTGTGTCTGCCTGAGCCTGTGCCCGGCCCAACCCCTCACCCTCTTCTCTGCTTTTCAGAACAGGTTGAGGGGCGGCTTGGCCCGTCCACTGTGGTCCTCGACCACACAGGTGGATTTGAAGGGCTGCTTCTGGTGGATGATGACCTCTTGGGGGTGAGCAAGGGCAAGCATGGGGCCCCACATCCAAGCCCCTCCTGATGTGGCCCACTGAGTCCCCAGCCCCCAAACCCTCCTGACAATAGCCCCAAAACGCTCTTGGTGTGACCCCAGCCCCGAGGTCTTCCCATCACAGCCCCCTCCCATCACGCTTCCAGCCCAGGATCCCTGCTGACCCGGGCCTGGGCCCTTCTGCCCTGCTCCGGCACGGTTCAGCATTGGCCACGACAGGTGTCGCCACCGAGGCGAGCCGAGTTGCATGGGACTGTGCTCCCTTGGGGAGGCCCCCGTGTGCCCGGGAGGAGGCTCACCACCCCCTGCTCCCCACCCAGGTGATTGGACACAGCAACTTTGGGACGATCCGCTCCACCACGTGTGTGTACAAAGGTGAGGCCATGCTCCACCACGGCCCAGGGAGCTGGCAGGGAGTTCGAGGGCCCAGGCCTCAGGCAGGAGGCAGTCTTTGTTTAAAACCCTGCAGGGTCTGACACGACTCTTTCCAGGGAAATGGATCTACGAGGTGCTCATCTCCTCCCAGGGGCTCATGCAGATTGGCTGGTGCACAATCAACTGCCGCTTCAATCAGGAGGTACCGGTGGAGAGGGGCCCCGCCCAGGCCTTAGCAGGGCTCAGGCAACCCCCAGCCCAATGGGGTCCTTTGAGGACCCTCACCTGGACTGCCCTCTGGAGGAGGACCGTGTCCCACCCCATCCCAGGACACCGCAGCCCCGAAACAGCCCTCGTGCCTTCCCTCGGCGCATCAGCCCCCTTCAGTAGAGCCATGTGGGTCCAAGGCTGGTGCCTGACGGGCTCTGGTCCTGCCCCTCCCCGCTCCCCGGACCTCACGGACGGCTTCTCCCTAGGAGGGGGTTGGAGATACACACAACTCCTACGCCTATGACGGCAACCGGGTACGCAAGTGGAACGTGACCACGACGAACTACGGAAAGGTGAGGCCACCTCACCAGCTGCCACCTGCCCTCTGCCCCTCCCGCGGCTCAGTGCGGGCAGCAGTGAGGGGGTGGAGGGCACCAGAGGGGGCACGGACTCGGGTCCTCTGTCCTCGGGCCAGTCTTCCCTGGTGCAGTGCAGACGCAGGTGGGGGGCAGCGTGGGCAGGGCCCTGGGCTCCTGCTCATCTGCACGGCGTCCTCCCCTGGCAGGCATGGGCAGCGGGGGACATCGTGAGCTGCCTGATCGACCTGGACGAAGGCACTCTGTCCTTCTCCCTGTGAGTCTCCCCTCTGTCCCTAGGCCTGGCCTCTGGGGCTCCCCAGGCTGCCCTCACGGTCCAGGCCCTACTGTAAGGGCTTTGGCTCTGGCAGCCGGAAGGTGGGCAGCCCCGACAGAGGCCTGCTCGCGGGTCCCTTTCAGCTACCTCCTTCTTTCTTAGCCCTGGCTCACGGGCCCTCCTTTCTGCTCCAGGAATGGTGTGTCACTGGGCACCGCCTTTGAGAACTTATCCAGGGGCCTGGGCATGGCTTACTTCCCAGCCATCAGCCTCTCCTTCAAGGAGTCTGTGGCCTTCAACTTCGGCAGCCGTCCGCTGCGATATCCTTTTGTGAAGAAGGCAGTGGGCCGCTTGGGTGCGCTTGAGGAAGCTGGGAGCGGGGCTCCCTGCTCCCGGAGCTCTGTGGGCTGGGGCGGGCCCTGCTGCCGTGAGGAGTGAACGGGGTACAGCTTAGGTGAATGTCAAGGATGATGCTTACACTAACCATCGTTGCTTTAGTTGAACAGTGAAGAGCATGAAGTGGCAAGAGAAGGTTCAGTCCACAGAGAAAGGGGAGGGAGGGGTGTGGTGCAGACTAGGCAGTCTGACCTCACAGCCCTGCCCTGGAGCCCAGGCCCCACCACAGGGGTCTCGGTGGGAGCAGTGGGTGTGCTGAGTCACAGAGCAGCTGTTGCTGGCTTAACTCGGTGGTACCTACCCAGTGGCGGGCTACCGGCCCCTGCAAGACCCGCCGAGCACCAGCCTGGTGCGGGCACAGAGGTTGCTGGGCTGCTTCCGGGCAGTGCTCAGCGTGGAGCTGGACCCCGTGGTGAGCCGGCATCCGGGCCGGGTGGGCTGGGGGCTTTCTGCGGCCCTCTGCCCCTCACCGTCCTCTCCTCCCCCGCATCCCCAGGAAGGGCGGCTGGTGGAGAAGGAGAGCTCTGAGTGGCAGTTGCAGGGCCAGCCCACCGTCCTCCTCACCCTGGCCCACATCTTCCATCACTTTGCACCGCTCCTGGTGAGGGGACGCGAGGGAGGGGAAAGGCCCAGGCTGAGGGCTGGGGTGCTGAGGTGTGTGAGGTCCAGTCGCCTCACCTGGCAGGGCCCCCATGACCAGAGCTCTCAGACCTCAAGGATGTCATGGGGCAGCGGGAGCGGGAAGGAGGAGATGCTTCCAGCTGAGGGTATCGGGCTTTCTAGAAAAGATCCAGGGATGGTGACGTCCGAGGCCAAGGGAACAGCCTGTGCAGAGCCCAGAGGGGCTGTGGGGCAGCGGCCTTTCCTGTGTCTCCGTCAGACCCCGGAAGGGCTCCTCCATGTCTTAGGGGTCCTCCAGGGGCCCAGGAGCAGGGTGGGGTGGGGGTGGGGGGCGGCCTGAGAGGGATAGAAGGCTGCCACCTCACCAGCACCCGGCCCTGCTGCAGTGCGAGGTGTACGTGGTGGAGGCCGTGCTCATGAGCTTCCTGCTGGGCGTCGTGGAGGCGGGCCCCCCCAAGCAGGCGCAGACCGTGGTGCACCACGTCCTGGACCTCCTGTGGCTCTTCATGGAGGTGAGGCCAGGATCGGGGAGGTGTGGGCAGGTGTTGGAGAAGGCCACATGGACGGCTGGCCCGGGGCTGCCCTCAGCGGCTCGCCGTACAGCCTGACCCCCTCTCTCAGGACTACGAGGTGCAGGACTGCCTCAAGCAGCTGATGATGTCCCTGTTGCGGCTGTACCGCTTCTCGCCCATCGTCCCCGACCTGAGCCTGCAGGTGGGAGCTCCGGCCCCGGCCCTGAGCCCCCCGGGCCTCCCCCGCCCCCTCTGAGCACCCTCTCCCCACAGATCCACTACCTGCGGCTCACCATCGCCATCCTCAGTCACGAGAAGTCCCGCAAGTTTCTGCTTAGCAACGTCCTGTATCCTCCCTTTGCTGCCAGACAGGCCAGCCCTGCGGTGCCCGCTGGGGTCAGCAGAGGCCCTGGGAGGGCGGTGTGCCTTCAGCCAGGGCTCGCCACGGAGGCTCAGGAGGACCAGAGCCACCTTGTTTCAGGACTCAGCCTTCCAGCACTTTCTCTCCAGAGCAGGGAGGGTAGCACTACGCAGAGGTGGGTGAGGTGCCACCCGCGCCTGCGCTCTTCAGCCAAAGTGCCGCACTTTTATATGTGGTCCATGGTGGGTGTTCCTGCGAGACCTTCTTTACAGAGTCAGCTCTTGTGTTTCCAGAAAAACATGGAGAATGACAGGAGTAGGAAAGAGAGCATGGTTTCGGGCCCCTGGCTGGGAAGCCTGTGCCGGTAACTGTCCTGTCTCTCTGGGGTCCTCAGCCTCTAGGAGGCAGAAGCACATGGATAGGCCACAGCCCTCCGCCCAGCTGTCCCAGCGTCTTCTGCTCCTGTGACAAGCCGTGATCGGGTGCTTGCAGGGAATTGGGCAGGGAATTGACAACCACAGCCCTTTCTCAGGGCTCACAGGCAGGGCAGACAGGCACACAGCAGCCACGGGCCCCTGGGAGGGAGGCGGGCAGGCTCTGGGAGGGCTTCCCAGGGAGGACTCCCGAGGGTGTCCGGGGCCCTGGTGGTGAGTGGAGCTCTGCCTTGACAACCACCAGCTTCGATGTGCTGCGGTCTGTCGTCTTCTTTTACATCAAGAGCCCACTGCGTGTGGAGGAGGCTGGCCTCCAGGAGCTTATCCCGACCACGTGGTGGCCCCACCGCTCCCCAAGGGAGGTGAGCAGGCCTGAGGCAGGTGGGCGCGGTCTCAGCGAGGGCTGACCCGGGCTGTCTGAACCACCTGCGCTTGGCACACAAGGCCACTTCCTGGGCTGAGGGCTGGAGCAGGGCTCTCCTGGGTCCTGGCTGAGTCTTGCTGTCTCGGATCCCCCTGCCCCTGCCCAGGGCAAAGAGGAGGTGAGGGAAGAGACCTCTGAGGAGAGGCTCCGGCGGCGTGCCTACGAACGGGGCTGCCAGAGGCTCAAGAAGCGCATTGAAGGTTGGCCCCCAGCCTCGGGCACTGGGTGGGGGTGGAGGATTTGCGTTCAGGTGTACTTGGGGCACTTGGTGGAGAGCATGCTTAGGTGGGACGCAGGGATCCCTGGTGGTGGAGCCCTGATCCAAAGCTGCTCCCCCCGCCCGTCTCCGGGAGCCTGAGGGTCTGGCCCAGCCTGAGGGTGTCCTGCTCCCCACCCTACCCCCAGTGGTGGAAGAACTACAGGTCCAGATCCTGAAGCTGCTGCTGAACAATAAGGATAACAACGGGGTGAGTGACTCCCAGGCCTGCCTGCGACCCTGGTGGGGAGGGTGCCAGACGGGCCCCAGAGACCCAGAGGGCAGGGCTGGCACGGGCCCTGTGGCAGGGTGCAGGGTGCGGGCTGGGACGCGCCACTGGGTCCAGCCTGGGGCCAGCGTCCTCAGCTCCTCACAGCCTCAGCTTTCCTTTCCCCAAAGGGTGAAGCTTCCAGGTACATCTTCCTGACCAAATTCCGGAAGTTTCTGCAGGAGAATGCCAGCGGCCGGGGGGTAGGTGTCCCCACCACGGCCCCCCAGCTGTGTCATGCGGTTTGCACCTGGCTTCGGGCACCGTCTGCTCGTCCCCTGCTGCCCCGCCCTCCCCACTGAGTCCTGGGTCCCAGGGCAGGGCCTCGGATGAGGAGCAGGCTGGCTCCTGGGCCACACAGACACGTGTCTCACACCTGTATCTACAGAACACACCCATGCTCTGCCCCCCCGAGTACATGGTCTGCTTCCTGCACCGCTTGATCTCAGCCCTGCGCTTCTACTGGGACGAGTACAAGGCTTCGAAACCACGCACCTCCTTCAGTGAGGGTGAGTGTGGCCCGGGCCCCACGTGGCAGGCGCTGGGCAGAGCTGGACACCGGGCAGCCCCTGGGCGTTGGCTGAGGCCAGGGCTGGGGGCACTGTCCCAGGCCTCCTGCCTGATGGAGCCCTGCTCCCTGGGGCACAGTGTTTGCTCTGATGGTCCCCAGCTTCCTGTCCTCCATAGGCCCCTTTCCTTGGTCCTTGCCCGCCCATCCCTTTGTCGGGGATGCCTTGGGTGGGCTCTGAGGTGCTGGGGGCCCTGTATTTGTGTGGAACAGAGTCCTCAAGACTCAGTGGGAGCAGCCTGGATTGGGGGATCTCCCACAGGGCTGGGTCAGGGCCCTCTGATTCTCCCCTGGGTGACGCACAACCAAGAATGCCCCCTTCACCCCAAGTTGTGCCGTTCCTGGAACTGGCGTGAAACGGCAGAGGGCAGGAGTTGTAGGGGAAGGCTGGTCAGGTCGGTGGCCTAGGCCAGGGGTCCTGCTGGGCTCTGACTGCTGGTCTGACCTCGCAGAGGCCTACGTCCCACCCCAGATCTTCTATAACGGAAAGGTGGACTACTTCGACCTGCAGCGCCTCGGAGGCCTCCTTTCACACCTTCGGAAGACGCTCAAAGGTGCGCGTGGTCCGGTGGGTGGTGAGCAGGGCAGCTCCTGAGCCAGCCCTGCCTTGACTGCTGAGCTGCTCTGTGTCCACCAGAGGGTGCCCGAGCTTCCCACCTGCTCAGCCGGGAAGACGCTGCTCTCCCTCCTCTGCCTCGGGCTGTCGGCCAGCTTATTCCTTCCCCTGCATCCACCCCAGAGGAGGTCTGGGAGCCCTGTCATGAAATCCGGGGCTGATGGAGCTGGGGGGGTGGGCCTCGGGGTCTCGGTGAGGGGTGGCGTTGGGTGAGGTGGCACATGTTTGCTGCTTGAGCTGCTTTCGAGGTTGAGCACAAGCGGCTCCGGTGCAGAGGGCTGAGGGCACAGTGTGAACGGTGGCAGAGGTGCCAGCGGCAGCCCAGCATGGCCTGGAGAGGTGTGCCAGAGCCGGTGTGCCAGAGAGGAAAATGAGAGGCGGGAAGCAATGGGAGACGAGGCCCAGGAGTCTGCACGGCAGAGTCTGAAGGCTTGTGGGCTACAGAGTTGCTGGAAGCTCCTTCAGGGACAGGGGTAGCTTCGGAAGGTCCTGAAGCAGAGGAGCGAGGTTGGGGTTGGGAGTCTGCATCGTAAGAAGCTCCCTCTGGATGCTGGGGTATGGAGGGTGGAGTGCAAGGGCCCAGAAAGGAGACAAGGAAGCAAAGTCATCCAGGCGGCAGAGGAGATGGGAGGATGCGGGGGGGAGGGGAGGGGTCAAGGATGAGCCCAGGCTTCCTGCCAGAGGCTGTGGGGTTGAGGCCCCCTCAGGAACAGGAGCTGCAGGAGAGGGTAGTGCGGTGTGTTTGAGGGCCCAGCGATGCAGCCAGGATGAAGGCCTGGGCTGGAGGCAGAGCTGCTATGTCTGGCTGTCAGAATAGAGGTGGAGACAGGTCTACAGTGAGGCCCGGACAGCTCTGGATCAGCTTCAGTTTACGGAGCAGGACAAGGAGGAAAGTCAGAGGAGTAGGGGGCCCCTGGACAGAGTGAGATCACGGAGATAAAGACAGAAGGAGCAACGGGAGAGCCTCCTGCCTCACTCAGCAGGACTTGCCCCACGAGACCCAGGGCCTTACGGTGCAGAGTGAAGGCTGGGTTGGAGCAGGTGGACAGCAAGGCACAGGCACCGTGGTCAATGTGACTCCGGCACGCTCTCGCTGAGGGTGCCGGAGCAGCTCCACCTGTGACCCCTCTCCCCTCCACTAGCCTGATAGCCTTCCTGCCCTTCCTTCTAGATGACCTTGCCTCCAAGGCCAACATCCTGATCGACCCACTGGAGCTCCAGGCGACCACCATGGATGACCTGGACGAGGACGAGGAGCCAGCCCCAGCTGCGGCCCAGGTGCCGCGGTAGGGGCAGGCGGGGGCTTTGTGTTGGGCTGTCCCTCTAGCATCAGGGCTGGAGTGTCACACGGGCCATCTCCCTGTCCGTGCTGGCAAGGAACTTGTCCCCCGGCAGGGTCCCGTGCTGTAGGGGAGGCGTGGAGGGCCGGTGTGGTGGGAGGGCTGCCAGCTGCTGAGGCCGTATGAGACCCCGGGCCTTGAGAGGAACAGTGAAGGCTGGGCGGGGGCAGTTGGAGGACGAGGTGCAGCCGTGCGTAAACGGGGCCCTGTGGGGCCTATCCCCCAGCCAAGTCAAGAGAGCCCTGAGCGGGCCCAGGCCCTGGCATTGTTGAGTGGAGTCTGGCCTCCTCTCTCCACCGCAGCGCCCCATGCAGGCCCTGGCCGTGGGGGGCGCGCTGCCCCTGCCTCGGCCCGGCTGGCTCAGTTCTCCAACCCTGGGCCGAGCCAACCGCTTCCTCAGCACCGCAGCTGTGAGCCTGATGACCCCACGGCGGCCCCTGAGCGCCTCGGAGAAAGTGAAGGTCCGCACGCTGAGCGCAGAGCAGAGGACCCGTGAGGACAGTAGGTGCCAGGCAGGGCCGGGCGGGGCCCCCCTGGCAGAACCTTCTGTCCTGTGAGACTCTTCCCCCTCACAAAGCCAAGTACACCCGTTCCCTCCTGGTCCTGTGGCCTGGCAGCATCTCAAGGGTATGGGAAGTGCACTCTGAGGGCGGGAGATCAATGCTACAGAAATAGGTCCTGGATGCAGGACCTTCCCCGCCCCCGCCCGGCTCCCACATTCTCCCTGCAGGTCCGTCCTGGGGCCCGGGCCACAGGTGAGGGCTCCCTTCTGTTGCGAGACCCCTCCTGGCTCCATAGGCTTAGACGAGAACTGGAATGGCCCCGACCCTGACCCTGACCCTGACCCTGTCCTTCCCCTGTTCCCTAGTCGAGGGTAGCCAGTGGAATGAGGGTCTGCTGGTGGGGCGGCCCCCCGAGGAACCTGAGCATCCCCTCACCGAGAACTCCCTGCTGGAAGTCCTAGATGGCGTCGTCATGATGTATAACCTCAGTGTTCACCAGCAGTTGGGCAAGGTCTCGCACGCGTGTGTCACGTGGTTCTGTGTGTCTGCATGCGTCTGTGTGTGCCCACAAACCCACTTTCTGCAGGGGTGCTTGGGCACAGCTGTGCGCGTGAGCATATGTCACAGCAAGACTAGTGTTTCTGCCCTTTGGGCCTGACCCGGTTGACTTCTGTGGGAGGGGGCTGTCCTAAGGTGAAGGGTTTGGTGGGGCTGGGGTCTGGGCTGTGTGTGGAGAACCACGTGCGAGGTGCCCAAGGGTCCCCCTGGACGTGTGGTGTCCGCTATCTGGTGCTCTAGATGGTGGGAGTGTCCGATGATGTCAACGAGTACGCGATGGCCCTGCGGGACACAGAGGACAAGCTCCGCCGGTGCCCCAAGCGGGTAAGGTGGGCGGGCAGGTGGGACTTGGGGAGGGCAGGCTGTGGCAGAGGGCAGCTCGCTCACTGGGGGTCCCCAGGGCAGCCCACGAGGGAAACCTGCTCCTTGCCCCTGAGGGCTGCCCAACAGCTCCCCTGTCCCCACCCCCCGCCGTGGCCCGCCCACGGCAGTGAGAGTGGGGCCTGCAGCAGGGCCAGGCCCAGCCTGAGCCCTGTTAGCGAGCCGTGGCCTGTGCCAAGGTGCCCGCGCCCAGCCACTAAGTGCTGATGCACACCCACTCTCCTCATCAATTATGGATTTGCCCCGAGTGCTTCCTCGGCCATGTGCAGAGTCAGCAGGAAGCAGGGCCTGCCGCCCTGCCTCCCCTGGAGTCCCTGTGCCGTAGCTCTCCGAGCTGGAGACCAGAGCCATTCCCTGTCTGGGCAGCCCCTGGCCCACACCTGCCTGCCCACAGAGCCCGGGCTTGTTCAGGGCAAAAGCAGCTGCCGGAGCTGCAGTTCTAGCCTGGCATTCCTGGGGGGACCCCACCACGGGCTCAGCTCAGCCCCACGTCCATGCTCTGAGGGGCCCCGAGGCCCTGGCTTGCCCAAGCCCACCAGCAGGTCAGACTGAAGAGAGTTTTGAAGAGTGGAGCTGGGTCCACCCCGCTCTGTGCCTGCCCTGGGCACAGTGGGCCCTGCCAAGCTGCGTGGGTCTGGGCACGGGGCCCTGTGCTGACTGCCCTCTGCTCCTCCTCCTTGGGTGGCAGAGGAAGGACATCTTGGCAGAGCTGAGCAAGAGCCAGAAGGTCTTCTCAGAAAAGCTGGACCACCTGAGCCGCCGCCTGGCCTGGGTCCACGCCGCCGTTTACTCCCAGGTGAGCAGGGCGGCCTCGGCCCGCGGCTGCTCCCTCCGCCGGCTCCCGGACTGGCCACTGACTGGGCCGGGTGCTGCCGGCCTCGGGCACACACCTGCCCCCTCCCAGCTCCTCAGGCTCCGTCCCACCCTGTGCCATAACCCCTATCTTTTCATGCCCGTGAACTCAAGCAGATGCCGTCCGTGGGCCGCAGTGCCCCGTTCGAGCTCTCATGGTCCCCCTTGGAGGACCAGTCTGTCCCGCCTGCCCCCGGGCCTGCTGCCTCTCCTCCTCTTCTCCCAGCGCGTCCAGGGTGCTTGGCCTCCCCAGCCTCAGTCTGCTTCTCGGACTCCCTCCATCCCCTGCTGTTAAGGACACTGGCTTGTTCCCTTCTCACTCATTCATTCCCTCATTCATTGAATAGTGTGCCCAGATCCTGGAGAATGTCACATGCCTTCGTGACCTGGTAGTTCAGCAACAAACCAGAAAGCTGAGTCTGCCCTCCCAGGACAGATGAACAGACGGTGCACTCCTTCTGTGACTGTTTCGACACCCCTCTCCCGGCCCTGGCCCTACAGCACTTATTTTATCTCCCCAGCTGCCCTGGCATCTCCCCTGCAACCAAGCAAGCGCCCCTGGATGCTCCCCAGGTGCCCGTGTCAGGGCGTCTGTTCACCTTCGTGGACATGCCCCTCCTGCATGAGTGGGTGATCACAACCCTTGGTCTCCCTGTCTCTACCCGGCCATCTCTGCTTGCTCTCTCTTCTGGTGGCTCCTCCTCAACCCCACCCACCTCCACCTGTTACCCCTCTGCTCCAGCCCCACAAAGATGGGCACTGTCTTCCCACCACTGGGATTTCATGCCCATCCACCTCCCTCCATAGGCAGTCTTGCCACCCCCTCCCTCACTGTCTTCTTAGGGACCTCACCCTCCCATCTCTCTACCTTCTTTTTGAATCATGATAAACTATATACAACATAAAATTTACCATCTTAATCATTTGAAAAAATCATGGTAAAATACAATACGTGCCTTACCGTCTTGATCATTTTAAATCACGTGTTTTAAATCATGTGTTTAATAGCGTTAAATGTGTTTACATCGCTGGGCAGCCACCTCCAGAACTCTCTCCATCATCTCCCCAAACTGAGACTTAGACCCACTAACTCCCCACTCCCCCGCACCTCTGTTCCCAATCACAGTTCTACTTTCTGTCTCTGAAGTTGACTGCTCTCGGTACCACACATAAGTAGACTTTTGGTCACTGGCTTATTTCACGTTGCATTACCATCTCATGGTCCATCTATGCTGTAGCATGTCAGGACTTCTTTCCGTTTTGAGAGTGAGTAAATATTCCGTTGTGTGTGTATCATGTGTTGTTTACACACTTATCCCTCTGTGGACATTTGAGGTGGTTCTACCTTTTGGTTATTATGAATAATGCAGCTGTGAACATGGGGTGCTAATACCTTTTCAGGATCCCGTTTTTAAAAATTCTGTTGGGTATATAACCAGAAGCAAAATTGCTGGATCGTGTAGTAATTTTGTTTTTAATTTTTTTGAGGAGCTGCCGTATTATTTCTCGTAGCGACTGCAGCAGCCCCACTAGCAGGACTGCGGGTTCTAATTTCTGCCTTTCCTCACCAATAATTGTCACTGAAAAAAAGTTTTCACTGATAATAATCCTAACCTGTGTAAAGTGGTACCTCATTATGGCTTGACTTGCATCTGCCTAGAGGTTAGTAACGTCGACCTTACTGGGTATTTTATATCCTTTGAAGAAATGTCTAGTCCCTCCTTTTGCTTAGCTTTTAATTTGATGGTTTTTCTGTTTTTGACTTGTAGGAGTTCTTTCTGCATTCTGGGTATTAACCCCTTAGCACATTACAATTAACAAATATCTTCTCCCACTCTGTGGGTTGTCTTACTGCTCTGTTGATTGTGTTCTTTGATGCACACTTAAAAGTTTTAAAAATATTAATTTATTTGGCTGCACTGGGTCTTAGTTGAGGCACGTGGACTCTTTAGTTGGGAGCACAGAGTCTTAGCGACTGGACCACCAGGGAAGTCCCTCGCTCCCACGGCCCCTCCGTGCCTCCACACTCCCGGCGGTCCAGTCCTTTGCTGTCCTGGACTTGGCCGTGGCTGTAGCTTCCTCGCGGGCTCATCCCCACTTGCACCTGCAGCCCCTTCTGCTCTGGGCAGCGTCCCAACAGAGGCTTCTGGTCACAAGGCACCTCTCACTTAAGGCCTTGCGTACCTTGAAACAGTGCAGACAGGCTTCTGGCTGGGGCTGTAGCGCTGCCTCGCCAGGCTGGTGGCCTGTCCTGCCCGCCCAGCAGTGCTTGATCACATCTACCTGAGCTCCTCTCCTGCTTCCTGGAGTCCAGCCCTTACGTCGTGCTCCTGGGAGAGCTTTCCTCAGCCCCCGACTGGGCTGCACCTCATGACACCCCCCCACCCCCCCGCTCCGCAGCAGCCTGGCAGTACCTGTCCACCCCACCTCCCCCCGCAGGAGAAGATGCAGGACATTTACTGGCTGCTTCGAGTCTGCCTGCGGACCATCGAGCACGGTGACCGCACGGGTTCTCTCTTTGCCTTCATGCCCGAGTTCTACCTGAGCGTGGCCATCAACAGCTACAGCGCCCTCAAGAATTACTTCAGCCCCGTGCATAGCATGGAGGAGCTCCCAGGTGATGGGGCCATTCAGGCTGGGAGGGGGCAAAAAAGGGGCCTTTGCGGAGTGAGCCCCAGGAGCCCTGTTCTGAGCCCCCATGACCCAGAAGCACACATCCCACATGGGCTCAGACAGCATCAGACAAGCATCTGCACAAGTCCCGCTTGGCGGAGAGCCCCATCCTAGGACCAGCAGCCACAGACCTAACAGCTGCTCCCTGCATGAGGAGGAGAGCAGACAAGATGGAGTACAGGCTGTGAGGAGCCCCGCCCCGCCCCGCCAGGACTGTCACTTCCTTCTTGGTGCTGCTGCGGCCCAGGAGCCAGCCAGCCTCTCACCCTCCGCCCTGGCACTGACCATGGGGTGTGGCATCCCACGCAGGGGCAGGTGGGCTTGCAGATCACAGCAAGGAGCGGGGGCCCTGCCGGTGGCCACAAGGAGCAGGGGCTTCGCGCAGACCCCGGATTCCAGGATGGGCTTGGCTGGATCAGGCTGTGGGCTTTTAGGCTCCTGGCCTGTCCCCTGCCCTGCCCTCAGCCTCGGGGCCTACCCAGCCCCCATCCTGAGTCTGTGCCTTAGTCTCTGGCCAACCATTAGTGAAGGTACTGCCTAAAGTCCCCAGATGGCAGCTTGGGCCCAGACTGGCCTTTGGAGCTGGCTCTGGAGCCCGCTCCCCAAGCCCACCACCAAGAGATGTGCCTGCTGCTGGCGTCTGCACTCCCCACCAGCTCATCCTGTCACCCCACCCTGCAGGCTACGAGGAGACCCTGACCCGTCTGGCTGCCATCCTTGCCAAACACTTTGCAGACACACGCATTGTGGGCACTGGTGAGGCGCTGGACAGAGGGCTTGGGGGGATGGGAACAGGGTAGCACCCCGGGCTGGCCATTTTCTGCACAGATTGCCCCCAGGTCGGGGTAAGGCATGGGCACCAGGATCATGCCAGGCACCTGCTGAGGTATGGCCTGTCCCGGCAGACATCCGGGACTCACTGATGCAGGCCCTGGCCAGCTACGTGTGCTACCCCAACTCCCTGCGAGCCGTGGAGCGGATCCCTGAGGAGCAGTGAGTGGGGGTCCGGGGGCAGGGGGCAGGCATGCTGCCCTGCACAGCATGAGCCTCACCCCGGGCCCACCACCCGTTGCTCTTGCAGGCGCATTGCCATGGTGAGGAACCTCCTGGCTCCCTATGAGCAACGGCCCTGGGCCCAGACCAACTGGATCCTGGTTCGGCTCTGGCGGGTAAGGCTGGCTAGAGGGGAAGTGGCTGTGGCTGGAGGGGTTTCCCTGCCCCACTGACCTCCTGGCGTCTCTACCCCCAGGGCTGTGGGTTCGGGTACCGCTATACACGGCTGCCACACCTGCTAAAAACCAAACCTGAGGATGCCAGTCTGCCCAGCCTCCAGAGTGAGTACCCAGGTCTGGCAGGCAGGGGACCCTCACCCGCTGCTCTGAGGTTCTCACAGACTTCCCCACTTCTCCCAGCCCCAGTCCTGTACTCGCTGTGGGCCCCGAACTTCCTGTCCATCCCCCAGGGTTTCCATTCTCTCCTTCCTCCAATCCGAGGACACTCTGGGACTATCTCTGCACACCCATGGGTGCTGGAAGCTCATGCACCGAGCGCGCCCTGTCCCTTGTCCTCTGACCCAGCTCCCTGACCTCCAGGCTTGTCCCAACTCCATCTTCTCTGCCCCTTTACTTCCACCTGGTGGTGCTGACCTTGGATACCTGAGTCAAGGCAGGGGCACAGACTGGGGGTTGGCCAGGGCCCCAGAGGCTGTCCAGGGGGCTACCTGGAGGAAGGGGCCATTTATTGGGAGCAAAGTCTGCATTCTCTGTCCTGTGAGCCCGAGGACCTTCACTGGGCCCAGCCCAGAGTCTTGGGCAGTCTAGCTTGCAGAGCCCACCTCCCCCATGCTGTACCTGCCCCACACGGTGGCCTGCTTCAGCCCACAGGGTGTTTCTGCCCTTGTGGGCAGTGTTTGGGCCTAATGGGGTCCCCAGAGGCCAAAGGCCTTGTGGCACGTCCTTGCCAGTTGCCTTGGTCCTGGCTCTAGAGTGGACCTGAGCTGCCCGTGGAGAGCAGGGGGCAGATCCACGTCCGCTGCTGCCGGAACTATTGATTTGCTCGGGGGAGGGCTGGCCAGCCCGGGTGCGGCTGAGGGCTCTGGTTACTGCTGCCTGTCAGCCCAGACTTGGCGCCCACCACCTCAGCCATCTGCCAAGGCCACACCAAGGGCAGCAGAGGACGGGAGGATGGCAAGGCTCAAAGTAGGCTCTTGGGGAGGATGGCCTTGACATGAGAGGAGAGGGCTCTGGGCCGCCCTGTCTGTCTAGCACACCCTGAAGGGCATGTGACTGTGGACTTGCTGGCGCTTGGGGGCCGTTCTAGAACTTGGGGTGGGTTGGGGGTTGGGAACAACTGCAGCCTGTGGTTGGCCCAGCAGAGGGAGGGGACAGGTTTAGCCCTAACTCCTGGTAGCGCTACACGCTGTGCCCCTGCCTTTGAGACCTGAGGTTCCCAGAGAGCCGTCTCTCTGCCCTTAGCCAGCGGCCCCGTAAGGGAGGACAGAGGCGGGCAGGCGAGGCTGCTGACCGGGGTGTGATGATGCCCAGCTACTGCCCCCCACCCTGTGCCCGCAGAGCCCTGCCCCTCCACCCTGCTGCAGCAGCACATGGCAGACCTGCTGCGGGAGGGTCCGGACGTGGCCCCCAGCTTCCTCAACAGTGTCCTCAACCAGCTCAACTGGGCCTTCTCCGAGTTCATTGGCATGATCCAGGAGGTGGGTCACAGGGGCGCCTTGCGGGCCGGGGGTGGCAGAGGACGAGGCACCACCTGCAGTGTGGGCAGACTCCTGACAGGCGCCCACGTGGCGGGGCTCAGATCCAGCAGGCTGCGGAGCGCCTGGAGCGGAACTTTGTGGACAGCCGGCAGCTTAAGGTATGCGCCACCTGCTTTGACCTGTCGGTCAGCCTGCTGCGCGTCCTGGAGATGACCATCACGCTGGTGCCGGAGATCTTCCTCGACTGGGCCCGGCCAACCTCTGAGATGCTGCTGCGGCGGCTCGCACAGGTGTGTCCATCCGGGCAAGGGGTCGGGACCCTGGGGACACCCTAGTGGTGAGCCCGCCCACCCACCCACCAACGGGTTCCTGCCCCACAGCTGCTCAATCAGGTGCTGAACCGGGTGACAGCTGAGAGGAACCTCTTTGACCGTGTGGTCACCCTGCGGCTGCCTGGTGAGGACCTAGAAGCCCGGGACCCAACACACTGCAGGCCTCGGTTCCTCTGCCCGGAGCAGTGCTGCCTGACCCGACAGCCTGCACCGGACCGCTGGGGCCTGGCACGCCCAGCCTAGCTCAGCTGTCTGCAGGGAGGACGGAGGGAAGCGCTGGAGGCCCTGCAGCAGGAGCACTTTCAAGGCTCACCCCCCGCTCCCTTCCCCACAGGCCTGGAGAGTGTGGACCACTACCCCATTCTGGTGGCAGTGACCGGCATCCTGGTGCGGCTCCTGGTGCATGGCCCAGCCTCAGGGTGAGTGCTGGGGAGCGCGCTCCCCTCTGGGGGCTGGGCGGGGCTCACCCTCACGTGGGCCTCAGTCAGGCCTGGGCACCGAAGGAAGCTAGAAGAGGTGTGAACCCAGTAACGAGTAACTAGGTGGCCATGGCAGCAGCTCGGAGCAGGAGAACCCAGGACCTCAGCAGTGCAGGCGCCCTGGCCTCGGGCACCGAGAGGCAGTGCTAGGGGTGGGGGTGCCATCCTACCATGCCAAGACAGCCCTCCTGGGCTTCAGAGCTGAGTGCACACACCTGGGTCTGAAGCCTCCAACAGTGAGCATGTACTGCCTTTATTAAGAAATCCCATGACAGCTGGATCCAGGACACTTGTGGGCCCCCTGGCCCAGCCCCTCCCTGGTGTCCCCACAGTGGGAGCAGTGAGATGCATATGAAGCCAGGGCACTACTTTAGCCATTAGGGCTGAGACCAGTGCCAGCCCTTAAGAGGATTCTACCCTCAGGGGACAGCGAGTTCCAGCTGGGCCTTCGGGTCTCAGTCAGGCTTTTTACAGACAAGCTGGGGGCACAGGCCGTGGCACCCCTTACTGCTGTCTTGCGAGCCCATGGGAGAGGCCCTGCCCTCAGTGGCCTGTGATGCCCACGGGGTCCCTTAAGGAGCTTACTTGCTGCTTGCCTGGTCACCAGACTGCATAGACTTGTGAAGCTTGAAGTAGCTGAATGTAGGTGCACGGGGAGTCATATTTCACCAGAGCAAGGGCTTGGAATTTCCTCTTTGCACCCTGCAGGTGGGGACTGGTCTTCATTTGAAGTCCTCCTCCTCTTCCCCTGCAGGCCGCTCCCTTCCCGTCCCCTTGGGGAGTGGGAAGTGGTCACGGTTCCCTGCCTCACCACCACTCTCCATAATGGCTGGCCGCCTTGGCCTGCCACTCATTCTGGGGCTCTGGTTGCAAGGGCTCTTCCAGCTGGGCCTTGGTTCCAATCCTCATGGGCACACGTAGGCCCTGCTAGATCCCAGTGATGGGGAGAAGCAGGAGAGAGGTAGGAGACCTGAAGTCCTCTACCAGTGGGGTCGCTGTGGGAGGCTGGAGGACCAAGCCCACGGCTTCCCACCAGCAGCTGGCAGTTGTTCGGGTAGCAGCTGGGAGCAGGGCAAGCAGCAGGCAGGCAGCGGCCTCAGTGGGGGCCATGGGCAGCCTAGGTCATCACCAGACCTTCAGAGGCTGTGGAGCTAGTGGACTCGGAGCCAGCCTTGAGCCACAGGCCCGAGGGATTGTAGAGGTCGAAGTCTTCCGCTACCGCTAGCTGCACACGACCATTGAGGCCCCTCCTGCCAGGCTCCAGAAAGACCACGTGCTTGTGGACACTGGCTTTGCGGCTGGGTGCGTCAGGTGGCGTGGTGCTGAGTACCGAGGACTGTGCGCTCAGCTCCCGGAGCGGGCTGGGTGTTTGGGGCCAGCGGCGGCATCGGCGGCAGCAGTGGCAGGTGCGGCGGCAGCAGCGGCGGCAGCCGGGGCAGGGCGGTGCGAACAGGTAGAGGAGCACGAGCGTCAGGCCCACGGCGCAGCCCAGCAGCGTGGTGAAGCCGGTGTTGAAAGCGTCGGGCTCCGGGTGGGGAAAGGACACACTCACGTTGTACTCGTGCGTCTGGTTGTGATGCAGGCGGGGCCCGGTGGCCAGGCACACAAAGACACCCTCGTGCCACGGCTGCACACTGCCGATGGCCAGGCTGCCGTCGGCCAGCACGGCGATGCTGCCATTGCGAGATCCTGGTGCCACGAGCAGCTCGTGCTGCGGGGAAACCCAGGCCACACGTAGGGCTGGGGCACTAGTGTTGCAGTGTAGCCGCAGGGACTGCCCCACCTGCACGTGCAGCTGCTCTTCTGGCCGCTCCAGGTCCTGAGCCAGGGCCACCGAGCAGTTCTCGAAGACACGGCTGTGCGCAAAGAAGCGCACGCGGGAGTCAGGTACCTTGAAGGCCAGGCAGGTGTACTCGCGGGCAAAGTCGCTCACGGCACTGAGCCCCCGCTGGTGCCAGCGTCGCAGCAGGTGGTAGAGACGGCAGTCACAGGGTAACGGGTTGTCGTGCAGGTAAAGGCCGTTCTTGAGAAAAGCAGGCAGCGCAGCCAGGTCAGGCACAGGGGTGCGTCCTATGTGGTTGGAGGAGAGATCCAGAATACGTAGGTGGGCCGCGCCCAGCCCGTGCAGGTGGTTGAAAGAGAAGGATGAGAGTTTGTTGTAGCCTAGGTAGAGACGACTGAGTGTGCCCAAGCGGTGGAAGGCACGTTCGTCCAAGTGCGCCAGGTGGTTATTGAACAGAAGCAGCGTCTCCAGTGCTCCCAGCCCGTCGAGGTCGTGGCGGCCAAGTGCCCGCAGGGCGTTAGATGATAGATCGAGCAGCCGCAGGCCACTGGCGTTGGTGAAAACTCCCCGACCCAGTGCCTCCAGCTCATTGTGATTTAAATGCAGGGCGCGGAGCCGGGACAGGGGCGCCAGCCAGCCAGGGGGCAGGCGCTGGAGCCCATTGTGACTCAGGTCGAGGTCTGCAGCCGCGGCCGGTAACCTGACCGGCACCTCCCGCAGCCCCAGGCCGGCGCAATCCAGCAGGTCGGCAGCACAGACGCATTTGTGGGGGCAGTTATGAGGCGCGTGGGGCAGGAAGCTGTCTGAGTCCTGAGTGCCTAATCCGACGCGCAGCAGGCACAGTAGTGTGCTCTGCAGCACCAGCCGGGCCATATCGGAGGCTGCCGGGGCCAGGACAGGGCAGCTCAGTGGGCGGCACAGATCCGAGACTCACCCGCTTCTCCGGTGAGAAGTGCCGGGCGACGGTCAGCGAGCCAGGATGCGGGCTCCTTCTCGCAAGGCCGACTAGTTCCACGTTTGGAGATGTGAGTTGGCCGCGCTCGCTCACCACGCCCTTCTCGGGCTTCCCCAGCTCCCTCCTGGAGTGCCTTCCTGAGCGCGCTCAAGCTTCTAAATACTCCCCGGGAGGCGATTTCTCAGGGGGCGGGGCCGCCGGCTCCCATTGGCTCCCACTGGAGGGGCGGGGCCGTCGCGTCCCGCCCCCGCCCCCCCCCCCCCGCGACCGTAGTCCTCGCGTGGCCGCCAGGGGGCGCGAGTTTGGCCGGCGGCTTTCCAGAGGACCTGTCTCCCGGAAGAGAAGAGGAAACCTGGGAGGTACGCCTTCCAGCTGCTTGTGGTTTTTTTTTTTACAAGATAAACGTGTATTAGAGATGGCGTTTTCCTTGAAGGATTATTGTGTATGAGGGGCAGGTGTTTCTTCTGTAGGGTTAATGTGTAAGAGAGAGCAAGTGGACTTTCACCATCTCATGGTGGTGCCCCCTTTGACCTGCTCAGGAGCGGGTCCTTACTGGAATCGAGGACTTTACTGGGAGGATCTGAGAGCAGGAGGGAGATAGGGTGTGACGAACAAGGATGTAATGGGAGTGGGCTGGACTTTCACAGAACCCCACCCCTCCAATAATAGGGATTTCAGGCCCAGGCTCCTGACTTCCCTTGTACCCTCTCCTACCTAGGACGGAGAGAGCCACATCAGTGCTCCTGGCTGACCCCTGCTTCCAGCTCCGCTCCATATCCTACCTGTTGGGGCAGCCGGAGCCCCCAGCCCCTGGCACTGCTTTGCCTGCCCCTGACCGGAAGCATTTCTCCCTACAGAGTTGTAAGTGGGCCAGGGAAGACAGGGATTTGGGGCTGGGTCAGGTCAGTTGTCTTAAGAGCAAATTCCCAGGCTGGAAATACTAAAGAGGCACTGGGTTCTGAGGCCACATTTGGCCTGACACCTCCTCCCACCCCACCCCCACCACAGATACAGATTACATCAATGTGGAGGAGCTGGCCCAGGTGGAACAGATGTTGGCACACCTAACCTCTGCATCTGCGCAGGTGGCAGCTGCCTCCCTGGTGAGTGGGGCCACAGCAGCTCAGTACATGTCAGCACAACCGTGTGTGTGTAGTGCACACCCCCTTGTCTGGGTGTCTGACCCAGCCCACCCTGCACTCTGCTCCCTGCAGCCCACCAGTGAGGAAGACCTCTGCCCCATCTGCTACGCTCACCCCATCTCTGCTGTGTTCCAGCCCTGTGGCCACAAGTCCTGCAAGTACGTGGGCCCCTCGGGCACGGGGGGTGGGGGGGTGGGAGGGGGCTACACCAGCCACTGGCGCACCCTGCCGTTGCAGAGCTTGCATTGACCAGCACCTGATGAACAATAAGGACTGCTTCTTCTGCAAAGCCACCATCGTGTCGGTGGAGGACTGGGACAAGGCTGCCCACGCAAGTGCCACTTCCTCGGCTGCCTAGGCCCGCCTCGCCCACACGCAGGAACCTCCACCCCTCAACTCAAAGCCAGGCTGGGCCCTGTTCATGAGCCCCTTGCCCCGTCCCCCTCCCCTCCCCACCCCATCCCACCTCCTCGCCTGTGTGAACCTCGTCAGCAGAGGCCCAGCTGTGCCCTATTTGTGCCTCAGCTTGATTTTCAGTCAGGGCCGCGGTGAGCATTAAATTATTATTCCATACAGTCCCGGCCCAGTTGTTCTTAAGGGAGTGGCCTTTGTGGGGTATGTCCAACAAGGATCTTGCCCGATTATGTCCATGGGAGAAGGCAGGTATCTGGCAACTTCAGTCTTATCCAGTCCTCCCCAGTCATATGGCAATGAGTCCAGGGCCTTTGGACGCGTCAAGCCAGTGTTCCCCTTGTCACTGGGGAAATGGGCTCGACCGGCCCCGCAGCACCCCTCACATGATGATGCGAGGCTCCGGCACCGACTCACCAATAGACTTGTGGGGCAACACGCTGGCCCCGTTGAGGTAGAGCTCGTCGTTGACGATGACATCCTCGCCCAGCACTGTCACATTCTCCATGCGCACCTGCGGGGAGGAGGCGGGCACGGCAGTGAGGCAAAGGTGGTCCCCACCCTCCCCACCGAGCCCAGCCCAGAGCTTACCCACTGGCCCACGCGGCAGCGCCAGCCCACGATACAAGACTCCAGCCAGGAGTGGGAGCGGATGTGGGCGTCTCGCAGCACGGTGCACCGCCGAATGCACACGCCATCCTCCACCACCACACCGGGACCCAGACTCACATTGGGGCCGATGCTGCAGTTCTCACCAATACGGGCACTTGGGTCCTGAGGACAGCGGGGAAAACCCAAGTGGGCCACCTGTCCTCCTGGATGGAGGAGACAGATTATGGGCTGGGCAAGGGCCTCACCACCAGCACGTTGCCCACAATGCCAGGGCCTGAGCACAGCTGCTCAGGATGCTTCTGTCGCAGTGACTGTAGGAAGAGGCACATGCCAGTGAGGAAATCCTTGGGCTGCCCGATGTCCATCCAGAAGCCTGCAGGGGGAGAATGCATCAGGGGGCTCAGCCCAGCCACAGACCACCCCCACCCGGTGGCCTCCCTGCCTCACCCTGCAACTCCATGGCATAGAGCTGCCCTTCCTTGGCCATGACAGGGAAGATCTCCTTCTCAATGGATGTGGGCTGCAGCTGTGAGAGTGGGCAGCTCGTGAGCAGGGTCATGGCAGTGGTGGCCTGTCCTACCCAGCCCACCCAGCAGCTGGCTTCTACACACCTGGATGCGCCGTAGCACTGAAGGACTCAGGATGTACATGCCTGCATTGATCTTGTTGGACACAAACACCTGCGGCTTCTCCACGAACCGGTGAATGCGGCCTGTGTCTGCCTCACACACCACCACACCGTACTTAGAGGGTTCCTCCACTTTGGTCACCTGAGTGCAGGGGGACTTCAGGCCTAGTCCAGTACTCCTGAGCCTTGATGTACATGCTGTCCTAAATTTCCCACGCTTTGTCCCCAATGCTTAAAGGCACAAACTGCACAGCTCTACACCCACACCACCACCGGGTAGTTCAAGGCTGCAGAGTGGGAGACACTGGGCATGAGGACATGAGTATCAGAGAAAGAAAACGTGCTATCTTACCACAATGGAGCCCTCCTGACCGTGGTGCCGGTGGAATTGCACCATGGCTTCGAAGGGGAAATCGCAGATCACGTCACTGTTGAGGACGAAAAAAGGGTCTGCAGTCTCACAGAGCAAGTCTCGGGCCAGGGCCAGGGGCCCAGCTGGGGGAAACGGAGGCCACCATCATCTTGAGGGTCTGAGCCCCTGGAACCAGGCTCAGCAATCCCCATCCAAGCTTAATCTTGCCCTTTCCTGGCCCTAAACCCTCTCCAAGGGATCTTGCTGTCTCTCCTGACCTGTCCCCAGAGGCTCCTCTTCGTGGGACATGGAGATTCGGATTCCTAGCTGGAAGGGAGAAACGCCCCGTCAGTTTCCTCTCATCAGAGTGAAGAGCAGGGACCAAGGGAAAGGGCCAAAAGTCAGTGAGTGCCTCACCTTTTGCTCCTGCGCTTTCATTTCCTTCTCCAACACCTGAGACATATAACTCACGGCCAGAATCACGTGGTCCACGCCGGCCTGGGGGACAGAACAGCGCCCGCCGCCAGGCAGGCTCAGCCGAAGGCACGGACGTCCCCGATGCCCAATCCCTGGCCAATCCCACGACCTACCAAGACCCCGACCCGGGCCTTACCGCAGCCAGCGCCTCCACTTGATGCAGCAAGATGGGCTTATTGCAGAAGTCCACCAGCGGCTTCGGGATGCTTAGCGTCAGCGGCCGCAGACGCGTCCCATAACCGCCCACCAAAATCAGTGCCTTCATTGCACCTGTGGGCGGCCGAAGAGTGAGTCCGAGGCTCCGAGGTGTCCACGGCCCGCCTAGCGGAACCCTGCCGCACACTCCCGCCGCCGTGCCCTTCACTAGCCAGACTGATCAACTGTGACTCTGCCCTGTCCGCCCAGTCCGCGATAACGTTAGCTCGGCGGCCACAGCAAACGGGAACGCTACGCCGGACAAGAGAGCTTCGGGCTCCTACCTCCGGCTGGCGGCGGGCGGGAAGTGACGTGATGCTCGGGCAGACCAATCAGCTGTGGTATACGTGGCACGCCGTCCACGTAGGCGCGCCGGGACGCGAGGCTCCTACAGACGCAGCCAATGAGAGCCGAGCGCGCCGGGCTGCCATGGGAACCGGGACCCGGACCTGCGGGTCAGCTAGCCATTGGCGGATCCAAAAGAGGAGCTGGCGCCAAGGGCGAGGCTTCCTTTGCGCCGCGCCCCGGCAGATTCCGGCACCACCCCGCCTGACCGGAAAAAAGGGGCAGGGCCGGGTCTGATCAGGCAAGACTCCCGGAGTACGCGGATTTTCTCCCAAGACACGGACACGCGTCAGTTTCTAGCGGATTTATTTTGACATACACGACCTCAGACACAAGCGGGGCGTGTCTGATCAGGCTGGGCCTGATCAGGCAAGACTCCCGGAGTACGCGGATTTTCTCCAAGACACGGACACGCGTCAGTTTCTAGCGGATTTATTTTGACATACACGACCTCAGACACAAGCGGGGCGGGCAGCGCTAGGTGTACAGAAAGGGTGGACTCGGCGCGAGGCCTGACCACTCCCTCCCCTGCACGCAAGTTCCCGAGAAAACGCAACCGCGCCCGGACGTGACCGGAGCCACGTGTCATATCCGGGCGCAGGGCTTGGACGGCGTGGACAGGCTTAGGCAGCTTCCAGGAAAGTGGAGCAGAGAGCGGTCCTCCGGACAAGGCCCTGGAGTTCCCCGAGAAGCAAAGGAACCAGGCCCTACCCATGGTTCTCCCCCAAATTTTCCCCATTAAAACATTTTTTAAATCGGTACAAACGAAACCAAATTGAACAGTTTTAAAGTTCAAAGCAATCTGCATCTAGGAGTGTGCATGTGACCAGATAAGAGCAAGGGAGCAGAGGATACCGAACAAGCCCAGGCCTTTGGCCCCTTAGGAGAATCCCCACGCCCACTGCACAGGCCCGGATGTGAGGGAGGGGTGGGGTCCCTGGCAAGTTGCTACACTGGTCCCCTTCCTCTTTAAGCACCGCCCATCCCACCCCGCTAGGGGGCTGGTGTCGACTTGGCCCACGGAAGCACTATACAGAGGGGTCACTTGGACACCCCAACCCGTGATCCCGTCTTGCACTTTGGTCCCAAGTTGGGGCTGGGAAGGCAGGGCCTGGCAGGGACAGGGCTCTCTGGCACGGAGCAGGGCAAAATAGTGGCAAAGAGCGAGTGCAGACACACATGCCTGCCACCCGTTAGATAACAGGGCTGTGTCTTGCAAATGTTCAAAAGTGCCGAAAAGAAGGGACCCTGCCCTGGGAAAGCAGCAGCAAATACCAGCCCTGCTGTTTTAGTGCCAGGAAAATACTGAATATAAGTGGGTGTAACCTCTCTCACAATGAAGAGCAGAATGGGGCAGCAAATCCCACAATACACTACTTCAGGAAGCACGGCACATCCCCACACTAGGGACGTGCCATCAAGTGGGTCCCGAGTGGGCCCAGACCCTTTGGTTTAGCCTCGGCCTTGCCAGGAAATAACCAGCCACGCTAAGGAAGAGCTACTGCCCCCATGGCTGAAGCCACAGAATAGTACATGAGAGAAGATGCTCTTTACTGACCAGAAACAGACAAGCTGCTCCTCCTGGCCCCCAGGAATGGGAACCTGCCCACCCAATGGCACCAGGGTCAGAGGGCCGAGAGAGATGGGATCCCATCGTGGAGCCCATTTAAGCTGTGTGAGGCCGCATCTCTAAGGAGCAGGAAAGTAGTCCATCAGTTACCGAGGCCTCTCTCAGACTCAGGCTGGCAGGCTTACCATTAATGCCGTAACAGGGACATGCTAGCAGTGACAATGACAGTGGCCCTGGACTCAGAGGGGAGGCCACTAACCTCGGCAACAGCTAGGGGAGCTCCTGGCCACACCTACTAGAGGTGGCAGGTCTCTGTGCCGTTACAGGCTGGCAGCAAAATCACCGAAACCATCGCCAAGGAAGGGGTCACCCCCCTGAGGTCTTCGCTGTGGTACCGTCGGTGCTGAGTGCTGAGGGGGCCACGCTGCAGGCCCACAGAGACGGTGCTGGGCCAGCAGGGAAACACCTCCTCTGACTCATTCTGCTACCACTTTTAAAAGGTAGCACCTGCTGAGGAAGGGCACAGGGGCAAAAACTCACCTCAGAAATGGGGAAGAGGATCTTCTGCTGAGGGAAGCATGAGGGAAATCAATACTCACTACTGAACAAGGCTATACCCCAGGGAAAAAGATCACAGGGGCTGGCACATGGATGAATGGACAGACGGATGGACCCCAGTACTGGTAAGACAAAACTCTCGTTAGCAGAGTCTGGGCATCTGCACCCAGCGCCCAATGTCCTCAAAAGCAAACAAGCCTAAAGTTCTCCCTCACAAGCCTGGAGCTCCTCACAGTGGGCTGCTGCCTTGAGCTTGGCCTGGGGAGAGGTGAGACCCTGAGCGGACCACAGCCTTTGAGCCCTGGAAGGAGCAGTCTCTCCGAGGCAGCAGAGCTGCCCAAAAAGCCAGAGGAAGCAGATTCCTATCCACAGCCCAGGGGCTGCAAATACTGTCTGGGTCAGAGCCATCAGAGGCCCCAAAGCCTGCTGGGAGGCTGACTCTCCTCAGCACACAGAGCAGGGCCCCCTCCAGTGGGGCAAGAGGGGATGGCCTCCTTAGGCAAGGGATCTTGGTGAGAAAGGCTGGCTGGGGTGTGCAGGCAGGAGTAGGTTCAAGTGCCAAACAGTGCCTGGGGATCCCAGAGCCTGCCCTCTGCCATAGGTGGCTTCAGCACAGCTTCATGAATCTAGCCTCATGCCAAGGTCAGAACCAGGAAGGGTCCAGCTCTGTACAGTTGGCCCCTTGGTGCCCTGGGAACACCTGTCAGAGAGATGGGTAATACCCACAGCACAGGTTACAAAGTCCCCCAAGAGATGGGCACCCAACCCTCTGTGACTGAGGAACCAGGGGTGAATGAACATGGAAGGGCCCTGCGCCAACCCAGGGCTTCACCCTGCTACTAGCAGGACCCTGCAGTCACAGCCCCCAAAGACCTGGGCAAGAGAAACCAAAGTCCAAGGGCAACCTGTCCCCGCTGCCAGGCCCACCAGGGGCACCTCTTCCTTCCTAAGTCCACCTGGACACAGCAGTCAGAGCCGTCGAGCTAGGCAGCCTGGCTGAGAGGACGTGTTCTGCCCTCCGTCACTTTATATATATGGATTCCAGGCTACAGCTAAAAACATTTCTTTTAGTTTACACCAAAGAGAAATATAACCCTTTAAAAGCAAGTCTGTGTGTCCTCACGGCGAGTTGAGAGCAATGGTCCCTGCCTGCGGGTAGAGAGGAAGGGGGTCCGGGGGGCCCCGAGCTGGGCCTACTGGTTCTCGTCCCGCATCTGTTCCATGATGCTGATGAGGTTCTCCAGGCCGAACACATAGCCTCGGTCGGGTCCGTCGTGCACTGTGGGGTCATCTCGGAAGCCCTTGAACGTGCTGTGTGCAAAGTCGATCATGCGGACGTCCACCTTGGGCGGAGAGAAGGGGCCCGCCTCCGGGCTGGTGCTGCTGAGGCTGGTGCTAGGGCTACAGGGCGGGGCCACCTCTGGGAGGCTGGTGTCCAGGTGCTTCAGACGCATTTCGGACCTGCGGTCCAGGTAGGACTCAGACCGGCACTCCTTGCCGTCATAGATGACAAGCAGGGAGCTGGAGTAGAAGCGGTAGGAGGCCTGCCGCTCCAGCACGGCCTTCAGGCCCCGCAGTTTGCTCAGGATGGGCTCAAAAAGGTCACGCCGCAGGTCCAGGCCGTTGTGCAGGTACTGATAGAGGGCGTTGCGGAAGCCTTCGATGGAGAGCCCACGGCCATAGTACTTGTTCCTGCAGAGGTAATGCCCCGTGTCCAGCTGGTACACCTAAAACCCCAGGAGACAGGCGGGTGAGTACCAGGGAGGTCTTTAGACCTCACGGGGCCCTGGGCAGGCGCGGTCTGGAAAGTACTTCTGACCAACCTGTGCTTTTCTGCTCCACCCTGCACAGCTGGAGTGAGCAGGCCAAGTTTGCCCTGAGCTTTCCTGTGGTAAAGGCAGGAGAGTGTGGAGACCAGGCCTGCAGGTGTTCCGCCATTACCTGTGGGGATCTCCGGGAGACGAGCTGGACTCAAACTAGGAATATCGATCGTGCTGACAGACGTGAGTCTTAGTTGCCCCAATGTCAAGGCAACAGGCTCACAGTGGTTCTGCACTCGAGCCCAGTCCAGGGTCCCCGGTTAAGGACGAGAGGGCTCAGGGAACAAATCTGCAAACAGGCACTCAGCGCCCCCCACCCCAGGGGACTCATCCTCCCAGAGGAGACTCTGGCCCACTGTGGGCCGAGGGGACCCCTGGCATGGACAGCAAGCAGGCACACACACACAACCCCGAACACGCAAGCACCTAGGCTCTCGCCACGGCCGACTCACCTGCATGCCACAGACCCTGACGCCCAGCGTCGCCGACGTACTCTGCTCGCACTTCCGCATTTGCCGCGCAGCCTTCTCAGCGGATGCGTCATCGCCATGCTGCCGGGTGCCCATCTTCAGGTCCAGCACGCAGGGGTACTTGAAGTGGTGCACCACGTTCTCAAGCAGGAGGAACTCTGGGCCGCGGTCAAGGGGAATAACGACCATACTCGCCAGCAGTCCCAGCCAGCAAAGGACAATCCAGTTTTACTCCAAAAGAAAGCACTCCCTGTGCTCGCTTCGGCAGCACATATACTTAAAAAAAAAAAAAAAGAAAGCACTCCCTTCTAATGTAACGTGTGTTCACCTCACAGACTCTCAAATGTGGGTGTCACACAACTGGCTTATTATTTCTTTGAAAACATTTTTATTATGGGAAAACACATACACCATTTACCAGGTTAACCATCTTTAAGTATGCCAACTATCACCACCATCCAATCTCCAAAACCTTTTCATCTTCCCAAACAGAAATTAGAAACTGTTCGGGAGTGTGTGTGTGTGTGTGTGTGTGTGTGTGTGTACGCACACGCGAACACATGTACACATGTGTATTTCTCCCTTCCCAATAGATAATATTGAAACAATAACTCTTATTCCTCCCCCGCCCCTCATCCCCTGGAAACCACTATTCTACTTTTTGTTGCTATGAATGTGCCCGTCCTAGGTACTTCATATCAGCAGAGTCATAGAATATTTTCCCCTTTATATCTGGCTACTTCACTTAGCAAATTGGTTTCGAGGTTCATCCATACTGTAGCATGTGACAAAATTTCATGCCTTTTATGAATAAATTTTAATCGTATGTATTTGCCACATTTTTTGATGTCATCATTTTAATTTTATTCTTTAGCTCTGTCTTGCAGGCATACAGAAGTAAACCAAAGAAAATTTGGGAGTTTCACATACATCTCTAGCACCATCAATAAACCAAGACCCTGCTCAATCCAGTGCCTCATTCAGTCCTAAAAAGTAAGAAACTTCCTTTGTAGCTCTACTGCAAAAATGACTCAGATTTAACATTCCCAAACAGGAATCTTTAGAAAAATCTGGATTTAAATTTCACTCTTGCCATTTTCTGACTAAACTTCAAGCCATATAGTTAAACTTATCCCTTAGTACTTCCAGGATCTTCTGTTTACATCCAGGACTTCATCTACATCTCCTGTCTGCAATGATCTTAGATAAAGGTACTGGCTTGTCACAGGTCTGCCAATAGTCATCATCGAGGCTCACAGACAAGCCCTCAGTTCCACATTTTGAACTATGGAGCAATCACCTGGTCTTAGAGGGTAAGACCCTCAGCATCACTCTGATGATGAACATTTTCATATCCTCTAACCCTTTAAAGAGTAATGTGAAATTCATTACATGAGGCTTTTAACTAGCCTCATTGCCTGCTATGATTTATAAACAAGCAAGAATAAAACTCGAAGAAGGCTGCAGTGGTATCTCACGATGCCTGGGGCGTAGGACCCTGCCTTTCCACTCACTGGCTCTGGGCATAATACATCCCCCCGTGCTTCCACACACTCATCTATAAATGGGAGTCAGAACAGTTCCTCCCTCAAAAGACAGGAAAACTGAGTAAGTACATATGAAGTGCTCAGCACACTTCCCCTCAGTTTCTCAGTAAGTCTTAGTTATTTATTGTCCACTGTTTCAAAACACTAACCCATTTTAAGAGTTCTCATTTCATAATACTTTTTTTACCTCTGCTATCTTAAAACTATTTTACATTGGTATATTGTTTATCTTTAGAAAAAACACTAAAACGCATTTTTTTAAAAAATATCTGCTGGGAGGGGAGAAATACACATGGGTACATGTGTTCATATGCGGATACACACATACACACCCCTGATTCTAGACATGCACTGATAAATATGGTAGCCACTATCCATACCTGCTGACTTAAATGCAGATTTTAATTAAATAAATTAAAAATTGAGTAACTCGGTCACAGCAGCCACATTTCAGTAACAGTATGGCTAATGGCTAGCACAGATTTTAGCACGGGTTCTTCCATCGTCACAGAGTTCTACTGGATAGCACTTTTCTAGACTGCTAAGTTTAAGCTTCAGTCTTACCAGGCCCAAAAGGCAGGGGGGAAAAGAATGACGAAAATATGAAGAAGAGCCTATGGTAAAGGGAGATAAGAACAAAAGACGAGCCCCGGAACAGAGCGGGTGCTGACCATGGTACCGGGAGGCGCCCTGCCATAGAAGCCATGGTCCCAAGTAGCAGCGCTGCTGGAGGAGCAGTGACAAGGATACTGTAGAGCTTTCGGTCCTTGGACTCGGAGCGCATGCGGCTCAGCTGCTGCTTGTGGCAGCGCAGGCTCCAGGGGTTGTGGCTGATCTTCTCAGAACTCAGGCCACTGTTGCCATCTAGCATCTGGAAAGGGACGTCCGAGTGGCTGTGTAGCTCCACCTTTGGACTCTTTGCCTCTTGGGGGCTAAGAAGGAAGAACATATACATTGCTAAGGGGCTCAGATGAGTCATCCTCTGGGGTCTCACTACATAGGGTTGGGGAGCCTGGATCAAGTCTAACGTGCATCCACAGATCTTTCTGAAGGGAGACACATGGCCCCAGGAGCATGGGCCCCTTCGAGTGGGTAAATGGTGTAAGTAGTAAGGGGCGAGAGCGTGCAGCCAGCGCTGCTAAACTGATCTGATCTGATGAGCGAGAAACTGTGTGTGGCCACGTCTAAGAAATGCCCTAATTCTAAGTCAAGCCACAGAGCAGTCTAGTTACTGATTTTTTTTTTTTTTTTTTTTTGGCCATGCTGCACAGCTTGCAAGATCTTCATTTCCCGGGGCTCGAACTCAGGCCCTCGACAATGAATGTGCCAAGTCATAATCATTGGACTGCCATGGATTCCCTCACTGAAACTTATTTTTGAGTGAGATTAAGTATGTACAAAGTAATTTAATCATATAATTTTGATTTCACTTTGGTTCAAAAAGCTCACATTATTTTTTGTTTACATTAGTTTTATTTATTTATTTTTACAATTCAGTAGTTTGTTTTTTTTTCAAGTAGAGTCACAAGGTTAGAAAACATCACCACTATCTAATTTTTATAAATTTTCATCACGCTCACAACAAATCTTGTCACCATTAGCAGTAGCAACTTCTCATCAACCCTGCCCCCTCAACCCCTGGCATTCACTGACCTACTTTCTGTCTCTTGGACAGAAAAGATGTGGATTTACCGATTCTGAACATTTTAAGTAAATGGAACCATACAATATGTGGTTTTCTGTGACTGGCTTCTTCCACTTGACATATGTTTTCAAGGTTCATTCATAGTGTAGCCTGTGTCAGTATTCCATTCCTTCTCGCTGCTGAGTGATATCCAATACCACATTTAATTCATCCACTCATCAACTGATAGACATTCAGGCTGTTTCCAGTTTGGGGCTATTAGGAATAACGCTGCTATAAATATTTGCATACACAGTTTACACATGACTATTTTCCTTCAGTTCTCTTGGGCATATACCTAGGACTGCAGTTGCTGCATTTAACTTTTTGAAAAACTGCCTAAATTGTCTTCCAGAATGCCAGCACTATTTTACATTCCCATCAGCAACTCAGGAGGATTCCCGTTTCTCCATAACCTCAACAAAACTTTCACTGTCTATCCTTTGGACTGTGGCCACGCTTGTGGGGGTTCACATTTTTTGCATGATATATCAAGATAAATAATTATTTTTCCTGATCTGTAAGAAAATTCAAATTCCAATTCAATACACTGAATTTTAGATGCAGGGCAAGGGTTAATGGTGATATCAGAGTCTCAGAGATCTGACTCCAAAACCCTTAGAGCATGGGCCTGGCTGCACTCACTGCCTCTGGGCTCTGCGGTCGGGCCAGTGCATCCACCTCTGCCTTGGGAAGCAAGACATAACAAAGCTGGAGGAAAACAACAGCGTGTTCTTGCTTCCAAAGAGCTGAGAGAACTCCATTCTCTCTCTCGACCAGTACAGCCAAACTCAGAAGCGGGTTTCACTGGAGCGATGGAACACGCGGGCGGCAGGTGGCACGATGGGGTGAACCTGTGAACATCAGCCATTGTCCCTCCACCTTGAGCCCTGCTTCCCCGTGACGCATCAGGACACTAGAGATACGCTGAGTATCTGTGCTCATAGCACCAGACGTGAACTGCCCGCCCTGCTCACCACCCCCTTACCTCTCCGAGGTTTCGAGGGGCAGGCTGGCTTTCTCCTCCTTGTGGTCACTGCCACTGCCCGACCGGTGCAGGCTCCGGCGGGAGTGCTTGCGCCGAGGCTGCTCCCGCTCCGGTGTGTCATCCGGCTCCACGGTCTCACTTTCCACGTACGGGTAGGCCACCAAGTTGATGTAACCGTCACTGTCCCCCTCGAAACAGACGGATACCACTCCTATTGGGGAAAAAGAGGCAGCCAGTCAACAAATGTCCACCGAGGCTGGGTCCATTCAGCACAGATTGCTGGCCCTTGCTGGCCCTCCACACACAGTCATCACCTGCCCTGAAGCCACTGTAGGGACAATGAGTGGCGGGCATCTTTCCAGAACATACCTCACCACTCATTCCTCATCCTTAGTCCACCATTCACCTTTGATTTTGGATCAATTCATTTTTACTTCCCATCCTCTTATCTCTCTTGCTTTCAACTATTGCCTGCTGTACCATTCAGAAGAACTGCATCTTCCCACTGACACATCCACACCAACATAATCTAACCTCCACTTACTGAGCCCTACACTGCTGTCATCTCCTCTGTCTTCTAGATCCGGTTTCCTTCTGCCTGACAGTGTCATCAAGAGAGACATCAAGACTCCTCCAAGACAGCCCTCAAAAACATGTCTCTGCACTGAGGATCAGGCTAGTCTAGGCTCACCAGGCAGAACTTCGGCCTCAGCAAAGCACCAGCATTCCAAAGTGGAAACAGCTATTTTCCACACAGTACTCATGCAAGTTTGTTGTGTCCATTTTTATCAAACAGCTTGTCCTTGGTTTCTTCTGGATCATTACCAAAGGAGCTGAAACACAGCACCTAGAAATCTAACTCAATGAGTTTCTTTGGTTGTTAAAAAGGTCCAGGCTGCCCTTCATCTGATTTCCATAGTCCAACCTACTATCAGCTACATGTCTCGTTTTACACTCTTGGTGTGCAAAATCAGCATTATGATCTGACAATCGGTGACAAGCCTTTAAGAATATGTCAGTATGCCAGACCAAGAACATCCTTTTCTTTGGCCCATTTCCTTCTCCAGGAGGACACTGCTCTTAAACCCTGGTCTCTTTTAGGAGGGAAAAAACCCTTGAAACATCAACGTGTAATGGATTCTTCTTTTCTCACATTGCTTAAATGCACACCTCACTTCAGTGGGCTTCACAACTGTACCCTGGCTTCCTTACATAGGTAACTTGCCTCTCCTACAGGCTTCCGCCTTCATAACTTCTTCCCTTTGTCTTTTGCAGAGCTTCAATTCTGTTCAAGCCTGAATGCCCCCAGTCTACAATATTCTTTGTTTCCTGGGCTCCCCCTCGTGCTCTGATGTGGAGTGTTCTCCAGGCCTGCCACGGAGCTCCCACGCTGGAGCTGACCAGAGTCAGAGCTGTTCCTTCTACGATCCTCTCCTTTCCCCCCGTTCCCTTGGCTTCCTCCTAATCTGAGTGGGATACATCTTCAAGTAACTTCCTAACAAAAGAGGGTTCAGGATGTCAATTTTCTGAGTTCTTTGTGGGAACCCTACTCCAACAAGTGATGGATAGTTTAGCTGAAGACAGAATTCTATGTTGTCTGCAAATAAAGACAGCTTTACTTCTTCCTTCCCAATCTGAATGCCTTTTATTATCTTCCTGCTTACCTGTACTGGCCAGAACCTTCAAGTTAAATGTTAACTAGAAATGGAGAGCACAGACATTCTTATCTCGTACCTTGATCTTAGGGGCTAAAGTGATTGTATTATTGCTGAGTATGAAGCTAGCTGTAGGTTTTTCATAGATGCCTTCTATCAGGTTTGAGGAACTTTCTTTCCATCCCTAGTTTGCTGCGAGTTTTGTTATTGTATCAAGAATAGATACTTGAAACAGATGGTCAACAGATACATGAAAAGATACTCCACATGGCTAATTATTAGAGAAATGCAAATCAAAATTACAAGGAGATACTACCTCACATGTGACTCATGGCCAATCATGAAAAAAAAATCTACAAATCATATATGCTGGAGAGGGTATGAAGGAAAGGGAACCCTTCCACACTGTCGCTGGAAATGTAAATTGGTACAGCCACTATGAAGAACAGTATGGAGGTTCCTTAAAACCTAGAGCTGCCATATGATAACAGCAATCCCACCCCTGGGCATGTATCTGGACAAAACAGTAATCTGAAAAGATACATGCACTCCTAAGTTCATAACAGCACTGTTCACAATAGCCAAGACATGAAAACAATCTTAATGGTCATCAAAAGATTACTGGATAAAGACGTGGTATGTATATACAATAGAATACTACTCGGCCATAAGAAAGAATGAACTAATGCTATTTGCAGCAACGTGGATGGACCTAGAGATTGTCATACTGAGTGAAGTAAGACACACAAAGACAAATGCCATATGGTGTCACTTATATGTGGAATCTCAAACATGACACAGATGAACTCATGTGTCCTGTGAAACAGAAACAAACTCACATACAGAGAAGAGACTTGCGGGGGTGGGGGGACAGGAACAGACTGAGAACCTGGGATGTGCAGATGCAAAGTATTATATATGCATAATAAACAACGAGGTCCTAGTACAGCACAGGGAACTGTATTCAGTATCCTGTGATAAATCATACTGGAAAAGAATATTAAAAAGAACAGGCATATATGTATACTGAATCACTGTGGAAATCAGGTGATGTTTATCCTTTGGGGTTTGGCTTCTTTCTTTCACTTAGCATAATGTTTTCAATGTTCATCCACATTGTAGCATGTGTCAGAACTTCATTTGTTTTTATGGCTGAATACTATTCCACTGTAAATGCATGCCATTTATCTGTTACGTTAATGTATTTGGTTTACCAGTTCATCTGTTGATGGACGCTTGGGTTGCTTCCACATTTTGACTATTATGAATAATGCTTCAGTGAGTATTACTTTACATGTATCTGTTTGAGTCCCTGTTTTCGATTCTTTGGGGTATATATCTAGGCATGGAATTGCTGGCAATTTCTGTGTTTTAATGTTTTTGAAGCACTGTCAAACTGTTTCCTACAGTGGCTATTCTATTTGACATTCTTACCAGCAGTGTTCCTATTTCTCCTTATCTTTGCCACACTTCTCTTCTCCCTTTTAACAGCCATTCACTGGGTGAGAGAAGTCTCTCCTGTGGTTTCAATTTGCATTTCCCTAATGACTAGTGATGTTGATTGTCTTTCCGTATGTTTGTTGGTCATCTGCTTGTCTTCTCTGGAGAAATGTTTATTCAAGTCCTTTGACCACTTACGAATAGGGCTGTTTCTTAACTCTTAATTGGCAAAAAAGAGCTAGAGTAGTTTCTTAGAGCACTGAAGTTTTGTCCGTTGTTGTTTTTTACCTCAGGGTTTTTGCTTATCCTTGGAAGCTTGGAGTGTTCTTTCCATTGTCCTTTGCCCACAGCTGCTCCTCATTCTCCAGTCCTTTGAGTCTCCCCAGACACTCCTTCCCCAATCATCCTATATCAAGGGCTCTGGTTTGGAAGCTTTATTACTGTCAATTACAGATTACTTATTTAACTCAAAGTACTTAACACAACCTATAATTGTTTTGTCTATAATTTGTTTATTCTTTCTCACATTAGCATGTAAGCTCCATGAAGATATGGGTCTTTTTCATCTTCTACACTAATGAGCACAGGGGCTGGCATCCAGTAGATGCTCAGTAAATACTAGATAAATGAATGAGGCAAGGTTCTGAAAAACGATACAAGGCATTTAGCACTACAAGCAGTAACACTTGATGACTACAGCTGGTCATATTAAATAAACAAAAATCCCTCTTCAAACCTACTGCCAAAATATAGAATATTATTGGCATTTTTCCTTAGCTGAGTTTTAAAAACACCTGTGCTTCTGGCAATAAAGAAATGTGTATGTGATTGTGGGTTAGAATTAATATATGCATTTTCTAAACCTCTGTGTTGAAAGGGCCTAAAAGCAAAGCCACTCCAGTGACAATCAGAACATCCAGCACCAAGATCTTGTTTTTTCTAACCATCATTCATACAATACAAGGAAGAAAAGCTTGTTACAAAGTCTGGTTCCTGAATCAGGGCAGAAAAAATACAAGATGAGCCTGGAATATCTCGTGGTAACTGAAAGTAATGAACAGCCAAAAATGATGAGGGGTCTATGTCAAAAGTACACAAGAGCTAATGTTAAGGAGTCCCAGTGTCCAAATCTAGAATAATTTGAGGAATAAAATACATACGTCCACACTGATAGATAAATGGGTGAGGAGGGACAATTCTCCCTTACAGAACTGTAATGTATTTTAACTGCTAAGTATAGAAGAAAAGATGAAAAGAGATGTCATCATTAGGCATGCAATTTTGTTGTTGTTCAGTCGCTAAGTCATGTCTGACTCTTTGCTACCCCATGGACTGCAGCATGCCAGGCCTCCCTGTCCCTCACTCCGCAATTTAGTAATTATCACAGGAAAGAACCACTGATCAATTGGAAAACTAGTATGCTCCGAAGCAGGATATCCAGAGAGTCCCAAGGTATCTCTCCACATGAAACTCCTTAATTACAACAAGAAAAGTCATAATTTTACAGTGCAAAAGCCAGGCAGACACCATCTTAAAGCAATCAAAGTTAAATCACCAGTAACAAGAGATGGGCCCCCTGACATGAACTGAAGAGGACACTGGATCGTTTCTACTGCCCAAAATACAGAACCTCAATCTAATCATTAGAAAGAGAAAACAAATCCAAATTTAGGGACAATCTACAAAATAACTACTAGTGCTCTTCAAAAGCATCAAGGTCATGAAAGACCAAGAAAGAGTGAGAAACTGTCCCAGACTGGAGGAGGCCAAGGAGGACCAAATACAACGTGAAATCCAGGACCTGAGAAATGACATAAGTGAGAAAACGGCCAAATCTGAATACAGTGTACAGGTTAGCTCATAGTATTACACCAAAGCTCCTTTCCTTGCTTTGGTAATTATAAACCATGATATGGTTATGTATCTTTTAATGATGCTTTTATTCATTAATACTAGACAGCCAACCTAAATAAAGCCTTTGATTTCAGTCTACAACAGTTATGAAATAGCAGCATTCTTGAAATCTAAACCCTTTAAAACCAGGTACTAAAATTCACGTAAGGGACTTAAGGGCAGGGTGTAAAGGGCCAGGTTTTCATAGGTCTCACCCGTTCCTCGTGCTGCACCACACTGCAGCCTCCTGTCTGCTGGAGCGCAGACCACAGCACAGTTTCTGCACAGTCAGTTCACTCCCAACAAGCCAGGGGCTCTTTGTGAAAGCTGAATTTATGGAGCAGAACTCAGGGGCTTCCTCCTTCTAGCTGAAAAATACCTCTTCCTACCCAGCTACCAATAGGGATTACATCTATAGCATTATGCTTCTGGTCAAACAGAGAAAACCAAAAATTGTCTTATGTTCCCTTCTCCTTCAATGGGATACATCATTGGGACACCGAACTTCATTTGAGTCTTTAACACATTCTTCAGAATTAGAGTAACACCCAGCTGACTCATGACAGGGCTGTTTTTTCGTCTGCTCACCAAAGCAGTCACCAATTTTCTGGCATGCTTTCATTGAGTATGTGTGAACAGTAGAGAGGACCCTATAGTGGTCACAGAGCAGCCAGTACAACACAAGCAGGAGAAGGGAGGGGAGGAGAGGGAAGGGGAGGGGAGGGATGAGGAGGGGAGGGGAGGATGGGAGGGATGAGGAGGGGAGGGATGAGGAGGGGAGGGGAGGATGGGAGGGATGAGGAGGGGAGGGATGAGGAGGGGAGGGGAGGATGGGAGGGATGAGGAGGGGAGGGATGAGAAGGGGAGGGATGAGGCTGAGTTTGTGTTGATCAAGATGTCTTTCAGTGCCCTGTAATCCCTTCCAAACACTGAATTTCAGCCCACTGTGCTGGAAGCTGAAGCAGTGGGTTCATCAGCTTGGATTACATTGGTTACATCCAAATCCACTTCTGGCATCTGAATCATCTTGGAGAGAACCATCAACTGCAGCTTTCCATTCACACAGATATTTTCAAATATCATCTTGGTGGAAAAAGTAAAAATAAACCATCATCCTGGCAGAATTTAAGAGGTTGAAGACGCTTCCTGAATCTCACCCAGGGCTGATGGTCTTGCCATGCACAAAGGAAAGCCAGTACAGGCCTCTCCACAGAGAGGTGAGCTGCACAGTGACGGCTTCACTCGGTACACTGGCATCATGGGAGCACTAGAGAACCTCCATTACTTTTTCAACTTTTCTGTAATTTTACATTTCAAAATAAAAAGTAAAGGAATTCTCTGGTGGTCTAGTGGTTAAGACTGTGCTTCCACTGAAGGAGACATGGGTTTAATCCCTAGTCAGAGAACTAAGCTCCTCATGCCCTCAGAGCAGCCAAGAAAAAAGTAAAACCCCTATGGTATCAGTCTTGGAAATACACAAATCGAACCCATCATATCTTCCATTTTCTTGGGACTTCATTTGACTTAAAAAAAAGAAGAGATCAGTTTCAATTTACTTATATTTTTGAGAAAGTATATTTACTCTTCCCTAGTGAAAATGCAGCCTGAGGAAAGAAAATCAAGCAGATACTAAAGACTTGTTATGGGTTTTAGACTTCTGTTCCCCCAAGCTGAGTCAGTTGGAAGGAAAACCGAACCAATGTATGACTGATAATCCTTCCCTGGGTGGCACCTTGAGATTCTAACTAGTCCAAATTCTGGTGGTTGTGATTTAGAAAACATTTCTCTGCAGCCTGGGGTTCCACTTCATTTTTAAGGATTTTTTTTCTTCCCTTAGCATCAGAAGAGGACTCCATGAGCTAACAGGGCTTGTAGTTTTTTTTCCTGGTTTTGGCATTTTTATAGCAAAAGATTTGGCCATGATGTATTGAGTGTGGATGGGTGGGTGGCTGAAGCTACATTTATAAAGCATTTGTAACTTGTTTCTTAGCCACTTGGAGTCGGCAGTGTGTTTGATTCTCGCTTCTCTCTCGTTTTGCAGCGTTAAGAGTATTTATTCTTCCAAACTCAATATGCTTCTGATTCTGTTCTGAAAACAGTAACAAACCAACCGATTCAAAACTGCACAAAGGACTTGAATAGACACTGCTCCAGAGAAGATACACAAATAGCCAATGGCACATCAACACCATTCATCAGTCATTAAGAAAACATGTACATAACAATGGGATACCACTTCACACCCACTTGGGTGGCTACACAGTTGTTGCTATTGTTTTTAATGGAAAATAAGGGTTTGTAAGGATGTGGAGAAAAAGAAACATTGCTGGTAAGAATGTCAAATGGTAGGCTAATATGGAAACCAGTTTGACAGTTCTTCAAAAACGCTAAACACAAAATTACCATACGATCCAGCAATTCCACTCCTAGGTATATACCCAAAAGAACTGAAATCAGGGACTCAAGAAGGTATTTGTAAGGTAATACTTACAGAGACATTATTCTTAATAGCCAAAAGGTGGAAACAACTCAGGTGTCTATCAACAGATGAACAGATAAATAAAATACAGCTTATATTTACAATGGAATAGTATTCAGCCGTAAAAACAAATGCAGTTCTGACACATGATGAACCTTGAAAACATTATGCTAAATGAAATAAGCCAAATCCAAAAGGAAAAACATTACATGATTCCACTTGTATGAAATATCTAAAATGGGCAAATTTATAGAGACAGAAAGTAGATTAGAGAGTACCAGGTGAGGGGGGAAATGAGTTATTTAATGGGTACGGAGATTTTGTTTGAGGTGATGTAAAAGTTCCAGAAATAGATAATGGTAATGGTATACAGCATAGTGAATGTATTTAATGCCACTAAATTAAACACTTAAAAATGGTAAATTTTGCTGTATAATTATACTTTAATTTTTTAAAAAGCTGCATCCACCTTAAAAAAAGGTTAAATTTTATGTTATGTATATTTCACCACAATAAGAGAGTTAAGGAACAAAAGCCAATACCAATATGGACTGTTTTTCTAAATCGATCTCCCAAGTAAAGCACGGTGCAAACATGACTGAATTCACACTGCTTTGGAAAAGGTAAAAAAAAAACACAACACAGGGCACGTCCCAGCAGTCCAGAGGTCAGCTCAGTGCTTCACTGCAGCGGCCTGGATTTAATCCCTGGTCAGGGAACTAAGTTCCCACAAGCCATGCAGCACGGCCAAAATAAAAAGAACACAGAAAACGTAATTTATACATGCATGGATGCGTACTAAGTCACTTCAGTTGTGTCTGACTCTCTGCGACCCTATGGACCATAGCCCACCAAGCTCCTCTGTCCATGGGATTCTCCAGGCAAGAATACTGGAGTGGGTTGCTGTGCCCTTCTCCAGGGGATCGTCCCAACCCAGGGATCGAACCTGCATCTCTTATGTCTCCTGCATTGGCAGGCAAGTTCTTTACCACTAGTGCCACCTGGGAAGCCTCAACTTATACATGAGGGTCAATAAAAATGTATACACACAGTGACAAAAATCAGGTTTTAAAACAAAGTGACTTAAATTCTGATATACATTCATGGGGTTCTGGCCTATCAAGTTATATTATAAAGCAGATTATTTTTCCTTTAAAAGTTAGGACCTCCAGGCCCCAGTCCTTCTCTAAACTTCCTACTATCCATTCACCCCCAGCACACACACACACAAGCTCCACAGCACCTCCTCACCAGCTACCTCATCCCGAGCCTGGAGAGCATCCAATTCCTTCTCTGGGAGCAGAGAAGGGCTGCCCCTTCTCTCCTAGATCATCCCAGCCAACAGGGAAACCTCCTAGACAACAGCATGCTCTTCGCCAACGGGACTTAATGCTGTGAATTCTTCTCGGGTTTACCTATCAATGGACTCAGTTTTCAGGAAATAAAGACCTCGCTGATGCTTTCAAATTTTGTTTAACAAAGTGACTTAGCTGCACAGAGACAACAGAGACCTACAATCATATCACGTGGCCGGAAGAACAAGGAAAATTGGGCTGAGGGCCTATATGCTGCTGCTCTCTCCCAACTGGCCAGTGACTGACCTTTGTACTCAGGGGTGAACTCCTTCATTTCGGGAGGGAGGGACTCGTAGAAGCGCTGCTCCCGGGAGATGAGGGGCTTGCACACAGTGTGGTCGTCGTAGCGCATCATGCTGCTGTGTCCGCCCACCTGGTGGATGAAGGGCTCCAGGAGGACTCCCCGGTCTCCGGCCCGACTTGCGTTCTTGCCATACTGCCCCACTTCCATGGTTTGACAAACACACATTGCGTTGGGGGCCAGTTGCACACTGAGGCCAGAGGATGTAGCACATGAGCCACGAAAGGAGAGCTACGCAGAAGGTCCTGGCAGGCTGAAAACCAACGGTCAGAGTCTGCTCAGCTTATTCTTCTCTCCTAACAGGGAAGAGAGGAAAAGAGGGAATCAAAACACCCGGCAAGCTCCAGTTTCTCTGGAGTTCACAGAATATCCACTCCTGAGGAAGAACAGGGGTGTGTCTTGCTCCCTGCTATGTGTTCCCCAGAAGGACAACTGTCGGATACCTGGGAGTGAGCTGGGCTGAGCTCTGCTGAATGGTGCAATGCTGGTCGCCTCCACCCATCTTTTGTACCATTCTGTCTGGATTTCTCACGACACCCAGTACTGCCAAGAGTCTCTCCCTGGCTCAAAGAAAGGGTTTTACCTCCAAAATCAGGTCACATGAGATTCCCAACTTTTCTGCTTAAGGTGTCAAGGATCTGGCAGGGAAAGCCATTCCCTCCTGAATTGTAGAAGCATAAAAAGATTTTGTTTTCCCCCAAAGGAATTCAGACTTCATATTTCTTCTACTTTAAATCTATGGTCATCAACTTATGACCATGCCAAGCACCACAGAGCTTCCCTTCCTGTTTGATTCTACACAAACAGCGGGACACAGAAAAGCTCTTTGTACTTAAATAACCTCCTTTTAATATAAGTTTTCCCTCAAGAAAGTTACTATAGTGCAACACTTAATAATGAATATATCTTTTAAATTAGGAATGTAGTAGGTAGGCAGGTGGTGGAGCGAAGGACAGCAAGTTTGGGATGAACAGAGGCAAACTATTATATACAGGATGGATAAACAGCCTCTTACTGTACAGCACAGGGACCTATACTCAATCCCCTGTGATAAACCATAATGGAAAAGAAAATGAAACACAGCACGTATAACTGAGTCACTTGGCTGTACAAAAGAAATTAACATGGTACTGTAAATCAATTATACTTCAATAAAATTTTTAAAACTTAAAAAGGAACATAGTAGGCAAGACATCTGAAAGATCAAGACTGTAAGAAAAATATTTATAGAGCAGAAATACGGCTTTACCTGTAAGAGATAAACTATTAGTTTTTCTGAACCTCCTAATTACGGGCAAAATGAGCTATGCTATGCTGTGCTTAGTCGCTAGTCGTGTCTGACTCTTTGCGACCCCATGGACCGTAGCCCGCCAGACTCCTCTGTCCATTGGGATTCTGCCAGCAAGATACTAAGGTGGGTTGCCACGCCCTCCTCCAGGGGATCTTCCTAACCAGGGATTGAAGCCAGGTCTCCCGAATTGGAGGTGAATTCTTTACTTTCTGAGCTACCAGGGAAGCAAAATCAGCTATATAATAACACTACTGCAAAATGTAAAATTTTCTTTACTCCAAAGCTGTCCAGGAAACTATGTGCTATCAACACCATTCCCACTCCCCCAAATGGATCAGCATCCCTTTAAAGGTATTCATTTTAAGTTCTCCTTCGGGATATGGCTCAGACTCCATTCTCTTCGTACAAGTTTGATGCACACCTCTGCGTCCCCTGTGGCATCCTGTGCCAAGTCTACAGCAGCAATACGTCCACTGTCCTGCCATCTATTTGTCATCTGTCACCACAACCAAACCATTCTCTCTGATTAACTCCAACTCGGGTTTGAGGCAGTTCCTGGCACAGAGCAGTGCTCACCAAAAGAAAGAAAAGCTTGTTACAATGAATTAAATAATCCGAGGAAGATGACCACAGTGAGTAAAAGCACAACTATATGAAAACAAAACATGAAAGGAGTGTCAGTGCTTAGGACACGAATCAACTGCAGAAGGCTTTCCTCAGGGTTCCTGGAGGTGCCCCCGTGGCAGGAGACTTCAGGTAGCAATGCCAAGTGCTTCCTGCCCTGCCTCCTCCCCTTTACCCCGGGATGGCCTCTGATCACAGATGGGATACCAGGAAGGTGCTATGCTGTCTAGCCTGTGTCAGTGGGTATCTGGTTTAGGAGAGGGGGTCAACAGTGCCAAGTACCCCAGAGGAGTCAGGCATTAGAGCCATTCCCCTGGACTCTGAGTTCAACATTCTGCAGTCTTTTTTGGGATCCTCTGCAGCCTCCACAGGACCGAAAGGCAGAATTCTGTCCGATCTCCAGTCAGATCTGGCCTTCTGATATTGTTTCCACAGGATGTCTACATAAAGTCATGGTACTGTTTCTGGGTCTGAAATACTTTCTGGGAAATAAACATGTAAAATATACCATGTTTCTACAGCTCTGTTTTGGCATTTCTTTTAAATAACCTGGGAACCTGAAAAAGTGGACATACCTACTGGTCTACAAGGTGCAGAGCCTTGTAATGACTTACAAGTAAGAAACTTCAATTTTCCTTGTGAAGACATGCCTGCTGCCAACTCTGTGGGGTATGCTGATGGAGGTGAAGGGCTTGGGCTTTCCTCGCCTACTGCACAGTCCTGAAGGTTCTATCAAAAGCTCTGACTCGTTCTGATAAACAACCAGAGGCTGTTCTTGACATCTGGGGCCCACCAAGGCCCACTGAAAAACCTGTGCGCTGAGAGCTATGGATGACGGCGTCTAGCTGCACTACTCCTTTCCAACAGAGTCCCAATGTTGTTCACGTACACTGAACAACACCTTTCATGTGTTCTTCACATTGTTCCTTGAGCCAAACTTCAAGGGAACATGAAACTCCATTCAAGCTCAGCGAGAATCCTGAACATTACTTCATTTCTTATGAATTGACTTAGGAAAAAGCACGTAACTCTTTTTCCCAATGAGATGAGGGGAAATTGGCCAGAGGTTCTCTGGGAACTTATCCTGCTCTTCACACACGAGAAGGGCACCTCCTCTTCCTCAGGTTATTATTCCGATATCTGGATGTGCCATCTGAGACTACTGCAGCTACCCCATGACTCTCAAACATCCCTGCCTAGGACAAGGCCAACACGCCGAGCACACAGACCAGGAAGAAGAAATCAGGGCTCCTGAAACTGTCACTGAAGTACTGGATATCCTGTTATGTAGCAAAAATAAGTTTCCCTTTATTCTTCAAGCCAGTCGTATTAAGGTACTCTGTCACTTGTAATCAAAACCATCATAAATGAAAGGACAGAAATAGTTGCATCAAAATCCCAAAGTCTCCAGTTATTACACTTTGCACATAAAGTGGTCACTAACTGTTTTCTGATGACAGCAAGGAGACTTTCAACAAATGATGAACAAGCTCTCTCACTAATGACAAAGGGCATATTCTCCGTAAGCCTCAAAATGAAAAATGTGATTCTCTAATCCTTCCAGTGTCCCTGAAGGCAGAGCATCGGAATTATGTCTGGTCCACAGGGCTGGTACCAAGATACTAAACCAGAGTCTGACCAACAGAAAACTCGTTCTCTCACATGTAGAAATGAACCTGTCCAAATGTTCAAATAATTAGCTTAGAACTGAGTCTACCTTGCTTCAACAGGAGGCTGACCATAAAAGAGATTTATACTCTTGCTACTTCAGGACCTTACTGATCATTTTTTAACAAATGGATCTAAACGCAACATAGTCAATAAATTGTACTTTCCAGAGTGTCATTACTTCTCGAAGATTTCCCAGACTGTCCTCTGCAGATACACTGACCTCACTTCAACTAGTTTATGCCATTCAAGATGTCAACAGCTTCTGCAGTCTTTTCTAGATTTAAGAAGCTCCCAGCATGAAGAAAAACTTGTGAATTCTTTAAAAAGCTACAAACTATCAAAAATATCACATAACAGAAAGCATGAGGGACAATGGTTTCATTCCCATGGGTTGAACTAGAAACAAACAAAAAACTCCCTACCAGGATGTTTTTTGTTTTGTAAACAAAACCGCCAAAGGTTTCCCCTGCGGAAAACTTTGTATTAATAAATAGTGCTCTTTTCCCTATGTGGCATTTTAGAAATCGTGGCCAAGTTTCAGTTTTCTGTAGAGATCTGCTCTCATGTAAATGTGTTTCCAAGTTACCAGTCTTGTCTGCTTTCCAGGTAACATTCAAAAGGCTTTTCCCTGGAAAGGTGAAATCCCTACAGATACAGACCTCTATGCTGGCAAGGGTTGGCTTCCTGGATATCAAGGAAAGCAATGAAGGATTGTGCTTAAGCATTACAAAATAGTCACTTTTCCCCTCCTATTTTTCTGGCCACCCGGCACGGCATGCAGGACCTTAGTTTCCCAACTAGGGATGGAATCCATGCTCCCTGCAGTGGAAACACAATGTCTTAACAACTGAACTGCCAGGGAAGACCCACAAAATAGCGACTTCAATTCCACTACTCACGCAGACCCAGGACCCACAGGCATGGAGGAACTTGAGGGGCAGAAAGCTGGAATTTATTAAAAGCATCTCCAGGACTCGAAGAGGCTCCCACACGTTCCCCAGGCATCCCCGTGGCCCTTTGCTATGACTGACAAACACGCAGAGTGAAAAGCAATGGCAGTTAGGACTGAATTCCTATAGCCTAATTCTTTTGACAGTAACATCTGAAGTGGCATTCACCCAGATTCAGGGTTGAAAGGAAACGTACTATTTTCTTTCCTCTCTATACCTTTTTGTCCTTGGCATAAACAGGGCATTTCTCATTTTGGAGGCATTAAGGACTATGAAAAGAAAGTAACTACAAGGAAGAACATTCTCTGGGTTTTGAGAAGGATCCTAAGGAAATTGTCTTAATCTGTTTCGGCTGCTGTAGCAGAGTATCACAGACTGAATGACTTACAAACAACAGAAATTTCTTAGTTCCATAGGATGGTAAATTCGACATCAACACAATGGCAAATTTGATGTTTGGTGAGTCACTGCGTCCTCATATGGTGGAAGGGGTGAAAGGGCTCTCTGGGGCCTCTTTTACAAGGGCACTAATCCCATTCATGAGGGCTCCATCCTCATGACCTAATCACCCCAAAGGTTCCCCTTCCAAAAACCAACACACTGGAAATTAGGTGTCAACATATGAATCTGGAAAACAAACATTCGGTCTAGAGCAGGAATCATGATGAGAGTTTTAAGCTCTGCTACCACGGTATCTATTCTTTATCTGATTAGACTTCACCATTTCTGCCGTGACTTGGTAGACTATTTTGGCGAGGAAATCTTGTTTTTGTGAAAAGGAGACTGTTGTTTTCTATGAAAATAGTTTGTAACTTTCTGGGTATTAGCATGAAAATTATTTTACTTTAAAATGTTTAAAAATAAGAAAATTCCCTCTGTGGAAACATGATACATTTCTGTATTTAGTAGTAAAGCTCCTTTTTGATGAACACAATCTTAAATAATGAAAATTAATCAACAGTATTCTCTAATATTATGCATTAAAGTAGACAAGACCACTTGTGCTGATTACCGTGTCATTTTCACTGGGTTTGAACTGTGGTCTGAATCAGGCTCTAGGGTAGGCAGGAAAAGTATTAGCACCAAGTTAGGCTTCGGTTTGCCAAAACAGATTCTTTGGAAAATGGTAAGTTTGGGGCTTGGCAAAATCATGTGGTAATTAAATTACATGAATCCTACCCTCTAAATACCAGATGCAGTTTTAGTCCTTTTTTGTCTTATCATAAAAAGATTGTCTGTGCCCTAATGAAAGGACCACTGGTTTGGTCTGCAGGGTTTTCAGTAACAGCTGCATCTTCTTCACCACTGTCACCAGCCGCATGAGCAGAGCAAAGGTCTACACTTGAGGATGAGAAGCAGCAGGTATTCTTCACAAATGTGGATGCTGGTAAGAGGGGCCTAAGTAGCAGCGATGTCCTCCAAATATACTGGTGATGGATGTTCAGAGAGGAAACAGTTTGTGTGGATCAGTTCTTTTAGATCCCTGGCAGTTTATATTAAAATGGTTAAAATTCTGTCAGCTTATGAATGGACCGCTTCCCCAGGGCTCCATGCTCTGCCTATGAGTTTGTGCACCACCAGCTATATAGTCCCTGTTTGTCCTTCATTTTCTTTAGAAAGCTCTGGTTCCACATTTTACTGCATAAAATGGGAAGGAGGCTATTTTTTAAAAGAACCTGCCGAGATTCTCAAGTTGAATTTTTTTTCACTGGTCAACAGCAACACATGGAAATAAATTTGCCCTGTAAAGACATTAGTTAAATTAGTTAGACTGACCTTCTGGTTATAGTAACTAACTTCTTGAACATATAATTGAACTCTGACATGAATTATGTATCTATTCAAATAAAATAAAGTTTCTCATATTGCTCAAATTAGTATTTTCCTTTTTCAAAGCAAAGCTGTTGTGAGGTAAAATGATTATAAGGTGTTATTATGGCTTGTAAATTAATAATTGGGATATTTAATTTTATAAAAAAAATTAAAATCTGTGAATTGTGGTATATTCATACAGTGGAATACTACAGAGAAATGAAAAAGAACCAACTACTGCCAAACACAGCATAGAAGAATCTCACAGGTGTGATGTAGCAAGAAAGAGTCTAGATACAAAAGAGGCCATGTGCTGTGATTCTATACATATATGAAATTCAAAATGATAATGAAAATCTCAACAGTGGTTTCTCTGGGAAAATACTAACTGAGAAGGAACATGAAGGTAGAGGTGACAAAGATGAGCACTGTACATATGCACTCAGCTGTGTGTCTAGATTTTCGAACTTTACTCTAAGTCAGAACTTAAAAGGGAATAAAGAACAAGAAAAGTAGTTCTCTACACCAGCAGAATACATTAGAAAATGGAAATTATTTAAATATATTTCATTTACAACAGCAACCAAAACTATATAAAGTACCTATAAATCTTTAAAAAGTATTACAGATCAATTATAAAACTTCACTGAAGGACCTAAAAGAAGACATAAATACACCATATTCATGGAGTGTGGGGCTCAATAGTGAAATGCAATGCAATTTCAACAAAAATTCTAAGAGGGTTTTTTGACAAACTTGACAATCTGACTTTATATTCACATGGAGGAGTAAAGACCAAGTAATGTCGCTAGACAGCAATGTCAAAAAGTAATGAAAGATGATCTGCCCTCCCCAATAGCAAAGCTCCTTATGAAATTATAGCAATTAAGACAGAGTGTGATATTTTGCAAAGAGAGGCAAAAAAATCTTAGGCTCAGACATGAGAGTGGATGTGTGTAACTGAAGTAGCATTTAAATACCCATTTAATCAATTGAAAAAGATGATATAATCTCATAAGAGGCTACACACAGATAAAATTCTATCCTTACCTCCAACTATACTCCAAAATAAATTCCCAACATACAAATGTCCAAAATAAAACTTGAAAGTAATTAGAAAAAAATTTAAATGCCTTTTGACAATAGATTAGGTAAAATTCCATAAGACATAAAACACACAAACTACAACAGGAAACACTGATGAATAAGACCACATTAAAAAAAATGTTAATTGTAACAGCTTTTATTGAAGTATAATTTACAAACCATAAAATTCACTTAAGTGTACAATGATTGTTAGTAAATTTACAGAGTTGTACAACAATCCCCACAACCTAATTTTATAGTATTTCTATCACTTCAAAAGACCCTTCATACCCGCTCGCAATCGCCCCATTCCTACCACCAGCCACAATAAAATTCTTCTTTTCTGTATAAGAGAATCATAAGTAAAGATAAAAGTCAGACAAAGAACAGGTATTTGCAATATTGATAATTATCAAGAAAATCAGTAAACAATATATGAAGAATTTCTATAAATATAAGTGGAGGAAAATAAGAAGGTGGAAAAAAGATGAGGCTCAGTAGCTAATAAACATGTGATTAAATGCCCCTCTTCACAAATACTAGAGAAATGTGAACTTAAACAGGAAATGATTTCAATTCTATAAGACTGGAAAAAATAAAAAGTATAAACATCCCGAGCACTGGCCAGCCAGGGAGAAATGGCTTCTCTCTTATGATGATGATGGCAACACAAAACCAAAGCTGTGTGCACTCCACAACCCAGCACGTACCCAAGAGAGCAGGTTCAAAACGATCACCGCGCCACTGCTGTGACAGAAAAACGGGCGATGCCCTAAAGGCCCATCGGTGGAAGAATGGATAAATGAATGAGTGTATTTATAAACTGTACAGTCCCGAATGAATAATCCGCAGGTGTCAACATGAATACATTTCAAAACAAATTGGAAAAAGCATGTTTGGAAATATTTCTAGTGTGTCATCATTGTAAATTTTTAACACATAAAACACCATACATGACTTTATGGACACATATATGTATTAACAAGAACAATGATGTGGAATGGAAGAATGTGCATCAACTTTACAGGAAGAAAGGAAAGGAAGAAACTGGTTATCTAGGAAGAAAAGGGAACTTCAGCTCTTTTAATAATTTTTAATTTCTTTTTTAAAAAGTCTGAAACAAATACGGTAAAATGTTAACATTTTCTAATCTCTGTGCCCAGCACACTAGTATCATTCTCTGAACTTGTGTATCTTTAAATAAAACAAAAAGCCTTCACAGTGTTAGAAGCCTGATGTTAATACACAGTAAATGACAGAAGAACGTGCTAGCAATGGTTCCAAAGTAGGGTATGAATACCTGGAATTGGGTGAAGTGAAAGTTGCTTAGTCGTGTCCAACTCTTTGCAACCCCCATGGACTACAGAGTCCATGGAATTCTCTACGCCAGAATATTGGAGTGGGTAGCCTTTCCCTTCTCCAGGGGATCTTCCCAACCCAGGGATCAAACTCAGGTATCCCACATTGCGGGTGGATTCTTGACCAGCTGAGCCACAAGTGAAGTCCAAGAATACTGGAATGGGTAGCCTATCCCTTCTCCAGGGGATCTTCCAGACCCAGGAATCGAACCGGGGCCTCTTGCATCGCAGGCAGATTCTTTACTGACTGAGCTATGAGGAAAGCCCTAATTGGATAGAAAACATTAGAACTGCTTAATCTGTCTTCCTCACTTGGCCGTCAAGCACCACTCTCCTCATTCTCCTGGTACTCAATCTACTTTGCTGGTTCTGTCTCTTCTTCCCACACTTTTAACGCTGGAGGCCTCGGGGCTCAGTCCTTGGTCCTCCTTTGTTTAGCTACACTCTCAGTTCAGTCCTCTTTCTGGAACACCAAATTCATATGACTGACTGACTATTTGATCTAGGAAGTTTAAATTTAACATTGCCAAGACAGAACTCATCTCCCCAAAGCCCCCCAAACCTCTCCAACCTGCTTACCCATCCCAGCTCCATCTTTACAGCTGTTCTCACAAAAATCCTGACAGTCATTCTTGCTTCCTCTTTCTCTCAACCCCCAGCGCAGTAGGCTATCATGTAACCCCACTGAGTCTACCTTCAGATCATGTCCAGATCCAGCTACTTACCATCTCCAGTGCTACCACCTGGTATGATCACCAACATCTCCCCCCTCCTCACTGGTGTTCCAGCTTCCATCATGGCCCTCCTGCAGCCTGTTTTCAACACAGCAGCCAGGGGCTCTGTTAAACTGAGAGTCAGAGCATGTGACTTCTCTGTTCAAGACCCTGCAATGGCTCCTGTCTCACCCAAGGCCTTGCCATAACCTTCAAGTTCTGCATTCCTCCCCACCCCCATTTTCCCTCTAATCTGATTCCTATCCTCTTCCCCTTTGCTTATTACCTCACTCTAAGCCACACTGGCTAGACACACAGGGAGATTCCTACTCTGGGGTCTCTGCACTAGCCATTCCTTCTGTCTGGACCATTCCTCCCCCAGATATCCAAGTGGCTAATTCCCTCACCTCCTTTGCTCAAATCTCTCTCCATGAGGTTTCCCCTAACCTCCCTAAGTGTAAACTGCAAACCCATCTGGATGTTCCATCTTCCTTACTCTGCTCTTTTTCTTTTTTCAAGGCATGTTCTATGTTTTATTTATTGATAATGTCCATAGTTTATTGTTTTTATTATAACAATGTCAGATCCATGAAGGAAAGCATATTTTTTCACTACATATTATTCAACATGTCCAGCATGTGGTAGCGACACAATAAAAAGAGATGTATATATATGATGTATATAACAGATGTGTACAGCAGTAAAAGTACACGACATATGAAACATGTTCATGACAGGACAAGATTTTTCTCTCTCTTTTTTTGTTTACTATTAGGATTGTTAAGGCAAAAAAGTTTACAGATTTCTAACCTAGGGCTACCAAAACCAGAACAAAGAGTTAACTTGGCTTTACAGAGAAGAAAGTATGATAACCAAAGGACAGAATTCCAAACCAAAGAAAGAGAACGTAAAATTCTGTTTTGACTCTAAAAAGAGTTGATATATGAAAAAAGAGGTTTAAATGTACCTGGATAAAAATGGCAATTAACAGAAACTAAACAAGATATGTAGGAAAAAGGAAGATAGCCTATGAAGAAGATGATAAGATCATTTTTATTACTACTACAAAAGAGAAACAAGCGGCAAAAAAATCAGACAAATATACAGAAAATCTCAATTATAAAGAATAAACCATCTCAAAGAACTTAAACTAAATTTAGGAGATATAACTAGTTTTGTTTGGTTTAATTCAACAACAAAGCAAGCCTAGAAAGTGGCAATGAATAAAAGCCCTGGCAAAGACAGAGAAATTCCAATCAGATATGGTGGAGAATAAGGTCCAAACTATTTTAAGAACTAGGAAGGCATTGTCTTCACAGAAAGAGAAAGACAATACCTGGTCACCAAGTTTGTCCAAGTTTGTTAGCTGGGCGGGCACAGACACTCCAAAATGCAGATCAGCAGAGTGCACTCTAAGGAGCTGGTTTAGAGTTGGTAATTTTGTGGCCAATGTATTTTTACAGCCTCAGACTAATCACCTGAGTTTGGTATGCAATATTTTTGTAAAAAGAAGTATCCTTGGTACCTTCAAACTGCACAGGTATATTTGTAAATTTACTCATATTTTCATTAAAACTGGTTTAGAAATCCAATATTTCTACTTCTAAAACTAAATATACTCAAGCACTAAAAGTATAATGCCAAAATATCATGACCTTAAAACAAAGCATATGAGATCTATTTAGTCTTTTAAAAGTCTATAAAAAGTAATTTAAACTTGGTAATGCAAGAATGCTAAGTAAAATTTTGGCAATATTTCAATAATTTATCTTTGGTTTGTTTTTTATTCTCCAAGGGAAAAAGAGCAAAATCACTCAACTGAAAAGAACACAATGGACAGATAGTCACTCTCACAGAAAAGAACAACATATAAAGCTCTAGTTGCATAGCTCTGGACTTTATGAAAACTCATTTCTAACTGTTTCAGAGATAAAAAGCTGATGCAGACTCTAAGAGGAAAAGATACTCTCAAATACTTTCAAATTCAAGGACAAAAAACACTACAGTTGAAAACTAACATGAAAGCATATTTGTTCTCTAAAGTATATAATCAAGGGAAACTAATGTTTTCTTAAATTCAAGTCAATTCTTGCTTTTATTAATACATATGGGACTGCAGGTGGCTTCCCACGTGGCTCAGTTGGTAAAGAATCCATCCACCTGCAATGCAGGAGACGCACGCAGACGCGAGTTCAAACCCTGGGTCGGGAATATCCCCTGGAGAGGGGCATGGCAACCCATTCTAGTATTCTTGCCTGGAGAATCCCATGGACAGAGAAGCCTGGTGAGCTACAGTCCACATGGTCGCAAAGAGTCAGACACGACTAAAGTGACCGAGCACGCACACGAGACTGTAGGTGCTGGTAAGATTAGTTATACTTATGAGGGTAAAAAAAACAGTCCTTCCTTCGCACCCCAAGAACTGTTTCAGGAAGATGCTCACAAACCTCACCTCTGAGGAAGACAGAAACATAGAGAACATTCTTGAGGTAAGTATAGCTGCCAACCTGATTGCCCTTCCAATCTACCAGGGACTGGGACATCCCTCACCTAGAAACCAGAAATATGTGCAAAGACCTAGAGCAATCTGGGAGGTCTAAAATAAGGGGAAGCGGAAAAGAGGCTTAAAGGTATCCATTTTGTTTATCCTCAGAAAAGAGGTTGCTTAGACATCTGGGTCCTATCCAGAAGCAAGGGACCCAGTGGCACCCTTCTGAGGATACCAGGCTGAGAGTAAACAGGGTGAGTTCCACTTTATACACACACACACACACACACGTATATATACACACATACACATACAAATACTTGTGCTTAGTTGTGCAGTCATGTCTGATTCTTGGTGATCCCATGGACTGTAGCCTGCCAGGCTTCTCTTGTCTATGGGATTTCCCAGGCAAGAACACTGGACTGGGTTGCCATTCCCTTCTCCAAGGGGTCTTCCCAAGCCAGGGACTGAACCCGAGTCGCCTGTGTCTCCTGTATTGGCAGGTTCTTTACCACTGAGTCATCATAACAAATGATTTCTTTTGCTATAGTTTTTTCATTTTGTTTTGTTTTCTTGGGCCGTGCCCTGTGGCATAAGAGATCTTAATTCCCCAACCAGGGATAGAACTCATGCCCTCTGCAGTGAAAGTGCAGTTTTAACCACTGGACTGCCAGGCAAGTCCCCCCAAAGCCAAATTATTTAAATGTTCTAGTTTTTCATCTGGGCAGTTATCTAGGTATATACAGGTGTAAAAATCATCAAATTTGGTGCACTTTATAAGTATTTTATACTTCAGTAGGAGTTACTTTAAAAGGAAACAAAAATTTAACAGGGAAAAACCAATCATTTGAGGAGAAAAAAATCTATGCTTAAACTAACACTGGAAGGCAGAGCTTATCTATCCTGAAAAGGCAGAAATGACGCTCCTGGCTGTGCTGCCTAAACACTGCTCTCAGTTTCCTCACATGTAAAGTGAATGTACTGCTACTGGTCTCGTGGGTCTATTAAAAAAGAAATTCCTTCTCTTTTATCCACTTAGTTATTCAAAAAAAAAAAGGGAAAAAAGCCATGAAGACCAGGGAGTGTAGATTCCAATCAAATGAGGAATATTACATACTGGTTCTCTCTTTGAACAAACTATAAAAAATACAGTAAACTAAAAATAAAAGATACTTCAAAATTTTACTAAAAGCCTCTCTTAAAGAAGCAGTATTTCAAGAGTAATTTTCTCGCTTCAGCCAACTCCCACATGAAAGTTTCACTCATCTTAAATACCCACCTTACCTTCCATACAGAAAATAGCTTTTTAGCAATTCCATAAGAATCAGTGTTATTCTTTAGGAGATTTAAGACGCTTTAAAAGAGGATGCTGATAATCAAGTTCTTGGCTGTAAAGAAGTAGTCATTGAACACTGGCACAAGAAGTCAATGAAACAGAATTCAATCTGCCCAACATAGGTGTGAATATACAGTGTAGAAATGACCTCAATGGGATGGGGTGTTAGGGGTGAACACTCATCACTGCTCACTGCTCCTGGAAATTAAAATCTAGAACACTTAGCTAGGAGCCTCTGGTTGGTACTAGTTTTCAAGCAGCACCCATGGAAGACCATCAGACAAAGAAGAGTCAAGCTTTTTTTAAAAAAAGAAAAAAGTTGCATATGAATTAAAATTAATTCACATGTATAAGTTGGTTTTTTTTTTTAGGTAGCAAAATAGCAGCCACATGACCAATGGTCTAAAGAGGCAGTACCAATTGTGGGGACTGAGCTTGGTTACTTACAAAGGCGCAAATCACCATGGCCAGGCTCCACAGAGAGATGCAGGATGAACCCTGTGGATGACCAAGAAGCCTCCTAACCTGCATCAATTAACAGAAACCCAGGATCATGACAAGTAACTGAAGCTCTTAAAGCAAACAGACCCCCTCAATCTAGAAGCTAGTGTCTACTTGCAATAGTTCCTAATTATTCCAACTTCCCACTTCAACAGAATGCCCGTTCGTTTCTGACTTAGCATGGGTATATCTGGAAATCTGGCAAAAAAACAGAAAATGAGACTTCGAGCTGAGAACTACAAGGAGGAGCAATAACAAAACTGGGCCCAGAGTCCATAGAACTGTTCAACTTTCTCCTAAACAGTGTCCGTGTGATGTAGTCTGGGGGTCAGGGAAATTCTATTTGTGGATATTTACCACAGAGAAATGAAAACATGTACACACACAGACTTGTATGAGAACATTTATTACATCTTTACTCATAAGAGCCAAAAACTAGAAACAACCCAAATGCCTAGCAGCAAAAAATACGGCTGTAAAAAGGAATACTACTCAGCAATAAAAAAGGAAGACACCAAAACAGATGAATCTCAGAAACATCATACCATCATACTAAGCAAAAGAAACTAGATACGAAAGAAAATATAACCAATTCCCAGTACTCACAGTAGTTATGTTCTATAAAGTCACTGCAAACAAAAAAAAGTTAGTGAATGCTGAGCTGCTGCTCCTAGAGGAAACAGAGTTAAGTTTCTCTGAGCCTCTGGTCACAGCACTTTCACCAATCAATTTTTAATCTTTCATAGCTACACACATATAAGATATAACCTTGTATGTATATTACTGTTTAAAGACACTTTATTAAACACATAGTTGACTCGTTAACACTGAGCTCTCAGCCAACTGCACTATAACTCAGACCTGAACAAACCTTATCTAACACATGTATTTTGTTCATAAGGCACTTTACATCCTTCTTATACTTAAGATTAGACAGCACTCCAGCATTGGTTACTTGGGAGCCATTTTAACCAGCAAAATTATCCATAAAAAACACAAAAATATGAAAAATCATGCCACTAAATAGATCATGAAAAGAACACCTGTTTACAGAGCGTAAATTTTCAAAATTCACTTTTCAAAAATTCACTTTGCACCACTGTGTTTTTACGAAAGACAGACATTAGTACTGCTTTCACTAACCAAAACAGATCCAAAGAGCATTTTCACTTTTAGGAAAAGGCAGCAAGTGAAAACAGCATTCAGTATTTGTTTTGCAGGGAGTCATTACAGAGGCAGAGTGCACCCAGAGCAGCGAGAGTGGCACTGCCAAGCTCCTTTCCCGGGAACGACACGCAGCATCTCAAGCTGCCACAGCTCTGAACTGTCTGTGAGCATCTGTGCGTTATCTTGATTTATACTGTACGTCCGTTGGCAAGATGAGTCCTAAGGTAATTGTTTTTTCACTTTATGTCATTTTGGCTCACAAAAGGTTTCACAGGAGCACTCTACATTCATCCGAAAGCACTCTACTTTCACCTGAAATTAAGGCAAATCTGTACTACAGCTGAAACGAGGCAGCAGAGTAGCACCTTGCTCCCCTTCAGCTTCCCTAATTTACTGCCAGCTAGCCCCTGATGTAAATACATCATTTACCAACCCAGAAGTTTATAATACAGTGTTGACTGCAACAAGGTACCAATTAGGGTGTCCTGCATGATTTCATTTTTGTAAAACTTACAAAAAATCACTTGAAGAAATATGGTCAAACAATAAAACACTAACAGTGAAATTATGGATGGTCCTATTTTTATTTCTTGTTATTCATATATGATCTTTTTTTAAATTAGTGAATATACATTACTGATAAGTTATTTTTTATAACAGATTCAAGATATAATTCACACAGCATACAAGTCACCCATTTAAAGTGTACAGTTCATGGGACTTTCCTGGTGGTACAGTGGTTAGGACTCTATGCTTCCACCACAGGGAACACGGGTTCAATCCCTGATCAGGGAACTAAGGCCCCACCATGCCACACGGCATGGCCAAAAAAAATAAAATAAGAAATACAGTGTACAATTCAAGGGCTTTTAGTATATAAAAGTTATGTGTAACCATCACTACAGTTTCAGAACATACTGATCACCTCTCATCTTGCCCTAAGCAACCACTCATCTACTTCCGATCTCTGCAGATTTGCCTCATCTGGATATGTTTTATAAATGAAATCATATAATGTGTGACATTTTGTGTCTGGCTTCTTTCCCTTAGCATAATGTTTCCCAGGTTCAGTCATGTTGAAGTATATTTTGGTACCTCACTCCTTTTTATTGCTAAATGATATTCCATTGTATATATAAAATATGTATACACCATATTTTATTGATCCATTATCAGTTAATAAACATTTGGGTCATTTCCCATTTTGGTTGTTATGAATAATACTGCTATAAACACTCATATATAGGTTTTCGCTTTGTACATGTTTTCATTTTTCTTGGGTAGATAACTAGGAGTGGAATTGCTGGTAACTCTAAACATTTGAAGAACTGCCAGATTATTTTCCAAAGTGACTGCATCACTTTACATTCTCACCAGCCGAGTTTATAAGAACCAACAGTTCTCATTATTTAACTTTTTGATTACAGAGTAAGTTGCTTAGTTCATTCAATCGTAACAGGCTCAGATTTTTATGGTCTTCAAGGTACTCTTATTTCCTGACATCAAAATTTAGATTTGAAAAGAGTCCAGTCCTAGGCCTGCTCACTTTCTGGAAAATGAGGGGACAGGAATAAATGAGCTAAATCCCCACCCACAAATAAAAACTTTTGCAGAAGAGATGAGATTTTCTAAGCATTCAAAAAAACAAAGTCTCTATCAGGGATCCAACACTGAAATGAACATATGTTCCCATCAACTCATTTGCAATGCCTCTTACATAAACCCAACTTCAAACTGTAATAGCAGAGAACATGAATGAGAGTCTCAATCTTATAAAAGAACCAAGATTGCTTAGATTTTCCCACACAGAATTCATTGCTTAAATCCTGCTGTAGTACAGGAAGAGAAATGAAATATGATTTAAGATCGGGGCAAAAGCACAGATCTCCTGGTGCAAACATACAAAATGCCTCTCTGCTCCAACCCAGAGACAGCTCTACCTGGCTTTCCCCAGCTCCACCCATCACTGCTCCTTACAGTTTCAGGGCAGCACTGGGAGGACAAGCAGCAAATACTTCTGACACATTTACAGAAGCCCAAGGTGGCAGTGAGAAGACCCAACCAAGAAGAGTCTAAGAATCTCAACGCTATGCTCACCCAATACATGTTTTCCGAGAGTCAAAAGTAGCCAGGAAAAGGGAAGAGCCACACAGCCATTTCTGAGACGCAGAATTACTTTCTATTGTTGGGCTTCAGTTCTGCACTATGTGCAAGTCCTGCCTCTTATAGAATGATGGGCCTCTGTGCGGTGCGAGAGTGCAAGCCCTCCGGGCAGTGTAGGACATGGAGCTCCACAGTCAAAGTCTCATTTCTATCTGCCTATTCCCTCCAATTCCCTGTTTAATTAGAGTGTGTCCCAACTCAGGCACATTTAGCACATTTTTGTGAACATTTAGTTGTCATCTACTACATGCAGGTACAAGAAGACACAAAACTACAATCTCCGCAGGAAAGGGGTTAGGTCTAATCAGAAAAAAGCTATTATTAAAAGAGTATATACTGTATTATTGTTTGTAATAAGAGCAGTAATACCATTGCAGTTCAGAGGGAGTAGAGTATTCCCAAAGACTGGAATGTTTCGGGGAGTGTTTCATAAAGGAGGTAGAAGGACCTGAGCTGGACTTGAGAAAAGAGAAGTGAAACTGAAGGCAAACGGTATCCCCAAGAGGGGCAAAAGGAAATGGATTAGCTGGCAACAGGATCTGTGTAAGAAAATATCACACATGGAATGATTACCAAACCATTCGGGTGGTGAGGATTAGGACATACCTGGGAGAGGTGGGTTGGGACCAGCTGGGCAGCAGCACCGAAAATGCCACATTAGGACATCAAATCTCATCCTATATGCCTGAAGCAGTTTTGACTCATTAAGTCTGTTGCTCATAACAGTTAAAAATGCTGATATTTACAGATGAATTGCTACTGCTGCTAAGTCACTTCAGTCATATCCGACTCTGCGACCCCAGAGACGGCAGCCTACCAGGCTCCCCCGTCCCTTGGATTCTCCAGGCAAGAACACTGGAGTGGGTTGCCATTTCCTTCTCCAATGCATGAAAGTGAAAAGTGAAAGTCAAGTCGCTCAGTTGTGTCTGACTCTTAGCGACCCCATGGACTGCAGCCCACCAGGCTCCTCCGTCCATGGGATTTTCAGGCAAGAGTACTGGAGTGGGGTGCCATCGCCTTCTCCAACAGATGAATTATGTACATACAAAGTTAAAGTAGATGGAAGGTCCGCTATTCTAACATCCCTACTTATTTGCATTTAAAAATGCCCAGCATAGAAGTACTGCTATAAGCTATCTCTGAGTAACAAAATAGGCTTAATCAAGCAAGCACGATCTAATACTCCTAAGTATTCACAAGGCAATAAAGCATTAAAAAAAAAAAAAGGCAATAAGAGTTCTTGGCTATTCTGTAACTTCCTTGGGGAAACAGTTCTAACACAGCGTTAGACTGGGAATGGACTATAATGGACACCTGAACCTAAAATTGCATGCAAAAGTTAAAGTAGTTAAGTAGACTAAGGAAGAGATTTGTTCTCTTTCTACATCTCAAAGATAACTGAAACAGACTAAGAGCCTAATTTATGGTTATTTTTCACAGAAAACAGCAAGCATTTAACCCTGTGGCAGCCTTAACTTTTTAAAGGAAGTGTTAATCAGAGGGGAGTTGGGGGGAAGTTAGTTTGAGGCCATTTTGAGAAGCTCCTAATATTTTCGCATCTTCCTTTCTTGTAAAGAACTGCCCAAGGAACTGGTCTCACCAAAATGAAAATTCATCCAAGATTCAAAAAATGGCCCAAGGGAGGGTAATGAAATGCCTAAAGACTACTCACTCAACTTCTCTCTCTCCTCACAAGGCAAACAGCAACAGGCCACCAGCTGCCTCTGGTTTCAGCATTTCTCCAAAAGCATCTCCTGACCAAACGGATAGTTTCTTGCAAAATTAAACATTCTGAGGTGATAAGATCCTGACACAAGCGCACAAAGTATTGTTGTTCAACTTCTTAGTGGTCTCAGGCAGGCTTTCTGTATGACCACAGACAGAAGCCTGTGCTGAGAAGCCAAGGGACCACAGGCAAACAGAAATGTTTTCTGGAGCCCTCAGCACATCAGGACATCAAATCTCATCCTATATGCAGAGGTTTCCTAGATCTGCACACCTTATGTGGGGTCTCTAACCCTCTTACCCTCACAAAAGAAGGGGGCCTGGAAGTCTGTTTCATTGGGCAAGATACATTTACTCTGTTAAAAGTTAATTTGGCATTCACGAGACAAAAAGAAGTTTCATTTCTTTTTCTGATTCTAACACCCTCTTACATTTCTTTTGTCTCCTTAACTACACTTGGCAGATTATCTTTTTAGGAGATAAAACCAATCAAGTTACCACCAATACTCACTTTCTCCCAGAGCCAAAAGAGGAAGCCCTTACCACCACTCCAAAAAGTGGTGATTCAGAACAACAATAACAACAAAATATGTATGTCCCAAACCAAAATTCGGGCATCAGGAACATCTGATGAGGCCCTTCAGGAAGAAGCAAACGGTGAGCTCCGAGGAGTCCAAGAGGCAGGCTCCGGGGAGAGGGGCCTTAGCCTGGTCTGAATCACAAGGGCCGTCACACGGGCCGGCCTGCTTTGCGGGGGCTTTCGACTGGTTGACCTAGTCTTAGTCTCAATCGGTCTGAAAGTCACTCGCAGGAGCGACATCTAAGAAAATAGTACGTGTATTTCTCACCTGGGAACAACACAAGACCCTGGAGAGCATCAAGCTGGCACTGGACACGTTTCAGCGCTGCGGGTCAGTGGAGCCCAGGGCTTCAGTCACAGAAACTAGTTTCCCGCTACCCCGCCGGCCAGCCCTCAGGCGCGGGGCTTTTGGACCTCTATCCCGAGGCCGTCCTGCGACCTCGGCACCAGCATCGAGGAGACTTCACGGGCGGCCAATAAGGACGCTCGAGCGATGCTCAGCCGATGCCCCTGCCCTGCGCGCGCTAGCTCCAACCCCGCGCCCGCCGCCGCCCGCCCCGCGGCGTCAGGCCGGTCTTTCGGCCCGGCTCCTGTCACTCACCGGCCCGGCCTGGGCAGCGGGCGCCCACGGCTCCCCACGGGAGCTGGGCCCCCCGGGCCTCCAGGTTTCGGCCCGCCCCCTGGCAGGCAGCGCAGGTGGCTGAGATCCGCAGGAGCGGCCCCTCACCGGCCGCTCGGTCCAGCTCCCGGCGCTGCCCACTAGGTACGGATCAACAACAAGATGGCGGCCAGCCGAGGGGGCGGGGGCCGGGCGTCATAGTAACCAGGACGGAAAAGAACCCGCCCCCAGCTTAGAATACTCCCAATCAACAGCCTCCTTGCCCTACGTCCAGTGTAGTGCCTCCCGATGACAGGTTGGCTGGCCTGTCAGTCAGAGCCTGCCTCTCGCGGCCCAAGCCGAACGCTTCAGCACGTGACTATGACGGCACGGATTGGCGCATGCGCGCAGTTCCCGGAGTTGCTGGAGGTAGAGCTTTTGCTAGCTACTCGGGAGGCCGTAGCGCCCTTGGCATCCGTGAGTGCTCGGCTCCTGAATGGAGCCGACAGCGTCTTTTCACGCACGCATGCACACTTAGGGAATGTCTGCTGTATGCTTTTTTGGGTCACTCACCCTGGAAGGCAGGAGTTGTCCCTCACTACTGAGGAAACTGAGGCTCAGTGTGGGAAGGCTGGGCCAAGGTTATGCCACCTCTGGAAATGTGAGCACCGAGTTTCGCGCCTCCTCTTACTGGCTCCTGTATATAATGCCCTCTTTCCAGTGGATTCCCTAGCTTTGCCCTTCATCAGCCTTTTGTGCCCCAGCAGTCTCTGGCCTGTTCCCACGTTTGTCCTTCTGCCTGGAGTTCAGTCCCCAGCACAAGCCCTGGCACATAACAGGCACTCTTATTCCTGCCCTAGGGCATCTTGTCTCCAGCTCTTATAACAACATCTTTTGCCCTGGACTGTCATGGTCTGCCACCAAGCGCAACTTACGAGCCTTGGGAAGACTGTTACCTTGGGCTTGGCGTCAAATGTAATCACACAGCCTGACTCACATCAAGTGACCTGACTAGCTAGCTTTGTGACTTTGGAGGCTTGCTTGTTCTATCTGTGGAATGAGGATAAAAATCAAGCTCCTTAGAGATGAGCGTTTAATGAGCCCTTAGAGCATTCTAAGTGCTCAGGAAGTCTGCCTGCAGCTGCTTCCTATAACCTCCTGCTGTCAAGTTGCTGTCCCTGAGGCCAGCTCTAACACCCTCACTTCTCTGGAAACACCATGAAGCATATTTTTCCCACAGAAGGCACTGGACTTCTTCCTCTGCCTGGGGCACTGTAGCTGGTTCAGGAAGGGAGGTCCTCAGCTACTCTGAAAGTGTAAATGTAAGTGGCTCAGTCATGTCCGACTCTTGGCGACCCCATGGGCTATATAGTCCATGGAATTCTCCAGGCCAGAATACTGGAGTGGGTACCCTTTCCCTTCTCCAGGGGATCTTCCCAACCTGGGGACTGAACCCAGGTCTCTGGCATTGCAGGCAGATTCTTTACCAGCTGAGCCACAAGGGAAGCTACTCTCAAGAAGGTTCAGATCCATAAACTTGACAGAAGGAAGAAGATTGAGAGAACTTGAAGACACCACAGTTAAGATAGCCTCCACCAAGACAGCAGGTCTTCTGGGAGAGCTGGCAGTATCCTGAGACTTGATGCCAGGCTGGGTATGGGGAGTGGGCTAGCACTTCCGCCCAACAGAACCTGCCCTCCTGCAGGCTGCTGTGAGCCACTTGGCCATGTGCAGCACAGGGAGGACAGAGGACCCATGAACCAAAGAGATCAAGAGGATATGGGAACACCTGCTCAAAAGGGGGCTATTCTCCATCCCTCCATGGCCACCCATGCCACAGGGTGCTCAAATCTACACCAACCCTCGCTTCAACGCAAAAGCTCCAGATGCAAGAAAACCTCCACATACAGTCCACAAATTGCCCTGGAAGTTGGTGGGGCTCCTGGGCCCTCCCCATCTGCTAGAGTAGGTGTCCTCTGAGGGGACAGGCCAACTGGAGGCCCCCTCAGTCATTGACGAGGATAACAGTGTCTTACTTCTGCAGAATACTAATCAGCACTGTACAATGCCTTCTTGAAAGAAAAAATAACCTTGTTTCCACAAGACAGGGCATCCTCCAAGTGAAAACAAGGAAGCACAGATCTCAGAGCTTCTCCCACATGTAGGTTACCAGGCAAGGACTCTTCTGTTGGTAATTTTGTTTATTATTGAATCAGCTTGAAAACACATGATCATGTGAAGAAGAAATTCCACAAATATGATGCAGCTCCTGGGCCTCAGAGCCAGCGTCGGGCTCCCGTGTGCGTGTTGAACAGGTAATCTCTGCCTGTACCTGAGCTCAGATGGTCAGGGGAGAGAGAGAGGGCCTTTCTGGCTTTAGCAGCACTGCTTCCCTCCCCTAAGGGCAGGGAAAGATATTCCAGGACCCTTGGTGTGAACCGCCCCCCTCCCTCCTCCTTGATTTGGTTTGTCCTCTCCCTGCTTTCTCAGCAAATCATTTGAGGTCTGGCTCAGATACACAGGAAGCATCTATGAGTCCCCGAAACTTGACATCAGCTCCCCTGAGTCCCATGCCATATTACTCTACCATAATTCATGATGACAGTGGACCATTTGGGGGCCTCTTCCCTCACAACTTTCCCCCCATTTCCCCCCGGAGGCAGGAACCAGATCAGGGTCCCAGGTGTTTGGGAAACACTGGCTGAAGGATGAGTAGGGATGAGAAGAGACCCTATTCAGGGAAAGAGTAGATAGTGGATGTCTGGTGGTAGGCAGAGATATTGAGATGAGGTCTGGAGAGAAAGTGGGCCCAAGTGGAGAATGGTTTGGAAAAAGGGGAACTCACGGGAGTCCTGGGCTCTGCCATCAAAATGGTGCTGAGGGGAAGAATGAGGAGGGTGTAACAAGGTGACCCCTGCCCATGGGGAGCAGGTGGAGGCTTGCCCCCCCAAAAGGGTGAAGAACCCACCTGCTTCCTGCATCCTGATGGTGCTGGTATGGTCCCTCCCACAGGGATAGCCAGCCATGGGAAAGGGGGCAGGCTTGGCAGGGGGCACTCAGCAGCAGCCTCAGTGCCCACTGCACAGGATGGTAGGTTGACATACCAGGCTCATGACACTGCTGGGTGCCTGGGGTGTCTCCATCCTCGGGGCCTCCACAAACCCTTCAATGGATCCCTTAGTTCCCTGGATACTGGGGCAAAGTAGGAGCAGAAGTACAGGATAGGGCTCTGAGCCCCAGCCTGAGTTTCAGAGATGGACTTCCAGGCATAGAGGTAGGCAAAGGAAGCTTACCTGTTTAGCAGTAAAGCCTGGGTGGGTTTGCTTGATGTCTGTACCACCTGGGTCAACCTAAAATGCCAGGAGGAGAGACCAAGCAGTGAGAACAGCAGACCTGCTGGCTCCAGGAATCAACACCATTCATCTGCCACTCTTATTGGAGATAGCCTGTGTCCGTATGCAATGGCCACACTGTTACTCCCATCTTCCCCTGGGTTCAGTCCTGTGCTCACGAGAAACTCGGCATCTTAGGGGAAGGTCACATTTCAGGTGAAAAGCAGGGCTCAGGAATAGGGGTAAATACCCAATGCATGACAGACTCAAGAGTCTAAATCCCTTGACCTTATCCACAGCCATCCCATTCCAGACTGGGTTCTGCCAGCGAAGGAGACAGCTTTCTCCCAGTGTCTCTCTGCCTCTAAGCTGATGACCCCCGGAGGGAGGGCAGTCCTCCTTAATATCATTCTGTCTGCTCATCAATTTGGGCAGTCTTGGGTAGAACCAGCTGTCACAGATGTGAGGGCCGGGGGTGGGGGGAGGCAAGCAGCACAGGGATAGGAACCCTACCCCCGCAGGAGCCAGCTGAGGAACCAGCCCAAACCCAGGAGGAGAAGGGCACTGGTCACTGTCAGCACCACCACAAACCAGGGCTCCGGCTGCCAGAAAACCTCCGTGTCTGTCACAAGCAGGGGTGTCATCCTTGAAGGCACCTGAAATGGGGCCACAGCTTCACCACTGTCCTGCCAAAACGCCCCAATAATCCAACCTTCAAACCCCTCCAAGGGCTGGGCCATCCCACACCCCAGGTTTCTCCTCTGTATTGCCAGACTCTTTGCACTCAGCAGTTTCCTCTGAAATGCCTTCCCCAATTGTTCCACCTTGAAAACTATATCTTTTCTCCCCACCCAGCAAGGGCCTGAGGACACCCCCTCACTGTGGTTCTGTGGATGCTGGTGGCCCCTGTGCTGGCCCTCCAGGGCACTATATGCACAATGACAGTGGCCGTGGTGCTGAGGTGGGGGGTGGAGGGGCCTGCATCGGCCACACGGATCAATAGGTCATATGTATGGGGCTGCTCTGGCCAGGGGGCGCCCAACATGAGGTCGTTGTACACTAGGACAGCTCCTCGCAGGCTGAATCGGCTCTGACTATTCCCTGAAAAACAGAGTGGGAGAAGAAGGGGACCATGGCTGGCCTTGGCCTGCCCCTCCCCAGCAGCCTGGAGGGCCCCCATGGCCCCTATGGCCCTCACCTCCCACAATTCTGTAGGAGAAAGCCAGGCGCTGGGGCTCCTGGGCCACCCGACACGACACTGTGGTCACCTCCAAACTACGGCCCAGGTGAGCGTAGACGGTGAGTTCCTGAAATGGGGGCTCACACTCGGGGGCATGGTCGTTCACATCCTGCTGGAAGGTAGTCAGATCACCTACCCCCAAACCCCCAGTCCAGCCCCTCAGCCTCCTCCCACCACAACCAGAATCTCGGTGTTGGCCAACAGTTTCCAGAACTTTCCATAACAAGGCCCCAACCCTCTCCAGCCAACCAGTACAGGAAACTGAAAGTGAAGTCGTTCAGTCATGTCTGACTCTTTGCAACCCTGTGGACTGTGTCCATGGGATTTTCCAGGCAAGAGTACTGGAGTGGGTTGCCATTTCCTTCTCCAGGGGATCTTCCCCACCCAGGGATCGAACCCAGGTCTCCCACATTGTAGGCAGATGCTTTACCATCTGAGCCACCAGGGAAGTCAGAGGAAACTGATGCAGAGAGGAAAAGCAGAGTGCCCGAGGGAGGAGAGGAACTCTTTCCAATTATTTCTGAAGCTTCAGGGCTCATTTACCTCAACCTCAATGGTGATGGTGCAGGAGCCTGAACGGTGGCAGGTAGGGTCCTGGTCTTGGCTGTGGTCAGTCAGCAGGACAGTGAGCCTGTACGACTTCTGCAGCTCATAGTCCAAAGGCCCCAGGAGGCGAACCTCCCCTAGAAGAGGGGGCCACAGCCTCAGCTTGCAGAGTCAACCCTGGCTCCACCCTCTCCACCCAGCCCTGGGGTGGGAGTACCATTGAGACGGTCCACAGCAAAGGGGGCGGACCCGCCAGAGATGGAGTACTCAATGCTGTCGTGGGGGTAATCCAGGTCTGTGCCCACCACAGAGCCCAGCAGGGTGTGGGGCCTTGCATCCTCACGAACCCGGAATGTGCGTGAGACGCAGGTTGGGGAGAACTCGTTGACGGGTGTCACCAGCACCAGCACAGGCACCTCAGCTGGAAGCCATTTGAAAGTCAGGGAGCTGGCCTGGTTGGCTCGGCCCTGCCCTGGGGGTCAGAGGAGGGAGCGGCTCTGGAGGGAGGTGGGCAGTAGCTCACTCAGGGGTCTTTAGTGGACACAACCCTGCCCTATTGGTTTCCGAGAGAGATGACGCCACCCTGAAGACAGGAAGAGGGGCACAGAGGAGCCCTGTCCTGAATGTCCAGGCCTGGGTGTGGTCACTCACTGGTCATCGGAGGCTGACCACTGTCAAGCACCAGGATGGAGGCTGTATGCTGCAAGCAGGCGCCAGGAGCGTCACAGTCCAGCGTGTCATTCACCTAGCCAGAGGGGCAGGAGAGTGAGGCGCAGCCAAGGCCTATGAGAGCCTTGAGCCCACAGGGCTGCCTCAGGCCAGGTTATTCTCACAGAGCCTACCCTAACCCTCCGGTAAAGCAGGTTGGCTGCAACACCATATCCTCGCCCTCATGGTCTCCACTCCCACGGGGCCATTGGGCCACCCCCTTCCTGTCCAAGCACTCTACACGTGGGTCTAAGAGCGGGGTCCGGGTACCTCCAGGACTCCGTCTCGCAGGCAGAGGCTGGAAGCGCTGGCAGGGCTGTGGAACAGCAGTTGGTAGTCCAGGGTGGAGCCAGGAGAGTCCGGGTCAGTGCAAGTGAAAGTATTCACGAAGGTGCCCACAGGCGTGGTCTCAGGGATCTGAGTCCTGGGAGCAGAGGGCGGGTGGCAGGGCGGGAGCTGGGGCTGGGCTGCGAACCCTGGCTCTCACCCAACAGCCAAGGTTAGACTCCCAAATACTCACACCAGCAGCCCTGGGAGGCAGCGCGGGGGCCAGCGGTTGACCGACTGCACGTCCACCTGGAAATCAAGCTCGGCGCTGTCCCACGGCCGGAGTCGCTCGAAGGCCTTCACCCGCAGCCTAGTGACCGCGGCGTCCGGGGCTTGCGCTAGCTCCAGGGGCGCGGTGGTCCGGACCACGCCGTCGACTGGGAGGGGTGGCAGGGCGCCAGACGCAGAGTTCGGCCCCGCCCCCAGGTCAGTCCCGTTCCCACCTTCCCACCTCTCCACGCCCACCTCTCAGGGCGCAGAGACTGACCACCTGGCCGCCGCCTCCAAGGCTCCTCTCTAACTCCGGGCCCCCAAACGCGACCTCGCCCCAGGTTCTGCCTCGGCTCCAGGCGTTGCGGGTCACTTCTAGACCAGCCGCAGAGGCATCCCCTTACCCGCCCTCCACGCCCCTCACCGCGTGCTATGGAGAAGAGCCGGCAGGGCACCGGGGAGACGATTTCGTAGCGCACGTTGAAGCCCCGGGCGTGGACCTGAGCCACCTTACTTCCGGGAACCAGGTTTTCGGGAATGGTGATGTTCTGGGCTTGCTGCCTGGACCAAAATGGGAGCACTGGCTCCTACCTGCTCCCGGCAGGGTCTGCAGGCCCCTCCCTTGGGTCTTTCTTGGTACAGTAGCCAGCTGGGGATGCTCCTGCAGCCCTACACCTTAACCCTACTCCCGAGTCCCTGGGGCTGGGTCCTGTCTTTCCCACTGTCTCCAGGGTAGGGGAGCCTTACGGGAAAGAGACTTGGCTAGAGGGAACAGGCAAAACTTTAACCGTCAGCATCCCACGGCAGCTTCGGCCTTGTCCAAAGGTCACTAGGATCTGAAGCTGGAAGACCTGCCATGCACACAAAACAAGAAGGGAACCACGATGTGTGTCTACCTGTATGTGTGTGCCCAGCCCCCCTCAGGACCTCTATAAGGAGCCCCACACTCACTCCTCCCCATGACCTGTCACTCTGCTGACAGATATTCCTTTGTGTCTTACTCTTCTGGGTCATAAGTCCTTCTCTTTGGATGCACACAGCCCCCAAATGAGTAATATCTGAATCATTCACGACATAAATTAGCATCGTAGAGTTGCCAAGAGCCAGTCACTAAGATTTGGAAGCTTTAAAGAAGGAACTTCTCTAGTCTCCTTCAGACTACACCCACTGCTGTACTCAGAGTTTTCACTTCCTATGTGACTGCTCAGAACTTTCTCCTTTCTGTAAGGGGCACTGTGGGCTCCTGGAGCCAGGGATCCCTCTTCTTTCTAGAGCTCCAGAGCCCAGCACAGAACCAAGCCAAGGTGGGAGGACAGCCAGCATGGGGCAGCAGGTATGGGCTATGTCTGGGACAGGCAGCATGATTGATGAGGCCAGAAACAAACAATCCTCCATGAGGTAATGGCTCTGTCCATTTTATGCCCAGTTCATGGATATCGCCAGGTCCCCAGTCGTGCTCACCTTTTGAGCCTGGCCTTTGAGTCCCTGGGATGGTGCCCACAGCTGACCTTGCCCATCGATGGAGAAAGGTCCAGGGAAGTACGGAGGGTCCTGGGCACTAGTGATGTTCATCTGACAGGAAAGAGATGCTGGAGGCCCCCTTCCCTACCACAGTGCCCCCAAGCAACCCTGTCAAAATCCCCAAAGAACCCAACAGGTATCTGCCCACTCTCAAATCTCCTGTACTCTGCCACTGACATTTACTCTAGCCTGGGCTCCCCTGGCCCTGATCCAAAATCATCTCTGCTTTTAAACTATTCAGTTTTTAAAATACATTTCTTCTGGGGATTGTAAAAATGATTCAGATTTTTTTTTTTTTTTTTGGAGAATTTAGAACACAGAAGAACTTTAAAGAAGAACTCAACCCCTGAGAAGTCCCTATGGGAACAGCCATAGTCATTGGGGGTTGGGAAGCCCTCAGTGGCTCTCTCCAAGAACATGTATCCCACAGAGGCTCCGTTATAGACTAGAGTCCTTCTGCAGACTATTCTTGGCCAGGCAGGGGCTGGCCTTGGTCTTCCCATCTCCCTCCATCCTACCCCCCCACCACTGCCCACATGCAGGCCTCACCTGGGCTCCCTGGCCTGGGAGCAGCAGAGTGTACAGCGGGGTCCCAGGTGTGACAGTTTCTCGAACCTGAATAATTTCCCCAGCTGGCCAGAGGGGAGGTAAGGGAGGTTCAGGCCATGCCTGCCCCCCCCAATCCCCCACCTGCTGCCTCTGGCCTTACCTGGGCTGGCAAATCGACCAGCACACTGGTCACGATTAGGGTCCCGCTGAACATTCACAGAAAGCCGACCCTCTGTCACTTGGTTGCCACATGTGAACCTCAGCTGCAGCTCATAGTGGTTCACTGTCAGGGCATCCAGCCGGGCTGAGCTGCTCAAGGTCATCTGTGGCAGGTGGGCAGTGCCATGTGGGGCCTAGGATCTCCATCCCCCAGCACCACCTCTAGGGGCTTCCCTGGTGGCTCAGATGGTAAAGAATCTGCCTGCAGTGCAGGAGACCAGGTTCGATCCCTGGGTTGGGAAGATCCCTGGAGAAGGGAATGGCAACTCACTCCAGTATTCTTGCCTGGAGAATTCCATGGACAGAGGAGCCTGGCATGCTACAGTCCATGGGGTTGCAGAGTCGGACATGACTGAGTGACTAACACCATCACTTTCACACCACCTCTGACTTTGTGAATTTAGAGTCTGCCCTTCCCCCACTGTCCCCAGCTGTGCCCATGACCCTACCTTGCCCACATAGGTCCCCTGCCACCTGGTCAGGCTAGGTGGGTTAAAGAAGGTGGTGGGTGGCTGTACATGGAGCAACTCCAGGGTTGGTATATATGGAGAGCAGTTGAAGGAGAAAGACTGAAGGGTGGCTCCAGGTCCCTGGCTCTCAGAGACATCTATGAACCAGGACAGGCAGTAGAGTTCTGTAAGAAAGAGACGATTCAAGCTAGAGACCCCCATGCTCATGGAACCAGGTACACAGAGTCCTTCCCTTCTGCCTTGGGGCCTGGCTACATCTTGGAGACAGGCAGCCAAAGTCTTCCCTTGTCCCCCACATCCAACCACGGATCAGCTCATTTCATTGTCTAGGTCGTCTTTCCCACTGTCCCCAGGATAGGGTGACAGTGGAAACTTGGGTGAGGAAGCAGCTAAGATAAGGAATGAGAGTCAGGGGTTCAGATCTTTACCCTTTCCTGGTTCCTCCCAGCCACTGTCCTCCATGGTAGCTTATCTGAGAGGGAGCAAGACTCCACTGTGGACTCAGGGGGTGAGAAGTGAAGTTCCCCCACCCACCAGCTCCTCACCAGAGACAACCAGAGCAAGAAGAAGCGCCAGGGGCCTGAGCAGCACCATAGTGGCCTGAAGACGTGACAGCAGAGGAGACTCCAGAAGGGCAGATGTGTTTTGTCAGGGCCACCCTGTTGCCAGGTCTGTTGTTCAAACACAGGACTCCTTGGCCTCCAAGATTCTAGCCCCACCCAGCCCCTCGTGACTGAGCTCTGGACACTATAGGTTATTAAGAGCCCTGGAAAACTCCATTTTTTCACTGCTCCCAGTGGATTTCCCTGTTTATCACTACCACGTGAAGGAGATGTGAGGGGAGAGAGACCAAGTTTCAGATAGGGAAACTAAGGCTCAAGGAAGTCTTGGTCATGCAGTTCTTGAAGACAGAGCACACACGCAGCCAGGAAAAGTGGGCCCAGGGCCTGCTACCCCACAAAGCCTGAACTTCGGCTGTTCACCCCCATTAGAGCATTATCTGCCTGTGAAATCTGAGCCCAACCGTCAACAAAATCTCTCAAAATCTGTCTACATTCAACAGACAAAAGGTATCCTTGGTGATAGAAATAAAAATGGTGGTTACTTTGGGGCATAGCAATTGGAGGGGACAAAAGGTGGCCTCCTCAAGTGGCTGGTGATATTCTATATCTTGATCTGGGTGACACAGGTGTCTACAGATTTTAACATGTATAGAGCCATACTGTTAAGAGCTGTCCATTCATCTTATTTACAATTATATGCCAGTTTTTAAAAGGTTGTCTTCACATGCTTTTTCCAGCTCTTTGCCTCTCTCTTTTCTACCCATTGTTTGAGCTTGTTCCTCTCCCCATAAAAATGCCCTTCTCAGGGTCCTCAGAGACCTGCCAACTGTCCAGCAGTTTATGTTCTATTCTTAACTCCTCAGCAAGTGTTTGATGCTTGCTCCCCTCGGCTCCTAAGTGCCCACGCTCTCTTAGTTTCCTCCCACCTCCCTCTGCTCAGCTCCTTTGCTGGTTCTTCATCTTCCCTATCTCCATCCAGTGGAGTGTTCCAGGGTTCATTCCTGTCCGCTGCCATCCTCTGTCCCCATGTCCACAAATGGCCATTTGATTTCCTTCTCCAAGACCACTCTTTTCCAGTCTTGCTTGGTTGATTCGTGCCAGTTCCATCCAATCAGTGGTTCAGCCCGGAAGTCTAGGAGTCATGCTTCTCCTTGTCTTCCCATACTCATGTATCAGCAAGGCTTGATTTTAACTCCAAAACATACCTCAAAGTATGTTGAGGTATGTTTGCACTAGACCTACCCAGATCCAGGCCCTCCCTTCCCTTGATGGATGAGGCAGGAGCCTCCACTCTTGACTACAGAGTGGTTCTCCCAAAGCAGCGATTATCTAAACAGCAGCCAGCCCAGGTCGTTCCCTGCTCAAAAGCCCTGTAGTGCTCCCCACCACACCAAAAACAAAACCCTTTATTCCCTTCTAAAACGGCTAGGAGCCTGGTTTTGCTGACCTCTTCAGTCCCCGCCCCCCCCCCCCCCCCCCAACTACCACCATGAGAAATATCTAGGCCTTCCCTGGTATTTTCCTGTCTACTGACTTATCTAGTTTGTCTCCAGTTAGTCTGTGTCGTTGAACGTAGCCCTAGCCACCTCAGGGAACAGGCTCTAATCCTTTGGTCAAAGAACCCCCTGCTGTAAACCCTTGTATTCACTCAGCCTGCCTGTAGTCCGGGATAGACAGGATGCGGGTGTTGGGAATCCCCACGAGAGGGCAGCCCTGCTTAGCTCGGTCGAGGCGAGAGACAAGGGAGTGGGAGGCTGGGTCTTGGCCCGGGCTCCTCCCCGGTGCTGCAGCGAAGTTCTGCGCTCCCTGAGTCCTCAGAGGGTCCGGACCCCTCCCATGACTTCCAGGGACTGTGGAGGCCGGCTCCAGGAGCGGATTTAGTGGGTCGGACCACGAGTGGGCCACAGCACTGCCGAAGCCGACGATTGGGCCCGATCTACCCGCTCAACGGCGCAGCCGCGGTACCCGTGCGCTCCAGGGACCCCTGCGGGAGGGACCACAACTTTCCCCTGGGAAAAAATGGGGAAACTGAGGCTACCGCAGGGGCGCGACTTGTCCTGGGAGTCAGGTCAACGGCCCAGGACTACGGGGACTCCCGGGCCGGATCCCGCCAGGTTTCCAGCTACAGTCCCGCCCTTCCCCATAAGAGCTGTTTCTAGGGAGTGGGTAGTGGGCGTCAGGCTCGCCCACCCGGCAGGGCCCCGGGGGTGGAGCCACACCAGCCCCGCCCCATCCCCATTGGCTGAGGCGCCAGGGGCGGGGCGGGGCCGCCAGATGTTGGGGCGGCGGCGGCGGCAAGAGCTGGGGAGAGGGAGGAGCCGCGGAGCCAGGCGGAGGGCAAGGGCGCCGCTGGCCGGCCCGCCGAGCCCTCTCCGCACCGCTCTCGCTGGAGTTCGAAGAGGAACTGGCAGGCCTGGAGGGGGCTGCGGCACGGACATGCACAGCGCTCGGCTTGACAGTTTCCTGGGCCAGCTGCGCTGGGAACTGGTGAGGCTTGGGGGCGGGCGTGGCTCGTGAGGACTTGTGTGGGGTGCTCGGCTGCCTTCCTACCCGAACGACACTCGGATTGGGGGGAGCTGTCCCGAATGCCCATCCAAGACAGGATGGGGGCGGGGCGGCGTAGATGGCCCAGATGGCCCGCGTCGGGTTTCGGACGATTGGGAGCTGCGCTGGGCATCAAGTAACAGCCGCCCAGCTGGCCGTGCTGCCGGCGCAACGGAGGAAGTTGTGGGGGAGAAACTTCTTGGGCATAACAGGGGGGTTTTAAGGAACTAAAAAGGTGGTGGCGCTACTACCGATGCCCTTTATTCCAGTTTGGCGTGTACCTCTTGTCTTCCTGGAAGGTGCTTTTTTCTTCTCTGAAAGAGGCTGCGGGCTTTGGGGAGCTGAATCCCTCAAGAGGCACAGGATACCCCCCCAACCCTGAGCGAGACCTACTTCCCCATGCAGGCCCACAACCCTGCCTCCCGCCCTGGTGGCGGGTACCAACTTGCCCGGCTCTGCGTGCTGCAGCCTGCCGGACTGCCACCAGGTCGGCGGATGGGAGCCACACGAGCTTCGTGTGCCAGCGCCCCATGCCGACACGGTGCCCGCTAGAGGCCTTGCTGCTGAGGCCTGCAGGCCTGCCCAGCCCTCCTGGGCCTTCTGTTTTGGAACTGGCCTGACCAGGCAGGCCGGAGTGACCAGCACTGCTCCTACCACTTCTGCCCTCTCTTCTTCCACAGCTGTGTGGCCGGGACACTGGCTCACCCCCAATGCCTGGTCCCCTTCCGCCACCCCCCAAACACCGCCCAGGCGTGCGGCTCAAGCACCAGCTCAGGGCCTCAGATGCGTTGGAAGAGGACTCGGTCTGTGGTGTGGAGGAAGAGGATGATGAAGTAGGGGTGACAGGAGACAGGAGTGAAGCCTTGGGGGGTCCCAGAGAGCACGGCCTGGACTGGGACTCCGGCTTCTCAGAGGTGTCGGGCAGCACATGGAGAGAGGAAGAGTTGCCCGTACCCCAGCACCCAGCACCCTCGGCATGGCCCCTCCGGAGACAGCGCCTCTCAACCAGTGGGGTCACCCAGCCTGGCGGAGCTCCCGTGGCCCGGGTACCTCCTGTCCACCGACCACGGCCCAAGTCCACCCCAGATGCCTGCCTGGAGCACTGGCGGGGGCTGGAAGCCGAGGACTGGACCACGGCCCTGCTGAGCAGGGGTCGTAGTCGCCAGCCCCTGGTGCTGGGGGACAACTGCTTTGCGGACTTGGTGCACAACTGGATGGAGCTGCCTGAGGCAGCGGGTGAGGGGGACAATGGGGGTGGGCCCCGTGTGCGTGCTCGGCCCCCCCAGTTCCTGCTGGGCCTCTCTGAGCAGCTGCGGCGCCAGCTGGCCAGGGCGCGCCGGGCAGCGCTGGCAGGAAAGCGACTGTCATGCCCACCTCGCCCAGAACCTGAACTACCTGCGGATGTCTCACGCTTTGCAGCCCTCATGAGTTGCCGCAGTCGGCAGCCCATCATTTGCAATGATGTTGTCAGCTACCTCTGACCTGCCCTCCAGCCTGGGACAATAAAGGCCTTTCTCTGGACAATCCTGGTTCCGTAACCCCCGAGGCTCCAGAAGGCAGTGCCAGCCCTGCAAGGCACAACTCAGGCAGGCGAATCACAAGAGCCTTTTCCCTCCCCTGCAGGGGTCCTTGTCATGCCTGTGTCACACGCCATGCGTCTGCTCCAACACCCATCCTGTCCACTGAACACCTTCCTTCAACAAGTATTTATTGAGTGTCTGCTGTGGGCTTGGGACGCAGGGCTCGGGACACAGGGCCCGATGGAGCTGGGTGGTGGGGCTGCTGCCTTGTCACAGCTTGTAGTGCAAGCGTGGAAAGTTAGTGTCATCCTCCTCACCCTCGTAGCCAAGTTCCAATACCAGCACCCGCTGCCCAGGCACCTTCTTCACCAGATCTGTCACCCTGGTGGCATGGGGGGAGAGGGGTGGGGAGATTGGGTAGGTGAGCGGTGACAGGCAGAGAGTGTCCTGGCATGGGCTCCAGGGTGCTGGGGGCCATAAGGAGCCCAAGCCAGGAGCAGGAGCAGCCCAAGACAGGAAACATCTGAAAACTATTTTAGGAGCGGCTGGTGGGGCGAGCAGGAGGCAGGAAGCTGTGAGTCCCCTGGGAGTGGGCTGTGAAAGGGGAGCTGAGGAGGGTGTGGAGGAGCTGGTGGGGCTGGCCAAGCAGGCAGCTCCTAGAGGCCCCTCCTAGAGGGCTCCTGGCCCTCCCCCCACCCCCAGCCCGTTTGCTGGCTCCATTTGGCAAAAGAAAACTTCAAGAAGGTGTGAGGGGCCCAAATGGGGTTGGGAAGAGGAGAAGCTGCACATCCCTCACCTCCAACCTCCAGGGCCTTGTTAAAGCCAGGTGTGGGCTCACCTGCAGGACAGGTGCCGGGCCTGTTTTTCCTCAGACCATCCTGCTGAGTAGAGCAGGGCCGACCCATGCAGGAGCTTCGTCACCCTCAGTCTTTGTAGCTCCTAGAGAGAGACGGGTCAGGGGCCAGCGGGACCAGGCCTGGGAGCAGGGCAGAACTGGGGCACACCTGGATGTGAGCCAGCAACGACTCCAGGGTCCTCTCGGGCTGCCCAGCAGGCACTTCCAGGCGGTCCCAGCCGGTCCACTTCAGATGACGGAACTGGGGGGTGGCAGTGAGGAGGAGTGAGAAGCTTCTTACACACACACACCCTCTCCCTGCCCCAGTTGCCAATAGCTTATGGCCCCTTTCCTAGGGGAGGAGCTGGACTAGAGGCAGGAAGCAGAAGCCAGGGGGTGGGGATGAAACGTGGGATCTAGGCCCAGAATCTCAACACCCTCCCCGCCTGTGCTGGGACAGGAAATGGGGCTATGGGGCCCCCTGCACAGGGAAACAGGCGATCCATCACACAGGCTGAGAGTGTGTGTGTGTGTGTGTGTGTGTGTGTGTGTGTGTGTGTGTTGGAGGGGGGGGCAATACTTCCTGAGGAAGCGAGGAAGCAGGAGCAGGGCTGCTGCAATCTCTGATAAAGCTGCCTGTTCCTCAAATGCAAGGCTGGAAGACAGGGTGGGGGGGCGTGTACATCCGGTCCCCTAATCCTTTACCACCAGGGCCTTGGACTTTCTCATAGACACATGGGTGAGGGGCACAGTGACACCAGCGGGAACACAGTCCACAGAGGACTCTCTTCCTGTCCCTTTGTTCCTTGTTTCTTGAGTCTTGGGGTTCTGGTTCCCAGAGCTGAGGGCATAAGGGTGGCAGGCAGCCAGGGACCAAGACTAGAGGGGTTCTGCCAGCTCCCCAGAAAACAGCGAGGTCAAGCTGAGACAGGACCAGAAGTGATGTGGGGGACCCTTTCCCTCCCTTCCCCCTCCTCCATGGACAAAGGCAGCTTGTGTTCTAGCTAGAGGAGGGGCCCTCACAAAAGGGCTCTGTGTGCTGTGCCCTGAGGGACCCCAGGGCTGCTCAGCCTAAGCCCAGTGCCGGCCCATGACCTCTCCCCTCTGCCCTTGTGAGAGAATTCTCTCCAGACCCTCTCCTGTGTCCCCAAGGAAATGCCAATTTTTGCAGAGCCTGGGTACACAGCTGGGGCATTCACAGCCCAACACTTGAAGGAACACATATGCACACAAGCCCACACGTGTACTCACAGGCAAAACCATGCAGGCCCACATCATGAAAGGGCCCTGCTGTCTCCTCTGGCACACAGATGTGCAAGCATGCTCCCTCCATGGCCACACACCATGGGGCCAGGGATGCCCAGACCCGGGTGCCCTCACACCCCGTGATAGGGTTGCACACCCTCACACCCATGCTGGTGAGTTCAATGCCCTTTAACTCAGTTGAGGGGGGCGGGCGAGGATCCCCATGCCTGGCAGCCTGACGTTAGGCTCTGTTTAGGGCTTGGGCCCTAGTCCCCCCTCCCCCTCAGGGAAGGCGGGGATGGTGGGGGATGGATGTCTGGCTCCACTAATGAGTTAAAGCTGCAGCTCCCCCAGACCCGGAGGCTTGGGGGTTGGGGGTGGCTGACGGCTGCTTCCTGTGTCTGACAGGTCCCAGCCTGGCTGTGCAGCAGGGAGGCGGCTGAAGGACGTCTTGAGGACTCCCCCAGAGTCTGCGTCCCACGAGAGCCTAAAGCTGGAGTAGGGCCTGTTTGAGTAGGTGCAGGGAAAACTCAGGTCTGGTACAGGTGGAGTGTCCAGGGCTCACCTTCTGGATGTCTGGGGCCTTAGGTACCCAGCGGCTAAAGTAGTTTTCAGCCAGGTGCAGATAGCTGTGGCGAAAGGCATGGCGGGGCCGTGGTCCGCCCACCACCTTGTACAGCTCCAGGCCCACCAGGCCAGCCACGGCCGCTGTAGTGGTGACAATGGCTGGGATAATCCGGCCCACAATTCGCTTGGTCTGCCAAGGACAAGAGATCTGATCTGGGCCCAAGGCCTAAGGCTAGGGTTTGACCCGCCACCTCCAGGCCTGAGCCCCAAGGGGCAGGTTACCTCGGCGTGGCCGGCCACTGGGATCCCATAGTTCTGAGCTCTCAGGCTGGCCGCTGCCACCACAAAATCCATGTGGAAGTTGCTGTCATTGTCCTATGAGACCCAAGCACAGTCGTGTGAACACTGTCCCAGTCCCCCGAACCTGTGCCACTGCACAGGTCTTCACACGATTCTGTGGGGTGGAGGCTCACATCACCCCACTTAACAGGTAAGGAGACGGAGGCTCAGGGAAGCTGAGGTGATTCTGGGCTCCTTCAGGGAAGAAAACTCAGGCCCAGGGACTTCAAAGCTACCTACTTAGCTCTTGACCTTCCCCATCAACCTCTCTGGCCTAGCCCTTCACTCCCACTCGGGCTCCGACCTTCTCAAATGTCAAGGGTTCAAGGGGAGGACCCTTGCTCCAGGTCTTCAGGGCTTCATGCAGCTGCTTACAGCCTGTTGGGAGAAGGAGGAGGGTTGAAACAGTCCTTAGCCCCCAAGTCCTGTACTCTTCTTGAGCCTGCCTGCCTGTCCTTGGTCCCTGCCAAGTCTGTCACTTACCACTTGCAGGAAGACCCCTTGATGGATGGTGCAATCTCTTCTCTGGCAGCCCTAGCCCTCATGTATGTGTGCCCGCACACACACACGCACACCTAGGTGACCCTGTCCTCATCTGGGGAGCCACAGCTAGTTGCTCCCCAGGGCCCAGTGGTTTGTGGGTTTTTTTCCTTTGCTGAGAGTTGGCCAAGGGAATGGGTGGGGGATGGTAAATAGGAGGGAGAGGACCTACTCCGGGACCAGGGGATGAATCCAAGGCTAGAGAGAAGCAAGGTCAGAGGGCTTAATAGGTTGTGACTTGGCTTCAGGGCCCCCAGACCCATCTTCTTTCTGCAGCACAGGCTGAGGAAGCTCAGGCCTTTGGGTGGCAGCATAGAGGGGTCAGGGCTGGGGACCTCACCAAACTCACCAGAAGGCGAATCCAGCTCCAGCTCACTAGCAAAAATGCGGTCCAAGTTCTGGGGGTCAGGCAGTGGCAGCAAATTCAGTAGTCCCCTGAGTGCAGTCTGGTCCTGTGAGCCAGGCAGCCCATGCATCTGGGCATACAGGTTGGCAGCTGCCAGCACGTAAAGGAGGTGCGTATCCTGCAATGAGACCCAGAGCAGGGGCGGCTGCATGGGCCTGAGTGAGCGTGTGTGGGTGCGTGGGGCGGGGGTCACCGTCCACTTGAAGATCTGTTGGAGGGCCTGCCTCCGCCTCCCATGTGGACACCCATATGTGCACAGATGTGGCTGTCTCCCTCTCAGCGTCTCAGCATCACTACAAAACACAGAGGTGCCCACCTCTGCCCTGAGGGGCCACATTTCCATCTCAGGGCTGCCAAGGGACCCCACTCACTTGGCTGGCATCAAACTTCAAGGGCTGGGGACACTGTTTGGGACCCGACCAGAATGGAGTTCCATCCCCCTGCACCTAGGGAAACACAGAGGCTGCTGGGCTCAGTCCGGTCGCCCCCAAGCCCTCAGCCTCCTGACCCCCAGGCACCCACTTTGTCAGGTGGGTAGGTCCTCAGCAGCTGTGTGACGCCATAATGGAAGCGGAGCTGCCAGTGGCCAAAGGCCCACAGCACGCAGTCTCGCCAGGTCTGCGGACGCTCTGTCAGGACACCCCGCATTGTCTGCAGCAGGGGCTGCTTCTGTGACTTAAGCAAGTCTTCTGGAGACGAGAGTGCCCTGCGGACGGTTGGGAAAGCTTGAGGCTAAGCCCTGAGCCTCCTGGTCTTAGGGACCCTGGACTCCCATTCGCCCTTGTCGGGGGTCTTACTGTGGGTGGCTGTTGATGGTCTTGGCAGACTCACAGAAAAGGTCGTCAAATTCACCCTTGGCCCACTGTGGGGGAGGGAGCAGCCATGAGGTGGCAGTTAGGAAATGGGTCTGGGGCAGAGGACTGAGCCAGGCACATAGGCGTCTCCGGGGTGCCTCCCACCTGCACAGTGTGCTCGGTTGTGGCAGGAATGTACCGCACGGTGCAGACAGGGTCGGGGGCATCTTCAGAAGCTGCATTAGAGGGGGCTTTGTAGTTCTCAGTCACGTGTGGTATGAACACGCTAGCGCTGCCCCGGGTGCCCATGGTGCCCGCCTCCAGCAGGGGTTTCAGAAAGTGGGTGCAGCGAGCAGCTACGTAGTCCCCTGGCAAGGGAGGCAGAGGGTCAGAAGTGGGGCTGGCACAGCCTCAGACAAGAGTGAGTTCTGAGGCCGGGCACTCACGGGCCTCAAAAGTGTCCAGGGCAGCAGCCACGCCATTCACACCAGAGAAGAAGTCATCCCCAAAGATGTCCTCTGTAGTGGGATCCAGCTGGAGGTTGAGTGGGGTAACCTGCAAGTCTGCATTCAGGCGGCGAGTGGCCTCTGCAGCCACCTCTGCCTTTTGCCTCTGAGAAGAAAGCAGGAAGATGTTGGGAGTGGGGGGAGGGGGGTACTGTGGGAGGACAGTCCAGGACGTGGGTGTGGGGAAGGGTCGGCACTCACATGAACGTCCTGGGACCTGAAGAGGAATTGCCGGCTGAGGTTGGAGAGCTCCACATGGTCCATGTCGGCAACAGTCACGCCTCCACCGTCCCCGGCCCCCAGGCCCATCAGGGCAAAGCTTTTGAGCAGCTCGCAGCCGACAGCGCCAGCACCCACCTGCCGGCAGACAAGAGCAAACTTAGCCAGAGGGCCAGGCCTCCCCCCTCCGCACACGCCCGACCTCACCACGTGGCTCACCAGGAGGTAGTGCTGGTGGCTCAGCTTCTCCTGAAAACTGGTCCCGAACACCGCGGTTTGCCCATCATAGCGGCAGCGTCTCTAGGCAACACAGACAGGGCTCGGTGACGCCCGCTGGCCTGTGCTGGGCCTCCCTCTCACTTCCAGTTTTCCAGGTCAGGACCTCAGGACCATTCTTCATGTTTCTCCCTGCGTCCTGAGTTTAGCTAAGGCTTGCATCCCTACCGCGGGTTCTCACCGGTACACAGTCCTCAGGGTTGGGAAAGGGGTCCCCATCTTCTGGAAGGCAATCCAGGGCATCGAAGTACAGCCACTGGTCCAGGGGCATAAACTTGCCAGAGATCGCCTGTAAGTCAGAGCTTTAGTCCGGGGACTCTTGGCACCTCCTAATCCCCTGAGATCCTGGCTGAGGGCTGCACCCAGGTTGGTGAAGCTCCTAAGGCTGCTGTCCAGCGTTGGGCACCCTGTGGCATCCACAGTGACCTCTGCACCCTTCCCAGCCCCACCCTGTCTCTGCCTGTGCCCACCTTCAGCACTTCTTGGGCAGCCACTGCACCCAGCACGGCTGCCATGGGGCTCAAGCCACCAGCACTGCTCAGGGCAACTGTCCGCACCAGAGCCTCATCCAGCTGCTCTTCCAGGGGCTCTCCTTCTGTCCCTTTCAGTGGTCCCATGGCCTGGGCCAGGTCCACCACCATCTCTGCATCAACCTAGTGGGTAGAATTCTGTTAAAGCAGACCCAGCCTGAGCTCCACCCCACATTTGAATCCTTCAGGCAGCCATCCCCACTGTTCCACAGAAGAGGAAGCAGAAGCCTGAGTGGGAAGGCCCCACTAGACAATGCCTGGTGCCAGACAATGGCCCTGGAGGCTCCCCAAACCTGAGAGCAGCTGCCAGACCAGATCTGAAGGGTGGGGAGTGGCATGAGTCCCCAGGCTTTGTGCTTGGCCCCTTCATGAACTCAGCCTCTGGTCTAGGGCTTCCCTGCTGGCTCAGATGGTAAAGAATCTGCCTGCAATGCAGGAGACCTGGGTTTGATCCCTGGGTTGGGAAGATCCTCTGAAGGACGGCATGGCAACGCACTCCAGGATTCTGGCCCGGAGAATCCCTATGGACAGAGGAGCCTGGCGGGCTACAGTCCATGGGGTCACAAAGAGTCAGACACGACTGAGCAACTTAGAACAGCTGGTCTAGAGATAAGTGTTTCTTTATCAGCTCCCTGCAGCCCATCCTATCTTCTTTATATGAGTGGGACACTGCTTCTGGATTCAAACTTGGACCTGTAAGATAGTCACTGTCACCTCCTGGTAGGTGAGGCCCCATTAAGACAGAGGCTAGGGAGAGGGGCATCGGGGCCACTCACAGGATCCCAAGGCTTGGGAGGGCGGCCATGGAGCTGCTGGAACTTGTGCAGTGCGCGGAAGGACTGATGTAGGCAGCGGGCACGAACTTTCTGGGGACTCTGGGCCACCACACGGGGCTGAAGGAGGGCTGTGTCCAGGGGTTCCTGCAGGGGGCACTCAGTTTAGGGTCAGGTCCAGAACCCTGTGGGCCCCTCAAGGCACCCAACCCCAGATGACCTTGCACTCACGTGGCTGACAGTCTTGGCTCTCTTGACCTCAGTGACAGCCCCGCCACGTAAGTAACGAGAGAAAGCTGTTGTGTCTCCAATCTCCAAGGTCCCGTCCTCTGGGGAAGATTGAGCCTAGTCAGCATGACTTCTGAACCTGAGTAGCACCCCACAGCCCATCCTGTCTTGCCTCAGCATTCTCAAGGTGGGATTTCCCTGGTGGTCCAGTTAGTTAAGAATCCACCTTGTGATGCAGGGGACATAGATTCAATCCCTGGTCAGGAAATAAGATCCCAAATGCCATGGAGCAACTAAGCCCATAGGCCACAGCTAGAGCCATGGAAGACCCCCACGCTGCCGCTAAGACCCGAGGCAGCCAAATAAATGATTAAAACAAAACAAAATTCTCAATGTGGCTCTACCCTGAGGAAGGTAGAGAGAGACCTTATCTCCAAAAACCAGGCTATGTCCACCCCCACAGGAGCCTGGGTGCTGAGCCTGGAGTGGGGTTGACTTACCCCGCACATGGAGAGGCCGAGGATCACAGCCGTTGAGCTCCACCATGCCCTCAATGCCTGAGAAAGTCACCCAATCCCCGGTGTGGAAGTGGTGGGCATCAGCCTCTTCTCTCAGAGTGAGAATGCCAGGGGAGCCCTGTGATGAGAGGCGGCCTGCTCAGGGGGGCCTAGCCCTGCCTTTCACAGGATCCTTAGTAGGGGCAGTGCCCCCAACCCCAGCACCCACCTGGGAGATGTGCTGGATGGTGGCCGTCAGGGGTTCTGCCTCCGTGGGGTCCTGCACAGTGAAGTTCTCACCGAAGTCACAGAACAACTGCCTGTGGCGGGGTGGCAGGGGTCACTGAGCTGACTCAGTGTTTAACCGCCACGGTTATGGTGAAGGGCAACAGGCACTAGGGCAAGCCCTGAGGAATTGGGGAAAAAGTGCTGGGAGAGGCTTGGAAACTGGAGTTTGAAAGATGTACTGAACAAGTCTGGAGGCTGGGGTAGAGGAAGCAGACGAATGGGACTGGGGACTGTGATCAAGAAGGGAAAGTGGGGACAGCCCTGGGGTTGGGTGGATGAGCTCTGGAGCAAGCCTGGAACTGGGATCGCTCGCTGCCTGTGATGTGGCAGGCTGGGCGAGCCATCTCACCCCACAAGGCCCCGGGTGTCTGCCACCAGGAAGCAGACTCCATGTTCGTGGCACAAGGTGCCCACTCTCAGCTGCTCCTCCAGCCTCGAGGCAGTCAGCACCACCACCTGAGCGGATGTCATGAGATCAGTAGGGCCAGAACCACCTCGAGCCCACTCTGCTGCTAAGGGCTGGGGGTGGGGGAGGTTGGCCTGGAGAGTAGGGCTGGGAGGGCACCTGGAAATCCAGCAGCAGGTCCTTGGTGATGTCGCCTGTGTAGACGCACACCTGAACGGCTCCATTGAGCTCAGCCAGAAGTTTTTGAGAGGCCTCAGCCCTGCTCCTTCCCAAGTCCTGCTCTGAGAGCAGAAACTAAAGAGATGCCCAGACTGGCTTTAGCAAGTTTTCTCTTGGGCCCCACCCCCACCCTGGTCTGGAAACCCAAAGCCCTCCCCCCCATCCCCTAGGAGCCTCACCTGGGCAGCCAGGTCAGACCAGCAAGTAGGGTGGGGATCATGGAGAGTGAGGCTGCCCACGCCCATCAGGACTAAGTTTTTGGCCACCTCAGCCCCCAGGCCCTGCAGGCCAGACAGCAGCACCTTGGCTCCCTGAATTCTCTGCATGGCCGGCAAGCCCAGCACATACCTGTGGGCGGGAAGAAAGAGGGCAGGCAATTGGAAATCAGGGGTTAGAAGGCTACCCTGCTCTCCCCACCTTGAGCCTCACAGCTGCCGTGAGTATAGCTCCTTATCCAGCGACTTGGAGGTCTCCAGGGTATCCATCCTGAGGCCCGGGGCTGCAGGGCTTGTAGACAGGAGGCAGTGCCAGCAGGAGCCAGTGCCCAGCAGTGGCCAGTGCAAACAGGAGCTAAGGCTCAGAAATGAAAGATGCAGCTGGCAGCTTTCTTCCTGGTTCCTCTGTCATTTCGGGTAAAGCAAAAGTGAAAGTGAAACTGAACGGGCTCGTAGTCCTGCCTCCAGCCTGTCCTGCACAGCCTGGCTTGGCAAAGACTTCTGGCAGCCCCAGGGCACTGGCAATTGGGGAGAGAATTCCTGGATCGATTTCTCTCTGCGAAAGCAGGTATTTCTCTTAAGGAAGAAAGAGGGCAGGGCCATGGGAGGGATCCCTTTGGTCTCCTGTAGCTCCCTAGATGTCCCGAACTGCAAGCTCCTATCCTCTTCAGGGGTCCCTGTCTGAATGGGCTTTGTGCCCACAGGACTGGTGGGCTTCGTGCCCACAGGACTGGTGGGGATGCCCTTGTCCTGAGGACTCACCTAGTCTCCTATCCACACACAGAGACTTAGAGACCCTAGAGGGCAGAGCCAGCCCCATCCCAGAGGCTGAGAGAGCTCATGGGCTATGCTGCCCACATCCAGGGCTCACCCCAGACTTGGGGTGCAGCCTAGCACTGTTGGGAGTGCCTGCGTGTCCCAGAGTCATCTCCTCCGGGACCAGGGATTCCCCTCTGCCCACAGTGCACAGCCGGGACAGTTGGCAGCCCCAGGAGGCCAGTCAGGATCTCTCAGTGATGCGTCCCAGGACCCAAAGAGCGTTGGTCAGTCTCTGAGTGCCAGCCCTGAGTAGAAGACTAGGAGCAGCTATGATCATGTGTCCTTTATATTTTAAAATAATTACAGATTCAGAGGAAGTTGCAAAAAATAGAAAAGAGGGGTACCTTCCCCACACTCCTTCTGCCTGCTTAGGAACCCAGGGCCAGTCCTCTAGAGGATGGACCACAGTTCCCCACAAAATTCCACAATAAACCAAGTGCTATCAAAAATTCTTTTTTTAAAAAAATTAAGGTAAAACCTATACATCATAAACCATAAAATGGTTTAAAATAACCATTTTAAAGTATACAATTTAGTGGGATTTAGTGTATTGACAATGTTGTGCAATCAGCATCTCTCTCTACTTTCAAAACCTCATCACCCACCGAAAGACACAACTACCTTGGATACTTGCTATACACCCCCATTCTATCGCCTGGCAAACATACATGCTTTCTGTCACTAGGGATTTGCCTATTCTGTATATTTTATATAAAAGGAATAATACAAAATGTGATCTTTGGTATGTTTTCACTTATAATCTTTTTGAGGGTAATCCAAATTGTAGCATGTCTCAGGACATCATTCCTTTTTGTGGCTAAATAATATTCTATGAGAGGCACGTATCACAATTTGTTACTCAGCAACCCTATATACAGTCAATGGAATTCTCCAGGCCAGAATACTGGCGTGGGTAGCCGTTTCCTTCTCCAGGGGATCTTCCCAACCCAAGGATCGAACCCAGGTCTTCCACATGGCAGGCGGATTCTTTACCAGCTGAGCTACCAGGGAAGACATTATCCCGTCACCGGTTGACATTTGAATTGTTAACACTTTTTGAATATTATGAATAGTGCTACATGATCATTCTTGAACAAGTATTTGAGCACCTGTTTTCTATTTCTTTGGGTATGTACCTAGGAGTAGGAAATGGCAACCCACTCCAGTGTTCTTGCCTGGAGAATCCCAGGGACAGGGGAGCCTGGTGGGCTGCCGTCCATGGGGTCACACAGAGTCGGACACGACTGAAGTGACTTAGCAGCCGCAGCATTGTTGGGTCAAACGGCAATTCTATGTTTAAGTTTTTCACAGACCAACAAACTATTTTCTACCAGCAATGTATGTAAGTTTTTAACTTCTCCACAACATGGTCCAACTGGTTTTTCCTTTTTTTTCAAATTATACCCATCCTAGTGGGTGTAAAGTGGTAGGCAATTCTGGTTTTTTTTTTTCATTCAATAAACTCTTATTGGATGTGTCATATGTACTAGGTACAGAAACCAGGGCCAGATTCTGAAGTAACTGGTGTCTTCAGTAGATACCAAAAGACATTTGATGACATTCAATATCCAGTCTTGATTTTTTTTCACTCTCATTAAAATAGATGGATTTTAAAATTGTGGTTTTAACCATTTTCATTTTTAATGTTTCATTTTGTTTATATTTTGGCCACACCACGTGGCATGCAAGAACTTAATTCTCTGACCAGGGATCGGACCCATGCCCTCTACAGTGGGAGCATGGAGTATTAACCACTGGACCGCCTGGTTTGAATCATTTTTAAATATGTACAATTCAGTGGCATGAAGTACATTCACAGTGTTGTGTAACCACACCACTATTTCCACAACTTTAGCGCAAGGAGAAACACTGCACCCATTAAAAAATAATTCATCAATCTTCCATCCCGTTTCCTAGGACCTTCTATTGCACTTTGTCTCCATGGCTCTGCCTACTGAAGATAATGAATATAGGCGGAATCATAAAATATGTGCCATTTTGTGTCTGGTTTCTTTCACTTAGCATATCTTTACAACATTCATCCAGGTTGTAGCATGTACCAGAATTTTGGTCCTTTTTTTTATTGTAAGAAAATAAACATAAGATGAAATTTAATGTTTTAAAATATACAGTTCAGTAGCATTACAGACATGCACGTTGTTGTACCAACACCACCATTCATGTCCAGAATTTCAACTTCTCAAACTGGAACTCGCAACCCATTTGACAATAACTTTCCATTCCTTCCTTCCCAGTCTTGGCAATAACCATGCTACCTTCTGTCTCTGTGAATCTGACTACTCTTGATATCGCATATACATGGAATCCTACAGAATTTGTCCTTTGCCCCTGGATTATTTCAAGTAGCTTAGTGTCTTCAAGATTCACTTACACTGTAGCATGTTTCAGAATTTTTTTTTAAAGCCTAAATAATGTTCCATTGTACGTATAGACCTAGAGCTTTGTAGTTTACCCTCACAGAGATCTTGTACCTATTTTGTTAGATTTATACCTAAATATTTTGTTTCCTTTCTTCTTCTTTGTTGGTGCTGGGTTTTTAATGTTATTATTTTTTCTTCTTTTTGTTTCTCGGTTTTTAATTCTAATTGATTACTGATCTATAAGAAAGCTATTAGCCAGCCACTGCACTTCATTTGATGCTGCACTTCCACTCCCTAACCATCCTTGGCTCGAGGCAGCACCAAAGGAGTCCAACTCCCATAATCAAGAGCATCACTTCCCCCCAAGAAGCCCCAGGCTCCCACGCACCTGCAGGGGAGCAGACGGGCACTCTCAATCTGAAGCAGTCTCTCTTATGCCAGGTTCATGCTGAAATGTGCAGAAACAGGCAAACACTCACCCAGTAATGAGAAAGGGAAGTTTAGGGGTCCTCACCTAACATGCTCAGATACTCTTTACAACCCCATGGACTGTAGCCCACCAGACTCCTCTGTCCATGGGATTTTCCAGGCAAGGATACTAGAGTGGGCTGCCATTTCCTTCTCCAGGGTCTTCCTGACCCAGGGATTGAACCTGGGTCTCCTGCCCTGCAAGGCGGATTCTTTACCAGCTGAGCCACTAGGGAAGCCCAAGTCCGCACCCAAGTTAGGACTTAAAAGAGAAGTCTTCCGGAAGAAAGTGCTCTTGAAGCCAAACCGCGGAGACTACCAACTTGGCTGGTAGAGTTGAAAGGTGAAGAAGGGGTTGTCGTCACAGGTCACTTGTGCTTGCTGTGAGTTCCCTGTGTCTAGACCCTGGTTCGCCCATTTGCTTTCCTGCTTATGGCCTTGCACTGTGCCCAGGTTACAGACTGTGGACAAAGCTAGGTGATAAATCGCTCTTGTTAGTGTCTCCCTGTGCTCTTTGAGAGGGCACATGCCTAAGGGTGGAATTTCTGGGTCTGGGTCTAGGTGAAGGTCCCCCCCTTTAGAAAATCATGCAAGTCAGTTTTTTGAAGTGAGTGCAAATTTACCCTCCCACAGCCAGGAAGAAAAGACTGCATCTTTTTTATTTCACATAGAAATCTCCCCCCTCCTCTCCCTACCGCCATTGCCCATCCCCTGCCCTGCCTGGCCCAGGCCATGCCAACAGCAAGTCAGAGGCAGGCAGAAGCCTGGGCGGGCCGAGGCGGCCTGAGAAGCCTCAAGACTTTGGTGCTTACGGTCAACAAAAGACGCTGGTCTGAGGACCAGAAGTAGCCCAGCCACATCTGATCATGGCTATAAATGGAAGTCTGGAACAAGGGGCAAGCCCTGCTGGCAGAACACTGAGCTGATCACGTCAGCCCCCACAGGGAGACCCAGTATGATGGAGGTGGGGCAGGGTGTGTGCAGGAAAAGTAGGTTTCTGGGCCCCACTTTCACCCCCATCTTCTTATTTATCCTTGTCCACAGGGCTGGTCCTAGAAGAGGGGCCACGCCTGCCAAACCCTCTGCCAAGCCAGTCACCAGTCCTCGGCCTGTAAGTCAGAGGCATGCATCTGGCCACTGATCAGACTCACTGTTTTCACTGCCACAGGAAATTATCCAGCGTGGCCTGGGACGGGGTGGGCGCTGTCCTGGCCCCCAGTTTCTGCCTAGCCCTGGCCTTGGGCTTTGGTTTAACTGGCAGTGGGCGGATCATAGTTGTGTCGGTCTGAAGGAAATGTCAAGGAAGAGGCCTACAGAGAGGACTGGAACGCAGAGCTCAGCCTTGGGGGTGGGCAGCGCTGCTACACGGGGCAAGGTCTGGCTCTGCCCACCTAGCACCGCAGCCACCAGTAAGCTGGGGTCTGGGGGCACAGGTGAGGGATGATGTGGGCACCATAGTTTAGCTCAGCCCAACACCACAAAATAAGGATACAGGCTGGATGAATTTGGTTCGGCCTCCAAGTCCATCGAAGCCAATCCTTACCTAAAGCAGAAGGAAGAGGTGAGTGGGCTGGCCTAATGGGCTAGGGCCACCCAGCTCCACCTGCAAGAAGGCAGACACTTTTCCCTTGTGGGAAACCGCACTCACTGCATCTGTGCTGCGGCAGGGCTCTGCCCTGACCCTCTTGGTCTGTTTCTGGCCCAGGACAGCATTCCGGATGAAGACGGGGAACGCACTAGCCAGCTCCTCATCAGGCTCCCCCAGACAGCGCTGGCCCCCCAGCGAGAGCTGGGACTCCTGCAGAGGGGACCCCAGAGCCAGGCTCGATGAGCCAGGTGGCAGCAAAGAGGAGGGTGGAAGGCATGTGGGAACAGGATCAGGATCTCTGGTGCCTCATCTGGAGGCAGGAAGGACAGGCAGTAGGGTTCCCAGGGTGGCTCCAGAGTGCTTCAGTCCTCCAGGAGTGAGAGGGCTCTGGCAAGACCCTGACTTCTCAGAAGACCAGCTTCATACTCAGTCCTGCCCAAGGATGGAGGGTGACTACCTGAACTTCTTCAGGGGCCTTACCTGCCTGGGGCCTTTGGGCATCTTCTTGGGAACGTCCTGAACAGGAGAACTGCGAGAGACGTGAGGATTAATGAGACAAGCAAGAGAAAGGCTTTGTATAGAGTGAGTACTCAGGAGAGGGAAGAAGAGGTGCTGGGACCAGATTCATGTCCAAACCCAGGTGACCCTCAGTGCCCCGTCAGCCACTTAGAGCTGTTAGCCCAGGACCTGCAGAGATCTCTTAGCCATCCTCCCTCCAGGCTGTGGAAGGGCCGGGGACTACCACTTACTGTGCCTTCTCAGGGAAGAGCCTCTTGGCAAGGCCATACTGGGTGCTGGAGGGCTGGGTTGGGGGAGTGTCCACATTAAAGGTGGCATTGAGGTCAATATCATCACCAAAGGCTGGCCGGCGAAGCTTCAGGCTCACCATTTCCATAGGAGCTGGGCTGTAAGGCAGAGACAGTTTGGTTACTCAAGATCACAGCGGCAACAGCCCCTCAAGCATTAGAGATGGATCAGCTCCAGGGGCCTGGAGCTCACACCTGGTTTAGAGCCATTCTTCAAGGAAACCCTAATCTCTCCAGAAAAAAGAGATTAGTCCTTGGCTTGATCCTTCACACAGTAGAAGTCTGGAAGACATGCAAGGAAGCAAGCAGAAACCCACAGAAAACCCAAATACACAAATGAAAAACGTTTTGTTCAAGAAGCCGCATTTCTCAGAGTGCATGCAAGGATCCTGTCAGAGAGGTGACCACAGACTGAAGCAGATGGATGTTCCTTCCAGTGATACTTATTATGGCCAGTAGACAGTATTAGAGACTGTCCAAACAACTCCCCTAGGGGCTGGCAATTTCAGAGCTTCAATATGAGACATACATTCAAGTAGTGTTCCTAGAGACTTCCCTGGTGGCCCGGTGTTTGGGAATCTGCTGTACAATGCAGGGAATGAGGGTTCGATGCCTGGTCGGGGAAGATCTCACGTGCCACAGCTGGGTGTGTACATCCTGGAGGAACCAGGGTGTACACAAGCCTCCAGAGCACCTCTGTGGCCCCTGGCACCCAATGGCATCTGAATATGAAGTAGTACCTGTGCAGAAGACAGTACGCTCATTTCTGCCGAGGAGACTAGGGAAGGGAGTACAGAGGACAGTGGACCCTTCAGTGTGGAGAAGAGCCGGAGGACACGGAGCAGGACAGAGCAGGGGCACAGGGAGCAGGGGGACATGGAACAGGACATGGAGCAGGGGGACATGGAGCAGGACACGGAGCAGGGGGACACGGAGCAGGACATGGAGCAGGGGGGACACAGAGCAGAACACAGAGCAGAGGGACACGGAGCAGGACACGGAGCCGGTGGACATGGAGCAGGACATGGAGCAGGGGGACACGGAGCAGGACACGGAGCAGGGGGACACGGAGCGGGGGACACAGAGCAGGGAGACACAGAGCAGGACACGGAGCAGGGGGACACGGAGAAGGACACAGAGCAGGAGGACACGGAGCGGGGGACACGGAGCAGGGGACAAAGAGCAGGGGGACATGGAGCAAGGGGACACGGAGCAGGACACGGAGCAGGGGGACATGGAGCAGGACATGGAGCAGGGGGACATGGAGCGGGGGACACAAAGCAGGAGGACATGGAGGACACAGAGCAGGGGGACACAGAGCAGGGGGACACAAAGCAGGACAACACGGAGCAGGGGGACACGGAGCAGTAAGGCAAAGGGTGTCCTGCTGTGAGGGGCAGTGTGATTGGCCTGAAGCCTGAAGGTCCACCCCGCCCACAAGGCCAGCTCCATGAGGGCTGAGTGCAGAGGGTCCTGGGAGGTGTTTGGCAAGGGAGTGGTAGGATTCCCAGGGGTTGCTATGCTGGACAGATGGGAGGAGTAGAGGATGGGTCCCAAGCCTCACACAGAGGTGGTAGAAAGGGAAGGGGTCAGGGAGGCAGCTCCTAAGTTAGATGGGCAGGCTCTGAGCAAACGAGTGGATGCACGGAAGAGGGAGCATAGTGATTTTCCAACATTGAAAACCGGCTCGAATAAAAGCAGCTGGGTCGCTGGGTCGTGTTTTCTGTCCAGACCACCAGCGGGCCAGCCAGGCCTGAGGACCCTCTCAGCCTGCCTGCTTCCGGGCGGCCACCCAGGCAGGGACACCCATCCCTCGGCCTCTTGGCTCCCTCTGCTGGCAGCTTTAGTGTGCCGGTGCTGGGACCAGAGGAGAGTTCTTTTGGTGGCTGGTTTCATGTTTGTTTCAGAACCTGGGGCAGGCGGATATATTAGGTGAGCTGCTCCATACACAAGATGCTCCTCCCCTTTCTCTGACCATCCCTATGTCCTTTCTGGCCTCTCTTTGTCAAAGCCCAGGGCCTGCCTCAAAGCTGCTTTTCAGCTCAGTCTTGGCTGTCACTCAGGCCAGGAGGTCCACAAGCTTCAGACCGACCGGGGCCACCTACTCCCTACAAAGCCAGAAAGGGTGAAGACACCCTTACCAGGGAGCTCCTCCAGCTTGGAGCCCCTGTTCCCCCCCAGAGGGTCAACGAACCTCTCTAAAACGAGGGTCAACGAACCTCTCTAAAACGAGGCGGTTGATAGTTTCACTGTCTCCTGGTGGCAGCTTCAGGGTTTCCTGCAGTATCGTCAGCTTTTTTTTCAGGCTCTTCAGGAAGGAAAGAGAAGAGTGTGAAAGAAAGGCTGAGGCACCAAGTCCAGAGTGACCGCCACGGACGTGAGCAGTACACATGAAAGGCAAGCCCACTGGGACCAGAACAAGGCCTGAAGGTCAAATATCAGGCTCAGGAGGCCAGGACCACCTGACCTCAGAACCCCTCTGGCGGTGACCTCCTCTGGTGACCGCCTCCTCCTCCGGTGAACCCCCCTCCTCTGGTGACCTCAAGGATACAGGTATAGGACAGACTGTGAGCAAGACCCCTGTGCTCTCTGTCCTCTGCTAAGGAGCCCAGGCTCCAGATCAAAGGCCAAGATTCTTGTCCTGACCCCGAACCAGGAGGATACAGGGAGCCCAGATCTGCGACCACTGACTGATGCAGGGTTTGTGGGCAGAACTCACCCAGCCCACGTCTTGGAGGGCACATAAACCACCCTTCCTCCCCACCTGCTCATAGATGTTTCTCACCGTAATTTCCTTGTCAGCACTCTGTAAGTCCTTCTGAGACGACTTCAGCTCCAACTTGGCCTGGTCCAGTTCAGAGCAGACTGTCTGCAACTGCAAGAAAGTGTAAGGAGCGAAGGACGAACACAGGGGTGGCTGTGTGCCCTGTCCCCACCTGCTGCTACACTAGCTCATGGGAGCCCAGACCCAGGAGGAGCGGGGACACAGGGAAGACCCGAGCTCCACGGGGCTGGACCTTTGTCTTAGTCTGGCAGCGTTCATCTGGAGCAGTCCAGGGCTCCTCCCTACATCCCTGCCCTGACATGCACCATGCCCAGAAATAAAAGCAGCTGTGTTGACTGATTCAGGTTTCAAGAGGCCTTCTACAGGGAGTCAGTCCCCTGGTGGTCTAGTGGTAAGAATTCTGGGTTTTCACTGCCACAGCCCAGGTTCAATCCCTGGTCAGGGAACAGAGGAACAAGGGGAATAAGCCAAATGGCAAAACACACACACACGCACAATAAATAAATAAAATAAACAAACCACAAAGAAAAGAACAAGAGGCCTCCTACTCTAGGCCTGGAACAAAAAACAGGCCCCTGAAGCCATCACATTTGGGACCTGTGTGCCCCGGCCAGCTGAGAGGTATCCAGAGAGCAGAGGGAAACAGAAGTGTGCAGCTGTTGGGGCGACAGTTGCATGACCTGCCACCCTAAGCAGACAAGCCACACAGCCAGAGTCAGTGCCTAGTGAGGACCAGAAGCCAGTCTCTGTGAGTCATCCCACAGCCCCAGGGCCTGGCCTAGGAGAGACTCACACGCATGACAGAAGAACAGCCACCTCTCCCCTCGCGCTAGGCTCCCCATTAAGTTACCTTGCTTCTGGAAGAAAGCAAGTCCTTCTTCAGTTTGTCAGCTAGCTCCCCTGAGGCCTTCCGTGCCTCTTTTAGATTCTCATACTCTCTACGAAGGGACCACGGAAAAGAGATGTCAGCCTGGGACATCCCCTGGTCAGACTGAGTCACAGCACTAAGCAAACACAAAGCCCAGCCCAAGCCCCCGGCCCTTCTCATTCCAACTCTGACACCGGAGCCCAGCAGGGACCAGCTGGCACTGCAGGGGGTCAAGCACCCCAGATGCTAGAAGAGCTAGTGAATATCTGTTTCCTGCCTGCTTGGAGGCACTGGAAATTTGAGAGGGTGTGCAGGAAACCCTGACCCCACTAGGAGGCCCCCTACACCACCTGGCTGCACATGAGGCATTGGGGAGCCTTCATACCTGTCAGCCAAGTGGCCCCTTTTCTCCAATCCCACACCCAGGGGAGTGAACACCTGAGCTAAGTTTCTGATGCAAGCCAGGCGGGGTCAGTAACCGCGTGCTAATGGGGAACAGGCTCCAGATATCAAACTGGAGCATGGCGAGCTGTGCTAACCCTAACCTCCTTAGAAATAACACTTATAATTCACATGCAATTCTCAATAATTCTGTGAGGCAGGTTATTATTATCTGTTCAGGAAGCTAAGGATCAGAGACGTTAAGAAACTGGCTCCTGGCCACACAGTAAGAGGTGGGATGTGGTTCAAACAAAGGCAGCAGGGCTCCAGAGCCTGCTCGTCACTCTGCCTGCTCTGTTTCACAAGAAATGGGCAACACATGGAGGGGCATGGCCTGGGGGCCATGACTCAGCTTGGATACAGGGGCCAGGTACACACTTCTTGAGGGACACGCAGTACACGGCCAGCTGCTCCACCGCGGACTGTCCCACACCCATGTCTCGGATCATCTCCTCCACCTCAGGCCGTTGGCTCCGGAGGAGGAGCTCGATTCTGAAAAACACCCGGCCCACGGCATTTAAAATCTGGAGGCTGATGGGTAGGTACCCAGTGCAGCTCTGCCTCCCTTTGCTGCCGTTGCTATGGAGACAGCCTGAGCTGCTAGGATGCTTTAGCAGGCAGCTCTGCCCAAAGAAAGGCCCCATCGCAGAGCTCAGCACAGCTGCAGGGATGCTGCTGAGGGAGAAGGGGGTGTTGACAGAGGGTCTCAGGTCAGGGATGCCCAGGGAGAGGCTCTTAGAACAAAAGCCGGCCAGGTTTCCCATGGCAAGTGGAGGAGCCCGCAGAGGCTGAGTAAGGCCTGAGCCCCCCGTGGCCTACGGGGAGCTGAGCCACCGAGCTGAGCCACCCCCTGCTGTAGCCCTGAGAGCCGTGCCCCGGGGGTGCAAGGGCACAGGGTAGGCCCCCGCTCTAAGCTCACCGCTCCATGTTCTTCATCTTGCTCCGGAGTCGGCGAGCCTCCTCTCGTGCTTGCTTGGCCTCATCCTGCTGCTGCTCCAAGTACTTCATCTGCTTCTGAAGAGCAAACGCACCCCCACATGTCTGTTGCTTGGAGGTTCCCAGGGGCCAAGGCTAAAATCACCGGAGAACTCCACCCTAGAACTGTCTGCTTTTGAAAATGCTGATAAGCATGTGCTCTAGCCCCAGGAGGTAAGGCTCCTGGGCCCCACTCTGACGTGTGCTTTTGCTGCTACGAGGCCCTGGACCAGCTGCTTCCTCACCCCCCTGGCTTGCTTCCTCCTGAGATACGTCTTACCATCAGTATAGCCCACTCTCAGCATCTAAAGGCCTGCTGGGGGCTGCCAGAGTCCAGGGACTGTGTAGGAAGCTGAAGAAGCCTGGAGCACAGATCCAGGCTGTGCTATCCATCAGCTATGGACAGTTGCCAGGGTAGGACAGCTGCCCTCAGCACCTGGCCACTTCATCTCTGACCTGGGAATGCCAACACACTCCTGCTCTGTGGCTAGGTTCTGGTTCGCTCCTTCCCTCCCATTGGCCAGGCCACATGATCCAATCCAGCCACCAAGCAGAGCCAGAAATGGCGAACACCCTGGGGCCCTATCTGTTCACCCAGATGGGTCCTTTTCCTTCTCAAATGGCACCCAGCAATGACTGGCTCCTTCATATGAGGTCAGAATTTCAACTGTGGATTCAGATCAATCACCTCCTGCCCCTTGGATAGCAAGAGGCTCACCAACCCAGGCCGATACAAAATTCATCTGGGTCTGGAGCCGCTTGCTCTGAAGGCTTTGATCTGCCCGGTCAGCTCAGCACAGCCGACTTCAAAGGCCCCCTGCTCCTCTCTGGGATGCTGTTTGATCTGGCTCCAAAGAGCAGCCCAGCCAAGGACAGGCACGCTAATGGAAGGTTCTTCAGGCTGGCTTTGTCAGTGGAGTACAAACCACTTTGGGAAACATAGCCTAGGCTCACTGAGGTCTTGGTTGAGCAGTCCTTCCACGAAGCACTGGGCAGGCCTCACCTCTCCAAACTAACTAGTACAACATCCACAGATGCGGGCAACACGACCCTTTTCTCATGGGCTGGGAGGGAGGCCTGGGGAAGATGGAATTTCCCTCCATTTTACAACTGTAACAGACCACGGTATTGACCAAGGCAGACACAAAAGACAAGCCCACAGTGGTGAGCCCAGGAGGAAGGCTGTATCTCCCCACCAACCTGTGCCCACGGGGGCTGGGGACTCACCTTGAGGGTGGAGCACAGCATCTCGGCCTTGTCCAAAGCCCTCTGCAGGGACTCCACAGTGGCATTGCGCTCGTCCAGCGTGTCCCGCAGAGAGTCAATGATGAGCTGGCTGTCTCGTTTTTCCTTCTCTGGAGCAGGGGTGGGGGACAGAGGGAGAGGAGAGGCCTGTCCACTATGCACTATGAGAACCTGAGCCCCTGGGCCCCAGCACCCCACCCCAGAGCCAGGTGAGGAACAAGTTGTGGGCCACAAGTCAGGCAGCCTGCTTATCTCTCTGGCAAGCACCAAACCAGGGATGCCCAGCCATTCTGGGGATGAGACCCTTTTTCTGCTGCTCAGAGTTACTGGAGTAAAGATTTCACTGCTCCCTGATCCCATGGTCTAGTTAATTCATCATCCCAGAACTCAAGCACTGAAAAAGTCAAAGTTAAAGTCGCTCTGTCGTGTCCAACTCTTTGTGACCCCATGGACTATACGGTCCATGGAATTCTCCAGGCCAGAACACTGGAGTGAGTAGCCTTTCCCTTCTCCAGGGAATCTTCCCAACCCAAGGATCGAACCCAGATCTCCCACACTGCAGGCAGATTCTTTACCACCTGAGCCACAAGGGAAGCCCAAGAATACTGGAGTGGGTAGCCTGTCCCTTCTCCAGGGGATCTTCCCAACCCAGGAATCAAACTGGGGTCTCCTGCATTGCAGGTGGATTCTTTACCAACTGAGCTATGAGGGAAACCCCTCAAGCAGGTTCCTGCCAAATCGGGCAACGGAACCCTCAACTACAATATTCTGAACTGTCAAGTAGACTCCTCCCAGCCTGGGTCCTAGGCAAGCAGCCCCAGACAAAGAAGAGGCTCACCTCATCTGGGTGAACAGCATCAGTCACCTCCCTTTCCTTTCCTTTTCTGTCATCACAAGAGCTGATAAGACTCTTGGATATACCAAGCAGGGAGAGCCCCTGGATATGCCAGAAGGCTGAAGCCTTCCTCCCAGGCCTCAGTCCAATACCCAAGTCAGGGGCTTCCCAAGGCCTCTGAGAACTCACCTTTCTGGGAAAGCAGGGCTCTGGTATTATCCAGTTCATTCTGCAAGGCAATACTCACAGTGAGCAGCAAGAAGGCATCACAGCTGGCCACCCCCAGCCTCACATAAGGTCTGTGGGGAGCCCCCGGCGGGGCCAATGAGGCCTGTGGGCCCAGGGAAGCATGAACCTGCTGCTCCTCAAGGCCAAGTGAGATCAACAAGGGAGACAGAAGCCTTGCTTTATCTCTGAGTGTCTTTTTAAAAGTCGGTAAAATGAAGATAATCTCAGGTACAAGACCCTAGGACGGGAAAAGAGGCATAACAGGGGACAAAAGAAATGGATCCTGGCCTGCGCGGTTGGTTTTATGGCAGAAGTTTCCATTGTTTTCTCGGGCCTGTGCCCGTCCTGACCTTCCCTGGCATTAGCTGGACCCAGTGGGGACACAGATTTGGGATGGCCAAGCACCCTGGGCCACACTGCTCCCTCCACCCTGGGTCCTACCTGCTTCACGGTCTACCTGCTCCCAGCCCTAAGCTGGCTCTGTGTACCAGGACTCTTCCAGCCCCAGAATCCCATAGGGTAGGGGAGCCAAGACAATTCTGCACCCCTAGATGAAACCTCACCTGTGCTAGGCTCTAACCAGACTGCTGTGAGGGTCAAAGGAGCCTCCCCAAGCCCGTACATATGTTCCAAAGCCACTGCCACAGAACCACTGAGAGGCTGGGGCAGAAGAGAGCCCCACTCCCATTCAGGAGTCCCATGCACTCAACACCCTTGTGGGCAAGAGATGTACCTACTCCATAAGCAGGAAAACCAGGCTCAGTAGACCTGAAAGGCTTGGCCTAGGGCCCATGATGGTAGCTAGATGCAGAACAATCCTCATCCAGGTTACTCTTCCCAGGTCAATGCAAAACTCATATGACCAATACAAGGCTGGGCCCCTGTCGTGGCTAAGCTCCTGTTGTCAAACTCTCTACTCAGGACTTTGAGGCAGGAGCTCTTGGTGGCTGAGCTGGTTAAACAGGCTGGACATCTCAGCTGGAAGCCATGGGTAGAGAAGGGCACACACAGGCTGCCTGAGAGCAGCTGCCAGCCCAACCTTACTGCTAGTCCCTAGCACCTTCCACACCCAAGCAGGGTGCCTTCCAAGCCCTTGCTCCAAACTACTCAAGATTTTGCCTTCCTGTCTCCCAGATATGGCTTAGAAAATCAGAAAGAACTGAAGCTGCCTTTGTTGCTTTTCTCACAAGGAGGACACGGCTTAAAACTGGGAGCAGTTACCATGACGATGAACACGTTAGCTTTAAGCACAAAAGCTCCACATCTTGAAGCAGTGAGGTTCCAAGGACGTCACAGCCCCCCCGGGGGCCAGGGCCAAATGAATCCTAATCTGACAGATGCCCAGAAAATTAACCCTCAGAGTCCAGGTTCACTTGCGAACCCCAATCCCACTTCCTTGAGAGGTTTCTGCCAATCCAATCCCTTTGTGCACAAAGCAAGCTAAATCTTAGGCTTGGAGGGGAAGCAGCAGAAGTGTGGGAGGGTGTGGGTTTCCATCCTGGCTGCATATCTCGATTCCAGGGTCCCTGCCCTCCACTCCTGCTCTGGGAAAGACTCAGGCACCTGGATACACACCAAGCTGCCCAGGCAGTTGTGACGCACAGGCAGGTTTGTGAACAGTGGGTTCACACACCTTCCCTGGCTGAGGACTGGAAAAGATGGTTGTACATACTTTGTAAGTTGAGGGGACTTCGAGAGACACATTCTGAACTATGGTCAGAACTGCTCTGAAATCCCAAGAGGAGGGCTCACAGTCAGGTGGCTCCCTTCCTGACAGAGGATTTCTCCAATGACTGGAACATCATCAATTATTCTCTGCTCTCACTGTCCCAGCCTTGAATTCTCTATCAAGTCTCCTCTTCCAGAACCCATCTCCAGACTCTAGGTACCCTCCTTGGGTAGGAGCAGAAAGCGAACTCTCAGAGGGCCTGGGATTCAGCAGAATGAGATAAAGTCTGGGTACCTTTAAGAATTCTGCATCTAAGACATTCTCCTCCTCCTGGGCAAGGTCAAAGTAGAGCTTATTGATAATGGTTCTTTTGCCGACCTGAATGAAAGAACAAGACACAGTGTGACTGCATAGCTGGGTCATGGGCAAGGAGGACAGGGGACATGCAGCCAAGCCCATCTCCCGCCTAACTTTTCACAGCACAGCCCTTGAAGGGAGGTGACCTCTGCAATCCTGTAGGTGTCCCAAGCTGGGTACCACTAGTTACTGAGTCCTGTCATTACAGATCCATGTGGTAACTGCTCAAAAGATACCCCAACTCTAGGTGGTGGGCATTGCAAGGGAAAGGCAGATAAGGAGACTAAATCTAGCCAGGTGAAGACTGGCCCAGGCAACGAGTCCATCTGCCAGCTCCCCTTGGGCAAAAGCAGGCCTCCCGCACTGTTTAAGAGCACAAGTGAGGCTCAACCAGCCTCAAACCAGATGGTCCAGACAGGTCAAAGACATTGCTTTGTTTCAGAGACCTCTTCTCATCCTTGCTCCCTGGCAAGGAATGTCTTTGGCTGAGGAGTTTTCACCCCACCAACTTTACCTGGATTCGGCACTGCGGGCAGGTCCGACTTGGTGCTGTCTCAAACCACTGAATTAGGCTGGAATGAGAACAGAAAAACAGACTGGTTTTAGGGGAGACATACAGGCCAGGTAGCCACCCTGACCATTACAGCATCTGAACTGCTCCTCTGTGACCCATCGCCTGCCCACCCAGGAGGGTAGCACCTCAGGTAGTGATGGTATATCCTACAAGGCCTGACTAGTGCAAGCAATCCAACCAACTGGCCGTTTTGTTTTGTTTTTTTTTTTTTGCCCTTGCTGGCTTGGACTTCTCTCCCCTGAGCTGTAATTTTATCAACTTTCTAGGCTTTGACTGGGGTTAGGGGCAATGGTCAAAGTCAGGGTCCCTCAGAGACAGGAATTATAATACTCCAAAGGGGTAACTTTCAAAGTGAGGGTAAACGAGAGGTAGCAAGCAGAAGTAAAAGTAAAACACAGCCCAGCTATGCACCATCGATCTGCCCTAAACTTTAAAATATTCTTCTACTAGGGCATTATCTGGTGGTCCAGTGGTAAAGGACTCTGTGCTTTCACTGCCTGGTTGGGGAACTAATATCCCACAAGCCAGGTAGTGCAGTCAAAACAAAATCAAGATGTAGTGGACAATCTACTAGTTGGCCTACTTGTAGACAATCCCCCCCAGGGACCAGGGAAAAACAGTCCTTTTGGGAAGATGATACCATCTTTCTAGACTGCAATTTTTTTTTTCTATAAATATTTTTTCAAATACGTATAATACAAAGCTAACCATGCACGATGACGGAATACTACACAGCAATGAGAATGAATGAGTCTATAACTCAGAACAAATTATGGGTGAATTACATAAACGTAAGATTGAAGAAGAGAAACCTGATACCAAAAAACACACACAAACAGTAAATTGTGTTTAATTCCATTCACATAAAGTAAAAGGTAGGTAAAACGCATCTATGTTGCTGGAAGTCAAGACAGTGGCTATCATGTGTGGAGGAAAGGCAGACTGGTGGGAGTAACTGGAAGACTGCACGGGGCCCTGCTGCTGCTGCTGCTAAGTCGCTTCAGTCATGTCCAACTCTGTGCGACCCCATAGACAGCAGCCCTCCAGGCTCTCCCATCCCTGGGATTCTCCAGGCAAGAACACTGGAGTGGGCTGCCATTTCCTTCTCCAATGCAGGAAAGTGAAAAGTGAAAGTGAAGACGCTAAGTCGTATCCGACTCTTCGCGACCCCATGGACTGCAGCCCACCAGGCTCCTCCATCCATGGGATTTTCTAGGCAAGAGTACTGGAGTGGGGTGCCATTGCCTTCTCTGGCACGGGGCCCTTGGACTCTTTAATCCACAGAGACTGGTTAAGAGGCCAGAGGAGAAATTCAGGCAAGGCTTTCTTGGGACTGCACCAGGAGGGAGCAAAAACAAGCAACAGGTGTCCTTGCTTGCTCGCTGGGGAGAGGGGAGTGAGGAGCGGGTTCCTCATATGGGGTGAGTGCAGAGGGGCGGATTGGCAGGCTGAGCCACAGGGGTAGCTTAGGTGGCGGTGTGCCCGCCCCTTCGGTGGTCCTGTGTGGAGGGATCCTGTACAGTACCCTGGTTTTGCTCCAGAAATGGCAGCTGGGTTTTGGCCTTTTTGTATGTTCTTGTTCATAGTTTGCCCGAGCTGAGCACGCATGTCCTTTTAGTCCCTTTTAGTTTCTTTGTATTCTGTTGTTTGAGGAGGCATTTGTCTAGGTGCAAACGCAGGCATTCTGGAAGAGTGTCCCCGGTCCCAGTCTTTCTCAGCAGGAAGTTTCTGAAGTGCTGATGTCTAGTTTCTTGCTCTGAATTCTGGTTGCATAGGTGTGTTCAGTTTGCAAAAATTCTGCAAGCTATACATTTCTTATATTTGTACTTTTATGTATTATACTATATTTCAATACAATGCTTGGTTTTAAAGTAAACAGTCACACAAGAGAAAGCACTGTACGTTGTAAACCAGAACATAACCACAGAGACTTCAGACACTGGAACTGTCCCTCACCATGACAGATGCACTATGCCGGATAAACAAAAATTAAGATCGAAAATATCAAGAGAATTTGAAAATAAAAGGTGACATATCAGAACTTAATAAGAAATAAACAGAAATTCCAAAACTGAACAAATGGCCCAAATTAAGAATTCAATGGATGAATTTAATAGCAGTTTAGGCAGAGTTGAAGAATCAGTACATTGAAAGATATGTCAGAGGAAACACTGAGAATTAGAAAGGTGGAAAAATACGTAAGAAATGATAAGAGATATAAAAGTTATCGTGAAGTCTAGGATACATATAATTAGAAGTTTCAGGAAGAAAGCATTAGGTAAAATAACGCCCTCACCTCTATGTCCTAATTACCAAAACTTGTGAATACGCTACCTTATACAACAAGAGTAATTTGGAGCTGTGATTAAGTTAAGGAGATGGGGAGATTACCCAGGGGTGTCTCATGTAATCACAAGCGTCCTTATAAAAGAGACAGAGTGTTAAGAGTCATACAGAGAGGTTTGAAGATGTAACACCGCTGACTCTGAAGATGGCGAAAGAGGCCATGAGCCAAAGAAGGCACAGCCCCATTTCCATCTTCATTTTAACCAAGCAAGACCCATTTTGGACTTCTGACCTCCAAAAGACCTTCTGTTGTCTTAAGCCACTAAGTTAGTGGTAATTTGTTACAGCAGAAATGAGATGCTAACATAGAAAGAAAAGAGATAATGGAATAGAGGCAATATATGAAGAAATATGGCTGATAGTCTCCCAGAACTGAGTAAAGAAATTGTTCCACAAGTTAAAGAAACCTCATGAATTTCAAGCAGAATAAATAAAAATAGTAACAAAAAGTGAATTGAGGTAACTATATTATTGAGAGACAAAACAAACTTTAAGTCAAAAAAGCATACAAGAGATAATGACTTTATATATTGATAAAAGGCTCACTCCAACAAGAAATAACAATTATAAACATATATACACCTAACAAAATAGACATGAAATATATATATGAAAGAAAATTGTACAGAATTAAGGGAGAAATAGCAAGTTCTATAATAAAAGTTGGAGGTGTTAATATTACACAATTTCAATAATGGATAGAACAATCAGACAGATGATCAATATGGAAACAGAAGGCTTGAACAACACTTTATACCAACTAACCTAACAGATGTATACTCCCCCCAACAATAGCAGAAAACACATTCTTCTCAAATGCACATGGAACATTCTCTAGGATAGGCCATATGGTGGGCCACAAAACAAATCTTAAAATTTTTTACAAGATTGAAAATCACACAAAATAGATTTTCTGATTAAAACAGAATGAAACTAAAAATCAATAACTGAAGAAAAATGGAAAATTAACAAATGTGTGGAAATTAAACAACACACTCTTAGACAACCAATGGGTCAAAGAAGAAATCACAAGGGAAATAAGAAAATACCATGAGATTAATGAAAATGAAAACATCAAAACCGTGTAAGACAGCAAAAGCAGTGCCAAGAGGGAAACTGATAGCTTTAAACACACACAGGAAAAGCAAAGATACCCATTACGATGGCTATTATTAAAAAAAAAAAGTTTGGCAAGGATGTGGAGAAACTGGAACCCTTGTGAATTGTTAGTAGGAACATAAGATGGTACAGCTGACACAGGAAAACAGAAGGGCAGCTTTTCAAAACATTAAACATAGAATTACCATATGATCCAGCTAGTCCACCTCTCGGGATAACCCAAAATAAATGAAACTAGTAACTTGAAAATATACTTGTACACCACTGTTCATAGTAACATTACGCACAGTAGCCAAAACATGGAAACAACCCAATGTCTATTAACAGATGAAGGGACAAACAAAATGTGTTTTCATACAATGAATAATAATCCCTTAGTCATAAAAAGGAGTAAAATTCTGAAACATGCTACAACATGGATGAACTTTGAAAACACTATACTTAGTGAAATAAGCCAAACTTAAAAGAATCAAATGTGATTTCACTTATATGAGGTCCCTAGAAAAGAAAAATTCACGGAGACAAAGTAAAACAGAGGTTTCCATGGGCTGTGGGAAGGGGGGAATGGAAAATTATTGTTTAAAGGATTCAGTCTGGACTGATGGAAACGTTCCGGAAATAGTGGTGATGGTTACACAACGTTGTGAATGTTAATGTCACTGAATTGTACTCTTAAAACGGTCAAAATGGAAAGTATCTTCGAGCTCACTGAGTAAACATTCTCCTGAAAAATTTTTTAAATTTTTGAAGTTTTCATTGAAATTAAATGGTGGCAGACATGTCCAAGAAATATTGCAGGAATTTGATTCCTTTATGAATCTTATGAGAGATCAATGTGTGAAGCTGGGCAACAGAACAATACTGAAATGGTATTAATATGAGAAAATGGTATCATCATATCAGAAGTTTTGGAGCAAGTATAAATAAAGGCTGTGTTCACCAGAAAAATCAATTGCTTCCATATGTCCTTTCCAAAGGGCCTATTTTACTATGATATAAAAATCAGGTCATATACATTTTCATAACTGAACTTTTTTGTTAAGTAAGCTTTTGCAAAATGTTAAATGTGGAGAAGGAAATGGCAACCCGCTCCAGTATTCTTGCCTAGAGAATCCCATGGACGGAGGAGCCTGGTGGGCTGCTGTCCATGATGGGGTTGCACAGAGTTGGACACGACTGAAGCGACTTAGCATGCATGCATGCATTGGAGAAGGAAATAGCAACCCACTCCAGTATTCTTGCCTGGAGAACCTAGGGACAGAGGAGCCTGGTGGGCTGCTGTCTATGAGGTCGCACAGTGTCGGACAGGACTGAAGTGACTTAGCAGCAGCAGCAGCAGGAATATTCAAACATATTCATGTATAAGTTTATGTATAGCTGAAATCAACACAACATTGTAAATCAACTATACTACAATAAAAAAAAATTTTTAATGTTAAATGTTAAGTCATATATATATATTACTCCAATAGAACAGTGTATAATGGAAAAAAAAAAAGGAAAAGGAAAAAATGGTTAATTTTATGTTACACGTATTTCATCACAATTTAAAAAAGAAACTCAAGACTCAGCCTGTCCACAGCTACCAGGGGGTTCCCCCACCAGCTGTGCACTCAACAGAATGGTCCTACCAATTAGCAGAACACCTTGATTCGAGAGCACCTCCTTGCCATTTGATGTTAATTTGGGTTTGCTTAGGTCAGTGAATACAGTGGAGTGTCTGACCAAGAAGACGACTCTGGACAGAATCATTCCAAACCATCAAGCAAACCACAACAAATCCAGTAGACTGTTGGTTACCAGGTCTGGCAGAAAACAAAGGGCTCACTAATGTGGTGAAAGCATCTGCAAGGACAAATAATTTTGAAACCACATCTCTCTGCAAGCCAATCAAAGAAACCTCTACTCAGTCTTCATTAAACCAAGCCTGTACCTCCCCCTCTCCCCACCCCCAGCCTCAGCTCAGCTGTCACCTCCTCGGGGAAGCCTGCCACACAACTCGCCTCTGCCTAGGTCAGGAACTCTCGTGGGATTCCCGTCTAATGCCTTCCTCATCACCAGTCTGGGCTCCGGGGACGGATCGCCCGGAGCCCCGACACCCTACTGTCCTGTAGCCCTACGGGAGCGAGGGGCCAGCTCCAACACAGCGTTCACTCACCAATGCGAGTGGAAGGTGTGGCCGCAATGGATGGCGGCCACGTCGCGGGAGTGATCAAAGAAGTCGGAGCAGATGGTGCACAACGCACGGATAGGCATGATGACTGGTCTCGAGTAGCCGAGGTAGCCAAGGAAACGGCGACGGGTCCAGCTTGGTGGCCGTGCCTCCGCGTCTTCACTAGCTTCGAATTTGGCTCCACGGCGCAACTTCCGTGAGAGGATCGGAAGTGGCTGCACGGAAGGTTGGGTCCCGATTGGACGAACCCTCGGGGGGCGGGGCTTAACGGCCCCGCGGCCGTGAAGAATCCTGGGGCGGAGCGCGGGCCTGAAAGTGTCTAGCGGTAGTTCTCAGGCTGCTTGCGGTTGAGACCGCAGGAATAGCGGGAGCGCAGCGTTGCATTGGTACGGGGACCAGCTAGGCTGCTAGCCGGGCCCCTTTTGGGGGCAGTACAGGGCGTTATGGTCCCAAGCCAGAGGTGACTCGAGGTGCGCTGGGCACGGGCTTTCTGAGCCCTGTTCTCTCAGCGCAGCCTTCTCTACTCTCGGAGAGTAGAGTAGGGAATGGGACGACGGTCACGATAGAGAGCGGGTCCCCTGGGCTCTGGGCGGTGCTTGACCGTATAGTGGAAACCCATAGTTCCCAGACCGAAAGAATGCTGCATTCTCTTAGCCCTCCTTTCTGAATGGTCCTAGAAAGATGAACCACTCAGGACATCTCAAGCTCACGCCGGATCTATACAAGCAAGACTTGATTCCTGAGTTTAGAGGTGATTAGAGGTGGCAGGGCCAGTATCCTGACTTTGGTCCTAGCTCTTGGGAGGATCAGTTTTGCCTCAGGACTGTTGTAATTTTGGAGGCCCAGATACATCTTAGACAAGTGACTAACAAACCTTTTTTATTATTCCCACATCAGAGTTGTCTTTGGGATCCTCTCTGAGGAAGAGCGGCATCCCTGGTGAGTTCACCTGGGCTAATCTCGGCTGGAAGGAGTACTCCTAGGAGTTTTTGTGATTAACTCCCCTCTTCCCAGAAAAAAAATTTATACACAGCCCCATAATGTAAAGCTTATCTGTTCCACCTGAAGTGGACCCAGAGTGAAGTCCTTGGGATCTATGTGGAAAGCGACCGTGTTGTTTACAGGAAGGAGAAATCAACACAAAGGGCAGGATAGAATCATTGTGTAATGCCTATCCTGCACCCACTCCACAACCCAGGGAAACCCACTTTGGCCATGTACAAAAGGTCTCTCCCTATGGTGGATGGCCCTTGGAGGTTCCAGGTCTTATGCTTAAGTCAAGATAAGGACTCCTTGTTCAATAAGACTTGTCAGAACAGTAGCCCCACATGGTTTTCTAGAGTCCAGAGGACCCCTACCATCAAGGACCATCCTGTGGCATCCCAAGCAATCCACATGGCACTGAGCTCAGACCACTACCAGCGAACCTACCCCCAGCCTCTACCCTCCCCACTGCCTTCCAGGGGCCCTCCCCAGTAATATAGAGGAAGCAAAGGCGAGAGGGTGGCCAGAGGCTTTGGCAGAGTGACATTTATTTGCCAGGTTCAGCAGGTACACAGCCCACCGACCTTCATACACCAGAGCAGACCCACAGGCATGCAGGGAGAAGGGCAGGACTACCCCCGAGTGCCAAGCGAGGGCTGGGACCAGTGTGGCTGCCTGCCCAGGCTCTAGTAGGGTCTGACAAAGGGCACCTGCCAGGAGCCTCCATTAGGAAACTGGGGAGCTTTATTCACTCCCTAATTCCAGCAAAAGCAACTCAGCATGGCCCAGAGACACCTGGGCCTCTCTCTAAGCCTTGATAGAAGGGGAAGTGGGTCATAGACATAGAGAGTGTTCCTGTCTATTTCACTGTTGAATTGAGAGAGCAGAAAATCTGGCCCCGTGAAGGGCAAACCCCCAAATCAGACTACGGGACACTGCCAGGCAGCAGGCCCCCTGCCTGGGATGGAGAGGACTGTGGACTGAGCCTAAGGGAGCCCAACTGGGAAGAGCCAGCAGCAGCTGTCCTTGTTCAGCCCACGGTAAGGACCCAGCTAGGCTGGTACACTAGGTCCTGGGTCTGCACTCCGCCCTCCCAGATCTCATGGCCACATCCTAACTGCTCCTCCTTCCCCTTGCAGGCTCCTGAAGCGCAGGACCCAGGAGGTCAGGAAACAGCGCAAGGGTCTTAGGAGAGACATCCCAGGGACAGAGGTGGGAGCTTCTACCCCCAACTCATTCTCTTTCACTCCTGAGGACCCCCATGGCTACCAAGCAGCGCCCCCAGCCATGTGACCCATCTTGTCTTAAAGCATTCTGCCCGAGATTACAGCATTCTCTATATCAGCCTGTTTCCACTCCTAGAGCAGCCCACACACCACAGGCACATACCTTCATGTGCAGGAGCCTAAGACCGCTGACAGGGCCTCGCTGGAGGACCAGCTCTCAGGGCAAGGCCACCCAATTTAGGGCCTGGGAGAGGATGGGACCTTCAGGGCCTGCCTGGGTGGGGGGGAACTGTGAGGCAGAGAGGGGAGGGGGGCAGGGGAGCAGGGACCTCCTGAGTATCCCTAGAGCAGCATCCCACAAGAAACAGAAACTGATGAAGCTAGCAAAAGACAGAAAAAGCCACAAGGAATCCATGCAGGGGCTAGGGCTGGTCCCGCCTCTGGCCTGCCCATCACTCACGCACATACACACAGGAGATGAGACTGGTCTCCTGCGGCCCCCAGACATGCCCCATGCTGGGAGGCAGGGGCGGGGGGGGAGCGAGGGCATCATGCCAGTGACTCTATGTACAGTGAGAAGCCCCTCATCCACTCTCCCACCCTCCTGCCCATCCCCCGCCCCCCACAGCCTGCCCCCTCAGCTGGTCTCCACCCTCCGAGACTCCTGGGCACAGCCAGCAGCCTCTTCCCCTTTACTAGAGGGTGGAGCCTGGCCTGTTGCGCCCCCTGGGGCTGTGCTGTCCGGCTGGGTCAAAGCCGGCTCAGGGGTGGCAACAGCCTTGGCAGCCGGTGTGGCACTACTTTGGGTGGTGGGCACGGTGCTCTCTTCCACGCCTGGTGTGGCTCTCCCATCAGTGGCTGGAGTAACACTTCTGTCAGTGGCTGGGGTGACACTCCCATCGGTGGCTGGGGTGATGCTCCCATCGGTGGCTGGGGTGACGCTCCCGTCAGTGGCTGGGGTGGTACTGCCATCTGTGGCTGGGGTGGCACTACGGTCGGCGGGGGCCACGTTCTCGCTCTTTGTAGCATCACCCGCTGTGGCTGGGGTGGCACTGCCCCCAAGGGCTGAGGCAGCTGCACTTGCAGCCGTGGCCCCGCCTGCAGCCCCAGGGGTGGCAGTGTCTGTGCCTGGAGCAGACTGGGCTGCAGCCGTGCCAGACTGCTCTGGGGCCCTGAGCCGTTTCATGAGGGTGGTCACTCGGACAGCTTTCTGAAAGAAGGACAGTGGAGAGAGGCTCAGAGTGAGGCTTATGGAAACTGGATCTGTTTCTTCACAAAGGCCAAACCCAGACCATTCCATGAGGCTCTGGCTGCCTCTGACCACCCCAGGGCCAGGGACCCAGCTGCTCAGCACACCTGCCTAAAGGTCATAACAGTGACTACAGCTACACCTGATGGTTTAAGAAAAGCCTGTGTATGTCTGCAGGGGTGTGATGCAGGCAAGAAACTGGTGCCAGAAGGAGCACTGGGGATCAAGCCAGGAAAGAGAGCCATCCAACCCTTACCTTCCACTTAGCTCTGGCAAAGTTCTTTTCAATCTGGGCACAGACACCATCCTTAATGTTCTTATCAGAAGCAGCATTGCCAGAAATCCTGGAAAGGGTACAAGTGTGTCTAGATCTGAGGGCATACGGCCTTCATGGAGACTGTGCCCAACCCTTTCCTTATAAGATCCTAGGCAGACCCTTGAGCTGGCCTGAGCTCTGGGTACCCCCCTGCAACCCAACTCAAGGCCTCAAGGATGGAGACTGCTAGGTGTGAGGAAGACAGAGGACAAGGAACCCCTGGCCTCTCCTCCCATCCTTCCTGCCTGCCCCCCTGCTCCCTGCTCACCACTCATGGGAGATGGCCTCTTCTGCAGTGATCCGCTGGTCTTGCTCCACCTCCATCAGCCTTGTGACCAGGTCTTTGGCTGGGAGAAAGCCAGGGAGAGTCTAGGCATGGGCACCCCTCTCATAGTCTAGAGGTGATGAATGGGCTCGGGGATGGGATCAGAGTCCAGCAGAGAAGGTTGACAGCAGTCCCCCACACCAGCCCTTTACTCTGCTCTCATGCTGGGTACCTCCTCACCTGCCTGTGAAATGTCATCCCAGTATGGAGAGTCAAACTCATAATCGCCAGCCAGGATTTTGCGGAAGAGATTCTTGTCGTGGTTCTCATAGTCATCTTCCTCTACCTCCTCATAGAAAGGTGGATTCCCTGAAAGCCTGCATGGGGGCCCACACTCAGGGTCATTCAGGAAGGCCATGGATGCAGACCCTCATCCCACCTCACTGCCAGCCTGTTTGCCCACTTATCCACTCACAGGATGTACATGATGACTCCAATGGCCCAGCAGTCCACAGGGCGTCCATACCGCTGCCGGCCTACCACCTCTGGGGCTGCAAACAGGATCCATCTGCTGGTCAGTATCAGCCTTGGCCTGGCCTTGTACCACCCACACCCATTTGCTGGGATGGGGACTTCCTCCTCCACTACCCAGAGCCAGTCCTTGAAGGCTGTGTCCCACCCTGCCCTGCCCCACTCCCTGCTTGCCCAGGTATTCGGGGGTCCCACAGGGCTCCTTGATGAGGCCATTCTCTAGCTTAGCCAGGTGAAAGTCGCTGATGACGATCTTTGAGTTCTTCAGTCGGTTGTAGTAAACCAGGTTCTCCAGCTGCTCCAGCCGGGAATGGCATGCGGGTGGGCAGATGAAGACACCATGAAACCCTCAGAGGCTGGACCATGGCCCCAAAGTGCTGCCCACCCCAGCCCCAGGCTAGCTGCCAACTGACCCTTCAACCTGGTTGCCGGCCTCACCTTGAGGTTCCTGTGCACGATCTTGAGTGAGTGCAGGTAGGCCACTGCCTCCAGGACCTGCCGCACCACGTTGCTCGTGTCTCGCTCCGAGTAGTAGCCCTGGTCCAGGATCCAGTCAAACACCTCCCTCCCCGTGGCCCTGAGGGACACCAGCCCCTGAGCCTGGCGTGGGCAGGATCGGGGGTGGGGCAGGAGTACATGGGCAGGCTACCGACACCAGGCAGCTGGCTGGGCAAGGCACATGGGCCTGAGACCCCAGGGGTACAGAAGTGGGGCTTGCCCTGGCTGCAGAGGGCAGAGCAGGTATAGACCTGGGAGGACTAAGGACTCCTGGAACCCCAGACCCACACTCACAGCTCCAGGAAGATAAAGTACTCCTTGCGAGTCACAAACACATCCACCAACTGCAGGATGTTCGGATGCTTCACCCTGGCGGCAGAGAGAAGAGCCAAGCCCTAGAGCTGGGAGAAGCCCCTCAGAGAGGCTTTGGTGGCCACTGTGGGCCACAGCACACTCACTGGCCGGAGGCTGGTACTGCTTGAGGTCCCTGGCCCTCGAAGCCCTGCCCTGCTTCCTCCCCCCCCCCCCCCCCCCCCCCCCCCCCCCCGTCGCCACGCCAGGGCCTCACACTCACATCTTGAGGATGCCTATCTCGTTCTTTGCTGCCTTCCGCACCTTGCGGCCATCCCGCTTCTGGAACTTCTTGCAGGTGTGCAGCTTGCCTGTTGTCTTGTCCTTGGCCCGGAAGATCTCACAGAACTCCTCACTGCAGCCAGCAGGCACTCCACTCAGCCCTGGCCTCAGCATGGGCTGTACTCCACTCCTCTTTCCCCAGCCCTGGCCCGCCCACCCTGGCCCAACAGACCCGGCACTCACGTCTTGATGACCTGTCCCAAATCATATCTGTCAGTCACCTCCGATGGCTGGTTATAGTTCTTCTTGTCGCCCAGAGTCACACACCCAAACGGCATTGCCGGGCTCTGAGCTGCAGACAGGATAGGGTCTGGTTCAGCTGTCCCACTCCCCACTTCTCTGCACAATGTAGAGGTTGTCTTTGGGAAACCCCAGCCTGGCTCAGATCAAGCCAGAGGCCAAGTCTACACCAGGAAGGGCTAGAGGGTGATCAGACTGGGATCCAACCCCTGCCTTTTTGGCCATACTTCCAGCCACTCAGCTTGGCTGCCCAAGCTATAGCAGCCCCTGCTTATGAAAAATATATTAAGCTGACATATCCTAGACTCATTCTGCATTATGTATAATCAAAAAGAGATTTATCAAATGATTGATTTAAATTTCAGTGATTTCACAGATGAAGGGGGTTGTAGCTACCCACCAGTCAGAGTCATCTCCGCAAATCTAAAGATGCCAGGCATTGGCAAAGATGTGAAGAACATGAGCACTGCTGGTGGAGAGCAAGTTTCCCGTTTGCAAAATAGTTTGGTGAAGCTACTGAAGTCGAACATTCCCTAATAACCAGCAGTTGCACAGCTGAATATACATCCTACAGAAACATACATTTGTGCAGCAGGACACTCATACAAGAGTGCTCATGGCTGCAATATTCCGAATTGCCCCAAACTGGAAACAGCCCACATACCCATCAGCAGCAGGATGTATTGTGGGAGAGTCACACAATGGAATATTATTACACAACAATGGAAATGAGGGGAATGAGGGAACTACAGCTCTACCCAACCACATGGTCAATCTCACCAATACAAGTGTTGAGTGAAAAAAACCACAATACATAGAATGTGAATCTATTGATACAGAGTTCAAAACAGGCATCACTAATCTATACTGTTTAAGGATACAGACATACTGGTCAAGCTATAACACTAGGAAGTAAACACCATGAGACCTCCTAAGAGAAATAAAAGAGGTTGTGATTGGGGGGGATTCTGGAGGACCTGTTTCTGAACCTGAGTAGTGGTTTCACAGGTCTGAGCTTTATAATAATTTGGATAAATGTACATACATGTATCGGGTTCATTCCTAGATTTTTGTTATATTTCACAATAAAAAATGTGAGTAAAAATTATGGCCCTACATACTGCCGAATACTTGATCGCTATCAAAAAGAATAAAATAGATCAAAATGTGCTGCAGTAAGAGAGTGTGAGAAAAAGCAGGGGACAGAACAGTGGGTGAAGGGTGCTACACTGGGGTAAATTTTTTAAACTTTATGTATCTGTGTACACTCAAAGTCCTTTCTGGAAGAAAATAAGAGTCCCTTTGGGGGAAAGAATTGGGTGTCAGAGGGGCAGATTTATTCTGTTGCTGTTCAGTCGTTCAGTCGTGTCCGACTCTTTGCAACTCCATGGACTGCAGCATGCCAGGCTTCCCTGTGCTTCACTGTCTCTCTCAGACATCATCCATTGAGTCAATGATGTCTACTGTTCATTAATTTTCTGTTAGAATTTGTACTTTGGTTGTTTTTACTGATTTAATAAATACTGCATTCAGGCACAGTGCTTGGGGTATTCCTCAGAGGGAGAACCCCCATCTGGGTAGAGAAGCGAGGAAAGGCTTTGAGGAAAAAGCAGCATTAAGGCTGGGCCTTAGAGGGAAAGGATTTGCCAAGAGGTGTGCAGGGGTAACGGTCTGGAAAAGCAAGACAAGCCTGTGTTGTGCCTCGCTGCCAGGGCCCACAGGAGACCTGGCCATTGGGCCCAGGGGAGAGGCCTCTGGTCACGGGTGGCTACTCCAGGCAGAAGGAGGAGCACAGCTGACTGCATTAGGTTCCAGGCACTCTGGCACCTGGAGCATGGCACCCCACAGATCTGCCACCCTGCCAGCCCAATACCTGGGATGCAGGGTGGACTGGTGCCCACACCCGCAGGAAAAGGCCTTTGCAGCCCTTGCTCAAAGGTAAACCTCAGGAGGAGAACTGGTGAGAGAGTCTGGACCTTCCCAGATCTGACTCAAAGTTGGCCTCCTTAATGCCTGGTTGGTGTGACACTGAGGTGATAACACGCTTCACACAAAAGGCTGCATTCAAACCGCTCTGCTTTTGACTGTGCACGGTCTCTCACCAGCCTGATTAGCACTTGCTGTGCAAACGCCTGGCCTGGGGCCTTGAATACCTAGGTGCCCTGCCTGAAATGATTCACAGCCACAGGGTATGGAGGAGAGAGGACACTCCCACCCGAGGAAGAAGCTTGCTCAGAGGGACTCTGCCAGCTGGGGTCAAAGGCCAGGACCCACACAAGCCCCTTGGCCGGCCCTGGCTGGTGCTTGCTTCCTCCCAGGAGGAGGTTACCTGCTTCCCAGGGCACCCAGTCCTGCAAATTCTCCCTCAAATTTGCCCTCTGCATTAGGGAACAAATTCCACCATTCCCTCACCCAGGTTCTTTGGGCTCAGGGCACAGAAACGCATTTTTCATCAGCGTGATTCAAGCCAGGGCTTAAGCCATCTTGTGAAGTACTGCAGAGGCAAACAAGAGAAGCTTTGAAGATCGTCCCCGACTGCGTATCTTTGCCACTGTGGTCACAGCCTGGCTCCTGCATCTGCCGGGAAGGAGCATGTGGCTGGAATCCCACTCTCACAGCTGAGAGCAGAGGCGAGGCCACCCACCACTGCCGGCCACCCATCTCTAAGGCCTAACAATCTGAGGGAGGGGGCTTGCATCAGTTGCCCTGATGGCTCTGGTGTGCAGCGATTCCCTTTCCAGACTGCAATCCAAGGGCCCTTTACTGGGTGGGAGGGTGATACCTCAACCTGAAGGTCCCCTCAGAGGGCTAGAAGGGACCTATGGCTCAGCTCTGCTGCTCTGCTTATACCATTCCCTCTGGCAGGAATGCCCTTCCCCCCACCCCAAGCCTCCCATCAGTATCCTATTTGTCACGGCAGAGTTATTTATAACATTCAAAATATCAGCAACTACCTAAACAACCAACAACAGGTGACTCGCCAGCTCAACCGTGTCCACACAGTGGAGGAAGTGTGGGCACTGTCAGGGGCACTACCCATCCTGGCCTCCCTGTGGAGCAGCCTCCACGTGAGCCGGGTGCCAAGACCAAGGCTAAATCTCTTCTTTCCTTGTGATTCCCAACGTTCTAAGGTTATTTGTGCCACAGATCGTTGGCGACCATCCTGAGGTTCCAGGTTCAACATGGCCCTTTGCTGAGATAACTTCCACCACCTCCACCTCCCCCCAACCCCACGCCAATAGCTCCCTGCTCAGCCATGCAGTGTGGGAGGTTTCGTATATGCCTGTCCCTGATCTTGGCCCTGCTTCTGGTCGTGCGTATGCACTCAAACCTGCAGGGACCCAGGGCCAGTCTTGGGGGTCTGTCTCCACCATGGGGACCTCTGCTCAGTCACATCAACCTGGAGCCATGTCCTGAAGCCTCATGGAGGAACACACCTGCCTCCCCGCTCCCATGGCTGCCCTGATCTCAGCCAGTCACTACCTCCCTTCACCCATCTAACTGCACTCACTCACCTCCACCCGCAACCTGGCCCCAGGGCGAAGAGAGGAGAAAGAGGGCCCCTGCTTCCGATTAGCATCTTGGTCCCTTCCACCCCCACCCACTCTCCCATCTGCTACCCACTGCTGCTGCCTAGGAGGCTGCCGGTGTGTGTACCAAGCCCCAGGCACCTGCTTGCAACAAGGGCAGCCCTGGCCCCAAAGCTGAGAGGAGCAGCTGAGACATCGTCAAGAACAGTAGAAGGCCAGGCAGAAGGCCTGGACAGCCCAGAGTCAACATCCAACAGCACAGAGCTCCCTCCCAGTGACATGGGACCCTGGCTGGACCTCAAGTCCACAGTGGGACAAGGGAGGGCACAGAAGTCCCATTGCAGCCATTTCCCTAGAGACATGCTGCCTTCCATTCTCTGCAGAGAAACTGACTGGCGTGCACAGGGGGTGGTCCCAAGGGAGCTTGGGGGAAGCGCAGAGCCTGGGGAGCCTCTGAGGGGCCTGAGGGCCAAGCATTCCCTAGCTACTCAGGTCTGGACCCCTCGGGCAACGCTGATGGAGCCTCAGCCTATGGGTGCCTTGGTAATAAAGGGTCCCAAGCAGCCCTATTGCAGCCTAAGGAAAGTCTGGCCCAGGGGAAGCCTGAATGGGACAGAGGCCCCTCCAGAGGTCCAGGGGTCCCACAGAGTCCTGGCCCCTCCTCCACTGGGGTCAGCCTGGTTCCGGCCCCACCTTTCATACCCATAAACAGGAGTTTCCTGCCACCCTGGTCCTCTGCCATGTGGGGTTCCAGATCTTGCAGTAAATCTAGGGAGGCCAGGAGGGGCCCAGGAGGCCTCCAGCAGCCTCCCAACAACTGTGGGCAACACCTCCCGATTTAGTGGCAGCTGTGAACACCAGCCTGAGGGCACCCTCTCCCCTTCCCTGCTGTCTACTTTCAGGACCAGAGCTGGGTTTCCTGTTGTAATCGACATGCCTTGGTCCGAGCTCTGCCCAGCGTGAGGCAGAGATTTCATCCACAGGATGGGTAGAAATAGAGACCTCACTCTCAGGTCTGTGTCAGGAGGCAGAGTCAAGTTTTTCGTCTACCATCGAGCTGCATGAGGTAACTGGGCAGGGGCCTGCCCTGGCTGGGCCTTGGTCACTAGTTCCGGCTGCTGACTATCTCCCATCTAATGAGAGCGCATGCGGGGTTGGGGGGAATGCTCTCCAGTCTTGGGGTGGGCATACAATCCAGTGCTGTCTCCAGAAAGTTAAGCCTTCAAACATGCAGGCTAAGCCAAGAGCCAACTGACCCCTTCCAGGCACCCGGGTTCCAAGCTTTGAGCCCCTGAAAGAAAACCCACTGGGGGCCCTGCTGTCCTTTGAGTGGAGGAGCGGAAATGCAGAGAAGGCCTTGGGAGTAAAGGGTTGCTATGGTGATGGAAGTTTTTAAAAGGGGGGAGGGGTAAGGAGAGGTGTTATTCAAACCCCTTCTCCAAGAATTCCCTGAGACTTCTGTCCTGATTCCTTCCCTATGGGTTCTGTGATCCTGGTCTTCATCAGGGAAGAACTGGGAGACTTTAGGAAAGAGGGGCAGGGCCACAGAGAGACAAAGGCACAACCTGCGGTGGAAGGTGGGGGGTAAAGAATTCATATAGTAAAAAGGATGCAGGCACAAGGACACAGGAGAAAAGGTGGGCTGGGGGTTTTGAAGGGGCCTATGGATGTCCAGCAGAGCCCTAAGGTCTCCGTGACCATGTGCTCTGTACACCTGGGCCAGGAGCTGCCCCTGATGCCTAGACCTTTGAGACTGACCCCTCCTGTATCCCCCTAGACACTGAACTTAGTGTGGGAAGAGGCCATCTGTTGTGGTCCCCTCGGTCACAACAGTTCCTCAGCCCCTCTCCCTGTCACCAAGGCAGCTTAGGTAAGGCAGGTCCAACATGTCGAAGGCACAGGCATGGGGGATGGAAACGAAGCTTGGAGACCTGGCTGCTTCCCTTTGCAGCCCCTCCTGTCAGCTGACCCAGCTCTGCCTGGACGCACTAGCCACCCCCACCCCCATCTGCTCTTCCCTAGAGGCCTTGGGTCCCCAGGGCCTCTCTGGCAGCTCAGCCTCATTCCCTGCCACAGCTGCCCCCCTCCCCAACAGTGGATTTTGCCTGAAGGCCAGAAACAGCACCCCGAGCAGTCTAGAAACAGGATAACAACTGCACAGCATCCTCCCCCCCTCACCGACTCTGCCTCAGTTTCCCTGGATAGAGCTCACTGACTCTGTGGCCTTCTCCCAGGGCAAGGACTGCCCACCTGCCAGGACAAGGATGGGAGAGGAGGGCCAGCAGCTGATATAGGAAGAGGTAGCTGATATGGGAGGAGGATCCCTACCAAATGCTGTAAACGAAAAAGAGAGAGACCTCTGCTCCAGCCCAGGGCCCAGCCTGACACAGAGGGGAGCAGAGACACCAATTTCTCAGTTGAGGAAAATCGGGCCCAGCAGGTGCCTAAAGCTGACAGGAATTGACTGGGGATGGGGGACAGGGAGGACACCAGGTCCCTGCAGGTGGTCCTTGGGGGGCTCAAATCCACCCTTGGAGGAGGGTGGTTGGCCAGTAGCTGGACTGCTGCAGACTGAGCTTTTGGTGATGGACAGAGAGCCCTGCTTCCTCGGAGGGAACCTGGTGAAGCAGGCTCTGCCTAGGGGGTGCAGACAAAAGCAGTTTGGCACAGCTATGGGGGGCTGGGAGAGCCTAGGGTCTCTGCCAGATGCTACAGGCAGGGGAAGGCAGTCTCACTCTCTCATTGTTCACCCTGCCAGCCGGGGGCCCTGCTCCCCAACCGTGCTGCCACCCTGACCCCCTTCCCCAGTGCTGCTGACTCGCCCCCGCTGGCACAGCAACACACATGCGGGAGGCACACGTGTGAGCACCAAGCCCCGCACCTCCCGGCAGAAACATGTGCGTCCCCCACCCCCACCGCGCAGCGCTGGGTCGGTACCCTGGACCCCCGGGGAGGCCTCCGAGTTAAGGCTTGGAAGCTGGATCTCGCCTAGGGGGTTGCTGGTCCCCAGGGTCTTGAGCCTCCTCCCCCACCCCGCGGCAGCCCCGCCCAGCCCCCTTCAGGTTGTCGCCCATAAAGAACTCTCGTTGTCATGGAAATTAGTGACTGCTTAGCCGGAGGGGGGGGGGGGGTCCGGGGGCAGTTGGGAGGGGCTGGAGGCGGCTCTGGGAGTCCAGAGGGACAGCTGAGCCCTCGCCCCTAACCCCCTGGGGCAGCTCAATGTTGGAAGGTTACTGTTTTCACAATTAGGAGCCCAGCGAGACGAGGGATGGGATGGGGGACAAGGAGGGGAGATTGGCTTGGACTTGAGTCTCAGAGGCTTCCTTTGGGACCCCCGAGCCGTCTGAGGTGATGGGGAACTTCAGCCCAACCCCGCACGCCCAGCCCTGGATCTGCAGAGCCCGCGTACTCTGCCGGCGCCAGGACCCCAAGCCCTTGCAGCGCCCCCGCGCACTCGGCTACCCAAACCTCGAGCCAGAGACCCAATCCCTTAAGACCTCGCAACGTGCGTTCCGGGGGCCCACCCCCTCCCGGCTCACCCCGCACCTGCAGCGCTGGTCGGTCACAGGGAGGATGCGATCGCGGGTTCAGTGGGGGCGCCGAGGGCTACGGGGGCGGCGGGCAGAATCCGCTCCGGGCACGCGGGGCAGACGCGGCGCCAGCTGCAGCCACTTCGGCTCGCGAACCTCCAGCATCTCCCGCCGCTCGCCGGCACCGGATTCGCACCCCGGGCCGGGGGCGGGCTGGGGGCGGGGCTTCCCTCCGCCGGCTCCGCCCCTACCCTGGAGGAGCCTGAGCCCGGAATCCCACTCGAAGAAGGGCTAATGAGGGGTGGCAGCAGAGACGGTGAGCACTGGCCTGCGCGGCCCGGGCCAGGCTCTCGAAGGTTCCCTTAGGCTCTCGGACTGACCGGGCGACAGGGACTGGAGGTACCTTATGATGTTCATTGTAAGAGGGTGCGGCAGAGTAGAAGGTATGAGGAGAAAGCCTGAGTCCTGGAACTGCACAGGAGTGTCTTGGCAGGTAGTGGTCTCTAGGGTACTGGCACTCTGTCCAGCCCCCAAACTGAGTGAAAGTCTCTAAGTCGTGTCCGCCTCTTTGCGACTCCATGGACTATAGAATCAATGGATTTCTCCAGGCCAGAATACTGGAGTGGGTAGCCATTCCCTTCTCCAAGGGATCTTCCCAACTCAAGAATGGAACCCAAGTCTCCTGAATTGCAGGCAGATTACCACCTGAACCCACCAGCTCCCAAAACTTGACCCAAAGAGCAGAACCCACTAAAAAGAACTAACTGGGCAGTCTCTAGGGCAAGCTTCACTATAGACTGGTCTCCCCTAGCTAGTAAACACATGGGGGGGTGTGTGCTTGCAAGCTAGGGACCCAGACCTTGGTGCCAGTCTCTCTGCCCACCCTCCCATCCCCTCCTGCCAAGTCAGAGCCTTTCCCATCTCCAAGTCCCGGCCAGGGTGGATGGCCCAGTCTACCCCCTCCAGTGTGCCTCTGAATTTCTCAAGCTCTGAAAGTTACCTATGATAAGGGTAGACTCTGCATTCTTTCCAGTTTAATCACCCTTGAGCACTTCCTGAGCAGCATCACCCCTGGTGGCCTGGGCTAGGATATGGGGATACAAGAGAACTTACAGCCCCCTGGAGTCCCAGCAGACCTGTCCCCTGACCTGAGAACCTGACCTGACCTGAGAACATGCCCCCTGGTTGAGAACTGCCAGGAGGAGGCTCTGCAGGAAGTCCTTGGCCATTTCTCTGTCCTTTGTCATGGATGCAAGTGGACCAAATGCTTGCCATGCCACCCCCCACCCACGCCCAAGCCTTAAGGCCAGTGTCTGAAGGCCAGACTTAGGCTTGCCTGGAGCTGGGCCCAACCTCAGCTGAACCCTTCTGACCCCATCCTGGGTGGGGTCATCTCCAAACCTTTGGCCATGAGTGAGTCTCTCCTGGATGGTTCCCCGTGGCTGCAGGTGTCCAAGTCAGGAAGCTGAAGCTGGGGCTGGGGCTGGAAGTCTAGCCTGGGACATGACTACTTAAGCAGGACCCATCAGTATCTTTCTCCTCAGGGGGTGTTGAGGAGCCCTTCACATCCTTCCTGGCTTGGTCACAGCCTCTCAGCTCCCTGGGCTCTGGGTGGTCTCAGTTACCACACCAACTCCACCACTGGTGAGGACTCTCCTGGTGAGCTGGGCACAGGCCAGAGCCTGTGTCCTGTCTCCGGGTGCTCAGTTCATGTCTGCAGAATGAATGAATGGCCTAGCACTCAGTGCTTCCTGCTGTCTGCCCACTGTCATTGAAACAGTTCTCTGAGTTGTATGGTACATCGGATCCATGGCTTGCCAACCCCACACATCACACACATTTTCTGCCTTTCCTGAAGATCATGGTGGAGACGTGGGGCCAAGGAGAAGCTCCAACGTGGGGGATTCCGAGGCAGGGGAAGAGGTGGCTCGCTAGAGCCTTGCCTGCTGCTGGCAGTGCTCCACCTCTTCTGGGTCCCGTGCACACTCCATGTGCCTGTGGGTGAGCACGTGGCAGGGTGTATGTGCACACGTGTGATGATGTCTGTGAGTGTGCGCTCTTATGCCAAAGGAGATGGCAACAGCACAGTGTGTGCAGTGGTGCCCAGGGGCATGTGTTTGCATTCTGTGTGCACCCAGGCATGCTTGCGTGCATGTGCACATGGACGCTGTAGCTAGCTAGTCCTGGTCCCCTTCCTGCCTGACACAGGCCTCAGGATTGGGGAGTCCGACTCAGGGTGTGAAAACTAGACTCAGGAAGAGGGCAAACCGTGCCCAGGGGTGGGGTGGGCTGTGATGACCCTATATCATTGGCCATTTGTAGTCTGTCCACAAAGGGCCATCTCTCACTCTCAGGTATGTGCGGAGATAGCCAGGTCTCTGTCCTTTGTGGAGAGGGCACCCTAAAGATGAGAACCCAGGGTTGGGACCGGGGTATGGCTTGTTCCTCAGTGCTCAGCCAGAGGGGCACAGGCAGGGCAGGGCCTCAATATTTTGGCTTCGGCCACCAGCTGCCCTCCAGAGAGGAAGTAGCGACACAGCCGAGTGCCTCCTCTCACCTCTTCCTGGCCATGGAAGACACAGACCTTTGTTCCTAGCCCCACTCTTCAGAGCTAGACAAGTCAGGGGCCATGGATTCTAGCCACTCCCTGACCAATGGGAGGCCCTTTAACACATAGTGGAGTTTGGGACTAAAACAGAGCAGTTGGCGTTGGCATTACCCCATAGCCTCTATTAGGATCTCCTAACGAGATCTGTATCCTATTCACCCTGTGGGCAGGGGTTGGCCCGGGTTGGGAGACAGAGGAGGCAAAGGGACCCCCCAGTTGACAGTTCTGGCTCCCACCAGAGAGGCAGGATAAGGTGGGAGTCTCCATATCCACAGAGGCTACAAAGGAGCCTCACCCTCCAGCTCAGTTTGTATCTTCCATCCAGGACCCAGGACTTATGAGCCCCCTACCCAGAGTTCCTGCCCCACGGCATCAAAGGCCAGCACTCCTACTCCTTCATATTCTGACTGGCTGACAGAAATCCCTGCTTACCTAGCACAGAGCTCCAGCCGTGGTTTGGACTTCAGAGGGAATCTGCACTTTCAGGTTAGCTCCCCCAAGAAGCCCAGATTTTGACACAGACCCTCCCTTGGAGGCAACAAAGCTCCAGGCCTCCCAGCCATCGATGGAACTGTTTGGCTATTGTCGATGTTGCTGACCTCGGCCCCCATGGAGGACCCAACATGAGGGAAGGCAAGCAGTCTTTTCCTCTGGAGCTTGGGGAGGGGGCTCCCCCACCCCTTCGTGACTCACTCCAGGCTGTGTGGGTTATTTCATTATGTTTGAAATTGCCATGGCAACTAGCTGGCAATCAAGGGTAATTGAGCTTGTCACCAGGGCAACAGGGCAAAACCCACAGCAGCCACTCTCTCTGGTTGCCCTTGGGGTGCAGTAAAGGTCAGGCTAGCCCAGGGCCAATGTCAGCCAAAGGGCTCTGGGCCTCCCTGGAAAGGACAGAATTGCCAAGGCCCATGGAATTCCAGTGTGTAGAGGAGGGTGTACCTTGGGAGTGCCAAGGCCCCCATCCCTGACCCCATGCCTGCAACCCCTGCCCTTCTCTCCGCCACCCTGTGCCTAAAATACGCCATGGTAGTCAAAGCAAGCAGAAACAGAACTTTTATGTGCTCATAGATGGTACTTGTAAATGGCCCATGGGCCCTCCTCGTCATACTCACGGCGGCTGAGCCACAGGCTCTGGAAGGAGTTCCGAGACGCCATGATGGAGCCTCCGAGCCAAGCAGTGACGGCTCGGTGTGGAGAGCCCAGCACGGTGGTACCAGGGCCCAGCTCCTGTCTCAGGCGCTCAGGAAAGCCAGTCAACAGGGTGCTCCCACCGTCCAGCACCACATTGGCCAGCAGCTGCTCCTGCTGCTTAGCCTCCAGCCGGCTGATACTGAGGAGGGCTAGCTGTGGAAGGCCCGGCTGATTGACGCCCAGCAGATTGGGTTGGAAGAGAGCCTCTGGGCAGCAGAAGCGCTCAGAGCCCAGTGTGATGACCTGCTTGTCCGGAAGCACAAAATCCACCTGGGTCTGGGACTGCATGCGGGCTAGCTCAGCCTTCATGTCCATGGCCACGTAGCACCAGGTCTCTTTAATCCAGTTGACCAGCTCTGCCTTGAGTGGTGATTGGCCACCTGCCAGCAACAGCTGAGCCAGGTGTTCCGTAAGGTCGCAACCTGCCAAGTCCAGCCGGTAGGTGTCAAGGGGGGCCAGATCCCCAGTGACAATGGGAGCCACGTAGGACGTGCCATGGCCACTGCCCAGCACCAGCCCGGTGGTGCGCCCGTAAGCATAGAGCGCCAGCAGGGCCTGGTGCACTGTCTGCATGGCTGGCACATGGAAATGCTCGAAGAGTATTTCAGCCACCTTTTCTCGGTTGGTGCGCGGGGAGATGGGTGAGTCGGCCACAAGCACAGCCAGCTCCTCGGGCTGCACGCCCAGCCTGCAGTAGAACAGGTGCTGCCATAGCACCTCCAGGGCATCCCAGTCAGAGACCACGCCTCGATTTAGCATTGAATAGGAGGGCTCTTGCTTCTCGGGCACCGTGTACCTGGGCTGGCCCTGGACTGGGTGTTGCAGCAGTTGCACGCGTGAAGGCAGCACGCTGAGGACGTGGTCTTCTCCAGCCAGCCCGCATTTGGTGAAGCCTGTGCCTGTGTCAATCACCACGGCAGCCATGTCCTGGTAGGGGCCCAGCGAGTGGCGGCAGAGCACTGGGGACCGTACGGCCAGAGCATCCATGGTGGGCACCAGCTCATAGCAGGCCCCGCGGAGCAGGCTGAGGTGTGCGACCACTGGCGAGTGGGTCATGTCCTCGGTTGTCAGCTTGAATTGGGGACCCTGGAGCTGAGTGCCCACTGTGACCATGGGCAAGACCTTGCAACCGGGGCTGGGTGCGGTGATCGCGATCAGGGAAAGTTGCTTCTCCTGCACCTTGGGGGAGCTGCCATGCTGCCAGGACAAGAGCCGATGTATGCTGGAGCTTTGGGCAGCACTGGCACCAACCTTTTCTCTGTTTACATAGACGCAGGTCTCCTCGGGGGGCATCCGGTGTACCTCCACATGGGTAGGCGGGCCCAGTGGCTCACCTTCTTGGCCCAGGGTGGAAGCCTGACCAGGCTCCCTAGTGGTCAGGGCACCCCTTGAGAGAGTGGGCTCACTGGAGATGAGGGGTTCTTGGGAAAAGGGAGGCTGCCTGGAAATAGGGGTTCCAGTGAGAGGAGGTTGAGCAGGAAGCGGGGGCTGCTTGGTGGAGGGGGCCTGCTCAGCTAGTGGGGGCTGACCACCAAGGGGGGTCTGCCCAGCACGTTTGACCTGAGGGCTGTCAGGGTGACAGCTCTCTTTCTGATTGTGGCTGCCTATATCCTCCTGGAGTGGGGGTCTGAGCACCTCCTGGTTTTTGGCTGCTGGCACCGGCTCTGTGGTCTGCTCTGAGCTCATCCACTGTTGTTTCTTGGTCTGGTCCAGAGAGGTGTCCTGCATCCCAGGGGCATCCAGCATCCAGATAGTGTGACTCCCTTGGTTTTTTTCAGCATCAGGTTTGGACCAGCCAGGATCATGGGCATGGCTCAGGATGCTCTCTCCAAATTGGAGTGGCGTCCCCAGTAGAACAGGCCCTCCGAGCATCCCCATCCTCATGGGTGTCTCAGCACCAGTGGAGCCTTGTGATTCCAGGTGGACCCTGGCCTCTTTGGGAACCAGGGCCACCTCTCGGTAGCTTCCCGATGAAAGGCTGGAGGGCACAGGGCTGGACACCACGGCCGTGGTGGACCAGAAGCTGGAACGATTGCTGTCAGGGGTGAGGATGGGCATGGGCAGTGGGCGGGTGGGTTGCGTGCTTTCGGAGGCATAGATGGGTGGGTGGGTGGGCATGAGGCCCACCAACACTGCCTGGGAGCCCATGGGATCATGACACAGCAGCCCCATCCTGGTGTTGCCTGTGGCCATGTCAAACACCAGCACACGGTCTTCCACAGCATCCCATAACTGGCAGGTAGGGGCACTGGAGGCAGGTATCTGCATGGCTTCCCTGGGAGGTACTGGGTCTGGGTTGTGGCCACTTAATTGGCAGGCAGATGGCGGCCTGCTGGAGCAGGGGTTGTTGCAAACATTGAGGGGCTGCTGACTTTGCTGAGTGCTGCGGATCTCCTGGCTGTCCCTCTGGCTCTTGGGGGTTCCTGGGGGCCCTGAGCCTGGTTTGGGGCTGCCTGGCCTAGAGATACTGACCAGGGGCTTTTCCACTTGGTTCTTGGGATGCCTGGGTAACACTGGCCTTTGGGTAACCTCGTGTACCTGGCTCTGGTCCGGGGATTTGTTTAGGGTGGGTGCTGGGGTGGGAGGCTCCTCCTGAGGATGGAAATTCAGTTTGTTCTGGCAGGATGTGACCCCTTTGGAAGAATCCAACTGGACTGGCCACTGGTTGCCATATTTCCCAGGCAAGAGGTCTTGGGACAGGTCCTTGGTGGTAGCTTTGGTATCAGTCAGGTGGTCAGGGTTGCAGGGATAAGATTCTGCTCCTGCCATTGAGATTGGATCCACACCTGGAGTACTGGCCCGGGTTGGAGTTGGCGTTGGAAGAGCCTGAACTGGACCTGGGCCCTTGCCCTGGCCCTGATCATGACCTGGAGCCAGAAAAGGACCTTGGGCTGCAGGTGAGCCATCCTCCCCTAAAGGGATATATGGTAGCCATCGGCTCTTCCTAATGCCCGCTGGGGCAGTCTGCTCCGGGCTGCAGGGGCCTTTGCCCCAGCCTACAAGGACTTTAGCTGGAGTCTTGCCCTCCCCCACCACCTGCACCTGAAGCCGGGAACAGTAGAGTCCATGCTGGGCCGTGTCACTGGTGGCATCACCGTGCGTGTACACCGGGAGGGCCGGGGTCCTGGTCTCCATGACGAGATGTGTTCGGGCTCCCACGGAAGAGCCTGGGAATAAGCTAGTGGAGCGGAGTCTCAGGGTGTCCTGGGAGGCCCTCTCATAGCCACATTGGGAGGTAGCCTCCGTAGGCTCCCGGAGGTGCTGGTGACAGGGCTCATGGGTGTGGGCCTGGGAGGCTGAGCCATAGGCCCCATCAGAGTTGGCCTCGGTGGACAATGGCACCTCATGCCTCGAGGATGTGGATCCTGAGTTTATCCATGGTCCCTGGGATCCTCTAACGCCACCCCCCAGCTGCTGGCTGCCAATTGAGGGGTGGCCCTGGGGGCCCGATGGATCAGGGCCCCCCACTTGCTTGGTGACTTCCATAGTCCTGCTCCATGCCCTAGGTGCCCTGCCCCCACTTCATTGCCATGGCAACCCCACACATCATAGCACCCCCATGACCTGGGGGAGGGTGAGAGAGTGTGGGAAACCAGGGGCCCCACCCCCCTGAGGAATGGGGGCCTGCCCAGGGAATCTTGGGTAATGGGAAGAGCAAGGGATCCCTGTGAAGTCTGGCAACCCTACACTGTCCTCCTCTCTGACAGTCAGGTAGTCACTCTGCCCAGGCCAGCCCAAGAGCGAGGGTAGAGCTCCTAGAGGTGAAGGACGGTATAAGGTCAAGGGGAAAAAGTGTTGGCAGGAAAGACGCTGAGCGAAGCCCCTGGGTTCCCATTCTACCTCAGATGCCAGACTTGGCTCTTTTTCCCCATTTCCTATGTGGCAACTTGATGCTTAAACCCTGACCCACGGATGCCGTTCGAAGTGTGTGAGGCCCGTGGGGAGAGAGAGGAGGCCAAGCCCCTTCACCACTCAGTCCTGAGAGCCGGAAGTGGGTGAGGGGCCCAGACTCAGGCTCTAACTCCCCTCCCCCATGTTCCCCGGCTCCTGCTCCAGGGACAGACGCTCCTTGGCAGTCTTTCTGCTCCAGATGGTTTTCCTCTGCCTGTGCCTCCCAGAGCCCCCTCCCCAGAGCCACATGTCTTTCAGGCCCAGCCCAGTGTCCCACAGAGGTGGGGATGGGGGTGACATGGGTGGGGGTGGGGCCTCTGCTCAGAACCTTCCAGTCACAGTGTTCTAGCTCTTGTCCCATTGTGTCAGCCTCACGCTGGCAGAATACTGGGCGTAGGACACCGGACCAGCCAAAGAGCAATTATGCAATGGGGCACAACAGGGACACAGAGGTTAGGGGACTGCCCACACCGAGGGCGCAGGGCTGGTTCCACACTGGGAGTATGGTGGGTGAAGGACTGGGTACCGGGACCACACACAGTGAGGACAAGTGGGACAAAGGACTGGGCTTGGGCAGCACACCCGAAAGGAGGGTATTAGACCAGGTGGGCGGTTGCACGCTCCATTTCGTAGATGGGCAAACAGAGGGTCCAGGAGGCATGGGACCCTTCTGGCCCACCAGCCCAGGCCCAGTTGAGCCTGGCAGCCATAGAAAACAGGCTCGGTTTGGGAACCGCCCCCATAGCCGAAGCCTGGGTCTGGAAGTTCTGACTGGGGTGGGGTCAGACCTTCCTCCCGCCCCCAGCTATGAGCCCTGGGCCTCTTCCCTCTTGTCCCCCAGGGCTATTTTCTCAGGCCTCAGTCTTTCTACCCAGGAAACAGGTCTGTGGAGAATGCGGCTGTAGTCTTGTCCTCTGAAACGGTGTATTTTCACCAAAGTTAAAAATAGTGCTTACGGATGGCCATGGGGTGTGAAGTGATGTGACCAGGGACCAAGGCTAGCTTGGTGCTTCATCTGTACCTTCCTGGGCAAAGCCTGACTCAGCCACGGCTCAGGCCCCCAGGGCCCCTTCCCGTTCCCCAGATGCCGCTTTTGATGAAGAAGGGGGACAGAGGTCTCTGGACGGATTATGGTCCAGGAAGGTGGCATGGCCCAAGGCTCTGTGGCCTGCGCATGCGTGCATTCACACACACACACACACACACAGGCTTGCTGAACACTATATTCACCTCAGTAATCTCTGTCCCCGAGCATACTGCTTTTTTTTGTTTGTTTAATCTGGTTTTGTTTTTCCCCGTGACAGAGATGCTAGTAGCAGCCTGTTGTGCTTGTGGGAGGGCTGGAGTGGGGGGCGGGGAGGGAGGCCCTGAAAATCACTGCCTGGCCATCCCTAAGCCATCCCCCCACCTCCTGGGGAAGGAGGCATAACCCTTTCTGCCAGGGCTGAGGTCCTCTGCGACAAACTGACCTGAGAAGGGTGTGGCCCACGAAGGAAGGACCAGAGAAGGCAGTCTGGAGCAGAGACGGCTTTTCCCACCTGGGATGCAAACACCCCTGATGGCAAAAGAGAACACCGACTGCTATGGACTGGGCGCTTTCTCTGCACCTGGGAGTGCTGAGCATCGCGAGCCAGCCTCACAGCAATTCAGTGAGAGCCGGGTGCTGTCATCCTTATTTTACAGACGAGGCAACCAAGGCACAGGGAGGAGAGAGAGACTGCAGAGGTTGCAGCTAGTGAGTTGTAGAGCGGAATCCGAGGCCAGGCCACCAAGCTCTGGACCCACACTTCTGTAACTTCCAGTGCCACCACTGGGTGCCATGCCCAGGGCCAGGCGGGCATGGACTCTGCTGGAAGAGAACCAACATGCCTCCCTTCCGAGCTCTGCAGCCTCAATCCCTCGCCTTCCGAGCTCTGCAGCCTCAATCCCTCGATACTCAAGCTATATCCCACTTGGCCCTGCTGCTTTTCCCGGTAGCTTAGCAGGCAGCTCAGGCCTGGGAGGGGGCATTTTCCTGGCGGGCACTAAGCCAGTGCCTCCCAGGAACCTGGCGGTGCTGAGTAGGGGCTAGTTACTTACCCTGTGGGACCAGGCTGAGTCTTTTGTACTCACAATTCTTGGCTGATCAAAGCCCACTCGGCTTCATCCAGCTAAGGGGAGGGGCAGTGGGGCAGTCAGAGAAGCTCTCAGGCTGGGCCCCTTCTACCCAGCCCCTCTTGGGGATCAGGCAGGGACATTGCCCCTGTACCCCTCCCCCCAACATGTTTTTAAATAGTCTCTCACCAGGAAGAAGGGCATCCAATTCTATTTCTGATTCTGGAAAGTGAGGAGGGCCAACATGTTGCCATGGCAACCTGGAGAGCCCCTCCCCCCCAGCTGAGCCCATTCCCCAGGCTGAGGGCTGTCTGGGATGAAGGGGCCAAGAAGCAACAGGGAGGAGCTCAGTCTGAGGGGAAGGCCATACCGAGACTCCTCTGTGAGGGCAGGTTTCAGCGCTGCCTCTCTTCACACTTCACCTGACCCGCTCCAGGCTGGCTCGGAGAGTTGGGGGAGCCCCAAACCCTGGGGAGAGGGTCAGACTCCAGGAGATGGGGACAGTCGGCTCACTCTGAGAAACCCTCCTTCCTCACGGATCAGGCTGGAATCCTCCTACCCAGGAGGTTCTGGGGACAGTAGGCAGGAAAGGCCCCGTGAGCAGCCAAGTTCCCCAGACCTGGTTTTTCAACACAGACGTGTCTTGGGTTTGGTGGTGTTCCCAGGGGTCAGCTCATCAAGTCCCTGGCCCTGCACTCTTCCAGGTGACCTGCCTTCCCCACCCTGCACTCTGGGAAGACTCTAGACATCTTTAAAAAAATCTAGGATCAAAAGGAGCCTTAGGGGGACTTTCCTGGTGGTCCAGGGACTAAGACTCTGCACTCCCTGTTGCAAAGGCCCTGAGTTCGATCCCTGGTCAGGGTACTAGATCCCACATGCTGCAACTAAAAAGCCCATGTTCCTCAACTAAGACCTGGTGCAGCCAAATAAATAAATAAAATAAAATATGTAAAACAGAAGTCTTAAGGGGCTCCCAGTGCAGCCAACCACTTGCTAATGGAGTGAAAAGCAATGCAGCAGCTCATCCCTGCCTACTGTCCAGGGGCTCAGACACCAGCCCTGTGTCCCAGAGGCTGCACATGGGTAGCACTTAGATCTGTGGAGGGAGGGCACTCCAGGCAGGAACACAGCCCAGGCAAAGGCAGGCTTCTGAAAAGCCCCCTGAAAGGACCTTGTTATCAACCCTCTCTGGGTGGGTCCTGATGGGAAACCAAAGCCCCCCCAGGAGGAAGGCTGTATCTGCCGCCTCTCAGCTCTATACCCAGCACTCTGCGTTTTCCTCTCCTCCCTGTGAACTCTAACTTCCTGCTTCCCTGGAAGTCTCTTCTGGCCGGGGTGCACCCATTCCATGGATCTGGCACCTTCTCCCTGCCCCATTCCCTGCCTGATCCCAAACAATGGCAGTTATGGTGCAGGAAAGCCCAGCCCAGAGGAAGCTATGGCGGGATGAGGGGTGATAATACCCCTCACCTGGGATGTGAAAGGCAGAATCCAAGAGTGAGGGAAGACAGGTCTTTTGAGCTCTAAGGCGCAGGAAAATTTAAATAACAGATGTTTAAACAACCTTCCCTGCAAGCCATGGTGCAGTGACCCCTCTGCTGTGATGTGTTACAGCTTAAAAATAGCCCACAATGAACCGCTCTGAGCTCCAATTGACTCAAGCTTACGTAACTCTGCGTGAAAGATGGCCAGCCGCACCAGCCACAAGGGAGGGCAACAGCACAGCCACCCTGACTGCTGTCCACAGCTGGCTGAGGGGCTGCGGCCAGCTCCCCCCACCACTTCCCTGGGAGCAGCCCCCCATCCAGCCAGGAGTCGGGAGGGAGGAGGAGGGAGTCCTTGCTGCCAGAAGCAGGGCCTCAAGACTAGCGAGAAGAGACCTCCCACCACACCTGCGATGGGGATGTGAGGAGGGCTGCCTTCCCGCCCAGTCCCTGTGGAGGGTGGGGGAGACTTTAAGAACAGATGGCTGGGTCAAAGAGAGCAGGACAGGAGCCCATGGGGGCAGAGTGATGGGGCAGCCCAAAGAATTCCTTTCCCCCTTTGAAGAGGGGGCTCCCCAGCTCAGAGAGACATGTCAGCAGGACCGATGGCTGGCTGAAGCTGTCACTACCGTGTAGCCCAGAGGAACTACAGAGGAGCCTTGGGGGGACTCTCCTGGTGGTCCACAGACTAAGACTCCACACTCCCTGATGCAAAGGCCCTGAGTTCGATCCCTGGTCAGGGAATTAGATCCCACATGCTGCAGCTAAAGAGCCCCTGTATCAAAACTAAGACCTGGTGCAGCCAAATAAATAAATAAAATAAAGTATGTTAAAAAAAAGTCTTAAAGGGTTCCCAGTGCAGACAACCACTTGCTAATGGAGTGAAAAGTAATGCCTGGTTCCCCAGAAGCTCATCCCTGCCTACTGTCCAGGGGCTCAGACACCAGCTCTGTGTCCCAGAGGCTGCACACGGTAGCACTTAGATCTGTGGAGGGAGGGTACTCCAGGCAGGAGCACAGCTCAGACACGTGGGCTGTGTGCCTCTGGGGGCCTCTAAGTCTCCATGGTCCTGGCTGCACTGGAATCGGCGGGGGTGGGGGGTGGGGAAGGGGGCGGTGGGAGTTGGGGGACTTGTGGCACGAGGAAGGGAGATCTGGCTTCAGAGCTAATTGAATCCTGCAATCTTGGCCACCAGCTGCTTTTGAGTCCCCTGTCTTCCCTGATGCATTCCCAGATCCCAGCTGCCCAGTCTAAGATCACAAGTTTGCGAGTGGCTAAACCAATATGAAGGGGAATGAGAGAGAAGGCAAGGATGCCCCTGGATCTCATGCTCCATCTGCCTCTGCCTGTGCAGAGCCCCAGGGATTCAGCAATGTCCCTCCGCTCCCACCATCTGAGCTCAGAATAGCAACCATCACAGGACAGGCCCCACGAGCTCAAGCTCCCACAGAGCAACAATGAGACTGATGAGGGCCAAACCCAAGGACCCTCCCGCCACCTGCACGGCACAGGCTGGCTGTCAGGACCATTAATACCTCTGCTTCCCTTCCACGGTCCCAGCTCCTGGATGGGTGGAGCTGAAGTTGTGGGCAAATGGGTAGCCGCGGAGGGACAGGAGCTGGTGCTAGGTTCTCTTGGCATCTAGGCTCATTGGGCTAAAAACTCCGACTGGAATGAACCCCCAAAAGAATGGAGAGAGAGACTAAGGCTCAGCTGGCTCCCAGTGCCGGATGGGGAATGCTGGGGGTGGTTCAAGTCATCGCCCCTCCTCCAGGCTGGAGTAGCTCCACCTTTGAGCTGACTGGACTCTCACACAGACAGAGCAGAGGCTGTGGGTGAAGAGATGCTCGGTTCCCGGGTCTTCACGGAGGAGAGTTCTCCAGCCCAGCGTGGAGTGATAGGTGTTTTTCACCAGGGCCTGGCAGATGCCAGATTAGCGCTCGGTTATCGATTCTCAGGGCTGCTTCTCTCCAGGCAGAGGCACTAAGTGTGAAAGATGCATGCTGGGTCTTCCTGAGCCTCAGACCCTCCCAGCAGCACCCACGGCCCCCCAACCCCACCCAGCCCTGGAGGAGGGGCGGGTCTCCTACAGCTGCAGGGAGTTAGTTCATGCAGTGGCATCAGAGGTGGACCCAGGGCCTCATGGGCTGCACCAAGGGAATGACCGATGAAGTCATTGTCCCAGAAAGGTCTCAGGGTTTGAAATGGGGTTGTGTCTGGAGCCCTCAGGGGCGACCCCTAGAGAGCCTTTGGATCCCTGTGGAAATTCTCTGAAAGGCTGGGGCTTTGGCATAAGGGGAATCCCAGACCAGACTCCTGGTCCATCAAAGCAGGTCGGTCTACCCCATGTCTGCCCTCCAGGTGCCAGACGACACTGACACCAATGGGCAATCAGGAGGGTGTGAGTCATCTGCTGCTTCCTCAGCCCCAGCTCCCAGCCTGGCCTCCCTCCAGCCTCTCTTGGCACCTGCCGGCCCCCAGCCCCACTGAGCTGCAATGGAGGGAGATGAGGCAGATGAGCTGACACCCACTCCCCACAGCTCATGATGGGAAGACTGGACTTCCAAAGCCGTGGGAGAAACCTGCACTCATCCCATCCAGCCCCAGTGACAGGCCCGGGGCCCACCAGGGCCACCAGCAATTTCCCTCTTGCTCCGGCCCCTACTCAGTCCTCCCCCAAGGGAAAAGCAAAAAACAAACAAATAAATAAGGGAAAGGCAACCCAGACTTCATGAGCCCTGGAAGCCACTCAAAGCTCCTGTTCTGCTCAGCCCATGGTGGGCAGCTAGGACTAACCCCTCCTTTCTTCCCTGGTGGCCCAGGCAGGAACTGGAAACCCTGAAGCAGTTCCATCTTCAGTCACTCCAGATGAACGTAGGACTATCAAATGGCTCTGAGAACAGAGTTCAGAGCTTGGGGGCTTCAGTGTGAGGGAGAGGCAGTGCAGTTGTGTCAAGCACCTGCTAAGTGTGTCCCCTCCCTGGAGAATCCTGGCCCTGGAGGCCCTTGGCCCAGAAACAGGCCCGAAGCCCCATATTCTGGCTACACGGGAAACTGACACACGCTGAGCGTCTTCCATCTCCCTTCTCTCCTCCATAAGCTTCCCTCCCATCCAGAGAATCCCCTTTCTCTCTGAGTCTCTCTCTTACACATATATAAATATATATATATATTTGGCTGCACCGGGTCTTAGTTGCAACACGTGGACTCTTTAGTTGCAGCATGCAGGATCTTTAGTTGCAGCATGCAGGATCTTTAGTTGAGACATGCAAACTCTTAGTTGTGGCATGTGGAATCTAATCCCTGACCAGGGATTGAACCTGGGAGCATGGAGTCTTAGCCACTGAAGCACCAGGGAAGTTCCCTGAGACCCTTTCTTATCCTTTTCTTTTCTGGGCTCATGATAAGACCATGGTCCCTAAGCTGCAGAGACCCAGTGGGGAAGGAGCCTCAGTCTAACTTCAGTGAAGCCTCTGAGCCTTGTCCTCACTTCCCACCCAGCTCCAAGCCTGGGGTCACCCTTAGATCCCCAGGATGAGATTAGGGCACAGGGACTACCAGGCGGAGGGATGGAGACAGTCCTTTCCAACTGGTACGGGGACCACAGCTGTGGGAGGGTTCCAGGACCATTCCACTCACTTCTCTCCCAGCCTCAGGGGTGACACAGGCAAGGAAGGAGCCCAGAGGTCCCTGGCAGAGTGTGCAAGGCTACAACCTCCTCCTCTGTGCCTGCACTCTTGGGCATTAGGGGTGAGGTGGTAAATGGGCAGACGGAGCCCATCTCTACTCCTCTGTAGCTTCTAGAGCTCTGATCTTCAGACCCTTGCGCTAGAGCTTGAGTCTCAATTTAAGCTTTACCTACCTGTCCTCAGAGTCCTTCAGGTTCCCATATGTGGGCCTCCTCTGACCTGAGGTGACAGAGTGGGCAATAGATGGGTAGAAAACAGCTAGGCAGCTCCAGTCCCAAGGAGACCCCTCCTCTGCTTACCAGGGGGCTCTTGCCCTAAACCCAGGGTTCCATGCATGACAGGCCAGAGAGCTGGCGACTCAAAGGGGCAGGAGCATACTTCCCTTAGGGTGAGTCAGGGTCCCCCAACTGATGAGAGAGAGGCCATGGGAAGCCTGAGCAAGAGGGAGGACCCACCACGGCACAGGTCCAGGGCCCAGTCACCCTGGTTGCCCAGGTGTCCACACCAAACAGGGCCCAGTGGCCCCCTCAGCCTTAAGGGCATGGGGGAGCAGCAGTCCAAGGAGGAAGATGCTCTCCTCCGGTGGAGCTGCCCTTCTAGTGGCTATTGTACTGTGGCCTTGACGAGTATAAATAGCCTGAGCCGTCTGCACCTCGAAGCTGGTGCCTTGAAAGTGTGGAGCTGAGGCCTTGCTGCAGGCTCATCTCTCTCAAGGCTGCAAGAGCAATGCTGGCATGATTGGGGGAGAGGGGGACAAGTCTCCATGCCTTAACAGTGGGTGGGGGCAGGCAGTTAGGGAAAAGGTGCAGGTGGAGCAGGGAGCCCTGGAGAGGGGCTAGGGCCTGGGCAATGGGATGGGAGGACTGGGCAACAGCAGAAGGCATCGTGGCTGCTGCATGTCTGGGTTTTCAACCCACCCCTCTTGGGTTCCATCTGAAAGTCCCCAGGGCCCTGTATTCTAGATGTGGGCCTGGCTTGCCCTTCCTGTTCTCTGGAGCCTTCTTGCTGACCCAACCCCTTTCCAGCCTCAGGGCCTTTGCATGGGCTGTTCACTCTGCCAAAACTCTCTTTCCTCAACCATTTCTGGCGCAGTTACCATCTGACAACATCCCAGCAAAAATGTCACCTCCTGGGGTGGCCTCCCTTACCTCCCTCTTCATCTATCTAGGGCTGTCTTCCATTCCCTCAGAGCAGCCTGTCTTTTCCTTTCATAGCATTTACCACAAAGTGTACTTAAATATTCATTTGTTCATTTACTGATTTAAGGGCCAGTGGTCACCCCTGAGTCCCCTGTGCCCAGCAGCCAGGCACACAGCAGACACCTCATAAATACTGCATCAAGGATCCCCGCACTGGGTCCTCCTGAGGAGCGAGAGACCAATATGCCTTGCAGTCCTCCTATGCCCCTGAAGGTGAAGGGACCGGGACACGGCAGAGGCCAGCCCAGAGGCAGCTTGGGGTAACTGCCACCGCTATGCAGGTCCAAGCCCCAAGGCCCGCCTGGGGCTGAGGTCACGTGGGTCTCGGTGGCTCTGAGAGGGGCCGGGGCCGCCCTGGGCTCCTGTGCACTGTTGGGGATGGTGACTGTTCCAAGGGCATGATTGCCTTGTCAGGGGCACCAGGGCCCACGTTCACGTAGGCCACGGGCAGCTGCACGTAGTGGTCCCCTCGCAGCGCAGCCACCACGAGTGCCACTTCCCCTGCTAGCTCGCCGAAGGTGGGTCGTGCCATGGGGTCCGCCACCCAGCAGTGCTGCATCACAGTGTACCTACCGGGGAGAGGAAAACATTAGGGGCACGGTGCACCCCCACCCCGAGCTTCTGGGCTATCCACTTGCGCTTAGCCCCCTGGCAGGCCACAGCGTACGACATGGCTGATGCCTTGCCTCACCCAATTACAGGGAAGCTCTTATTATAACTGCCTGCCTTCCCACCCTGGCAGAGGTCGAATTGCCTCAGGGGTTGAGAGGCTGGACTCCTGTGTCCTGTGACCTGGGCTTTGTGATCTCAACAAGTTTCTTAACCTCTCTGTGCCTCTGGATCCTTCTCTGATCACAGGGCTTTTGGGGTATAAAATGAGAAGACTCCTGTGAAGTTCCGAGCGTAGGGCCCAGCTCACAAGCTATTGCACTTATCATCAGGTCTTCTAGGAAGGAAGCCCAGGTCTGAGGAAATGGGGATTCAAAGCACTAAGATTGTGGGGCAACTCATTGGCATCATATGGGCTTTCCTGGTGGCTCAGGTGGTAAAGATTCTGTCTGCAATGCGGGAGACCTGGGTTCGATCCCTGGGTCAGGAAGATACCCTGGAGAAGAGAATGGCAACCTACTCCAGTATTCTTGCATGGAGAATTTTATGGACGGAGGAGCCTGGCGGGCTACAGTCCACAGGGTTGCAAAGAGCCGGACTCGACTGAGCAACTAGCACTTTCACTTTTCTTTCACTTTCCTTTCACTTTCTTTGGCACCATGGATCCCAAGCAGTTTCTTTGTGTTTGTCTGATGGGTCCTAACACATGCCCCTTTATCTTGGAAATGTCATCCCTGCCCTAAATGATACTAAAAGTGCCCTACACATGATAATCTCGTATAATTCTGAGAACTCTGAGGGTGGTACTGTGATCACTCTAACTCTGCAGATGAGGAAACTGAAGCCCAGAGACAAGGGACTTCCCTGGTCTAGAGGATACTGGCATGGCCCCCTTCATTCTCCCTGTGGTTGCTGATGGCTCTTGACTGAGGTGCCCTCTAGGAATTGCCCTAGGTAGAAAAGAAATGCCTCCTCCAGGCTCACATGCCTTCCTCCTGGACAGCTGTAAGCAGTGACTGATGTATGGTGCAAAGACCTGGGCCCCTGGGTCTCAATTTCAGAAAACTCTGAAGGGCCACCCCAATTCCAGAGATCCCGGGGGATGGACAGCAGCCTCTTTTACATCTGCATCACAGCTCTACTTCTCTGCCTCCCTAGTCCTGCTTCCCTTGCCCCCAACCTAGGAATCAACCACCTGCATATGTGTAAATCTCCATCTCAGAGTCTGTTTCAGGGAGCCTGACCCAGAGGCAGAAGTTAATTTCCCTGACTTTGAAGCAGATGCATCAGTGAAATAAATATGAAAAGCAAAAGCAAGGCAGGCAGGGCTGTGAGGAAGGGTTACTCATACCCTTCTGGAACACAAGCTGAGCAAGACAGGAATCATTAGCCACCTTTACCTGTGACCTGGTTCTTCCCGTTCTAACCTCAAAGACCTGAGCATGGCTAAGGCATGCGAGCTGCTCATGAAGCTGAACCACCCGACAGGCACTGATGAAACACAGCTGCCGCCATGCCTCTGGGAACAGGGAATCTGAAACTATATCCAATGAAAAACAATTTCTGATCTGGAGATGTGGAGGGGGCTTAGTGTGGGAGCTAATGGAACCTTTCCTTGAGGTTAAGTAAGTGGAAGCGATAGAAAACAGCCCCCCTTGCTGGGGATTGTGGGGAGAGGAGTGCTGGGAAATGAAATCACTGGCCTCAACCAATGATTAGGAATGCTGTTACCATGGCAACCATGATCTCCTTCTAGCACCAAGCCTTGATGCTGGCGGAACCAGTCCACAGATGAGGAAACTGAGGCCCAGAGAGGGTCCCTTTCTAGGTCAACCTGAGAATGAGTCAAAAAGCCAGGCAAGAACTCTGTCTCCAGCCCCCTCCTCACCTTCTTGTCTCTAGTCCCAGCTCCCTCCCCGTTACCATGTCCATATACTCACAGAGAATCTGGGCAATACTCAGGCTGGGGTAGGCGCCGACCCTGGGCCAGGAAGTGAGTAAGGTCAAAAGGGTCGATGTGGGGGTATGGAGGGGCACCCCGTGTCAGCAGCTCCCATAACAGCACACCATACGACCACTGTGGGAGGGGACAGGTGAAGGGACTCAACTCTTAGCTCAAATCTGGGGACAGGTGGACCCCTCCAGGTCTGCTCCCTCCCAGAGCCTGCTAGCTGGAAATGAGGGGCTCCACCCCCAAATCGGAATTGTTCTTCTATACCTCACAAGCATCTTCGCTCTGTCCCCTCTCCGAGCCTGCCCAGAGTTGGGGCTTGGCAAGGCCTGGATTGCCTGTGAGAGCCACCTCTTGCCCTGATACCTGCCCAGAGATGGGCAAATGGTCTATGGGCACCACCCAACACAGGGTTCCCTGGGTTCATCAACATCCAGAGTTGAATGGGCAAGAACGAGTGTTGTCTGAGGCTGGGTGGACTCTGGGGCAGGTGGGGCCTCACCACGTCAGACTTGGTGGTGAATCTGTAGGTCTGCAGACTCTCCAGCGCCATCCACTTGACAGGCAAGCGAGCGTGGCGGTGCTGCTGGACACTGTAGTACTCCTTGTCCAGGACATCACGGGCCAGACCAAAGTCAGCCACCTTGACCGTGAATGACTCATCCAGCCTGGGAGGGGAGGATCACACTCAGGACTGGTCCCCACCAGGCCCAAACCCATCTATCTCAGGCCCTCACAGGGTTTCTGAGCTACAGCATCCAACCCAAGCCTGCGCTGGGCAGACAGAAAAATGGAGGGCCAGAAAGAGAAGGACATGTCCCAGGCTATATAGCAAGAAATGGAGCGTGGGCCTTCCCTGGGGGCGCCTTCAGCTGCACGCCCCAGCGCTCCGCCCCCTGGCTTCTCTCTGGCCACTCACATGCAGTTCCGAGCAGCCAGATCCCGGTGCACAAACTTCTGCTCGGCCAAGTACTCCATGCCATGGGCCACCTGCAGGCCGAAGCTGATGAGGTCCTTTACTGTGGGATTCTGGGGGTGGGTGGGAAGCACAGGTGGGCCAGTAGGTGAGGGCGAGCAGCTCCATGCCCAGCTGCTGCCCAAGCCCCCCCCCTCACCTATCCACCCCCCAGAACCCAGAGTCAGCTAAGCACCGACTGACCCGCTGGGGTGAGCGGATGAACTGCAGCAGGTCTCCGTGGCGCATGTAGGGCAGCAGCACGCGGGGCAGCCCTTCCGGGGGCAGCACAATGCCAATGAGAGCCAGCACATTCGGGTGGTGCAGACGGCGCATGAGCAGCCCCTCGCGCAGGAAGGCCTCCACCTCCTGCACCTCTGTGATGCCTGCAAGGAGGCTGGAGTCAGGCCCAGGGCGGGGAACCCCTTGATAAGGGTCAGATGGGGAAACGGAGGAAACAAAAGTCTCCCGCTCAGGGTCACAGAGCCGAGTGGTAGCACAGCAGGGACGAGGATCCTCCCAGCCTCTGTTCCACTTACGACTCAGTGACTTGATGGCACAGTGGATTCGATTCTGGGCCTCATCTGTGTATTCTCCATGATAGACAACTCCAAAATGGCCTGATGAGGGAGAGATGGTGAGAGGGGCCCCAGGGCCCAGAGCACACACCACTTCCACCCGCCGGCAACCAGACCTCAGAACTCCAACTCGTGATGGCAGAGCCTGCAGCCCTCCCATACCCTCTTAATCTGCACCAGAACCCACTGAAGACAGAGTTCCTATTTCACAGATGAGCAAATGGAGGCTCAGAGTCCTGCCCAACTGTTCCTCGAGCCCATGTCATCTCAGGACTCCATCTCTCCCCCGCTCCACCTGGTCTGGCACTCATACCTTTGCCAATGACTCGGTCAGCGTGGGTGACCACCCTTTCATGGGGAATCAGTACATCCTTGACCTCAGCCAGGAGCACAGAGTCCAGGTCCCCAAGCTGGATGGATCCTTTCCGCAGCAATGGGACACGGGACCCATCCCCGCTGTCTGAGGAGGATATTCTGTGGACCTGAGTGGAAGAATCCTGGCCAGTGGTAGGAGGGGCTGTGGAGGAAGAGAGGGAATGAGGGGCTGGTGGAGCAGACAGTATGGTCCCACCTTCTAGCACCTCCAGCATCTCACCAAGGCCATTTCTGTAATCCGAGCCTGAGCGGAGCAGAGGCAGAGGCATGGCTCCAGGGGTCCGGTCCAGGGAGGCCAAGTCTTCCAGGTTTGAAGAAAGAACTGTGGACAAATGCCTGCTAGTAGCCAGCCACTCCAAGGTCCTAGAGGCTGACCCAGAGCCAGGAGGTGTGGGCAGACCCCAAGGCCTGGACAGAGAGGATATAGGGGCTTGGAGACGTCATAGTTTGGGGGTGAGGGCTGGGTCAGCTTGGCAGTGGAGGGCTCACCTAGCTGCTTCCTCCAGCGGTAACTGAAGACCAGTATGGCAGCCAGCACAGCCACAAGCAGAAGCAGAGCCAGGAGGACACCAAGGAGCGTGCTCTGGGAGACCCCTTCCAGACCTGGCCGCACTACCTTGCCCAGGGTGTAGCACCCACCATCCACGCAGACCTGAGGGGCATTAGGTGGTAGCTCAGGCCCAGCCTGTAGACGCCCCCCCGACCCGTGTCTCCTGAGGAGGGCCAACAGAGCTGCCTACCTGCAGTGGAGCACCGTCCTTGCCAAGTGGCAGGGAGGGGGGCAGGGGGCAGACGACCACATCCCCCCGCAGCTCGTGCTGGCAGCTCTTGCCACTCACAGTCACATTCACAGCCACGCAGTCAGCCACAGTGCCCAGTCCGATGTACTGCAGAGACAGCCACGGGGGCTGGCCAGTGCCCGCACCCCCCCCCACGCTCCTTCGGCGAGGCTGCAGCCCTACCCCCTCCACTGTCCTCACCCCTCATCCCCCACACTTACCTCAAACTTAATGGCGTGCTCCTCAGGCTTCAGGGGGGCCAGGTCCTTGCTGGGTGGGTGGGGTGGAGGCAGGAAGCGAAAGCCAGGCAGTGTGTAGCCAGGAGCTCCATCCCCACGGACACTCAGGTTCCCAGTCACCCACCCTCGGCGGCCTCGGACCACGTATTCGGGCAGGCGGCACCTGTGTTGCTCCGGGAGCTGCCCCTCACACTGTGGGGCCCAGGTGAGAGCGGTAAGCTCCGGTATCCTACCTTCAGCCACCCCGGGCCCCTGAACCCAGCGTGGGCTGGAGCTGGAACTCAGGGGACTGGTGTGGCCTTCCTCCCTCCTGGCAAGTGCCCACTCAGCAGCTGCCAGCGCCCGCTCACCCTGTTCTCCACTGCCCTGACCCCATCATGGAATGACAGCGTGAGGTGCCATGCTGAAGTCAGATGCTGGCCGCGGATGGTGACGTGGGAACCACTGTGGAGGAGAGCGGGGTGGTGGGCCTCGGGGTGCTCTCTGAGGCTGGATCCCTCATCCTTCAGAGACCAGAATGGGCGAGGAGGTGACACTTACGTATAGCCACATTTGGGGCTGATGCCCAGGACGATGGGGTCTTCCCGGTAGTGGAAGTTCCAAGAGCCAGGCACCTCGGCGCCCCCTACCTGCAGGCGAATGGGAACGCTGGCAGTAGCGGCCCCAGGGGGCGTGGTGCATAAAAGCTGCCCCTCGCTGACCCTGCAGAACAGGGGGGATTGGGCTCAGGGGCACCTTCCAAGTGATGGCCAGGCCCAGCTCCTCCAGGGGCCAACAGACCCCTCCCAGTTTCTCTGTCGGTCATCTCCCCGATCTGCCCAAACTCCATGGTCTGTTTGAAGACAGGGTGGTCCCAGTAAGGCCTCCAAGAAGTCAGGGAGGAACAGGGACCCCATAGCGCTGGCTGCAGTCAATGGACACTATAATGGGCTCTCTCACCACCCCCAAACCACCTCGGGGCTGGAGGGAGCAACAGACACTTCTTCCTGGACCGTTCCCTCCACTGAGTGACTGAGCCCTCCTCCCCTGCCCTGTCGCGGATCCAAGCCCTACCTGCTGAGGGTTCCCCTATGTGGGACCCTGTTGCCTCCCTTCCCCTTCCCACTGGCTCTTACTGTTTCAGTGGGCACTCAGTCCCATTGACCAGCACAGTCTGGCTGGTGCCAATAGACAGGCCTCGGCCTTCAAGGGTGAGGCAGGTACCTCCTGCCCGAGGGCCAAAGAAGGGTCGGACTGCTGTCAGCACTGGCTCCTAAGAGGGCATGGAGATGGCTTAGCTTGGAATAGGAGGCCCTCCCCTCCAAACCCTTCCCTGCCCGAACTGCCCACCTGCCCAAGGACACATACAAGGCAAGGTGACCTCACCATGAAAGAGAAGCCTCCTAGCATGGAGGTACCTTCTACCCGGAAGTGCCTGCCCAGTGGCATATTGGTCACAGTGAGGCTGACGTTGGCAGGCCCGGCTACCTGTGTGCTCAAGGGCTCCAGCTCACACTCAAAATCCTCTATGAAGTCCTTCCGGGGCAGTCGGCTGGGACATCAAGGGAACTCAAGGTCGGCTGGGGGGGTGGGTCACACAGGCCTACTGGCCTGCCCACCACAAATCACAGGTCTCCTCTGAGCTTAAAGATAGCATCTATCTACCCATGCCTCAATCCTGGGTCAACAGGAACTGTCGGTGCAGGGACTAGTTTGGCCATAACTCAACAGACAGATAAGGCACATGCAGGCTCAGAAAGGAATAGGGGTGTCACCCCAGACACAAATCAAGCAGAGCCACCGCAGCTTACCCCATGCAAGCTGAGGACAGGATCTCACAGCAAAGGGGCTGCTTGGTTTACGTGCATCAGGGACAGAAACAGCAGGGACCAGGTCATACCTGAGGTCTGAGTTGCCTTTAGGTAACAGTCGGCAGGGACTTCGACCCACAGTGACCTGATGGGTGCCTTCAGGCACCAGACCAGGAGGGTACAGGTAGAAGTTGGAGCCACATAGGGTCAGCCTTGTGCTGCCCCTTAGGGGTCCACTGCGGGGATAGAACTGAAAGGGGGAGGAGAACATAGCCTGAGTCCCTCTATGGGTCAGGACTCTCAGCCCTGTCTGCTTCCCCCTAAGTTTTCTGCCATACTCCTTGCCTGCCACACTCCAGTCACCCTAGGTCATGCTTGCGTGCTGGATGCTAAGTTGCTTCGGTCATGTCTGACTCTGTGTGACCCTATGGACTATAGCCTACCAGGCTCTGCTGTTCATGGGATTCTCCAGGCAAGAATATTGGAGTGGGTTGCCACGCTCTTCTACAGGGGCTCTTCCCGACCCAGGGACTGAACCCCCATCTCTTGCATTGGCAGGTGGGTTCCTTACCGCTAGCGCCACCTGGGAATCCCTTCACTTTAGGTCAGCAGTCCCTAGCCTTTATGGCACCAGGGACTGGTTTCACGGGAGACAGTTTTTCCACGGACCAGGAAGAGGAGAGATGGTTTCGGGATGATTCAAGCACATTGTATTTATTATGTACTTTGTTTATAATCTAATGCTGCAGCTGATCTAACAGGAGGTACTGATCTGCAGCCTGGAGGTTGGGGACCCCTGCTCTAGGTCACATGTTAGTCGCCACTCAATACTATTCTGTCTCAAAGTCTTTGAATGTGCCCTCTTTGTAGCTACTTAGGACATCCCAGATCTGAGGAAGATCATGGTTAAGACCTGCTGACTCCCACCCCAGGTCCAGCAGGTCCCATCCCTTAACTGTGCCCTGCCAGGCAAGCCATACCTCAGTAAGCACGGGTGGGCAATAGTCCTGTTGCCAGGAGCCAGGACACTCCTTCTGCCGGCCACACATGCCCCCACACCATCCACAGCCCATGAAACTCTGTGCCCGCAGGCAGCGCCCACAGGTGAGGAAGTGGTGGCAGCCAGGGCCCCGGATCGGTACCTGGAAGACCTGGAACAGACAGGTATCTCAGGGGTGGCTGAAGGGGAAGGCTAAGCCCCCTAGAACCCCTGGTTCCACTGTAAATCAGGGTGGTGAGACCGGTGTGTCAGTGCCTCCCTGGATTCGAGCAGGAGCCTGTGCTCCCAACAGCCCAGCCCCGGGCCCTACCCTGCCCACCTTACCTGGTCCCCAGAGGCAAAGAGCAGGTGGTCCCCAAGGCGTCTGACATCCCGATGCACGGGCTGCCCATTGCTGCCCAGTGAGAAGTTGGACATGTACAGCAAGTAGTTGAGAGACCTGGCCAGCTCCACCTGGGACAGGTTGGCCATGAGCAAAATGGGGACAGGGATCCAGGGACGAGGGACCACAGAGACAAGGGACCCACCTGCAGGATGCGCCCGTCGGCTGTGCCCATGTGGGCCACTGTGACGTTGTCGAGGCGCGTCACGTACAGTGCCGTAACCTCCACTGGTCCCAACAGCCCGTTGAATAGGTCCACCCGTAAGAGGCTGCTGCTGACGAGCAGAGGGAAGTGGCGGCAGCTGATATTGGGGCTGGAGGCCCCCAGACCAGGCTGGGGAAGGTCAAAGAAGGAGTCAGGGCTCATCTCCATGCACCGAACCCTTCGGGCCTCTGTCAGGGACCACAGTGGCCTAAACTCCCACCCCTCACCTGGCCTGGCTGGAGAAGGCCCCAGACCTGCCAGGCACCCCACCTTCCACCATGGGGCTCTCAGATGTAGCCAGGCCAGGGAAAAAGGCCGAGGCCAGAAGGCTGGCTCCCCCGCCCGGCGCCTAGCCCTTCCCTGCCACAGCCATTCTGATAACGTGTTATGGAACCTTCCAGATACAACCCCATTCTGTTCTCACTACCACGCTGTGGAGTTGGCTTCTCTCATCACTCCCATTTTACAGATAAGGAAACGGGCTCAGAGAGGTCTGCCCACCTGTCAAAGGCCTTGTCACCTCCCAGGAGAGGAGCTGGGTTGATAGTCTTGAGTTCCTGACCAGAGTCTTCTCCTGCCCCCTGCTGGTCCTGCCCCATATTTCAACAAACCCTGTCAGCTCTTTAGGCTTCAATGTCTCCACCTGCTTAAGGAGCTGAACTCTGAGATTAATTGGGTGGCACGGGCTCGGTAACACGGTCTTTCTCCCTGAGACGCCAAAGATCTTCCAGCACCTCCAGCCACTACCTGTATCTCCTTCGAGGTACAGGAGAGATAAACCAGGGCCTGAAGGCCTGGGTGCCAGGAGACACTAATTTCTCTCCTGTTTTTAACAGGAAGGTGTTTGGAGGACACCCAGTGCCCCAGGTCAGGGTTGTAGAAGTTTCTGGGAAACCAGAAGTGAAGGTATGGATGCAAGGGTATTGGAGGTGGATGCAAGGTACAGGCAAGGCTCTGTAGCCCTCGTAACTTGGGACCCTCCCTTGCCAGCCCTAAGGGTCCTCCTCCTGATAGGAGGCCCTTATCTGACAATGTGTGCTTAACCCAGTCCTGAGACCTCAGCACTGATTGTAAGTCTTAGAGCAAGACCTCAGCATAGAGCTGGGTCCTGAAACTCCTCACACTGGATCTGGGTGGGTGGGGACTAGGAGTCTGTCCCAACTGGAGATGAGTAAAAGTCCTGATCCTAGCAGGAAGCCAGCCAGGTGTTTTCTGTATGACTCAGGGACAGGTGGGGCTGTGCGCTGGAAAAGAGGCCCTACCCTAGTCAGAGGCCCTACCCTGCCTGTGTGCCCCTGGGCTCCAGGGCCTTAGCTCTGGATTCCTAGGCTTGTCTGGGGGTCCCAGCCTCCTGAAAACACTGAAGTGTCCAATACCCCACCTGAACCCATGGAGGGCAGGGACCAGCTCTGAGGCCCTCAGGCTTCATGAGGGCAGCCACAAGGAACACAGAGTGGCTTTCCTCCTAGAGGCTGTGTGCCCAGTCACTGGTCAAACACAGGACAGGCTGGTTCACACACTGCCTGGGGGCCTGGCCAGACTGTGGGTAGGGCTGGAGATTCGCCCTTTCGAGCCTTGTACTGCCAAGCAGGGCCGGGTGTCTTCTGATCTCCTGACCCCTAGCCAAGTCAGAGAGAGGTCCTGATTCCCCAGAGAGAAGGAGAGGAGGGCAATGAGGGTTCCCTAAGCCCAGACTAGGGATTCCCACCCCTAGGGCCTCCTCAACCCAGATGGAGTCAGCTGAAGGAGGAGGCTGAAGATCTCCCCACCTTCATTGTGTGTAAACTCTCCTCCTGCCACTGGGGCATCAATCAGAGCAAAAGGAGACAGCGAAGAATGTTACAGCAAGGCCAGAGCCACAGGACAGATAACGACTCTGAGACCAGTGACTATGGGTTAGTTCCCTGAAAGGCCACTTGTCCAAGGCCATTCCTTCATTCATTCACCCATTTTTCTTGTTTTAATCTCTTATAAGTAGGGTGGGACTGTTTCAGTGGCCTCAAGAAGTCAGGGTTTTTTTAGGTTTGTCCTCAGGGAAAAAGCATTTTAAGGACCAACCTCTTAGTCTCTGTTCTAGCTCCCTAACACCATGGCTGAAGGGAACCTGAGCAGGGTCTGCCGGGAGGAGCACCTTAGTTCAGCTTAGGCTGGGAGACCTCCTTCCTGGGATGAGAAGGGCCCCAAGTATGGTGAAAGAAAGCCTGGGACTCCTGCATGGTGAACCAATCCAGGCAGGCCTTTCCTCATAAGCAGATGTTTATAGTTGCTTGCATAAGACCAGGGTGAGTTTCCTGGAATCCACTAGAGCCAGGCCGCCTTCCCACTATGTCCTGATTCCTCTCCCCGTCACCCCATGGAGAGCAATCAGTGATGAGTGGGTCCATAAAGCCTAGGGCAGGCAGGCTGCCTGACAAGCAACCAACTTTCAAGGCCCAGAAGGATCTATGGAACAGGGGTGGAGGGGGGCATTCTCTGACAACTCCTGCCCCACCCTCTTGGGAAAGCAGAGCAAAACAAGCACTCCCACAGGGAAAACGAAACTGTTGGTGAGTAGATGTGAGTCTGGGTGAATTTGTGAGTATCTGCCTGTGGATTGGGGGTGAGGGGCTACTTTTTGTGTGTGTCCTTAAGTGTATAAACTGGGGGAAGGTAGAAAGGGACAACCACCATTGTACCCAGAGTTTGGAAGTATGCCTGGCAGAGAGACAGTTATGATGCAATCCAATTTTCCCATAACCAGGAAAATTACCCAAAAAAGCAAGAGGCCATGGTAAGTGAGAGGGTGAAGCAGGAAAAAGGTTTAGCAACAGGATCTAGCCTGGCCAGGAGATGAGATTTCAGTATGGGGTTTGACTGACCCCCTAAGAAACTGGGTGGAAGAGAAAGCTTCTCCCCACCTGCCTTCCCCCTCCTAGACCCTCTCAGCCATGGATGGGAAGTGAACACACACTGCTCACAAGTGAGAGCCGCTTCCTTCTGCTTACCGCATCTGGGCAAAAACTGGGCAACTGGAAGAAGTCCAGCCCTCGCCGGAGGCCAGGGGGGACCGGAGGCTCACAACAGCGCTCTACGCCCTGCTCGATGAGAGTGTCCAGCAGGTGGACAGGGAACGCACAGACCACAGAGTTGGGATCTGCACCTGGGCTGCTGTCTCTGCTAGCCGAGAAGACACCGAAGAGCACTTCCTGCCCCTCAGGGATGCTCAGCTCAGCGGCTAGGTGGCCGCCCACTGGAGCAGCGTGGGCCGCCCGCAGCACCGGGTAGGGTTGCCCGCCCTCATGGGCCGCACGTCGCCGACGTTTAGGGGCGAAATGGCAGTCGAGGACCAGCTCTCGGTAGTCTCCCAGGTCGGTCTCGACAGCGCTGAGCCGTGCCAGGCGCGTGTGCAAGGCGCCAGGAGCAGCTGCCACGTCGGCGGGCTGTACCGTCAGGAAATAGACGAAGGCTCCGGCGTGGAAACTGTACACATATTCGATGCGGTAGGAATCGAGGTGCTGGGGCAGCACCGAGAGCGCTGCGAAGCCTGCTGCGAATCCTGAACCGTCGGCCTTGAGCCGCCGGATGGACACCGAGAGCGGGCTGAAGCTGGCGGCCACCGCCGAGTCCAGTGACGATGCCACGTACAAATAGGATGCCTGGCCCTGCTCAACCACAGTCACGAGGGTGCCCAGAGGGCTGGCTACACAGTCAGGACAGTCCTCTGGCCGATTGTGCTCTGAGAAAAGGCAGACCGGTGGCGCCAGGTGCAGGGCTGTCCCGCCCGGCTCTAGCTCATGGAGGAAGCAGCGGCCACGAAGGCTGGAGCCACAGCTGATCAGTGCGGGAAGCGCGGGTTCCAACACCAGAACCTGCGTATCTGTGTCTCCGGGCGGGCCGTGAGGGCCTGGGCCACAGGCCTCACACGTCTGGCAGCCAGGGGCCCCAGCAGGGCCGGTGGCCAGGCTCTCAACTGGCTGCAGATCAGGTCCAAGCACATGCAGGCGATTGCGTGTGGCCACGAACACCGCACTCCCTTCCCTGCCGCCCTCGTAGGTTGCAACGGCTTGTACCGGACCGCCGGCGGAGAAGCTGGGCACCGAGTACTCCACTGCAAAGTCGCGGGAAGCAGCATACGGGATGCGCGGGCACTGCCAGGACCCGCCAGTCTCGGGCACCGCCGGCAGCGTCGGCAGCAGCAGCAGCAGTAAGAGGAAAGGCTGGAACAGCGGCGGGTGGAGCTCCATCGAGGCCCAGGTAGGGCCCTGTGGAGGTTCCCGCAGACCCAGGCCTGGTTGGGAGCAGACTCGAAGTCTGGGTTGGGACCCGCGTCGAGGGTCGATCCGGGGAGCCCTGGGGCAGCTGACCCCACAAGGACTCCTGAGAGGCCCACAGCCCTCTCCTGCAGTCAGCGTCCGAGCGCCTGGAGCGGGCGGGCACACATAGACAGAGAGGCCGCCTCACCTGTTGCTCTTGTTGCGGCTCCCAACCGGAGATTAGAGCAAAGTCTGTCGGAGCTACCCCGGCAGGCGGACAGGACCAGGGCGTGGGGGCGGAGCTGTGGGCGGGGCCTGCTGGTTGGCTGGCTGGCCTAGCCCAGCCCCTCTGCCTAGCCGACTTTCCCCGCCCTCAGAAGCCTGGGTCCTACACCTAGGCTTGGACCCTTTTTTCTCAGTGGCCTGTGGGTGAGTGGGTGTAGGGTGGCCCGGAGAGACGTTTAGTAGATCTGAGCTGTTCTGTCCCGCCCCCTGACGATCGACTGGGCGGAAGTGGGAGGGGTTGCCCCAGTACGTTTGAGGACCATTTGGTATCCTTCTCTCGGCTCCAGGATACAGCAACATCCTCAGACACTCGTTCCTGGTCAGGGCCCAGGGGACCCTCCTTGTGGGGACCAGAAGCCAGGAATGTGTGGAGAACCACAGGGGAGGTGTGAGGAGACCCCAGGAGTGGCACTACCCTCTGTGAAAGTGTTATTCAGTCATGTCCAACTCTATGACTGTAGCCCACCAGGATTCTCTGTCTGTGGGATTCTCCAGGCAAGTATACTGGAGTGGGTTGCCATTCCCTTCTGGGACTATCCCTCTGTGGACCTGCTCTGGGCTGACTGTGACAGGATGGCGATCAGAGGCTACTGCCTTGCATCCGGCCTGCCCAGGGCAGTGGGAGTTATAAGATGGGGCCCACCCTGTTGGCTGGATCTTAGAGTCAGAGGAGAAGCAACTTACATGGAGGCCCAACCCTAGCTCTGCCCTGTCTACCACTGCCTCAGTAGGTGGCAGCTGCAGGGATGGGGTCAACAGAACACAAGTGCTGGCCTTCCTTCCTGGTTCTGCTCCAGCACCTCCCCGATATGCAGGAGACATGGGCTTTGGCTTTCAGGGCACCTCTAACCTGTTCTGTTAGCCTTGCTGGGCCTCAGGCTTTCAGTCTCCAAAATGAGGTGATTGCCCAGAGTTCTCTCTCCAGGCTGTGATTTTGTGCAGGGTGGGAGTAAGGGAGTCAACCCAGGTCTGCTCTTGCCATCTCTCAGCATCTGCCCTTTGGGAACTACACCCCCCAACACTGGAGTGTCCTGGGGGACATCTTTAGCCTGATATCCCCCTCAGCCAGGTGCACCTGGGCCCTGGAGAGAGGGAAAGCTTCACTGAGTGACCCTAGGTTGAGTTCTGAGTGAACTGTGAGTCCCAGAGATTTGGAGGGTAAGGAGTGCGGGTGAGGAGAGGAGACAGCCCAACAAGATTCAGCCTGGCCCTACGAGAACCTCCTCCACTCATCTCCAGCCTATACTCCTAGTTCCTCCTTCCAGGAACACATTTTCCCCTTCCTTCTCTTGCAACGTATGTGGCATCTCCTCCAGGAAGCCTACCTGATCTGGGTGGGGCCAAGTCCATTTTGTGGGTGCCATACACCCTGTGCTACACCCACCCCAAAACAGTTCACTCTGAATAACTTACACCCCCCTTCACCGATTCCTAATTCGGGACTTCCCTACCCCTCCAGGCTGGAGCTCCTGGAGCAACTGGGGGGAGGTGGGGAAGAGCACAGGGTGGCCACACCCAGTGCTGGAAGCATACTGCACCTGAGGCAACATAAAAGGCACTCCCTTCTCTAACCTGAATTGCCCGGAAATGAATAGACACCTTCAGAAATTATGGCACCATTCCTATATTCCACAGTCAACGTGTCTAAAAGGTAGTCAAGCGGGACAAAACTGAAATAAAATGTTCCCTGCCTGGCACCGAGGCATGGGTTCTTGGGACCTCCATCCTGGCTCAGGATATTGGGAGAGACTTCTAGGAATTGGGAATAAATTTCAAGGGCCTTCCCTGGTCACCTGTTTGGGAGTGGGGAGTGGGTGTGCAGTAGTCAACAGTTGGTTCTCTGCTGCCATCATGCGGCCAAGCTGTTGACTGCCTCCAGGCTGGCATCTCCTCTCAGGTAGCCTAGACTTTGGACAGCAGCCCTGGTTTTGGATAGAGTGCCCTTTCCTCCCTCCTCATCTGCTTGGTCTGTGGGAGGGGAGCAAGCAAGCAATGTCGGGGAAGTCAGCTAATGGGGCCTTGCAGTGCTGAGAACAAGTGCTTTTCTCAAGGTGAATTCACAAGGCCCGGCCAAGGTTCAGCTTAAGTACCTACCCCACTGCCCTTGAAAAGAGTGTTAGCCACTTTGCCCTCTGGGCTCTCACTTCCCTGTGAATGCTACCACAGAGAACTTATGCCAGACTCCTTTTCCAATCCAAAGATCATCCTGGTGGTGGCAGAGGGATCTCTCTAACCACAAAATATCCAGATCACTCTGCAGCTTAAAAATTTTCAATGACTCCCCATTGCCTGAATTTTCCCTGGAGTTTGAGAACCCTGGGCCTTAAAGACTCCTCCAGCTTCACTGTAACCCAATGAACCTGTCATATAAGTTTCTTTACTATATCTAATTGTGGCTCTCTCTTCCCACCTCCACCCAGAATAGGTGCTGAACTGCAAGGAGCTGGGAGCCCTACAGAGATCAGGGCAGCCAGCAGGGACACTGGGGGGCTGGCCACTGACCCAAAAGAACACCAGTAGCTGTCAGAGACAGGTAGCCTGGCATCACCTTGGCCCCAGAGACGAGTTTGGTGCCCTGGCCAAAATTCAGGGAAGTAATAAAAACAGGAAACAGGTAAAAAAGAGATGCAGGACATGTGCAGTGTGAGTGGCAGCCACTAAGCCTCTGGCTGCTCCACAGGTGCTTCGGGGTCTGGGCAGGTAGCCTGCTGCCTAATCCATTCTAGTATGATCTGGGGTGAGGCCAAGGGGTGGGCCCAAGGGGAAGGGCTATGCTGCCTTTTCCTGGGACAGTAAGTGAATCATTCCAGTGCATCCTTGGCCCATGCCACCCACACAGACACATTCTCTAGCATGGGTTGGTTTTAGTGGCACAGTGTCTTGGTCCGGCACTCAGACTGCATGAGGGTGATTCACTCTATAGTCTGAAGACCATATTCCGTGGACACTATTCTCCCATAAGTATTTCTGAGGTCTTCTGCTTCCCTGGCCAATGAGATGGTTAAGCTATGACCTAACTGGGAGAGCCTCCAGCAGGAAGGTAGAGGCTTTCTGCACTGTGCCTTGGGCTCTGTCCAGAAAAGTTCTCATGGTTGAGTGAATGGGGCTGGGCCTTCACTTCTGAGCCTCCTGGGATGTTCATGGTGACCCATGTAGGCTGGGCCATGCCAGGCATCAGGGTGACTGAAGAGGGCATCGGCTGTTCTTCTTAGGGCAGGATCCACTCCTATCCCAGAGGTCAGCTGGGTCTTCTTTCAGGTTCTCCAGCTTACTCATGAGGCCATCCTAAGGAATGTGCTGGCTGGAAGTAGGGGAGCTGAGGTGGACAGCCTTCATGAGGGAGCCTAAGCTGGGACAGTTTTCCCAGAGGCCTACAGCTGCAGCGAGGCTGGACTCTGACTTTGCCTGTGCTTAACACTAGGTCACCTCACCAAGGGCTCCCAGCCATGCCAGGGCTCAGACCCTCCCCCCTTGGCTGTACCTGTCTCACTCAGCGCAGCCCCTGCTGAACAACAGCAGCCCCTTAAGCAGAGTGTCAGCCAGGGCTCCCAGGTGGTTGGGTAGTCTTTGGGGGCACACAACTGGGGATCCCACCAAGGAGTGACAGGGGACACACCAGGGGCTCAGACTGGGGTGGGGGTGGGGCTTCGCAGGGGGTTTGGGGGAAGGCCCTTGGGGTCCCAGAGAACTCTTTACATGTGGCAGGACTCCAGCTGAATGAAAACAGCCCAGCCCAGGGGCAGACTCTGAGCGCATGTGATGCTGTGCAAAGGAGGGGAAAGAGAGGCTCAAATGTGCATGTGCTAAAGCAACTGTATGCCAATAAAATTTTTTAAAAATAATAAAATCAAATAAAATCATAAGAGAATTCTATTTAAAAATGTGCATGTGCCCCTGTACATGGGGAAGCACGGGCAGGGCTTAGGGAGGAGGAGCCAGGGTTTGTATGTGAGTGAGAGAGGCTGAATGAAGGAACCAGTGACAAGGCCCCTCAGTGTCTTCCCCAAAGCACTTTAATGCACACACCACCCCACAGTTGCTGCCTGCTGCAGCGGGGGGAGGGGGAGCAGAGAGGCCAGGGCCACCTGGAGGCTCCCACGGCTTCCACAGCCCGGTATGCCTAAGAGGGCTGCGCCCACACACATTCTCATCAGTACGTGAGGGGCGTGAGGATGAAGAGGCGGTCTTCCTCTTTGCGGATCCAGCGCATCAGTTTATGGATGGCACTGACGGCCGACGCCTTGGTCCCCAGTGGGCTGTAGCACATGTAGAGCTCAAAGGCGCCCGTCACCTGGAGGAGGGGGCACAGGGTGGTCATCCAGGTTGTCTAAGGACCTTGCCCAGGACCCCGAGGCAGCCCAGCCCACCCCATGGCCACCTTACCCAGGCCAGGAGGTTCTCGTTGGGGCCGGTGTAATAGATCGTCTTCAGGGGGCGGGAGGCATTGTGGGCACGGCTATGCAGGTACTGGTAGAGGCCCAGCAGCCGCTCCTGCTCCTCTTCACTGTCGTAAGGGGCCTCAATCTCAGGGCTGGAGATGGGGGAGTGGGTTCGCAAAGGATTGACTCCCACTGGCTTCTCTGGAAATCCAGAAATGCCTATTCCTAGCCAGGGAGACTCCACCATGTGGCCTACCTCCAGATGCATCCCACCCACCGCCAAGCCACTGTCTCCTCCCTGCTGAAGACTGCCCAGAACAGGGGTGGGCATGGGGTGGGGTCGGGTAGAGCCCTGGGACTGCAGCCCTCTTCTCCCCTCGCCCCCAAGTTCATGGCAGCTTTGGGGAACCTCCCTCTGGAGAAGCCAATCTGAGTTTAGGTGTCTTAGAGAGAGTGACAAGAAGGCAATGGCACCCCACTCCAGTACTCTTGCTTGGAAAATCCCATGGACGGAGGAACCTGGTGGGCTGCAGTCCATGGGGTCGCTAGGAGTCAGACACGACTGAGTGACTTCACTTTCACTTTTCCCTTTCATGCACTGGAGAAGGAAATGGCAACCCACTCCAGTGTTCTTGCGTGGAGAGTCCCAGTGACGGCGGACCCTGGTGGGCTGCCGTCTATGGGGTCGCACAGAGTTGGACATGACTGAAGCAACTTAGCAACTTAGCAGAGAGAGTGATAGGATGGGAAGAGAACTGAGTTGGGAACCCCCCGGACCAAAAAGGGGGTAATAGGAGGATAGAATAGGCCTCATCGGCCCCAGCCTTTCTGTTGGAGGAAGTGGAGGAGTCCTGCCTGCCGGCTGGACCAAATTGACCCCTAAGGCAGAGTAGCTCCTGGGCCAGTAACCCAGGAGACCTCGGTGAAAGCTTCCTTCCCTGGGTGAATTGGGTATTTCAAGGCCTTTTGGGAAATGAATGAAGTAGAGAGGTCTAGGTTGATGGGGAGTAGGGTGATAGGGGGTGGGGCTCCCTAGGGTCAGAGTCAGACAGACACAGCAGGTCGGCTCATTCCCAGAGTCAGCTTCAGGACTGCATCAGGGCTCAGGCCCAACCGGCGCCCCCTCCCCACGCCCCTGTCTCCCTCCAACAGCGTCCCCAAGGCCCACCCTCACCTGGTGAAGAGTCCTGAGCTCTTTGACTTATACAGGAAGTGGCGCAGGTCGGGGACGCCCACCTGGGCAACACTGTAGTAGGGCGTGCGCAGTGCCTCCCGGAGCGCCAGGTGCGCGCCGCGCTTCCGCAGGCGCTCCTGAAAGCGGCGGCGGCAGTCAGAGACGGCAAAGAAGTCCTCGCGGTCGGTGGAGACGAGCAGCAGGCAGAGATCCGTGTCAGGCTCCAGGTAAGAGATGTGTGCGTGGAAGAAGCCGGCTGCGTTGAATTTGGGCAGGCACACTGGCGTCCAGGCCTCGCCCTCGCGGAAGGACGAGGAGGAACTTATGAGGTTGAAGAGCAGGTGCAGGTCGATGGGATGCAGGAATTGGTCCTTGCGGCGCACGAGGGCCACGAGCTGGTTGCGCGCCAGCAGGATGGAGAAGACCAGGCTGCGGGCGCGCGCCTGCTGCAGGCTGGCACTTACCACGTCCCGCACCGCCGCCGCCAGGGGCAGGCAGCGCGCCGCCCCCATCAGGAAACTGGGGTCTCGCGCCATGAGCTGCAGTAGGTTGTCCGTGATGCGCTCCGAGCCCGAGAGCAGGCGCCGCAGGTCATAGTTCTGCTTCTGCTGGAAGATGTGGCTCAGCTGCGCGCCCGTAAGCAGGCTTAGGATCTGGTAGTAGATGTAGAGCAACTCCTGAGCCAGTTCCTGCGCTGACTGCCGCGTTCGGGCCACCGCCACCAGCACCAGTGGGCTCCGGCGCACGAACACTACCTTGTAGCCATCTGATGGGGGTGGATGGATGGGGGTGGCATCAGCTTCAGCCCCTCTCCTGGGAAAGCCCTCCCGGATTGGCCTGGCCCAGCACCCCCAGAGCCCCAATTTCTCGGCTGGAGCCTGTCACTTTCGGGCACGTGTGTGTGTGTGTGTGTGTGTGCTGAGTCGCTTCAGTCGTGTCCAACTCTTGCGACCCCACGGACTGTAGCCCGCCAGGCTCCTCTGTCCATAGGATTTTTCAGGCAAGAATACTGGAGTGGGTTGCCATTTCCTTCTCCAGGGGATCTTCCTGACTCAGGGATCCAACCCAGGTCTCCTGCACTGCAAGCAGATTCGTTACTGACTGAGCTACCAGGGAGTCGGCTTCATAGACTGGCACCAGCTAAAACATAGGAAGCACTTCAGGATAGTGTGTTTACGCATTCTTGGGACTTCCCTGGTGGTCCAGTGGTTAAGACTCTGCCCTTCCACTGCAGCAGACTTGGGTTCCATTCCCGGTTGGGGAACTAAGATCCCATATGCCCTACAGTGTGCCAAAAAAATAAATTATTTTTTAATAAATTAAAACAAAAATAGAAAAAAAGCATAAAAAATGGAAAGAAATTTTTTTCTTTAAATTAAAAGAAAATCCTCAAATAAACAAACAAAACCCACACATTCTTGGACTAAGTTAAGTGGCAAGAGCTGGGTGGACTCAAGACCTGCGATTTTTTGGTCCGCTCCCCAGGCTTCTTACTCTAAGGGCGAAGTCCATGTGCAAGCCACCTTTGAACCTCACAACAGCTCTATGAGGCAGTCAGTGTTGTTTCCCTGTGTTCCCAGATGAGGACCTGGGGCTCACTGAGGTAGAGGGACTTGGTCACACAGTATATCCCAGCCCTCTAGTCCCTGGGGGTCCAAAACCTGGTGTGAACGAACTGTGTGGCCAGGGAGACCTCCCAGCACCCCCTCCAGGGGGCTCACCTGCATGGATGGAACGGATGGCATTCTTGTCAGCCTCTAGGAAGGACACCAGGGCCACCATGACACCCATGGTGCTGGAAAGTGCCTCCTCGGACCCGTAGCGTGAGTACACAGGCTTCCCCGCCTCGCTCAGCACAAAGACATGCTTCTGGTGCCGTCGCCAGGCCTCAGCAGCCTCTTCCTCATCCCCTTCGCCAGTGCCATCCCTTGGGGGCTCTGTGGCTGGTCGTCTGGCTGCCCCTGGGGACTCTGGCCAGTCCTCAGAGCTTCCTGGAAGCATCTCCTCCTGCAGGTCTCGGGCAACACCTGTCAGCTGGGTGCTCAACTCACTGAAGTCCTGGCTGATCTGACGCATGTCTGTAGCCAGAGGTGGGGGACCCCCAGCACCCTCCTTGGGGCTCTCCCCAGAAGCCGCCCCATCCTCTGATTCAGTCAGGTCCTCGTAGGAACGGGCGTGGACGAACATGGCGCCCTCCTGTCCGGCACCTGGCAGCCAAAAGCACTGGAGCTTAGAGTGGTACCTGTTGGCAGACTGATTCACCAGCACAGCACCCTATACAGTACTCTAGCTTGACTGCCTGAGGCAGTTGTGATGAGGCAAGCCACTGTTCCCTCCAGCTATAGTCTGCTACAAGTCATGTGACTTACAGCTCATTGGTCTCCTCACACTGGGAATAAGACCCAAACCCCTCCAGGCTGAGGTGGTGGCTGGTTTCTGCCTGTCCCTCTCACTCTCATCTCACAGTCCCTCGCCCTCTGCTCTTTGAATACCCTCACCTACCTCCGGGCCTTTGCATCTCCTGTTCCCTCTGCCAGGAAGCCTCCCCACCTCTTCCCAGGCCAGCTCTCCCGTCACACTTCAGCTCTCAGCAAAGATGTTAGTTGTCCCTGTCACCTGACCCCTAGCCCCAAGCACTCTATCATATACCCCCTCCTTGACTTCTCATGGGGCACCTATCAGCTATTGCCCTTCTCCACAACTGCAGTGGAGTTCCCCCTCAAGGGCAGGAACCTGGTTGTTCATCACTGTGTGCCCAGTACCTCACCTTGTGCATGTAATACCCACTGTGCTCAATGAATCTCTCTCCTTGGGAGATGCCTCCCCAGGCCCATGCAGGGACCCATGGCTCTGAACCCCCTCCAGTGGAATGCTCTCACTAGCCTGCAGCTCCTCCAAGGCAGAGACCAGGTTGATCTTCCTTTACTGAGGTTTTTTTTTTTTTTTTGGTACAAAATAGTTTAAGAGTTAAGTTTTGAGTCTCTATTATGAGTTCAGCACTGTACCAGGCATCAGGGTACAACACGGGTACCCACAGCTCTGTGCTCAAAGAGCTCCCGATCTTGTGGATGAGAGAGATGGGCAATACCTACACACACAAATACAACCCTATAAAACTAGTGTTCTATACAGAGTGTGGTCAGAGCAGGCCTCTCTGGTGAGGAGATGACATTTAAGGTGAAAGCTGAAGGAGGGAGAAGGAGCCAGGCAGGGATCTGTAGACCCAGGAAAGAGGAGGAAAGCCCACATGGGCAGTCAGACAGCACAGGGTGAATGGCACAACATGAAGTGGAGAGGAAGGCCGGAGGCAGACTGAGCCTGGATCCCTCCAGTATCCCCAGCTCATGACAAATAGTCAGTGAGGGAGTGAACACATGCATGAATGAGTAGGAGCAAAAGAGTGGCTGGAAATCGAGACTGCCCAGGAGGCTGCTCTGGCTGTGAGCTGGCTGGGGGTGCCCGAGGACCCTGCCCGTACCTGGCTCCATCCCCTGGGCCAGTCCTGGTGTGGGGCTCTCTGCTCTTTCCACACTCTGCCCATCGGAAGGCGCCAACGTGCCATCGGGGCCTTCGCTGCTTCTCTTCCTCTGCATGTCAGCGGCCATCCCTTGGGCTCTCCTGTGGAGCAAACAAAGGCATCATTGAGGGCAAGATGCTAGTGGCAGGGCTCACTGGCACAATTAACTGTGCTTAAGTATAGAAAAGTACCCCTTACCAGGACCCAAGTAACTCAGACCTCTAGGGAATAGGTTCTATATTCAGAAGGGCATATTTGCCCTTCGGAAAAAGCATGTGCTTCTTTGGATGATTCTGCAAGGAAGAACACATGGTATCTATTCACTCTATAAAACTTGGAAAATAGAAAAAAAAAAAGAAAGAAATGTCACCACTGCCCCACCATTCAGGATCTCTCACTGTTCACATCTTAGTATATTTCTTTCTAGTGTTTTAAAAATTTTTTTAATTTAAAAAAATACGTATTTATTTGTCCACGCCCTGTGGCATGTGAGATCTAGTTCCCTGGCCAGGGATCAAACCCATGCCCCCTGCATTGGAAGCACGGAGTCCTAACCATTGGACAGCTAGGGAATTCCCTCTACTCTTTTTTAAAACATTGTATATAAAATGTTATGTATTTATCTACAAACTGATAATAGCAGCTAACCCCCCAAATGCCACAGTAGCATGCTAAGCTTATGTAGATTTTTATCCAATTCTATCACTCCTGTCTGAGGAGGTACTCTTGTCAGGCTAGCTTTACAGGTGAAGGAACTGCAGCTGAGAGAGTATAAGCACCTCCTCACTCAAGGTTGAGACAGGAAAGAAGAGCTGGAGCTGGGAACTGAAACCATTCTGTATCCTGATATTTTCCCTTGTACATCCTACCGTAAATACTTCTCTATTCAAAACTCGAGTTGACCGATCAGTTCCTTTTGATATTTAAGCACTAAGAAAGAACTGAGTCAGAGCAAGCTGGCTTGTCTTCAGGCCTGAGCCTTGTTTTTCCGCTTGCATTTTGCATCTATTGAATCTGGCACCAGGGCTCCCCTTTCCAGTCAAAACCAACTATGGCCATGTGGGTTCTCAGTGCCAATTTGATGGACACTGAGGAGAGATGCAGCCTGGTCTCTCAGTCCTCCTGCAGCCTCAGGGTCAGGGGGATGTGGCCGAGAGTGGATGTCAGGGATAACGAAGTTGGGTGGACTGAGGCTCAGCCTCTATGGCCCCGAATGACAGGCTGAAGGGTCTTCATTTGGCAGGCAACATACCATCTACAGGAGACAGGTTCCATCTGAGGCATTGACCCTTTAGGGGAGACAGATTTGTTTGGCTAGAAGGGCAGCAGAGATTAGCCAGGGACTCATGAGGCAGGCACTGCAGGCAGGCCCAGGGCCTGGGCGGGGCTGGTGTCAGTGTGAGCACAGGAGACCCTGCCCCTCCTGGGGCAGAGTCCACAAGGAATAACTGAGGCTTGTCCCTTTACTAGCTCTGTCATCTTGGGCAAATGACCCCACCCTGAGCCTGGCATGAGGCAGGTGCTCAAAAACGTTCATGAAAAGAGTGATTTTAGGGAGGCAGCGTCACCATCACTAGCATTGGTGTAGCCCCAGCTTCTCCGTATCTCAGACCTCTCTCTCTGACCACCCTCTTGACTCAAAGAACTGATTTTCAAGCTCTTCTTGTCATCTTTGTGGTAAGCCATGGGATCCTTTCTTCAAATTAATCTTTTACAGAAGCTCAATGTGCAGAACAGACAGACAGGGAGGCAGGGACCAGAGACTGGCCTGATGGCCATTCCCACACTGCTCCTGGAGCACCACGACCTAAGAGGGGGGACCGCTGGCCAACAGCATCACCCCACACAGAGTGTGCTTTGAGTAACCTTGAAAGGAAGTTTATTTGGGAGAACATCTACCTTTGGGGATTTTCTAGGCCCACCCAAGCCTGTCCACCAGGGCACTCAAGAGTGATGGTTCCCAGCGAGGGTCAGAGCCCAGAAGACCAAGGTGTGGGCCACCTTGTTTGACAAAAGGCCAGAGTAATTAAGACACTGCGTGGCCTCAACAGAAACCTGGGGAGGCGTCCAGAAAGGTCTCCTTTGAAACTGAGACCAAGAGAAGCCAGCCAAAGCAAGCCAAAACAGCCACCGCAACACCACAGAGCCGGGGGCAGTGGATGGGAAGGCAACTAGAGCATGTCCAGGTCTAGAGCAAGAAGACACAGCCGATACCAGGAACCCTGTAGACCATTATTCCACAAGCTAACGTAAAAGTCAAGGTGGGGTCTGCGTTGCTGTGTAAAGAGAATGACTGTAGACAGATGAGTCTGTCCAGATGCAGGCAGAGGGGGAGCCAGGGCTTTTGGACCTGGCTCCGTAGATGGAGACCTAGACTGGGATGTGCTTTTCTCTAAGGAGAGGGTCCAGAAGCATTGCTTTAAGTGCACATGCCCCGCATTTCTATGTGTACTCACTTGCCCACTCCCCTAGTCGATACCTTCACATCATCTCTCTTCTTAAGCTTCTATCATCTTCTCCCATGCTCACTCTCAGCTCTATCAGTGAGAACCTTCCTTCTAGTTCACTGAGGAAACTGAAGTCACAAAGAGAACTTCCAAGCTGCCCACCACCACCTCACCTTACCTGCCAGACTCTGCCTTCCTTCTTGCTGAAGATGCACTATCCTGGCTCCACTGAGGGCTAACGCCTCCACTCCAGCCCATCTCACCTACCCAAGCATATGGCTTCAGCAGCTGTCGCCTCCCCCTCAGATCATCACTGTTCCCTTCTTCCCTATCCATCACCAATAGACTGTATTTCAATTAAAAAAAAAAGTTAAATGACAAAAAAAAAAAAAAAGTGGGCAACAGATACAAAGTTATTGATTCTGGACAGAATGTCCAACTTTCATGAAACATATTACTGATGTTCAGGGGGAACCACCTGCAATCAGAATCTGACCAATCTCATCACCTCCACCACTACCACACTGGTCCAGGCCAACATGATCTCTCTGGCAGATGGTTGCCACAGGCTTCTAACTAGTCTCCCCACTTCTGTCCTTGTCCTTGGAGAGTCTGTCCTTCTCACAGTACATAAAGTAATTGATTTGAAACAGAAGTCAGGCCATGTAATTTCTTTGCCCACAACTCTTTAACAGTCATACCTGACCCAGTGAGAGAGCCAGCTTCTTCACAGTGGTGTACAAGAACCACTGTCCACACGTGCTTCCCCGCTCCACCATCCCTAATTACTTCTTCGGCCTCATCTCCTATTCTTGCCCCTACTCGCTCTGCTTCAACCCAGTTTCACTGACTTCATGGCTTTCCTTAAGTATAATGTGGCTTCCCTGGTGGCTCAGCGGTAAAGAATCTGCCTGCCAATGCAGAAGATGCAGGTTCTATCCCTGGGTTGGGAAGATTGCCTGGAGAAGGAAATGGAAACCCACTTTAGTGTTCTTGCCTAGAAAATCCCATGGACAGAGGAGCCTGGTGGGCTATAGTCCATGGGGGTCACAAAGAGTCTGACACAATTTTGTGACTAAACAGCAACAAGTATAGTGTAAACATAATTCCTGAGTATTCTTTCACTTTAGAACTTCACTCTTGCTGAACTTTCTGCATGGACCATACCACTCTGCTTCTCTCCTGCCCCCCACCTCACTACTTGGGCAAATATCTACATGAGTCACTCTGTCACTTCCTTCAGGTTGATGCTCAAGAGGTACCTTATCAGAGAGGATTTCCTGGAATATCCTGGATTCTTATCTCCCTAGCCCTATTTTATTTTTCTACATCCAAGGTCACCCTGTGAGCTGTCGCAAAATGTCAGCTCCATAGGCAGGAGGATTTTAATTAACACTTGTCAGATAAATAACTTTGGAAGGGAGAAGGTGAAAGTTCCTCAAAAAACACCCAGCTCCCATGTAGCCTGAGGAGACTCCAGCCTGTGGGGAAGACTTGTCCTCAGTGTTTGGGGTAAAAAACGGCTCTGGAGTCAGAGGGACCAGGATTAACCTGACTTGATTTTATAAGTCTCAGCATTCTTACCTATGAAATGAAGATGATGATAGCATTGATTCACTGGGTTGTGTGAGGATTAAATGAGATAAGGCATGTAGTTTGGTTACTCTGAGACAGAGTAGGCATGTACTCACTCAGCTGTCTTTAGTATATCATGATTATGTTAACATTCAGACCGTGTGCACCTGCACTTATACACAGGTCCAGTGGTCTCTGGAATATAAATTAAGCCTTAGAGATTGCTCATCCTGAGCCAGGCCTTCAGTGAACAGGCCTGGGAAAAGGTGCTTCTGACCTTGTGAAGCTAGGTGGGCTCTGACATGAAATGACCCATCTGTGATGCTGGGACAAAGAGATGCCTTTGGGCCTAGGGCTGGGCATTCCTCCAGGCTCCCTGGTTCTCCATCCTGAAGTGGCGGGACAGACCATTGGTTCTCTGCTGCTCCCAGAAATCTCTCCCAAGTTGAACTCCTTTCCGCCACATGCTCCTGCTCTGTAGCCTTGTGCCTCTGACTCAAAGACTCAAACAAGGGCCACAGCACTTATCCAGTGTACTGAGGCCCCACTTCCCACTGACACCACTAGACTTCAGGTAACTGAGCTGAATACCAGCATAACCGAGTACTACTCAACATGGTACCTGCATGGAGTGAGGGCAGGGTCAGCTGCTTGGGGCTAGTGTGCACCTCATTCCAAACAGTTCCCCGACCACTTGAGATCATGCAGTACCTCAAGATCTCCAAGGCCAATCTGAGGATCCAGTCAAAAGCCCTGAAGAAACAAACAGTTCCCTGGACACTTAACACGGGAAAAAACTAGGCAGAGAGGGTGAATGACTCACAGCAAACCCCACCCCAAACCCTATTGGAGCCATAACCTGTGTGGCAGAAGCTCCTGGGTGGCTGAAGCAGTTAAACAAGAGAGGTCTCTTGGAACCAGTCCCAGAGTCTCCCATGGGGCCCCTTCTTTGGCGGCCTCTCCAGAAGCCCCCAGGGCTTGCTATTTTCCCCAGAAGTGCTCTGCTGTGCCTTTGAGCAATGTCACCAAACAAGTTAGCTCAATGAGCCCTTCCGGTATGCCTCCCTCCTCTAGGTGCCTGGTCTGGAGAGTGGGAGGGCCTGGCAAGAACCCCTCCCTATTGGCTCCCTAGCACTCTTGCTCCCTCTTCCTGCTTAGATAGTGCCCTAATCTGCCTTGATGCTTGGGAAGTGGGCTGTCTGGGACGATGGTGCCAGGGTGCTTGGATGTGTGGCAGACAGGGTCCAGGTCAGGCTCTGCTGTAGCTGCTTCAGGAGGATGTCTACTCCGTGGTGAGAGTATAGCCTGGTACTTGCCACTGGTTGTGACCACTCCCCTCTCTGACAAAGGCTGCTCACCCTCCCGCAGCAAACTCAGTTCAGAAAGGGGTGGCTCACCAGGTACAAGAGGCAGCTTGGTTATCCGAGCCAGGGCACCCTTGAGAGCAAAGTCCCAAGACGCAAGACACCTTCAGAAGCTGCCTGCTCACCCACCAGTCAACCTCTGCCAATCTTTGAGAGTACTCTGCCCGGCCGAATCTGTGTGCGTTAAGTGTGGGCGGGTACTCTTTGGCCACTGCCCGCTATAGGACTTTGCCTTTCCAGCCAAAGGAAGAGCTCCAGGCCTCGCTTTTGTATTCCCCAGCTGGGAACCAGCTAAGGGACCCTAGAGAGACCCAGTCCTCCTACCGCAAACAGCAACGTAGACGGTAGGGGCCCCGTCTTCAAGCCCCTCCCTCCAAAGATGACAGCTCTCCAGTCTCTCGGCGCCCCCAGGCCACGTGGGTTGGCAGTCGGACTCACCTGTTTCTCGGGGAAGGGGGTAGGGGGAGAACACAGAGATTGCCGGTCACTGCCCTCTGCCGGACCCCAGGGAGGGCACGGGTATCTGGCCGGGCCCAGACTGATGGCTCAGGTTCGCAGGACCACGGCCCCCTGTGGACGCAGACATGGCCACGGCGCAGGCCACCACTCCCTCCCACCGCCCCTTGCCGATTGCCGGTTCAGGAAGACAGCATTCGCCGGCCTCTCGCGGCGGAGGCCCGGCTCCAGTCGCTGGGCCTGGCCCTGCCCGCCCCTGGTGTGCATTATGGGAAATGTAGTCCGCAGTGCACGGCCGCCGCGGGGCGGGGAGGGTCGCGGGTCTGGGCAGAGCCCCGGGCTGGGCCTGACCCAGGCAGGGGTCCCCGCATCCCGCTCCGCCTTCTGCAGGGTCCCAGCCAAGCTCAGACACCTCCCCAAACCCATAGCCCCGGGTGGACCGCAGGCCCAAACTCGCCAGACCCTCTGCCCGAGCGAACAAGAGGTTTACTTAGAGGAAAAGAGACTTTTCTTTCCTCCCTAGCGTAGTTTCCTCCACTAATTGTGGAAGGACAGTGCAAGTTTGGGGACTGGATAAATGTCATAAGTGAGCCCGGCCACACTGGCTGTAAAGGATGTAGGCACACGGTTTGATGCTAAAAGGACATCTTTTCAATCACATTTTAATATATGAGTCTCTAGAATGGTAGTTCTCAATTCTGCACATAGAATGACCTGGAGAACTTAAAACACACAAATACCTGGAACTTTTGATTTAATTGGACTGGGATGGACTCACACATCCATATCTTTTTAAAAACTTCCCAGGCGATTTGCCAGGGCAAGGAAACTCTCCTACGAACATTTGTGATTTCCTAGAGACAAAGTGATTTAAAAAACAAACAGGACAACATAAAGCTTTCCCAACAATTTTATTTTTGGAGAGTACTTTAAAGAAATCAAGTTAGGGATTAACAACGATACTGCTCATGTGTCTCTGAAGCAATTAAATTACTTAATAGCCTCATGGTTAATTCACCCAACAGTTTAGGGATGAAGGAAAGTCTGAAGTCACTCCTCTGATTATCCCTGTTGCTCCAAGCACCCCAATGCAATGTCCTGTCTCCATCTCAGTCCTATACCAGAACTGGGGAGCCCTGCCCCCGGGGCTTTTCTTACAGTCTCAGACAGCTGCCAGTTGGAGCCCATGTCCACAAACTGGACTGTGACTGACACTGAAAAAGCTGTGGCCTTTTATGAGAGATGGCTTTGCTCAGGGCTATTAAACTCATGCACATAGTTTAAGGGAAGCTTTCTCCTCCCTTTTAGTTAAGAATATGTGAGAAAATGCCCAATTCCTTAGCTATCCTTGTCTTCACAGGTCATTCAGTAATTTTTCTCCTCATTGGCTCAGGAGGACAGGCTTCCTCCCTTAGAATAAATATCATTGATACAGTTTTACTCTCACTAGTCCTGCCATATTACAAGAGTATAAGCCAAGAAGATCTCATATTCTCTGATTTGAACAGAAATATGCTGACTACATTCCATTAACCAGAAGCTTCAGCCCATAGAATTGATCCCCAAAGAAGACAAATTTAAAGATTTCTAACATACCCAACCAACCACAACAGTCTCCGTGTGACCTCAGGGTTTCTTTGAGTCTCTTGCTTTCAAGCACATCAGCTCTATCAGATAGCACCTCTGTCACTTGGAAGTATTGCATCTCCTTAGCCAAGCAAGTGACCATATATCCCATGAGCTTCTAACAACGCTTGAGTGTACGTCACTCTATGGACTTGCCTAGAGGTCCAGTGGCTAAGATTCTGTGCTCCCAATGTAGGGGGCCCAGGTTCAATCCCTGGTTAGGGAACTAGATCCCACATGCTGAAACTAAAGATCCTGCATGCTGCAACAAAGATCGAAGATCCATGTGCCGCAACTAAGACCTGGCACAGTCAAATAAAACAAATAAATATTAAAAGCATAATTCTCTCAAAAAAAAAAAAAACTCTGCTTTAATCTACCTATTGATCTACATTTGAATATTGGGACAACCCATCCTAAATGTCACTTTTGCTGATAGAATTACAAAGAAACAAATCTAGGTCTTTTGGGATGATAGCGCTTGTCAATTCTGTTATGGCTCTGTGGCACTGTATGACATTACTTTAAGCCTTAGCCTTTGCCACAAACACCAAGCTACCCTGCACCTCCAGGTCAGGGGGTCCTCAAAATCTCAGCTTCCTGTTTTGTCTAGGCCCATGATTTGCATCGACCCAGTGTGTCATCTCTACAGCAGCAGTAATGAGGACTAGTTGTAAGTACGTGTTACTCGCTCAGTTATGTCTGACTCTTTGTGACCCTATGGACTGCAGCCCACCAGTCTCCTTTGTCCATGGAATTCACAAGGCAAGAATACTGGAGTGGGTTGCCATTCCTCTCTCCAGGGGATCTTCCCGACCCAGGGATCAAACCTGGCTCTCCCTCATTGCAGGCAGATTCTTAACCATCGGAGCCACCAGGAGGAAGCACAAAGGTAAAAGACCTCTGTTCTTCCACAGATTTCTTTTTTTTTTCATAACTGGAGTGGCCATTTCAGAACCTGAGGTGCTGTGAAGAAGTTGCAGCTGAAGTGAAAAGGCCTGATTGTATCCAGAGGCTGGGATCTGTTCCAGCCCCGTTGCTCTCTTGCTGGTGTGACTCAGGGCAAATTCTTTAATGACTCTTTCAGCATCTTCAGCAGTTTCCCCCTCCTACAAATATAAGATTATATAATATGAAGTATTCTGAACTAATAATAATAGTCCTTTCCTGGAAATTTCAAAGAGGTTTTCCTTCCTGCCTTTATTGCTTTTGCAGTTCCTGGTAAAGCAACTGCCTTTCCTAATCTGCTGGAAAATTTCATCTGTGGTCCTTGTATCATCTGTATCTTTCCTGGTTCCTGTCTCTCATTTTAACATTTGATCAAGTCTCTACTTTCAGGGCTGAAGAGTCATGGCCCCAAGTGTGATCAAGGCAGCAATGAACCACAGGCAGCAGAGCAGCCTTCCTCTTTGCTGGGCTCATCTGTGTGAGAATTTTAGAGGCCGAAAGTGAGCCAACCCACCTCTGCAACTGGATGTTGTACTCCCCATTCTGGGTGAGGGCGCTGTTCTGGATCAGCTCTTCTAAACAGTTCACACTTTTTGGTCTTAGGTAGTATACCCACTCCAGTACTCTTGCTTGGAAAATCCCATGGACGGAGGAGCCTGTTAGGCTGCAATCCATGGGGTCGCTAAGAGTTGGACATGACTGAGCGACTTCATTTTGACTTTTCACTTTCATGCATTGGAGAAGGAAATGGCAGCCCACTCCAGTGCCTGGAGAATCCCAGGGACGGGGGAGCCTGGTGGGCTGCCGTCTATGGGGTCGCACAGAGTCGGACATGACTGAAGTGACTTAGCATAGCATAGCATAGTATAAACAGCCTTACAAGTACTATGGGCCAGTGTAAGTTTAAAAAAAAAAATCCAGATGCTTTCTCTGAAAGCCCTCCATCATCACCCTAAGGAGAAGGGGAAAGTTGTCAACAGCATGAGCCCTGGAGTAGGACTGACTTGAGTTGGAATCCCCCCATCTTCTACTTTCCAGCTGCAGCAAATTAATCTTTCTGGGCTTTGGTTTCCATAACTACAAAAGGGGATATCATGTGGTTACTGTGAAGATTAAATGAGATAATGAAGGGTCAGCACAAGGCCAGGAGCAGAGTTGTGATAAAAGATTGCAATTATTATTGCCCAAGGAGAGTGGGCATAAGGCAAAAATAATTAGTTCCTTCATATGTTTACCTCTTGGAAGGACAAAGTACTATGTGATAAGGGAGGGATCCACCAATAATGGCCCAGTTTGGGAAGCAAAGTACCCACAGTTCTGTGTAGGTGTTCTTCCTCGTCCCTGAAACCTCTTAGTGCTCCAGTCTAGTCTATAACTCACTCCTTCATTTGCAAAGCCATCTCATCCAGGCCCAAGGCTTTAGGTACTAGCACCAGTGATATGTTGATACCTCTCAGATTTGCAGCTCTAACCCTGACCTTTAATTTGAACTCTAGGCAAATGTAGCCAATTGCCAACTCCAAATCTTGTCTACTAGGCATCAAAAACAACCTACCGAAAACTGAGCTCCTCTTCTTCCTGCCAAAATTGCTCTTCCCACATTCTTCCATCTTTCCAGGCAGTCTCCTAACCAGCTGGCCTGCTTCTGCCCTTTTCACCTTCAGCCTATTCTCCACACGGAAGCCAGAGGGATCCTATTTACCTGGAAATCATGATATTGTTCTGTTTAGAGCCCCCCAACAGCTTTACATCTCCCTGCTTATGGAAACCAAACTCCTTTGAGCAGAGACTGTGTATCTTATTTAGTTTGTCACCTGTCTTTGATAGCCACCCCCACTCCCATCGCCACCAGAGCAGCAAAGTTTATCAGCCTTGTTCAAGCTCCTGTAACTCGAGTACTTGATCCAGTGCCTGGTACACAGCAGGTGCTTCATGAAGTTCTTGAATGAATGACTTCCAGACAAGATGCCTGAGAAGTGGAAAAGTAACTTTAAAGACTACTTAACCCAACAATCTCTTTTCTCTACAGATGAGGATTACTTTATTTTAGAATAATTTATAGGCTTTTCTTGCAGCAGACTTCTTTGATCCCATGATGTTGAATTCAGGCTCTATAATCAGGTTACCTTCCCTGAGGGGACACAGTTTGAGGATACTGGGTAGCTGGAATCAGCAAGCATTTCAACAATGTACAATCCACTTGGAAGCTTGGAGCTGGCCATTTGAAGAACATTAGCTGTGAGGAGATTCTGGACGTGAGCTGCACACTGAAAGCTGTGCTGCCCCGTTTTCCACTAGACTGTTGATCTGCAGATACCTTCCTGTTCCTCTGTGACCTCGCACAAGTCACTCTTGGCCAGATTTATGGCCCGTGAGCTAGCAAGGCCTCGTGGAAACTGAGTGGAATTTCCTTTATAGGTAGGGCTACTAAACCTTTAAGACAGATGATACCCACCAGTGTATCTGTGAATAGCACTGAAGATTAAATGAGATAATGAAGGGTCAGCACAAGGCCAGGAGCAGACTTGTGATGAAGGGTTGCAATTATTACTGCCCAAAGAGAGTGGGCATAAGGCAAAAATAATTAGTTCCTTCATATGTTTACCTCTTGGAAGGACAAAGTACTACTACCCACCAGTGATTTTCTTGAGCTGGGAATGGCTAATTTGAAAACTCATCAGAAGGAAAAGAGGACGAGCGTGTGATTACTGCTCCTCTATCCTATGGGAGGGTCGGGAGCCAGGCTCTTATGTGGGCCACAAACTCCTGCCCCGGAAGGCTTAGGTGGAGATTTCCTTCACATTAACGGAGAATAAGTCCTTTTTAAGCTAGACAGGCCAGGGTCCAGTCCGCACTCTGGCAGGGAGCAAATCTCGAGAAAGCCAAGCCACCCACAGACTGCACGCTTTGCTCATACTCGGAAGAGCGAAAGAAGACGAGCGGCCGTGGGCTAAGGGCCAAACCACAACCCCCAGCAGGCCCAGCGGACCGGGGCAAGGAAGCGCACCCTCCCATTGGGCGTGGGCAATAGCGTGCCCCTCACGCCCCGCCCCCGCAGGCAAGCACACACCCCCGCCCCGCCCCCGGCCCGCGCGCAGGGTACGCTGGGAGTGGAGTCGGCGCGACCCGCCGCTGTGTACTCCATCTCCCGGCGGGCCGAGCGCTAAAGGCGGCGGCACCTTTGTGGAGGCAGCGGCCCGGCGCGGAGGAAGTTCCGGTCTCCGCGGCGCTGGGTCGGTAGCGGCGGCTGAGGATTAGGAGGAGCGGGCCGCGGAGGCCGCGCTGCCTCGGTAAGGGCTTGGGGTGGTAGAGAGGGCGTGCGGGAGCCAGCGGGGAAGGAGCCGGCCTGGCAGGCCGCTCTGGACGTCGCGGGCCCGCGCGGCCTGGAAGCTGCGGCTTCGGTGTCGCGGGGCGGCCGCGGCCTCCCTCAGGAAGAAGAGAGTCAAGTGGCGGTGAGGAAGGCGCCGCCCACGGGAGGAACGCCCCAGAACGGTCGCGGGCCCGGGGCGGGGCCCGGCCTGGCGGTGGAATTACCGGTCCCGTCTCGGGGCGGCCGGGGGTCCGTGGCTGGCGCGTGGTTGCGGTTCGGTGCTCTTGGTCCGAGGGGCTGCAGGCAGGCGGCCCTTTCTTCCTCCTTTTTTCCCCCTGCATTTGCAGGAATCTGATCCAGTTGTGAGGCATCGCTCGAAAGGGAGTTTTTCTTGTGCTTAGCACGTAGCTTCGCCCTCAGACCTGGACAGACCGGAGTGGGCTCGGCCGGACAACAGGGCGCGGGAGCGCGGAGTCCAGCGCGCCGGGCTGTAGAACCTGGATCCCGGGGAGTGGTCTGGTGGGTCCTGTGCCAGTTGGGCGAATGTGGGAGGACAGGGTTATTTCCTCGTATTATGCACTCTTTAGATTCCTTTTAGTGGTGTATCAGTAAGTCTGTTTTTCTCTTAACTTTAGAATTGATCTTGTGCTACCGGGCTTAACTCTGGGCGTGCATTTTTTTTTTTTAAATAAAGGAAAGGGTCTTGTTTTGTAGGGTAAACTGTAAGGGTAATTGTATTTTTTGCATATTCTAGGTATGCTTGTGAACATCAGAGTTGCGGGATCTAGGTGGAGTTTAGTAGACTCTGATGCTCCTGGTCACCTGGTTCATTTTTCTGAACTCTGGATTGTGCCCTCGGTTTGTTAGCTTTCAACTTCCTGTTGAGTAGTGCCGCCACTGTGAATGGTTTAATAATGTCAACATCAGCAGACTTGTGAGGACTATAGGGAGAGGTTTCAAGAACTGATAAGTGAGGGTAGGACAAGCAATGTCTAATGGTATGTTACCATTTTAGTGAAACACAAAAATTGCACCTGAACCTTCCCTGGTTAGTTAGTATCTAACCAGGTACCTAGCCCATAGAATAGGCTGTTTAGGATAGGCTGTTTTTGGACATCTGTAGCATTCCTCTTCATTTAATTCTGTTACCAGAATTGGGTTTACTTTTGTTGCCTTTGGGAGCCTAGTTTTTTGTAGCCTTTCATAGGAGAATTGTCAATGGAGAGGTTACAAAGTGAATGCTCCTGTCTTATTGAAGATACATGGGCAAGATTATACTCTTCTGCCAGTGTTTAAATACATAAAATAATGTGTTAATAATCTAACTCAAAATTGTAAAATATTAAAAAACTGTTGGAAAATTCTGAAATGTTTAAAGATCATAAATCATGGAGTCATCTTGCTTAGAATAGACTTTCTGCTAGACTTCCACAGTAGTTGTTCATTTCATTCACTTAGGGGGCATCTCTTGGGTACCTTTTATAACCTTCCTATCACACTGTGATAGGAACTGTAGGAGCTCTAGAAATTGATAGGGTTTGAACTGTTGACTCCTCCACTAACTGAGCAACATTGGATAAATTACCTAACTTCAGTTTTCTCATATGTGAAATGAGGTTAAGAAATGCAGCCGCTTTGAAGGTTGTTGTGAGGTTTACGTAATCCTTTTAGGACGGTGCCTGGTGTGAGGAAAGTGTTCACTAAGTGTTAGCCGCCACTGTTACTTTAAAAAATTTTTTGTCACTTCCCTGGCAGTTCAGTGGTTAGGACTCTCTGCTTCCAGTGCAGGGGGCGTAGGTTCCATCCCTGGTCTGGGAACTGAGAGTCCACATGCCATGTGGTGCAGCCAAAAAATTAAAAAGAAAAAAATGTTTTGTTGAGATAAAATTCACACACCATACATTTCACCCATTTAAGGTGTCTAATTCAATGTTTTTTCATGTATTACAGTACTTTTTTTTTTTTTAACGAAGTTGTGATGAATATATTTTGTTGCATATATTGTAATGAAATTTGCCATTTAAGCCATTTCTATATGTAAAATTCACATACAATTCAGTGCATGAATTACATTCACAATGTAATGAAACCATCACCACATCTATTTCTAAAACTTTTTCATCACCTTAAACAGAAACTCTAACCATTAAGCAGGTAACTCCCTTACCCCTTCCCTCTAGTCCCTGGTAACCTCTAATCTGTATTCTGTCTCTCTGAATTTGCCTGTTCTGGGTAACCTATGTAAGTGGAATCATACAATAATTATCCTTTCATGTCTGACTTTTTTCAGGTAAAATAATGTTTTTAAGGTTCATTCATGTTGTAGTGTGTATCCAAACTTCATTCCTTTTTTTTTTAATTAAAAAAAAAATTGAGATGTAATTGACATCTACATTCCCTTTTAAGGCTGAACAATACTCAGTTGCTATGTATAGGCTACATTTTACTTACCTGTTCACTTGCTGGACAGTTGGGTTTCCACCGTTGGTGATTGTAAATAATGCTGCTGTGAACATGGGTATACAAATATCTCTTCATGCCCCTGCTTTCAGTATCTTTGTGTATATGCCCAGAATTGGGTCATATGATAATTCTGTGTATAGCTTTTTGAGTACCCACCATACTGTATTCCACAGCAGTTGCATCATTTTATGTTCCCACCAGTAATATGCAAGGGGTCCGATTTCTCCACATCCCAACACTTGTTACTTTCTGAGTTTTTTTGTACAGTAACCACCTGAATGGGTGTGAAGTAGTCCCTCCATGTCTTCCTTCTGCCTCCCTTTTTCTTAGCCATTTTGACCATTTTAAAATGTTCATGTCAGTGATATTAAGTACCTTCACATTGTTGTGCAACCATCATTACCATCCAGCTTCAGAATGTTTTCGTCTTCTCAGACTGAACCTCTGTGCCCATTAAACAATAGCTTCTCATTCTCCCCACCCCTTCCCCTGGCAACCACCATCCTACTTTCCATCTCTCTGAATTTGCCTGTCCTAAGAAGCGAAAAGCAAAGGAGAAAAGGAAAGATTTAAGCATCTGAATGCAGAGTACCAAAGAATAGCAAGGAGAGATAAGAAAGCCTTTCTCAGCGATCAATGCAAAGAAATAGAGGAAAACAACAGAATGAGAAAGACTAGAGATCTCTTCAAGAAAATTAGAGATACCAAGGGAACATTTCATGTGAAGATGGACTCGATAAAGGACCAGAAATGGTATGGACCTAACAGAAGCAGAAGATATTAAGAAGAGATGGCAAGAATACACAGAAGAACTGTACAAAAAAGATCTTCACGACCCAGATAATCATGATGGTGTGATCACTGACCTAGAGCCAGACATCCTGGAATGTGAAGTCAAGTGGGCCTTAGAAAGCATCACTATGAACAAAGCTAGTGGAGGTGATGGAATTCCAGTTGAGCTATTCCAAATCCTGAAAGATGATGCTGTGAAAGTGCTGCACTCAATATGCCAGCAAATTTGGAAAACTCAGCAGTGGCCACAGGACTGGAAAAGGTCAGTTTTCATTCCAATCCCAAAAAAAGGCAATGCCAAAGAATGCTCAAACTACCGCACAATTGCACTCATCTCACATGCTAGTAAAGTAATGCTCAAAATTCTCCCAGCCAGGCTTTAGCAATACGTGAACTGTGAACTTGCAGATGTTGAAGCTGGTTTTAGGAAAGGCAGAGGAACCAGAGATCAAATTGCCAACATCCGCTGGATCATAGAAAAAGCAAGAGAGTTCCAGAAAAACATCTATTTCTTCTTTATTGACTATGCCAAAGCCTTTGACTGTGTGGATCACAATAAACTGTGGAAAATTCTGAAAGAGATGGGAATATCAGACCACCTGACCTGCCTCTTGAGAAACCTGTATGCAGGTCAGGAAGCAACAGTTAGAACTGGACATGGAACAACAGACTGGTTCCAAATAGGAAAAGGAGTACGTCAAGGCTGTATATTGTCACCCTGCTTATTGAACCTATATGCAGAGTACATCATGAGAAACACTGGGCTGGAAGAAGCACAAGCTGGAATCAAGATTGCCGGGAGAAATATCAATAACCTCAGATATGCAGAAGACACCACCCTTATGGCAGAAAGTGAAGAGGAGCTAAAAAGCCTCTTGATGAAAGTGAAAGAGGAGAGTGAAAAAGTTGGCTTAAAGCTCAACATTCAGAAAACTAAGATCATGGCATCTGATCCCATCACTTCATGGGAAATAGATGGGGAAACAGTGTCAGACTTTATTTTTCTGGGCTCCAAAAATCACTGCAGATGGTGATTGCAGCCAGGAAATTAAAAGACGCTTACTCCTTGGAAGGAAAGTTATGACCAACCTAGATAGCATATTCAAAAGCAGAGACATTACTTTGCCAACAAAGGTCCGCCTAGTCAAGGCTATGGTTTTTCCAGTAGTCATGTATAGATGTGAGAGTTGGACTGTGAAGAAAGCTGAGCGCCGAAGAGTCGATGCTTTTGAACTGTGGTGTTGGAGAAGACTCTTGAGAGTCCCTTGGACTGCAAGGAGATCCAACCAGTCCATTCTAAAGAAGATCAGTCCTGGATGTTCTTTGGAAGGAATGATGCTAAAGCTGAAACTCCAGTACTTTGGCCACCTCATGCGAAGAGTTGACTCATTGGAAAAGACTGATGCTGGGAGAGATTGGGGGCAGGAGGAAAAGGGGACGACAGAGGATGAGATGGCTGGATGGCATCACTGACTTGATGGACATGAGTTTGAGTGAACCTCAGGAGATGGTGGTGAACAGGGAGGCCTAGCGTGCTGCGATTCATGGGGTCACAGAGTCGGACACGACTGAGTGACTGAACTGAACTGAAGTACCCCATATACATAGAACCATAAATTGTACAATATTTGTCCTTTCATGACTGGCTTATTTTACTTAGCAGAATATCTCCAAGATTCATCCATGTTATATCTATCGGAATTGCATTCCTTTCTGAGGCTGAATAGTATTTCATTGTATGTATATATTACATTATCTTCTCATCTGTTGATAGGTACTGGGTTGTTTCCACCTTCCACCTTTTAGCTGTTGTGAATAATGCAGCAATGAACATGGAGGGGTGCACATATTTACTTGAGTCTCTGCTCTCATTTCTTTTGGGTTTATACCCAAAAGAATTGGAATTGTTGGATCGTGTAATAGTTCTGTCCTAAATTTTTGAGGAACTGCTGTATGTTTTACGCAGTGGCTGCATACATTGTACATGCCTGACAGCAATGCACAGGGTTCACATCTCTTCACACCCTCACTAACTTCTGTTAGATTCATTTGGTTTTGTTTTAATAGCCATCTTAATGGGTATAAAGTGGTTATCTTGTAATTTTGATTTACATTTCTCTAATTGTTAATGATGTTGAGTCTTTTTATGTGTTTATTGGCCATTTGTGTGTCTTTGAAGAAATGTCTATTCAAGTCCTTTCCTCATTTTTGAATCAGGTTGTCTTTTGTTGTTGAGTTTTAGTTTTCTGTATATTCTGGATATTAATCCCTTATCAGATATGTGGTTTGCAAATATTTTCTCCCATTCATGAGTTGCCTTTTTATTCTCTTAATGGTGTTCTTTGAAACATAGACATTTCTAATTTTGATGAATTCCAGTTTGTGTATTTTTTTTGTTGACTCTGCTTTTGATGTCGTATCCAAGAGATCGCTGCCAAATCCAATGCCTGAAGCTTGTTTTCTTCTGAGTTTTAGAGTTTTAAATTTTAGATTTAGGTCTTTAAACCCTTTTTGGGATAGCTTTTGTGTATGGTGGTGGGCAAGGGTTGTGCTTCATTCTTTTGCGTGTGGATTTCCAGGTTCCGTATGATCAGTTGTTGAAAAGGCTGTCTTTTCGCCTTTGGTCTTGGGACCCTTGTTGAAAATAACTTGACCATGTATGTGAGAGTTTATTTCTGGGATCTCTAGTTCATTGTTCTGTGTGTCCTTACACCAATACCACACTGTTTTGATTACTGTAAATTTATAGTAAGTTTGAAATTGGGAAGTGAGTATCCTCCAGTTATGTTCTTTTTCAGGGCTATTCAGAGATCTATGAAATTTCATATGAATTTTAGGATGGACTTTGGAATCAGATGGTCTTGAGTATGCTTTTCCTCATATTAGTTATATTGTTTTGGGACAAGCCTCTCAAACTATTTAAGTCTCATTTTCAGAGTCTGTGAAGTGGGGGTTGTAACAAAATTTACCCCATGGAGGACCTGTGATTATTAAATGAGAGAACCCATGTAAAATGCATAACTGTGGCAGAGTCAGTACTCAACTATTCTTGCCTTTATTATTGTTTCAGAGTGTAGAGGTAGACATACTCAGAAGGGTCCTTTCCAGCTTAATGTGACTGTGATTTTAAACACCTGAGCATAGTAGCAGTAATAATAATATTTAGTACATTGTTGCTTTAAAATTTTTCAAAAAAATTTTTGGAGGCATGACTTATATATCATAAAATTCACTGACTGTAGCTGTTCAGTTTGATGCAGTCATCACCATAATTCAGATTTAGAATGTTTCCAACACCTCAAAACATTCCCTAGTTTCTGTTTGTTGTTAATCTCCACTCCCCACTCTAACTGCAAGTCCTAGCATCCACTAATCTGCTTTCTGCCTCTGTAGTTTTATGTTTTTATGTAACTTCATACAATTGGGATATCTGGCTTCTTTCACTTATAATTTTTTTGAGGTTCTTCCATGTTGCATTTCCTTTTACGAGTATATCACATTTGTTTATCCATCTGTTTGGATTCTTTTCAGTGTTTGGCTATTATTCATAATAATAATGTTGCTATCAATATACTTCTTCTTATGCACGATCTCATTTACCCTTATAGTAATCATATGAAGTAGGTACCACTATTATTCCCGTTGTGTAGGAGGAGAGCATTGAGGCATATAGAATTCAAATATAACTTACCAAAGGTACATAGAAAGCTGGAATTTTTTCTTCCTTTTTTTCCCCCCTTGACTGTGCTGAGAGGCATGTGGAATCTTAGTTACCTGACCAGGGATTGAAGCTATAGTCTCAGTATTGGAAGCATTGAGTTCTAACCTTTGGGCCATCTGGGAATTCCCAAAAGCCGGAGTTTGAATTCAAACCCAGGCAGTCTGACTTGAAAACACATTCACTTAGGCCAGTGGTCTTGAAATTCTCTTGAACCATCTAAAAGGATTAAAAATTTTTCACTCCTAAAATTTTGAAAAAATTGTTTACCACTTTGTACATTTCTAAGTTGACATCTTAACACTTCTGTCATAGATGGCTGCAAAGGATGTATTTTCTGGCATAATATATTGCATGTGTGCTTTAAAAATATAGTTGACAAAATCTTGGAACTGATGATTTTATTTATGGAAAATGTCTGCATTTAAATCTATGGCAAATCAAACCTTAATATCAGTCATTTAGCCAAATGAGTCTGCATCAGTGGGAACATGCTAAGCCCCAATGATTTTTGAAATAAACTCTTAAAATAGTACTAACATTTACTGAGCAATTTATTTATCAGCCACTGCTCTAGTGAATTTGCATTGTCATTTTATCCTGATAACTATGAAGTAGACATTATCTTTATTCCGGATTTGGCATTAAGTTAAATCACTTGCTCAAGGACGTACCTTGTGGCCGAGCCATGATTTCCCTCCCAGCAGTCGAGCTGTGAACCCCACCAGCACAGTAGGTCCAGAGACTGCACTCCTGTCCCTTCACTGCCACACTGTGCTGTCTTATAAAACTCACTTTGCTATCTTATAAAATTCACTTTTAAACTAGGAACCTGACTGTAATTTGCTGATGTAAGGGGTGAAGATATAAGAATATTTAAAATCTGGAAAATTTCTCTTCATAAGAAAAAGTGGCTCTAATGAAGTGTTTAAATGTCTCCCAACAGTAGTGAAGTCTAATTTATGCATGAGCTTGAGATCCCTGTAGGATGGCCAAGTGGCCATTTCTGGCAGACATTTGGACTTTATAGGAAAGTCTAAGCTAGTGATGGAGATGTGGAAATTATAATCGTAGAGATGGTAGTGATAGTGATTAAATTGGGAATGGACAAGATTGGCCAGTGTCTTAGCTTGGACTGCTATAACAAAATACCCTAGATTGGGTGACTTAATAACAAATTTATTTCTCACAGTTCCAGAGGCAGGGCAGTTTCAGATTAAGGTGCCAGATAGTTTGGTTCCTGGTGAGATCCTTTTGGTTTGCAGACAGCTGCTTTCTTGCTGTATCCTCACATGGTACAGAGAGAGAGCACTCTCTTTTATTACTTCTTAGAAGAGCATTAACCCCTTTCCTAAGGGCTCTACCCTCATGACCTAATTACCTCCTAAAGGCCCTATCTTCAGTTACCATCAAGTCAGAGATTAGGACTTAAACATGAATTTTGAAGAGACACACATTCAGTATAGTCCATAGCACCCAGGGACAGCATCATGAGCAGTGCTAGGGAACATAATAGAGCCTAGTTAGCATATTTGGTGGACATTCATTTATTTAGTCAACTGATGTTTAAAGGTTTTGTATTGGGGGGTGGTGTTTTATATGAGAGAGACTGGAGTATGCTTATGAACAAAAGCAGATAGCATATTATAAAGCAGAGACATTACTTTGCCAGCAAAGGTCCGATTAGTCAAGGCTATGGTTTTTCCAGTAGTCATGTATGGATGTGAGAGTTGGACTGTGAAGAAGGCTGAGCGCCGAAGAATTGATGCTTTTGAACTGTGGTGTTGGAGAAGACTCTTGAGAGTCCCTTGGACTGCAAGGAGGTCCAACCAGTCTATCCTAAAGGAGATCAGTCCTGGGTGTTCTTTGGAAGGAATGATGCTAAAGCTGAAACTCCAGTACTTTGGCCACCTCATGCGAAGAGTTGACTCATTGGAAAAGACTCTGATGCTGGGAGGGATTGGGGGCAGGAGGAGAAGGGGACGACAGAGGATGAGATGGCTGGATGGCATCACTGACTCGATGGACGTGAGTCTGAGTGAACTCCGCGAGTTGGTGATGGACAGGGAGGCCTGGCATGCTGCAGTTCATGGGGTTGCAAAGAGTCGGACACAACTGAGCGACTGAACTGACTGAGAGTGATAATATAGATCAAAAAAGGAGTTAAGGGACTTTGCTACTGTGTCAGTAGCAGTGGTTTCGAATCTGCCTTGCAATGCCGGGGATGTGGATTCAGTTCCTGGTCAGGGAACTAAGATCCCACATTCCACAGAGCAACTGAGCCTGTGCTGCAACTAAGACCTGATGCAGCCAAATATTAAAAAAAATAATAGTTAAATGATAGTGATAGAACAAGGTAAGGGTAGAGTCTTCAGACTAGTCTTTAATCTTCGTACACAAAAACATTCCAGGAAGATTGTGGGCTTGTATATTTTTAAACAAATCAATATGCAGAACTTTGCCTTCAACAAATGCTGTTCTTAAGAATGATGTTGCTGTTGAATGTAAGAGCCGTAACTCTAAAACTCTTAGAAGAAAACTGAAGGGGAAAGCTTTATATGTTGGATTTGACAATGATCTTTTAAAGGATATGACACCAAGGGCACAGTTAGCAAAAGGAAAAATAGGCAAATTGGACTTCATTAAAATTAAAAACTTCTGTGTTCAAAGAATACTGTCAACAAGGTAAAAGGCAACTCACAAAATGGGAGAAGATACTTGCAAATCACATGCCTGGTAAGGGATTAATATTTAGAATATGTGGAAAACTCCTAAACTCAACAACAGCAACGAATAACCTGTATCAAAAAATAGGCAAAGGACTTGAATAGCCATTTCTCCCAAAGAGGATGTAAAATGGCTAATAAGTACATGAAAAGATGCTCAGCATCATTAATGATATGGGAAATGCAAATCAAAACCACAGTGAGATACCACTTCACACCCATTAGAATAGCTGTTCAGTTCAGTCGCGTCCGACTTTTGCGACCCCGTGGACTGTAACCGGACAGGCTCCTCCGTCCATGGGATTCTCCAGGCAAGAATACTGGAGTGGTTTGCCATTTCCTTCTCCAGAATGGCTGTTACTAAAATACAAAAAAACAGAGTAATAAGTGTTGGTGAGGATGTGGATGAACTGGAACTTGTATCATTCTGCTAGGGTTGCCATAACAAAATACCAGACTAGGTGGCTTAAACAATGGAAAATATTTTCCCGCAGTTTGGAGACTGACGTCTAAGATCAGGGCATGAGTAGGGTTAGGTTTTGGTGGGGCCTCTCTCCTTGACTTGCAGATGGCCCTCTCCTGGCCATGTCCTCACATTAGCTTTTCCCTGTCCTGTGCATGCATTTTTTGGTGTCTCTTCCACTGACACCAGTCCTGTTGAATTGGGGCCCCACCCTTGTGGCCTCTGTCAGCCGTAATTACCTCCTCAAAGGCCACGTCTCCAAATACAGTCACATTGGGAGTTAGGGCTTGAAGCTGTGGGGGGCACAATTCAGTCCATAACAGAACCATTTGCGCACTGTTGGTGGGAAGGTAAAATGATGTAGCTGCTGTGGAAGACAGTATGGTGGTTCCTTGAAAAATTGAAACTAGAATTGCCATATGATCCACCAGTTCTACTTGTGAGTGTATATATCTCCAGAAGAACTGATCTCAGATATTTGTATGTGCATGCTCATTGTTAACATTATCCAAAAGATGGGAGAGTCCAAATGTCCATCAGTGGATGAGTAGGTAAAATATACTGTGTGTACACAGTGGAATTATTATTCAGCCTCGAAAATAAATGAAACTCCAATAGATGGTATAATATGTATGAACATTGAAGACATTATGCCAGGTGAGAAAAGCCAGTCATGAAAGAAGAAATACTGTTTAATTCCACTAGAATTAAGAGGTACTTAGAGTAGTCAAAACTATATAGACAAAGTGGAATGGTGGTTGCCAAGGACTGGGTTAAGAGAGGAGTGGGGAGTTACTGTTTAATGGGTACGGAGTTTTGGTTTTACAAGATGAAAAAAGCTTGGATGGATGGGGATAAAAGTTGCAAAACATCATAAATGTACTTAATCCCTCTTAACTGTAAAATGGTAAACTTAAATGTATTTCACAATTTTAAGAATAATTTTTTTAAAATAGGTTTTTATTGATTCTTCATTTCCACCTCCCCTTAATGGGGGATTCTCTGGTAGCTCAGTTGGTAAAGAATCCACCTGCAATGCAGGAGACCCTGCTTTGATTCCTGGGTTGGGAATATTCCCTGGAGGAGGGAAAGGCTACCCACTCCAATATTCTGGCCTGGAGAATAACACGGACTATATAGTCCATGGGGTCGAAAAGAGTCAGACACGACTGAGTGACTTTCACTTCGCTTTCTTACTAATGCTTCTCTCATTTTACCAAAAAGTCACCTTTCCATTTGATATCTAAGTGAAATACACTACCCCAGGGAGGATCCCCTTTCGGACACCAAACAGCGTTTATGTCATCGCCCAATGAAGAATATTTGGGTTGTTCTTTCTCTTTTTTTTAAAGCTATTACGAGTAAAGTTGTTGTGAACATTTTTCTACCGGTCTTTTGTTTTCGTATATCTTAAGCAGATACTTAGAAGTTCAATTGCTGGGTCATGAGTAGTATTTCTCAGACCAGTTTCTAAATTGGTTGTACCATTTTGCCATCTTTTGAGTAGTGTATGAGTTCTGATTGCTGGAAATCCTTGTATATTTGATTTTGGAAGTCTTTTTAATTTTAGCTGTTCTAGTGGGTGTGTATCGGTGGTTTTAATCTGTTTTCTTAATGACTAATAATAGAGAGCATTTGTCAGACATGTGTTAAAAATATTTACTCCCTGTTCTGTAGTTTACCTATTCATTTTTCAGTGTGTTTTGAAGAACAGATTTTAACTTTTATATTTTCTTTATGATCAATGCTTTCTGGTTCCTTTATAGAAGTCTTTGCTGATACCATCTCAGTGGTTTTTTTTTTTGTTTGTTTGTTTTTTGTTTTTTTTTGCTTGGCCATTTGGCTTTTAACATCTTTGTTCCTCAATCAGGGATTGACCTTGGGCTAGCTACCTCAGTAAAAGTGCCAAGTCTTAACCACTGGACTGCCAGGGAATTCCCTATGTTTTCTTTTAGAAGCATTATAGTTTAGCCTCTACATTTATGTAGATCCACTTTCAATTTTAACTTTTGAATGTGGTATGATGGTAGGCAAAGCATGGTTCTGGAGAGGAAGCCTGAAAAACCACTATCACTATTGAGGAGCAGTCTTTTCAAGGCCCTGTAACTGAAATGAATACATTTAATTTTTTTTTTTTTTAAATGAGAATTTGTAGGGGATAGGGGGCAAGGGTGCTTCCAGCAGCCACTAATTCTAGCTCCAAAAGGGCACATTAAAGTTGCTGCTGTTTAAAAACTCATAGTTGGATCTTAGTTGGGTAGATGCTCCCACCAATTTCTGCCTGTCGTGACCCCTTGATGCTATAGCTGAGTGTCCTGTTTGCCCCAAAGCATTTACTTTGGAAAAATTAGAGTGCTTAAAGCAGAAACAGGCCTGCTGTAGACCACAGCTAAAAGTAATGGAATGGGACCCCCGGTTCTGTTTTGTTGGCGTTTGGAACTTAGGTCATGATTTAAGAGGGATGGCCCCGGGTTTTGATATTATGCTGCTAGAGGTCGATTTCTTGGACCTGTGCAGGATGGACTTGAATCAAAGTGTTTGCCAAGAATTTTTTATTAATCACGAATCAAAGGCAAAGGAAGCTCGAAAAGAGTCATCTGACATCATGGTTCTAACCTTAAAGGCTGCTGACCTACAATGGGGAGGCTTTCCCAAACCCACTGGTTGGTTTCCAAGAAACCCGAGTCCTTCTTTATGTTCTGGGGGAGTGTCCTTGTAAAGCTGAAAGTTAAAGGAATCCATGAGAAGAGCGTCACTGGATTGTAGTCCATAGCATAACGTGATGCTTGTTGTCTCTCAGAGAATGACCCCTGTTCAACCACTGTTCATGTGGAGTTACTTTTCACTTCAACCGTCAAAACTCTCATTTGCCTATTAACTACCACCACCAAGATCTGAACCTGCAGACAAGGCCTGCCACCTCCGCTGCCTAGATCCTACCCCCAGTAGATGCAGCACAGCAGTAAGCAGAAGGGGCCCTGTGGTGAGTAAAACTAGGCTGTAAGTCCAGGTGAACTCACGTGTCTTGCCTGAGAATGCTTGTGACATTCTAAATTTTTTTACATATGTATTGCCTTGGAAATGTCTAACTTCTCACAGTATTTTCCCTGCAACTTCTCCCTTATCTGTGAGTCTCTAGTCTGCTTTTTTAGTTTTATTAGCAGTGCCTGCCACTTTTCCCCCCAGAGTTCTGTTAGGTAAAACAGAGACAAGTAACTTACATCAGTCCTTTAGCCTCTCCCCCATACAGAACAGAACATTACTAGAACAGAAGTACATAGTTATTTACAAATCACTTTTCCCTTTGGTTTAAGAGAGGGAGCTGGGAAAGTGGGATGCCACTGCTTCAAGACAAAAACCACTGCCATGCTGCGGTGAGGGGTGGGTCAGGGATCACCCAAAACTTTCTGATTATTTTAAGGATGTCTTTTTCTTCATTGAGCATTCATTTGGTCATCGTAAAGCTTTGACTGTTTTCTAAAGGCTGGACAAAGTTGGTTCAGACTGCTTATTTTTTAATGTTTCTGTGGAGGAAGAAGGCTTTGGAATTTCATAGTGTGCTATTTTTGCTGACGTGGGTTGTGTTTTCACTCTCTTGATAGGGTACTCTGATGCAGAAAAGTTTTCAGTTTTGATCAAGTCTACTTTATCTGTTTTTTCTTTTGTTGTCATGGTAAGAGACCTTTGCCAAATCCAAGGTTATAAAAGTTTGCCTCCTTTTGGGAATTCCCTGGTGGTCCAGTGGTCAGGACTTGGCTCTTCACTGCCTGGGCCAGGGTTCAGATGAGGAACTGGTATGCCACAGGCTGTGCCGTGTGACCGAAAAAAAGTTTGCGTCTTTCGGTAGCTGGAGTGCAGGTCTTATGAGGACTTCTTAGTCATAGGTTACGTGCTCATCTTCAGAGCAATCGCTGTGGTAATAGACTACTGATTGGCCAGGCTGAATAGTGTAGGATCAGCCACGTGGACTGAGGGTAGTAAATAAACATGGTAAGGTGCTGTTTCCAAAAAGGCATATAGAATGGGTGCTGGAAAATTTAATAAATGTTTTATGAAGCATTCTTAGTACTTTGAGAGATTGATGGTGCCCTTTTAAAAATTTAAAATGTGTTTTTGTTGCTGTAAAGTAATATATAAACGTTTAAAAGTGACTTCTAAAAATATTCTTGCTGATGTGGTCCCTGATAAGTCAAACAGGAGAAAATTGGTTTAGTCTTTACTTCATGTACCTACATACTCATTTATTGTGGTTTGTTTTGTACAGGTACTGCTATAACCAGAGTTTAGTAGCAAAAGGATCTACTTTTTGGGCCCTCTTGACATAGAAAGAGATGTGGGGGGATTCTCGATCTGCTAACAGAACAGGACCTTTTCGGTAAGTCTTAAAATTTGAATATCGAAATGTCTGTTATAACAGTGTAGATACTGTATAACATTTATGGCCTACTATAAAGAGGGATATTTTCTTTGTGTAGAAATAGCTTTGATTTTTTTTTTCTGATTTTTAAAAATAGAAACTACTTAAAATTTTTCTAGTCATTTCTAGAGTGATCGTCAGAGTGAATACCTAGCATGCCAAGTATTTTGTGTATTAGCATTTTTAAAGTATTAACAAAAAATCCCCCAGTTTTTAAAAAATATTTTTTATCTTTTTTAGCAAAGTAATACGCAACTAATAAGGAAAGCTAGTAAAAATGTATATGTGTTTATAAATGAATGTGAATGTTTCATTAAGTTCAGTAATTTATGTCTAGAATCCAGAGCTCTGTCTTTCCTATGACACATTGTATTTCAGCCACCAGAAATAGTTGTGAGGAAGAAAAATTATTTACTTAATGCAGTTTCCTAAGCTGCATTACAATTTTAGGGGTTACTGGATACAAAGATAAGTGGAGAACGTGGTACCATTCATAGTTGTAAATGAATTATATTATAGATTTGTAGGGAGAATGAATTACATTCTTTCTATACAATAAAATTATATAAAATATTGAATTTATAATTCAATAAAGTGAATTATATTATCAATTTGATAAGTGGAGAAGGTGGTACCATTCATAGTTGTAAATGAATTATATCATAGATTTATAGGGAGTTAATTTTTTATAGCCAGTGTAATAAACACTGATGATGATATTTTAAAAACTTTTGCATTGTGTTTGCAGTTAATGAAATGCTATAGGAATGTGACTTACGGCTGTAGTTTGTGTATGGCAAAGAAATCTTACTTTTAAAGTTATACATTAAAAAATATTTATGCTCCAGGGAATTCCCTGGCACTCCAATGGTTAGAACTCCATGCTCTCACTGCCAAGGGGCCTGGGTTCAGTCTTTGGTTGGGGAACTAAAATCCCACAAGCCTCTGCAGCATGGCCAAAAAAAAAATTTATGCTCCAATTGAAACTTTTGTTACAAGTAAGTTTTCTTTTGGACTGGCAGTCTGCAGATCTTCCTGTGCAAATTCAACAGTTATTTTATTATTCTGAAGTTTGGGGTTCCCATGGAAAATTTAGTTAGAAAAGTAAGTGTAAAAGTAAATCCATGTAACACTTAGTAAAGCTAATTTCGTGAATAAAGGGATCTTTACTTTCTGCTTAGCAATCTTTAAAGCAGTGGTAGTGATGCTGGTTCAGAGAAGGCAGTGGCAATCCACTCAAGTACTCTTGCCTGGAAAATCTCATGGATGGAGGAGCCTGGTAGGCTGCAGTCCGTGGGATTACTAAGAGTCGGACTGAGCGACTTCACTTTCACTTTTCACTTTCATGCATTGGAGGAGGAAATGGCAACCCACTCCAGTGTTCTTGCCTGGAGAATCCCAGGGACGGGGGAGCCTGGTGGGCTGCCGTCTGTGGGGTTGCACAGAGTTGGACATGACTGAAGTGACTTAGCAGCAGTAGTGATGCTGGTTATGTTTTTCCTTTAAAAAAATTAAGGTCTGGATCAATGGTCAACAGGCTGCAGCTTGTTTTTGTTTGACTGGAACATAGCCCTGATCATTCGTTTACAAATTGTTTATAGTTGCTTTCATGTTGCAGGGGCAGAGTTGAATAGTTGTGACAGAAACTGTAAAGCCTAATGTAATTACTGTCTGACTCTTCATGGAAGAAATTTGCAGATCCCTAGTCTAGATTAGTGCGTTTGTACTTTAATGTTTAAAAATCTATTCTTTTACTTATATTTATGGATAATTATTTTCTGCATAAGGCTGTTTACACTGAGCCTTCAGAGCTAAAGAAATAACTTCAGCTCTATTGCATCACTGAAAAATTTTTTTCAGAACATTTTTTTCTTTGAATCTATTATATAAAATTGTATTTCCCCACCTTAATTTTAGTTTAAATATAGTCATTACATGCCATTTTTTAAGGTCTTTGACCAGAGAGAGGCATAGTTTATATAGCATAACTTTTGGGAGGGGACTAATTTGGGTGAAAAAAGATATTTTGCAGAAAAATGATTTTGTATTTATTTTAACAACTTGTCTTAAAAATTTGGTTGAAAATGATTTTCATAGCCACTGCTGTTTCATAACTGGTAGAACTGTTTCTTGAATAGTCTACATAAAATACAGTTCTGAGAACCCTAGTATAGTGATTACTGTAGATGTATTTGATTTCAGTTTTATCTGGTAAGGTAATCCTTAGGGTAATATTCAAAGACAGTGTTGTATGTGTTTTGGTCAGAGAACATGTAGATTTAGATAGCTCAGCACTCAGCCCATGAACGTCTGCTTAGGCTTAAGGCTTCTACAAGCTAACTATTGGGATCTGGATGATTTTAAATATGGGTGACACTAGAACTAGTGGTAGTGTCTTAATTTTAGCATTAAGTTGTATTATTTATGAAGCACATTTAAACTTGCTTCTCTTATGATGAACCCCATACACATAAATAATGTTAATATTTTTGTGTTAATGAAGCTAATGGAAGTTATGTTCTGAAAATCTATTAAATATGTATCATTCTACTGTTTGGGTTACTATTGTTAAATTTCTGTTACTCCAGGAAAGGGTTTGGCATTGCTCTTGAACTGAGTGACCCAGAAGCAGTTGTCTGTTGAGTCTTTCTATAGCAGTGTAGTCTGAGTTCAGAAGGGTCATATAATAGAACCTATATTTTCTGAGAGGAGAGAACTGAGTGGAACTTGATCTCTTAATACTTTTGTTTTGCTGCTGAATAGCAGGTAACCACTCAGATCGTTTTATGTTTTCCTTTTTTATGCCCTCCTCTCCCTTTTTCAGCTCAAGATCCTAGGTACCTAATTGCCTATTTAAATTCCCTGTCTTTTACCAAAGTCAAAACATATAAAATGGTCTGGTGCTAGGTAGTGTGAAAGATAGGGCCAGTTCTTATTTAGAACTCAGTTCTCTTGAGTTCTGTAAACTGAGAATGTGAATTTAATACTATGTTTTAAAATATATTGTATTACCATGAAAAATTAGATGAGGCATTAGAATCTAAAAAATCAGCTTCTTCATTTGGGACCTGGGGATAAAGCATGAAAGCCTAATGCTCTCTCTAGGTCCCTTTCAGCATTAAGCTTCTGGATGCTGTTGCTTGGTTTGGTCAACTTACGCATGCTGTGTGGCATGATTCATGCTGCCTTCTGAGATACCCTTGAGTAGTTAATAATAGGACCCAGGTGAGAGCACTTCTAGGTGGAGCCACTGTGGAACTGGGGTTTAGATGCAGCCAGGGGTGATGCTTAGCTGGTGAACACTAGTGTACTCCAACTAGTGGCTTACAGCCAGTGTTTTCTTCATTTTGGGCCTGCATCTGTTCTGATTGGGTGGTGTCCACTCTGTAGCTGTCAATCAGATATTTTGGAATGTTACTCTTGTTTGCACCACCAATGAGAAAGACACATCCTGAAACCTACTGTATAAAATTTACAGCGCATTGATTTTTCTGATGTATAGGAATCATCGTGTTGATCTTGGAATTCTAAGTTCCCTGGCTGTAGGAAATGGAAATTTTTGTAGAGTGTCACCATTGCTAGCTTATCTGGTGTTGCGGATTTTCCCTGTTGCAGGACTGGGTGAAAGCTTTTTCTGCAGCAGTCATGTTGAAAACCTTGTGTTGACTTTCCTCGTGTTCTGAAATGGGAACTTAAAAGTTTACTCCGCCACTTCGTCTTAAAATAGCAAAACATTGCTGTTTTCTGCAGATCTAGGACCTTGTTACAGAACTCTGCCAAAAAAAAAAAATGTTTACAGAAGAATGTGCTGTGATTAGAGAAGAATATGCTGGTGTGTAGATTTCAAACTCTCTGGACAATATGAATAACACTGTCTTTGTTTCTACAGTGGGAGCCAAGAAGAAAGGTTTGCTCCCGGGTGGAACAGGGATTATCCTCCTCCTCCCCTTAAGAGTCATGCTCAAGAGAGACACTCTGGCAACTTTCCTGGCAGAGATTCACTTCCCTTTGATTTCCAGGGGCATTCGGGGCCTCCCTTTGCAAATGTAGAGGAGCATTCTTTCAGCTATGGAGCTAGAGACGGACAGCATGGTGACTATCGAGGAGGGGAGGGCCATGGACATGATTTCAGGGGGGGAGATTTTTCATCTTCTGATTTCCAGAGCAGAGATTCATCACAGTTGGACTTCAGAGGAAGGGACATCCATTCTGGGGACCTTCGGGATAGAGAAGGGCCACCTATGGACTATCGGGGTGGAGACGGTACTTCTCTGGACTACAGAGGCAGGGAGACATCTCACATGAACTACAGAGAGAGGGAGGCTCATACTGGTGACTTTAGAGGTAGGGATGTTCCTCCTCCTGACTTCAGGGGCCGGGGCACTTATGACTTAGATTTTAGAGGGCGGGATGGAGCCCGTGCAGATTTTAGGGGAAGGGATTTATCAGATTTGGATTTCAGGGCCAGAGATCAGTCCCGTTCTGATTTTAGGAATAGAGATGTGTCTGATTTGGACTTCAGGGACAAAGACGGAACCCAGGTGGACTTTAGAGGCCGAGGTTCAGGTACTAGTGATCTAGACTTTAGGGACAGGAATACACCACATGCAGATTTCAGAGGTAGACACCGATCCAGGACTGATCAGGATTTTAGGGGCAGAGAGGGAGGACCTTGTATGGAATTTAAAGATAGGGAGATGCCCTCTGCGGATCCAGATATTTTGGATTACGTTCAGCCCTCCACACAAAACAGAGAACATTCTGGTATGAATGTGAACAAGAGAGAAGAATCTGCACATGACCATACAACGGAAAGACCTGCTTTTGGCATTCAGAAGGGAGAATTTGAGCATTCAGAAACAGGAGAAGGAGAAAAACAAGGTGTAGCCTTTGACCATGCATCTCCACCAGACTTTCAGAACAGCCAAAGTCCTCTTCAAGACCAGGACAAGTCACAGCATTCTGGAGGTGAACAACAGAGCTCGGATGCTGGTATGTTTAAAGAAGAAGGTGGTCTGGACTTTCTTGGCCGTCAGGACACTGATTACAGAAGCATGGAGTACTGTGATGTGGATCACAGAGTGCCCGGAAGCCAAATATTTGGCTATGGCCAGAGCAAGTCTTTTCCTGAGGGCAAAACTTCCCAAGATGCCCAACGGGACCTTCAGGTATGTTAATAGAGTGGACTACTGTTTTGTCTTTTAAGATTTTATTTATTTACTTATTTATTGGTTGTGCTGGGTCTTTGTTGCTGTGCGGACTTTTCTCTAATTGAGGAGAGCGGGGGGCTACTCTTTAGTTAAGGCTGTCTGGCTCTAGAGCACAGACTCAGCAGTTGTATGAATGGGCTTAGTTGCTCTGTGGCATGTGGGATCTTCCCAGATCGTGGATTGAACTCATGTCTCCTGCATTGGCAGGTGGATTCTTTACTACTGAGCCACTAGGGAAGCCCTGGATTGCTTTGTTGAGTTTTGCTTCTTCTTAAGACTTTTCTGAAGGATGAAGTATAGAGTCCATTAGTCCTGGGTCTTACTTTATACAGCCATTAAAAAGCAAGATTTGTAGTCACGAATGGAGTGTATATCTCTAGAGAAAGGGCCCTCAGTTCAGATCATATTTTTGATGTGTATCTCTTCATTATCTCGCTTGATGGTACTGATTTAAATGCCTTGGGATAATTTAGTTTGAAAGTATTTGTCTTTGGGAGTTGGTTCTCTCGTCTCTTACATAGTCAGGCCTTGTGGCTGTTTGGGGTTCATTTTCTTACTTAAAATCATTTAGAGAATATCTAGGATAAGAGAAAATACTTAGGAGGAGGCAATGTTAATGTTGCAAATATTGAAGCTAACTTAATTGACTTAAATGTTGATTTTCTGTATGTCTAATATATAATCTAATGTACATATAATCTTAGAATTATGTTTGCAGTTGGACATTGAAAACACTACTTTTAAAAATAGGTGTTACCCATCTCTATTGCAGTTTCTGTTATTTTGGACAGTAATTCTAAGACAAGCTGGTTAGATATTTGGTTAAAAAATGGATTTTGAGATTGTTAGAACTGGATGGCCATATAATTCATTATTCAAGTCAGGACACTTTCAAGAGTAAAAGAGGACACTATTTGTAATTATGCTCGGACAGTAGGTGTGGTCAAGTAGTTGTAGGAGACTTTTTTCCCAAAGGTTAAACCCTTTTTATAACTTGAAATGGAGAAGAATCAGAGCTGAGACTTTTGTACATATGGAAAATGCAGATTTCTCTGATTTTGTACTATTAAGTTATATCATCAGATGACACCCTTTGATTTTGTTCTGGAGATTGTTTATCAGTAACAGCTTTGATAAATGACATCTGGTTTTATTTATGTGCTGTTTTCTCATTCAGGAAAAGAAAATTCTAGTTTTGAAAATCTAGTTGATTTTTTTTTTCCTGTTTGTAAAAGTCCCTTTCAATGTTGTTTCTCTTCGTTTTCTGCTTTACTATTTCAAAATTCCTGCAATGAGCATGGATCTTAGAACACTTACATTGTAATGATTTGAAATAAAATTTGAGGGGAATTCCCTGGTGGTTTAGTGCTTAAGACTCTGCTTTTTAACTGCCAGGGACCGGGTTCAGTTCTTGGTTGGGGAAGTAAGATCCCATTTTTTTTTAAAAATCAAATTTTGGAATTCAGAAAAAGAGACAATTATAACTTTTTATATCTTAATATGATGCAAGTCATTTTGATTTTTTTTATCCTGAGTACCTGTATTTCATGTTGTTTCATTTTGCACATTAACATGTATTTTTTTCTGAAATAAGTTTTTTTGCTTTGGATTAAAGGATCAAGATTATAGGACTGGCCCAAATGAGGAGAAACCAAGCAAGCTTATTCGATTAAATGGGGTGCCTGAAAATGCCACAAAGGAAGAGGTAAGGCTCTTGTTCTTTTTTCTCTTTCCTTTTCCTTTCTTTTTTTTTTCGGTCAATTAAAAAATTTTAAAGACTTTTTATTTTGAGAAATTGTAGATTCACAGGAAGGTGCAAAGAAATCCTCAGGGAAATCTTGGTTATCATTCACCCAGCCTTCCCCCGCCTATAGAGCAGTAGCTAAACCAGGAATGTAGCTTTAGTGTAATCCATAGAGACCCTGGGATTTCTTTGGAAGGAATGATGCTAAAGCTGAAACTCCAATACTTTGGCCACCTCATGCGAAGAGTTGACTCATTGGAAAAGACTCTGATGCTGGGAGGGATTGGGGGCAAGAGGAGAAAGGGACGACAGAGGATGAGATGGCTGGATGGCATCACTGACTTGATGGACATGAGTCTGAGTGAACTCCGGGAGTTGGTGATGGACAGGGAGGCCTGGCATGCTGCGATTCATGGGGTTGCAAAGAGTCGGACACGACTGAGCGACTGATCTGATCTGATCTGATAGAGATCATTCATATTTCACCAGTTACTAAGTACTCACTGAGGTGAGGTTTGTTTATATATATATGACAAGTGATTGCTGTCCTCAGACCTGATAATCATCCTTGAGGGGATAATCCAAGTGGGAGGGAGGAGGGTTGGAGTGCTTACATAAAGATGCTGTTTATAGTAGTAAAAACTGGGAACTTTCTAACTCCTCAATGTTAAAGAACTTGGTAACTAAATTATGGATGACCTTAAGGAAGAATTTGGTCAGAATATACAATTACTAGAGCAAACAGAACTTTACTCTGTGTTAGGCATTGTGTGATACTTAAAAGCATTAGTTCATTTATTTATCACAACATCCTATGAAACAGGTACTCTTTATTCATTCATTCAAAAATGACGCACCTTTGTATGCCAGGCAGTGTTCTAGGCACTGAGTGATACAGTAGTGAACATTATAAAGTCACTGCTTCCATGGATAGTAAGAAGAATAAGCAGGAAAAAAAAATTCAAGCAGTGATGAATGCTCTGAGGAAAACTAAAGTAAAGGTTTAGAGCATCACTCGGGTGCAGGCGGTGTTAGATTGGGTAGGTAGGGAAGGCATCACTGAGGAAGTGACATTTGAGCCCAGGCCTGAATGCAAGTAAGAGAACAGCCCATTTGAAAATGGGGAAAAGAGCTGACCAGGCTGAGGGAGTTTAGGGACCATGGCCCTGAATAGGAATGAGCTCATTGCATGATCTTAGGTTTAGAAAATGAGACTCTGGGTGCTGAAAGGTTGCACAGCACATGAGGAGGAGAGACTTGGAATATTGGCAGTCTCATTTCAGAGCTTGAGCTCTTGAGGTTATGCTCCTCTGCCTTTTTTTTTTGTACTTGAGAATTTTTGAGTAGTTATGTTCTACTCATTGAATAGTTTTGGAATGCCTGGAGTGTACTTGGCTTAATTTGTCCTTTGTAAAGTAATCATTGCTTTAAAGTTGGTAGAATAAAAACCACTAGGGAAATATAATGTTTAGTATTTGATTATGATGTATGTCATTAGTGTGCATACCATATTCTTACAGATTCTTAACGCCTTTTGGACTCCTGATGGCATGCCTGTGAAGGACTTGCAGTTAAAGGAGTATAACACAGGTGAGTTTCATAACTTGCATGCAGCCTTGGGTTAGGAAGAGTCTGTCAGATCTCTGCATCTTGTGTTCCTCAAAATTTTTTTTAAGAAACCACAATTAAGATTTCCAGAAGCCTCCTGTTGATGCCTTCAAACAACAGCCAGCTATACCCTTAGCTGTAGTTCTTTGTGGATATTTGTCCACTCATGGGTGATGAGGATGTATGTTCCAGTACTTCTGAGTGCCTATGAGATACAAAGTGAGTGTTGTAGAATTTGTCCCCAAATATATTTTATGCAATTAAATCATTAAACTTGCTGCTGATGTTCTTCATGGTGGTGGAATGTTTCTGTTTGAGCTGGGTAAGATTTTAATTACCTTACTATACGTAAAACTTTACGTTTCGTTGCTTCAGCATGGAAGTTTCAACTTGCCAGAGAAATTGTACAAGTGAGTAGTTTCTTGAGATTTTAGTCTTTTTCGGAGGACAGAGTCCTGCACCAGCTATTTTGTTGAAATCCATGAATAGATCCAGAAGACCTTTCTTTTTGACCTCTGCTCTACAGATTAGATTTTCAGAATATCCTCCTAGTATCTTAGAGTACCTAATTTGGTCAGTTTCTTCAAACCTTATTATAGAAAAAGTAGTCAAAAGTGAAATGCCAAGCACTCAGGGTATTGGACCAGTATTTTTAGGACTACCCAATAGGAAACAAATAAAGGTAATTTTAAAGTGGTCTATTTTAAATTAAAGAAAGTAGAGCATTAGTCTTTTCACAAGTCTTAGAATCACAAGTCTCAGTAATTCATGTTAAAGAACTCTTCAAGTAAGAGCAAGCCATATTTTTGAATATATAGTTTACCTTTAAACAGTTCACCATGGAATAACATTTTTGCATTAACTAGATTACTTCTTCTGATTGGTTTTACAGAATAAAACTGTCCACAAAAATTTTGGTGCTTGAAATAATCTGGTGTTTGTGTTAAGTACAGACATTGTTTTCCTGTAATTTGACAGTGAACTCAGGAGCATTATTTCTCAGAAAGCTAATTATTTCTTTGTTTGAAATATGCCAACTCTAAATTTGTGGAAGTATGACTAAGAGTAGGTATGTTCTCAAACACAACTCTTTTTGGGATGAGGGGTATGTGTCTCATAGAGACTTTCTTGATTTACTATCAACTTTGGAAATTAAAAATAGAATTTATAGGCTGCATTTGCTTTTTGACTCACAAGGCAATAACCTCAGCTTTGATCTTATTTCATGAACTGTGCTTTCGTTAAATATTGGTATTTAGGAAAAAGATATGTTTGGTATTTAAATAACAGCAATTTTAATCCTTCATTTCTTTAGTACTCATTGACTTTCTACATGTATTGTCAGATTTATTAGCAGAGTAAAACCTACATTGATCTGTAGGGTTCACAGAGGAAGTCCTTAAATTTTCTGGCTCTGGCAGCTATTAAAATCATAATTGGCAGACCATAGACTGATACAAATGTGAAATCATTCAGGACAATAGTTTAAAAAAAATCAGTTTTCAGGAAATTCTGCCTTTTCTGGCCATTTTAATACATGAAGTGATCAGTTCAGTTCAGTCGCTCAGTCGTGTCCAACTCTTTGCGACCCCATGAATTGCAGCACGCCAGGCCTCTCTGTCCATCACCAGCTCCCAGAGTTCACTCAAACTCATGTCCATCAAGTCGGTGATGCCATCCAGCCATCTCATCCTCTATCGTCCCCTTCTCCTCCTGCCCCCAATCCTTCCCAGCATCAGAGTCTTTTCCAACGAGTTAACTTTTCGCATGAGGTGGCCAAAGTACTGGAGTTTCAGCTTCAGCATCAGTCCTTCCAAAGAACACCCAGGACTGATCTCCTTTAGAATATATGCATATATGAAAATGTTGAACGTGTTAGTTGCTCAGTCATGTCATTCTGTGCGGTTGACTCTGTGACCCCATAGACTGTAGCCTGCCAGGCTCCTCTGTTCATGGAATTCTCCAGGCAAGAGTACTGGAGTGGGTAGCCATTCCCTTCTCCAGAGGATCTTCCCGACTCAGGGATCAAACATGTCTCCTGTATTACAGGCGGATTCTTTACCTGGTCTGAACTACCACAGAAGCCATCGTATTTGTATAAGTGCACGCATACACGTGTGCGTGCGCACACACACACACACACCATATTTATAGAAGCTCACAAACACACACACACACCCACACGTATATATACTTTTTAAAATGAAAGAATTGAAAGGATTGGATTACCAGTCCCATGTTATCCGTATTGTATCACTGTATGGCAAGTAGAATGAGCTTTTAAAATTATCAGTCATGTCATGTTATTCCCCTCCCTAAAACCCTTTAACACTGTTCCATCTCAGTTGGAAGAAACTCCCAACTTCTTGTTCTGACTTAACACAGTCCTGCATGAGCCTGCCCTTGGCTTTTTGTCTGACCTCATTACTTACACTCTTTACCTTTCTTAACCATGCTCTAGCCATCCTGAGCCTTCTCTCATCCTTGACCATATGGACTTATTGCTTTGTCACAGCCTTTGCACTGCTCTTCTCTCTGATTCTCATTTTCTTTGGGGGTTTAGTTCTTGGCTTCAGTTTCAACTCTAAGAGGCCTTGAGTCACCATCCAATCTAAAATCATTCCTCAGTCATTTTATATCGTATTTTTGTAATCGTAGGAGTTATCACTTAGATATTTTTCTCAGTGCTTTTGTGTGTTTTATTCCTCTCATTGGAGAGTTAGCTTCATGACAGTAGGAGCCTTGTTTGGCTTGTTCCCTCCTGTTTCCCCAGTTCTTGACTCTCTGCCTAGCCCAGATGAGTTCCCAGTATGCATGGAATGAATAGTGCGGTGTATATGGAATAATGTATTTGGAGAGCCCCTGTGGTCTCCTTTCAAGTGAGGAGACCCCATGGCACTACAGGGTACTTTAGGTTTTACAGCAGCGCACTCTTCCTGAGTGCTGAAGAACATGTCTTGAGACAGTCAGATGTTCTGAGAACTTTAACATTTACCTGTTCAAAGAGTATGTCTGAATTTCTGTAGAAATGGTGTCTTTTATAAACAGCCATCAAGTTTTTAGGTTAGGATAACCTGCAAAGACCATGTAGGTTGGATGTTGTTCATAAGAGGGGGGTTGTGGGGTAATGTTCATCCTTGTAGTTGATGTATTGGGGAGCTAGTCTGTAACAGAGAAAAGCTTAATGCCTCTTCACTGACTCGAGTAATTATCAGCTTAATTTTTGTCTCATTTAGAACTGTGTAAGTACAGGGCCACAACTTTTATCTAAATCCGTGGGGTCAGATGAATTTATTAATTTTTCTGATTATAGAAAGATAATGTGGTCCAATAGCTTATATGTGAATTATATCCCCCAGTGGAATGTGTATAAGATAAAATATTTCTGTAGAAAATGAATATTCTCACTAAGAAGACTTAAGAAAGACTATAGAGAGACTATAGTATAGGTCAAGATGTATCGCCAAGTGACTTCACAGAAAATTTACTGAAAAACTTGACACTTAGGAGATATTTAGATTTTGGAATTTCAGATAATGGATAATGAACCTATACCTGTTGTATACATTTGAATTTTTCTATTGCCAAGTGCAGATACAATAGTAGCCCTATTAATTGTAAAATACCTTGACTTATATGATTACATTTCTCGGGAAGTATCAACAATGAAATGTCTTTTGGTGACTGGGCAAACAAACTCTGGTATATACATACTATGGAATACTACTCAGCAGTAAAAATGATACTATGCATGCAGGTATTGCATGCACAAAGCAAGATGGGTGGATCTCAGAGACATTGTGTTAAGCGAAACTGGGCTCAAAAGGCTACATACTGCAGTAAAAAGAAACAAAAGTACTGATACATGCTACAACCTGGATGACCCTTGAAAACTTGATGCTCAGTGAAAGAAGTGAGGCGCAAAAGACCACAGTATTGTCTGCTTCCATTCATATGAAATCCAGAATAGCCCTATCCATAGAGACAGAAGGTGGATTGGGTAGTTTGGTGGTTGTCAGGGGCTGGAGAAGAGGGAAATGGGGAGTGACTGCTTAATGGATATGGGATTTCCTTTTGGGGGTGATGAAAATGTTCTTCTGGAACTAGATAGTGGTGGTGGTTGCATAACATGGTGAATGTACTTAATGTCACTGAATTGTACACTTTATGTTTTGTGTATTTGATCATAATTTTAAAAAAGACTCCATACTGTATGATCCTATTTATATGACGTTCTGGAAAAGAAAAATGACAAGAATAGAAAATAGTGGTGCCAAGGTATCGGGGGAGGAGTTGACTGTAAGATGGAAGCTTGAGTGAATTGACGGGCATGATGGAACTGTTTTATATATTGATTGTAGTAGTGGTGAATCAGTGTTAAATTCACTGAAGTTGGTACTACTGTGGCTATGGTTATGTAAGAGAACATCCTTATTCAGCTCGGTGAATGCTTGACGGTAATGATTGGTCAGAGAGATCAAATAAAGTGACATCCTCTGAGTGTCAGAGAAATGAAATTAATCAACTTTTCATGAGTATTATAGGAAATGATCAGACAAGAAGTAGAGAAAAATGTGTACAAATAGACCTGACCTTTTTGTGTGTTTTCTGGAAGTCTCGTTATACCTCCATTCCAATGCATATTTTTTAAAAAAGAATATTTTCAACCTCTAAAAATGTAGTTGAGTTGTAAGAATTTGTAAATTCCCAGAGAGGAGCTGTTTTCTGTACAGGAGACCTTTGGAGGCCTTTAAGTTTGGAGATCTTGGAGGCCTTGGTTGTTTCAATTTTAGTATGGGAGAAATGTCTCTATTTCTTACTAAGAAAGGGCTGCTGTGCCTTCAGGGAGTTTTAAAATGATCTGGAGTACTTTGTTGTTGTTCAGTCGCTAAGTTGTGTCCGACTCTTTGCCTCCCCATGGACTGCAGCACAGCAGGCTTCCCTGTCTTTCACTACCTCCCAGAGTTTGCGCAATCTAATGTCCGTTGAGTCATTGGTGCCATCCAACCATCTCATCCTCTGTTGCCCGCTTCTCCTCCTGCCCTCATTTTTTAAAAATTTATTTTAATTGAAGTAATAGTGGATTTACAATGTTGTGCCAACCTGCTTTCCAGCAAAGTGACAAATGTGTAAAGTTGTACACATAGCCATTCTTTTTTTAATATTCTTTTCCATTATGGTTTATCATAGGATATTGAATATAGTCCCCTGTGCTATTCAGTAGGACCTTTGGGACCTTGTTTAGATAACATTTTAAAAAATGAATCAAATGTACCTGAGTGATGGTGACAGGGTAGGAAAATCATTGCTTAATGAGTGAAGCTTAAGCTTCATTAGGTTTTTCCTGGTAACCTTGCAATTGAATTTATGTCACATTATTTCCTGCGATTGCTTTCCTCCAAATCAAAGAAAACAACATTAGTCCTGTTATCTTTTTTTAAAAAATATAAATTTATTTATTTTAATTGGAGGCTAATTACTTTACAATAGTCCTGTTATCTTATCTCACACTTCAAGCTACAAAAATTCCTGGCAGCAATGTGTGAGGTTATGTGTGAATTGGAGGTTAAATAATATTTGTGATGTGTTTCTTCAACCTGAAAGTGTTCGTTCAGTTTGTGATGTGTTTCTTCAACCTGAAAGTATTAGTGCTAACTCTGGAAGTAATATACTGAATGAGTAGATCCTCTCAAGAAATTTTTATCAGAAATTCTGACAGATTTGACTTTAGTTTCTAAAACTATGCAGTGGTGTTATGTTGAGGGAGTCAAGTTTTCTGTTCCGTTTGTATAAGTACTTCTATATTTGTTAGAAAATTAAAAATTTTCATTTTAGCTTTCAGATCAATATCAAGTCCTAGAACATGCTCACCTGGTTTATCAGACAATAAATATGTTTGACAGTGTACAAGCAAATCTGATGAAAAGCTTTGGTAAACCTTAACTAAGAGTAGTCTCGTATTTTGCAATGGGTGCATGGAGGACAAGTGCTGCCAGTAAGTTAGCTGATTACAGTGGTATTTGCAGTTGAACTTGACATAGGGGGCAAACCTCATGTAAATTGAGAAATGGAGGTCTTAACGTATTCTGGAATGATGTCAGCAGAAAGCAGTGTATGCCTCTGTGTCGTACAGGCAGAGAGATGATGAGAGATTTTATTTTCTCCTCCCATGTGAAAGGCGTTCAGTTGTGTCCAACTCTTTGCGACCCCATGGACTATACAGCCCGTGGAATTCTCCAGGCCAGAATACTGGAGTGGGTAACCTTTCCCTTCTCCAAGAGATCTTCCCAACCTAGAGATCAAACCCAGGTCTGCTGCATTGCAGGCAGATTCTTTACCAGCTGATCCACAAGGGAAGCCCAGGAAGACTGGCGTGGGTAGACTATTGCTTCTCCAGCATATCATCCTGACCCAGGAATCGAACCAGGGTCTTCTGCATTGCAGGTGGATTCTTTACCAACTGAGCTACCAGGGAAGCCCTAACATCAATCAGTTCTGGCACTAAGTGGATAACTATAACTCAATCCAGTTCCGACACTAACTACCCAGAGTTGACATCAGACTCCAGATTTAAGGCCTCAGTTCCACAACTGTGCCTTCAGATACCAATCACAGGTTACCCATACTTCTGTTGGAGGTTCCCATAATCCAACACCCTCTTCAGGTTTGATAATTGACTAGAATGGCTCACAGGACTCAGATAAATAATTAGTTTATTATAAAGGAGCAGATGAAAACATAGATAGATACTTTGGTCTGGAAGGGTTCCAAGAGTAAGAGCCTCTGTCCCATGAAGTTGGGGTGTACCGCCCTCCTGTAATTTAGATACATTCACCAACCTGGAAGCTTTCCAAATCTTATGATTTAGAGGTTTTTAGGCAGTTCCATTATGTAGACGTTGTTGATTAACTCATTTGCCATTGGTGATTGACCCAATTACCACTCCCTTTTCCATTCCCTGGAAGTTAGGGAATGAGGCTGAAAGTTCCATGCTTCTAATGAAGTCTTGGTTTTCTATTGACCGGTTGCCATCCTGAAGCTATCTAGGAGCCCACCAAGAGTCATCTCATTAAGACAAAAGACTCATCACTCTTACACTCAGGAAATTCCCAGAGTTTTAGGAGCTCTGTGTTAGGAGACTGGAACAAAGACCAATATCTTTCTATGATACCACAGATGGAAATTCTACAGCTACCTCTGGCTGGTACCTGCTGCCTTTAGTTGGGCATTAGTTCTCTATTATAGGTCAGAGATGACCTAGGCTCGTGTTCTGGTCAGCATGAGTGTCACAGCATGCCAGTTGTCTAATAACTTCTGTAGATAACTAGTTCACTTTGGAATAGGTAAGTGGCTGGGCTAGTGTGATCTGCTGTCATCCTGAACAGCTTCCAGCTAGGAAGACATTATCTTTGTGGAGTGTTCCCAGAGCCCCTTGGGACATTGGTGAATTGTCCTTTTTGTACTAGGACCAAGGCAGTGGGGGCCATATTTTTCCTTCCCAGTCAAAATAAAAATACCTTTGTACCTGTGGGAAAATCAGATATGTTTTTAGTATACACTGGATGTCAGTGAGGAAATTTATCCCTTTAAAATTTTAGCAGCAACACAGAGGCAGCTGAAATCAACCCTGAATGTTCATTGAAGGACTGTTGCTGAAGCTTCAATATTTTGGCCACCTGATGGGAAGAGCCAACTCATTGGAAAAGACCCTGATGCTGGGAAACGATTGAAGGCAAAAGGAGAAGAGGGTGGCAGAGGATGAGATGGTTAGATAACATCACTGACTCAGTGGACATGAATTTGAGCAAACTTTGGGAGATAGTGAAGGACAGGGAAGCCTGACGTGCTGCAGTCCATGGAGTTGCAAAGAGTTGGACACAGCTTAGTGACTGAGCACCAACAGGGACAACTGTCTCATCTTTAGTCCCTAATAGTGAGTAGTGAAAGTTGCTCAGTCCTGCCCTACTGTTTGCGACCCCATGGACTGCCAGGCTCCTCTGTCCATGGAATTCTCCAGGCCAGAATACTGGAGTGGGTAGCTGTTCCTTCCACAGGGCATCTTCCCAACCAGGGATCGAACCCAGGTCTCATGCATTGCAGACGGATTTGTTACTGTCTGAGCCACCAGGGAAGCCCAAGAAAACTGGAGTGGGTAGCTTATCCCTTCTTCAGGGGATCTTCCCAACCCAGGGATTGAACCGGGGTCTCCTGCATTGCAGGCGGATTCTTTACCAGCTGAGCTACCAGGTAAGTCCCTAATAGTGCTTTGTAATAGAAGCACAGGAGTACTAACATGCATTATCTCACGCACCCCCGAAACCACCCTAGAAAAGAGTTAACCATCGTTGGTAGCTGGCATATGAGATAACCCAGGCTCAGAAAAATGTCTTGCCTGAGAGCGAATGGTGAATTAGCTATAGTTCCCTGCTTATGTACAGAACTGTAGAAATTACTTTCTTGTGTGTGCTTCGGGGATGATACTCATCACAAGTAATGCGGCATTGATGAGTACCATTGCCTGCCAGGTGAAAAGACCCTCCACAGTTAGTCTGGAATCATCTCTGCATGGGCAGTTTGCTTCAGCATTGATGCTGCTTCACTCGGGTGATCCTTTTGCCATTCCTGCCAGGTTAGAGTGTCCTTAGCTTGGAGCGGGGGTAGGTTAGAGTGTCCTAAGCTTGGGGAGGGGGGTGGTGGCAGTGGTAGTGGCATGAGCAGATCTTATTCCTATTCCTGATGGTTACTCTGTAGGTTTTTTTGTTTGTTTTGAAGTGAACAAAATTTGAACTAGATCATTGGCTCTATAAAGAGTAGTTATTGCCAGATAAAAAGAAATTCCTGGGGATCTAACATACAGGGTTGTGACTATAGTTAACTGTACCTTATTGTGTATTTGAAGGTTGCTTAAGAGTTGATCTTTTTTTAATTTATTTATTTTAATTGGAGGCTAATTACTTTACAATATAAGAGTTGATTTTTAAAGTTCCCATCACAAGAAAAAAAAAAATGTAACTATGTGTGTTGATGAATGTTGACTAAACTTACTGAAATCTTTTTGCAGTATATGCATACATCAGATCATCATGTTGTATCCCAAAAGTAATATAATGTTGTTTGTCAATTATAGTTTAAAAAAAAAGAATAGATGTTCCCTTTTTTGACTTAGGTAGCATTTTGAGATGATCTATGCTTATCTACTTGTCATAACTCCTCCATTAGACTCAGCTCTCTGAGGGCCAGGGCACGCTCCTCCTTTGTACTCACATAGTATTGTTAATGTCAGTGGAATTGAAGTGAGTTGAATAAAGGTGATAATTTTCTAAGAACTGTCAAGCTCGGCCCACAGAACCATCATCAGGATGAAGTGACCCTAAGATTGATTTTGGATTTTGAAAACTACTTGAAGATACAAACCAAAAAAAAATATCTATATATCAAAAATAACCAGTTAGTGTATATGGAAAGCTAGATAAAATACTGAACCATATGCAGTTTTCAAAAATTTAGCAAGTGATCATCAGTGCATATCTTCCTTGTTTTATGTGTTTTATTATAAACCAACAGTCCTTATATGCATGGTTGAAGGGGAGAGAATTGAAAGTGCTTTAAGATGTCAAAGTGATGGATTTCATGTGGGCCAGTTTCATTCTTCCCAGATTGTAGTTTGACATATAAATTAGATATTTTCCTAATGAAAGCTGCAGGTACATACTCAAATAAATCTGAGATTTTAACGGAGAGCAAAGTACCTGTTGGAAACATTCATGTAAGCCTTCTCTGTCACGTTACTTCCTTTGATGGGAGTTCAGACATCTGGATCAGTTTTGTTTGGCTTAGTAATGTCTCTAACCTGATAATATTTTACTTTTCTTCTAAATACCTGTATTCCCAGTAGAGTGGAATTAGGAAAGACAGACCGATAAAACTAAGTCCTCTTGAATTTCTATTAAGATTTTTCATGTTGCTTTTTATATTCATAATGCTTCATTTCCACAGAAAGAATACTCCTTGTTTACAGGGGGAAATCCCTGTGTTTTCTTTTTCCTCATAGATACCAGATAACATTTTAAAAATTTCTTTCCCCCTCTGCCTGTGTTCTTTAAAATCTTGATTCTTTTTTACATTTCATAGTTGGTATGTACATTCTGGGCTGCTTCCTAGTCAACCAGTACTCTCCTAATGGGCAATTCAACTGGACTTGTTAATGTTTAGTTGGGTTTTTCTAGATCAGTTTGAATATAGGGCTGCTTATCTCATTTGCGTAATTAAAAATCTTGGTGTATAAGTGTTACTAAAGTTGGGCCTGATTTAGACTGAGTTGTCTTGACTGGTCAAGAGCCGTGTTTGCTAGCATCACTGAGTCAACTTTTTTAGGGGCAGAGACTAAAGAAATTCTGGGTTTGGATATTACTTATCAGGGCTTTGTTTTCTGTATCTCGCTTTCCCCTAAGCACCTGTTAGCTTTTATCACAGATACTTTTTGGGGTACCAGGCAATCACATGATTAATGAAGATGGAAAGAACTGAAAATTTAATGTTACCTTTATAGATTTCTTTCCTTTGCTTTGTTCTTATCCGTCTCAGCATTGAAAAAAAAATATTAAGCATTCACATTTCTATGAGAAATATATACATTTAGGTTAGAAAATGGAGTAAGATATGCTTTTTAATAGTCATCTAAATAAGCCACAAAAACCCACCAGCCCACCAAATTTCTTCCCAACATGTGACTGAGGAGGAAAAGGTGATAGAGACTTTATTACTCTTTCTAAGTGAGAATCTGTGCTCGCTTCGGCAGCACATATACTAAGTGAGAATCTGTCTGTGGGGTTGTTAACACTGAGTTTACCATCTTGATGATTCCAGATGGTTCCTAGCAATTCTGAATGTAAGATTGGTTGGTGGTCTTCAGAACAGTCAGGTCTCCAAGTAGAGCGTCATCTTTGTCTACTAGAACTTTTCTGTGAATTGTAAAATTACATTTGTAAACTAAAGAAAAAAAAATCCCAATTATCTCATTATAACAATACAACCACTGCAAACATTTTCATGTACAGTTGTGTCACATTACATTATTTTCAGATTTGTGTATATTCACCTGTGCTTGCTCAACCCCTCTCCCTTGCCCCACACGGACCCCATCTTCCCTCTCATGGAGTGAGCATGAGAGGTGGGGGTGTGACCTGGCTGTGGCTTCAAGTGGTCTCTCCAGTTTCCTCTGAGTGTGAGCATTCACTGTTCTGGCTGTGATTCTGTCATTTAAAGTGATATGCTTTTCATACATTATGGCCCTTACACGCAAGCCAACCTCTTCATCTGGTGGCAGCCAAAAGAAAAGTGATCTCTTACGACGCTGGAGGAAAAACTGTCAGTGCTGGACTTAACCTATATTGAGAGATGGTATGTTCTTCACCTTCAGGTGTTCGAGTATATCAACAGAGCTTGGTTTTCATCTCCTATGCAGACTTTGGTCTCTAACCTCTGAGTTAGATGCAACTTCATTGTGTTTAATTCCAGTCTTTTTTTCTGTACACAGTTTATAATATATAATTGGTTTCATTTTTAAAGTTTTTAAAATACTATATTTCAACATACTAGATCAAGTATCTTACATTGTAATTTTTATAATCATCATTCACAACAGGACTTTTGGGTTTTTTGTCTTTTCAAAAGAATTTTGATAGCCATTATATTCAATTCAAGAGAGTGAATGCCTTGTAACTTGCACACTCGGGCCCACTTACAATAATGGTTCTGCCATAGACATTTCAGAATATCTGTTGTGCTCAAATTTTAGTATTTCTTAACCATAGGCATAGTCTTATCTGTGCTCAGACTTGTGGGGTCCTTTCTGTAATTGGGCTCCATAAAGTTTAGAAGTCAGGTTAACTTAATACAGTGCAGTGATTAATAGCACTCGTTTCAGTCTGGACTGCCAGGGTTTGAAACTTTGTATTGCTGCTTACCATTGAGATGATTTTGAGCAAATTACTTATTCTTTCTTTGACTACTTCCCCTTGATGGGTAAAATGAAGTTAATAATCTTTATGTTATATGATAGTCTTGTGAGGATTAACTATATATGTAAAATGTTTAGAATACAGCTTTGTACCAACAAGGGCTGAGTGTATATTACTTGGTATCATCACAGGTTTTGGCAGTTTATGAAAATCCTCTAGTACAACTATGAGTCTTGGACACACAAAATGACTTGGATCAAGATTGGGTACTTTTAAGTTTTTATTTGTTTATTTTTAAAATTTTAAGTATTAAATATTTTTTCTTCTTTCTCTTTTGACTGTACTACACTGCTTACAGAATCTTGGCTCTCTGACCTGGGATTGAACCCAGATCCTAGCAGTAAGAGTGCTGAATCTTAACCACTGGACTACCAGGAAATTCCCTAAACTAAATTTCTGTTTTTGTCTAACAGCCAAAGTTTCAGGCAGAGGAATTTGAGTGTTGGACTTGTGAATTTAATACTATATCTAAAGTACATTGTCAACGTGGAGTATCTCAGGATTGTATAGAAGCGCTATTAGATATCCCTTATGTCTCCTCTAGACTATCTTTTCCTTCCAGTGACATTATTATCAAAGTCTGTCCTTGAGCAAACTGTGAATGTTGTCATGAATCCTTTCTTTTTCTATACACAGATTCTGTGTGCTCCTCTGGGCCACTATAGTTACTTTTTTAAGAACAGAAAGGAGACTCAGGACTAGGCCAATTTGGTGTCAGTTCTCTGTGTTTTTCATTTTGGTAGCTATGAAGAGGGTTTGCTTTCCACACACGTGGATGCTCTTTTGATAATGTTCTGTTGAGGTAATCAACACACTTGAGAGAATGCTTGTTCCATGGCTGCGCCTTTCTGATTGTGGATGTGCATTTGAATGTTTACAGTAGATACTTCATGAGAAAATGCACCTTAGTTGCTTCTATTCTGCAGTGTTTCCCAAGAACATTCAGAGCCCTTTATAAAAAGCAGAGTGTTTTATGTGTGAGATGGTCACTGAATTTAATCAAGAAAGTCCACTTGAAAGGAATTACATAACAAAACAATTTCTGCTGTTTCAACAGGATATAGACAAATGCATATACTGTTTATTTTTAAAGTAGTTTCATTTATTCAAATAGTTACTAATCAGAGGAAACTGATTTTGTTATGGTAAGTTTAAATAGAGATTTTAGGAGTTCTGGTTTGTGTTGGTCAAAGCTGTAAAATACAGGTAGAAAGTCTCTGTCCATGGATGGTGGTGCTGAGATTTCTAGTAGCTTTCTTTTCTTCCTGGTTATTTCCCAGAATGCAAAGCAAGAATCAAATTGCACCATTGTAACATTTTGTAATGAACTTGAAGTATTTAACAAACCTAAAGTCACAGCTTTGCTGTCATAATAAAACATTTCAGGCTATTCATTTCTTGTGACAAGGAATCCAACCCATTTCACCAAATTTGGCCTGTTTTTAAGTTCTATTTTCTATTGCCCTAGTTTTATTGGCTTTTCTTTTCTTTTTTTTTTTTTTTTGGTGGCCTTTATTACCTTGATCCAGTGATACCAGTTTCCTATTATTATATATACTTTGTGCTCAGAATTGACCTAGGTGTCATGTGGTTTCTCTTTCCCTGAGTTTTATTTCTCATCTGAACAGATCACGTCTTTTTCTTGCTGTTCCATCTGCACAGTGTCACTCCTAAAGATGAGCTTCTTTATCCTGTGAGGCAGTGGAGGAAGTATGGAAGCCATTTGAGGAGCATTGCATTAACAGGTGTATTGTAGTCATATGGTGGCAGTATCAAGGAAATTATAGGATGGGTTAGTATTAGAGTGTATCGATTTGTAAATCCCATGACTTCCTGTTTCATGGGTCATGAGTGTCCACGATGACTATTTTCAGGAAAAAGGTGAAGAGTCTTGTAGTCTGATGGTATGTTTAATTCTTTAACATGTATTGATTACTAACAACTCCTGTCTCTCCCCAGCCTACCTGAGCTTTGTGCATAAGCACAATTTTGGACCCAGCTGTTTGTACTTATTTATGCTTTTACACCTTCTTCCTTTCATAAAGATTTTAGCTGGTTTATGACTTGAGTTGAAACAAGGAAAAAAAAAAGATGACCTGATATGGTCTGTCCCCTGCCAACCAGAAGCTTCCTGTGGTGTCCAAACAGAATAGTTGCCTCAGTCTGTCAGCACTTCAGTCTTTGAAGGTGGTTTCTGCTTGAAAAGTGGTGACTATTAGCATAGCTTTTGGATAATTGCTTCTCCTTCCTGTTTTAGGATACATTGTTTTTTTTTCCAGATACTTTCCTATTCTTGTTGACTTTGTTTTTCCAGAAGACTCAGCCTGTGGTTACAATGTTTCGGGTCCCCCTTTGAACTTTCTGTGGGATTACCCAATTCTGGGATACCCTCACCAGATCATCAGTGCTAAAGAGGGCAGAGGATCTTCTTGGTTAATAGAAAAGGCCATTTTGGAATGACTCTCTAAATCCAGAAACATCCAGACTTTTCCTTCAGTACTTTTTTTCTGTTTGGGGTAGCAGTACTTTTTTCTGCTTGGGAGGGAGGGGCCATTGGGAGGGCTTGTGTTTAAGGGGTTCGGAAACAGGGGATTTAAGTGTGTCTTTTGTGTTTTCAAGGCACTAACACCACTCCCGTCTGTATTTAAATGCTGTCCCCAGGTTACGACTATGGCTATGTCTGCGTGGAGTTTTCACTCTTGGAAGATGCCATCGGATGCATGGAGGCCAACCAGGTTGCTTTATACTTCGGTCAAATGATGCTGAAAGGATATATTTTTCATGAGTGGGGAGGGAGGGCTTCAAATGATCAAACTTTGGAAAGGTACCAGAAATCTATACTTAGAGCATTCCACATTCCAACCAAGAGAAACTTTAAAAGAGGATGAGGAAGTTTCTCTAGTAAATTTAATGGGCACAGAGTGTATTTTAGAAACGCATTCAGTTGTCATTGGATCATTTTCCAAAGACAGTAGGTGGAAAAAAATGACAGGTCTGGAGTTCTTCCCTTCAGAGTGTGACTGAGCTTGGGATCCAGATGCAAAAAAACGATCCTTGCCTGTCTGTGATCTCAAGGAACTTCCTGGCACAGGAATTTTAGGTCAGTACTTGTACCCAGACCTCAGGTGAAGACTACCGACGGCAAGTCCTGTGGCAGTCAGGTCCTGCCTGCATGTGCTACTTTTGCAAGAGGGCCGCTGGGGAGAAGAGACCAGTTGATTGTAGGGGTCTTCTGCATTCATCATTGTTCTTTACAAATTGGAGTTCCGTACTCGAGTTCCTAGCTGCATTATAGTTTGAGCTGGTGAATTGAAATCTGTACTTACCTTATGTTTGAAACACCTAGATATATTTAGCTTGCCACATAGGACTATCATCTGGGTCTTTAACTGAACCCTGCTTGATAGTTTTGGGAGGAAATATGAAATGGGTAGAATTTTTCTTGTCATATTTCCTTGGGAAAGTTGTTTTCTTTGTGATGTCTTAGTTCCTCCATCTGTGAAGTGGGAGAAAGAAGCTTAGTGATATAATTTGATTTTTACATAACCCACTGCCTGTGCTTAACACTGTGATTGCGATGTACCCAGAATCTTAAAAGAAGGCTCTGCCAGGGCATACTAGTATTGCATGAGAACTCTTCCTCTTTCATAGCCTAATGCCCCTCATCAGCTTTGTTCCATTCAGCATGGCTCATTACACTTCACTTTTTTCCTTCTTTGACCATATTCTCCCCTTATGTCAATGAGGATGACATAACTCTAAATCTTTTGGGATCAAGAAGTAATTAGAAGAAACCTGACATATCTGTTCCTGTTGTTAGTGATGTAGATACTTCTAGATCCTTAGACAATAAGTGGATTAAGGCTGTATCCCCTTGACAGAGTTCTTGTTTGATTTGTTCAGTGTCCATCATTGAGCCAGTCATTTAACAGATGCTAATTATGTGCCAGAAAATGCTACCTGCCAATATTTGGAGAGAAGAATAAAAGTTCTAGTTTGTATACTTATGGTTGATTCCATTCTAACAATCTGTGCTAATTTGAGAACCCATAAGTATTTTGTTTTTATCAGTAACTTTTAAATCCTTTACCACTGTGCTAAATACTGTGAGTGGTAGAAACAGAACTGGCAAGCCATGGCAGTTGCCATTTCTTTTGTGCCATTCTCCCAACTGTGTGTTTCTCTTAGAGGGGTGTTGCTTTTTATCATAGCTGATTAATCTGAAAAAAATAACAATATTGTGTCTTAACTGCCTCTTCCCTCTATCCCTACCCAAAATCCTATCTATCTAAAGTATCCAGCCTCCTAAAGAGTGATGTCATGTAAAACTAGGGTAGGCTTCTGTAGAAATAAGGATTATCCTTATGCTGGATTTCTGTTAGAGCCACATCTGGAAAAATGTTCATTTACATAAGCTGTATTAAGTGGGTGAGGCCTATCCTATAGACATCTCTCCCCCCACCCTTCTCACACATTCTGTGAACACTGTTAGGACTCCTAGATCCTGCATTAATGACCCTTGCCCAGTGAATGGTACACCAGAATAAAACAAGAGCAAGGCCAGAATTTTTTAAATGAAATAGATTGTTTTGATGGGTAGCCATCCTCATGCTTAGGGTACCATACATTACTCTGTGCAGGAGAACAAGTAAGAGATAGCCTCTGTCTTCTAAGAGCTTATAATCTCAGAGTAAGAAAGATGACAGAGATTATATAGTATTTATGAATTCCATAGAGGTAATGGCACCCCACTCCAGTACTTTTGCCTGGAGAATCCCATGGACGGAGGAGCCTGGTGGGCTGCAGTTCATGGGGTCGCTAGAGTTGGACATGACTGAGCGACTTCACTTTCACTTATCACTTTCATGCATTGGAGAAGGAAATGGCAACCCACTTCAGTGTTCTTGCCTGGAGAATCCCAGGGACGGGAAGCCTGGTGGGCTGCCGTCTATGGGGTCGCACAGAGGCAGACATGACTGAAGCGACACAGCAGCAGCAGCAGAGTGTCCTCTCAGACAAACTCCAAATTTCTGTCTGGTAACATTTTCAGTGTTCACTAGAGTTATTTCTTAATAAGACATTGCTATGTTCTTATCCTGTGATTATGGTTTGTGCATCTGCCCTCTGATGCCTCTCGCAACACCTACTGTCTTACTTGGGTTTCTCTTACCTTGGACGTGGGGTATCTCTTCATGGCTGCTCCAGCAAAGCACAGCTGCTGCTCCTTACCTTGGATGAGCATCGAAAAAGCAAGAGAGTTCCAGAAAAGCATCTATTTCTGCTTTATTCATTATGCCAAAGCCTTTGACTGTGTGGATCACTATAAACTGTGGAAAAATTCTGAAAGAGATGGGAATACTAGACCACCTGACCTGCCTCTTGAGAAACCTATATGCAGGTCAGGAAGCAGCAGTTAAAACTGGCCATGGAACAACAGACTGGTTCCAAATAGGAAAAGGAGTACATCAAGGCTGTATATTGTCACCCTGCTTATTTAACTTATATGCAGAGTACATCATGAGAAACGCTGGGCTGGAAGAAGCACAAGCTGGAATCAAGATTGCCGGGAGAAATATCAATAACCTCAGATATGCAGATGACACAACCCTTATGGCAGAAAGTGAAGAGAAACTAAAAAGCCTCTTGATGAAAGTGAAAGAGGAGAGTGAAAAAGTTGGCTTAAAGCTCAACATTCAGAAAACGAAGATCATGGCATCTGGTCCCATCACTTCATGGGAAATAGATAGGGAAACAGTGGAAACAGTGTCAGACTTTGTTTTTGAGGGCTCCAAAATCACTGCAGATGGTGATTGCAGCCAGGAAATTAAAAGACACTTACTCCTTGGAAGGAAAGTTATGACCAACCTAGATAGTATATTGAAAAGCAGAGCTATTACTTTGCCGACAAAGGTCCGACTAGTCAAGGCTATGGTTTTTCCAGTGATCATGTATGGATGTGAGAGCTGGACTGTGAAGAAAGCTGAGCGCTGAAGAATTGATGCTTTTGAACTGTGGTGTTGGAGAAGACTCTTGAGAGTCCCTTGGACTGCAAGGAGATCCAACCAGTCCATTCTCAAGGAGATCAGTCCTGGGTGTTCATTGGAAGGAGTGATGTTGAAGATGAAACTCCAATACTTTGGCCATCTGATGCGAAGAGTTGACTCATTGGAAAAGAGCCTGATGCTGGGAGGGATTGGGGTCAGGAGGAGAAGGGGACGACAGAGGGTGAGATGGCTGGATGGCATCACCGACTCAATGGACATGAGTTTGAGTGAACTCCGGGAGTTGGTGATGGACAAGGAGGCCTGGTGTGCTGTGATTCATGGGGTTGCAAAGAGTCGGACACGACTGAGCAACTGAACTGAACTGAACTGAACTGATGTTCTTATCCAGATGACCCCATTTCCTAGATTTTTATTCTCCCCTAGTCATGGGCAGAGGTCACCCTGCTAATACTGCCATGTAGTAGAGTCTTCTCACTGAACTGCTTAGACTTCATGATATGATCAGTATCTTTCTTTAAATAACCTTTACCACAACTCAGGGATTCCCTGATAGCTCAGTTGGTAAAGAATCCGCTTGCAATGTGGGAGACCTGGGCTTGATCCCTGGGTTGGGAATATCCCCTGGAGATGGGAAAGGCTACCTACTCCAGTATTCTGGCGTAGAGAATCCCATGGACTGTATAGTCCATGGGGTTGCAAAGAGTCAGACATGACTGAGTGACTTTCATTTTCATTTCACCATGATTCAGATGTGTACAAATCATTTTGATAAGAAAAAGAAGAGTGTAGCTTCTGTGGTCAGATGTTAATGTTACTTCCTAACTGGGTTGTCTCTTGCAAATTTCTTAATCTCCCTTGGCTTCAGTTCCCTTTGTTACTTGTACCTCAGGGGACTCTGGAGCAGAATCAATGAAATCTTGAGTTCACGAGTGCCTGCTGTGTAGCAAGTACCTTTCTGGATGCTGGAGACGCTGCAGTAAACAAGACACATATAACTTCTGTTTTAGTTATAGAAGTCAGAGCATGCACAAGTAGACAAATTTAAAATAATATATGGTAGTGCTAAATGCTATAAAGATACTGAAGCAGGGTATTAAGAGAATGCATATGAGGGCAGTTTTAGATGAAGTGGTTAGGGAAACTTCTTGAAGAATAACATGGCATTTGAGTAGTGACTCTTGGTGAATAATGTATACAGAATACTTAACCATAGTGTCTGGTATCTAGTAAGCATTTGCAACTAGACTGTCATCTCATCCTCCTCTTCTTCATGTCAAATGATTTCCAACCGTATTTTGGGGAAAAAATTTCATATATGGATATTCTTTAAGGTAATAGATGTGGATTAAGCTCCCAGTGACATAGCAGTTCAAAATCTTATGAGAGCCATAAGAATGTGGGGGAAGAAGTCCTTAGGGTTAGGAGGAAGTGTTTGTGAAAGATGTCTATTCATCTCTTCTCCTTCCTTCTGAGTTTTACTTATAGACCAAATCAGTATGGATTCTGAGTCACTATCTTCAGGGCACCTCTGAGTAGTCTGTATGTGTGCTTCTGAGGAGGTTTCTATGAGATGGTTTGGATTGAATTTTTTATAACTCTTTGCTATCTGACTCAGTGTGAAGTGTCTTATTTTTCATAGACTGATACTTACAGGTCTGGGGGAAGGGGATAAAGAAGCCTTCTGCTAGCTTGCTTTCTCAGGTATTGTTGGGTATGTGTACGTAATGAGGTTCAGGATGATGACTGAGGCTGCTCCAGCTCTTTCCCAGTGCCTTAATGGAAACGTTAAACTAACAGGATGCCCTGCAGCAATACTGAGCATGGTGGCCAAGGGGACTTATCAGGGCAGCTCTTAGCCAACAGCTGTCTGTCTAGGAAAATAACTTCCCGCAGAGTTCTGTCAACTCCTACCATCTCTGTGTAGGAGAACTGGAAAGCCAGCAAACACTGAGGAGCAGAGCATTTTATACCATCCCCCCCGGGAAAGGTATTTCTAGCAGTATCTTATGCCCTTGGCTTTCTTTATTGTTCAGGTCCCTAGGGATTGAGGGTTACTGTTACCTCCTGTGTGTGCCATTGCACTGGGACCTGGGGAGGTGAGTAAGAAGCGTTGTGGTAGAATATCTGTGTCAGTGGTTGCCCAGTTATACTTGTGCTCTCAAACCGTTGTCATTTGGTCTGCAGCATTTTATTCTCTCAGATTTGCAGGTTGATGTTGGTTGACTGTTTCTGTTCAACCAACCAGTCACTAAAATGCCCTTAACAGGGCTCTGAGAAGAAGTTATTTATGGAGTTTTTACTCAACTTTCCTAGCATCAGTGGCCTTCTTTAGCCAGAGATGACTTGGCTACATGACAGTATCAGCCTAATTTTATAAAGTGCAAGGAAAAGAATGCTGTTATCATCTAACATGAAAATTCCTTAAGACGCTGGCTTATGCTAGTACGTGGGATGAAGGCTGTAGAATACATGAAGTTTTATGAGTGTTTTTTTGTGTCAACAAACTTAAGAGAGTTTGAGCTTTTGTAGATACCAGAATAGCCAGGGTATTTCTGAAGGTATGTGAAGGAAGCCAAATCTTAAGTGGAATCTGTTCCCTGAAATGAGATGAATGGGAAAAGCTTATGTTTTGGGGGATGGGAAGACTGTTCTGAGACCATGATGGAAAAAATAAGCAAAAACCCAGTTTTTTTTTTAAATCTTCTTTAGGTTGGTAGCAATATTGTATGAAACATTTTAATACTTAAATTGTGTGCTTTCCAGGTAACAAAAAAATAAGAGTCTTTATAAATTCCTGCAAGGCTGTGATGTTGCCTAAACCCTCATGCTAAAACTATTTCACTGAAAAGACTGTGGCGTTCTGGCCAGAACTCAGCTGTATAACTTGTGGCTTGAGTCATGTCATTCTTTTGTAAATTGACAATTATTGAAGATTCTCCCTCTTTGAAGAGTTGGGGTATTCAGGAAGATCAAAAATGATTTTAAGGATTGGTGATCTGATTATGCAGTTTGGTTATCTGTCCAGTAATTTGAGTCTTGGCTGGGCACCAAGCAATATATCGTAGTAGTTAAATACATGGACTCTTCTCCATCTGACCTGCTCAGTGGGTAAATACACGGAGGCAGACTGCTTGGGGTTGTTTCCCAGCTCTGTCACCTTCTACTGTGTAACTTGGGCAAGTGGCCTAACACAACATCTCTGTGTCTTAGTGTCCTCTCATCCTTCTAGGGATTGAATGAGTTAATGCCTGTAAGGTGGTTAGAACTGAGCCTGGCATGCGTGAACATTGAGTGTTTGTTTGTTATTAACACGACAGCTTCTTATCTGACTGGAACAAGAAAGTCCTGAAGTTGCAGCAACTCCAGTCTTGGCTTCATGGCATATATGGTTAAAAAAGGATTTGGGGGCAGTGCCCAGAGGATTGTTTTTACGTTAGCAATGCTTCTTATTTAGCCTTGACTGGGACTGATTTTCAGCATACTGCTTCCAGGTCTCTCTAAGAGTTTCTACTGCCTCAATGTTCAAATCACCAGTTCTCTCGAGAGAAAGGGCAAGAAACGTACCTTCCGTGGAGCATGAAGTATAGTTAGACCACAATGGAAATCTAGCCTGTGACTTTAAAACCCTAAACTCTGATAACTAGCCCCTGGCGTTGCCATATCTCAGACTTTCTTCAATTATTGTAAAAGGTGCTCTAAATTGGATTCAATTTAGTGTTCTTGAATTTGAGAAGTAAACACTTATCATTTGGCAGTTGTAAGGGGAATTTCTAATGTATCTCCTATGATGAAGTTTATAATTATTTTTGTTATACATATTTCATGGTTCATTTCTGTGAATTGAGGTAATTTAGTTCCTGATTTGTTCTAAATTGGAAATGTGCGTGTATGTTTTAACCTTGTACTTTGACGTTGTCCTGTTTCATTCAGCTTGTAATTTTAGTTGATGTTTGACTTTTTTATAAAAATGAGATTGTGCAAAGTGCTAATTTTGGAACTTGATTGAAGACAGTTACTAAAAAAAAAGCAGAATATGTATAATTCTAATTACGTAGTTCAGGGATTACACAGAGGCACAGACTGTCTGTGGTCTTGGTTATACCTTTGGTTTATGACTTTGTAAACCTCCAGACAGCATAGTGTTAGGAGCACAGATAGGTTTAAGATTCCAGCTTCATCACTTCCTAGCTGTTTTGTTTTCCTTGTCCATAAAATGGAGGAATAATCACAGTACCTACCTCAGAGCTGTTGTGAGATTTCAACATGTAATATATGTGAAGCACCTGGTACATATTCAGTAGTACAGAGTGATTCTACAACACTGAACTGTACTTGGTTGCCTGGCTTTCTCTTGGCTGCTAATCCACCTCCTGGGACTCAGAGATGCCTAAAAAGTAGCATTGCTTTGAGTGGAAGCCAGTTCATTGACAGCCAGTTCGTGTGGTGCTGTTGTCCAGTGTCTCTGCCGTGAAACTTGGGCGTCTGGACTGAAAGTAAAAGAAGCTGGGTAGCACCTGTCATGACAGCGTCTGAGGGACAGGTGCACAGGCATGTGAGGGCAGAGGACCATGGCCATTCCAGCGTCCCACAGTGGAAAGCCTTATTTCTGAATCTAGCAATGCTGGTAGTTTTGCATAGGACTGACTCACTTAGGCTGCAGCTGGCATCAAATGTTTATTAGGTGTCTTCTTCACTCAAGTTGACCTTGGAGATTATTATGCATCTTTGTGTCTCATTCTCCACAGGGCTAAGGGTTCAGATGTTGTCATTCTACCATCTCGCTCATTTGTATGTGAGCTAGGTACATAAATATGTACCTATTTAATATGTATTACATATAATATATGCACATTTCTTGTTAAGAGTATTGATGTGACTTTGGTAGTCATGGATAAACATCCAAGTTAATAATTATCTTTAATCTTACATGGTGACATGAGTGGTGCTAATATTGTATACTGATTTTATTTTACTAGAATTTTTGACCAAATGAAATTTGTATTTTGTCTGTATAAATGCTGTTTCCAAAGCAAAATATAAAGAAGAAAAAGAAGTGTTATCATGGAAAGTAGATAATTGGTTTAGTTCGGTCACTTAGTTGTGTCCAACTCTTTGCAACACCATGAATCATCACAGCATGCCAGGCCTCCCTGTCCGTCACCAACTCCCGGAGTTCACTCAGACTCACGTCCATCGAGTTAGTGATGCCATGCAACCATCTCATCCTCTGTCGTCCCCTTCTCCTCCTGCCCCCAATCCCTCCCAGCATCAGAGTCTTTTCCAAGGAGTCAACTCTTCGCATGAGGTGGCCAAAGTACTGGAGTTTCAGCTTTAGCATTAGTCCTTTCAAAGAACACCCAGGACTGATCTCCTTTAGAATGGACTGGTTGGATCTCCTTGTAGTCCAAGGGACTCTCAAGAGTCTTCTCCAACACCACAGTTCAAAAGCATCAATTCTTTGGCGCTCAGCTTTCTTCACAGCCCAACTTTCACATCTGTACATGACCACTGGAAAAACCATAGCCTTGACTAGACAAACCTTTGTTGGCAAATTAATGTCTCTGCTTTTGAATATGCTATCTAGGTTGGTCATAACTTTCCTTCTAAGGAGTAAGTGTCTTTTAATTTCATGGCTGCAGTCACAATCTGCAGTGATTTTGGAGCCCCAAAAAATAAAGTCGGACACTGTTTCCACTGTTTCCCCATCTATTTCCCATGAAGTGATGGGACCAGATGCCATGATCTTCGTTTTCTGAATGTTGAGCTTTAAGCCAACTTTTTCACTCTCCTCTTTCACTTTCATCAAGAGGCTTTTTAGTTTCTCTTCACTTTCTGCCATAAGGGTTGTGTCATCTGCATATCTGAGGTTATTGATATTTCTCCCGGCAATCTTGATTCCAGCTTGTGCTTCTTCCAGCCCAGCGTTTCTCATGATGTACTCTGCATATAAGTTAAATAAGCAGAGTGACAATATACAGCCTTGACGTACTCCTTTTCCTATTTGGAACCAGTCTGTTGTTCCATGGCCAGTTTTAACTGCTGCTTCCTGACCTGCATATAGGTTTCTCAAGAGGCAGGTCAGGTGGTCTGGTATTCCCATCTCTTTCAGAATTTTCCACAGTTTATAGTGATCCACACAGTCAAAGGCTTTGGCATAGTGATAATTGGTTACCAGGCACTTAAAGAGGGGGAAAGCAAGAGGGAAGAGTGAGTGACTGCTAATGGGTAATGGGGTCTCTTTTTGAGGTGGTAAAATGGTTCTAGTATTAGATGGTGGTGATGGTTGACCAACCTTGTAAATATACTAAAACTCATTGAATTGTACAAGGTCCTATGAAAGAGTGAATTTTATGGCATATGAAGTTTTTTAAAAAGTCTTTAAACTTTGCTTGGAAATTAGTTCAGGCTCCCAGCCTGATAGAAATGAATCCAGGTCTAAAATAAAATACAGATTCACTTACCCCCCCCCCCCAAAAAGTAGTCTGTCAGTTTATCTTAAAGCTAGAGATTTAAAACTTTGATCTTAAAATGTATGAAGAATTTCTTTGTTAATGGTATCTACATACCATAGAAGAACATTTAAAGTCTGAAAGGTGATAGATGGAATTGGTAACAAGCCGCATTTGAAGTGGCTGTTAGGCTTGTGCACAGTAGTTGCTCAGTACAGTCAAGTGGGCTTTCTTTTTTAATATCCACACAGAAATAAAGGGAAAGGGAATTCCTTGGTGGTCCAGTGGTTAGGACTTGGCATTTTTCACTGCCGAGGATGCAGGTTCGTTCCCTGGTCCAGGAACTAAGATCCCGCAAGCCATGCAAAAAAAAAAAAACCCCAAAAGGCCATTTGGAAATTTTTTTTTTAAGGTGATATTCCTTTAACTAGATGCTTTGTAGGTACCAATGTGGATCTTTCTTGGTTTCCTGGAATTGTTAACCAAAGCTCAAAATTGAGGTGTGGGGGTAGAGAAGGCCAAATCACTGGTGAGGCTATGCCCTCCCTGTATATATATATATATCTTTCTCAGAGGCTTCCTTTTGGCAATATTGACACTGTGGCTGTCATCTTTGACCTCTAGTACCAGAAGAATACAGAGGTCCTTTTTTTTCTTTGAAGGAAAATAATTATTATTTTCGTAATTTAAGTATCATAAAATTCATCCATTTTAAATGTATAATTCAGTAATTTTTAGTAAATTTACCAAGTCATGCAACCATAATCATTAAGATTCCTATTCAGGGATACATTTAAATTAGAAATAAAATTATTTCAGGCTTAAAGATAAGTTGCAAAAATAATTCGACGAATTCCTGTGTGCTTTGTACCCAGATTCCTCAAATGTTAACATTTTACCAAATTTGAATGCAGAGATTTTTGAATGTTTCCCTGGTGGCTCAGATGGTAAAGAATCTGTCCACAATGCCAGAGACCCAGGTTCAATCCCTGGGTCGGGAAGATCCCCTGGAGAAGGGCATGGCAACCCACTCCACTGTTCTTAACTGGAGAATTCCATGAACAGAAGAGCCTGGAGGGCTACAGTCTATAGGGTTGCAAAGAGTCACAACTGAGTGATTTACACTTTTCTCTTGAAGAGGCATCACTGAATTTAACCTTCCTATCACACTCCCTAACTTGGTAGTTGAAGGTACTCTTTGGTTGGAGAGAGTAATATGTAGTTTTGGTGGGTTGAGTGGTTGCTTTGTAAGGTGATAAGGGCTTAAGATATGTTGTCTGTGCTTCCAAGAGGCTTCCCTGCTGGGCAGGACTGAGCTTGGGGTTTAGATTTGGAGGATGGGAAATAGGGCCAGATTCAAATCTTGCACTCCTGCACACTGTAAGGTTTTTGAAGGTCTTTAAAAACAAAACAAAAAGAACAAATGTTTTCCCCCATGAGAGAGCTGGCTTTTTTTTTTTTTTTTTTTTTCCAAACTCCAAGCTTTTTATTTTGTTTTGAGGTACAGCCAATTAACAATGTTGTGGTAGTTTCAGGTGAACAGCGAAGGGACTCAGCCATACACATACATGTATCCATTCTCCCCCAGACTCCCCTCCCATCCAGACTGGCACATAACATTGAACCAAGTTCCATGTGCTATACAATAGTCTTTATTGGTTATCCATTTTGAATATAGCAGTGTGTACATGACCTTCCCAAACTCCCTAACTATCCCTTCCCTTCTGGAAGCCATAAGCTAATTTTTCTAAATCTGTGAGTCAGTTTTGTAAGCAAGTTCATTTGTATCATTTCTTTTTAGATTCCACATATAAGGGATATCATATGATACTTTCCTTCTCTAACTTACTTCACTTGGTAGGAGACTCTTGTGGTCCATCCATGTTGCTGCAAATGGCATTATTTCATTCTTTTTAATGGCTGAGTAATATCCCATTACACACAATATTCCAGATGTGTGTATGTACCACCTCTTCTTTATTCATTCCTCTGTCAATGGACATGTAGGTTGCTTCTGTGTATTGCCTATTGTAAACAGGGCTGCAATGAACATTGGGGTGCATATATCCTTTCAGATTATGTTTTTCTCCAGATATATGCCCAGGAGTAGGATTGCAGGGTTATATGGTAGGAGAGCTGGCATTTGGATGCCTGATACATAAAGAGGGACTGTATGCTAGTTGGCATTAGACCAAAAAGCAGCAATTACTACTCAAATAACCAGAAAGTTGAGAATTCCTTAAACAGATTGTATTTCACTGTCATTTTTCCAGGGAAAATTTAAAATGTGAGTGCTGATTTTCATAGCTCTTGGTTATAGTGTATTAAATATTGGAAGTGTTTGGATCAACTTTTCCCTTGACTGTATTTTGAAAGGTTTCCCGGAGCCTTCTACCTGGAGCCAGCATGCCGAAGTAGTTATAGAGACTCAAAGTAAAAGATTCATATACTGTATATATTTTATTTTAATACCATTTTATTATTAATGGGACATACCATGCTATGAAAACTGTTGGTCTATCTGGAGTCACATTGGATATATCAGAAGCAACTCATTTTAGCTTTGGTTAGGGTGGCAAATACTGAGCACTTCTATGTGTACGACCCTGGACTAGGTGGTATATGCCTTTTAATGAATGAAATGGACATGTCTCCATATAGTCTAGTAGTAGGAGGCTGTTTAAGCATGTTTTATTTTCAAGACTTTTCATTTTGGAATAATCGCAGACTTTAAAGGGGGTACAAAAATAGTAGAAAGAAGACCAATACTCTTTACTCCAACATTTCATAGTGTAGTCATCAAAATCATTGTTAGCATAATGATGCTAAAGCTGAAACTCCAGTACTTTGGCCTCCTCGTGCGAAGAGTTGACTCATTGGAAAAGACTCTGATGCTGGGAGGGATTGGGGGCAGGAGGAGAAGGGGACGACAGAGGATGAGATGGCTGGATGGCATCACTGACTTGATGGACATGAGTCTGAGTGAACTCCGGGAGTTGGTGATGGACAGGGAGGCCTGGTGTGCTGTGATTCATGGGGTCACAAAGAGTCAGACACGACTGAGAGACTGAACTGAACTGAATATAAAGAACTTTTCAGATCTTGCCAGTCATCCCCTAATGTCATTTTTCTGGCTTAGGATGCAATCCAGGATCGCATGTTATATTGAGTTGTGGTATGTCCTTTTATGGGGCTTCCCTGATGGCTCAGCGGTAAAGAATCCTCCTGCAATGCAGGAGACACAGGAGACATGGGTTCGAACCCTGAGTCAGGAAGATCCCCTGGAGGAGGAATTGGCTACCTACTCCAGTATTCTTGCCTGAAAAATCCCATGGACCGAGGACCCTGGCAGGCTACAGTCTAAAGTGTTGCAAAGACTCCGACACAACTGAGCAACTTCACACGTCTCCTTTTATTCTCTGTGACAGCTCCTTAGTCTTCCTTTGCTCTCATGGCCTTGACACTTCAGAAAAGTACTGGCAGTTATTTTGTAGGACTTTTCTCAGTTTGCATTTGTCTGTTTTCTTGTGATTAAATTCAGGTTATGCATTTTCAGCAAAAATGCCCCAGGAGTGATGTGTGTCTTTCCCTATATGTCATCAGATAGCACGTGATTTTGTTCTACTAGAGATACTAAACAGACCACTTGGCTAAGGTGGTGTTTGCAGCTTTCACCACTGTAAAGTTACTATTTGAGGTATAATTAACTTACTAATTAATTGTAATTAGTAAGTATTTTGTGAGGATATACTTTGATTATATAAATATCCTGTTTCTTAGCATTCCTTTTTCACTTAATTTTAGCATCCATTAATAGTGCATGCATGTAAAGTTGCTACTGTAGATTTTGTCTAAGGGTAATTTTCTGTTTCCATCATTTCTTACACGTTTTTTAGAATTCTGCTTTTAAGGATGAACCATTCTATATCCTTTATTTTATTTATTGACCAGAACTAAAAAATATGGTGTATACACATATATGCATTTTTATATCTATCTGTGTATATATTAAAAAAAAACAAACAAACATGATTTCATCATGTTATCTTCCCCAATTCCAATCCAGTATTACAGAGTTCATTCTAGCTTTACTTCCTGGTGGCTCAGAGGTTAAAGCAATGCGGGAGACCTGCGTTTGATCTCTGGGTCGGGAAGATCCCCTGGAGAAGGAAATGGCACCCCACTCCAGTATTCTTGCCTGGAGAATCCCATGGACGGAGGAGCCTGGCGGGCCGCAGTCCACGGGGTCACAGAGTCGGACACGACTGGGCGACTTCACTTTCACGTTCACGTTTGCCAAAGTGAAAATCCTGGGTCTCATCCACAGTATATTGACTTATTTGCTCAGTCCTAGAGTATACATAAATTAGTTTCAGAATTGTTAATTCATACCCCTGTAAAAGTGGAATACCATATTTGAGTAGAGGTTTTTTTTTTGTCTTTAGCCTGAGAGTATATATCAAAATACTGTTTTCTCAAGTTAGGTTAGTTCTCCACCATCTCACCTGCTCTTCTGTGTGGTGGTTATTCATTTCACTGTACAAGAAGTAGAAAACGCAAGTTAAATGAAGAGCATTAACTTCTCCAGTAATCTCTTTATTGTTTTTTTTAAAAAAGATAAATGAGTGGATTTTTCCTTTTGAATAGACTTTGTTTTTAAAGCAGTTTTAGATTCACCCAAAAAATTGAGCACCCCACCTCCACCACTGCACCCACAGCTTTTCTCACCATCCATTGCGGTACATTTACCACAATCACTGATACATCATTATCAACTCAGAGTCCATAGTTTACATGAGGGTTCACTCTTGGTGCTGTACATTTGTGAGTTTGGATCAATTTATAATGACATGTATCAGTAATTATAGTATCATGCAGAGTTGTTTCATTGGCTTAAAAACCTGCTGTGCTCTACCTGTTCATCCTTTCCTTAATGGTTGCTAGATTACAAATCCCTTTTTTGGTCTCCAAAGTTTTTCCCAGAATGTCATGTCGTTGGGATCATACAGTATTTAACTTTTTGCACATTGGCTTCTTTCACATTGTAATATGGATTGAAGATCCCTCCATGTCTTTTTGTGGGTTGATAGCTCTTTTTTTTTAAAGCTCTGAATAATACTTTATTGGCTGAATGTACCACAGCTTGTTTATTCATTCACCCATTGAAGGACAACTTAATTGCTTCTAAGTTTTGGCAGTTATGAATAAAGCTGCTATAAAATACATCCATGTGTAGGTTTTTATATGGCATAAGTTTTCAACTCATTTGGGTAATACTAAGGAGCATAATTCCTGGATCTCATGGTAAGAGTATTTTTAGTTTTGTAAGAAACTGCCAAACTGTCTTCTACAATGGCTATAGTGTTTTGCATTCCCATTAGCAATGAATGAGAATTCTATCCTCGCCGGCATTTGGTGGTGTCAGTATTCAGGATTTTGACCATTCTAATAGCTATGTGGCTCTTTGTGTGTGTGTGCGCGCGTGTGCTCAGTCATGTCCAACTCTTTGCAACACCACAGATTATAGCCCGCCAGGATCCTATGTCCATGGGATTTTCCAGGAAAGAATACTGGAATGGGTTGCCATTTCCTCTTCCAGGGGATCAAACCTGCATCTCTGGCATCTCCTGCATTGGCAGGCGGCTTCTTTACCACTGAGCCATCTGGAAAGCCCTGTGTAGTGGTAACTCATTTTAATTTGTATTTCTCCAATGACATAGGATGTGAACATCTTTTCTTAAGTTTACTTGCCAGCTCTAAGGTTCTCCCCGACCCTCACTCCACCCCTGTTGTTCTTTACCAAGTAGAGAAGGTTCCCATCTAATTCTGCTGAGAGTTTTTATCATGAATGACTGTTAAATTTTGTAAATGCTTTTTCTGCATCTCTTGATATGACTGTATTTTTTTAAGCCTGTTATGATGGATTATGTTAATTGATTTTTCAGTTGAACCAATCTTGCACTGCATACTTATTGTAACCAGTTGGTTACAACATATAATTCTTTTGATACATTATTGAATTTTATTTGCTTGTATTTTGTTGACAGTTTTTACTTCTACATTCATGGGTGATACTGGTTCTTTCCATGTAATATCTTTGTCTAGTTTTAATAGTAGGGTGATGTCTGCTGCACAGAAGTCTTCCATGGTGGCTCAGCGGTTAAGAATCTGCCTGCAGTGTAGGAGCTGCAGGAGATGCGGATTTGATCCCTGGGTTGGGAAGATCCCCTGGAGAAGAGCATGGCAACCTACTTCAGTATTCTTGCCTGGAGAATCCCATGATCAGAGGAGCTTGGCAGGATCAGTCCATAGGGCCACAAAGAGTTGGACATGACTGAAGGGACTTAGCACAGCACACTGCTGCATAGAATGAATTAGGAAGTATTAGCTCTACTTCTGTGTTCTGGAAGAGACTATAGAAAATTAGTATAATTACCTTAGATGTTTGATAGGCTTCATTAGTGAACTCATCAGGGCCTGGTGCATTCAGTTTGGGAAGATTATTAAAGATTATAATTTCTTTAATAGATATAGGCCTATCCAGATTGTCTTTTTCACCTTGTATGAGTTTTGGCAAATTGTGTTTTTCTAGGAATTGGTCCTTTTTCATCAAGGTTATCAAATTATGGTCATGGAATTGTTCATAATATTTCTTTGTTATCCTTTTAATTTTCATGAAATCAATACTGACGGCCTCTATTTCATTTTTGATGCTAATAGTTTAGTCTGGTTAGGTATTTTTAGTCTGGTTAGGTATTTTTACATTTTAGTGATATTTTAAAAATCCCAGCTGTTGGTTGCATTGATATTTCTCTATGAATTTCCTGTTTTTAGTATTGTTGATTTCTGCGCTGATTTTTATTTCCTTTGCTTCATTTGGATTTAACTTGTTCTTTTGATAGTTTTCGAAGGTGGAAGTTGAGATTATTAAGTTTTAGATATTCATTTTTTCCTGTTATGTGCGTTCAGTGCTATAAGTTTCCTTCTGAGCACTGCTTTCTTTTCTCTGCATCCCACAAATTTCAAAAAGTTATGTTTTCAGCTTCATTTAGTTTCGAATTTAAAAAAGTTCTCTTGAGAGATTTTTCTTCTTTGACCCATTTGTTATTTAGGAATGTGTTATTTAATCTCTAAATCTTTGGAGATTTTACAGCTGTCTTTCTGTTATTGATTTCTAGTTTTATTCTGTTGTGATCTTAGAACATACATTGTATGATTTCTGTTTTAAAAGTGTTAAGGTGTTTTTTTTTGTTTGTTTGTTTTGTTTTTTTTTTTTTTTGCTCAGAATGCTGTCTATATTAGTGAATAATAGTCTATAATCATTGAATAGATTATTACTGTTATTTTGATGTGTGCCCTTCTGAATTTTCCGTGCACATGTCGTCTATAACCTTTGTATTTACAAAGTAGGATTATCTTGTTGTTTAGTTGCTAAGTTGTGACCCCATAGACTGTAGTCTGCCAGGCTCCTCTGTCCATGCAACTTCCCAGGCAAGAATACTGGAGTGGGTTGCCATTCCTTCTGTAGGATAATCTTGAGCACTTGATTTTATAACATTTTCACTTCAAATATTGTGGACCTACTTCCTTGCCATTAAATACATTTTTCGCACATCAATTTAATGACTATAATGCTCCATAGTATAGGTTACCATGATTTAACTAGTTCTTCATTTGATATTTTGAGATTGCTTCTTTATTTTATTAAGGAATGCTATGATGAATGTTCTTGTGGCTAAATAGTCACACATCCTTAATTACTTCTTTAAGTTAATTCCCCCAAGTAGACTTGCCAGATTAAGAGGTTAGCATATTTTATGACTTAATAAATGCAGCCAAATTGCCACCCAGAAATTTCCCCATTTATTTATTTATTTTTTTTACCAACAGTATTTGAGAGTACCTGTCTTTCCCATGTCCCAGTAGGTGCAAAGTGTTAATAACAAAATATTTGTATTGAGTAGTGGTACATGAATATTTGTTATTGTATTATCTACTTTTCTATGTGTTTGGAATATTTCATAATTTTTTAGATACGTTACCAGTGTAGCAAATAAGGGAATGATTTAATTTTGTCTTAGGTTTTAGTGAAATAGAATGTTCTTATATTTGATTACTACTTTTTTCTTTTGTAAATTGTTGGTTCCTGATACATACATAGTGGGTAGAAGTAGAAAAGCAACAGGACACCTTATTCACCCTGTCTAGTCTTAAGGTGAATAAGGAGAAGAAAATGGCAACCCACTCCAGTATGCTTGCCTGGAAAATCCTATGGACCAAGGGCCTGGTAGGCTGCAGTCCATTGGGTCGCAAAGAGTCAGACACGACTGAGTGACTAACACACAGTCTTAAGGTAGATGTATATGGGATATCTATTAGAATTTTTGAAATGCTGAAAACAAGTATACTACCTGAATATGACCTGGTGTTTCCCAAGAATTATCTCTCAGAAAAGAGAATCGCCCCTCCCCCCCCCCCTTTTTTTTAAAGAAAGCAAAGAAATTTAACACAGTTTCAGTGATTATTCCAGGATTATAATCTCAAAAATAAAATATCAAATACCATTTTTATTAAAACAAGTATTCAAATTCATGTACAGGACCAATGAAAGAATTGATTATTTTAGTTTCATGACAAAAAGTACTCCTGGCTTAGGATAAACTTCCCCACAATAACATTATTCACAGATCAGAATGTGGTATATCTTCTTAAAATTTGTTTAATTGACATATAGTTGATTTGCAGTGTTGTGTTTGTCAGTTTCTGCTGTACAGCAAAGTGATTCTGTTATATATACATTTTCATATTATTTGCCATTATGGTGTATTGAATAGAGTTCCCTGTGCTGTTCAGTAGGACCTTGTTGTTTATCCGTTCAATATGTAAGAATTTGCATCTGCTAACCTCATACTCTCAGTCCATCCTCCCCCAACTCCTGCAGCCACAAGTCTGCTCTCTATGTGTGTGAGTCTATTTTTGTTGCATAGATAAGTTCATTTGTGTCATAAATGAACATTTATGTACAGATTTTTGTATAAACAAATTTCAGTTCTCTTGGGTATATGTCTAGGAGTGGAAATGCTAGAGCATTTTGTTGTTGTTGTTTTTCAAGAGCTTTCTCCTAATGGATTAGGCTCCATATTGGAGTGGTGTGGTATTGAAAACACAGAATATTCACAGTTCCAATGACCAGGTTTCAGTTCTTAGATACCTTGGGCATTCACACTGCCATTTTGAATTTTCCCTTGGACTGTGGATTGTTTTTTGTGTTTTAAGCACTTGCTGCCTTGGACATGGATCAGCCTTTGTTACTTGGTTTTGAGCATATCCAGAAATTGCAGTTGAACAGTCAGGTTTCTTCTTTTCATTCCTTACAGGTTCTCCTGCTCAGAGTCAACTTTTTTTTTTCTTTAATAATTCCTGAGGTATCTTAGTTTAAAGATATAGAGTAAAGGTGTTTTTCTTTCTTCTTCTTTAACTTGATTCTTGTGCACTGTGAATCCAGAGCAATGCATGAATTCACTATGAACTGGAAGGCAGCTCATAGAAACATTTGAGCTTATTCCTATCATATTTCTAAGCTTAGCTGGACCTCTCTAAGGTCAGAGAACATGAGTCTGGGTGCCTTGCCTAGGAAAGTGCCTCTTGTGTCTCTTGAGTACTTGGGATGAATGGGACTCTGTGTTGTCAGGCATGTGCTTAGGTAATTTCAAGATAGTACTGAGCTCGGAATCAAGATTGTTGGGAGAAATATCAGTAACCTCAGATTTGCAGATGATACCACGCTTATGGCAGAAAACAAAGAGGAACTAAAGAGCCTTTTCATGAAGGTGAAAGAGGAGAGTGAAAAAGCTGGCTTAAAACCCAGCATTCAAAAAACTAAGATTGTGGCATCCAGTCCCATCATTTCATGGCAAATAGATGGGGAAACAATGGAAACAGTGACAGACTTTATTTTCTTGGGCTCCAAAATCACTGCAGAGGGTGACTGCAGCCATGAAATTAAAAGACGCTTGCTCCTTGGAAGAAAAGCCATGACCAACCTAGACAGCATATTAAAAAGCAGAGACATGACTTTGCCAACAAAGGTCCATCTAGTCAAAGCTTTGGTTTTTCCAATATATGGATGTGAGAGTTGGACCATAAAGAAGGCTGAGCACTGAAAAATTGATGCTCTTGAACTGTGTTGGAGAAGACTCTTGAAAGTCCCTTGGACTGCAAGGAGATCATACCAGTCAATCCTAAAGGAAATCAGTCCTGAATGTTCATTGGAAGGACTGATGCTGAAGCTGAAGCTCCAGTACTTTGGCTACCTCATGCAAAGAACTGGCTCATTGGAAAAGACCCTGATGCTGGGAAAGATTGAAGGCAGGAGGAGAAGGGGACGGCAGAGGATGAGATGATTGGATGACATCACCGACTTGATGGACATGAATTTGAGCAGGCTCCGGAAGTTGGTGACAGGCAGGGAAGCCTGGTGTGCTGCAGTCCATGGGGTCGCAGTTGGACACAACTTAATGACTGAACTGAACTGGCAGCGTATAATGTGCTAAATATTTGTTTCTGTATGGTAATGCACACTGAAAGTGGGGTTTCTGACTATTCCTTCTTCATAAGCCTTTAGTGATCTTTCTGCACAGTTAGAGGGCTCTTATCCTCCCAACGTGAGTAGCCTCTTGACCTGCCAGATTCTGGTACTTCTGTTAGGTTTCTACCCTATTATGTTTGGTAGCAGATAGTAATATAGTATTGTTCTAATAGCGGTCACCACATCTTGTTTGTCATACTCCAGGAAGTAGTGAAAGGAAGAGCTTGGAAAGTGCAAAGTAGGTTGTCAAGGGCCTTACATTTAGTCTTTAAAAACACAAGGGAACCACAGGAATGACACTATAGGGAAACTCTTGTAATAGAATATAGACTTGACTAGAGGGGAGAAACCGCAGAGTAAAAAGTCTGTTAGAATCTGAAGCAGAAATTGAGATGTGAGGAGATGATGGCTTCCACTAGGGGGTGGGAGCAGGTATGTAATGAAAATGTCAGGCTTGAAAGAAGACTTTAAGGTTTGGTAACACTGGATATTGGACAGAGGAACAAGATAGAGCAGATTTAGAGGCCTCTCAGAGGTTAGAAGAACAGTAGTAGCTTGAACAGAAAGTAAACATCTGTAAAAGGAAGGCATTGGGAAGGGAGAGGTGCAGATGCTTGTTGAGTGTGAAGTTGACAGCAGGATCTCTAGGTTACTGACGGAGATTCAGTACTGGTGCCTGGCAGAACATAAACATGTGGTTTTTTTCATTGTTACTTTTTATATCTTTTGTTCCACTATTTAACTAGTTTTCACCTTTTTTTAAAGTCTTAGTCTTTGGGGCAGAATAATACCTCCCTCTGCCTATCACCAATAATCTCCAAAAGCATCTAGGTAAGTTAGGATTAGATTTGGTGAGTGACAAAACTCACCAAAAAACTCGCTCACAAAACTAGAATTAACTATGGCTTAAATTGAGAAGATTTATTTCTCTTTAACATAAACAAAATCCAAGCCATCCAGGTGTTCTTAGGGTGGTATGATCGTCAAGGATTCGGGCTCTTTTCATCGTGTAACCCTGTCATCCTCAATGTGTGGCTGCGACCTGATTGTCCAAGGTGGCACCTTGGGTGTTGGCCATCACTTTGACTTGCCGACCAGTGGTAAAGACGAAAGGATGAAAATGGACATTCCTTTAAGAATGAATGCTTCCTGAACTCTGCAAGTACTATTTCTGCTTATGTCCAGTTTATTCGAATTTAGTTACAGCTTTACTTAACTGCAGGGAGATTGGGAAAATTCTTTGTCTAGGCAGCCGTGTACCCAGTTAAAAATCAAGGATTTGCTTCCAAGAAAAAGGAAGCAAATAGTCATTGGGAGACTACTCTGATTCTCGTAGTTTTCCAGGCTAAGAACCAGATTCCAAATTCATTTAGGTCATGTATGAAACCTATTTTTTCAAACTTTATCCTAATAATTAAAAAATTATGAATAATAAAATACTACTAATAAAATAATTATCCCAATAATAAAATTATCCTAATAATAAAAATACTAAACAATAATAAAATATATAAATAAAATATTAAAATGTACATTTCTGTTTTTGTATGGTTTAAAATGTCACATAGACTGAGGACTAGTAGCTAAATAGACACTGTGGAATAGACAGTGTTGATATTAGTGTCTAAATAGTAGCTAAATAGACACTAAATACTAGCTAAACAAACACTAAATAGACACATAGTAGCTAAATAGGCACTGTGGCATAGACTGTTGATATTCGTGTCTAATATTTGAATTCAGAAGCTAGAGAAGTTAGAGCATGATAAAGACCATATTTTAACTAGGCGTCTTTGGGTATAGCCTTTCTGTATGAGTTGTTCTATGACTTATTGTTTGTAAACTGTACGATTTAGAGAGGGCAGAAATAGAATGCTCCTTCCCTGAAGGCACTAGCATTTCTGCCAGGCTCATGTTATCTATATCTATGTATAGATAGATAGATATGCCTTGATCCTACTTATTGCTGGCTCTCTCACATAAGTGTGGTTTATCAGTTTCTCCTCTATGGGTAACATCCAGCTTTGTCCATTGTATGTGCTGCTCACAGTGCATTTTATATGTGGTGGACTGTGTCAGACAGTTGACCTCTTAGCATAAACTTTCTTACTCCATTTGTCTCTCTTCACTTCTGGCAATAATAAAAAACACTTTCCAGTGTGTTTTTCTCCTGATAAGAATTTCAGGTCAAGATATATGCTCCTTATTTGTTTAAAACAATACTTGTTTGTTGTTCTCGTGTTTTGAAAAATTATCATAAAAAAAATCTGTATGAGAGCATTGCTAGATTTTATTCAGTACTGAACCCCCCATATTTCATCTGCTGTGAGGAAATAGCTGCTCTTGAATAATGAAAATATAGCCTGTTCTGGCTATAGATTCTGGGGGATGAGGAGGCAGTAGGAAAAAGGTTAAAGGCATTTTTAATCTGTAAAACTCTAGAACTCTTCCCACAAGAAGAAATAATCTCAGTATACTGAACTGAAATATTTTGGAGAGGAGCCAGCTGTGTTGTAATGTTGACTACCTTCCTAAACTTCAAACTGGTGTGCATTGCCTTTTGACAGGACAAAACACAAAGTTGGAACTATCCTAAAAAATCTAGACGTGCCTGCTCTTCTGTGTGCTGGAAACTTCAGGATGCTTCCTGACACTGCTCAAACCTCTCCCCTTTTTAATATGTTTTTCCCCCAGTTTTTCTTAAAAAGAGAAATTTTTATTTATATGATCACTTATCTTGGTTATTCTGGTGATCATCAAATAAAAGGGATACCTTTTAATATACTAGATGGTGTATCCTTCAGATCAGATCAGATCAGTCGCTCAGTCGTGTCCGACTCTTTGCGAACCCGTGAACCACAGCACACCAGGCCTCCCTGTCCATCACCAACTCCCAGAGTGCACTGAGACTCACGTCCATCGAGTCAGTGATGCCATCCAGCCATCTCATCCTCTGTCGTCCCCTTCTCCTCTTGCCCCCAATCCCTCCCAGCATCAGAGTCTTTTCCAATGAGTCAACTCTTCGCATGAGGTGGCCAAAGTACTGGAGTTTCAGCTTTAGCATCATTCCTTCCAGAGAAATCCTAGGGCTGATCTCCTTCAGAATGGACTGGTTGGATCTCCTTGCAGTCCAAGGGACTCCAAAGAGTCTTCTCCAACACCACGGTTCAAAAGCATCAATTCTTCAGCGCTCAGCCTTCTTCACAGTCCAACTCTCACATCCATACATGACCACAGGAAAAACCATAGCCTTGACTAGACGGACCTTTGTTGGCAGAGTAATGTCTCTGCTTTTGAATATGCTATCTATGTTGGTCATAACTTTCCTTCCAAGGAGTAAGCGTCTTTTAATTTCATGGCTGCAGTCACCATCTGTAGTGATTTTGGAGCCCCCCAAAATAAACTCTGACACTGTTTCCACTGTTTCCCCATCTATTTCCCATGAAGTGATGGGACCAGATGCCATGATCTTCGTTTTCTGAATGTTGAGCTTTAAGCCAACTTTTTCACTCTCCACTTTCACTTCCATCAAGAGGTTTTTTAGTTTCTCTTCACTTGCTGCCATAAGGGTAGTGTCATCTGCATATCTGAGGTTATTGATATTTCTCCCGGCAATCTTGATTCCAGCTTGTGTTTCTTCCAGTCCAGCGTTTCTCATGATGTACTCTGCATAGAAGTTAAATAAGCAGGGTGACAATATACAGCCTTGGCGTTCTCCTTTTCCTATTTGGAACCAGTCTGTTGTTCCATGTCCAGTTCTAACTGTTGCTTCCAGACCTGCATACAGATTTCTCAAGAGGCAGGTCAGGTGGTCTGATATTCCCATCTCTTTCAGAATTTTCCACAGTTTATTGTGATCCACACAGTCAAAGGCTTTGGCATAGTCAATAAAGCAGAAATAGATGCTTTTCTGGAACTCTCTTGCTTTTTCCATGATCCAGCAGATGTTGGCAATTTGATCTCTGGTTCCTCTGCCTTTTCTAAAACCAGCTTGAACATCAGGAAGTTCGCGGTTCACATATTGCTGAAGCCTGGCTTGGAGAATTTTGAGCATTACTTTACTAGCATGTAAGTTGAGTGCAATTGTGCAGTAGTTTGAACGTTCTTTGTCATTGCCTTTCTTTGGGATTGGAATGAAAACTGACCTTTTCCAGTCCTGTGGCCACTGCTGAGTTTTCCAAATTTGCTGGCATATTGAGTGCAGCACTTTCACAGCATCATCTTTCAGGATTTGGAATAGCTCAACTGGAATTCCATCACCTCCACTAGCTTTGTTTGTAGTGATGCTTTCTAAGGCCCACTTGACTTCACATTCCAGGATGTCTGGCTCTAGGTCAGTGATCACACCATCGTGATTATCTGGGTCGTGAAGATCTTTTTTTACAGTTCTTCTGTGTATTCTTGCCATCTCTTCTTAATATCTTCTGCTTCTGTTAGGTCCATACCATTTCTGTCCTTTATCGAGCCCATCTTTGCATGAAGTGTTCCTTTGGTATCTCTGATTTTCTTGAAGAGATCCCTAGTCTTTCCCATTCTGTTGTTTTCCTCTATTTCTTTGCATTGATCGCTGAAGAAGGCTTTCTTATCTCTTCTTGCTATTCTTTGGAACTCTGCATTCAGATGTTTATATCTTTCCTTTTCTCCTTTGCTTTTTGCTTCTCTTCTTTTCACAGCTATTTGTAAGGCTTCCCCAGGCAGCCATTTTGCTTTTTTGCATTTCTTTTCCATGGGGATGGTCTTGATCCCTGTCTCCTGTACAATGTCACGAACCTCATTCCATAGTTCATCAGGCACTCTTATCTATCAAATCTAGGCCCTTAAATCTATTTCTAAGGTATATCCTTAGGTCTTGAGAGTATTTCAAGCCATCTAAAGGTTAAGTGTGTGTTAGATTTCTAAAGCATACAGGTTTGAGCAGGAGGGTTTCTTGATGGCTGGAGGCTGTTCCTTTGTAGCACTTGATAGTACCTCTAGCTGGGATAGTGTTAGAGACTTCCTGGCTTTGTCTCCTCCCAGGCTCCTGGATTTCTGCCCTGTGCAGAGATCATTCATTCCTTTATCCTCTAGACGTATCTGCTGTGGTAGCAGCCATGATATTACAGCTCAGCAGATGTTGCTTCCTCAGTATGGACCAATTTAACATGGGCACGTCTTCCATGTGAAAAGCCATCCCTTATTATTAGGGGCTGAAGTTTGATAATTCTGTGTTATTTGTGTGTGAGAAGGAATAAATCTAAAAGAGTGAAGGATCCTGTCCCAGTGAACCTTCTCTGACTTGAAGCTTGCATTGTTGGTCTTGTTGCTTCTGTCAGTGTGGCACTGGGTCTGTGGCTTATTGACTAAGAAATAAAGAATGGTGGGTGGTTGCTTCCCTGCAGTTGAACAGTGTTCAGAAATCTGGCAGGTTTGTATTTTATTCATCTTTTCAAGATCCTGTTTCTGCAGAAAGTATGTCAACTGGGTTTTCTGAAATGTCTGAGCCCAGGACATTGAAGCCAGAGAGGCTAATAGAGACTGCTTTTGAGAGAGCTAAGGTTCTTGGGTGGGAGGTAGGAGATAAAGAGCCAGGAGAAATAATCTCTTTTCATTGGTGAGGCCGGAAGAATAGCTGCTGCTGATTCTTTGGGGGACGCCTGGGGAACATTGTACGGCTTTTGTGGTGGGCTTAGCTGTGTGGCCTGTGCAGTGTCTTAGGACTTTTATCTATTCTCTTGGCTGTTCCTGCTACCTCCAGTTGTCAGCTCTGAAAGAAAAAGAAATGAGAGAAATGGTTTGAATGTTATTCAGCAAACAAAATAAGCTTGATGTTTTCCACAGTGATTTTAGAAACTTCCTTTTTCTTCCCCTACAGTGACTCTGTTTAGAGACCTAGACAACGAAGCTTGAGTATGTGTCGAATTTAAGGTCCTCTTTTCCCAGAAGAAAAGAGCCCAGGGGAACTAGAACAGTAGTTATCTCGGAATATGAAAGAAGAAAATGGAGGTTATGGAAGCCTGAATTCTGAAAGGAATTCTGAGCATCAGTAAGCTATGTTCGAACCTGATATCCTCTTCCACAGAGATCTAGGTCATATCTTTATTTGGAAATTAATAATTGATTAACCAGGAAATCTTAACTGAGGTCTTTATAAATATTGGCTGAAATGTTGTTGTAAACCATGCAAAATTATAACAAACTGAAAGTTTCAAAAATGATTTGCATCTTAGTGGTTCGTAGTTGTTGATTATTCTCAGTACTGTTAGCTGGAGCTTGTAAATCGTTTCTTTGTGGTGAAGGAATTTGCTGAGTGCCCCATCTGCCTGGCAGTGACAAGCCTCATCTTCTAACAAGGAAAGAAAAGACTTTGGCTGTCTTGATCATTTAATTTGTTTGATTTTTCATTTATTTGTTTGTTTATACTTTGCCTCTTTGTTTTTGCCTCAGATGACTTAGAATGGGAGAGTCTCATATATTCCCTGGTAGACGAGTTGATTTCTTCCTAAGTCTTCCTGGAGCCAAGTATGACATCATCTCCAAAACTGCAGATCACTGATTTTCTTTGACAATGACAGAGGCATTCTCTGGAGGAACTGGGATCTCACTTTAAAATCCACAGAAGAATGGCAGGGAGTGGTGGTGGAGTGGGCGGTTTATATTCACAGCACCAAATGCCTGTGCTGGGACCTGTGTTGTGTTCCTGGAGCAGAGTTCATCTTGAGACCTTACTTCCACTGAGGCTGAGCCTGGTCGAGGGGCTCAGTGAAACACAGTCCAGCCATATGGCTTCAGAGAACACAAATAAGGTTTTAGTTTTAGCGTGATACAAATTGTTTCCTTTTAGGAAATGACAGATAAATTAGTCAGGTAGTAAAATAGTGTTATTAAGGAGCATTTTAGAAAACGTTTGTTGTGCTTTCGTCTGGACAAGAAAAGGTATCAAGATAAGTCGCTGCTCAGAGGGCATTGTCTCCTTGCTCCTCAGTGTTATTTAGACCCTCAAGTTCGATTCTGTTTCTAGCAGAGTTCTCTTCAGGACCTCACCTCATGCTCGCTCAGGGGGCAAGTCGGCTCCTGTCAGGTGAAAGGCCATTCTAAGCAGAAGGTACCCGGGAGTCAGTGGACCAAGCTAAGGTTGTCACAAAGCATTCTGTATAGTTTCATCAGGATTCTTGGCCTCTCCTTCCTTCCTCTCCTTTCCTCTTTCTGCCTCGTTTTGGTTTTGGCCTTTGAGAATACTTAGTTTTACGAGATGTTTGAGCTGTTACATATCCTTGTACCGGAAAGAATGAGTCTAGGTGGTTTGCAAAAGATTTCTATAAAAAGCTTCCCTTTTATGCTGGGGGGAATGACATATGAGCAGCCCTCCACATGCACAGGTCTGCATCCGTAGACAGAGGGCCAGCTCTGCTACACCATTTGTGCCAGACTGCAGCATCCTTGGATTGTAGTATCTGTGGAGTTCCAGAACCAGTCACCAATGGTTATCAAGAGATGACTGTACATCTGTGTTAAGCCTGTTATTTTTTTCCTCCTGATTTATTATTTCTGCAGATCCATTTGATTGTTGTTATTGAAATTCTTTGTAGAGTACCAGTTAGCAGCCATCTTTGTCTTAGACACAGCGCCTAAAGTAATCATAGGTGCTTTAAGCACATTAAGAATACCTTGAGCAGGCCAGTTTGGAGGACCGGCAACACTATCAGGATCTTTGTGACAGTTTCTCTAAAAATTCCTATGGTGCCATTGCCTGTGAATTTCTTTAGACACTAGCTTATGCACTTTTTCATTAGAAGCCACCTCGGTGGTGTGGCAAGTGTTAAGAGTTAGCTGACACTCTGGAAGTTTAAAAACAAAGAAAAGCAAGATGGTGAAAAGAAAACCTGCTGTTTGGTCCCATGTATATTGCTAACTAGCTCTATAATTCTGAATAGGCTGCTCTGTATCTCAGTCATACTTTCCCATGTGGAAATAGATTTTATATATCCCCTATTTGCAAGGATCGATCAAGATGACATTCGTGAAGAATGCCTTTGTAAACTATAATTGCTTTGTGAATAAAGATTACTATCTCTGATAGTACCAGTTTTCAACCACCAGTAACCTGATTCTCCCATCCTGTGCTTGGAAGAAGGATAAATCTACAAAGAGGGCTTGCTGATTTTTCAGTGTAAGTTGTATTCACAAGGCTCACATACTTTCCCCCTGCCTTTGATCCTGCCTGTCTCTCTCCGTTCTTGAATGGGATGACTTGTTATGTCACACAGCAGCCGTATTCTCAGTACAAAGTAGAACTGTGACTGTGCTTGGGGGAGATCTTCAACAAAGACGCAGAGCTGCTGCCAGAAATGTTCTTTCATTTCCATTTTCTCCTATACCTCCTAGTACCTTAAGAATCCTTGGGTTTGGTTATAAATCAGCTAAAACTTAAGGTAGAGTCTCAATTCTCTGACCTAGGTTCTTTTCACAGGTCACAAAATGGAGTTATCAAGTTTCCAAAAGCAGCAGATGAAAAGGGAAATGGAACTGTGCATATTGAATTTAGCAGCCCTCAGGCACAGACTATGGTACTCTCCAGTGTCCCTGAGGTGGAGAGCAAGGACTCGGTTTGCAGTTCAAAAGTTTGATTGTCTCTCAGTCCTTGCAGCTTCACATTAAGATATACTTAGGAACGCATCTGTATGACTTTGTCAAGTGAGGGCTTTCAGCTTAGGAGGATTCAAGTAGGTTTTAATCTAATTTAAGCCTAATCTCCAATGACTGAGAAAGGGCGTGGGTATCTTTGGTTTTACTTTCAAATATATGGTGGTACATCTTTAGAAGCCAGATGTGGTTAATCAGACTTGCAGTCTTCATGGGGTTGCTTCAGGAGCCTTAATAAACAACCCACTAATTCCAATGATAAATAAAATTTCTAGTGTGTGAATGAAGATGGTAGGTATTAGACAATGAAATATGGACAACCAAACAATGATGAAATCATCCTACCCAGCTCCCCACAGGTTGTTTCCCTAGGAGACACTGGCAGATCTTGACTATGAAACCTGAAGAAAAGACTTGACAGGCCTGGGGGGAGTACAGCATATGTCACGCCTGTGTTTGGTATATCTGAGCAGCTGATGTATGATAGCAACTGGGGAATCAGATCATAAGTCAACCATTTGAGTTTGTTTTGTGTCTGTTTATTCTTACTCAAACAGTTGGCTGTTTTTCAACAGTGATGGCTTTCACAACCATTTTGTATTCCTTAGCAGTGGTCTCTGGTAGCCTTATATCTAGCCATGTGCAGGTGGAAAAGAAAGGGCCATCTTAGTTGTAGATAAAGGACCCTGAGAAATAAGAGATGGTGCATGGGGAATTCCCTGGTGGTCCAGTGGTTAGAACTCTGTGCTTCCATTCCAGTGGGCACAGGTTTAATCCCTGGCTGGGGAACTAGGATCCTATAAGCTCTGCAGTGCAGGAAAAAAAAAAAAAAAAATCATACATGGCCTTTTTAACATGAGTTGAAGATGATCTCCAATTGATCCTCTATGAGTACTCCTAGCAGGGGAAGTTCCCTACCCTTGGCAGAAAGTCCTCAGAGGCTCCTGGAACATCCATCCATATTTGTTATCTGAGAAGTAGAATGTGCTCCTTGCCTTAGGAATTCCTGAATCTACTGATGCCTCCAAGTGGTGAAATCAGAGTTTGCAACTGACTGCGATTCACAGTAGTGCCTTGTTCTGATGGCACTGTTCACTGTTCAAATAGCATCCCACATATTTTATGGACGGGTATACAGATGTGCACTATGACAGCAGAACCTTCCTCCAGAGCTACTGTGTGCTGAGCACTCCAGTCTTCCAGGCATAGTTGGATGCATTCAAGTCTTTTTTTTTTCATTCCATAAATGCTTATAAAGTTCCTTTTCTGTACTAAGCAGTGGGCTGACTACTGATAATAAAAGACCAGCAAGATTTAGCTTGGTTGATCAGATATGGTCCAGCAATTGAAAACTAACACTAAAGGCTGTCATAAAAATATAGGTTCTGACAGGCAGTGACCCTGCCCTTATGAAAGCTTAAGTCTTTCAATAAATTGAAATGGGGTATGAAATATTAACCCCTGACAAGCAAGTGAGAAATACACTTATTAAGCCTAACTATATCCCATGCTAAGCACTTGCAGTGAATTAATCCATCTTCATAACCACCTTATAAGGTATACATACTGTTAGTCCTACTTTACAAATAGAGGAAACTGAAGCTCAGAGAAGTTAAGGACCTTGCTGAAGGTCATGGAGTGGAGGCAGGATACAAATTTAGGGAACTTGACTGAGAGTCCATACTCTTAAATGACTTAAATGACATACTGCCTCTGGATGGAAGGATACCATCTTGACCAACCTCCTATATGATAGGGCTTGGCAGAGTGATAATCCCCTGACCCTCCCTGTCTGCACAGCTGTCTCTCTTTCCTATATTGGCTTCTTGGGCAGCTTACCTAACCCTCAGAGTGAGCAGGAGTTGCCAAATGTAGCCTATAGCCACTTACCTACAGCCCTAGAAGTTAATCTGACTCTGCCTTTGAGGAGCTAGGTAACCTTGCCTCTCTGAGCATGTTTCCTCACCTGTGAAGTGGAGAGAATGATCATGGGATCATTTAGGGGTTAAAGAAGATAACAACACACTTAATCTTTGGCTCTGAGTAAGCACTTCAAGTTGGTTAGCAAATTTTTGTTATCATCATCCTCTGGTCTTAAGAGCAAACCACAAAACAGTTTCTCAGAGACCAGGTTCTAAGACCTAGGTAGGCGGGCAGGTTTTTGGTTTTTTTTTTTTTTTTTTTTTTGGTTTTGACAAGACAATAATTTTATTCTGTGTATTTCTCTTGACTCTTTTGGTGTGAAAAGCAGAGAGGTAAAGCATTATTTGACAGATGTATGGATTCAAGCAAGAAACTGAGGTCCAATTGCAAAGAAATGCCTTGTATAACTCAGAGCCCTGTCTGAGGAGACACAGAGGACCCTAGAGGGCGGAGAATGAACACAGCGCAGGGGCTAGTTCCAGAGTCGCATCCTCGGTTAGTTCACTTGCAAGTGTGGGTGAGGGTCCCTTGTCATTAGGCAGAGATTTTTCCCCCCTCTGCTCTAACACCTATCTGCTGTCTAGTGTTTATTATTAAACAAAATTTATTTCATTTTTCTTGGTGTGAAAGAATTCGTGTCTTGTCCAAAATGCAGAGGCAAAGGAGCTCTGTAACTGCAGGCTTGTTGAACCCCTTTTCCCCACCTGTTCCTGTGCCAGACTTTCCCAAAGTGTTCACTTGCCAACGGTTGCTCTCACTTCTCACGGCCAGCTCACTCCGAAGGCTCCAAGCCCGGTGACGCTGCCGCCGCCGCCGCCACCACCAGCAGCCACTCAGTTTCCTGCTCTAAGGATGTGACCTGCCGTGAAGCTTTCACAGTCCTCTTTCCTTCCTGTCTTCAGTGTTGTATCTCTTTCTTTTGGTGCTTTTGCCACGCAGCAGTATTGCCAAAAAAAAAAAAAAAGTTTTCAGGCACCAAAGTGAAGAGCCCTTACTACCTTACCACAGGGATTTGAGTTAGCTATGGCAAAGAAGGAGATTGAGAGGGCTCCTGTGCCTCTGTGCTGAGAAGGAAGGAGTTTGCTTCTTGATAGTGTGTTAGCTCCCTAGCCAGGTGGGGGACTTGCTGGGATTATATGACCTTTGGAGGATAGACCGGGCCTAACCTGCCCAAAGACAGCGCCCCCCAACCCACAGGAGCCAAGGCTGAAGACTGATCTCACCTTCTCCCACTCCCTTCCCTAAGCTTAAGCTTGCTCTGCCAGCAGACACTGCCCCAAGACTGTGGCTTATAACAGCCATTTCCTTTTGTCCATGAATAAGCTCACTCTTTGTAAAATGTTTCAGCTTGGGGGACTGGAAAGGCTCTCTTGTGCCTTCCTGTCTCTTCATTTCTCCAAGGGTTAATGTTGATGGCTCTGTCTTTGTCTTCACAGGGAACTCTAATGATCCATGACAAAGAGGTCACGCTCGAGTATGTACCAAGCCTGGATTTTTGGTACTGCAAATGGGTGAGTGCCCAGAATTCCTCTCTTTAGAAGTAAGGATCCAGCGTCATAGTTCCTCCATGTTTCCAGGAATGCTGCCTGGTGTATTATACATTGCCAAGGGCAAAGTTCTTTCTTGGTTCACTTCAAATGAACTGAAGGTCAGGGCAAAGTCATCCCAGCTACTGCCTGTGGCCATAGAGGATTCAAGGCCTGTAGATGGAGACCTTTTCCCAGGGACATATGCCATGTTTTTGTTGGTTTTGAACTGAGGGAAACACAGTCCCTTGATTTAAAGCCTACCCTCAGTTTCCTTTCCTGGGAGTGGTTAAAGAGGATTTACTAATATTTCGAAAACTCTATATACAGAGGCTGGATCTATGAGAGGTATACATTTTTTTTGGATATTCAGGGGTTTCCAAGGATATAGAACTTCAGGTAACATAGTATTTGTCCTCTGTTTAACTTCATATTCTTCTTGAATGGTATATTTAAAGATTTTAGGCTGTACTCTTTTTAGATGTCCAGTTTGATTGCAAATGAGTGTGAACATACATTTTATCATTTTTCATTGCGCTATTAGTTTCAAAAGTAAGTTTGAAAAGTCTATACAGTTTCTGAACCAAGATTCACTAAAAGTATTGTACAACTTGATAAAATTAAGTAATGGCTTTAGCTTGACATTTTGAAATACAATTTGAATAGATACAGTTGTCATTAACCAAAGCATTCATAGTTCATGGATATCTACCATAAGCTGTCAATTTAGAAAGACATTTAATTATTTTTTAAATGGTGATGAACTAAACATAACATTAGTTTGCTGTTTTAACCATTTTAAAGCATGTAATTCAGTAGCCTTCAGTACTTTCACAGTGAAGTGCAATCACCAACACTAATCCAAAAACTTTTTCTTCACCCTGAAGGAAACCCCATATCTATTAAACAGTCATTCCCCATTCCCCTTTCATTGAGTTTCTGGAAACCACTATTCTGTTTGTATCTTTGTGAGTGTGCCTATTCTGAACATTGCACGTAAGTAGAACCATGTAGTATGTGACTTTTGTCTGCCTTCTTTCACATACCATGTTTTCAGGGTTCATCTGTGTTAGAGCGTGTATCAGTATTTCATTTATCTTTATGGCTGAATAATAAATGGATATGCCATGTTTTGTTTATTCATCAGGCAGTGGACATTTGCATTGTTTCCATTTCTTGGCTATTGACAATAAGAATACCATGAATATTCAGGTTTAAGTTTTTGTTTGAAAACCTATTTTCAGTTCTTTTGGTTTTATGCCCAAGAGTAGAATTGTTGGGTCATATCGTACTTTCGTGTTTTAACTCTTTCAGGAGCTACTAAACTTTTTTCCACAGAAAGTAACTGCACAGTTTACATTCGCATCAACAGTGTCCTAAGGGTTCCAGTTTTTCCACATCCTTGCCAACATTTGTTATTTTCTTGCCCCCCAAAGCCCCCCACCCCCGCTTTTTTTCTGGTAGTAGCCGTCAAACTATTTAACAACCACTAGTGGATGTGATCCACACAGTCGAAGGCTTTGCATAGTCAATAAAGCAGAAATAGATGTTTTTCTGGAACTCTCTTGCTTTTTCCATGATCCAGCGGATGTTGGCAATTTGATCTCTGGTTCCTCTCTGCCTTTTCGAAAACCAGCTTGAACATATGGAAATTCATGGTTCACGTATTGCTGAAGCCTGGCTTGGAGAATTTTGAGCATTACTTTACTAGCGTGAGAGATGAGTGCAATTGTGCGGTAGTTTGAGCATTCTTTGGCATTGCCTTTCTTAGGGATTGGAATGAAAATGGACCTTTTCCAGTCCTGTGGCCACTGCTGAGTTTTCCAAATTTGCTGGCATATTGAATATAGCACTTTCACAGCATCATCTTTCAGGATTTGGAATAGCTCAACTGGAATTCCATCACCTCCACTAGCTTTGTTCATAGTGATGCTTTCTAAGGCCTACTTGACTTCACATTCCAGGATGTCTGGCTCTAGGTCAGTGATCACACCATCGTGATTATCTGGGTCGTGAAGATCTTTTTTTACAGTTCTTCTGTGTATTCTTGCCATCTCTTCTTAATATCTTCTGCTTCTTTTAGGTACATACCATTTCTGTCCTTTATTGAGCCCATCTTTGCATGAAATATTCCCTTGGTATTTCTAATTTTCTTGAAGAGATCTTCCTCTATTTCTTTGCATTGATCGCTGAAGAAGGCTTTCTTATCTCTTCTTGCTATTCTTTGGAACTCTGCATTCAGATGCTTATATCTTTCCTTTTTGCCTTCGCTTTTCGCTTCTCTTCTTTTCACAGCTATTTGTAAGGCCTCCCCAGACAGCCATTTTGCTTTTTTGCATTTCTTTTCTATGGGGATGGTCTTGAACCCTGTCTCCTGTACAATGTCACGAACCTCTGTCCCTAGTTCATCAGGCTAGTTCAGACTAAATCTATCAGATCTAGTCCCTCAAATCTATTTTTCACTTCCAGTGTATAATCATAAGGGATTTTATTTAGGTCATACCTGAATGGTCTAGTGCTCTTGATGAAAGTGAAAGAGGAGAGTGAAAAAGTTGGCTTAAAGCTCAACATTCAGAAAACGAAGATCATGGCATCTGGTCCCCTCACTTCATGGCAAATAGACGGGGAAACAGTGGAAACAGTGTCAGACTTTATTTTTTTGGGCTCCAAAATCACTACAGATGGTGATTGCAGCCACAAAATTAAAAGACGCTTACTCCTTGGAAGGAAAGTTATGACCAACCTAGATAGCATATTCAAAAGCAGAGACATTACTTTGCCAACAAAGGTCCATCTAGTCAAGGCTATGGTTTTTCCAGTGATCATGTATGGATGTGAGAGTTGGACTGTGAAGAAAGCTGAGCGCCGAAGAATTGATGCTTTTGAACTGTGGTGTTGGAGAAGACTCTTCAGAGTCCCTTGGACTGCCAGGAGATCCAACCAGTCCATCCTAAAGGAGATCAGTCCTGGGTGTTCATTGGAAGGACTGATGCCGAAGCTGAAACTCCAATACTTTGGCCACCTGATGCGAAGAGTTGACTCATTGGAAAAGACTCTAATGCTGGGAGGGATTGGGGGCAGGAGGAGAAGGGGATGACAGAGGATGAGATGGCTAGATGGCATCACTGACTTGATGGACATGAGTTTGGGTGAACTCCGGGAGTTGGTGATGGACAGGGAGGCCTGGCATGCTGCAATGCATGGGGTCGCAAAGAATCAGACACAACTGAGCGACTGAACTGAAGAGAGTGGGTGTGAAATAGTATTTCATCTTCATGATTGTGATGCTGATTTGCAGTTCCCTAATGATTAGTGATGTTGAGCATCTTTTCTTGTGTTTGTTGCCACTTGTGTATCTTTTTTGGAAAAATGCGTATTCAGGTCTTCTGCTCATTTTTATGTAGGTTGTTTGTCTTTAAGTTGTAAGAGTTCTTCTTGGCAATTCCCTGGTGGTCCAGTGGTTAGGACTCAGCACTTTCACTGTGGTGACCCAAATTCAGCCCCTGGTCAGGGAACTTAGGAGCCATAAACTGTGCAGTGTGGGCCCTGCCCCCGCCAAAAAAAGGTTGTAAGAGTTCTTTATATATTCTGGATGTTAATCCTTTATCAAGTATGGTGGTTTAGGTCACTAAGTTGTGCCTAACTCTTGTGACCCCATTGACTATAGCCCACCAGGCTCCTCTGTCCTTGGGATTCTCCAGGCAAGAATAATGGAGTGGGTTGCCATTTCCTTCTCCAGGGGATCTTCCCCACCCAGGAATTGAACCCGGGTCAGATAGGGGATTTGCAAATATTTTCTACCATTCTGTGTGTTGTTACTGTGTGTTACTTTCTTGATAGTATCTTTTGATATACAGAGTTTTAATTTTGATAAAATCCATTTCATCTATTTTTTTTTCTTCTGTTTCTTGCCCTTTGGTATCATGAAAGTATTGCTTAAATCCAAGTCTTGAAGACGTATCCTTATGTTTTCTTCTAAGAATTTGATAGTTTTGGCTTTTAAATATATTTGGACCTTTGATCTATTTTGAGTTAATTTTTGTTCAGGATATGAGGTAAGGGTCCATCTTCTTTGGAATGTGGATATTCGGTTTTCCATGAACCATTTATTGAATTAACTGTTATTTCCCCATTGAATAGTTCTGGTGCTCTTGTTGGAAATAATTTGCCCATAGATGTCTAGATTTAGTTATATAGACTCTCAGTTTTATTCTGTTGTCTGTTCTCATGCCAGTACCACTTGTTTTGATTATTGCAGCTCTGTAGTAAGTTTTGGCAGTTGCAAAGTGTGAGTCCTTCAGTTTTGTTCTTTTTCATTGTCTTGGCTACTCAGTGTCTCTTTACACTTTCCTATAAATTTGAAGATCATCTTTTCCATTTCTGCAAAAAAGGCCATTAGAATTTTGAGAACATTTTGCGTTTATGTAGTGATTGTCTCTACATCTTGGAATTATGAGTGATTTTCCCCCATCTCTTTCCACTATGAGCTATAATGCACATGTATTGTTTATTTTATAATCAGAGCTGGAGGGAACTAGCATTAAAGAGAAATTTTAGAACTCTGTTTTCTGTTAACCAGCAAAAAAAAAATATGTTGGTATCTGATGTCAGAATTATACAACTGTTACCAAGGATGTTGCTTGAAAGAGCAGAATGGCTTGGTTAGATTGTTCCCTAAAATATCAGGCCACTCCTTTAGCTATTTCAGGGGTATTTTGTAATTTCTGTGCTTCTCTGGAAGGGTTGAACTGCCGGTCCTGCATATAGGATCTTTGGCCTGATGTGAAATGCACTGACTTCTAAAAAAAAATTCATAGCAGTAGTAGTCATAATAGCCAGGAAGTGGAAACAGCCTTAATGCCCATCAGCCGACAAATGGATAAACTAAATGTAGTATAACCATACAATGGAATACTATTTGGCAATAAAAAGGAATGAAATACTGATCAGTGCTGTAGCATGAATGAACTTAAAAATACTATGCCAGACACAAAAGATCAATTCTGTGGGGCTGAAGGTAAGAATGGAAGATGACTGCACTAGGTTTTTCTTTGGGGGATGAAGAAAATGTTCTGAAGTTAAATTTTGGTGATGATCTTACTATAGATGTACTAGAAATCCTTGAATTGAACACTTAAAACTGATCAGTTTTATGGTGTCTTAACTATAGCTACCTAGGTTAGGATCATAACTCCCCCACTTAAAGCTCTGCTGTGCAGTCTTCCCACGGTATCTATAGGGGGTAGATTCCCCTATATTTTGGTATCAAAATCCACAGATGCTCGAGTCCCTTTTATAAAATGATTTTGTATTTGCATATAACCTAGGCACATTCCCTCATATATTTTAAATCATCTCTAGATTACGTATAGTAGATAAATCAGTGTAAATGCTCTGTAACACTTTTAACGTCCTCAGAACAGCTAGCAGAGGTGCTACCTCTGGATCTTCCTCTTCCTTCCTTGCCCTTTTTAAAATCAATGTTTGAGAAAGGAATTGATCACTGAATTCTTCTCAGTTCCAGCCAAGCCTGAATCGGGCCATCATAACCAGTTCAGGATCAGATTTTTGGGTGCAGGCTGAGTAGTCACAGCTTTAGGACAGAATCTCCTATAAACCACTTAATAGTCCAGTTTCCTTAGTTAAGTTTACTTCCGGGAGAAATCTTTGTCCAGAGCAAAGGCATTTGGGCTGCTCAAAGATCCAGCTAGATACTCTGTTAGAGGCAGCTCTCAGACAGCAGCCCACCAGATTCTGTGCCAGCTCTGATGAGTAGAGGATATCAGAATGGTTAGGTTTTACAGGAATCTGGGATATGGCTTATTTCTTTCATTTTTGGCAGTTGTCAACTGTGTTAGATATATATATAAGGTTAAAATATATATGTATATATTTTTGGTCAAATTGAATTATTTACTTTCCCCATGCAGTGTAAAGCCAGCACTGGTGGACACCGATCTTCATGTTCATTCTGCAAGTGCCCAAGGGAAGGTGAGTGGTGGTAGAGGCGAAGGTGGTAGTTATTATTTTGTACACTGAACATGACAAATTTCCTGCTTTCCTTGGCTTTAAAGACTGATCACCACTAAATACAAGTTCATCTGTAAAACTCGTAAAAGTGCAATGTGATAACTAACTTTGTGTGACCTGTTAGTAAATAGTTTTGGGTCTCAGAGTTCTGCCAAGGGCAGGAGATGGATTATGGGCTACTTAGCTTGGGCAGCTGACCAGAGGTCAGCAGTGTTGTTACTTAGACTATTGTTATAGTTTAAGGATACTAGGTTGAGGGACAGTCTGCATGGCATTCATCCATGTGACCCCTCCACTCCCACTTCTTTGAAGTTATTGGGGACAATTTGCTATTGTTATTGCTTTCTCATTTACGTTATAAACATTTGAGGGTCTTAACACAAACACATCCTTAAAGTAACAGTAAAAGTATAAACAAGACAAAATCAGGATTGAGGGTATGTGTTATTTTTATAGTGATAAACCTACCAGCTTCTCAGTGACTTGATTTTAAAGTTAATTTCTCCTGAGAACCTCTAGGTAAACAGCCTTAAGAGTCTGTCAAAGGCATCTATAACAGTAGTCCTATAACGATGACTGTTATGTGCCTCTTGCTGATATTATCCTGTAAGGAAAGCTAGTACCTGACAGTAAAATACAGTTCAGTGCTGGGATCCTGGTAGTCTTCTAAAAGATTTGTTTGTTCCAAGGTTAGACTTTAGTGTGCCTCCAAGGAATTTTTTAGCTCGCTTTTGGCCTGTAGTGGAGATTCTGCTCTCAAGTGAGGGCTATGAAGCAGGTGTTCTGAAAATCTTTGCGGGGAGGCTGTATATGCTCTAGAGACCAAACTGGCACGTGGGAAGGTGAGTAAATAACTTTCCTATAGACAGTTGGGAGATTTTTAGCTTGCTATATTAACTCCAGTTATGCAAAATTGTGTTTTCCCTCCAGAAAGTCATTTTTTTCAGTCTGTTCTAACAAATGAATAAATGGGTTATAGAAACCCTTGAGCACCATACCACTAAGATGGTTGAAACAGCTTTAAGCTAGAAACATACATGGCAGGCATTCACTAGTCGCCTGTCACCACTGTTAAGTAATCTCTACACTGCTCCCACAGAATGTCTCTTTGAGCCACATGACTTCCCTTAAGAATGAATTAACTGTTTTAAAAAAAAAAAATGCCCCCAATTAACTGGACACATTATCCTGATATAGAAAGAGATTTGAAATGAATCATTTATATTTTGAAGGATGTTTACCTGTTATAGTTATTGGCATGTAAATGAGCCTTGTACAGATAGGTCTCTTCTTACTTTCGCAGGAGACTAGGGTGTCTAGTCTTACAGAATTTGAGCAGCTATTTTAGTACCGTAACACTGGAAAAAGAAAGACTCCTAGGCATAACACATTTGACGTAAATGTTTCTAGCAAACTCCTAGAAAGACCATATGTTTAATAATTTTGTCCTCAAATCTGTTCTTATCAGTGGTTATAATAGTAAAGTCCAGGGTCTCATGAAAGATTTAAATGTTGGGGAAGTGATAAAAAACTCACTCATAAGATTAAATTTTTTAAATAGTTTCTTCTGTAAACTATTCTATTTACTGTCTTGTTAGCCTTTCTGCTTAAAGTTTGTCAGAGGACTTTTTGGTAGGTTTGTTTTTTTCTTTTTACTTTTAAAAATATTCCAGGGAATTCTCTGGTGGACCAGCAGCTAAGACTCGGCACTTTTACTGTCATGGTCCAGGTTCAGTCCCTGGGTAGGGAACTAAGATCCTGCAAGCCATATAGCTTGCAGGATATAAGCCAGTTCCCTGGCAGTATAGTGGTTAAGACTCTGAGCTTCCACTGCCAGGGGCACAGGTTCAATCCCTGGTCAGGGAAATAAGATCCCACATGTTGCTCACTGTGGCCAAAAAAAAACAAAAATAAAAACATTCTAGTGCGAGTATTTGTTGGCAAGTAAGGAGGAACCATAAGAGTAGTGTTTGGGGGATTAAAACCTGTTGGAGATTCTCTTTCTATTTCTGTTCATCTAATGACAGAAGCCAAGCAAGAATTAGTAACCTACCCTCAGCCTCAGAAAACATCCATACCAGCACTATCAGAAAAACAAGCCAGCCAACCCTCAAGGTCAGCTGATAAGGAATCTGAACCCAAGAAGAGGGAAGAAGGACAAGAACCACGCTTGGGACATCAAAAGAGAGAATCAGAAAGGTATCTGCCTCCTCGAAGGGAAGGGCTCACCTTCCGAAGAGACCGAGAGAAGGAGCCATGGTCTGGGGAGACACGCCAGGATGGGGAAAGCAAAAGTAAGTGGTTTGTCAGGGCATATACCAGTCTGTGACCACCATGCTTGGGGCATAGATGACTTGTACTGTGACTTCCTACACCCTAGTAAAACAGCTCAACCTGATTGTAGACGCTATTGTTTTTTGCAGGCCTCGCTGACAAAATCTATATCCTCCAACTAGCAAGTTGCTATTCAAATGCAGCAAGGCATAACTTTAGATTTCTAAGTATTGTGAAGAAAAGTGTGAAGTATTTGACTAGCATTCTGTTATAGAATCACCCTTGGTAAAGCAGGGTAACGTCTGCAGTATAAAAAAAAAAATACACTCAAACTCTGAAGACTTCAAAATTGTAAACCTTTCTCTCTTTGCTTTCTCCTCTCCCATTTGTGCTTGGTTTGTTCAGCAATTATGCTAAAACGCATCTATCGTTCCACTCCACCTGAGGTGATAGTGGAAGTGCTGGAGCCCTATGTCCGCCTTACTACTGCCAACATCCGTATCATCAAGAACAGAACAGGGCACATGGGCCACACCTATGGCTTTATTGACCTGGACTCCCACGCAGTGAGTTGCAGTTGTCCATCACCCCCGTCCCCCAGGCCCCTCACCCTACCCTTTCACCCCAGGATGGCCTAGGAACAACTGACTATGGAAACCTCAAGAAAGTTTGAAGGACTTGATCCTTAAAATTGTCATGTGCCACTTGGTACCATAACCCCTGTTATTGTTTCCTTTGGCTCATTCAAGTGAAGTGACTGCCCTAGAAAGTTGGAACTTTACAGGTCCATCTCTTGTCTGGTGGCATTTCAGTTTCCAGTTAAAATAAAGTGACAACTTAGTCACTTGGAAAATCTGAGTACTGAACCTTGTCAAGATTTTGTTGAATTTTCTAATTAAATCATTTTGACCAATCACAGTTTTATGTTTGATGGTAACAGAACATTTGCCCTTTTTCCTCAAAGTGTTGCTTTAATAGATTCTTGTGCCTTGAATTTCTAGTTGTGGGATCCTTTTCCATGTAAGTAATGTGAAGGTAGCAATGAAAATTATATTTTGCACTCAAAAAATCACAAGAGACTTCGTAAACTGGATCTGATGCAGTGACAGTTGCAGACTAAAAGAAGAGGATTTGAACTTTTGAAATTGATACTAAGAACTGATGGCTACACTGACCATTATTCTGATCAACGCTTCATTAAGGGTTGCTTATTTTTGCCAGTGTGCTCTTAGTATTATAATTATGACCAGAACATAATGTTTAATAAAGTTGTGGGTTTGTTTTTTTTTTTGAGAGAAGGAAAATCCATGTTCAGTTTTCTTTCATAGGACATGTCCTTTTCTCTCTTTGGGTTCAGATGAGTCTTTGTTTCCCCAGGAAGCTCTTCGAGTAGTGAAGATCTTGCAGAACCTTGATCCACCATTTAGCATTGCTGGGAAAATGGTAGCTGTAAACCTGGCCACTGGAAAACGAAGGTAAAGCAGAGGGATAGGGCTCCTTTGTGTTACCCCACTCAGATGTTTGGGAGGCAGCTCTTACCTCTGACTGGAGATACAGATGGTAAAGCATGCTTTCCCAGTGTGAGTTGCTTCAGATTCACATGTATATTTTCTTTTTCTATAGCTTGCCTTGTTCTTTCTCTAGATTTTTTTTTTTTTTTTTTCCTTTTAAATAGTAGTACTGAGTACTTATTTTTTTCCCCTTGGGCCCCAGGTGATGGTACAACCTTGTATGTGCAAAAAAAATTGCAATATATCCTTGCTCCCTGGAATCCTACGAAAATGCTGTCTTGACTTTGTTCATACCCCCATAGTGCTGGGAAATCTTATTCTTCTTTACTCCTTCATTTATCTTGACCCAGAAGTGGTAACTGGGAAGTGGCAGCATCAGAGAGGCAGGCTTACAGGGAGGGGGCAGCTCTGTTCTGGTACCCTCAACTCAATTGCTGTTTTCCTCCAGCAGATAGTTATTCAGGAGTCTCTGCATCGCCAGACCTGCTGCTATCTGGGTTGATTCCTTTCCGTGCCACAGGGGGAATAGAGTTTCTCAGCAGATCTGTTAGGGTTGGGCACCCCTCAAGTGGCTTTCGGTAGCAGGCTCAAGACATGTTGTGTTGTTTGTTGCAGAAATGATTCTGGGGACCATTCTGACCACATGCACTACTATCAGGTAGGCTTCAGCAGTTGGGGGGTGCTTTGTTAAGATCCTCAAGTGACTGAAAAAGTGATCTTCACTTCTCTCTAATGGGTGATTGTTAAGGTAAATGGCTATCCGAAGTTCCATAATTTTAACTTGTTTTTCTGTGATAGGGTAAAAAATATTTCCGAGATAGGCGGGGAGGTGGCAGAAATTCAGACTGGTCTTCCGATGTAAATCGACAAGGACAACAGTGTGAGTAACCTTTGTCTTATCTCTATTGTTCTTTCTGGTTTGATTGCCCATTAATTGAAATCTTGATGGTCACAAAGTTGGAAAGAGACAAAGGGTGCTCACTCAGAGAGCTCCATCTACAGGTTTTCGGTTGCCCAGCCTCCTTTTAGATTTCTTGATGAGTCCCCAGCAAGGGCTTCTTTGGACAGGGGCTAACACTGGCTCTGGTTTTATTCCCTCTAGCTTCATCTGACTGCTACATATATGATTCTGCTACTGGCTACTATTATGATCCCTTGGCAGGAACTTATTATGACCCCAATACACAGGTGAGTTTGGGGCTTTGTTATTTTGTAAATCATTCTTTTATATTTATTTATTTGTTTAAAGATTTATTTATTTATTTTTGGATGTGCTGGGTCTTCATTGCTGCCTGGGCTTTTCTCTAGTTGTGGTGAGTGGGGACTACACTTCGTTGCAGCGAGTGGGCTTCTCATTGCAGTGGCTTCTCTTGTTGCCAAGCGTAGGCTCTAGGCATGGGGCTTCAGCAGTTGCAGCTCACAGGCCGTAGATCATGGGCTTAGTAGTTGTGGCGCATGGATTTAGTTGCTCCGCAGCATGTGGGATCTTCCAAAGCCAAGAATTGAACCTTTGTCCCCTGCATTGGCAGGCAGATTCTTAACTACTGTACCATAAGGGAAGTCCTTATTTTGGTGTGTATATTTTGTTTTTTTGAAATGTCCAGGTTTTATATTGAGTTATAATTATGTAGGTGGATTTTAAAGATGGTAATCTTCATGTTAACTGTTGTGTATATAGAAAAATCAATGCCTTGTGACATTACAGGTGAGAACAGCGCCGCTCTTGGAAAAAATGGACAGTGAATGGTCTGGCTACGTCTTGACCCCTGGAGTGGGTTTTTAGGTTGTTTGATATGTTCTCCTCTTAGGCAAGAGGGAGAAAGCTGTTTCTTTCCCTCAGAAGAGAACTGTGCTCCTTAGACCTGGAATTTCTGGGAAAGTGAAATGTTCTATAGACTTAACTGTTTTGCAGCAAGAAGTCTATGTACCCCAGGATCCTGGGTCCCCTGAGGAAGAAGATATCAAGGAGAAGAAACCCAGCAGTCAAGGAAAGTCAAGTAGCAAGAAGGAAACGTCTAAAAGAGACAGCAAGGAGAAAAAAGACCGAGGAGTCACGAGGGTAAGAGGACTTGTGAATCCTGCTTCCTTTTCGCCACAGTACACACTGCTGCTAAGTTGCTTCAGTCGTGTCCGACTCTGTGCAACCCCATAGACGGCAGCCCACCAGGCTCCGCCATCCCTGGGATTCTCCAGGCAAAAAGACTGGAGTGGGTTGCCATTTCCTTCTCCAGTGCATGAAAGTGAAAAGTGAAAGTGAAGTCGCTCAGTCATGTCCAACTCCCAGCGACCCCATGGACTGCAGCCCACCAGGCTCCTCTGCCCATGAGATTTTCCAGGCAAGAGTACTGGAGTGGGGTGCCATTGCCTTCTCCACAGTACACACTAAATGTTGTACTCCACAGTACTCGACTAGTGTGTACTCCACAGCACACACTATACATTATCTCCTTCAGCCTTTACTACAATTCTATCTTGAAAAATATATGCAGTACACACTAAATGTATATATTTTTCAAGATAGAATTGTAGTAAAGGCTGAAGGAGATAATGTATATAAATGCACCATCTGGTACCTGACGTAGAGTAATCACTCAATATATACTAAATGGGATGTGTTTAAACCTTTTTTTATTTTGGAATCACTATAGTAATATCACAGATATTTCAAAAATTAAGAGGTTTGGAAAATCAGATTCATTTCAACAGGTGAACTCTAAACCCAGCTTTTATGGGTATCATATAAAAATTACCTGGGATTTGATCAGTTTCAGGAAAATGCCAGTGAGGGGACAGCTCCCGCAGAAGATGTGTTTAAGAAGCCTCTGCCTCCCACTGTGAAGAAGGAAGAGAGTCCTCCACCAGTAAGGCTAAGCTGATGTGCTGAGCTAGGGCTGGGGCTGATTGCGAATGGGAAAGAAAGTTCAAAAGTTGATGACTCACTTCGGTATTGGTCCTGTAGTTCTCTGTGTCTCACAGACAAGGACTCCTTTTGACTGTAAACATGAGGTACATTTTCCTGTCTGTTAGTAGGAGTGTTCCTTGAGACTCAGAGGCCCTTATCTGTCCTTTTTCTCTCTAACTTGTGCTGTTCCTACCAGACCAGAGAATGCCAGTCATTTTTAAGTTAGAATCTTGATTTTGTTAATTCTTCTCTTCTAAATGACCAAGGAAACATGTTTTCCTGGCCCTAATGTTTTCTACTTTTTGATGCTGCATGAAAACATCTTAAATGTCAGGTGCATGCATATGTCATTTTTATCGTTTGCCTGCCAGAGCGAACAAAGCTAACACTGGTACCCATTTTTTAGATGCCTTAAAAGTAATAGTCTTAAGGTAATCAAAAGTTATTTTGATGCTAGGCCAATGATCATGTGTCATTATTTAACATTTTATATAAACTCATGATAAATACTTTTTGCTGCTCTACATTGTTGATTCAGTTCACTGTAGTATCTGTCCTAACCGTGCCTTTGTCTTTACCTTATTCAGGAGCTGGATCTATTTACCTGGGTGTTTATCCTTTAGTTAGTTTTAGTCCATCTCCTAAATCTCTCTTGCTATAGGGGTTTCTGTGGCCTGGATGAAAGTTGTCTTTTCTCCATGGGTTACAATGACTCTGCTCTTTAGAAGTAACTTGTAATTTTTAGACTCTTTCTTTGAGGGCTATGTGAGTTTCCATTTCTCTTCCTTTTCATCACTCTTCTATTCCTAGCATCACTTCTAAAGGAACCTTTCTGGCTTATGTCAGTGGACAAGGAGGAAAATCAAGCTCAAGCCATGTTGCTTCCATCTGGAAGATGAACAGTGTGGTCAATGGGCCTGTTTTGAACCCAGTTCATTATCCAAACCAAAAGAGAAGAAATGAGATGCCCATATCAGAATATCTAGAAAACAGGCCCCAAATACAGGTTGCTGCTACTGCTAAGTCACTTCAGTCGTGTCCGACTCTGTGCGACCCCATAGACGGCAGCCCACCAGGCTCCCTTGTCCCTAGGATTCTCCAGGCAAAAACACTGGAGTGGGTTGCCATATCCTTCTCCAATGCATGAAAGTGAAAAGTGAAAGTGAAGTTGCTCAGTCATGTCAGACTCTTAGCGACCCCATGGACTGCAGCCTACCAGGCTCCTCTGTCCATGGGGTTTTCCAGGCAAGAGTACTGGAGTGGGGTGCCATTGCCTTCTCCAAAATACAGGTTGAGGTTGTGTTAATCCCTGGCCTTCTCCTTCCAGCCTAAGGTGGTAAACCCTCTGATTGGCCTCCTGGGTGAATATGGAGGAGACAGTGACTATGAGGAGGAAGAGGAGGAGGAGCAGACCCCTCCTCCACAGCCCCGCACAGCACAGCCCCCACAGCGGGAGGAGCTGACCAAGAAGGAGAATGAAGAAGACAAACTCACTGACTGGAATAAACTGGCTTGCCTGCTCTGCAGAAGGCAGTTTCCCAATAAAGAAGTTTTAATCAAACACCAGCAGCTTTCAGATCTGCACAAGGTATTAGGGACTGGGCCCTGGCCTTCTGAACTTTGACTGTCATCGTTGAGCATTACAGTAAATAAAGAAGCTTATACTGTCCTTCTCACCCTGTCTCTTCCCCAACTCCTCTAATTAAATCAGTCTAATTCAAAAATGAGTTGTTTTTCCACGTTTTTGTTCATGAGTCGCACTGCATTAAGATTGTGCCCAGCTTCAGAAAACTTCAGTGTATAGACACAAGGCAAGCAGTATGTCTGGGGTTGAGGCACCAAGAATGGAGGCTGTGCTGAAGTCAGGAGGAGCAGGGGTCATGGAAAAGGACACTCACTTGCTGGGTTTCTCATCTTAGCTCTACTGTTACCCTCACAGTTGGTCTTCAGATAAGGCCCTTTACTTCTCTGATACTTGGTGGCTTTACCTGGTTCCATCTAGCTCTGACAGGGTGCAGTTTTCTCGAAAGGTGAGTCACATTCTGCCATATCTTCATGTAGACACCTAAAGTTTCTTATATATTCCAGAGGGCATTGTGTAGTGAAGCCACACATGAGGAGTACGGGACTCTCAGAGCAATCTGTTGTTTTGTGTCCTTGGAGTTCCTTTGCATGTTTCTCTCTGGGTGTGGAAGGAGTAACTAGAGTCAGGATGGCTGGTGATGGTGGCGGTAGGCAGAGCGTGTGGGTATTTGGTTTTCATCAGTGTTGTCTTCAGAGTCCCCTCTCCCATATTTACCTTGGATAAAGAGATAGAAACCAGGTGTGTGTCTTCTACATTTCAGGGAGAAGTAGGATAAAATTCTGCCTTGTGCCACAACATGGAACTAATCTGTGTGTCAGAACATGGGTTCCCATTGGTGAGGTTAACGCAAGATTTAGGGGTTGCTGATTCTGTAGTACAGTGATCACTTAGGAGAGCTGGCCAGTGAAAGGAGCCACAGTCCTAACACAGCTATCAGAAAAGGCCTAGACTCATTGCTCGGACCACTCTTTTTGTAGACCTACACTCAAAGAACTCCTTCTCTTCTCAGCAAAACCTGGAAATCCACCGGAAGATAAAACAGTCTGAGCAGGAGTTAGCCTATCTGGAGAGGAGAGAACGGGAGGTAAGATTTGGTGGCATGTTAGTCCCTTGACCCCAGCTCTTTTAGTTTTCTGGTGTAACATATGCAGGCTGTGCTGAAGATAAAGAACGAAGAAGCCCCAAAAGATGGTGTGTACATTTCTCAAAACTCATCAAACTACATTAAAGTGGTTGCATTTTTTAATTTATAAATTGTACTTTAATAAAATTGGTTCCTTCAAAAGTAATGTTAGGGTCTCTGGGTAGGTCAAATAACACTCCTCTTTCTTGCCCAGCTTTTAAAACCTATGAAAAAATGTTGGCTTGGGCTGCTGAAATAGTATCTTTTACGGTTAAAAGCCAAGTTGGAGGAAGTACCTTAGTCTGTGAGCCAAATGGACTTGCTATTTAGACCACACAATTAGGCGCACTCACTTAGGCAGCTACAGGCTTTACCGGCCTATGACGAGGCTTATGTGATTGTTAGGAATCCATCTGTGGAGGCTATCTTTTCCTCAGAAGAGGGGAAGATAACCTGTTCTTCCCAAATTTACCAGTTAAGAGAAGCCACTACTTTCTCACGAATGTTTAAAGTGAGAGATTCCAGGAGTTACCAGTTGAATTCCCTTCTCGTTATAGGAAATACCCAGAATAAAGTGAAACTTTCCCACTCCCCCATCCCCTCATATGGAAATCTCAGATCTTTTCTTCTCCTTACGAACAGGGAAGGTTTAAAGAAAGAGGAAATGATCGAAGGGAAAAGCTCCAGTCTTTGGATTCTCCAGAAAGGAAACGCATTAAATACTCCAGGGAAACTGACAGGTAAACTAGAAACTCTTTACTCAGCCTACACCTTTCTCCGATTTGCTGCCTTTTTCTGATCTCAGAGAGTGAGGTTATCGGGAGCAGGTTCTGTCTGAACTCTTTGAGCATGAGGTTCACCCCAGCCTTTTGACCACCTGTCTTAACACAGGCAGTATATATGTTTGCATGAAAGAATCATTGGCTGCTTAGCTGCTCAAAACCAGGGCTGGAGTGGCTGTGGTTGGGAACCCTTTCTCTTCTCATCAGTAATGCTGTATCTCTTTATTAACCTGATAAGAATGTCACACTCTTGGACTTTTTCTCCAGGGAACCTTCATTCTCACGTGTATGTGTGTTAGTCGCTCAGTCATGTCTGACTCTTTGCAACCCCATGGACTATAGCTGGCCACGTTCCTCTGTCTATGGAATTATCTGGACAAGAATACTGGAATGGGTTGCCACATAAGTGTTGAATAAGTGGTTGGTTGGTAATATATAATCTGTAGCTTCCTGGCTTGTTTATGGTCAGAGAGCTCCCAAGTTTTGAGTCCAGAGTTAGAAAATTTTCTGATAGCCCACTGTGTACAGATACTGCACCAAGTGCAAGGAATATTCAGGGGTAAAGATAAATATTATTTTTGGCTGTCTGAACACAGACTAAGGAAGGCTTCGGTAATATTTTGTCTCATAGGGCAGACACAGAAATCCAGTGAGGAAGGGGAGGGCATTTTAGTTGCAGGGAACTGCATGTTTCATGGATGAAAGAGAGCGAGGTTGTGATACATTTGAGAAGTTGTACATAGCCTGATGGGCTGAATACTGGGAAAATGTGGTTGAGTGACAAGGAGATGAGGCTGGCTCAGTCCCATTCATGAAGTTCATGCTCTTTGAACACCTTGCTAAGATTTTGTCTTAGGGCAATAGGAGGTTATGAAACGATTTTAAGTAAGGTGTTGATCTAGTGAAATCTGGGCAAGTCTCTTCATTGGTAAATGAAAGAACTAGTAGCCAGGACAGAATGTGCTTCTGGGGGAAAGGTCATGATTTAGCATGATGTTCATGGCTGTTCATAGTCTGGCTCAAGCAGCCTTTGGTCAGCTCCTACCGCTTCTCTTGTGGACAAGTTGCATTCTTTCACTTCTCTGTGCTTGTGTCCTCCTTTCCTCCCATGCTTTTTCTAGCTCACAAGCTCATCATTCATTGAGAACCAGTTCAGGTATACCCTTTTGTTAGAATTCCTCATTTGTGATGATACCCCTTCAGGTTTGTGATTTTTTATTTCCATAATAGATATGTACTGCTGCCACATCCGTGGCTGAGCTCTTCAATGTGCTATAAGCATCTGTTAACATATTATCCTTCTCACATCCTTCCCCATGAACAGGGTCAGGTCTTAGTCTCTGTATCCCCAGGACAAAGCTGGTTTCGTAGAGAGCAGGCACTGAAAGATACTGTTTAATACTCTTTTTTTTTTTTAACTGTTTAATAAGAGGAGGCATGTCTGAATCAAGAGGACAGAGGTTTTTATTGGGCTCATAAGCATATCACTGGTGTCTTAGTATGTATGCTTCTTTTGCAGCGATCGTAAGCCTGTTGGTAAAGAAGGCATCGACAATAGCAGCAAAGGAGGCTATGTCCAACAGGCCACAGGCTGGAGGAAGGGGGCAGGCCTCGGATATGGCCATCCAGGATTGGGTTCGGCGGAGGAGGTGAAATGGTTTCCATCTTGTTAGGGGTGTCATGAACCTGGCATATACCTGGCTTCCTCTCATTCTGTGGCCCACAGCTATGTCCCAGCCTATTAGATGGGCTTTCTCCACCACTGGCAAAGAACTTGAGAGCTGAGAAGACTGTCAGTCTTTATTCCTAGGTTATAGCTAGGCATGCTAGGCTCTTTGCAGTTTGATTGGCAATGGGAAGCAGAGAGAAAAGTTGGAATGGGGCTCATTTTACTGTTACAAAGAGTAAGACATGGGGCAGCGTGGGAATCAGGCCGTTTGAGAGTGAAGAATAATTTGGTGAAAAGAACCAGGGAACCAGCAATAAAAGGTATAAAGGCATCTCAAAGAGGAATTGTCATCAGAGGTTTTTGATGGCTAAAATTTGAGGAGCATGATGTTAGTCCTGGTTCTCATGAAGGGTCTCACCCCTCATGTTTCAGGAAAAGAAGATAGAAAAGGTGATACAAAGGAACAGTGCCCATTTTGTGTTGTCTTAGTCCTCATCTGAAAATGCCAAGTATAAGAGGTTGGCTTCTCATATTTCTGGTGTTGAATCCTGAAGTCATGGTGTCACCATCCTTCTTATTCATCTTGAGTGTTTATTAATTAAGCATTCTGTAAAAATTCTCCTGTATCTTCCTCTCCTTACTAGTCCAGAAATGTTAAAACCAGCTCTGAAGCTAATTAATTTACAGAGCCCACTTCAATGTTTGTCTTTGTTCTACAGACTGAAAGTCGGATGAGGGGTCCCAATGTGGGAGCTCCAGGAAGAACCAGCAAGAGACAGTCCAATGAGACTTACCGAGATGCTGTGCGAAGAGTCATGTTTGCTCGGTATAAAGAACTCGATTAAAGAGTGGAGACAAGTCCCGTAGGACACAACCTCCTTCTTGTTTTGTTTGTCCGTCTCTCTTTTTGTTTTGTTACTGTTCTTGCTGCTAGAACTTTTTTAAATAAACTTTTTTTCAATGTGATTTTTTTTTTTGTGGGGGGCGGTGGTTAAATTTTTCTTCCAGAGATGGGTAGGGGTTGGGGCTAATGGTAGGAGGGGGAGAATCCCTTGATGTGGGCCCATTTGAGGTGATGCTGAAATGGCAGCAAGGGTTTTAGTGAGCCCTGGAACACTGCCTACTGTCAGTGTGAGAGGACTGGTTGCAGGGACCTTTGAACACTGGCTTGTATGAATACTGTCAGATCTAATCTAATTAGTGAAAACAGCATCTCATTATTGTAACTGCTAAGGCTGAACCTATTTCCATATGTGGGTTTATTACTCATTAGACCTTTAGAAGTGCTCTTCTGACTTTGTTGGTGGTCAGGGGAGGCAGTGTTGTGACACCTCTTTTCTGAGTGTCTGCTGGGTGTTCAGTGCTTCACACATTGTGATCACCACAGCAAGCGGGCATAATAGGAATTATTATGCCAACATAATAGGAATTATGCCACTTCTCTGCAGCCACTGCCCCAGCTTCTCCTTCCCTCCATGGCTAGGATTCTCCAAAGAAGTGTCTGCCCTCTTTCAAATCTTTCTTTATTGCCCACCATATCACTCATACCATTTCACAGAATTTGCTTCCAAAGGAAAGGGTTTTTTAAAAAATTCTTTGTAGTTAAAAGGACTACTATATCTTGCGAACCTATTAAAACTTAAAAATAATTTCTCAAGGGAGCATAGGGTACTAAGAATTGTACTTTTCAGGTATCTCAGGGGAAGAATGTTTCTTAGGAAGAGAACTGCATGTTTGAAGGAACATCTTGATTGTATACGGTAGGGGTTTGTAAACTCTGTAAAGAGCCAGAGAGTCAGTATTTTAGTCTTTATATTATAAGTCATAGGATTTCTGTTGCAACTAACTCAGCTCTACTATAGTAAGAAAGCAGCCACAGGCAATACATATACAAGTGATTTTGGCTGTGGTCCAATAAAACTTTATTTACAAAAACAGTCACAAGCCAGAATTGGCCCAGGGCTTGTGGTTTTTGCCAATCTTTGGTCAAACGACAGTCTCCATGCCTAAGGAAGGACCAAGGAGGGTTCTATAAAAACGAAACAAAAAACTGAGTAGGGGTATTGGCATTTTTGGACAGGATGAGCAGTGAGGGGTGGGAGAGGTAAGATGGAGGAGTATACCAAGGAATAAACATTTCTAGCAACAGTAAATGTGAATTTAAATAGTTTGCTATGCTATGTCCAAGAATAACCCCTCTTAATCTTTTGACCCCTTTGAAAAGGAAGACTAACAGGAGTACATTGGCTTCAGGATCAAGAGCCTTGATCAAAAGTCTTCTGGGCCTTGCTACCACTAGGGCAGCATTTTAGAAGAAGGGCCATTTGAATCTTTCAGCCCTAGACAGATGTACTCCAAGAGCCCTTCTGGTCTAACTGATGGTCACAAGTGCATCTGTGGTATATCTCATTACTCTCTGTCCAACCTTCGTTGAGTAGGTCAAAACACTTTTTTGGAAGCTGGTCCAAGCTTTTCCTGAACTAGTGACTAAGTTTTCCTTCTAACTTGGTGTCATCCTGTTGGATGCTACATATAGATACATACATACATATGAAAATGTAGAAAAATCTATGTGTGTAGGCAGTACTATGGTCTGAATGCTTGTGTTCCCCACCACCACCACTATGACCTAAACACCAAAGGTGATAGTATTGCTAGGTGAAGACTTTGGCAGGTAATAAGGTCACGAAGGTGGAGGTATCAGCTGTCGTAATGGGATTAGTGCTCTTATAAAAGAAATTCCACAGAAGTCACCATGTGAAGATACAAGAATTTTGCAGCCTGGAAGAGGGCTCTCACCCAAACATGCTGGAACTTTGATCCTGGACTTCCCAGCGTCCACAACTGTAAGAAAAAATTTTTTGTTGTTTACAACTTAACCATTCTGCAGCATTTTGTTATAGCAGCTGGAACAAAAGGTAGATAATAGATAGGGAAGCAGGTAGGGAGGTAGGTAGATAGGAAGATAGAGCCAGGAGAAGAGAGAGAGAAAAGTTATCCATTCTGAAATCCAGTGATTTCTACCTTTCCATCTATTCTCATGGGGTGTTTGGGGTTTTTTTCTTCTTTTAAATATGGAACGCTTCACAGATTTGTGTGTCATCCTTGCACAAGGGCCATGCTAATCTTCTTTATCGTCCCAATTTTAGTATATGTGCTGCCAAAGTGAGGTATGTTTTTAATTATTCCAAGAGTTTCCAGTGTCAGTCACTTAATGTCCTTGAAGGATAAGCCTTAGTTAAAACGTGTTTTTCTGGGAAAAAGATTTCCTGGTATAATCTGAAGCTTCTGGTTTGAAATCTCTTTTGCCATCCTTCTACTGAATTCTTGAAAGATTTCTTCTTACCCCAAAAGAGAAGAGTATAAGTTTGGTTTTCCATAATTAATACCTTCCTTTGCATTGTTATGGTCTAGTTTTTCAATCTGTATATGTGACCTTAAAAATCAGTTCCCTTAAACTGTATCTATAAAGAATGCCAGTGGGCAAGTTATATCAATTGGATACAAAGGTATACCACCATTTGACTGATGAGTCAGGATCCAAATCTCTCTCGAATTGCTGAAGCATCTCTGCTGCTTCTGCAAATGTTGCACTTTTAATTTTGGTAGTGGATTCATTTGTTCACTCAACGAATATTTATTAGTGGTATACAATGTGCCTGGCAGCAGCAGAGGCACTGGGGGATATAGTAGTGAACTAAATGGAGAAAAGTCCCCGCCCTTCTGGAGTTTACATTCTAGTGGATGAAGGCATGGACTCAAACCAAATTTTCTAATTCAAATCCCAGTTCCACCACTATAGTGTGGAACCCATAGTGTGACCTTTTAGTGTGACCTACTGTTTCTAAAACAAGGACAGTGATAATGGTTTTGACTAGGAGAACAGCATTTGGGGCAGCTGTTTAAATAGAGTCAACAGAATTTGCTGATAGATTGAGTGCAAGGAAAAAAAAGTCATGGATGGCTCCCAGGCTGTGTTAATTTGGGGATGTCTTCCCAGTGGCTCAGTGGTAAAGAATCCACCTGCAATGCAGGAGACACAGGTAGGCATGGGTTCGATCCCTGGGTCAGGAAGATCCCCTGGAGAAAGAGATGGCAACCCACTCCAGTATTGTCTGGAAAATCCCATGGACAGAGGAGCCTAGCAGGCTACATACAGTTCTTGGGGTTGCAAAGAGTCACACGACTGAACATAGCATACACATTAGACAGCCAATTAGTAACTATTAAATTGTTGTTCAATTGCTCAGTTGTCTGGACTGCAGCATGCCAGGCTTCCCGGGCCTTCACTATGTCCCAGAGTTTGCTCAAAAGTCATGTCTATTGAGTCGATGGTGCCGTTCAACTGTTCTATTAACCCTGGAAAGTAACTTTCCCGTGTCCTTGCCTTAGACTAAAGATTATCAATAAGATAATATTCTGAAGACTGCCTTCAAGAATCCTCTTAATTACCACAAACGTCGATTTTTCTTACTTGCAAAATGGGTTTAATAGTCATCCCAAAGAGGTTATGAAGATGGAAATAGATATTTGTGAAGCATGCAGCCCAGTAATAAAATCTAGTATTCAATAATGCAAAAGGTGATCAACCTACGTTCCTTCTCCTAAAGTAAGATTAAATGTGATGGTTTACATCGCGTCAGTGAAAACAAACTGCACTAAGGCCCATGTAGCAAAGGCAAATAATTACTATGCTTAATAAAGATAAGAGGTCTAATCCGGATCTGGAAAAGGCAGACAAGGCCGAGATTTTGAAGAAAGGGAAATACGTAGGAAATTGACACAGGCTGTAGTTAAGTGACATGCTGCCCTAGCGACCACAGTTCCCAGCAGCCCTCGCGCAGCCAGACACCTTCGCGGATTGGCCGCCTCTTTAGGAAACGTGTAGTGGGGGAAGGGGATAGGCGCGAAGTACTGTGGGTAGGAGACGGCCGTCGGCGGAGGCGCCATTTTGTGAAGCGGCCGTACCCTGTTGGAATTCCTTGGCATAAACTGCTACTGCTGCTACTTCCGTCCTTCTTGGGGGTAAGTGCGGTGGTCGCCCATAATGACTGGCGGTTCTTTCTGCTGTGGCAGGCCCTATAGAGCTTCCCTGTTAGCCGCAAGCTGCGGCCGTTCAGCCCCAGCGGGATCTCGAAGGGCTACCCGAGGCATTGGAGGGCCGCGCCCCTCTTGGCCACCAGCGCTGTCAGCTTTCAGAGAGCGTTCTCCCGGCCAGCCCGAGGCCCTCTTCTCTTGGAGCTGTGAGTGTGCCCCGCCCGGGACGTGTCTCCAACTCCCAGGCCAAGTTGAGCAAGGAGTCGTCGTCTGTCCCTCAGATACTTCTCAGGGGCACCCTGACAGTCTCTAGCCGCCATAGCTCCGCAGGTTCGCCGGAATCAACTCTCCGAAAAGCTGTTCGGTGAAGGGTGATCTGGGGCTGGGAACCTCTTAGGGGTCGGGAGGCGCAAGTGCAAGCAAGAAGAGAAAACTGGACGCCTGAGTCGGTCGCGCAGTCCGTGGCGCCGCCATCTCACCCGCGACTCCCACGGAGGTGGGTCTGGGCAGTGCCCAGGCGTTGAGGGGCTGCAGCAGGGATTCTGCCCAGGCCCTTGTTCCTCCCTGATGGTTCTGTTCCCTGTATTAATTCCCATGTTCGTTCAGCGCCTGCCTAGAACAGGCGCCAGGGACGGCTGTAACTAGTTTCTCAGACCTCGCAAGCATCGAAGGTCTTCTAGCTGTGTGATGTTTTACCACCGTCAGTGCGCAGCGGGGCCAGGTTGGCTGCCTCAGGGACCTGTGGTGATTATTGTTACCTGGGAATTAAGTCGTACGGATGTTTACTCTTGTTTGATATAGCTTTGGATCTGCCGTTGCGTTTTAAACGGAGTCGATTTTCAGTTAGCCCAGCATCGGCTTTCTGAAAGGTTTTAAATTTTTCATGAGTAATTTTTGAATTTCGTTTAGCTCCTTATATTAATAAAGACACTTTGGTTAATGTTTTAGGACTCAACTACCCCATTGGAGTTGCTTTGATTCAGAACACAGGGAGCTGATTGCAGCTGTGCCCTTTTTGCTTTGTAATCCTACAGTGGGAGCAGGGAAGGCATCATCTGCTTACATCCTTTTATGGGTTTGTGTTTGAATATGGAATCTAATATTTTTAACTCTGCTCGCCTTCCTGCTATGCTCATTGTTAACAAAACCATCGTTTGATTTTAATGTTGACAGTTGGCCCCCACCCCTCAACCTTAGATCATCACTGTTAATGGTTTGAAGAAATTCCAGTCTCAGTGGTGTCCCAGCTATGAAACAGTTGACTTAGGTGATCTCTCAGATTTGCAGCAACGGATCTCTCTTGTCTCCTAGAAAAAAGCGAATTTGAACCTTTTGGAGCAGTGTCCTAGATCTTCAGTAGAACAATGGGTTCAGACAAACGGTAAGTTATTACTGTAAATGCCTTTGATCTCAACATTTTAATGGCAACTGAGCTGTTTGTTGAGAATTGTTTACCATACGAATATTTGAGTCTGTGTTTTGTGTCATGCATTCTGTGAGCACTTTCATGATACTTGCTCGCATAAGCACATGGTTTAATGAGATAATAAAAATACTGTGTAAACTGTCCTGTGGTAAAAGAAGTTGAGGGGGCTGTTAGAACACTTAGGAACCTGTGTTTTCTTGGAAATAGCCAGGAAAGCTTCCTGGAGAAAGTATTCTCTTAAGGTGAAGCCTGAAGGGTAAGAAAGAATTAAGCAAAGAAGGGCTTGGTGGAGTAGGAGATCATGAAGGTTCCTGGTGTGGATAACAGCCTCTGGCAGAAAGTAGGAAATTGTCCTGTCGCTTTGCACAGTACCTGGCTGTAGAAAGCAGTCAGTGAAGGCCAGTTCTCATTATTGTCTCCTCCATGACAAGATGATCCAGATTATAGAGCTGAGAAGCTTTGGACCGTGAGTTACAAGAAAGAAAAACTGCTGAAGAATTAACAGAATTAAGATGAGAGTATTTGGCTCCTGTGTCATCTGTGGAGTCTCCCACTCAAACCATTTGATTTAAACACATAATTTCTGCTTATTCAGTCAGCTGCCTTCTTAATATTGAATCCAGTCCCAGTGATAGATCAAACTGATGGCCCACTGGGACTCAGGAAATGTTCATGTTACATGATGTCATTGTTTGGTTTCAAATAAACATTTACCGGTTTAGGGTCTCTCATTCACATACTTTACATTGTGAAATTGCCCTGGACTATTTGTTATCATTCACTTCTCTTTATTAAATTTGTATACTCTAAATGATGCCCTATAGCCCTTCCCTTTATTTTGTCCTTACACAGAGTTTTATGAATCTGGTAAACAGTTTATCAAAGAACTGTTTGTAAAGAGACACAGATATATAGAACAGTCTTTTGGACTCTGTGGGAGAAGGTGAGGGTGGGATGATTTGAGAGAATAGGATTGAAATATGTATATTATCATACGTGAAACAGAGCGCCAGTCCAGGTTCGATGCATGAGACAGGGTGCTCAGGGCTGGTGCACTGGGATGACCCTGAGGGATGGGATGGGGAGTGAGGTGGGAAGGGGGTTCAGGATGGGGAACACATGTACACCCATGGCTGATTCATGTCAATGTATGGCAAAAACCACTACAATATTGTCAAGTAATTACCCTCCAATTAAAATAAATAAATTAATTTTTTAAAAAAGAACTGTTTGTGGTCCAGTGGGTTTAAGCCTTTTGTTATTAGATTTTCTTGTAAAGCCCAGTGCTGCCCAGTAATCAAAAATAAATCAGATGTTATAGGAAATAATGTTCTCTGATGATGCTACTTATTATAACAATTGAACTTGGTTAACTGCCTAACAGGGAAAAAAAAAACTAACTCATCCAGTTCAGTGGTCCATTGCTCAGTAGTGAGAATACCCTTCAGAGTGGATGAGTCAGGATATGTTTTCTTTTGAAACTGAATGAAATGAGAATACATTTGACCTTTAAACAGCACAGATTTTAATTGTGCAGGTCCACTTACAGGCAGATTTTCTTCAATAAATACGGTACTACATGATCCGTGGTTGGTTGAATCTATAGCTGCAGAACTGGGTATACCAGAGGGCTTACTGTGCAACTTGAGCATCCATGGATTTTGGTATCTGCAGCGGGTCCTGGAAACAGTCCCTGGCAGGAACAACTGTAATTGCATTCTTCCTATTTAAATTGATCAGTAAGATCTGAAATCAGGGATGAAAGGAGTGATACGTAGATCACAGGCTTGGGGAAATGCAGGATAAACATGGACAGACAACCTGTCTCAATTGTAATTGTCTCAATTGTAAGTTGTTATTTGGTGATAAATTTTAAGGGATCCATTGAACTATTTGGATACCTTATAAACCAAAATCTGGATTGAAATTTTTTTCAACCATGTTTTCTAAAGCGACAAAATGTGATTTACTTAAGAATAAAGGAAAATTTTCTTCCCTGGCAGTGTGAGTAGAACGGAGCGCAGTGGAAGATATGGTTCCATCATAGACAGGGATGACCGTGATGAGCGTGAATCCAGAAGCAGGCGGAGGGACTCAGATTACAAAAGATCTAGTGATGATCGGAGGGGTGATAGATATGACGACTACCGAGACTATGACAGTCCAGAGGTGAGTGACCAGCAACTGTTTATGGAGTTGTTAGAATTATGAAATAAGTATACCAAGTGTGAGAATCTCTCAGGAGGAGTGTTCTATTCAAACACTTCAGTATTCTGAAATCTGTTTAGTCAGCTATAACTCTCAAAGACAGACGGAGACTTGTAGTCAGAATTCTTGGCCAGGGTTTACATAGGGCTCACCAGGCACTCTTTTGAAAAGCACGTGACTTAGATGAACTCATTCAAATCTCACTACAACCATATAATGTAGTTACTGTACCCATTTTAAAGATGAGGCAATTGGGGCATAATTATATACCATCACTTGGCCTCAGATAGTTTCTGAAAGTTGTAGTTTAATATTGTAGCATAGCTTTTTTTCACCTTTCTTTTCATATGCATCAACTTTGTTGAGAAGTAATATTGTGCTACCCATATAATTTGGCACTTTTTTTTTCTTTTTTTATGCATATAATCATCTTACTTTAACAAGTAATACTATTTGTGTGTTGATATACTGTTCGGTGAGTTGTTAAACCATTCTTCCTGAAATTAAATGATTGTTGCCAGGTTTGGGGGTTTTTGTTTTTTGCTATTTTAGAAAACACTATGGTGAACATCATCATGGAGTTCTTGTATTATCTGTTCCTAAAGATGAATTATTAGGAGTGGAGGGAGGGGATCAAAGGGTATAAAAAGCACAGTGTGATTTGAATTACAATTTTGTTCATTGTAAATCAGAGAGAACGTGAAAGAAGGAACAGTGACCGATCCGAAGATGGCTACCATTCTGATGGTGACTATGGTGAACATGACTATAGGCATGACATCAGTGACGAGAGGGAGAGCAAGACCATCATGCTTCGTGGCCTTCCCATCACCATCACGGAGAGCGATGTAAGGGGGACCAGCTGTTCTAATGAGCCATCAGTAGGCCCAACAGACTCTAAGCTTCTACTATTATTTTCTTGTGTTCTTTTTAGCTCAAGTTAATATCTAGTGAAGTACCTTTCTATAAGTAGGGTGAAGTTCTCTTAACTTAGCTCATAGATAATCTTTGTATTTAGACTTTGAAGCTCAATATACAGCTTTCAGAACTACAGGGGACAGTTTTTATTCTTTCAATAATAGCTCCTAGAAGGTAGTCAGTACATTTTTGTTGAATTGGTCACTTATTCACTGAGATTATATCCATAAGAACATTTTAATGATTCAGCATCCTTTGATTTGATGGAAATTGTATTATCCATTTGAAACCTCTGTAAAGCCTTTTGACAAGCCTGGCTTCCCCCTTCTCAGACTGGTCAACTATGGCTTTGGTGTACTAGGCACTGCCTGGTTTCCATTGGTGTCTCTGGCCTTCACCCATTCCTTCCAGCCCCATCCACCACTTGGCTTCTGCTGCAGGCAACTTTGTACGTGTCCATTGTTCTACCAATATGCCCCCATGCCCCCCCCCTTTTTTTTTTGCCGTGCTCTGTGGGCATTTGGGATCTTAGTTCCCCAACCAGGGATGGAACCTGTGCCCCCTGGGTTGGAAGCACAGAGTCTTAACCTGTCTAGTTGTGGACGTGGGCTTAGCTGCTTTGCAACATATGGGATCTTAGTTCGCAGACCAGGGATCGAACCCTGAATTGGAAGGTGGATTCTTAACCACTGGACCACCGAGGACGTCCCCAGGCAGAATTTCTTACGTGTATCCCCAACCCTTGAACTCTCAGGAGGCTGCCCAGCCAGTGTCTGTAAAATGAATGTGATGTTTTGAAATATATTTTATAAACCATATAAATGCACAGCATTATGCCAGTATCTGTTGTCTTAGGGTATTCAAGGTAATAGTCTGACTATGAATTTTAGAGCTGTATTGAGTTCACACAGCCTTGGTCTTCTAAGTGACAAAATGTGAGATGGGATGTTTGAGTTAATACTGGGTATTTATTTGTGTTCCAAAACACACTTGCTCCACTGTGTACTGTTACACTGTAGAACCATGGATCCTGCCTCATAAACGCTTAAGGATGATAGCTAAAGTCAACAGATAATGAAGGCAATGCAGAATAGAAAGGGATAAGTGTCGGAAGAGGTCTTGTTGAAAGTAGTTCTGTGGAGTAGTAACTCGAGGCTTCTTTAAGGGACCTGTGTTACTGGTGGAGGGTAAGGAAGAGCTCCAGGGAGCTGTTAGTTGAGCTCATTCTTGAGGGATAGAAAATGTTTTGATCTGGTTGAGAACTGAGGATAAGATGTGTACTGGCCCTAACTAGCTTGATTTGACTGAAATCAAAGACGTTTGGCAGGAGAAAATCATATTTGGGGGCCACTGCTGGAATCTTTGCAAGCCCAGCTAAGTATTAAAAAAAGCTGCTGAAGTTTTTGCCTGGTAACAAAGCTGTGCAGGTTTGAATGGTAGAGTCAGGGAGTGGTAGGGGCTAGAAGGAAGGCAGAGCTGAGCTCAGGTAGCAGTAGCCATGGGCATGTAGAGTAGGGGATAGAAGAAATCCTGCAGGAGTCAGTTGAGGAAACTTTACTTGTTGATCATGTTGTTCCCTTGAGTCGGTTAAGCCTGTGGCCCTTGAAGCCTGCAGAAGTGGGTGGCAATGGGGAGAGCAATGCCCTAGCTGGCCCTGGGGGACCTACCTTCTGGTAATGAAACAAGATTTTTGTAATTCTTGCTTACTTCAGGCTTCTCAGGGAGCTAGAAGTGCTTACCATAAGAAGGCAGGTTTTTCCAAGTAGACTTTCTGAGATTCCCCAAATTTGTGCAATATTTGTGGGAAATTTGCATATTGGGCTCTTTGGTGGTGGTTTAGTTGTTAAGTTGTGTCTGACTCTTAAGATCTCATGGACTGTAGCCTGCCAGGCTCCTCTGTCCATGGGATTCTCCAGGCGAGAATACTGGAGTGGGTTGCCATTTCCTTCTCCAGAGGATCTTTCCGACCCAGGAATCAAACCTGGGTCTCCTGCATTGCAGGCAGATTCTTTACCAACTGAGCTATGAGGGAAGCCTCCTCATATTGGGATCTTTAAAAGCATTTAAAAATTATAGTGTTCTCTTGAATGAACTTTAGTTTGTCACTTTCATCATCATTTGTCCTTTGTAATCCCCTCACTGACATGTGAACTCCTAGAGTAACTATGTTTAGTTAATTTTGTTACTATGTGTGTTACTGTATCACTATATTCATCCAGTTTGTATTTAGTTACTCTGGTAGCTAAGTTATCAGTAACTATGTTACCAAGCATGAACTTGAGTCAGGTGATTGGGTCTGGCTTGATGTAACACTTCTACGGAGTCTCTATTTGTGGTAGTCTCCAAAGCCACTAGGAGTATTGACTCATGCTCTTAGGGGAGATACAAACTTAGATTCCTATAAGCCTCTGGTCACAACATTTTCATTAACAGATCAATATATAGCCTTATTTCGTGTATATTTCTGTTTAAAGGTGCCTTATTTAATATATACTTTGATTCATTAGCATTGAACTCACAGCCAACAGCACTGTAACTCATGTCTGAAGGAAGCTTTTCTAACGTATCTTCTCTGTGAAGCACATCACAGCCTGCCTTCTTGCATTAGGAACACTAGACAGCACTTCAGCACTACACTTGGAGAGCCATTTTAAACAGTGAAATCGCCAACGAAAAGTACAAAAATGTGAAATACCTGCCACTAAATAGACTAGGAGAAGGACGTCGGTTTACAATATGAAAGCTGATACAAAGCATAGCATAACCTCTGCCAGGAACATGTGCATCAGGCAACTCAAATTTTTTACTACTCTGCACGGGTTTGCAAATGACCTTGAAAGCGCAATTAGTATTCATTTGGAGTATAATGAATTTTAATTAGTAGGCAAATCTACCCCAAATAATGAGGACTGATTTTATATAATCCTGCAACCTTTACACGTAATAATGAAATGGGGAAGCCACTAAGAGTCTCTCACAAATTTGTCCCTGGTGTTTTTCCTGAGAGTATTGCTGCCTGGTATGATTGCTGGAGAGATTGATGTCTTTTTTAATGTATTTTGCCTTTTGCAGTGAAGGTTTGATTTGAAATTGGTAATAAGCTTAGCAGCCAGAAGTCTTTCTTCAGGCCCAATTCATGTTCACTTTGATTCACTAGGAGCCTAAGAATATTAAAGGTTTTTTTTTTTTTTTTTTATGTAAATATAAGGAAACTATTTCTTTAAGACATTGTGCAAAAAACATCTTAAGGGAGTTCCTTGTTTTGGTGCTATTGATTTCTTAGTCTCCTTCAGAGACTCTACTTCAGAGTATGATGACATATTATCTGCCTCTTTTAAATCTTTTTCTTTTCTCTCTGGTCCTTTAGAACAAAGGACAAGATTAGCCTGAGGGGGGGTGGGTGGAGGCTTGAGGGTCAGCACACCACAAGCAAGGCTGTGTCTCACAACATAAAGTAGCTGTACTTGAGGAAATCCCCCATCAGCAGGTAAAGAAGGCTTTCAGAGCTATTATAGTGCATCAGTTTCTATGAGAAGCGTGCCTTCTTTTATTCTATTTTTAGACTAATTGCATTTTGATGATAGAAGTTTAAAAGCTTGGCCAATTAAGCTTAAGTAATATAAGCTTAAGTTGATGTAATCCCTAGTCTTTGAACTCTCTAGTGTGGAATGGTTTGTGGCTAAAGCTTTAACAGTAAATGTGTAAAACCCTGTGCAGATTCGAGAAATGATGGAATCCTTTGAAGGCCCTCAGCCTGCGGACGTGAGGCTGATGAAAAGGAAAACAGGTGAGAGCTTGCTTAGTTCCTGCTGTTCTGGTTCTCTTCCCCATTCCCACCTCAGTCCCTAAAGAACATCCTGATATTCCCCAGTCTTCAAGCACATGAATTCAGAATGAAAGGTTTGCCATGGCTAAGGAATGTGACTCTTTGAAAACGATGTTAGAAAGCACCTGAGGACCTTTTTAAAAACTTTGTTTTTAGGGGCTTTTTTTTCCCTTCGGTAAGTAGTGATGTATAAACTCCTTGTTTGTTTGTAATCGGTTGCATGGTTTTTAAGCGTGGAATCAAATCGAATGGCATTTAGTTCAGGCGGCTTGGTTCCTTGCCATGGCAAAGTATCAAGAAGATCCCCAAGTCAAGTCACATTTGTAAAGCTGCTTCCCAATTGGCTTTGTCACGCAGTGTTGAAGCAGTGGGAGAGAGATTCACCTGTTATAAAGGAACTGACTAACACGAGTATCCCGTCTATATCTGAATGCTGTCTCTAGGTGTAAGCCGTGGTTTCGCCTTCGTGGAGTTTTATCACTTGCAAGATGCTACCAGCTGGATGGAAGCCAATCAGGTTGCTTCACTCACCAAGTCTAGATATTCATGAAAATGGAACAAGTCTGTACAATTTAAAAAAAAAAAGGTTGAAGGAGTGGTTTGTTCCAAAGGAGTGACTTTTAAAAAAAAGGCTTTGTATATATTAAAATTGATGTTACTGGAATAAATACAGTACCACACATTACACTGCAGAATTTGCTCTGCCTTTAAACATGGCTACCTGAATGGCCTTTTTAACCACTGAATGTTTGTCTGGTAGTTATCAGAACATCTTAAATATTCCCCCTTTCCTCCCCTGATTATATTCTTGTTTATTATGTCCTTTGAGAGTCATCTTAGATTATCCAACTCTCAATTTGACAATGAAGAGAATATAATTGAAGTCTGCTGTAGGAATTTTGTAAGTAATTATTTCAACTTGGAGACCTCAAGCCTCCTAGAGGCATAACTGCTCATATGGGTCTTCAAGAACTATTTAAGGATCTAATAGAATTTATGAACAGTAAGTCTGATGAGATTAGCCTAAGAGCTGGTGTCCTGCTGCTGTCTAATCTAGTTAGAGTGGCATTAACATCCTAATCTCCCTGAGAATGCCTCTTACAGTCTGTTCAAAGCAAATCTTTGATGATTTCTTTGATGTGGCATTAACTGAATCGTTCTGCAGTTCATCAAGATAATGTTCAGTGCTTGGCACATAAATAACATTTTTTGCCACAACTCCAAAGCACAGTATTGAATGCCTTAGCCAAGTGCATTCTGGGAAGTTTGCTTAACTCATTATGTTGCTTCTCTGTAGCATTTTATGATTTGTTACTCATAAATAAGAGTTATATTCTTTGGAAACTTAATATCATTAATAATGAGACTCACTAATGAGGATATCATCTTGATTGACTTGTTAGATTTTTAAGCCTCTCACATCCTTAACCCAGAGGTGACAACCTGATCTCATAATGGTAGATCTTAATTTATTTCATACCATGGACACCATCCTAGTAAAATTCAGGACATACACAAGCTTCATGTGAACCTGCTTTCTTTACACGACAGCATCTTTTTAAAGCATCTTACTAATATAATGGATGTATCAGAATGACTTGGGAGTTTAAAACTCCTGGGAAATTAAAACCTGAAAGACACTTAAAAGCGGCACAATTTTAATGTATACAAAGCTGTGTTAATATGTAACTATTTCATTACAGTTCAAATTCACTCCAGAAATGAAAGGCCAGTAGGATTAGGGACTCAGTGATAGTTTGGAGTCTCCCCAAACCAGCACATCCCTCCTAGTGGGATGATCTGTTGACTTATTTCCCAGCTTCTTTATTTTTGCTTCTATACAACACAGTGAGTGGATGACCTTCAGCTCTTTCCCTCTTGGCCAGACATGCAGTCTTGCCTTTAGATATTGCAGAGACAACATTCACAGCATGTCTTAACTCTTCCAGGATTTGCAAGAACCAAATTACTCAACAGTATGTATGTTTGGAGGGGTTAGACTCCTTTAAAAAGTTTGGATATCTAACCTCCTACTTAAATCCCTTCTGACGGTGTCAGAACACCCCACTCCCTTTCCCTCCCCGAGAAAAAAAAACAGAAAAGGTGTTCCTGTTAAAATGAAGGCTCTTTGGGGGCAGATGCTGGGTGTGCTCTTGGTAAACTGTTTCAGCTTGGAATTTTCACCTTTGAAAATAAAATCCCTTGTAGTCACACAGTTGACTAGAAGGATGAGGTGGCATATGAACACTTACACACTTTTCCTAACCCCCTGAAGAAACTTCATTGGCCTCCTGGTTACTCATCTTGAAGAGAGTACCATCTTATTTCAGTGAAAAACACATCTGTCACTCAGGACATCACGTGGTTGCACTTGGCAGGAAGAAACCTCATTTAGCTGTTTTTAGAATCGATGGCATTCAGACTAGTGTCTACTGAGAAAATTGTCACCAGCTTCCCTTTAAAAATGGGTTTCCCTCTCATTGTCCCCAAAGGACACATCCTGAAGCAGGAATTTGGGTGAAGGGGAAATGTAAAGGCTTTCACTTTGCATAAGGATGTGGGACTGGGGGAACAGTGAAGCGAAGCCCAAGGACAACATGCTAAGGGCTAAAGTAGGAGACAACCTCAGAACTGGGAGAGTTGTGTCTTCTGCTCTTTGAACTAGATTGTCAACTCTCAGGCAGCCTGTCAATGCTGAATGTTAGGACTTCTGTCTCTGCTGGAGACACGGCCTGGTGCATGTCAGCGTTTATAGCGTGTGTCAGCTTTCTCAGCACTCCCTGACTCCGTTTACCTTTACTCCGCATCCCATTCTCTTACTGCCTATCTGAAGGATTGGATGGGCAGAGTATAGGTGGCGGTGGTTGGTCCTCCCCGTATGTTGTCCATTTAATTCCAGAGCACTGATTTTTCCGAAGTGTGCTCTGCCCTGGGAAAATGGACACATGTTCCTCACAATGGGAATAACTAATTACTTCTTTTTTTTTTACAGAAAAAGCTGGTGATTCAAGGAAAGCATATTGCAATGCATTATAGCAATCCCAGACCTAAGTTTGAAGATTGGCTTTGTAACAAGGTAAGCATGTGTTCTTTCCAGACAAACCAAACTCTTGGGGTTTTTTGTTTTCTATTTGTTTGACTATCCAAACAAGAAAATGAGTAAAATATATGATTACCAGCTTTTATCAGGAGGTGATTTTCATACTTTGTGAGTTTCTTGAGTCCTCCTGAGTAGGTATTAGAGGACAGACTCCCTCAAACATGAGAGATTTTAAGAACCAGATTCTAAGCCCAGTGTTTCAATTAAGATTTTAAGTTTGTTTTACTTTATGGTTTCTGAATTCTAGCGCTCTCATCTTTTGGCAATCTCTTTGTTAACAAAACCCTTTGTGGCCCTGCTCGAGTTATATAAGGGAGTTATATAAGATCTGTTATGAGTGAGGAACGGTATCCATGGGCAAAACCCTAAGGGGGCAAGTGTCACCAAAGTCACAAAGTAGGTGTTGCTATTGGCATTTTGAGAGTATTTGGTGTCACATGTCCAGCAGGGCTCTAGACAGAATCTCATTCACATTGTACTTGTGTATATAGAGTGGTCTATATAGTGCTTTTCTGACATAAGGGAGAACTTTGCCAGTGGCTTGCTGCAGGGTTTTGGGGTGAACTGAAACTTCTCCGCAACTTGAGAAAAATGGAAATCTACTTCAAAATACATCAGAATGTATTTTTCTGGGGGTCATTCACATAGCGAAATTTTTAGGTTAATGCTCCTTGTCTTCAATGCATAGGATCACCTTCTGCTTTTATTGCTCCTCACTGGGACTTGCCTGTGACCCTCTTGCTCTAATCCACATTGTTACTAGTAAACCTGGCCTACCATGAGATAGAATTACAGATAAAACTTTTTTTTTTCCAGTGCTGCCTTAACAATTTCAGGAAAAGACTAAAATGCTTCCGATGTGGAGCAGACAAGTTTGGTAAGCCCAGATTTGGCTGTTTGGGAATATGTATTGAAACTTGACTAATTGGATTATCTGTGAACCTAAGGAAAAGTACAGACTGTGGGGTGTTTAAGCAATAACGTGTATATTTTCCTTAAACCTTCTACCTTAGGTTATGTAGTTATTTTCTTTAAACCTCCTTCCTTAGATTTAGTAGATCCTGGTGTTGAGTGCAAGAATACAAAGAGTTCTTTTATTTTTCAAAATTAAGTCAGCTTTCCTGCTTTGCTTTCTGTATCTGCTTTTTTTTTTTACTACAGAGATGAAGTCCTCTGAAGTCCTCCAGTGGCCTGGTTTTTGCATTCCACATTTAAAATTCATGTCAAAATTAATGAGGTTTTACTGTAGCCACAAATGGTTAAAAAAGAAAAAATAACAGCTCCGTTTACTTAAAACTTTGGTGTTTGAATGTATTTCTTATGTTGGTTTGTTGTTTGTCTTCAATTACTGATTCTTCCTCTTTTCTTCCCTTTCTTGTAGACTCTGAACAGGAAGTGCCCCCTGGAACCACAGAATCAGTTCAGTCTGTTGATTACTACTGTGATAGTAAGTGCAAATGGAATCTTTCGGCCGTTAAGTTGGAAACTGATCTCCTTTGGATGTTTTGTGTTCTCCTGCTCTTTTTTAATGAGCAGTCAGTGGCTTCAGATTGTCTCATTAAAGACTGATTTTTGGATTTCTTTTCAATGTCAAAGTGAAGGATATATGCAGTTGACCCTTAAACAACAATGGGTTTGAACCACGTGCATCTATGCTGATTTTCTTTCTTTCTTTTTTTAATGAATGCTACCATACTACACTGGGCTTCCCTGGTGGCTCAGACAGTAAAGAATCCACCTGCAGTGTGGGAGTCCTGGGTTCAGTCCTTGGGTTGGGAAGATCCCCTGGAGGAGGGCATGGCAACCCACTCCAGTATTCTTGCCTGGAGAATCCCCATGGACTGAGCAGCCTGGTGGGCTACAGTCCATGGGGTTGCAGAGAGTTAGATACCACTGAAGCGACTAAGCACACGCAGTACTACACTATTTACTGGCTGAATCTGGGGATGTGGAACTACCAGTACAGAGGGCTGGCTGTAAAGTTATGCACAGATGTTCTATTGCGTGGTGGGAGTGGGGTCAGCACCCCCTCATCCCCCTGCATTCAAGGGTCAAATATACTGGAAACCTCTCAAAATGGGTTTGTTTGTACTTGAAACTGCTTTGAAAGGCACTGGTGGTAGAAATGCATGTCTCTGTCATTTGTCTCGTTCACCTGCAGCAATCATACTTCGAAACATAGCTCCACACACTGTGGTGGATTCCATCATGACAGCACTGTCTCCCTATGCATCCTTAGCTGTCAATAACATTCGCCTCATAAAAGACAAACAGACCCAGCAAAACAGAGGCTTCGCGTTTGTGCAGCTGTCTTCTGCAATGGTGAGATGTTCATTGAATCTTTCCTTTTAAAAGAAACTGAGATAAGAGGCGAATGTGGTTCATCCAGTTGTGATACTACGTCTAATGTTCTTGGAGCCCAAAGTTCAAGACTTAAGTAATGACAGTTATTGCGGTGCTAAATTATAGGCCGATGGCTTTAGTAAGTGGTAAAAATACCATTGGTATACCTGTAGATAACTAGCTGAACTGAAGTCCGAGCCACAGTTTAGTCTTTTTTCATGCTTTTAGATTGACTAGCACTGGCTCCTTTAATAATACTAGATACCTTGAGAGAGGGCTTTTTTTAATTTCTCATGATTTCATATCCACAGATAATAATGAATTGCTTTTTTTTTTTTTTTTTAATTTCTTTGACTAGGATAGATGGTAGAGATTTTCAGTTACATGACAAAGATGACAAAATTGTTTTTCTTCACATTCTCCTGCAGGATGCTTCTCAGCTGCTACAGATACTACAGAGTCTCCATCCTCCTTTGAAAATTGATGGCAAAACCATTGGGGTTGATTTTGCAAAAAGTGCCAGAAAGTGAGTGGCTTCATTGCCCTTACTTCAAACCGCTGCATCTGCGTGCTTGTCCGAGAATGTGCTGCTAACTGCGCTCGAAGCCCATGTTCTCTGTACCAAGATGGGATCCTTCCTGATTGGCTGGGGAGGATGCACTTGTCTTCACAGCACTTATTCCCTCCTGTCCTCAATAACCAGTTGCCAGAAGGCTTGAGAGCAGGACAAAACAGACTTGGTAGATGGGTTGAGAATATACGCTATGCAAACTGCTTCAGAATGGTGCAGACCCATCTGGAAATAATTCTTGCCTTCCACAACAGCATGCTAATACAGCTTCATGTATATAGAGCTTCATTCTAGTGATGTAAATTTCCCATTTCTAGTATCATTGCTCATCAAGTAGACACCTTATTAAATAGAAAAGTACAAAAGAAAGCAACTATACTGCAGGGACACATGCCCACTTAGGGCTTTGCCCGTGGAAACCCTTCCTCACTCTGAAATGTGGTGTTGCTGGCATTGCAGACCTTCCAGTAAAGTCTGGAGTGAATTACTGTTTTCTGGGTAGTGTGGGGTTAAGTGATGGGAAGCGTACTGATATAAAATCACATGGTTGGATTTTTGTGGTTTCAGAGACTTGGTCCTACCAGATGGTAACAGGGTCAGCGCCTTCTCTGTGGCTAGTACAGCCATTGCTGCTGCTCAGTGGTCATCCACCCAGGTAAAGGGAAGGATCTTTTCGCTCCAAGTAGTGTGGTGGTGGTGGTGGTGCCCAGATTCACAGAAGTCAGCTCTGTGATTGTGCTTGCCTTAGAAGCTCTCCAAGGACATTTGAAGACCTCAGTGTCCACTAAGTTTGTCTGTGTTTCCTCTTCTTTTGACATTGTAGTCTCAGAGTGGCGAAGGAGGCAGTGTGGACTACAGTTACCTGCAGCCAGGCCAAGATGGCTATGCCCAGTATGCTCAGGTGGGTAGACTGGACCATTATCTGACTTCTGGTCTCCAGAGTGTGTCCAAGAATGGCAGCTTTAATGGTGGACTCTTCTTCAGTACTCACAGGATTACCAACAGTTTTATCAGCAACAAGCTGGAGGGTTAGAATCCGATGCATCATCTGCAACAGGTAATAGATTTCATATTCTTTTTATCTCCTGTTTAAGCAAATACAGTTGAGGACATACAGCTAGATGTTCTCATTAGATTCAGATAAATCTAGGAGAGCGGTTTCCCTGTAAGATGGGGGATTGGGCACATTCAGGGTTGTCACCATGTACCTAGGCTTCTGGGGGGATATCGGCAGTGCTTGTGCAATGGGCTTTCCTGGTGGCTCAGATGGTAAGAAGCCACCTGCAATGCAGAAGACATGGGTTTGATCCCTGCGTCAGGAAGATTCCCTGGAGAAGGGAATGGCTTCTCAACTCCAGCATTCTTGCCTGGAGAATTCCACGACAGAGGAGCCTGGTGGTCTCGAGTCCATGGGGTCACAAAATTCGGACAGGACTGAGCGATTAACACTTGTGGCTATCAGGAGCTGATATGAAGCTCTTAGAGACTATGCCATAATGAGCGTTCATTCTTGAGTTGAATTCAGTATTTTCCCTCTCTGTGCTGTTTGGAATTGTGGGTGCCCATGTAAGTTCAGGTGAGCAGTCTCTTGTCCAGACATCAATCAGAAGGGTCACTCTTAAAAGCTATTGCTCTAGTTTTTTGTTCCAGTATTACAAAGTTGTGGCAGTTAAATCTATTTTCAACCCCAGAGCAGATGTGGAAACCTTCTTCTTAGCCATCATACAGAATGTCTGACTTTGTGTATCACATTCTAGTAGGATTATAAAAGTGAGAATATCATAGGTTAAAGAGTACTTACTGGGAATTAGGTGGTTAAGAACTGACATATACAAAGACCGATTTTCGATTGGGCATTCCAGGTAAGGATGTTGGGTTTAGAGTTCAGTGCCTTGGCTGTTGTAACTCCGGTGTTTATCATCAGGCACAGCGGTGACCACCACCTCAGCGGCTGTCGTATCCCAGAGTCCCCAGCTGTATAATCAGACCTCCAACCCACCCAGCTCTCCGGTAATCCTGTCATCTTAGATATAGAACTGGTGATTGTTGGGGAAACTGTTGCTGTACAAGTACTACCTTTTCTCACTGTGTGAGCCAGGATTGACTGATACACACACATTCCAACCTTACTTCTTTCTGTCTAATTGTATTATGTACTGAAGTAATTTTGTGTCCATATTTTAAATGCAAGATTCCACACAGGGTCTATTTATACTGTGCATGCTTCGACTTGACCTTTAGGAAGACAGTTGTCAGCATGTGTTTTGCTCAAGGATTGCCCTAGACCATTGCTACAGTGGGTCTGTCAGGGGACCCTTCCTGCTGGATGATTGCAGTGATTTAGTTCTCTTGAGAGGCTTTACAGTTGAAATTATATTGAAGCTGCTGTTCTTTCCAGACTGAGGAAGCACAGCCTAGCACTAGCACAAGTACACAGGCCCCAGCCGCTTCCCCTACTGGTGTAGTTCCTGGTACCAAATATGGTAAGCCAAACCTCATGGGGCTGTTGACAGTTGGAAGGTCCTAGTTGTTGATTTTGTTTAATAAGTGCTCCTCTCCCTTTGTGGGTGTCAGCGGGACACGTGGGGATGTGAGAGAAGACGACCTGCTGCATCTCAGTGGCTTAGAATTGGAAGTAAAGCCAGTCTCTTCCCTGGAATGACTGTGTGCTGGGTTTTGTTTTTGCAGCAGTGCCTGACACATCCACGTATCAGTATGATGAATCTTCAGGATATTACTATGATCCAACAACAGGGCTGTACTATGACCCCAACTCACAGGTAATTTAAGGGGTAAAACACGTTTTGAGGTGTAATGTACTTACTGAAAAATTCATGAAACTGACACATGCAGTTCTTGCAGTTCTTTGAATGTTTGTTTACATATATATACATTTGTTCATTTACCAGCACCACGATAAGAGCAAGAACATTCCTAGCACTCTAAACATTCTCTGGTGCCTCTTGTTGGTCAGTCCCACCTCCCCTGCCCCAAGCACTGTTCTTTCTCCTATTACCATGGATTATTTTGTCACGTTAAAGTTTTCAGGTGACTGTTAATTTTCATGTAGACACCTATATACAAATTTTAAATTGTGATTTTTTTCAGCTGAGAGAAAGTTCACATTTCAGCCATTTAGAGGGTTCAGTTCAATAGTTTTTTTAGTGTAGTCACAGTGTTGGACACCCATCATCTAATGTTGATGAACATTTTCATCAACCTGAAAAAAAACCCCTATGCCCTACATATTAAGCAGTTACTTCCTAATTCCTTTCCACCCCAGCAACCACTGCTTTCTGTCTCTAGGTTTGCCTGTTCTAGACATTTTGTATAAATGGAATCAAATAATATGTGACTTTCTGTGTACAGCTCTTTTTTTACTTAGTATTTTTGAGAGTAGAAATCAGCAGATCTGTGGAGTGATATTTTATTTTTGGCAGTGTATAGAACTTTTTAAAGAGGAGAGGCAACATTAACACTCCATAAATAAGAACTGTTTATGACCAGAAGCTGTGTGTATATATAGAATAGTAAAAATAAGTGCTTTTAACAGGAATTTGGCATTGAGAGCTTGTGGTTTCTGAGAGTCAGGTGTGACGCTGTGTGGGACCTGCCAAGCGGGCTGGGGCCTGTACATGTTGCTTCCACTGCTCTTCTTGTGGAGTCTGGCCATTTCCCAGGCCGTTCCTGGTGGCCATAAACGTTGTGGCTCCTGTGTCTGACGTGCACTGCCTCCCCTGGAAAAGATACAAAAGGCAGTCTCTCCTGAGCCCCTGTTGAGCAGGTAGAGTAAGCGATTGGACAATAGAGGAGAGGAGAGGTAGCTGCCCCCCATTCTCTGTTGTGGTTCTCCCCACACACTTCAGATCAGGTTCCTTCACCTGTCACCTCCTTCCAGATTCCCGAGCTGGTGTTTTACAACCCTGTTTGGTTGCCTGGGCATCCAAACAGAACAGGCAGGGTTCTGTATGGTTGAACCTAGCAATGAGATGTTAACTGATTGTCATGGAGGACGTGTGAGAAAAAGCTCCTCCTGAACCACTTGCTCTGGCCACCTGGTTTGTGTAAATGGTCTTGTCTGTGGAAAGGAGTCAGGCGTATTACTCTTTGGGTACCCTCCAGGCCCAGGCATTAATTAATGGGAACTTGAGACTCTCAAAACCACATTCTACTCACCCAAGAAGTTTCACACCTCTTGGCCAGCTGGTTCACCATCCTCACCTACACCAAGGTGTATAGCACCTCCTCTCTGCCCAGGAAATATTACTGGTCTGCAGCATGCTTTATGTTTTTATGTTTAATTTTTTTGACAAAATAATGGAGATGTAAAGAAGTAAAAATACTCCTTTAGGTTGGTTAGTGGTTTGACCCAGGAGAAAGTCTACATTAATTGTGTTTTTTATTCTAGTATTACTACAATTCTTTAACGCAGCAGTACCTATACTGGGATGGAGAGAAGGAGACTTACATGCTGGCTGCAGAGTCTAACTCCCACCAGCAGACAGGCCTACCTCCTGCAAAAGAAGGAAAGGAAAAGAAGGAGAAACCCAAGAGCAAAACAGCCCAGCAGGTAAGATCATGACCCAACTAGCAGACCCATTTTTATCTGTTGTTTTTTTTTTTTAAATCAAGTGGTGGGGTGGGGCTGTGGCGTTTAGCTTTATTTGGATTCTTAAAGACTGGGTCATACATCTTATTTACATTAAGCTCATAGTCTAGTTAGTCGCTCAGTCATGTCCAACTGCTTTGCAACCACATGGACCATAGCCTACTAGGCTTCTCTGTGGAATTCTCTAGGCAAGAATACTGGAGTGGGTAGTCATTCCCTTCTCCAGGGGATCTTCCCCACCCAGGGATCAAACCTGGGTCTCCTGCATTGCAGGCAGATTTCTTTACCATCTGAGCCACCAGGGAAGCCCTAAGTTCCTAGAGCATTGTGCAGTTTTTTAGTATTATTCTTTGTTATCTGTCAGTTGCCTGAAAGACTCACAGACTTTGGAACAATATTCATTAATGACTTTGGTAATATGCAGTATCTCAAAAATGATAAGGGCAAAAGGGGTTTTGTTACAGTTTGTTACAATAATGGCTTGTTCTCTTGGCATAGGAGACTGTTTGCTAAGTTCCTCTACCTAAATCTCTGTCATTGTTGTTTGACTGTAGATCGCCAAAGACATGGAACGCTGGGCTAAGAGTTTAAACAAGCAGAAAGAAAATTTTAAAAACAGCTTTCAACCTGTTAATTCTTTGAGGGAAGAAGAAAGGAGAGAATCTGCTGCCGCAGATGCCGGTTTTGCTCTCTTTGAGAAGAAGGTAACAGTAACAAGGATGGCCTTACTTCATAAGGGCAGCTTAGGTAAAACTTGAGGCTTATGACTTGTTCTGTGTTTCCCAGGGAGCCTTAGCAGAAAGGCAACAGCTCATCCCCGAATTGGTGCGAAATGGAGATGAGGAGAACCCCCTCAAAGTAAGGAAATACCAGCTTTAAACCAGTGTTTGAAGGCTGTGTCTGTGCTTTGTGTCTCACTTTGATCTGCATCTTGGCTAATGTGAAAGTGTTAGTCACTCAGTCATGTCCAACTATTTGCAACCCCATGGTCTGTCCGTGGAATTCTCCAGGCAAGAATACTGGAGTAGGTTGCCAGTCCCTTCTCCAGGGGATCTTCCTGACCCAGGGATCAAACCTGGGTCTCCTACATTGCAAGCAGATGCTTTACCATCTGAGCTAAGCATCTGGCTAATCTCATTCCTGCTTAAAACGGATGTGTCCCTGTCAGTGGGTATTTGAAGCAGCTTATGCACACAGAATCTATGTTCAGGGCTTTGTTTTCTCTGTGTGAGAGCAAGTGAGATGGAACAGAGAATAAAGCCCAGATTCCTGAGCTCAGTTGATTTATTTCATTTGTAAATAGTGAGTTTTAACAGTCTGGAAAGAGAAAATTAAGACCAAAAAAGCGTGTTTTACTTGGTAGATACTTACCTGAGTGGGTCATTACTCTGATCTGTTGTATTTGAAGTTTTCAGACATGGTCAGTAGTTTGAGAAAAGTCATCCAGGAAGTCTTCTTGGTTCCCAAGAGGGTTGGTGGTGGGAGGCTGTCGGGCCCAGCACTGGAAGACCTAGCTGCTCTACTCACTGATGTGTGACGTATGGACATGGGCATTCTCACAGCTTGGATTAGGCGTTACTTTAGCCATTGCTGTTTCTCGGTTGCACATTTCCAATGACCCAGCTTCCTCTTGTTTCTAGAGGGGTCTGGTTGCCGCTTACAGTGGTGACAGTGACAACGAAGAGGAGCTGGTGGAGAGACTCGAGAGCGAAGAAGAGAAGCTGGCCGACTGGAAAAAGATGGCCTGCCTGCTCTGCCGGCGCCAGTTCCCAAACAAAGACGCCCTGGTCAGGCACCAGCAACTCTCAGACCTCCACAAGGTGGCCATGCTTCTCTGAGCTGATCTGAGACAGGGATGGGAGGCAATGAGACGCTGTGGGTGCCCTGATGGTAGTGAAGCTTCAGTAAATACCTGCGTTAAGTGATTGCCTCTTACAAGGCAGCTCCTCAGTATAGTCTGTTCCAGATTGTGAGTAGAAAGGAGCGTGGCAGCTCCACGTACACCCAATTCTGGCTTTCCTGTTGGACTTTGACTTGGATGGAGCACAATAGATACTAATATTTTGACATCTCAAATTAGGAAGATACGAATTACTATGTTTATTAAATCTCTCATACAGCAAAACATGGACATCTACCGACGATCCAGACTGAGCGAGCAGGAGCTGGAAGCCTTGGAGCTGAGAGAGAGAGAGGTGAATGGGGGTCAATGTGCCACTCGCGTGTCTTGGGGTAACTGCCCTTGTCTTTTACTCGTAGCACTTGTTCCAGGTCCCAGGAACAGGGTAGGGTATGTCACATATCTGTCGCCTGGCCGTCATGGCTCATGTAGACTGGACCCAAGCTGTGTGCACTGGGAGCCCTGCAGTATCCTTTCATGAGGGTGCTTGAGACCACTCACAAGTCCTGGGTGCCAGAGACCCACTGGTGAAGTACACTGGGTTGTAGTAAGGACAGAGTGAGCTTGTTTGGCCTGGCCAGGGAAGCCTTTGTGGACAGTGAGGGGAGCTCAGACGAGGCCTAGGGAATAGCAGGACAGAATGATTGCAGGTGACCTGGAAGGAAGCAGTGGGACCCCTAATGAGCAGTCATTTGGTGGTTGATGAAGCAGGTTGAGATCCAACCACCCAGTTTTAAGTACAAATGGAGGCCTATGGCTTAGAGATGAACCTCTGAGCAAGTGACTTGAAGTTGCTCACCCCAAGATAGTTCTGAGGTATCTATAGCTAAAGCTTTTTACCTTCCTGTTTTTTCCCACTCTTTAATGGTGCCAGCTCCCCAGGGACTGTAGAGCAGGTCTCAGGAAGCCACCTCTTGGCTCTGTCTTCCGGAGGCGGGCCTGTCCAAATGCTGAGGAAGAACAGTAGCCCTGCCCTCCTCTCCCTCAAGGACCTCGGCAGGCTGTGCCCACACCCAGCAATGCCCACACCCAGCAGGCTGGTTGAAGAGCTTGACAAGAGGTGACTCGTTAAATAAAACTGGTTGTTGGAAACGTAGTTTTGCCCCAGGTTCCACACACACATCATCTCTACAAACCTCCCATTTGGGATATGACGAAGTGCAGCCAGGGAAACAGGGCATGTGGTATTTGCAGGCACTCTAAAAGGCCAAGCTCCAGATGAAGGAAGCACCTGAGGTGACAGTCTGAAGTGTGGGTGCTTGAGACTGCGACAGATTGATTGAAGTCTGAATATCTCTAACCGGGCTGTTCTCCCACGTAGATGAAATACCGGGATCGCGCTGCAGAAAGACGGGAGAAATACGGCATCCCAGAGCCTCCAGAACCCAAGCGCAAGAAGCAGTTTGATGCTGGCACCGTGTATGTGTTGTGCACATTTTCCGCTTTCTGAGCCGGGGCTCTGGCTGTTTTGAGTAACTGTGTGTTTGCCACTGGCAGGAATTACGAGCAGCCCACCAAAGATGGCATTGACCACAGTAACATTGGCAACAAGATGCTGCAGGCCATGGGTTGGCGGGAAGGCTCAGGTTTGGGGAGAAAGTGTCAAGGCATCACAGCCCCCATTGAGGTAAGCAGTGGGATTGGGCTTCAGCGGCCTGCAGGCTTGTCCCAGAGATGGGATGAGGTTGAAGCACCCGGAGGGCCTGGGCCCCAGTGGGAGTTGTATTCCCTGCAGCCATCCCATATTGCACCCTCTTTTTAAGATGTCAGTTGGGAGGAACAGGTGTGGCACCCAGCTTGATTTTTCTGGTTTTTGGGTCTCTGGGTAAATAAAGCCTACCTTCTCCTAAGGAGCTGTGTCTTTCTACGTCCTTCGATATAAACAAACCTTAACGCTGACTCAGTAGCTTAGATTGGATTTTCAGAAAGGTACTGTGCTTTCATTTCTAAGTGACTTTTGCTTATGTATAAAACAATTACCCTTTAGTAGGACTTCGATCCATGATAAGAAATGCTTTATTCAGTCAGAGCTCAGGACCAGAGGCCCTCGACCACTGGCCTTCTAGACGAGAGCACTGCCAGTGGTTGCTCTCTCCCTGACCTGGCAGCATAGCTTAGAACAAACACTTGCTGTTGGTCTGTGCAGGCGAGTTCTGCTGACTTTGAGCTGTCCTGCCATGATCTGTACCTAGAATTACCAGACCTTCGCTGGGCTTTGGTGCAAGGCTTTGGGGCCCTTTAGTAGGCACGGTGCTTGCTGAACAGGCATGGAATTGGGGGAGGGTGTGCTGCTGTCTGCCTTTCTCCCTCACCCATTTGATCCCCTCAGTCCTTCCAGGTCTCCAAAGGAGAAATCCCTGTCTTCATTTAAAATTTCTGTCTCCTGAGGGGTGGTCCAGCTCAGTAGGAAGTGGGCTAGACGTGGGGGAGAGGGAGCAGTCCACACCGTACCTGCCAGCTGCTGACTACAGTTTCATTACCCACCAGGCTCAAGTCCGGCTAAAAGGAGCTGGCCTAGGCGCCAAAGGCAGCGCATACGGACTATCTGGTGCAGATTCCTACAAAGATGCTGTCCGGAAGGCCATGTTTGCCCGGTTCACTGAGATGGAGTGAGACACGGGCATGAGAGAGAGAGATGACGAAGAGCTCCAAAGAGCACAAGGAATGCTCCATCTCCTGAATTCACTCTGACCACCTTTCTCTTTAAGGGCATGCCCTGTGCTGTTAATGGTTTTTAGGGTGAACCAGTTCATTCTGCAAGGTTCTCCCACTTGAGTTCCCCTTGTATGGGTTATCTGGTGAATGGCTTGCCTTCCTGCCAGAGGGCCTGTGAGCTGACCAAGGGGACAGTGCGTCTTTTATACTTCGTGTACATATTGTAATGTAGTGTGTTTTACATGTGTAGCCTATGTTGTGGTCCATCAGCCCCTTGCATTCCTAGGGGGTGTTGAGATGCCCTAGGGTGGTATGTGACACCAAAGCCGCCTCGTCATTTGTTGTGCTGTCTTTTCTCGGCAAAAGCCTTATGTATATTTGTATATTACACATTTGTACAGAATTTTGGAAGATTTTCAGTCTAGTTGCCAAATCTGGCTCCTTTACAAAAGAAATACCTTGAAAAATGAGTGTGTGTGTCTCTTTATTCTTGGGTAGCCAGGTAAGCAGAGCATGTTGGAGCCAGTCAAGCTTGGTGATAAAATAAGTACGTGAAAATTCTTCATGAAAATTCCGTCATAACTGAGTCAGCTTTTTCCACTTCCTTCTACTCCCTTTAGGCCTAAGTGAGTGTGAGCACTTGCGCATCTTCACTTTTTACAGACTAAGTCCAGACATGGGGGTAGGCATGTACTGCTCTGTGACGAACAACCTCCCTGCTTTTGGCCATAATACAAGAGCCCTCTGCTGAGGTGGAGGAGCTGAGAGGCCCTTTCTCTCCTGAAGCACTCCAGTTCTCCAAATCAGCTGCCCGGGAGGTGGTCAGGGACATTGCAAGGTTTTCCATTCTCAAGGTGTCGTCCCATCCCTGTCATCATTTTGGCCAGCAAGATCATGCTTGAGAAGGGCAGGAAGTGTGCCTGAGTCTGAGGCTGTTCCCAAGACCAGCTGCGATGGGGTACCCATGCTGCCCATCTGGCTGAACTGAGTGAGTGGGCTTCATGTTTGGCATTTAGTCAGGGAGGGGGAAACTTGTTAAAGCTCGAACTCCATGGCTTTTGTGGATGGTCATACTTTTCTGTTTTCAGGCAGGCCTGGCCTGTATAAAATCAGGATGAAGGGTTGCACAGGAGGAGCTTTAAGGGCAGGGGCCCTCACCCCAGTCTCCTTGGGGGTACCTTGGAGAAGTTGAGCCTAGCTTTGCTAGGGAGATGTGGAGGCAAATGCGGAAAGCTCAAGCTTGGGCTTTTGTGGGCTGGGGCTTGGGAACCTCATAGATGAGGGCCCAACTGCCATCCCCATCTAGGGTCAGCAGGGGCCAGGGCGGGGAGACCAGCCCCACCTCCAGAACCCTTGCAGAAGCTGGTGCTCAGCATCAGAGCAGCAGTCACAAGCAGCTTAATTAGACACCTCCGACAGTCAGCCTGGACAGCTCTTGCAGGTGAGGACACCCATCAGGAAGGAGATCTGGGAAGCAGGGCACCAAAGGTCGAGCCCGTGCAAGCCGGTCCCCTGGGGAAGCCACAGCTGAGCACCAGCAGGAGTACCAGGCCTTCGTCAGCTCTCTTGAGCCTCAAACTGCCCACATCAGGAAGGGCGCTTGATCCCAACCTACTTGGTCCTCTCAGCTGTTCAAGACTCTCATGAAGACAGCTCTTGACCACTGCATCTGCTGTCTGCACTGCCATGGGCTTTCCTATAAAGATGAGTTTAGCATCCATCCTCTCATCAGCCCCTCAGAGAAGCTGGCAGCCCACTTTCCCACTTTCAGTCTGTTCCACAGCTATACCTGTCACCAGCATAGCAGGTGACTGCTGCCCTCATCCTGTATCGGAACCCACGGTCCAGTTTCTTCCAGTTTGATAGGCTGTACACTTGCCTTGGATCTCATGTAAAACCGTATTTGGGAGATCCTGCTAGTGATAAGTGACTCTCACCCCCTGAGAACCTGAGGCTTAAGCCCAAGGACCCAGGCATTCCTCACTGCCCGTCATGGGCTGCTCCAACCCCAAGCCCAGGAATGAGTGTGCCAGGTCCTGCCCTCCCTACCCTGCCCACACGGTTGCTGTTCCTCCCAGCCATGGCTGATGGTGGTGCTATGAGAGCAGTGCAAAGTTCTCAATCAGCAAAACCCAAATTCTGAATTTGGAAGGGTCTCCTCTGACCTAGAGGGATCCTCCAGGGTTCCCAAGTCCAGCCCGCCCTTTGCTGGGACAGCTGCTACACTGTGCAGGGCTTTGAGAGCCGTCCAGGAGCAGCTGTCATGGCCATGCATCAAAAGAGTTTCAAAGCCCAGATGAGCAGTCAGGCCTGAGCTAAGCTCCCCAGGCATGCACAGTCTGCTGGAGGTCTCAAGTGCGCCTGGAGTCCAGCCATTGGCCACCCTGATTCCCAAAGGATGAAGCCCTCAGGGACAGGTGGGGATGGAGGGGGGTGCAGAAATTGCCCTGGAGACTGGACCCTGGAGAAGGGCTGTGCTGCTGGTGGCCACCAGGTGGCAGCACCCCACCATTTATGGGTTGGCCTGGTTTAGGTGCTCTTGGTGGAAGTAGGTCTCATGAAGTCTTGGGGTGCTGGGCTGCTTGCAGGTCTCTCAGATTCAAGGAAACCTGGCTAGAACTCGGCCTCGAAGATCTGTGTAGAGTAGAAGAGGCAACAAATTTGGGGACCTGCAGGTCCCTTACCCCCACGGATCACCTCGGGCTAGAAAAGGAAATTGTCGCCCAGTTGTGGGGCAAAGGGTCAGGCTGGCCCTGTGCACAATAAGTGCTTCAATCTCTTAGCAATTCTTCTCAACCCAGGTAAATAATTTCTATAGTCGATAAAATGCATTTCTGCCTCTCACACTCCCTTTACCCATCTGCATGATTACTGACACAGAAATACTCCCTTGGCAGGCTAGAGGAAGTTGAGGTTGAGCTTGCCCAGGGCTCTCAGGTGGAGGCAAGGGACGTCCACGTGCCCTCACCCAGCCTCCCAAATGGTAGGAGGCCTGGGAAGCTTTCCAGCAGGAGGCACAGCCAGGGGCAGCGCCCTCACAGCATCTAATTAGTCTCTGAACCACTTTTAGTCCCTGAACCATTTTCATCCCATTTAAAGAGGAAACAGGCTCAAAGCAGAGAAGTTGCTGGAAGTTATCAGGCTGGCAAATGCTGAGCCTAGATTCTGACCTAGGTACCCCTGCCCAACTAATATCTGGGCCAGCTGAAGGGACTCAGTAGAAATGGATCCTTAGCTGCAAGCGCAGGGTCAGTCTCTAGTTGGGACAGGATGACATGCTCCGGCTGATGTGTTGGGCCTGGGGGATGGCCCCCCTCAATGCCCTAGAGAGAGAAGACAGACAGGGAGAGGCAGGAAAAAAAGACAACTGCAGACAAAGCAAGGCCTAGAGGATGCTGGGAAAAGGAGCAGGGAAAGGTCTGCAGTGGCTGCAAGGGGTGGGAGGAGGCTGCCCGGCAAGATAACAAGGAATGGGGGTGGCCAGGTCTGGGGGAGTTGCTTCCGCTCCACCCCCTGGCCGCCAAGGAGATAAGACAGCCAAGTAGCAGTGGGTGAATTCTGTGCGATGCGGGGGGGGGGGGGGGGGGGGGGGGGTGAGGGGCAGCAGGCTGTGGAAAGAGGAGGGGCCAGTGGTCTGGCCAGGACCCCTGCCGGCTTTCCTGCCAGAGTGAGCAGCGCCCTTCATCCCCCCAGAGCCTGGCCCACCCAGTCCTGGCTCCCACTCCAGGCAGGCACCAGCACCCTGAGTCCAGCTGTTGGACAGGAGCTATTTGAGAATGATTCATGGATGCAATTAAGTGTCTCCACACTATCCCCTTGCTCAGGCGGGACTAGGGGGAAGGGGGTTAGAAGGCGATGCGGATATGGGAACCCTGGCCTGCTATACAAGGGTGAGGTAAAGCGCAGCAGAGTGCCCCAGGTCATCCACTGCAGATCTCCAGCCTGGAGCAAGGGAGACTGGGCCCAAATACGTGGGGGGCGGGGGGTGGTGGGGGAGGAGGAGCGCTTTTCCTTTCTCCCCAAATCCTAGCCTGGCTTTAAGGGTGGTCCTCTGCATGCACAAGCATGCAAGTGTACGCATGCACACGCACGCACAGGTTTGGACAGTCATCCTGCGGCAGCAGGCATGGTTCTCCAGCACGCTCCTGTGTTGGGGTAGCACACGAAGATACTAAACCCTACCCCACGCACGCACAGGTTTGGACAGTCATCCTGCGGCAGCAGGCATGGTTCTCCAGCACGCTCCTGTGTTGGGGTAGCACACGAAGATACTAAACCCTACCCCACCCCAGGCCTTGCCCATGCCTAAGCATGCAAGCTCACACACACCTCTTCCCAACCACCTGTACATGGGCAGGCCAGGTCCAGTCATGAGTTCTAACCCCTGCACATGCTTACAGTCTCCTCTGGCCCAAGGGGGCAGCAATCAGGCTTGCGCTACCCTTGAAGGAAGGAAACTTGGTCTGACAACCTGTTGGGAGCTGGGAAAGAAGTAGGAGGTCCCTATCTGCCATATGCGGGAAGGGCTCGGACTGGCAAAACAGAGGCACACTGTGCGCGTGCGCACACGCACTGCAAGCAGGGACGCACGCACGCACCGCTCTCGCGCAGTCTTTCAGGCGTCCCCTTCTGGGGTAGGTGGGTCTTGGGGTTTCCTCTCTAAACAGGCTTCTGAGCTTAATGAATCCAGTGTCCTGGGTCTACCCAAGGGTTGAAATGCAGAGCTGCAGCGGGAGAGGAGGCTGTGGAAGGGGACACGGTGCTCCTGAAATACTGGCTCAAAGCTCAAAACCTTCCTGTTAGCCATAGCCGCGCTTAGCGGGGAGAGGACGGAGCCGCCTTCTCAGACAGACTGCGGACTGAGGCTCAGAGATGGGCTGCCGGCAAACCCTGGCTGTTTGTAGATGAAACGGTTCATCTACAGCTCTTGGAAGCACGGGGCTCCTATCCCTGCCCCTGGCCATCTCCGCGGGTTGGTGTCCTATCCCACCCAATACTGGGTTCTTCATTCCCCGCAGACACAGACATGGAGACCCTGGGCTAGTAGTGCTCAGAATCAGCTGGGCTCTGCCTCCTTTCTCAGACTGGAATCTCCTAGGACTGGATGGCTTCTCCTCTAGGAGTGCGCACCCCAGCACTGGCTTTTCTGGGCCTCTCCTCTAAGTCTAGGAGCCCCAGCCTGAGCCCCGCAGGCTCTACCAGACTCAGATACACAACGTGAGCAGCAACCACACACCGCTGTCCTCCCCTCTCACAGATTTTTCTGGTTCTTATTAATGTAAATGAAATCTGCTCAGCGTCCTTAATGGAAAGCGTTCCTGGAATTTGTGCACACGTGGTGGGGGGGAGGCGGTGGGGGAGGCGGCACCCTGAGATTAACCCTTGTGTAGCCAGATAGAGATTAATGAGTGTATAGTGACCCGCCCCCCTCCCCGGGCCTCAGGCTGGGGTGGGGCTTGGCGGAACCAGGACACTCAACCCTTTCCAGAACTGTGTGCCTGCAGCATCAAAAGTGGCAGAGCACCATACATGCTCTACCTTCTGCCCCGAGACCAGAAGTTCCGGTCCAAAAGTTTCTCCGAGCCTGAGAAAGATGGCCTTGACAGGAAATGGGGAGCCCTAGAAAGTCCTTGATCAGGGAGGGGCCCAGCCAAAGATTGGAGGGGGAGGGGTGAGGAGGGTGGCAGCTGCCAGCCGGGCTGCCCTTCCTGTGTTCCCCTGGCTCTGTCCTGAGTTGGGAGGGAGGATCCAGGCAACAGACCCTGTCTCTTTGAATCTCCCCACCCAGCCGGGAGAAGACCCTGCCTCTGTGGTGCTCCCCCCCCCATCCTTCTTCCACCCACCTTACTTCTGTGATAGGACAATTATCTTCATAACTTGGGGGTGGGGGGCAAAGAGGGAAGCTGGAGATCCCAGGGTAGGTACCTAGAGAGGATCAACTGTAGGGGTAGGGGGGCAGCGAAGCCCTGGCCTGGAGCCCACAGCGAGCCCCGCCTGGCTCCCTCCCCAAAAATCTGGATGCTTGTTCTGGCATAGTCTTCAGCCCGCCGCTGGGCCCCAGTAGAGCCGTGTTTTACTGCCTTTCGTGGCCCTGACAGGGATGTCTGCTTCATTGGCGGGGGTAGAGGAAGAGTCTAAGATTTCAATTTCTCCCAGGTGTGGCTCAGTCTGGAGGATGCCTTGGGGAGGCTGACTGAGGGGCCAGCACCTGGGGGGGAGGGTAGCGCAGAAAGTGGGAGGGGCTCTGGAACGGGAGAAGGCCACAGAGGGGGTCTTGGAGAGGGAAAGGGGACTCTGGAGGGTGGGTTGGAGGGGCAGGGGACTCGGGGAGGGGGTTGACGGGAAAGGGGTCTCATCTCGGAGTGGGACTGGCTTCAGTGGGGGACAATAGACTGACAGTCTTCCCTCCCACCCACACCTGTCAGGCAGGCTGGGGGAGGGGGACTGACCCACTTAGCTGTCTCCCCTCCCAGGCTTCCCACTAATGAGCGCTCTGGGCTTTGGGAGGCAGCCTTCCCCCCCAAGGCTGTGCCTGAGGCTGTCCCTTCCCCCAGTCCCTCATTATCTACTGGGGGTGCTCACTGGCTCAGGCTGCCCCCTTATCTGCAGCTGTGCCTGCCTGTGGCAGTGAGGAAGTGGCTGTGGGCCCCAAAATGTACCCTCTCTGCCCCATCTCCCCTACTCCCCCAGGGCTGGGGAGACAAAGGCTCCCGCTCCCTGCTGTGCAGCTCAGCGCTGAGCAAAGGGCTTTGATTCCACCTGTGGGCCCCACCAGCATGCCAATGAGGGAGGCAGGGGGCCTCTGTGGCTCACGGGAGAGCTGGAATTGAGGCGCTGGCAGGACCCCTGGGATGGGGAGTCTGCTCTGCTCATTGGAGGGGTTTCCAGCAGCTGTGGTCAGGAGTCCTGCTTGGTGGGGAAAGCAGGCCCATGATGGGTGATGGTGGGAGGGGGCTCCTGAATGTGTGGAGAGCGCAGCTCTGGAGGGTGGAGAATATGGAGTACCATTCAGGGTGGGGGGCATATCTGGGGGCCTGATGTGTGTCAGGAGTGCTGCTCTAAATGATATTCTGTCTGTCAGAGGACAGTCCAGGGAGGAGGCTGCCATGTCTCTGGTACCCTTGGCTTCTTCTGAATCCTCCTCCCCCACATTCCTGGGGTGCATGGGGAGGTCTGGTTGCTGGAGCATACCTAAGTACCCCCAGGCTCTCTCTGACTCTGTCCCGCTGTCCATCTGTCCACCCCCCTCCCCGAGGAGCCCAAGGCCCAGGTGGCACTCTCCCCTCGCAGCACCCTCATTAGGAAAGGGCTTTGAGATCGTTCTAAAGCATCTGCCGCCACCCCCACACCCCCAGCTCAGAGTCAGCTGCAGGCTCTAGCCCCTAGAGCCTGATAAATATTTATGACAAGATAAGTAGGATCTGTCAGGTCCTAGCCCAAACCTTTGTCCTGGGAGCTAGAGGGAGAGACAGGGTCAAAACCTCAGGACTTGAGTGTCTGGGGGCCAAGCTAGGTCTCTGGTTCTGGGTGGGGACAGGCCTCTTGGGCTCCATACACTAATGAGGTGGCAGGGTTGGGCTGCCCCTGAAGCCCTGGGTGCCTAAAGGAGCTTCCTCCAAGGTGCCACACAGGCCAAGGTCATTCTCCCCAACCCTGGCAGGTCTTGTATGGGGATGGGAGAAGGGTACACGCCTGTACTTGGGTCCCATTTACTTCCTGCAGCAGCATGGATATCTGCTATAGCCAGGGTGGGGTTAAAGCCATACTTAGGGGCAGTTCTGAGCTCAGTAATTCAAAGAAGCCCTGAAATTGAAGAGGGAATGAATGAATGCCATTAATGGTTAAGTCCAATGAGACTCTGGGCATTCCTGGCTAAAGAGATGGGGCCCAGGTGATCCAAGGGGTCACCATGGATTCCAGACCTGGCTACAGGGTGTAAACCCAGCAAGGCAGCCAAGCTGGGCTCCTGGCTGGTGATGAGGGGGTGGGGGCAGCCTCAGGAAGCCTGGGGAAGGACCCCCTACCCTACCACCTGCATTCTATGGCTCCTGCCTAGTGGGGCCCCAGATCTTCTTCCTGGGAGCAGGGTGCCCTGCTGAGTTCTCTGAGACAAAAGCCAGAAGCCCAGATGAACCAGCAGGGATTGCATGTGACTCCAGGGCATCAAATACTGGCCTGGGGCCACAGGGACTGCACCAGGATTGGGAACCAGGAGGGGGATGGAGACTGAAGCAGGCTGGGACTCGCCAGTCTTGGGGGAGCTGGAGGGTCCCTGCTCTGAAGAGAGGACGGCCACCTTGAGAAGAATGTGTGGTGGCAAGAGGTCCCAGTGTCCCCACCAGCCAGCTCCATTGCCCCTATATTTCCCATATGTGTGCCCAGTGTAAGTGAGAGGTGCAGCCTGAGTGCACCCCAGCTGCCGCCCCTCTCATGGCTCAGGGTCTGCACCCTCTCCCCACCAGTCATGACTCCTGCTTGTAGTGGTTTGAGCTGCTTTCTCAGTCAGTTCAGTTCAGTCCCTCAGTCATGTCTGACTCTTTGCGACCCCATGAGTCGCAGCACACCAGGCCTCCCTGTCCATCACCAACTCCTGGAGTTCACCCAGACTCACGTCCATCGAGTCAGTGATGCCATCCAACCATCTCATCCTCTGTTGTCCCCTTCTCCTGCCTTCAATCCTTCCCAGCATCAGGGTCTTCTTCAATGAGTCAACTCTTTGCATGAGGTGGCCAAAGTACTGGAGTTTCAGCTTCAGCATCAGTCCTTCCAATGAACACCCAGGACTGATTTCCTTTAGGATGGACTGGTTGGATCTCCTTGCAGTCCAAGGGACTCTCAAGAGTCTTCTCCAACACCACAGTTCAAAAGCATCAATTCTTCGGCGCTCAGCTTTCTTCACAGTCCAACTCTCACATCCATACATGACCACTGGAAAAACCATAGCCTAGACTAGACGGACCTTTGTTGGCAAAGTAATGTCTCTGCTTTTCAATATGCTATCTAGGTTGGTCATAACTTTCCTTCCAAGGAGTAAGCATCTTTTAATTTCCTGGCTGCAATCACAATCTGCAATGATTTTGGAGCCCAAAAAAATAAAGTCTGACACTGTTTCCACTGTTTCCCCATCTATTTGCCATGAAGTGATGGGACCAGATGCCATGATCTTCGTTTTCTGAATGTTGAGCTTTAAGCCAACTTTTTCACTCTCCTCTTTCACTTTCATCAAGAGGCTTTTTAGTTTCTCTTCACTTTCTGCCATAAGGGTTGTGTCATCTGCATATCTGAGGTTATCGATATTTCTCCCGGCAATCTTGATTCCAGCTTGTGCTTCTTCCAGCCCAGCGTTTCTCATGATGTACTCTGCATATAAGTTAAATAAGCAGGGTGACAATATACAGCCTTGACGTACTCCTTTTCCTATTTGGAACCAGTCTGTTGTTGCATGTCCAGTTCTAACTGTTGCTTCCTGACCTACATATAGGTTTCTCAAGACTGAATGGTAATCTCCCCATCTGACCCCAGCCAGGCACTTCCTACCCGCAGTCTGACTGAGCAGGGCAGATATGGGCTGCTACGGGCTCCTGAAACCTTCTGGAAGGTTTTGTGTTTAACATCCAGTGTCCAGACCTCAGAATTCCTTAACCTGGGCCAACTGGGCTGGTGGGAAGGCAGGACCCTGGGCTGGATCTCCCCTCTGAGGGCCGGGTAGAGCAGCTTCAGCAGAGGTAGGACCCTTCTGGGTTCAGCTTTCCCACCTGTGAGATGGGCAGTTGGGCTGGGGGAGTGAGGAAAGGAATACCTCTCTTTCACCCAGAAGTACCCAGACTCCTGGAAGACCAGGCCAAGGCAGCAGTGAGGAAGGGCAGGAGTCATCACAGTGCCTTGGGTTCTGGCTTCTCCAGAGTCAGGAGGCATCTCTTACCTGCCCGAGAGGTGCTTTTTCCCTAGACGGATTCTCTCTTCTTTCCACCCACCCCTGGTAGTCGCCTGGGGCTACACAGCCTCATTGATGCTCCAGTGTCTCCTCAGAACTCTTGTGCCATGCTTTTGGCAGAAGGGAATCCTGGAAATGGGTCTGGAAATCCAGAGTGTGACAAGCCTGCTTGAGGCTGAGACTGGGAGGGTAGACACCCCCACCTTCTTTGCTGACTGTCCTGCACACACAGACACACACACAGAGCCAGGTCTCCAAGGCCACAGGCAGCTCATATAATCTCTGAACTTGGCTACACTAATGCACTAATGGAAAAGCCTGAGACTCCAGGAGCCAAGATGCTCCCAGGTGTGTCTAACAAGCATCTTCTGGCGTCACTGGGAACCCCAGAGACCGACTCTGATGGTAGGATGTCAGGCCATAGGGCCAATGAACCTGAATGTCCAGTCTCTTGCGTGGAGCCTGTAGTGTGAGAGTCGTTTGGGACCCAATGGCTGCACAGGTCAGTCCTGAGCCCACACCAAGACCTATCAAATGGGACTTGTGCTTCTGGTTGCCAGGCTGTCCTGGGGTTCCTGAGAGTGTCCTCAGAGGAGCCTTTCTGTCCCTCCCTGAACCCTGACACTAACGCAAGTTTCTGTTGATAGATCTGGAGTCCTGGAGGCTGGAGGCTCTTGGAGGAAAGGACTGTCGCCTTAAGAAACCGACCTCCAGGTAAGTGTTGTCATCTTCCAGGTGTATGTAGCAGCCCTCCAGGTACGTTCATCTGTCCTCAGGGTATGTTACATAGTTGTCCTCCAGACCTCATGGAACTAATTCTTGGCCATACACTTTTCTTTCTTGGGGACCAGTGACTGACAGTAACTCCCAGACTTCCTCTCCCTAAGGGGCTGACTTGGATGGTCTCTAAGTCCAGGTTGTGCCCAGTTAAGAGTTCAGTTAAGCAGGCTCAGAATCCCACTCGGGTCTCCTATGGGTCAGAGATATTTGAGAAGGGAGTGGGTGGTAGAGGTTAGGGGATTATTCCTGGCGGTATTTTCTCCTCTCATCCCACTACCAGGAGAAGGCACCCAGCCTGGCCTCCTGGAAGCATGGGGGTAGGTGATCCCAGGCTGGATAGCAACCCCCACCCCAACACAAAAAGTGCTCCTGCCTAGGCTCAGCCTCCTCCACCCACCCCCTCCGGCCACCTCCCAAATCCCCAATCCCAGCAGCAAACCTCGGTGTTTGCCTGTTGCCATGGCAATGGGATGCACCTTTCTGTTACCATGGCAACAAGCCAGGGGTTTTTAAAATTCAGTTGAGGTAATTTCCACCCCTCAATCCTCATCCTCAGACACCTCATTCTTCTCTTTTCTTTTCTGAATCTTAGAAGGGAGGGGCTAGAAGACCAGAGGGGCTGGTGGGAAGACTTGGGCCCCATCCCTCCCCGACTCCTTCATGCACCCTAGACCCCAGAGAAGAGGGCAGCCTCTTCCCTGTTCCCTGTCCAGATCCAGGTCCACAGGGGAAAGATGATGTCTTTGCATGGCTGGGCAGGCAGAGGCCAGCACACTTGGGAGGCCTGGTTGAGAGTACAGCCTGTGTGGCTTTGCAGGAGCAAAAAGAGTCAGTAGGGACCCTCCCAGACCTCCCCTCCATGTCTCCAGGGCTCGTGTGAGGATATCAAGGCACTGGACACAGACCCCAGGACAATAGGGCACAGATGTTGTTTATACTGTGTCCTGGTATTAAGGAGCTTAGCTTAGGGAACCCTGTGCTGGCTGGATTTGGGCAGAGGGCATCTGAGAAGGATCGAGGGAGAGGGATGCAGACACTGTCCAGTCCCTGCCCTTCTGCTCCCACTAGTGTCCTCTCTGCTCAGGACCCCACTTCATTAGTCTGGTCATCGTAAATTCTTGAGGCCCAGCATCCCCTCCTCGCCCCTCCTGCCTCCTGACTGGGAGAAGAGGAGCCAACCATCCAGGACAGACAGGTGGTTGCCCCTCTGAGCAGAGTAGACTGGGTCTAGAGAATGATGGGGCCCCAAGCCCCATGCAGTACCCCATCATGCCTCATGTTCATGTAATTCCTTTACACTTTGACTTGTCTCTGTAGCAGATCCATACCCCACAGGCGATGCCTCCCCCAGAGAAAAGCTTTCAAGGCAGAAGATGGGGAGAGTCCTGCAACAAGGCCGCCCTCCCCGCCTCCCCTGTGCTCTCCCTATGGCTGTGATCCCACCCCATCAGTCATTTGGGTAGAGGGGCCCTCCTTCCCCAGGATGGATGGGGAGTGCCAAAGCCAAGCACTGCAGGGCCAGCAGATGGGGGCCAAGGCCAAAGAGAAGTCACTTCCATCTTACCTGTCCCTTGAGCCCAAGAGTTGAGACTATATAGTAACAGCCCTTCAGAGGTCATAGATGGGCAGGCCAACCATGGGGAGACCACAGAGAACCCCAGGAACAAGATAGAGGGGTGTTATGGCCAGCCCACCACCACCTGCCCACTTTTCTTTCAGTCCCTATCCTTCCCAGACACCCAGATCAGGGAAGCCCCAGGCTAGGCTGGGGAGGAGAGAACCCCAGCCCAAGCCCTAGGTGAGAATGAGAATGTCCCAGGTGGAGCATCTCCTCTCTACAGCCTATGACCCCTTACCCCTAAGGTTATGACATCCAGACAAGGCAGACCCCTCTCTCCCCCAGCCATCTGTGGCTCCTAGGCTTCTGAAGAGCTTCCTGGTATCAGGGAACTGATACTGAACCACACTACACTTCTACCAAGGCCTCCACACTTGAGAGCCTGCAGCTAAAGTACTGAGGAGCAGGGCTGCCTGAGATTTCTCTTGTGAGCAGCAGGCGTCTGGCAAGCCTCACTCAGTGCAAACTAGGGGCTTGGCATCAGCTAGAGGACTGTTCAGACCCTCCAAGAATGTCTGCTGGCCCTGGCAGGCTGGTGCAGCACTGGAGTCCCCATCTTGACTCAGAGGAGGGGTGTGGGTGAGAGGGGGACCAGCAGGGCAAGATGGGTGTCAGTGGCATGGGAATAGAAACCACCCCACCCAGGATACCTGATGGCCTAGTTTCTAGGCACCATCTCTAGGGTCAGAGGCAGCACCCTGTCCCCTATATCCTGTGTACTCATATCAGGCAGGGACCAGGCCTCACGCTCCAGAGATGGTATGCCTGGACCAGCGTGATGCCTGAACATCAAAAGGCCCCAAATTGCCCTGCCTCAGTGGAAAGGGGTCCCTGGGGCTTTAGAACCAGGAATCTGGGCCTAGAAGCCTGACTCCCCAGGGGGTATTTGAAAGAGAAGCTGAGGAAATGCCAGCAACTATTTATAGCCTGTGGGATATACCAGCCCCATCTTCTCCTGCCAGCCACCTGCAAGCTGTCGGGGTGAGCATCGCTGCTCTAGAGCAGGAGACCCCAAAGGTTCAGAGACAGCAGACCTGTCTGAAATTCCACAGCTCACCATCTGCACAACCTTGGGAGCTGGGAGCAGGGCCAGTGTTGTAGGGCAAGGGTACTGGGATGGGGACATTTACTCAGAAGGCCAGGGCAGGGCTTTCAGCCCAGGCCAGGCTTGGCAGGCCTGGTCAACAGGAAAGGGTGGTTGAATAGGCCTTCTGGTAGGGGAGTGGAGTTCAGTTCCCTTTGCATGGAGCTACGGCTGTCTGAGTATAGGGGTTAGGGGTGGTTGCTAAGGGGTGATTGCTGAGGATATGAATTGTCCTGTCAGCTGTTTAGGCGATCCAGCCATGGGGGCAGGGAGCAGGTCAGAGCTGGCAGTGTGAGGGGCAGCGAGTGTCATTGAGGCAGGTCCCCACTGCTGGCTGAGCAGGCTAGAGATTAGAAGCTGAGAAGCCCTCCCAACCCACCCACCTGCTGACAGAGCTTTCCACGGAGCCCCTACAGGAGGCACCCCTGAGCCCCAACCTCCTGGCCCTCCTGGTCTCCTAATGCTCTGACAGCCCATTCACCTCGGGCTTCTCTGGGTTTCTGTGGGGACCCAGGGTCGTGACACCTATTTCCTCAGTCCCAGGCCTGTCTTCCAGGAAGATTCCAAGCTCCGAACAGGCAGAAACCATACCTGCCTAATGTCTATACCCCGCCCCACCACCACCACATTGGGGCCCATGAAAGACAGGGGCTCACCACGGGGCTGGTCTGTGTGTGAGGCAATGAATGAGTTTGCCTTAAAGCGTTGGAAATTCAGCTGTACCTCGTGGCTAACTGGTTGACTGCACTGTTACCCAGGGCTCCCAGGACCTGGGGACCAAGTGTGACTGAGACGGATGTGGTTTCCATCCTCCCAGAGCTCACAGTCCTGCGGACAGGGAGGATAGGGCTGACCCCCTAGAGTGGCTGGACCTGTGATGAGGGACACAGGAGACTGGGGATCCCCAGGAGGTGGGACTAGGCCATCTTCTTTGAGGAGAGGTCCCCGGGCTGCTGAGCTGGCCAGGTCCCATGGTCCTGAAACTGCAGCCCTGACTGGGAGGGGAGGCATGTCACGACCCAGGAATAACCCCCTCAGAGCTGGAGCGGTCTGATTTGGCTTTCCCTGAGACAGGTCTCTGGGGAGGTTGCTGGGGGACTGCAGGGGGCACCTCTTGTTCACAACGACGGATAGCCTGGGGACACGAAGTCAGCCTCAGGCAGTGGCAGGGCCTCGGGTCACTGGCTCTCACTGACCTGAAGGACAGGCCAACTCAGATCTCCCGGGAAACTGGCTCCACGCATCTGACCGGAGACAGAGAACCCAACCAGGAAGTGACCAGGGACGTTCTGGCCAGGAACACTGGGGAGCAGACTGTGGGGTTACTTATCCCTTCAGCCTTATTTCGTTCTTTCCCAGCAGGCACTCCCTTCCCAGCGACTGGTTTGTCTTTCCCAGGGCCTGCCAGGGTGACCCCCCACCCCGATGCACTAGCCAGGCAGACACCTGCCCCACCTCCCAGGGACACGGGGTCAGTTGCCCCACATCTGGACAGGTGAAGCCCATTTTTCACCAGCCGCCAGACTGGAGCCAGGAGTCAGAGTCCTTCCTAGGAAACCATCTGCCCAGCTCAGGTTGCCTGAAATGGGCACCAGCATCTGAATAAACAGCCCTGAGTAGGGCAGGGCTAGAGGTGGTGGCGGTGGGGAGGCAGGGCCCCCAGCCCCACCCTGGAGCTCATGAGAGTCCTGCAGCTGCCTTTGTCCCATCAGTCCTGCTTGATGACCACACGGACCTCCCACCCCTCAGCCCCATGGCTAACTGCTGCCTGCCCACGATCAGCTGGGCTGAAGCTCTCCCAGGCCCTCCTCAGACAGCCTGTCTTCTCTTCCTGGCACATGAATGGCCTCTGCTGCACTCCAGGAAGACCCTGCCCATGGCCATCCTTTCCCCGCCACTACACCAGTCAAGCTTGGCTGTCCTTCCTAGTGTCCACCACTGCCCCAGTGCCAAGCACAGGCTGGCACACAGCGGGTGCTCAGAAAACATTGCTGCCCATGGTCATGACTGTGGGATGGGTGGTCCCAGGAATAATGCCTGAGCCAGCTTAGACCAGCAGTTCTTCCTGCTCCTCCAGCCCGCATGGCCCGATCCAGTTCTGAAGGCCTGACCCAGACTCAGAGCTGGACTGGGCCCCTAGTGGGAGCTGCCCATGGGAGGCCCACCCGTAGTCCAACTGTCCCTGCTCCTGCCTACCTGGGGAAAGAGGGGACTGGCATGGCCCCTCCCACAAGCCCCATCTACAGGCTGTGGGGCTGCTGGGGACACAGTATCTGGACGCTCCTGCCTGGCACCCCTCACGAGGCTTCAGCCCCCACTTCGCCTGCTGCCTAGGACTGGGGGTAGGGGGCATATGGACCTTCTAGCATCTTTCCTGGGAAGGTCTGCCAGTGCTCTCTGTCTCCAGATGGGGGACTTCCAGATAGTGCAGGGGCAGGGGCTCTGGGGTCCTGGGTACCTGTAGGACTGCACACCGGGCTCCCCAGGGACCTGAGGGCACACAGGGGTCCCTAACCGACCTGCCTATCCTTGCTATGAGATCTTGGGCTGGGGATGGAGGGTGGGGGGGTGTGTGTGGGGGGAGATGTGCCAGCCCCTCCCTCTGGGTACTTCAAAAAGCAGTGCGTGCATCCCCAAAGGTTCATTTTCCATTTCCTGTAGGTCGGATCTCAACCTGACAGGCATCCCCTCTCACCTCCCAATCACCATTCCTCCCGCCCCCTCCCCCTGCCCCCTTTTCTATTACCCACCCCTTCCCCTACCTAATGGGAACACACCCCCACCCCCACAGAGTGGCTTCCTCTCTCTGCGGCGTCTGGTTCCCACTGCAGCCAGAAGAAGAGGCCAGCACCCTGACCCCCTGCCTTCCTGCAGTCCCTGTCGTCTCCCCTCTGCCCTTCAGGCAGCCCCCATCCCATCCTGAAAGAGCCCCCCCAACTATGGGATCCCCCTCCCCAACCTAGGGCCCCCACCCCCAGCAAACTTGGCTCCTTTCAGCTCCCCTCCCTCTCGGGCAGAGGCAGGGCGTTCAAGTCCATTTAATCTTGGCAGAATGCAATTTCCTGCTTCAGGGAGCTGGCGGGTTTAGGAGGCTTAATGAGGGGGGAGGGGGGAGACAGGGAAGAAGAGAAGCTGAGCGGGGCTGGGAGATGGAGACTGAGTCCCTGAGAGGGGTGGTCCAGGAAGCTCAGGGATGTGCCTGTGTCTTGGGGTTGCCTGGGGGGGTCTTTGGGGGATCACACAGGGGTCAGCTCTTCAGCTTCAGGTCTGGGGCTCCTTTGCACACCTCCCCACTCCAGCTATGCGGGGTGGAAATGGGGGAAGGGGAGGGGCCTCAAAGTGGCCCACAGAGTGAGTGTGTGTGTGAGTCACGTCTCTGCTTGGCTGAATGGTGGGGGGTGGGGTGGGGTGCAAGTCCCAGTGTGCAGATGGGGGAGGGGGTCCTGGGGAAGGTGTGCAGCTGGCAGGTCTCAGACCCCCAGGTGGGGAAGTGGGCAGCCTGGCTGGAATTTCAGCCCCAAATGGGATGTTTATCTGGATACTGCCACCTAGGAGGCAGAGAAGATAAGGGACAAAGGGGCCTCTGAGCTGCCGGCAGCCCCACAGCTGGTGGGGGCAGGGCAGCCAAAAGCCTGGCCTGCCACCCAGCACCCTGGGCAACCCCTGGGGAGACTGAGGCTGGGTGTCTTCCTGTGGTCCCTGCCCTGCCGCCCCACCTGGGCCTCTCTCCCCACCCCTCCCCATCCCTCCTTGCCCTGGTTCAGGCATTTACTTCCTGAAGAAGTCCTTGGAGGAGCCACAACCCATCAGAGTCCCCAGACAGGGCTGGCAGAGTGGTGGTCAGGCAGGGGCGCCCACAGGATGCAGGCCGGGGGAGGGTGGCAGGTATTTTCAGGGAAAAGCAGACAGTCTGGAGCCCTCCAGGAGCAGCGCCCTGGATAGGGAGGTTCTGCTAAGCTTGTGGCCCCTGGTGAGGGGAGAGAGCAAGGAGGGTAGAGAGGCTCTGAGAGCTCTGGAAGCCAGTCGGAGCCCACTCTCTGCTAGGAATTCTCATTTATGGGGGCCTGGGAGGAAGGCCGATGAACACCACGGAGGGCTTAGCCCTCAGCCGCTTGTGTGAGGCACTCTTCCTCTGGGCTGCAGTCTTACCATGTGTGAAGAAACGTAAGTGGGGCAAGGTTTCTGAGAAGTAGCCCAGACCTCCTTGGAAACAGGTGGGGTCCTGCCCAAGCCCAAGGGTCATCTTGGGGTGTCCTTGAATGGCAGCCAGGTGTGTAGAAGATACAATAGGGACGCACCTGTGACCTTTGCCCTCCCACACGTCTCCAAGCCTCCCAGCTGCCCATGAGTAATGAAAACAGCATCTTCTCCAGAGGAGGTAGCCTGTCTCTCCAGCGAAGCTAACACAAATCTACCAATAGACTATGCTCAGGGGCAGAAAGGTCTGCAGGCTGGAGGTCAACAGGAGCCCCCCACCCCAGCTCCTTGTGAAGAGCTGACCTGGTTCCCTGCACCTCTGCTTCCCCTCTGACTAGCTCACCAGCTGTCTGGGCTGCCTGGTGTCCTGTCACTGGGCCTCTTCCTCTGATTGACAGCTCCCCAGGGATTGTTCCCGGTCCACATCTGCCCTTACTCTGCCTCTGCTGAGCTCAGCGAGGGCCTTCCTGGCTCTTGCAAGGGTCAAAATGAAGCTCCTCTGCCACTTCTCCTATCCCCTGCACCAACACGCATCTCTAGTAGACTCCGACACTGATTCTGCTCGAGACAGCCCCGTGATCTGGCCTCCAGGACACCTTGACAGGTCATGCCTCCAGCCTCTTGCCCAAGTTGTTCCTTCATCCTTCAAGCTGGGAGATCTCTGATTGGTTCTTTAAGGCCCAGTGACACTGTCACTTCCTCTGTGTGGCCATTCCTGAGTCACTCTCTCAGCCCTCCGCGTATACACACCCGCTTGGATATCCCCTGGCCAATCTCCGAGCTGTCTGGGGCCGCATCACCTTGCTGACCCCGAGAGCTCCCGAGTCATAGATGTTTGCAGAAACTGTGGGCTGGACACTGCGGTCAGGGCCAGAGTGGGGCTGGCCTAGAGGGAAGCAGGTGTGTGACCTGGGAGTCCCTCCTGTGCTATCACCGCATTCCCTTGACAGCCGGCATGCAGGCCTCTCCCTGGGAGGATGGTGTGGTTGCCTTTGCTGGTAGAGGCTCCAGTGGGGCAATCCTGTGTGCCGCCCTGTAGGTCCTGGATGTCTGAGGCGCTGAGGCAGTGGCTGGATATGGAGTCCCTTCTGCTGGCTGAAAAGGGTCCCCACTCTCTCCTGGGACTCCAGCCCATGGCAGAGGAGTTCAGGTAAGCCCTCATGCCCCTGGGTCTCTCTGGCATCCGCTGGAGAGAAGCAGTGAGTCATAGAAAAGGTAACATAGGCAGAGAATGCCCTACATACCAGATGCTGCTCCCAGCAATCCGCTCGTAGTGGCTCCTTTCATCCTCCCAGCACCCTGAGATGAGAGACTAGCTCTCATTTTCCAGATGAGGAAACTGGTCTCCAGAGAATAAGCAAATGAATGTACGTGGGCCACGGGTGGGTCAGACCCTCAGGCAGCTAGGCTTGGAGTCAGAGGGTCCTTGATGGGGCCCCGTGGAGACCTTCCCACACTTGCGCGCACTCGTACTGCAGCCTCAGCCTTGCTGGCCCTGATGGTTGGGTAGGCAGAGCGAGGCCCGGTAAGATCAAAGAGCTCAGTGTCCCTGGCTGCGCCTGCCCATGTTCCCATGTCCATGGGAGCCCCGGTGGCTGCTCGGAGAGCAAGGCCAGAGCTGCACAGCCTCTGCCACCACCCAGGCTGCACACCAGTCTCCACACTTCTGTGAGACTCGTGTTTCTCATTTCCTATCTGAGACCCATCTCCCAGCACTCAGGGGGCCTCTCCAAGGTGTAGGGTCCAGAGCAGGCCTGGGCCTTGCAGGAACTTGATCCCCCAAACTCTGTGCCTTTAGGGTCTCCTGAGGTGGCCCCTTTTTCTCAACCCCAAGCCTATAACCCTAGCCTACCACTCCTTGGGGACAATTTTGTTGCTCAGTAGGTAAAGATTCTGCTTGCAATGCAGGAAATCCAGGTTCAATCCCTGGGTGGGGAAGATCTCCTGGAGTAGGAAATGACAACCCATTCCAGTATTCTTGCCTGGAAAATCCCATGGACAGGGGAGCCTGGCAGGCTACAGTTCATGGGGTCGCAAGAGTGGTTTAGTGACTAAACTACCACCACCACTCCTTGGGGACAATTTTGTTAAAACTTCAGCCCACACTGGGGTGGAGAATCAACATGGGAAGCTGGGATTTGGGAGCTTACTCACCCAATGGGCAGGGGCTCAGTGGCAGTCTGACCCACTTTTTGGCTGTGCTGGGTCTTCGTTGCTGCGTGGGCTTTTCTCTAGTTGTGGCAAGCTGGGGCTACTCTAGTTGCCGAGTGCGGACTTCTCATTACGGTGGCTTCTCTTGTTACAGAGCACAGTTTCAGTCATCGCGGCTCACAGGCTTAGCTGCTCCTTGGCATGTGAGATCTTCCAGCATCAGGAATCAAACTTGAGTCTCCTGCATTGGCAGGCAGATTCTTATCCACTGTACCACCAGGGAAGCCCAGTCTGACCCATTTTGTCCATCCTCCCAGAACTGCACCCTCAGCTCAGAGGAGAATCCACCAGACCGTCTGAAGTTAATGGTCCAGAGTGAGTATGAGATGTTGGAGACATTAGCCTCCATGGCCTGGCAGTTGGTTAGTCGCTCAGTTGTGTCCGACTCTTTGTGACCCCATGGACTGGAGACCGCCAGGCTCCTCTGTCCATGGGATTCTCCAGGCAAGAATTCTGGAGTGGATGGCCATTTCCTTCTCCAGAGAATCTTCCCAGCCCAGGGACTGAACCTCTGTCTCCTGCATTGTAGACAGATTCTGTACTGTCTGAGCCACCAGGGAAGCCCAAATATAATGCAAGTGCTATGTGAATAGTTGAAGATGAGTGGAAAATTCAAGTTTTGGTTTTGGGAATTTCATGGAATTTGAGGCAGGACACACGTGATACCTGCAGAATGAATATGTGACATTTGACCAAGACACAAGGTAGAGAGGTTGTCTCCTAAGAGTTCAGGGGACAGCGACTAGCTGGGCAGTTGGGGGGCCTTTTTGGGGAGACAGTATTTGAATCTGGGAACTACAGACCAGCCCTACCCACGTGGCTGGCTCTGCCTGCAGAATGTGTGCTGGAATTTCTTCCTTGTTCCAGCCACCCAGCTCTCTGCGTGCCTCCTCTCCCGCAGGCAGGGGCTGGGTGCACAGAGAGGAGTGGGGAGAAGGCTGCCTCATGGTTGGGGGAGCAGAAGGGCTGCAGTGAGGAATGGGACAAAGAGAAGTCGGGGCAACTTGGGCTCAAGGACAGGAATTGCGGGTACTTAGGAGAGGACAAGGGGTCGGGCAAGCTGGGGACCCCAGTTTTCCCCCAGGGATTGTGAGGAGACCAGCAACTGGGAAGGGGGAAGAGAGGGCAGCTGACATGGGCGGAGCTCCTGCTCCCGGCCTCCCGGCAGCGACCTCCTTTTGAGGAGGAAATGCCCCTCTGTGCCCCTGACCAGTATCCTGGGGAGACAGGACCTGACCAGGACTGCTACCTGAAGAGTACAGCTTGGGCCCAGAGACCCTTCCCTGTGAGCTGAGTGGATGTGACTGATGTAGATGCAGCACACAGTAGGTGTTCAGACAGGCTGTGGACACCTGAATGCATCGCTCTAAGTGGCAGGAATAGTCTGGAGGTGCTGGAGGCAGGCCTGCCAGAGGGTGGAGTGTGGATTTCTGATCTCTCCCTAGGCAGGCCCTGCCCCTTCCCTCCCTCCAAATCCCCCTCCCACCTTATCCCTCCATCTAGGTTGGTCCCTGCTCCTTCCGCGGCAAACATGAGCTTTGCTGAAACTTGTCCTCGGATTAAAGCTTAAACCACTGTCTCAGGGGAGCGGGGCAGGGAGCCCGGCCAGCCAGGCCACATGTGGAGGTGTATAAGGCTAGGAAGGAAGCCACTTTCCCCATTCCAAAAGTCTGGGTCAGATCTCATACACAAAAGGGAAAAGTGAGGGGACCCTGGCTGAGCTGAGCATCCCCAGCAGCGCTCCTAGTGATCTACCCAGGTTCCTGTCCTCTCGCTTGATGCTCACAGCTCCCTTTCTGGCCCCCAGAAGCCAGAGGAATCCTGTAAAATCTTAAATCAGACTCTACTGCCCTCATTACCCTCAGGCCAGTCCTAGTCTTTCCTCAATCAGAGGCTACACCCCAGCATTCAAGGGGACCCTAGTTTGGAATCCCCAGACAAGGTTGCCCAGGTTCCTGCTCCTCAAGAATTCGGTATTCCCTTCTGTGAAATGGGTGCACAGTGATGTTCTGACCAATGTGAGCTAGAGGCCCTCATCCTTTCTAAGACTCCACAGATAGCACAAGTGGAGCCCCTGATTCCTGGATGCAGGTTCAGAGGCCAGGTAAGGCCAAGGGGTCCACTCCACCCAGTTATGTTCGGAAATTAAACCCTCACAGGACAGGATGGCACCCTGTCCCAGGGCAGGGGGCGTAGGCTTGGCTTCACTGCCCTGCCAACCACATGTGGAGCAGGGAGGTTCATCATTCTGGATGGAGTGCTTAGCAGGCACTAGGTTGGCCCGGGCAGTCCCAGCTCCCCACTGCCTGGCATCCGCCCTGCTACCTGACACTCCTCTAAGGCAAGAGGCCATGGGCTGTAATGGGGAGATTCTCTGCATGGAGCCTTCCTCCTTGGCCAGTCCCAATGCTGCTGTGCCCCAGATGCCTTACAGCCCAGAATAGGCGATGGTGCTGGCCAAGATCCTCCATTTCCTGGCTCCTGAGGGATGGAGACCCAGATGGGATACTCTGGCCTTAGATCTCTGGTCTGAGACTAAGGACAGTGGCCTCGTATTGTAGCCCTTCCTCAGGGAAGGCCTGAATCCAGGCTAAGGGAGGAGGACCAGGATGGCAGGGTGCCCAGGGTCTGCCCACCAGCCCCTCCTGCTTCAGGGGGTTGCCTTATCTGGGCCCCATTTCCCTGCTGGCAACGAGGGACCAGGGGAGGCCATGCCGCGGCTGTCACGGAAGGGACATTCCCCAGTCATTTGGAACTAAGTAAGTCCAGATCTCTGCTTGCAGGCCTGGCTGCAGGACCCTCCCTGGGCCCCCCTCCCCCAGGACTGTGGCCACACAGACACATGGAAGGGGATGTGTGCAGCAGATGTGGGCCTGGGAGGCAGCCAGAAACCCACAGGATCAGAGCCCAGCGCACTTAGCTTGGTTGGGGGCCTGCCCTGGTCTCCCCTAGCTCTGAGACACACCTCTGCCTGAAGGACTATGCCTGCCCCTGGCCGGGAGGGGGTGGGGGGTGCTCACAACTAGATTTTCACTGTCTTTAAAGCCAAGGCAAAGTTGACCTTGAGTCTCTGGGGCCGTAGCTGGAGACACTCTCTCCTTAGACCCTTTCTTCCGTGGAGGAAGAAGCAGCACATGGGCACCCATACCTGCGCTGTCCGCAGCTTCAGGGAGTGGGAGCAGAGGCCCAAAGATCAGGGTAGGAAGCAGCGCCCAGCCCCTGGCCAGAGTGCAGAGGGGCCCTGGGCAGAGCCCTTCTTTCATTCAGTGATAATGCTATATACCAGTCTCTGTTCTGGGTGCTGGGGGAAAAGCAAATAGAACAATTCCTACCCTCTTGATGCTGATAGTCTACCAGGGGTAGAGAAATGGACAATAAACAATAAGCAAAAAAAAAAAAAAAGAAGTAAAGGAGGAGAAAAAGAGAGGAAGGGAAGGGAAAGTCAAGCGCATTGGGGTGGTGGTGACAGATACTACTCGTGACAGGGACTATCTGAACAAAAATCTGAAGGAGGTAAGGGAGAAGCAGGGGGATGCCTGCAGGAAGATCATCCAGGTTAAGTCAGTTCAGTCGCTCAGTTGTGTCCAACTTTTTGAAACCCCATGAATCGCAGCACACTAGTCTTCCCCCGTCCATCACCAACTCCCGGAGTTTACTCAAACTCATGTCCATCGCATCGGTGATGCCATCCAACCATCTCATCCTCTGTCATCCCCTTCTCCTCTCGTCTTCAATCTTTCCCAGCATCAGGGTCTTTTCCAATAAGTCGGTTCTTTGCATCAGGTGGACAAAGTATTGGAGTTTCAGCTTCAGCATCTGTCCTTCCAGTGAATATTCAGGACTGATTTCCTTTAGGATGGACTGGTTGGATCTCCTTGCAGTCCAAGGGACTCTCAAGAGTCTTCTTCAACACCACAGTTCAAGAGCATCTATTCTTCAGCACTCAGCTTTCTTTATAGCCCAACTCTCATATCCATACATGACTACTGGAAAAGCCATAGCTCTGACTAGACGGACCTTTGTTGGTTAAGGGAATGGTCATTGAAATGTGCCTGGTGTGAGAGGAAGAGAGAGAGGAGGCCGTAGCCAAGAGCAGGAGGACGTGAGTCAGAGATGAGGAGGGGGGCTGGGGAGACAGCCACTGCAAGGACTTGGCTTTGACTCTCAAGGAAGTAGGAGCCATTGAGAACTTTGGTCAAGAGAGAGACAGGCCCTGGCTTCCATTTTAACAGAGCTTCTCCGAATCCTGGCTGGTTAGCAGGAGGCAAGAGCAGAGGTAGGGAGCCCATTAAGCTGGCTCCTGTCCCTGTCAGGCCAGAGGCGAGATTGGCCGCGGAGGTGGTGGCTGCAGAGCTGGCGGCCAGGGAGAAGGTAGGAAGTGGTCACCTGACATTTTATATATTTTAAAGGTGAAGTTGAAAGGTCTAGATGGAGAGGTGAGAGTCCAGGCTGATTCAAAGACTTTTTGGCCTGAGCAGCTAGAAGGATAGGACTGTCTCAACTGAGCTGAGCAAAACCAAGGAGTGACTCCGGATCCAAGGTCTTTTCAGCCACACTCCGCACCCCCCACCTCTACCCAGTGGTGGGGGCTGCCCAACCATAAATAATCCTGGGCCCAGCCACCCAGAAAAACGCCCTGCACCATGGAGGCAGGGGAAATGCAGAATTCCCATCTCAGTTCTTAGTAAAGATTCTTTTCTGGAGCAGATAAGGATTGAGCTCTAGGCCCAGGACCTGGGCTCCCCAGCAAGGGCTGGGCAGGCCCGATTGGGTAAGGGATGGCTGTCTGGCCTCTATCTAAACAGGATATGCTCAGGCTGGCTGATGGTCATGGGTCACTTGGCAGCCAGCCAAGCTTAGGCTCACCCGACCCCCACCTCCCTCAAAATACAAACACACACACAGAGTAATACAAACATGGGATGAGATGAGTATGGGCAACTCAGATCCCATGACTCCCTCTTTTGTTCACTCTGAATGCACACGAGAAGCAGTGGCTGATGAGTCTCTGTGGGGCCCAGCCAGAACACAGACAGACCTGGGTGTCTCGGTCTCTGGATGGACTTGCAGGACCCCTAGGGTCTAAAAAACCTTCTGACCCAAACATTAGGACTGGCTTCCTGGGAGGTCGTGTCTTCCCAGAGGCCTACAGGATCTAGGAGGAAATAGGAAAGACATTCCAGCACAGGGGATCAGCATGTGCGAAGACCCAGAGATGAGAGCAAGGGCAGAACTCTTCAAAGAGGCCTGGGAGGCCTGCAGAGTGGAAGGGGAGGATGAAGCTGCCTCAAGAAGGGAGCCTGGCCCCTTGTGCAGAAAGGGACAGTGTGTGGAGGGTGATGGAGGTGGCCACAGGCTCTGGGCTAGAGGATACACAGGGCTTACACTGGTACTGAAGAGCATTCCTAGCAGAGGGGACAACAGCAGAAAAGGCCTAGAGGCAGCTTTGGGGAGCAGCCAGGGAGGTGAGTTGTTCCAGCTTTTGATCGGCTTGGAGCCAGCCCCTGGGGCAGGCTGGGCAGAAGGCTGAGCCAGGCGTGGGTGACTCCTCACCGCCCGCCCCCTTCCCGGTGCAGCAAGCACGGCCTTGTACCCCCTCCTGGGGGCCCCCTTTCCATCACTCCCCCTCTCTGGGATCCAGTTCCGGGCGGGTGGGGGCTGGGCCAGAAAGCAGGCAGCGCCTGGGGCAGAGGAGATGAGAAAACCAGAAAGTGGGGAAACCTGAGCCAGCAACGCTAGGGCTGGGCGGGCCAAGGCTTGCTCAGCCGGCTAGGCCCGGGAAACAGGTTCCCCGGAGACCCAGGCAGAGGAGAGAGTGATGGTTTAGTGGGCCACCTTCGTGAAGGGGGCATGGCCGGTCCCTGAGGCCCAGGCCTGCCTTGTCCAGCCTTCCAGATGCAGGGACCAAGAGGGCAAGTTTTCTCAAGTTTACCCACAGTGGAGGCCAGATAGAGGCACATAGTGTAGACAGAGGTTAGACAGGCAGCAGGGGGCCCAGGGCTGCACTTCAGCCCCCAACAGCACAGCCTGGAAGAGCAAGAAGGAAACTAAACAGGCATGAGCACTGCCAGAAACAAAGGCTGGGCCAGGCTGAAGGCTGGGGGTGTCTGGGGGAGACCTTCAAAGCTCTCCTGCCTGTTACCAGCACTATCCCCATGGGTGGTGGTGACTGGGACAAAGGGGGCCAATTCTTTCTCAATTGTAGCCCTCACTGTCAGTCTCTGTGGGACCTCAGGAGCTCTGGGAAGCTGAGCCCAAGGCTGAACAGCCAGGATGTCACCCCAAGGGCCTGTCCTCATGTAGGAAGGGAGAGGGCACTGCTCCAGGATGGGAACCCCAGAGAATCGGTCAAGGTGGGGAACCAGACCTGGCTTAACATCTCTGAACTTCCTACCACCTTGCATGTCCAGAGCAGCACTAGTGTGGGCCACAGGGACTGGGCATGCCTGGGGTCTGGGTGTCGACAGAGGAAGGAGGGACAGAGGCCAGGCAAGGGTCAGCCTGGCCTGGCCTCTGTTCAGGTGGCCCCATGGGGCATCCTGGGTGGCTCTCAGGTGGAGCTGGCACAGCTGAGTAGCACTGAGACAGAAAGACAGAAGGACTCAGGGTGGCTGTGAGAGTGTCGGGTTGGGGCAGCCAGTCCAGAGGAGCTGGGTAGCAGGCAGGGAGTTGGCTCCTGGCCTCTTGGCTCATGTTCTGTCTTGGATCTGGTGTTACAGGGATTTGCCCTCTTATTCATTCAATAAAGATTTATTGAAGTCCCTAAGTGCCACGTATGGCTCTAGCGCTCATTGCCAGCCCCCGCAACACTGGTCTGCAGGCCCTTGGCTCCAAGTGGGCCCCGTGGCCTGGCGCTTCCCTCCTGGAGCCTTCCCGTAGCTCCGGAAAATGCTGCCTTTCTCACACCACAGCTGGTAGTTACAGGCCTCACTCCGCTTCTCCCGGTCTCCTCTTCCTCAGCTGTACAGTGGGGCAGCAGGACTTGCTTCTCAGTGGGATTGTGAATGGCATGCAGGGCTTCCTGGTCAGGCATCAGGCTGGTTTCAAGGGGTCCCCTGAAACTGGAGACAAAATCACCGTAGGCTACAATGTTCCTCCCAATAATACCTATTTTATATATATAATAACATATATAGTGATACAAAGTGCTCATCCCAGCATGATACACAACAGGACAAGGGTGCAGTACGGATTCACTGCTGCAACTATGATTGTTTTGATTTCTATTGATTATTCAACCTTCTCACAGTCATTACAAGAGAACTGGCATCATTCCACTATGTGTAGCCAAGCCTAGCTCTAACTCTCTTCTCTTCTGCTGTCCCCTTCCTCCGATACCACTGCCACCAAAGGCCTCCGTGTGCTGAGAGGCCTGTGTGTGTCTGAGAGGTGTTCCACGGATAAATCAGCTGAGTCTCTTTCCTTCCCAGCTCAGCACCCTGGAGTCATTTTTGCCAAGTCGCCACAGGTCTGCTTTAATGACCAGGATGATGATCATGCTGGTAGTGGTGACAGAGGTGGCCAGGGAGCTCCGGGATGGTGGTGGAAGGGATGGCTCTGGAAACCCTCAGCAGTGATGGTGGCACAGGCTGCACTGGTAAAATGGTGGTGCAGTGGCAGTGACCTCAAGGGTGACCCTCATACAGAGAAGGGGGAAATGAGGAGGAATGATTGACACGGTGTTTTTAAATGAGGCATGATGGTGAGAGATGCACAGGCGCTGTTACTCCAGCCACTGTATCTGCAGGCTGGTGTTTGCTCACATCCAGTGGCCAGCCTCCGCTTGGAGCATGCGAGCCAGCAGTCCAACTCTAAGTCCGAGTCAGGAGACCCTCAGCAGGATCCCTAACATACCTAACAACCTACATTTGCAGTCAACCAGCCAATAGGTCAGAGTGAGAGATGTCTTGGGTGGGGGGTTAGCCAGGAAGAGAAGGGAGAGGAGGAAGAGAGAAAGGCGAAGAGAGTGAGGAGGAAGCAGACAAGGAAAAATAGGGGGAGAGGAAGGAGGGGAAAACAGCTTCCCTGGTGGCTCAGATGGTGAAGAATCTATCTGCCTGCAATGCGGGAGACCTGGGTTCTATCCCTGGGTCAAGAAGATCCCCTGGAGAAGGGAAAGGCAACCTACTCCAGTATTCTTGCCTGGAGAATCTCATGGACAGAGGAACCTGGCGGGCTATGGGCTACAGTCCACGGGGTCACAAAGAGTGGGACAGGACTAAACACACACAAGGAGTGGGGAAAGGAGGGGAAAAGAAAGAATAGAAAAGAGAGAAGAGGAGAAAGGGGAGGGAATAGGAGAAGAGGGACAAGGGAGAGGAAAAAGAGGCCCATGCCCATTGGGACCTTGTCAAAGTGCATGGGGCAGGGCTGAGTCTGTGGTCCTGGCTGGTGAGGCCATGGCCTTGGCCATCGCGTTAGGTTGGGTGGAAGGTCCCTTCCTGGGATCAAGGTGGGCCCGAAGCTCAGTTGCAGAGCCCTAAAGTCTGCAGCCCTCAGGAATCCACTTGAAAGCAAATGTCGCTTTCAGGAGCCCCTAGCTGGCTTCTCTGGGATGTGGAAATATAAGGGGTGGGTCCGTGGAGCTACTGGCTTGAAATAGGGCTGGCTGCTGGGGAGATCACAGGGAGCCCTAGAGCTGTTGGATGGAGCTGTAAGGCTGACCTGGCCTGGGCTGGAGGTGGAGGACAGGTCCAGCAGTGTCAGCCGTCCCAGGGGCTGCACTGCCACCTGCTGAGCGGCCCGGGCAGTCCTGGGTCCTGAGCTGCGGGGCTCACGCGAGGCCAGGCGTGGCGGGCAGCGAGTGGGAAGGACGGACACGGCAGGGGGTGCGCAGGTGAGCGCAGCCTCTTGCTCTCTGGCGCGCCTGCCCTTCCCGCCAGGGAGTTGAGTGCCCGGGTAAACACCAGGCGCGGTGTGCGCGGTGTATCCACGGAGAGACAAAGCCGGGGCGGGGCGGGGGCGCCGCCCGCGAAGCCAGGGCGGGGGCGCAGGGTGCAGGTTAGCCTTACCGGGCGCGGGCTGCCCCACCGCCTGGAAGCACCGAGCCCACCCCGCGGACAGGTGGAGCGGGGGCGGGACGGCGGCCGGGCGGGTCCCGCCCTGGGGGTGGGGCCGGGCGGGGCGGGCGGGGCGGGGCCGCACTATGCAAATGTCGCCCACGGGCGGCCAATTGCCGGCGCTCCCCGCGCGGCTCCGAGCGCCCCGTCCCGCCGGCGGCCGCGAGACCAGAGAGAGCGAGCCAGCGAGCGAACGGCCGCGGCCCGGTGAGCCCCGGGCGCAACCCAGCGCGGCCGCCCGGCCCCACTCCAGAGACCAGGCGAGCACAGTGCCTGTGGGCCAAACCGAGCGCAGCGCCCCGAAGCCGAGCGCGCGCTGTCGCCCGCGCCCCGCGCCGGGGAATGCGCCCTCGGCGCGCCGGCCAGGGGGCGCCCGCAGCCCACCCGGGGGGAGGCGGCCCCGAGCGCCCCTGAGCCTTCCCATGGCCCGGGATGGGGTCCGGGGCCTCGACTGCTGACGCGCCCAAAGCCAGCAGACCCCGTTAAGCCGGGGCCGCGGCGCCGACCCCGGCTCAGGCACAGCAGCGAGAGGGCGCGGGCAGGGCCATGGCCCCGGGGGGCCGCTAGCGCGGACCGGCCCAACCGGGAGCCGCTCTGCTGCCGCCGCCGCCGCCACTCGGGAGCCCAGGCCCCGCCGCCGTGGAAGAGGTGAGTGCGGCGGGAACCGGGAGGGAGCGGGCAGGCGGCCGGGCCACCCCGCGATCCCTCTGGGACCCGCGGCACTGCAACTCTGCGGAAGTGTCTGGGGCGCGGGGCTCGGAGAGGCAGGGGGCTTCCCGCAGACGCGAGGACGACAGGACTAGAGTGGGCGCTGTACCTGTCAGGGCTGCCCGGACCCTCAACATCGAAACGACGTGGAGATGTGTGAAGGATGTGGCCTGCGGGGTCACCAGTGTGCAAAGCAACTTTTTCTCCGAGAGGTTCTGGGTGGGTGGGTGCTCCCATACTCCTCCTTGTTGCTATAGCTGGAGACCTGATGCCCCTTCCCCTGGCTGAGCTCTCCCACTAACGCCTTAGGCAGCTCTCTTCCCTAGTAGGTACCCCTGCCCTGTCTCAGTGTCGGAATCTGGGGATCGTCTGCTGGAAGGAAAGCGCTACCCTGGCAGCCCCCTCGTGGAGGGTCTCCAATATCAGCCGGGGCAGGACAGCCAGCCCCAAGGCTTTTCTCCCAGCCCTGTGCCAGCCCCCCGACCCCCAGCTGCTAGTCCGTGTCTACCTTCCAGAAGGGCATTTTGCTTGGATTAGGGGCCCTGCTGTATGTGGGTAGTAAGTGAGCTAGGAGAGCCTGCATCAAGCCCCCCCTCCACCCCAATCTGGTCAGGCTGGGGCCCAAGTGGTGGAGTGGGCAGGGGAAAGTAGGAGCTTGGTGGACTTGCCTAGAGCAGGTGGGACCAGAGAGTGTCAAGGTGGCCCAGGAGGGCTCAGCTGGAGCTAGGGCTGCAGGCCTGCCTGGATAAATAACTTCTGATTCTTGAGATAACTGTGTTATGAACACCAGCCCATGAACACCTGGGGGAGGTGGGGTGTGAACCTAAAGCGCTAATGTGTCGGCTCTGGAGATTGGGGGTTCTTGTCCTCATCAGTTCATCCAGACTGTGTCCCAGAAGCCCCTGTTCTAATTGCAGAGATAGAGAAACTGCACCCAGAGGTTGGTAGGTTCATGCCATTCCCGGGGGTTGAATGGAGATGGAGCCTTTTCCCAGGCTGCACAGGGAGCGTGCCCGGACCCTTGGGGTAAGGTGTCCTGGAGGGTGAGGACACTGGGCATGCTCCCCCCTGCTGCTGCCCCTCAGTTCTGAAGGAGCCAGGCCCGGAAGTGCGGGGGTTGGGGAGAGGAGGGAACCTAGCCTCAGCCCCCTGCTGCTCTAGGCACACCTTGAGGGGGAAGATGGAGCCAAGCCCAGGTGACCTTGACTGGGAAACTCTGACCACGAAAGAGGGGTTTTCAACACCAGCCGTGCTGGGGTGTCTCTGCTTCCTGGTCCATAGGGTGTTGGGGGAGGGGGAAGCCAAGGAGTCGGGAAGAAGCTCTGGCCTGCTGGAGGAGGGTGTCGGAGGAGCTAGATGGGGGGTGGGGTGCTGTTAATAATTTTTCCATCATGTCCCCCCCGCAGCATTTCCATCCAGTTCTCAGCTCGCAGGAGCCAACCTTCCTTCCCTGAGGCAGGCTGTCCACCCCCCTACCCGCGCCCCCCACCCCTCCAATCCCAAGAAGTCTGGATCAGGCTGGACAATGTGACCTCCCAGCCCCCTGCTCCACCCCCAGGTGCCTCCGGACCCCCTCGTCTGGCCGCCCCTCCCTGCGCCCCTTGCCAGCCCCAGCTCCTCGGTTCTTTGTTCCAGCGTCTCTCCTCCGTCCCTCCCTCTCTCCTCCCTTTCTCCTCCTCCCTCCCGCCTGCCTCCCTCCCTTGCTCCCTCCCGCCAGCCTTCTTTCCTTCCTTCTCTGCTCTCCTCCTGGTGGGCTCCCAGGTGGTGGCGGCTGTTCCTTCTCTGTCCACCCACCTGGGCTGGACCCGACTGCTCCAGGGGCTGCTCTGGGACTGGGGCTGAGTGGAGTGCATCCAGGGGCTGGCAGGGGAGAAGCAACTGTGGAAATGCCTGCCCCATCCCTATCTCTGTCCTCCTCTTTCTCCTCCTCCTTCCTTCTCCTCCTCTCCTCCATCCCCCAAGCTACCAAAGAGGGGGGCCTAGACTTGAGCCTGAGGCCCCAACAGATTTGAACATCCCCGGTTCACCCCTTTAAAAGGCCAAAGCATTGTGGGAGGTCCCTGTAGGGGCCCAGTAGAGCAGACCCTCCAGGTTCCTGGACTCCTTGGGGGGACTCCAACACCGTCCTTGGTGACCCTGACCTTGTCACCATGAAAATGGATGTAGGAGAAATGAGGTCACAGGGAGGAGGGGAGGCGAGTCACCCCAGCCCCCTGATACCTCGGATCAAAGCTCTCCAAGGGACTCAGCCTGCATCTAGCCCTCCCCGAGAGAGAGCTAGAGAGAGCTAGAGCAGCGTCTCCCCACTTCCTGAGCCCCACCCCACTAGCAGGTCGAGTTCTTGAACAAATATATATATATATATATATATATGCTTGTAAGGACTAGTGCAGGCATGCAAGTTTGGATGTGTGTATATCCACAGCTGTTAGAGGGGGCCTCCCAGGTGCACCTGAGGGTGCTGGTAACTGCACAGCCCTTTCTCCCACCCCCCCACCCCCCGCAATCAGGGCCTGCTATTCAGTCAGCTCCAGCTTTGTGCCCCAGCGGACAGGGGGCGCGGCTAGTTCTGATTCTCCCCTCCCTCAGCTAGCCTCCCTAGCACCTGTGATGGGAGGTTTTGATGGAACCTGAGAGGTACTGCAGGCACCCCGGAGAGGGTGTGTCCACAGAGAGCACCACATGGGGAATGGGTCAGGCCACTTGAAGCTGCACTTCCTGTCCGAGGAATCACCAGTGGTTTGCTTGCCAGGAGAGACAAGGGCTCAGGGGAGGTGGGTCCCGGGAGGACATCAGGGTCTGTCAAGTGGGACTGGACAGTCCTGATGTGGAGCCTTGCCTCAGTGGATGCCAGCCAGGGCAAGGGATTAACAGATCACAATACCCCTCACCCTCCCCTCCCCACCCCAGAGTCCTAGAAATGGGCCTAGGGTCCCTGTGTCCCATGAGAGAAGGAAATAGACCTGGCAGTTCTAGGGGGTGGGGCTCACATTGTCATTGTTGCCCCCACCCACAGTGCATCTGGGTTGGGGGGTGTTGGGAAGTTGGCGCTGATTTTCGCCGGGAGGGAGCAATATGTTCTGACAACTGGTGCTGGGCTGCGTTTACCCAACAGCCAGCCTGCCTGGGGAGACAATATTTGAAAAACATTGTGTGGAAACTTGGGCCTGCTGGAGGTTTGTATCAGAGCTCTGCCGGGGACACTGAGGCTGGCTCAGACCCTGCCCCTGGCCTGCTGGCCACCCTAGCTCCCCTTCTTTGGTCTCTGTAGGCAGAGCTGGAAGTTTCACGGGCAGGAAGTCCTTCTGTATGTCTGACCCGGATCCCTCCTGCTGTGATTTCAATAGAAGTAGACCCTGCTGTTCTTTGCCTTTCCTGTTCTGGCTGCCGTCTCTCTCTCCAGGCCATCTATGTGTTTCTCACTTATCCTCCACTCTCTCCTGCTCCCAACTCAAATCATCAGGCTCAGGTTTCCCTTTACTGAGAGGAGAGATTTGGCTGGAGCCTGCAGGACTGGACCCATCTCTTCCCCCATTCCCTGAAGTGGGAGAGGAAGGAACAGCCCATTTGGTTGGGGGGTGGATGCATGGAAACTGGAGAAGGATGTAAGATCACCTCCTTGAGCTGAGTCCTGTGAACGGAAGTCTGGAAGCTGTGGTTGGGGAAGGGTTGGGAAACGTCCACTGGCCCCTGTTAGCCCTGTTGACCCTAGGCTGCACCCAGTTGCTTGGTCTTCAGACCCATTGTTAGGGACAGGAAAGTATATGAGATTTTCACGTTATGGTATTCATGGCCCCAGGCTGAGGGTGTGAGCACAGAGGTACCTATCACCCTAGTTGTTCAGGTAGGGAAACTGAGGTACCTTTGACAGAATTACACAAGAAAATGTTGGTCGGACAGGATACCTTGCTCTGCCTCACATATTTCAACCTTGTTCCTCCTCCCAGGTATATAGACAGCTGCCTGACCCCTGGGCCCTAGGCCCCTTCCACAATGCCTGTCGCTGGTCTCCTCCTCTGGGCTTCCCTGCTCACTGGGGCCTGGCCAGCCGCCCCCGGCCAGGACTACTTCCCAGCCATGCCCCGGATCCGGCTCTCATATAAAGGTAAGAGGCTTCCTTGCAGTTCCCTGGCATCCCCCTGTCCAGAGCATTTTGTCCTGTTGCAAAGGAGAGAGAGGAGAGGTCAAAGCAAGAAAGAACAAATTGTACAGCCACATGGGTCACACTGGGTGGTTTGTAGGGGTTGTGGGAGGAGGTGACTTGCTGGGAAAAGCTAGAGACTGGACTGCTTAGACATTTAGAGAAGGGTCCTGAGTCTGGACTGCTTCTAGAGCCAGAATGTATGGTCTCTGGGCTCAAGTCTGCAGGGTGTCTGTCCATGCGATGACTGGGGGAGACAGAGGTGTCACATCTTTCAGATTTGTGCTTGCAGAAGCCCTTCCCTGCCACTGGTCCTGCCCTGCCTGATCGATCAGACAGTCGGACAGACACTGAGGCCTCCAAAAGCTAGAGGAACAGGACCTGCTCCTCTGGGGTGTGATGTGCTTGAGTAACCATCCTAGGGGTCTCTAGGTGGGAGGTGCTTCTAGGAATTGGGGAGGGTGCTCTTGTGCTGTGACTGGAGGAGTCTAGGGCCCCTGGTGAGTTCAGGGAGAACATGTGCTGTTATGACAGGCCCGAGATGCCCAGTGAGCACTTTGCCTGAAATCACCGGAAGGTTTTTGGGCTTCCCTGGTTGGCTCAGCCATAAAGAATCCGCCTGCAATGCAGGAACCGCAGGAGATGTGAGTTTGATCCCTGGGTTGGGAAGATCCCCTGGAGGAGGGCATGGCAACCCACTCCAGTATTCTTGCCTGGAGAATCCCATGGACCAAGGAGCATGGCGGGCTACAGTCCCTAGGGTCTCAAAGAGTTGGACACGACTGAAGCAACTTAGCACGCACACACACAGTGGAAGGTTTTAATGATGAGTTGGGGTGTGCAGAGTGAGCCGCTGGTCCAGCTCCATCACCTTTGCAGCTAACCAGCTAGGCCGGTGAATACATGCGGCCCACATCCTCAGACATACCAGTGGCTCACTCACTAGCCACTAACTCAAAGATGTGATCTAAAGAGTCTACCCTTGGCCTGAGAAAAGAGATAGCGACTATACCTGGGGGACCTGGGGTCACTGCTGAGTTTTCAGCCTTGGCCCTCTGACCCAGAGTGACTTTATTCAGCTGCCTGTCCTGGGTGGGGCCAACTCAGCCCTGGCTGACTAGATTTCCAGGTATACTTGCTAGGGTGAGTGGCTGGGCCAGCCTTTCCTTCCTCAGGCTTGATGAGGCCCAGCCCCTCCTCACCATGTTCCCATGTCCCCTAGAAGAACCCCTCTCTTGGCCCCCATATCATTCCTGCAACTTGATGGGGGGAGTGGGGAGTGAATTTCTGAGAGTGTGCCTAGGGAGGGAGGAGTCCTACGCAGGGCCTGAGAAATGGGCAAAAGAATCGATCGTTTTGGGTCGTAAAAAACAACCCCTCTCCTAGGCCTGGGAAGGTGAGATATTCATTCCACTGATACTGCTACCATTCCCTGGTGGAAGTTCTCAGAGCATATTAATAAATATTGAAGGGGTCCCATCCTCCTCTTATTCCCTTCCCAACCCAGGGTGCTGGTAGGGAAAATAGAGCACCCCCCCACCCCCACCCAACAGGAGCTGGGAGGATGACTTGGTTTCCAGACCTTTGGAATCCTGGAGCCCAGACATCCACTCTGGGTATTTGTCATCATCTCGGAGACCTATGAGAACGAGACAGAAGGAGGGTCTCTGGACGCTCCTTTTAAACCTTCTTGGACCTGCAGGAGCAAAGGGACAAAAGATTTTGTTCCTGTTTTCCAGAGAGAGAAACTGAGGCTCAGATAAGGGCAGGGCCAAGGTCAGGCAGGAGGCAGAGGCAAGGCCAGAAATAGAACCCTGGTGTCCTGGTCTTGTCGACGCCTGACGCTCACATTGGTCAGGTCGATTCCCTCTCAATTAGCTCTGAAGCCGACACCCGCACTGACTAAAAGCCCAGCGCGCTGGCAGCCAGCCTGTGGCTCTGACTGTTGTGGAGCCTGGGGCGGGGCTGGAGGCTGCCTGGGGCCACCCCACCCCTGGGCCTCTGTGCCTTTGCACACGCAGGTTTCTCTGTCCTGAATGACCTTTCTGTCTCCCACTTGATCTCCTGTCCTACTTCTATGCATGGATGCCACTTAGTTTAGTAGATACTTGAGTCCCTGCCATGTGCCAGGCCCTGTGCTGAGTACTTGGGACTGTGCAGTGAACAGGGTGGGGCACTCCCAGACAAAGTGGCTGAAAAGACAGTGGACACCCAGTTGGCCCATGCCTCCTGGGAGCCCAGCACTTACTGTGCACCAGGCCCCAGGCACCCTTCCCCCCTGTCATGTTGGATGGTCTCAGCCAGGACATACCTATGGCGCGGCCCTCGGTGGTGGGTAGGCCCTCAGTGAGCATTTGTGGAGTGAGAATGGAGACTGACATCTACGGACCTGGGGGTCCTGGCCTGGCTGTGTCTAAGGCTGGGGGGACAGCCTCCTGCTGCATATACCCAAGGGGCACAGAGAGGGCTGCTGTTAGGAGCCCTGACGGTCACGGCGGCTCCGTGCCTCAGCTTCTCCATCTGTGGATAAGTGAAAGCCGCTGGCCTACCAGACCTCGGGAATTTGGCCTAGGCACATCCCCTCCCCTCCTTGGGCAGTTGGGAGATGCTAGTTCCAGCCCAGTCAGCCCAGACCCTCTAATAAGCCAGAGGTGCTGGTGTGAGGGGGGCCACGCTGCCCAGGACAGATAAAGGAACAAAGGCAGGAACTGGGCCAGGCTTGGGCTTGCTGCCTGCCCATCAGCCTGGGCACCCCAGCCAGGCCGAAAGCCTGGAGAGGGTGTAAGAAGGGGCCCAGTCGAAGCAGGAGGATTCCAATGGCCCATCTCCTGTCCTGTCCCACCAGAAGCACAGCCAGGGTCATGCAGAAATGAGGGTCAAATGGGGAAGGTTTTCCGGAGCAGGAGAGGCATTCTTTGAGTGCTCATGGATGCTTAGAACTAGTGACCTGGCCAGCAGGACCTTCTTTCTTCCATCTATCCTTGCCTGGGCCTGGAGTCCTCTTAACCCCAGAGTCACTGGCCAAGTCTGGCAGGAAAAAATACCCTCCTTCCCCTACTGTAAGATTGTCCAAGCCTTGGGGTATCACCTCCCACTGCAGAGGGAGGTGTGAAGGTCCTGCCAGCTCCTTTGTTCAGCCTAGGGAATGTTTACTTTTTCCCAGGAAGCCACCCCCACAAGACACAGCTCCTGCCTGGGCTGGCTTTGGCCAGGACTTGAGGTCAAGAGGTGTTTAGAGAGGGAAAGGGGTCTTGTGATGACATGAGGTGGCCAGGCTACTGAGAAACTGAGGCAGGAGTCGGGAGATGGAGTGGAAGGTCACCTTGCCAGGGGAGGTCAGGAAAGATTAAAATAATAGAAATAACAGTAGGTACCCATGATGATAACCAAGTGGTAGTCCCACCAAGACCTGGGGAGGAGGGCTGCCTGGGTTTCCTGTGAGGAATCAGACCCAGAGGCTTTCCTGGTCACTCAGGAGCCAGACTCAGATGGAATGTGGCTCCGCCTGATGCCCGAGCCTGTCCCAAGACTGAGGCTGGGGAGGCAGGCCCAGCCATCTCCCACGAGCTCGGGCTAAGCCTTGAGGACCCTGCTGTGCCGCCCGTAGCCTGTCCAGGCTTACTTCCCAAGGAAAGCACTGGGTTCGCACTGGGCAGGCTTCTTGTGCTCTCTCCCACTGGAGAAACAGCATCTGGGTTTGCTCCTTTCCTATGAATCCAGCTGTCCATCACCCCAGCCCCTCCACTGATCAGAGTCCCCTGGGAAGCTGTCTCCCTTCAGAGAAGGAAAAACAGTCCAGGAGAGGAAAGAGCTCCGACATCCAGAGCAGCCCTGGGGTTCAGCCTTCTCAGACTGGGCGTATCTGGCTTGGCCGGTGGGAAGGACATTCTGTAGGTGGCGGGTGAACAGGTGGGTGCTGATCACCGCCCCCCAGCCCACATCAGCCCAGCCTCTGAGTCTTTGGGGTAAATGGCCCAGAACAAGGCCACCACTTACATCATTTGTGTGTGGCTGAACGAGAGTCACCAGGCCTCCTTATTAGGAAATGAGGAGATTGGAGGTTAGGAAGGGTCACAGTCCGTTTACTTCGCCCAAGGGAGAGTGAGTATGGGGTGAATACGGACTGAAGTGGAAGTGTCTCTAGCAAGCCTCATCTTAGCTGCCCTGACTGAGCAGGGGTGGGCAGGCCTGGGGAGCTTAAGGACCCTCCCTTGCCCCCTAGGGGCTCCCTGGCCAGCCAAGCAGGCTTAGAGCTTGAGATTGAAAAGGAAGGGTGAGAAGGAGCTTGGAGGCCAGGGGTGGCACCAGAAAGCTGGGTAGATGGCTTAGACAGTTACAGTGAAACTTGGCGGTCACAAATTGGGGAGGGCTAAGTATTCCAGGATGAGCCAGACAGGGGAGGAAGGAAGACCCAAAGCACGAACTTGAGCCCAGATCCCTGCATCTGGGACCTCAATTTTCCTGGAAATGGGAGCTACCCCCTCTCCTGAGATGGACCTTCGAAGTGGCCACTTGGGGAGTTGGGAGGTCCTGGGGGGCTGGTTGGCTGCCCCTCAGCTGGCCATGGATCGTCGTCAGAGAGAGCAGGGCAGGTCCTTATGCTTGCTGAGAACCTGCCCGAGGCCCTGCCGGGGTCAGCCAGGCTAGGGCCGAGGGCCTCAGCTGTGGTCCTTCCAGGTCCCGCCAAGCTTCAGATGGGACCGCCGCTGGCTGGGCCTCCGCAGCACAGGCCTTGTCTCTGGGTGCCTGGCACGACGCCTGCCCCTCCCTCCCTGGCTCCAGCTTCTCTTGGCACAGAGTGAGGAGCTGGTGCATGCTCAAGGAGTAAATCATGTTCCTTGGCAGCCCCCGCTGCTTCGTAATCGTAAAGAATTTAAAGAGAAACCACCAAGATAAAAATCTCATCCTGGCCCATAAAGGCATCTTTTACCCTGTGGCTTGGGAGGCAGCGGCCTCAAAGTGGGCTCCTGGCTGTCTGCACCTGTGTATGCGCACCTCCAACCCCGTGACCCCTCCAGAGGTGGTGGGGGATCCAGAGGGATGTCTCCAAAGCTGTGGGTCTCCCTGACAACTGGGAGACCTCCATCTCCTCCCCCAGGTCAGGCAGAGCAGGGCACTTACATTTGGTAGAATGCAGAGGTGATGCTGTGCTGGTTAAGAGGGCTGGCCTGGAAGGCAGACAGACCCCTTCCTACCTTCTCAGCTGTGTGATCTCAGACGGGTAGCCTAAGCTTTCCCACCCCTGGTTTCTCCATGTAAGGTGAGGATGGCAGTGGTCCCGTGGAAGCAGCATCCGGAAGTCTCAAGCTGCCCAGCTTGCATCCTGGCCGTGGGTAGACCTTGCATAGTGAAGTCCCTCTGTGTCCTGCTGCCTCATCTGTAAAATGGGGATAAAAAATGATGCTGACCTCATTGTGTTTTGAGTATTAACTTTGTGTACACCGTTGTGGCTCTGGTGAAAGGAAGTCTCAGAAACTAGGAGCTACTCTGAGGTTGGCAGACAGGTGAGGGCTAGTCCTGGGGATGCCCAAGGAGTCTGCACCGCCTCACCTCTCCCTGTAGATTTCTACCCTGTGGTGAAGCAGACAGTGTCTGGAAAAGGCTGCAAAAGACGCCCTGAGCCCTGTGGGTGGAGTGGGGTCAGGAGGAGGAGGCCTTCTGCCGTGAGCATCTGGACAGGCATTTTGGAGGAAGCTTTATCTCCACCAGGGGAAGGGAGATTTCTGGAAGAACAGAAGCAGAGGCGGTGTGTGTGGTGCAGCACTTGGGGAAAGGGCAAGATGCTGGATGGGGCTCACTCTCGGTGGTAGGATATAGAGTTTGCGTTTTCTCCCTTTTGGGTTTGGTTTTTAAGCTCTTTCTTTCATGGCAGAGGTACCACATACATACTGGGGGAAAGACAGTGCATTTGGGGAGGGGGTGCCCTGGGGGGGTCTCTCCAGAGATGGGCGCCACAGTCTGGTTCGTGCCCATGATCATGGTGCCCATGATCAGCTGCAGTGACCCCCCCCATCCCCACCCCCACCCTGAGCACTGTTCTGGCTCCTACAGCTTGTGCTTGGGGTGACCAGACCTGGACTGCTCACTTGGACATCTACACAACTGGGCCGAGAGCGTGTTTGCTTGGCCTGACCTGGCGCTGTCCTGGGAATCTGAGCCCCGCCTCAAGAGAGCCCTTGGAGCTTTGGAGAAGCAGAGAAGATTCCTGCTGCATTTTTCTTAGAAATAGCAAGAGGGCCTTTGCCAGAGGCCTGGATGCCAGAAGGCTCCGATCTGAATCCAAAGCCCAGCTCACGTGGGTGCCTGAGCTTGGCAGGCCTGCAGGCCCCTGCCCCCCCAGCTTGCCAAGCAGCCCCAGGGAGAGGGTGGAGGCCTCCTGGGCTCCAGACCCTGATCACTGATCCTGACCCGACAAAGAATGGGGTCTGGGCGGTGGCTGCTGGCCTAGGTTCCAGGAGGCCGGCCGGTGGCCAGGGGAGGCCCAGTTAGGCTGACTTGTGCTGTTCCTGCTGGGACTGCCGGCAAGTATTGCCCATCTGCCGCATCTCTGCAGGGCAGGGACGGTCCCAAAGTAACAGCCCCTCCAGGGACCAGGAGGCCTTTGGGGCAAAAGGCCTTGGCTCCACTCCCCTCCCCCCAGTCTTCTTCCTTCCTTCCTGCCCCCTGGTCCCCTCTTGCCTCCATCTCCTCCGTCACCACCATGAACCCTGCTTGGCTTCCTACCCGGACATGCTCTTTCCTCTCAGGTCTCTGCACCCGGCCAAGAACCTTGTTTCTTCCCATTTAGGGCTCTGTGCTGATGCCCTCATTTCCTTCCAGGAGCAGAGTCCACCGTGTGGACCTGCTGGTCAGCCCGCGTGGGTGGCTCCTGTCGGTCTTACACTATAACTGCAGAGCAGCTGCTAGAATGCGGGGGCCTCGTGGGCTCCTGCGGCATCCGGGATAGAATGGGTGGCACTCCGGGCTCCTCTACCCAAGGCTGCCCATGCTGTCATTTTGCTCAGCACTCTCCAAGTCCCAGCACCAGGCCTATGTAGAGTACTCGCTGCCCTTCTGGACTGGTGACCAGCTGAGTCCTGCTGGACTCCTGACACAGCCCCTCCATATGCCCCAGGGCTGACCCTGAGCACACTGCTGCCTGTGTGATTATGCCTCAGTTTCCCCACCGGAATACTGGGGAGGGAGCTAAGATGATCTGGGATACCCTGGGAACCTCTGGGTGGGTGAATGGGGCTGCAGGGACGGACTCCAGGAGTCTGAAGAGGGCAGAGATGGGGGCGGGGCCCAGGGCAGGGGGAGGGTCTTGACACTCACCAGCCTTTTGGTCCTATCCTGGCCTGTCCATCTGGTTGATTTATCAGAGTAAATGAGCCATGGAGAGTTTGTTGTCTTTTGCAGTCACAGAGGGGAGGAGGAGGTGGAGTAAGGAGTGAGGGGCTTCCGGGCCAGGTCTGGAATGTGGGAGGAGGGGTGGGCCCCTAGGCCTGCGGAACTGGAGGCTCTGATCCACTCTCCCCACCTGAGAAAGGGATGGGTAACACCCTCCCCTCAGGACCCGCCCCTCTTCCCACTCACTTCCCACTTCTTGGGGGCACATTCCAGTGTGAGCTGCTTGCCTGGCTCAGGCCCTCTCCTCCCACCCCAGGCTTGGGGACTACCCTGCTCCTTCAAGCCTGCCTCCTTGACCACACTGTCTTTTCCAGGCTGGGCTCGAGCTCTGAACTTTGCCTGGCCCACAGATGCCAAAGGTGTCCTCCTAGGCACACCATTTGGGTCCAGGTAGGATGTCCTGGCCGCTGGAGCCACCAGCCCAGACCTAGAACAATCAGGCACCATGTGGGCCTGGGGCTGGGCAAGGTTCAATGGAGGCACCTAGATGGAGGGCCCCCTACCAGCTAGGACACAATGGTTGAAAGTCATTGGACATCCTTCTCGGGGAGAGATGTAGGGCCAACCTCTGCTCTCCTCCTGTGTGTGCCAGAGGGTGACCTTGCTGCCGCTTCCCACCTGCTGGTTTTTCCTGGGTCGGGATGAGCTGTGCCCCCAGCCTGTCTTCTCCTGGGCGGGGCAGGTGGGCGCTGGGGCGGAACGGGCGTGGGAACAGCATGCCTGGGCCTGCCGGGCCCCAGCCTCCAGCCCTTTGCCCCCAAAATGGGAGGGGAGCCCGCAGCAGAGTTTAGCCCAGCTGGGCTGCTCCAGCTTGGTGTTTACTGAACAGCTGCAGTGTTTACAGTAGCTCTTGAGAAGGGGCCCCTTGTTCCAGAGGATTTCCTATCCTGAGGGTCCCATCAAGGTCTGATCTTACTACCTCCCCATATCCCTGGGATAGGCATGTCAGGGAGCCAGGGACTACAACCATCTCCACCCTCTCCAGGGCTCGGCCACTGTCTTGGTGCCTGTCCCTCCACTGTCCACTGTGGCCTTGGGTCCCTCTCCCCTGGAGAAGCTGACATTCCCAGGAAGTGACAGCTCTAAGTGGTAAAATACGGTAACAGGGTCCCCAGTTCAGACTTTTAAATTAAATTCAATCAGAGCCGTTATTGAATATAAACACGCGGAGTCATTTACATGTTAATTATGTTGAATGGACTACGAGGCCATAATTAGTTGCTAATTGGGTGAGAGCTGCTGTAATTGGTTTTGTTGGCACCGACCTGGCTCACCTGCCTAGGGAGAAGAGGGGCAAGTATGGATGGCTCCTAGGGAGGCCTGTGGGTCTCCGCTCTGGACAGCCTGATGCAGAGATGGGACTGGAGAGGGAAGAGTTTGATGGGCTTGGGGCCAGAGGAACCTAGAGCCTGCCCCCCATCCCAGGAAGCAGACAGCTTAAGCCCTAGGCAAACCTCTGGGTCTGGCTTCTAGGGGGTTCCCATCTAGAACATCCCGAGGGGTGGCGGAGGGAAGGGACTGGGGGAATCAGCCCCTGAATCAAAGGTGACGTCCCTGCTCAGCCCCATGTGGGACCTGGACCTGAATAAATGGTACGTGCCTAGGAGAGAATTAGCACAAGGCACATGTCACCCTGGTGTATCCCTGCAGATGCCAGGACCCTGGCACTGAGGTATGTGGGAGGTGGGGTGCTGAGCAGGGAGAAAGATGCCTGCAAAGGCTTTAGGGCTGCCCTGCCCCCTGCTCAGCCTGGCTGGAGCTCCAGGGTTGCAAGGCTGCGGCCAGGGGCTGAGGCCTTCCGGCTGGCCGCTCATTAAAAGAGGATTAGGCTGGGAGCCAGGGGGCCAGCCCAGCCCCTAGGCCTTCCTCTGGGGCCCCTCACAGCTTGGGGGAGTGATGAAGGGGCTGGGGGCCACCCCTGCCCAGCGCCCATGAGGGTGTCCAGGAGGGACCCTGCCCCTTCTGCTCCTGCCCCCATCTCCTTTTCCATCTTGGTTTCCCTCCTCAGAAGGACTGGAGGATAGAGACCTAACAGAGACCCTGGTGCACCCCTGCCCCTCACCCTCCGCCTCATTTCTCTTCATCTTAGGAATTAGGGCTGCCCCAGCCCACATGAAGTCAGAGGTCAGGGCTGGGCTCCAGGACCTGTCCATCAGCTCGCAGTACCCATGCACAGCCCCGGAGGTGACACTGTCAGTCAAGGCCTGCGGCTTTGTAGGGCTGTAACCAAGGGGGCGGGGTACCCATCTCTGCTCCAAGACCCCCCTCTTGCAGCAGCCCCTGCCTCACTGGCGACAGACCTGGTGTCCTAGAGACGGGCAGCAGGGGTCGGGGGCCGCCCACTCGGGGTCTGCGGGTGAGGGCTGCAGACACGCCCCCTCAGCACTGTCCTCGCCCACCTCCTCCTTTCAAGTGAGGCATCAAGTGCTTCCCAGAGAGGAGGAAACAGAGACCCCCCCCCCAGGATTAGGCTCCTGTATGCTGAGAAAGTTCCTGCCCATGGACCTTTGCCAGGCCGTTCTGGGCCAGGACCCCAAGTGTCTAATGGCCATGGGAGACTGTCAAGGCTGGGAACGGCTGCGGAAATGAGGTGGCCGATGCCAGAAAAGGCTCTTCCTTCCCGATGACGGGAAAAGCCTTCCCGGATGTTACCCCACCCAGCCTGTGCCCAGCCTGCAAGAGGGCCTGGGGGTGGGGAGCTCGTCCCTGGAGCATCATCCAGGCACACCACCCTCTCTCCTCAAAATGAGAGCTCATCCAGACTTGAATCCCTGGCACCCGCAGAGCCTTGGATTGGGCTGGTTGTGCCCTGGCCCCTCCGTCTGTATTTTCCTGGGGTTGCGGCAGCGGGGTGACACCCCTGCTATCAGAGCTGGGCCTGGAACAAGTGGAGCAGAGGTGGGGACTGGCCTGAGGACGTGAGCAGCCTGGGTCCATGTCAGCTCCTCCTCGCACACCCATGCCTGCTTAGGCCCCCAGGTGCCCTGGGCCCAAGTCCCTGCCCCTCAGTGGAGCTGGCAGCCCTAGGCTCTAGGCCTGCTGACGCTGCAGGTGTCAGAGCAGGATGCCCAGGACTACTCAGCCACCACCTGCCTTCAGCCGCACTTCTTGGAGGAGTGAAGACCCCCTGTTCTTTCACCCTGTGGCAGAGGGGAGGTGGGGACAGGATACTAGTTTCAGTCCTTGCCTGGTGAGCAAGGTGAGCGCCACTCTCCCCGGGGCCTCAGTCTTCCTGTCTGGAGCTGGGGCTGCAGGGCTGTCACAGGGACCCCTGTTGTAATTCTTTACTACAATCTGGCTTGCAGGAAATGAGCACTCAGTGACCCCAACTGGGCTCCTGAAGCCCATGCCAGGAGCCCATGGCAGGGCCAAAGATTCCTGGCCCCTGTCCCACCCCTTCCCTACTCTATACAGCCTTATGGGGGTTCCCCACACCCGCCTGTTTCCACAGTGACCAAAACATCACATCCTGTGACAACAGAGCCATTGACGCCATATCCCGTGGTCACTGGGAGGGGTCCCGAGGGTCCTGAGTCATGTGCCCTGTAAGTGGAGGACGAGTCACCTTCCAGCCCTGGCCCTCCTGGCAGGCAGTCCCCACCACCACCACCAGGATGGGCTCTGCCAGAGCTGCCCCCTCCTTCAGTCCAAAAGGCCGTGGACCTGGGCGGGAATCCCGCGCTCTGCGCACTCCGATGTGTCACTTTCCTGCTCTGCCTGTCATCTGTAAACTGGATGCTGTGAGCACAGGGCTTTGCTCGTGACAGACACGGGATGACTAAGTGAGAGGCTCCCTCCACTCCCATCTCTACCCACAGGACGGGGACCCGGAGGGAGTGAGGAAGGGTCAGGTCAACAAGCCTCCTGCTCCTCCTGTAGGTCTGTTTCCTCACTGCTGAATGGCCCTCTTCTCTGTCCTCGCAGCACTTTGAACTTGAGAGGGGGATTTGGAAAACTTGAGGGGTCCTGGCACTGTAGAGTGGGAGGGCTCAGATTATAGGGGCCCACGGGGCTGGGCAGGGATGTAGGGATTATAGCCGGTTGTATCCCTGGGGCTAGGTATTTGAAATTCCCCCCAACCCTAGATCCCTGTGTCTGAAGGTGCCCACTTGAGCCTCGCCTCCCTTCCCCCTGTTGCCCCCCAAATGCCCCCTAGCCCAGCAGGACGGATAAGGGCACTGTCAAGGCCATGCCCCCAGCCAGGGTATAAATAACCCCTGGCGGGCAGTCCCAGCCTGGGGGGGCTCCGCTGGCAGCCCCACTTCCTCTCTGGCCACTTCCTGGCCCTGGGGGTGAGGGAGTGTTTACTTTCCTGTTGTCACGATGGCTGGGTGGCCAGGCAGGGGACTCCGAGTGGCCCAACAACAGGTGCAGGACAGGTGCCCAGGCTGCCCTGCCCAGGACTTCAGAGGCACCGCCAACGAGGCCGAAGCCAGGCAGGGATCGGCCCTTTGATCCCTTGGCGTCCCTGCGTCCCAGCGGTGGGCCAAGGTCATCACCTGTATTCTCTTGTTGCCATAGTCAGGTCTGGGCAGGGCACGGCCTCGGACGTGGCCTCCGGGTCTGCTGTGGGAGTCCCCTGGCTCCTGGCCCGCCTCACACGCCCATCTCAGCACATCCTGAAGCTCCCATTCAGAGCTGCTCTCAGGCTCAGCCTCTCCAGCCCCCTTCCCAGCTCTCCAGAGCACAGCGGGGGGTCAGGGTCAGCCAGGCCAGTTAGAGACAACTGCCCCAAGTAGAAGGCAGCCCGGGCTAATGGGAGGGAGCCCCCTGCTGGTTCCACCTTGAGGAGGACCTCAGATCCCAGCTCTTCCCCCTCTCCAGGTCTCTCCCTCGATTGCCCCACCTGTGAAATGGGTCACCAGCCGTGGGGCAGGGAGATTGCACATGTTTGATCTCCCTTGGGTGCCTCATGTGGTGTAGGACCGATATGTACAGGTGTATATACCTGGGCTGGGCACATCCATGCGTACTGTTGGTTCTGTGTGCCGCCATCTCAAGTCTCCTGTGCTGGTGAATATCCATCACCCTGGTTACAATCAACTCCTCTCTGGTGGAGCTGAAAATAGCTGGGGGTGGGTGGAGGAGGAGCCTGCCACAGGGACCCCTCGGAACTCCCTCTCCCAGAGGAGGAAGGTTCCCAAGTTTCCTGGAATCCTGTCGTTGGCGTATCACTAGCCAAGTTCTCTCCTATCTTTCATCCTCAGAAAGGAGGGCTTTCCCCCAGCAGCCTGTGGGGTCAGCGGGCCACATGGAAGGGAAACTGTGGACTCAGATGGATGCTACTCCCAGCCTCCAGGGGTGCTGCAACTCTAGAGGGCAGGCCTCTTTCCTGGGAAGGACTTCCTGGCTGGTTCCAGGAAGTGGCCTGAGGGTTCCACCATCAGCTACCCCATGGGGCCTGGGGGAAGCCCAAGATATCTTGGGCAGTTTGCTTCCAGCAAGGCTTTCCAGTGTCCTGGCTAACCTGCTTCCAACACGGTGGGGACCTTGTGTGTGCCCGCTTTGCCCCCAGCCTTGTTGGCAGCTGGGGTGAGGACTGGGTGCCCCGGCTCTGTGCCAGTGTCTTTGGGCTTCCCTTGATGCACCTGCCCCCACCCCCACCCCCCTGTTCATTAACCCTTTTAGGCCCCTGTGGGAAGCTGGCCCCACCCTGAGCGTGGGAGCATTAACCCCCACCTGAGCAGAGTCTTTGATGCCATCACGCGCCCTGGCCTGCGCCCACTGCGCTTTCACTGGGACCTGGAGACTGGCTGGGCTGCTGATGAATCAGGGCCCCAGCTTTGGGTGTGGCCCCTTCCCTGGCTTGCCCACCCGTCGTCCCATTTTCTCCTCCGAGAATGTCAGGAACTCAAGAGGTTACCAAGTAGGCTCTGCAGGGGAAGCAGAGGGCTAAGATAACTGTGGGGCGGGGTTACCGCCTCTGTCGAGGGGATGCTGGCTGGCCTCCAGGTGCCCACTGCTGCCCTACCCTCCGCCCACAGAGCTTAAGGCCACAGGCACCGCCCACTTCTTCAACTTCCTTCTCAACACAAGCGACTACCGAATCCTGTTCAAGGACGAGGACCACGACCGCATGTATGTGGGCAGCAAGGACTACGTGCTATCCCTGGACCTGCATGACATCAACCGCGAGCCCCTCATTGTAAGGGCCAGGCCAGATGTGGGGCGGGGGGATGTGGGGGGACGTGGGCCCCCAGGGTGGGGGGCCCCTGCCGGCAGGCCCTCTGATCCCCCTCTCTGGCAGATCCACTGGGCAGCCACCCCACAGCGCATTGAAGAGTGTGTGCTCTCAGGCAAGGATGGCAACGTGAGTGCAGTGGGGTCCACGGGTGGGCTGGGGTGGGGAGGGCAGGGGGCACGGGGACCCCAGGAAGGCATGGGGCCTGGCAGGCATCTGGGGCATCTCCTTGGCTTTCCCTCCGGCCCCAGGGTGAGTGCGGGAACTTCGTCAGGCTCATCCAGCCCTGGAACCGAACACACCTGTACGTGTGTGGCACCGGAGCCTACAACCCCGTGTGCGCCTATGTAAACCGTGGCCGCCGCGCGGAGGTAAGCCCCGCCCCGCCCCAGGCCCGATGCCTCCCCCACTGGGAGCTGCCTTCCAGGGTTCTGACGGGAGCATGGGCCTGAGCCCCAGCCCTGCTACCTCCTGGCCCTGTGGCCGTGGGTGAGTGACTTCTTCCACCTCTCAGAGCCTCCGTTTCCGCACCTGAAAACGGGGCTTATAGCTGCCTTTCTCACAGGTCGGTGTGAGGAGGCGGCAGTGAGCTGATGCTCTCAGAGCACTTAGCACTGTACCTGGCGTGTAGTAAGCACTCACTCCATACCTGGCAGCAGTTCTCTTGGCTTTGCCTGTGGACGGTGCCCCCTGCAGCCAACCCAGAGGGCCTGGCGGGGGCCTCAGCATTAGGAGGCTGGACGCCTGGGTCAGCTTCTGCCGCACGGCCTGGGGGAGAGCTGCCCCTTCCTCAGCTCTGCCCACCCGCTCGCCCGCTTCTACCCCGCTCCATTTCCATGTGGGCATGCGTGTGAGCTGGTGTGACCTTGTAGAGTGTGTGTGAGAGCGACTGGACTGAAGGGGCATGGGTGTGTGCAGGTGTGCCCCAGCTGTGTGGACGTGTCCTCACGGCGGTGAGCCATGTGTGAGCTCAGGGGGCCCAGGTGCGCCTGTGTGTGTCCCTGGCATGTGTGGTGTGAGAGGCTGGCAGCCCAAGCCCGCTCCCCCAGCCCCTGCCACCCCTGGCTCTAACCCATGTTCCTCATCTTCTCAGGCCACGCCCTGGACCCAGATGCAGGTGGTCAGAGGCCGAGGCAGCAGAGCCACCGATGGCGCCCTCTACCCGACGCCCACAGCCCCACGCCAGGTGGGCCTCATCCCTCCAGGCCCTTGCCAGCCAGTACTGCCTCAGCACCGAACTCACCCCGGGCCTGACCTTCCAGCCAGGAGCCCACACCCCAGGCCAGCCTCCCCAGGGTTTTCTGTCTACCTGTGTGCCCCCTCCCACCCCTTTCCCTGCAGTGCCCTCAGGCTCTGAAGGCATTCCCAGTTGGACTCGTGTCAGCCTCAGTGTGACAAGAAATCATGAAGTCACCAGTTGGGGAAGACAGGAGCCCTGGGGACAGCCATCCCTCCACCCTCAGAACACGTGTGTAGACATGTGTGAGCACATACCAACATACGCGTGGGCACGCGTAGGGCACTCTCCAGCCCACACCTTACTCAGCACCCAGTGCGGGAATATGGCGCGTGTGTTCAGCCTGACGTAGCTCTCAGGGGTCCGTGCCCCAGGCCTCCCTGGTCGTGCATTAATGCAGGTGTCCTGCATACCCCCATGCCCGGGGTGGAAGGGGCAGAACTGTGTTTCTACTAGGCTTGACCTGGGACAAGGCTGGGCTGGGGGGCACTGGAGGGAGGGGGCACTGGGGGCCGGGGCTGGGGGAGGCCGGGGCTGGGCAGGGGCGGGCAGGGGGGCAGAGGCTGCCGGTGAGTGACAGAGCAAGTGGTCACTTGAGCTGGTGTGTCTGTGGCAGGGAGTGCTGAAAGGTGGGGCCGCTCAGACTGTGTGTGTGCGCTCCCAGGGTGTGAACAATGGGTTCCGTGTGTTGGCTGTGGCGCGTGCCGAGCTTTGTGTGCAGCCCCGTGTGTGTGCAGAGTGGAACTGGAAGCAGGCCTGTGTGCACCTTCCCATCACCATCCCTGCCCCCTGCTGCGCCTTCTTCCTGCCTCTTGCCTGTCTCTTCTCCCTCCCTTAACCTCGTGAGCTTGTCCTGGTCCCAGTGCCTCTACCAGCCTGCCTCCTAGCATCTGCAGGGATGGGCTGGGAGGTTTGGGGGCTTTGTGAATTCCACGCGGTCCGGGCTAGACCCCTCAACTCCCAGCTCCCCACAGAGATGTGTGGGGCTGGGGGCTCTGCTGAGGGGCAGGGAAAAGGCCCTGCTCTATTAGTCTGTCCCAAGGACTACAGGTAGGGCTCAAAACCCAGCAGCACAATAACCTCAGAGCCCTCGGGCCTGGTGGGACCTGACGGCAAAGGGCAGGACCCCAGGCCCTTGGCCAGTCCCCCTGCCCTGGTCAGGTCGTCAGCCCTTCTGTGGCCTGAGACTGGCAGCCACAGCCCAGAGAGGTGTGCCTCTGTGGCCCACTGGGGGGCCCTGGGCAGAGTCTCCCTGAACCAGTTGGCATGGAGGGGCTGAAGCCCCCATAAGCCCACCCCATGCCCCTCTCATGGTCCCCAAACCAGAGTCCTTTGAGACCTGTGATGTCCAGGTCTTATCTGAGACCTGGACCAGGAAGCAACTTCTTGGGAGCCCACAGCATGGCCGTGCCCTGGGAGACCTAGCCAGATGGAGTTAAAACCCAGTGAGATCTGGGGAGGGAAGCAGGGTGGCTTCAGGGTTCCCCTGGGGGCTCACTGTCACCCTGGGAGCCTGGGGACCCTCACCTTCCCTGGCTGTGGGACAGCCTGGACGACGCTGCGCCCCTCTCTGCCCTGCAGGATTACGTCTTCTACCTGGAGCCTGAGAAGCTCGAGTCAGGGAAGGGCAAGTGTCCCTACGACCCCAAGCTGGACACAGCCTCAGCCCTCATCAGTGAGTGCCCTCACCCCACCCCGGTTCTGTGGCCAAAAGGTGTGACCTCTGCCTCTGGAGCAGGGAGCATGGCTCCAGCACTTATCCCAGGGAAGAGACTGTGAGATTGCCGTGTCTGAAACCCGCCCCCCTCAGTGTGGCCTCTCTTGGCAAGGGGAAGGGTACAGACCAGACCCCAGTAGCTGAGGGGCAGAGACGAGGTGGCATGAGCCTCCATCCAGCCCCTTGGATGGGGGTGGGGGGTGGGGTGGGGATAGGCCCGGGGGGCCAGATTCTACCCTGAAATCCACCTTGGGGTCCATGCGAAGATCAGAGCCCTCCAGACTGCAGCCTCCCTGGGAAAAGACAAGCGGGGTCTGCACTGAGGCCTGTATGAGGGCTGGTCCCAGAGTGTGCCTTAGATTGTCTGGGAGACCAGGAGAAGCCCACAAAGCAGCACCAATGGAGGGTGTTGGCCCAGAGACTGACTGGGAGAGTTGGTTTCTGGTCTGGCCAGGTGTCTGGGGAAGTTGGGAGAAGGTTCTCTGAGAAGGAGTCCTGCCTGGGGCCTCAGGAGCAGCTGCAGCCCCCTACCCCCAGGTCGGGCAAGCCCCGTGCTGACCCAGGTCCCTGCACTCAGCCTGTTTTCCGGCTGCCCAGCGAGTGTGCCTCTCAGCAGCTGCTGGGCAGCGTGCCACCTCCAGGCCTGGGAAAGGCAGTGGGTGGGCTTTATCTTCCCCCATCTTGGTAAGAAGGTCTCCTAGCTGGATGGCAGGATCCAGACCAGGGAGTCCAATGGGGGAAGACCAGACCTACTGGGAGGACCTTAGAGGAGCACCCTTGGAATGGTGTGCTGGAGCCAGAGTACTTCAGATTTTCTGTTAAATGTTCAGGTATTTTGTGGGCCAGCTATTAAACACAGATATTATTAAAAATTCAATTATATAAGCTTACAATTAAATTACTGTAAAAGACAAAGGTAAAGATACTCCAAACTCATTACTTCCTAATTATTTTACTACGTTTTATTATTATCTATACTCTTGAGATTATTTACATCTTCTGTGAATATCCTTGAGAAATACTGTCCACTGGTTTGAGCAGCTCTTCCCCACTCTGCTCGGTGATTCATGGTAATGGCTTGAAATCAGCCATAGTGGGAGCATTTACACCACAGATATTGGCTCTGGCTGCTTATCAGTCAACTGCGACCAATCCCAGTCTTCCCAGAACCAGTCGTCAAAACAGTCCCCAGCGCCCCACTGGTGGCACGACTGCCTGGGAGAACCTGAGCGGGGGAGACGGGCCCCTGCCCCGGAGGCCACCTGAGCTGTGCACTGTCCCCCTGACTCACTGGCCCACCTGCAGATGAGGAGCTCTATGCAGGCGTGTACATCGACTTCATGGGCACGGACGCAGCCATCTTCCGCACCCTTGGCAAGCAGACGGCCATGCGCACGGATCAGTACAACTCTCGGTGGCTCAATGGTGAGAACAGCCTGCGACAGCTCCGGTGGGCAGCGTGTCTGGGGAGCTGCACGGAGACCCTAAGGCAACACTCCTGGAAAATCTGGGGGCCCTTGACTGGCTAGGGCAAGGGTGGTTTCTTATCCAGGTTAAGGGAAGGGTTCGGGGTGTTCCTGCACCTAGCCTGGGCAGGAAACCTTGTCTGAGGAGGGCCCTGCCTGCTGACTCCTGCCCGCCTGCAGACCCTTCTTTCATCCACGCCGAGCTCATCCCTGACAGTGCCGAGCGCAATGACGACAAGCTCTACTTCTTCTTCCGTGAGCGGTCCATAGAGGCGCCGCAGAGCCCTGCCGTGTACGCCCGCATTGGGCGGATCTGCCTGGTACGAAGCCCCTTTGCTGCCCCCTGCCCAGGCCCAGTCCTGGCTCTTGTCAGCCCGGCTTTGGCGGGGTCTTGGGGGTGAGCAAGCTGATCTGACTCAGCGCCTGCCCACCCCCACCAGAATGATGATGGCGGCCACTGCTGCCTGGTCAACAAGTGGAGCACATTCCTGAAGGCAAGGCTGGTCTGCTCTGTGCCAGGCGAGGATGGCATCGAGACCCACTTCGACGAGCTCCGTGAGCACCCGGGTGGGGCCAGTGGCCACTGCAGGGGAGGGCGGCCAGATGGGTGGTCAGGAAAGCTTGGTGTGTCCCCTCCCTGGAGCGGGCAGGGCTCTGGGGCTCCTGGCCAGGGTACGCTCCCAGCCCCCTCTCTTTCTATCCCCAGAGGATGTGTTTGTCCAGCAGACCCAGGATGTGAGGAACCCAGTCATCTACGCTGTCTTCACCTCCTCGGGGTGAGGCTGGGGACAGGGCCAGCAGTAGCAGGGGGTGGCAGTTTGAGGGGCTATGACTTGTGGAGCACCCCATCCTGGTGGGGAGCTGTGGGCGAAAGCAGGCTGGGGAGGGGTCCTGGGCCAAGGGTCTGCCCCACCCGCAGCAGCAGCCTGCCCTGCCCGCAGCTCTGTGTTCCGAGGCTCTGCCGTGTGTGTCTACTCCATGGCTGACATCCGCATGGTCTTCAATGGACCCTTTGCCCACAAGGAGGGCCCCAACTACCAGTGGATGCCCTTCTCAGGGAAGATGCCCTACCCACGGCCCGGCACGGTGAGGACCCCACTCAGCCTGCCTTTCCCCTTCCTCTCTTTCTACGAGACCTCTGCTGGGTCAGGCCCTTGGCAGACGTGGGCCCCACCATTGTGACACTCATAGCCAAGTGGCGGGCGGGGGGAAGGGTGGACCACACACACGTATAAACTCCCCATTCACCCGCTATAAAGTTGAAGTTAAAAAGAAAACTCCACCGTTTACAAACAGTGTCAGGCTGTGAAAGAAGCCAGCTAGGATCCTGAAACAGAGACGGTGGCTGGGTGTGGCAGGGTGCACCCTCTGGGGGCAGGGGCAGGGGTTGTTGGGGAGCTAAAAATCGTGGGGGAAGTCTTCAAGGCAGGCTGGAGGTGGGGGGGTGGGCAGGAGCCCCTGCAGGGAGGCGACCCACCTGATCTTGGTGTGATGGGGCCACCGCAGGAGTGGAAGCAGGAACACATCATGATCCGATCACATGGCTAGGCTGGGGCAGGAGCTCCCGCTGAGCAGGGGGTGGAGCGGGGGACAGGGGTCTGGAAGAGCAGTCTGAGGAAGCAGACAAGTGGGTGGGGATGAGGACCTGGAAAGGCCATGGTCAGCTCTGCCAGATGGCTGCCACAAGGTCATGGCACGTGAGCTGGGGAGATGGCCATGGGACCTGGCCGGGTGAGACCTTGGGACCTCAGCTGGAGCAGGACCTGCAGAGAGGTTGGGTGGAGGGCAGAAGCCCAGATGAGGGGCAGCTCTGAGAAGCGGAGCAGGGGGAGACAGCAGGTGGGCACAGACAGGAGAGACCTCTTCTGGAGCGAATGGGCCCGGCGGGCCCTGGGCGGGCTGGGCCTGACACTCATCACCTGCCTGCAGTGCCCTGGCGGAACCTTCACGCCATCCATGAAGTCCACCAAGGACTACCCTGATGAAGTCATCAACTTCATGCGCAGCCACCCGCTCATGTACCAGGCCATCTACCCTCTGCAGCGGCGGCCCCTGGTGGTCCGCACAGGCGCGCCCTACCGTCTCACCACTGTGGCCGTGGACCAGGTGGACGCAGCCGACGGGCGCTATGAGGTGCTTTTCCTGGGCACAGGTACCCACTGCTGCTCCCAGCCCCTCCCACACTGGGCCCGCTGGGTGGAGGGTGCTGACCCACAGGGCTGGGCCCTGACCTCCTAGGGGGTTGCTACAAGGTTGTCCCTGTCACCCCTGCCACCTCCTTCATCCTATGGAGCCCTCTATTACCAGGATAACTGAGAATGGGGGTGGGGAAACCCCATTCCCATCCTCGTCCCTGGTGGCCGGAGAACGGGGACCCAGGGTGCCTGGGGACCCATGTTTGGGCAGGAAGAGGGAAGACAGAGGCAGGCACTTCTAGGACACCCGGGTCCAAGTACACACATGCTCTCGTGTGCACATGCAGACCACGTTCACCGCTGTCCCAGTAGTTTTCAACCCAGGGGAACGCATCCTGCATCCTGTTCTCAGCTTCCCCAACGAGGGTCTGGGGGCAGAGGGGCAGACTCTAGCTGTGGCACCCTCCTTATGCAGGGCCAGCCCCCTTAGACCTCTTCCCCTCATCTGCGGGCTGCTCTTCCACCTTGGCATAGAGCACGCCCACTCCACTGCCCCTGGGGGGGTCTGGGCCCTGGTGGGGGAAGGGGCTGAGGCTGGTGCCCCTTTCCCAGCACCCTCAGCCCCGCTGAGGCCCTGCCCGGCCCGTTCCAGACCGCGGGACAGTGCAGAAGGTCATCGTGCTGCCTAAGGACGACCAGGAGATGGAGGAGCTCATGCTAGAGGAGGTCGAGGTCTTCAAGGTGGGTGTGACACCACCCGGGCCTGTCCCGCTCACCACAGCTGCCCTCGGTGCCACCTCCTAACCTCAGACCTCCAGGTCAGGACAGGAAGGGGGGTCCCTAGGGTTGCACGCTAACGCCTGTTTTCTTCTAGGACCCAGCACCTGTTAAGACCATGACCATCTCTTCTAAGAGGGTGAGTTTAGGCGAGGTGGGCTGGGAGTGGGCATGGAGCCCACCTCCCCTTGGGGTCAAGCCCATGGTAAAGAGAGATGGGGGATATTGAGGCACCGAACAGGAAGAGGAGGAGCCCAGCTCAGCTGGCTCCTAAGGAAAGCTGGCTGCCAAGAGGGAACCGACAAGCCCCTACCCCTACCCACAGCAACAACTGTACGTGGCCTCAGCCGTGGGCGTCACACAGCTGAGCCTGCACCGCTGCCAGGCATACGGGGCCGCCTGTGCTGACTGCTGCCTCGCCCGGGACCCCTACTGCGCCTGGGATGGCCAAGCCTGTTCCCGCTACACAGCGTCCTCTAAGAGGTGCAGACCCTGAGACCTTGGGAATTCTGACTAAAAGGCTCTGTCCTGGGGGTCTAGAGATGGATGTGATATTGCCCTGGGGGGGTCTCTGTGGGTGAGGCATTCTAGTAGCCTGGAGTTTTGGGGTTCTAGAGACCTGGTGGTGGGGAGTTGGGGGGACAAGCTTTCTTGAGAATACTTCTTTAGGAGTTGTCTTCATCCAGGCGGAGCCGCCGGCAGGATGTCCGGCACGGGAACCCCATCCGGCAGTGCCGTGGGTTCAATTCCAACGGTGAGTGTGCTGTGTCTCATTACCACCATGCGGCCCGCAGAGCCGCTCACGGGGCCCATGCTGCACAGACCCTCCCATGGTCCGTGGAGGTGAGGGGTTTTGGAGAAGGGATGTCCCTGGCCACCCCCTCCAGGAGTGGATGCCTGAGGGCACAGCCCTGCCTGTGTGTGTGGGGGTGTGTGTGGCTGTGTGTGCCCCCTGCCAGCCCACGGTCTGCCCAGAGGCAGTGCTGCTCTCACGTGGCACCCTCTTGCTCTGCAGCCAATAAGAACGCCGTGGAGTCTGTGCAGTACGGTGTGGCAGGGAGCACAGCCTTCCTTGAGTGCCAGCCCCGCTCGCCCCAGGCTACTGTGAAGTGGCTGTTCCAGCGAGATCCCAGTGACCGGCGCCGCGAGGTGACTTCCTGTGCCCCATGGTCCTTGCCGTGGATGGGGCATCCCTCATACAGTAGAAATTCCACGTGGGTGAAGCGTGGTATAGGAACCAAGAATGGGGCAGCCCTCATTCTAAGAAAGTCCTTCCAAGCACCCTTCCCTGTGTGGAAATCATTTGGGTGAATCCAGTTATATGGAAACCCTGGGGGGTTTCCATATTACATGGAAACTATTTGTAGGCATGCCTTTTTATGTGAGAGTTCCACATGTGTACTTGATTGGCAGTGTACCTCTCTGTATGGAACTGTCACGTGGATGAGTTCCAGCATCTGGAAATTCTATTGGGTAGCCCTCCTATTATGGAAATAGCTTCTAGGCAGTCCCTTCTTAAACAGAAATTCTAGGAGGGTGCCCCAACATCCGTTTATTCTCATTAAATAGAAATTGTATGTATGCTCCAGAATTCCCTCATTGTATAGACTCCCTTTATGGTCATTCCTCCAGAAATGGCAGTGTCATATGCCATTCAGATGTCATATGGACACTTCCTGTGGGTTTTTCTTGCTCCATGGAAATTCCAGATGGGTGTCCCTCCATGGGGTGGCCACAAAGGTGGTCTGATCTGGTGGGGACAGCAGGGTGGTCCTGCAGTCCCTGAGTTCCACCCCCTGCCCCTACAGGTCCACGCGGACGACCGCTTCCTGCGCACTGAACAGGGCTTGCTGCTCCGCGCCCTGCAGTCTGGCGATAGCGGCCTCTACTCCTGTACAGCCACCGAGAACAACTTCAAGCACATCATCACACGGGTGCAGCTGCATGTCCTGGGCCAGGAAGACATCCGTACGGCCCTCTTCCCACCGCCAGCTGCGAGCATTCCACCGCCAGCTGCGAGCATTCCACCACCCCCGGGCACCGGCCCCCCAAAGCCCCGTTACCAAGAGCTGGCCCAGCTGCTGGCCCAGCCAGAAGTGGGCCTCATCCACCAGTACTGCCAGGGCTACTGGCGCCACGTGCCCCCCAGTCCCAGGGAGGCCCCAGGGGCACCCAGGCCTCCTAAACCCCAGGACCAGAAAAAACCCCGGAACCGCCGCCACCACCCGCCGGACACATGAGGCCTGCTGTCTGAGCCCTGCAATGGGCCAGCCTCTAGCCCTTGTTCCTTTTAATATAAAAGATATATATATATATATATATATAAAAATATCTATATTCTATATACACCCTGCCCCTGCAAAGACAGTATTTATTGGTGGGTTGTAAATAACCTGCCTCAACGGCAGCATCGTCCAGAACTTAGACCCAAGCTGGTCAGAGACAGCAGAAAACGGAGCCCACCTAACCAGGCACAGCCAGTTGGCCGGGTCAGGCCAGGACCACAGTCCCCAGGCTCACCTGGGGGTCTATCTGCTCGACAGCCACCGGCGGGATCAACAGGACACGGGCAGCGAGCAGGCTCTACCTGGATAGAGCACGGACTGTACACACACCTGTGCCAGTGTGTTCCATCAGCCTGTGCTGTTGGCATGCACGTGGAGGCGAGGACTGCTTTGGAGACTGGGGGTAGGGGGCGGGGGCTCAGATGCACTCAGAGAAGGGAAGAAGGGGGTGGCACAGGATGCCAGCGCCTGCCTGGGAGAGGGGCACTCAGTCAAGGCCAGCCCTTTCCTGGGTATTTATTCTCTATTTATTGGGGATAGAAGAAGAGGAGCCCTGCCTGGGTAGGGCAGCCCCTCCGGCCCCTCCTTCCCACCCTGCCTGGCCTCTCTACCTCCTCTTCGCTTTTTCTGTGCCACTGTGACTCGGGGGCTGGGAGAACAGCAGAGGGGCCAGGCTCAGGTAGCACTGAGGGGGGAAAGGGCCATGGCAGAGGCCTGGGGCCTGCAGGGGCTCCCCAGGGCTCCCTTCTGCCCACCACTTCAGATGATGGGTGTAAATAGCTCTGGGGGGCAGTTGGGTAGTGGGGTGGGGGCTCCTGGCAGCCTTCTGCTGCCCGGCTGCACCTGCCTTTGGGTTCCATCTTGCTAATAAACACTGGCTCTGGGACTGGACTTTGGTGTTCTCCTTGGCGCAGGAGGGAGGGTGGGAGTTCAGCCCACACCCAGATTCTGTTCTCCACTAATGTAGCTTGACCACCAGTTCCCCCACGGTCTCCTTTGCAAGTTCAGCTTTCAGTCATTCATTCAGCCGCTTGATCGTTTACTCACACTGCTTTCTCACCTGGCTTTGTGTTTTGCCAGGAACTCAGGACTCAGAATTGGCAAGACAAAGCCACAGCCTTCACAGCACAGCTGCCCCTGGCCCGAGAATCAACAAAATTCCCATTCTTCCTGTCTCCTTCCAGCCAGCTCTTAGCAGAGGGCCCAGCACAAGCAAATGTCCAGAGGCAGGGAAGACCAGGATAAGTGGGGATCTGCTGGAGAGGAGGAAGTGGGGCTGGGGGCCCTGGGCCAAAGTTAATGAGTCAAGCCTTGATGTGCATGCATGTTCAGTCATGTCTGACTCTCTTTGCAATCCTATGGGCTATAGCCCGCCAGGCTCCTCTGTCTATGGGATTTTTCAGGCAAGAATACTGGAGTGGGTTGCCATTTCCTTCTCCAGGGGATCTTCCTGAGCTAGGGATTGAACCTGTATCTCCTGCATTGGCAAGTGGATTCTTTACCACTGAGCCACCTGGGAAGCCACTAGCTAGGGAGGCTCAGGGATCCAGCAGGGTTCAGGGCCATACCTGGCAGGCAAGGGGAGCCAGGTGGGGACAAGGAGGCAGTGAAAGAGTCCCACTTTAAGCAAAGCCAATATGTAGAAAGCAGGCTTTTGTTGGTTTCACACACCTGGGCCCCTGTACCACCCCAACCCCCTGGGCAGTGTACAGGCTGCAGAGACTCCCAGGGCCCACTTGCAGCATGGTGGTGGGGTAGAAGACAAATGGAACCTAAAAGTTGAAGTGGCGCAAATAATCTATTGCTCCTGAATGGATCTCCCCTCACCCAGCAGGGCAGATGTTGAAGCCACCAGCTCCCAGCTCACAGAACCAGTGTCTACTTCCTACATGTTTAGGGTCCGTGTGTGTTGTGTGTGTGTGTGTGTGTGTGTGAATTTTTTAATTCAAGTATAGTTGATTTATAATGTGTTAATATCTGCTGTACAGCAAAGTGCTTCAGTTATACATATATTTATACATTCTTTTAAAATATTCTTTTCTGTTATGGTTTATCAAAAAGTATTGAGTTTAGTTCCCCGTGGTATACAGTAGGACCTTACTGTTTATGCATCCTATATATAATAGTTTGCATCTGCTAATCCCAAACTGCCACTCCATCCCTCTCCCACACCACTCCCCCTTAGCAACCACAGTCTGTTCTCTATGTCTGTGAGTCTGTTTCTGTTTTGTAAAAGTTCACTTGTGTCATATTTTAGATTCCACATATAAGTGGTATCATACAGTATTTGCCTTTCTCTTTCTGACTTGCTTCATTTCGTGTTATAAGCTCTAGTTCCATCTGTGCTGCTGCAAATGGCATTATTTCATTTATTTTTGTGGCTGAGTAGTATTCCAGTGTGTTTTTGTGCCACGTCTTCTGTATCCATTCTTCTGTTGATGGATGTCTAGGTTGCGTCTTGGCCATTGTGAATAGTGCTGCTATGAATATATGGGTGCATGTATCTTTTTGAATTACAGTTTTCTACAGATGTATGCCTGGGAGTGGGATTGCTGGATCATATGGCAACTCTGTTTTTAGTTTTTTGAGGAACCTCCATACTGTTCTCCCTAGTGGCTCTACCAACTTGCATGCCCCCCAACAGTGTAGGAGGGTTACCTTTTCTTCCACTCTGTCCAGCATTCATTATTTATAGACTTCTTAATGATGGCCGTTCTGATGAGTGTGAAATGGTACCTCATTGTAGTTTTAATTTGCATTTCTGTAGTAATTAACAATGTTGAGCATTTTTTCATACGTATGTCAGCCATCTGTATGTCTTCTTTGGAGAAATGTCTAGTTCTTCTGCCCATGTTTTGATTGGATTATTTGTTTTTTTGTTGTTGAGTTGCATCAGCTTTTTGCATATTTTGGAAATTAAGACCTTGTCAGTCATCATTTGCAAATATTTTCTCCCATTCCTTAGGTTGTCTTTTCATTTTGTTTATGGTTTCCTTTGAGGTGCAAAAGCTTTTAAGTTTGATTAGGTCCCATTTGTTCATTTTTGCTTTTATTTCTATTGCCTTGGGAGACTGACCTGAGAAAATACTGGTACGATTTATGTCAGACTGCTTTGCATACATTCCCTTCTAGGTGTTTGATGATGTCCTGTCTTACATTTAAGTGTTTAAGCGACTTTGAGTTTATTTTTGTGTGTGGTGTGAGAGTGTTCTAACTTCATTGATTTACATGTGCCTGTTCAGCTTGCCCAACACTAGGGACAGTCTCAATGCTCAGAATATGGGGCCCTGGCAGCCTTGCGTCCGCAAGAGTTGAGTGCTAAGGCAGCAAGTTTTCTGGGGAGTTCAGCCAGGAGGGGGCTGAGAGCCCAGGATCTGAGTCTTCTCATGGGAGGTGGCAAAACTCCAGAGGCTGCAACTCAACACTACATGCTCAGCTGAACCACTTCCACTTAGGAGCACATCCTGTCCCGTCTGAACCCCACACAGACATCTAACCCCTAAGCTGAGGCAGGCATGCCCTGGAGATATCCCTGACAGGTCCCAGAGCACCCACAAGGGACAGAAGAGGAGTGGGGCTCATCCGCTCCTCCCCTGGGAATGCCAGACCTGCTCTGGGACTCTGTTCCCATCTGATAACAGGCCTGCAAGATGTTCCCTGGAAGAGCCTGGCCACCTCTGCAGGTCAGACTGCTGACCTCAAGTTTATGGGTACACGCACATGCAAGTGTGCACACATACAGGCAGACACGTGCATAAATGTACGTGCACACAGGCAAATCCACACACACGCATTTCACCTGTGCATGCACTTATACATTCACACACATGCAACATTAACCCACATAAGCATAGCAAAGTACACATATAAACATGCACATGAGAAGTGCACAAAAGCATCCATGCACACACACACATGGTACACAAACAAGCAAGCATAGACATACACTTGTACTCATGAAAGCACAGGCACATGTTTACACGCAAGTATACACAGACAAACATATGTCATTGTCTTGCTTGACACCAGTACAGGATACATGCACACCCACCCAAGTCTGTTGGAATCATGGAGGCAGGTAGAGGCCTCACCCAGGTTGGATCCAGCCCTTGGTACAGGGCAAATGCAATGTCCACCTTTCCTTCTTGACTCCCTATTAAGCATGGAACCCTGGCCTAGAGTCACCGGCCCTTCTCAACCACCTCCTGCCGTGTGATCCTCTGAGCCTCCACTTCCTCATCGGTGCAGTGATGTGGTGCATCTGCCAGGCTGGTGTGAGCTCGGCAAGGAGCAGTGCTGAGCCCAGTACTAGGCAGTGGGCAGGTGCTCCTTGCAGGCTTATCCTTCTCCTCTCTGCTCCCAGGCCCACCCCTCATTACCCCCACCCCCAGAACTGAGGCCCTCTCTTCCCCTTTTTGAGCCTGAACCCCGCAGAACTTGTACCCCTGCTTTGGAGCAGGGGCTGGACTAGGACTCCAGGGTCTCTTCCAGAGGGTTTGGGGAGCGGCAAATAGTGGGGTGCAGAGTCAGCAGGTGAGGGATTGGGGCCATGCCAGCCTGATTAGGAGGGCTGGGGGCTGAGCTGGATTCACCTGTCCTTGTCTCTGATTGGCTCTTAGATACCAACAACCCCCAAATCCTACTAAGCAGCCCCACCAGGCCCTGCACAGATCTGTAGACAGCCATTGGATTTCCAGTTCTGGGGTCAGAAGGGTGTCCGGGGAGGCCAGAGGCTAGCCTGAGCCTGGCTCTGGGGAACCCCTCCATCCGGAAGAACCAACTCACGGCCCTCCTCCTTCACCTCCTGCCAGGACCATGGGGGCTGGGGCCAGCGCTGAGGAGAAGCACTCAAGGGAGCTGGAAAAGAAGCTGAAAGAAGATGCTGAGAAAGATGCTCGAACCGTGAAACTGCTGCTTCTGGGTAAGGGGGTGGGCTGAGGAGGGGCCACATCTGCCAGTCAGAGGCCTGGGGGCAGGCAGGTGGCCCTTCTGTGAAGCAGGTGTGATTTGGGAAACAGAATGAGCCTACAGCCTAGCAACAGAGTGGAGGCCAGGCCAAGCAAGACCAGGTCTGATGGGTGATACTTTTGGCTCCCTAAGGTTAGGTATCCCACAGAAACCCTTTCTGGAGGGCTCAAACCTCAGGCAACCTCCCCTCCCAAGATGTGTGTGCCAATCACACTTTTTTTAGAGATGTGTTCAAGGCCCACTTTTGCCCTGGCTATGTTCCCTCAAACCCCAGCCTTTAGCTTGATGGGTCTGCTGAGCAGGGCTCAGAAACCAGGGGCCTCGGAAGCACCACAAGGCTGCTCCCTTGGGAAGGAGAAGGTCACAGTCCTCCTGAGAGTAGGTAGCTTCCAGGACCTCCCAGGTCCACACACAGTGGCCCTCAGTTTCCAGAGCTTTATTGCTGGCAGACCTGCAGGACAGGTGAAAGATGTAGAGGGCTACTAAGGCCCAGCGGAGAATAGATAAAGCCATGTCCTTGGTCCCATGGGTAGTGAGGGGAGATAGGACTGATCTAGTACTTCCTCCTGCCGCCACCACCGAGGGAAGGAACTACTTTGAGAAGGCACCTCAGGCTTCACCCAGGCTGTCCAGGGTTCAGCCAGACAGGTGAATGTGTGTAGAGAGACCAAACCAGAGTACCCCAGGGAAGACAGGCTAAGCCAAAATCCCATTAACTGTGCCTGACACCCACACGCGAGCAGGCTCAGAAGGACTGTCAGCTCTGTCTTCTCCCCCAGCAAAACGTGCTAATTCCCTCTGAGCCTCTTGGGGACACTCCCTTCCATCCCAGGTGGAAAAGCAGGGGTTGACCTGGCTCAAATAATCCCATGCATGTAGTACCAGAATCGTCCACAAGGTGGAGCTCAAGGTTTCTTTATTTTTGGCCTCCGAAAAATAAGACAGCCTACCAGGTGTTGGAGGCTCCAGGACAGAGTTGAGGTTGTCCATTCGCCTCGTCAGCCCCCTTTGGTCACTCCTGACATTTAGGTTTTGCTGCCGGGGCATTAGGACCTTATTTTGGGAGTGTGGTAGGGAAACAGGTGGGATAGAGGGGACAGTGCGGTCTGCGCATCTCTGAGGCAGGGTTTCCATTCCAATCCAGGTGCAGGTGAATCCGGGAAGAGTACCATTGTCAAGCAGATGAAGTGAGTGCCCCTACCCTATCTGAGGCCCTGGGGGTGGGCGGTGCCCCTTCCCTACCTGAAGCCCTGGGGTTGGGCGCGCCCTGGAGGTCTGATCCCCAACCCACCCAAGAGGTGCTGACCTGGCTCCCGTGGCTGTAGGATTATCCACCAGGACGGGTACTCACTGGAAGAGTGTCTTGAATTCATTGCCATCATCTATGGCAACACGCTACAGTCCATCCTGGCCATCGTGCGCGCCATGACCACGCTCAACATCCAGTACGGAGACTCTGCGCGCCAGGTGTGCCAAGAGACTAGCTGAACAGGGTATCTGGGGATTCGAGGCTGAGCCCCAGCCCCTGGTTACCACCAACCACTCCCCTGCCCTCAGGACGACGCCCGGAAGCTGATGCACATGGCAGACACCATCGAGGAGGGTACGATGCCCAAGGAGATGTCAGACATCATCCAGCGGCTGTGGAAGGACTCCGGTATCCAGGCCTGTTTCGACCGAGCCTCAGAGTACCAGCTCAACGACTCTGCTGGCTAGTGAGAGCACAGGCCAGGCGCAGGGGTGGGGGACAGGCAGGGCCCTGGCACACCCCTCCACCCAACCCTACCCACATCCCATGTCTCCCACAGCTATCTCTCAGACCTGGAGCGCCTGGTAACCCCAGGCTACGTGCCCACTGAACAGGATGTGCTGCGCTCCCGTGTCAAGACCACGGGTATCATTGAGACGCAGTTCTCCTTCAAGGACCTCAACTTTCGGTAGGACACTGAGCCCTGACTCCTGCTCTGGAGTGGGGAGGCCTTCCCCCAAGTTCACTGCCAGAGGCCTGTTGGTCACAGAGGTCCCAGCCCTTCTAGAGACCTGCCACTTCTCCAACACCCCACCAGCTGAGAAGTCTGGCCCCTCCGGATGCCAGGCCCATCTGGGTGCTTCCCAGCCAGCATTAGGAAGCCAGGGGATGCCTGTGGGCGTCTTCGGGAGACTTGATACACAGGTTTCCGGTCCTCATGGCCCCGCAGGATGTTCGATGTGGGCGGGCAGCGCTCAGAGCGCAAGAAGTGGATCCACTGCTTCGAGGGGGTGACCTGCATCATCTTCATCGCGGCGCTGAGCGCCTACGACATGGTGCTGGTGGAAGACGACGAAGTGGTGAGTGTCCAGCCAGGCCGTGCGATTGAGCGGGGAGGAGGAGAGGAGAAAGAGGAGACGGCGCTGTGCGCGGGCGCGGGGAGCATCTGAGAGAGGATGTTTGTCCCAGAGCCCTCTGAAGGAGGAGACGAGGCAGCCTCCTCATCAGGAGATGAAGGGAGGGTGGGCGAGTGGCAGGAGAAGGAGGAGACAGTCTTGGAGCTGTCTGAGTGGGGGCCCGGAGCCCAGAGAGCAGGCTGGGGTCGGCCAGTCAGTCGCAGTCAGGTGGAGGGGGGTGGCGACCCCTGTCCCCCGGTGCCCGACAGCCTCTGTCCTCCTCAGAACCGCATGCACGAGAGCCTGCACCTGTTCAACAGTATCTGCAACCACCGCTACTTCGCCACCACGTCCATCGTGCTCTTCCTCAACAAGAAGGACGTCTTCTCGGAGAAGATCAAAAAGGCGCACCTTAGCATCTGCTTTCCGGACTACAACGGTGAGAGCCTTGGCCTGCCACCGGGCAGCGCTCCAAAGCCACTCTCTCGGCCTGAACTCCTCCCGCCGCCGCGAGGAGGCTTCGTAGCAGGGACTGAGAGCCCCCCACCCCTCCCCTGCCAGGGCCCAACACGTATGAGGACGCCGGCAATTACATCAAGGTGCAATTCCTTGAGCTCAACATGCGACGCGACGTGAAGGAGATCTATTCCCACATGACATGCGCCACCGACACGCAGAACGTCAAGTTTGTCTTCGACGCTGTCACCGACATCATCATCAAGGAGAACCTCAAAGACTGCGGGCTCTTCTGAGGTGGCTCCCCTGCGGGCCGGGATGCTCCTCTGTCTTGCCTCTTGATCTCAGTACACCCCAGGGGCCTCATCCCCAGCTCCCCATCCCATCTGCAGGCCCCTCCCCAGCTTTCCAGATCCACTCCACTGCCTGGCGTCTGGTCCCCGGACTTTCTGACCCTTCCGCTTCCGGGTCCCACTCTAGCTCCTCAGGCTCCACCCCTACGGCCATAGGCCCCGCCCCTGGCTCACAAGCCCCACCCACTAGCTCTCTTTTGACTCCGCCCCAGTCACTCAGCTAGGGCACTGCTTCCACGCCCATCTCCATATGACTCCATCTGTTATGGATGCTGACTCTGTTCCTTCTCTTCACAGGTGCCTGAGCTCATGCGTCCCTGAGACCCTGCAGCCCTTGACACCTTGTAGCCCCAATGCACATGACCCTATCAGTCCCCCAGGACTCCTGGGCTCCAGCCTGTGGCCCCACCAGCCACACACTCAAAGCCCTAAACCCTGCTAGCCTTGAGGCCCTATAACCCTCCCTCGTGGCTCCCAGGATTCCCAGGTCTCCGAGAGTCCAATGCCCCCAGCCACCCCAGCACTGCCCTTCACGGCCTGGCTGCACTGGCCTCCCAGACCTACCACAGCCAGCTCCAGCTAGGAGCAAGCAGGACTTGGGGCAGCTACAGCTCACGGTGACTCAGCAGTACCTCTACTGACCAATCTCCTGCCTCTCTTCTGCCCCAGGAGGCCCATTACTCACCTGGTGAGTCTGGGTTCAGCAAACAGCCCTCCCTCCCAGAGCTTTATGAAGGGCAGGGGGCAGGCATGGAGCCCTCCTCTGAGCAAGCCTTCTGCTTACCATCAGCCCATTCTAGCCTTACCACCTCCATGTGACAGGGTCTGATGCCCATCTGCCCAGTGGCCAGTGACTGCCCTGCCCAGCAGATTCAGGAGTCCAAAGTTCAAGCCAGCTCTGGCCTGTGCAGCTTGTATGGAGACGACTTAGTGAGTCAGGGCAAGCCTGGGGGCTCCTGGTAGCAGGAAGAGACTCAAGCTGGAAACTTCCCGTACCCTAACCCCTCCCCCCGGAGGCTCTGCCCACACTGTCCTTGGACACCAGAGTCATGTCCTACTCCCCTCCAGCCCACGGCACTCTAGGTCAGCCACTCTGTCGAGGGAGGGTACTGTTGACACCAGTTGTGGCCAATGGTCACACTGTCCTGAGGGGTGGCTGGGAGCAGAGTCCAGGTCCCATCGATCAGCCCCAGGCAGAGGATTTGAGACCGGAAGGAAGCCCAGATTGTGCCCAGAGGGGTCTGCCTCAGGTAGGGTCAAAAGCAAATCCATGTGACCCCCTTGTCCCTGCCAGCAGCTTTTCTCACCCTTCCCATCAGGGCCCTGGTAGGAAAAAAAAAAGTCATGCCTGAACCATCAGGGACAAAAGCCCATGTCCCCTTACTCCTGCTCCCCACTTCCTCATCAAGTACCTGGTCCTTGCTGATGCCCATGGGCCGTAGCCCGTGCTGTAGTCAAGGGCAAAGAACATCCGTCTAACAAGTCCAGGGCATAATTTGCACTCCCTTCAGCTAGATACACAAACTTAGCAATAAACCTTTGCGTCAGGCCCTGGTTGTCCTTTCTTGGGGGGATGGGGAGAGTTAATGATCATGAATCATGCACATTTATTCAATGCCAAGTGCTGGACTGGACGTGAGTGGGGAGATGGTTCTTTCCAGAAAGAAGCAGCTGACCTGACGTGGCAGGGGGCACTCTTGGGGGCATGGGATCAATTTGGGTGTCCTGAGAGGGATTGAGGGGGTAAAGGGGCCATGGGAAGTGTTCACAAGGACAATCTTGGATCAAGAAGGGGTTGTGAGGTGGAAGCTCATTCTGGCATGGACAGTAGGGTGTAAATGGCCCAGGAATGTGGGCTTTTGGGTCACAGGAGTTGCGTGGAGCAGGAGCAGGGAAGGAAAGGGAAGATGGAAGAAGCAGCAGCAGGAAGGCTGGACAGGTGCCACCAAGGACAGACCAAGGGCCTGTGCTTCCTCCAGAAGACGATGGGTCCAGGAAGCCCTTGAAGCTAGGATATAATCACAGGGCTGAGATTAGGGTGAAGCAAATGAGGCACTCACCTCAGATGTAAAGCTTAAGGTGGTGCCAAAAAAACTCAGTAATCAAGATAAATACTAATGCAGTACTTTCAAAAATCAAAATTACCTGCAAAAATCCATAATGAACAGAATATCAAAATTTTTTATCAAGACAAGATCCAAGAGAGCCTGGCGGGACCATATTGGACCCCAAAGCAAAAGGAAAAATGTCCACTCCTATCATATATGTTTTCATGTAGTTTTAAAGGTTAATTTTTTTTTTACGGAACATTAAAGTAGTTGAAGAAACATCAAATAAGTCAAAAGTAAGCATATTAAAATTCACAGCATTACTTTAAGCTTGTGCACGCGTGCTAAGTTGCTTCAGTCGTGTCTGACTCTTTGCGACCCTATGGGCTGTAACCCACCAGGCTCCTCTGTCCATGGGATTCTCCTGGCAAGAATGCTGGAGTGGGTTGCCATGTCCTCCTCCAGGGGATCTTCCCGACCCAGAGATCGAACCTGCGTCTCTTATGTCGCAATCCAGGGATTGAACCTGCATCTATGTCTCCTACATTGGCAGGTGGGTTCTTTACCACTAGCACCACCTGGAAAGTCCTACTTTAAGCTTAAGTATTTTATTTATACTTAAAACAGTATTTATAGTGTTATATAGAGGAGACCCGGATCATGGCAACCCACCAGTATTCTTGCTTGCAGAATCCAATGGACAGAGAAGCCTGGCGGGCTACAGTCCATGGGATTGCAAAGAGTTGGACATGACTGAGCAACTATCACTCTCACATTCTTGGCTTTAATGGGAGTAAAATCATCAATACTATTTTCCAAATCTGTTTCTGGAAAAAATAATCATAAAAATTTTCATAAAAGCATGTGTATAGGGACACACACTTTTCCTGGAGGCTAGGCATGGGGGGATGAGAGGAGTGGGGCTGGGAGGCTCCATGAGGAAGAGATTTATGTCATTACTCCATAGGACCAACATCTTCAAGGAGTGGGACTCAGTGACAAGGGTCTGAATTTGTACAGTGATCAAGTGCATGTGATGCCCCCACTAAGCTGGGGCTGCAAAGGAGTGTTGAGAGGACTGAGTTTTCTGGACCTGTGGCCACTTGGGGGAGAGATCCAGGAGTCAGACAGATCCTTGGGACTGGGCAGAAGGCAGCATGCGGGCAGCGTCCTCAGTGTCCAGGCGGAAGTGGCACAGTGAGCCTGCGTGGGGCTAGAAGGGGAGAGTGAGCGTGCGCAGGCGTGAGCATGGGGTGGAGGTGCAGGGACACCGGATAAGTTAGGGAGCCCAGGACACGTGTGGGCAGCCATTCTGGTGCTGCTCAGAGGCCTGAGGGGGAGGATGGGGCTCGGGTCAGTGTTTCAGGATCCCACTGGGTGGTTTGGGGCCTGGCTGAGCTGGGCTGCTCATCCCTGCTAAGGACTCTCTGCCCAAACAATTTACTGGAGTGAGGTGAGGCAGGGGAGGGTGATGGCAGGATTTCATGGGGAGGGGCAAGGCGGAAGACAGAAAGCTTTGAAAGGCTGGAGGAGGCAGGCTTGAGACAGAGAAAGCTGTCCGGAGAGCTGGGCTCATGGGGAAGTCTGCCTAGCCACCTTGTCTCAGAAGAAAGGTGATGAGCTACCCAGGCTTCCTTGGCAAGAGACAGAGAAGAGGCCAATACCATGGAGGTGCTGGACCCCACACTCCAGGCTCTGACCCTAGGGGCTAGGATTCTGAGCCAATATTCTTGGATCCCACAGACTGGAGACTCTGCCTGGCCTCCAGCTGCCCTGTTCATGGCCATCAAGTGGAGGGAGAGGGGCAAGTCTCCCGGATGGAAGCCTCCTCAGCCCCACTTACCACACCAGTGTAAATTATACCCTAGCGAGCAGGATCAATGGATGCCCAGTGCCTGATTCACAGTCCAGGGCAGAAGATCAGAGAGCTGGTCCAGAGTCAACATGTGGCCCCACCCTCATCTTATAGGCAGGGGGCGTTTATTATGCGCACCTCCAGCCACCACCATCCCCGCTGACCTCAACGCCAAGGTGCCCCTGGGGGCCTTCACGGCCTTCGACTCGGACTCTGGCGGGGCGAACCTGGCGCAGCCATGGAACAGAGATTAAACAGGCCTGGTGAACGGTTAATGCTGCTGACGTCAGGGCCTGGTCGGGTGGCCACTGGGGGCTTGGGCCCTCCCCACAGGCATGGGGGGCCCACGTGATCTGGGCTCATTAAGCCGCTTCAGTGGCCAAAGAAGCTGGGGGCCAGGTCTCGGGGGAGAGAGGGGGGCCCTCCAGGGCTGTGGGGACAGGCTCTAGCCAGAAGGTCACGAGCTCTGTGGATGAAGGCCAGGGGAGAACCAGACAGGAGGGTTTGCCTATGGGTCCGTTCTAGACTTCCACAGCCCTAACCCCCTGCTTGGGACCAAAGGGGAGCCTCCCAAACACCAAGCTGGGCAGAGTGTTGTCAGGAGCTGTAAGTGTGGGTCCTCAACCCCGGGATGTGGAGGTGAAAACCACCCTCTCCTCTAAGGCCTTGAAAGCCCCCGACGTGACTCCAGGCCAAGGGTCTCGCCCTGCACACAGCCTCCCGCCTATCAGTGCTAATCTCATACTCATTCACGGTTCCCGTGGCTAAGCTGTTCCTTCTGTCCACCATGCCCTCTCTTCCCCACACTGGCAGGTGTCTTTCTTCCCCTTGGCAGAGCCAAGCCCACAGATTGCTTCTCCTTCAGGCTTTTCCTGATCTGCACGCTCTAACCTGGCAGGAGCTTTCCTGCCTCAAGGACCCACACAGAGTGCTTGGAGACACTGGGCTGCAGCTGTGTGGTGGGGCGGCAAGAGCTGCTGCAGTCGGTGTAGGAAGAAAGAGCTGGCTCTTTCTGGGGGCTCAGAGGTGATCCTTCATTTGGCTACTGAGGGACAAGCGAGAGTTTGCCAAGGATGTGGGACAGGATGGGGAACCAGGACTGCAGAGGTACAGGGAAGTGAAGGCTGGCATGTTCTTGGAACAGGAGGAAAGAGCTTGGCCAGCTGGGCAGTGGGGGAAGTGAAGAGGCCAGCTGGGAAGAGGAGCAGGTCGGGAGGGTGTCAGGGAGGCTGTCTGGGTGTGAGGCAGGTGCCTGCAGTGTGTCGGAGGAATCAGTGGATACAGATGCTAGGCTCTGAAGAGGACTGGGTTGAAGATGAAAATGGAGCCTCATGGTAGAAGAGAGTCTTGGGATGCTGTGTAGCCAACATGCCATGGGATGTGCTGGCAAGCTGAGAGGAGGCTGCCTAGCTGGAGGCTGAGAACATATGACTAAAGAGGGAAGAGCAGAGCAAAGGGCTGCCAGGATCCTGGAAGAAGAGTCTGAGTGATCCTGGGACCCTACGTTCTGCCTCATATATCTGGCAGTTTCTTGGGGCTGTGTGTCAGTTTCTGGAGATGGGGGCTCGAAGGTAGGGGGCTGGGCCACAGGTTGAGATAAAGCTCCCCCCCATCTTCCACTCCAGGTGGCTGCCCCCAGCATTGCAGCTGCGTGAACGGACATTCCCTCCAGCCTCTGGGAGAAGGTGCCTGGTACCTCTCGGAGCCCCATGAAGACTGCCAGCTGTCCGGCCACCTCAAGCTGGGCTGGGATATTCGGCAGGTGGCAGGAAAGGCCTCTGAGCTGTGTTTGCCCTGGCTGGGGCCCAGGCCTAGCATCAACAAACAGGCAGCTCCTCCCCCAGCTGGGCCACAACTGGCCTGGCCCAGGGACCCCACACCATGCCGCCCTGGGGCCTCTCACAGCAGCCCAGCCCAGCTGGCCCCGGCTCCCTCCAGACTGGATTGAGGACCCCAACACCCACATGCCGGTGACCTTGAAGCCAGACCTGGCTCCTCAGGAACTGCCAATAGGAGCACCCAGTCCTTGGCAGATGGCTTCTGTGAGCACCCAGGATGTGTGGAGGTTGGGGGGGTGGGGCAGAACTGAGACCCTGGTCAGCACCTCTCCTATTTGACTCTGTCCCACGGGCAGTCCTAAAGCCCCTCAGATGGTGAGTTTTAGGGTCTCTCAGGACCAAAGTAAGCTGTGATCTGGGGATTACATCAGCCCCAGATTAAGAGGGACAGCCAGTCCCTTCCTGTTTTGCAGCCCTCAGCAGGGAGGCAGTTTAGATGGTTTGAGGTTTTCAAGGATTGCCACCATCCCAATGCCTTTCTCTTTAGTCCACCCAGCCCCCTGGCCTTCCCAGCCAAAGCTGAGTCCTCTGTCCTTGATTCACAGCTTCCTTCAGGCCAGGGGAAAAGACAGCTATCTCCTTGTGACACAGAGGGAAACTGAGGTACGCTAGGGCTTGGCTGTGGTGGTGCTGTGAGTCAGTAGGAAGAGAATCCTGGAGTCCTGACTCCCAACCCAGGGCAGGGAAGGGGTGAGGCCTGTCTTCTGAGGGCATTCTCCCCAATACCAGGGAGGGGGACGGACTTGACACAGAGACATCCAGCTTGGCTAGGAACAGCAGAGGCCATGGATTAATCGGATCAGAGCTAGTGGCTGAGAAGCGAGAGACAGCTGTTCGGCGAACAGTACCCCCTCCAGCTCACTCCCCAGGTTAGGGCCTTCCCCAGTTTACTGCTGGTTACGCCTGGGGTGGGGGGGGGGGGTGGGACTTAACACCCACCATGCACCTCTGAGCACTAAGGCTTTGGCTAAGAAGCAGGCAAGGATGGGATTAGGAGCCCTCAGCCAGGAACACCAGGACCACCCTGAAACCCTTTCCGCCAAGGCACCAAGTCCCAGACCACACTTCCCATGGGCAGACACAGCTGTCTCCTACTCTTCAGAAATAAGGAAGTAGGGGTGGGGGCATGGCCAGGGAGACACAGGCAAGGATCAACAGGAGCCAAGCCTTGTTCCACCCCCGTCCTCACTCTACCCTCAGTCTCTTTCGCTTATCTGCAGTGAGGACAGAACTGATGCAGAGTCCCTGTCCTCACCCTATCCCGCCTCTGCTTGAGAAGGGTGAGGCCGGCAGAAAAGATATCTTTTGCCTAAGTGATGTCTGAAAGTCCCCCATTCAAAGCACCTTTCGCTGAGGTTAAGCATGGCTCTGTTGCCATTACTCTTGGCTGAAAAGCCCCTTCTGGCTCAAGGGAAGTGAGGGCAGAGCACTTCAGGGGTTAAGGGGGCACTCGGAGACCTTAGAGAGAATCTGTCCTGGACGAAAGCATTCTCCCAACAAGACGCCCCTGAGCCCCTTTCGGAGCAGCTGCTGTCCTACCTAAGGGCTTCCCCTTTGCTCCAGGCCTGCCGAGGGCCCCCGCCTCTCTCCCGACCGGCCCCTCCTCCCGCGGGCCGCCCAGGATTGGAGGGCCGGGGGCGGGCCGGGGGCGGGGCTGGGCGCCCTTCATCCCGCGCCGCCGAGCTCCGCCGTGGGCAGAGCGGACAGCACCGACTCGAGCGGAGCACCGCGCGTCCCCTCCCGCGAGGCCAGGTACCGCTGGGGGCGCCGACCCCCTCCTAGGGGCACCGGGCGGGCGGAACCCTACTGTCCACTTTCGCGTCCGGATCTGGACTCCGGGCAGGTCCCCTCACCCGCCCTGGCTCCGGGCAGGCGCCCCAGCCTCCGGGAAACCAAAGCCCGGAGAGCTGCAGGCTCTGGGGACCCGCCAGCTCCCAGCTTGAGCTGGTGTCCGGGAGGGGCACCTCGTCGTCCCGGGGCCTCTCGCAGGGCCGGCGGGGTCGGCGGTACCCGGAGCCAGGGTCACGGGACGCCTTGTCAGGGGCTGGGGTGGCGCGCCGTGGGCTTGCTGAGGCACGGCCCACGGGGACGGGCTCGAGAGGGTCCCAGAGGGGGGCCTAAGAGGGCCCGGGAGCAGGCCCTGAAGCGCTGCCCCGTCGGGCGCCCTGACAAGCAAATCGGCCTGGCTGGCAAGGCGGGCGTCAGGGTATATTTATCCTGCTGCCTTAGGCAGGGGCTTGAGGGCAGATCCGGCCAGGCTTCCTGAGGGGCTACGGGACACACGTTGGCCCCAGAGCCCATGCCATTTGCAGCCACGCCAGCGGGCACGGCGGGCACTGGGCGAGTGTGGCTCCTCGGACTGAAGGCGGGGCTTGGTCTGCGCTCCTCCCCGCCACGCGCACTGGGACCGAGGTGTGAGAGCTGGCAGCGGCGCAGGGGCGGAGGGGAAGGACTGGGACTAGGTTCGCAGGAGCCCGCCCTAGCCCGACTGGCCCCTTCGATTGGCCACAGCAAGTGCGTGCGTTTGTTTACACCCGGTGGAGAGTCCAGGGGAGGGGCTTATGGGAAGTCACCCTCTCCACCCGCCTCCCCACCCCCACCACAGTCACCTGAGCCTTGAGTCCAGGTATATGCTCTGGGACAGGTCTGAGGGGGACTACGTGAAAGCTCTTCGCACCATGGGGGACACCTCGACCCAGACCCATCCTTCCTTCAGCCTGCCAATCCTGTCCTTCCTTCCATGACTGCCTTGGGCCTCTGGCTGGCCCTGAAAGAAGCCCTTCGTCTTTAATGCACAGTCTGGCATGGGGGCTCACTTCCTTCTGGAAGGGAAGCAAATCCCTCAGAGGTTCTCAGTCTGGAGCATAGAAAGCTGGTGGGATCCAAAGACAGGTCCACTTTGAGAAGGGGAGGCTCTGCACAATCATGGAAGGCTTCCTGTAGGAAGAGCCAAAGGTGGGGAAAATCAGGGGTAGATGAGGCCAGACCTGGCACATCTCCAAGAGGCCTGGAATACTTGTAATCAGGAAGGAGAATCTCTGGCTCCTTGAGGTTGAGCTATATGTCTTGGAATTTTATTCTGCCTGGGCTCATAGAGCCCTATCCTCACTGGCTTTTCAATCCACCTTTGGTTCAGTACTGGTTCTGTGGGACCATGTCACAAACACCCCCCATGAGGCTCCAAGTGGCAAGATCTTGAGAGCTGGTTGCTCCTGTCCCAGTGCAGGCTCCCTAGCAAGTAGCCTTGGTTGTTGTTGTTTAGTTGCTAAGTCATGTCTGACTCTTTTGCAACCCCATGGACTGTAGCCTGCTTGGCTCCTCCGTCCATGGGATTTCCCAGGTAAGAATACTGGAGTGGGTTGCCATACCCTTCTCCAGGGGATCTTCCTGACCCTGGGATTGAACCCGCATCTCCTGTGTTGACAGGCAGATTCTTTACCACTGAGCCACCAGGGAAACCCAAGTAGCCTTGGAGCCCTGCAGAGATGGAGAAATTGAAGTGCAATAGGACAGACCAGGTGGTTTATGGTGCTTGGGTTGGGGCAGGGAAAGTTTTTTGAGCTGAACTGAGCGCACCCTGAAAGTCTGGGCTGGGTAGGGGGCAGGCACTCAGTTTGAGGCGGGAACTGTTTTAGGGGAACGGTTGGCTGCAAGAAAGGTACAGTTGTGGCATCTGTGCACACAGAAAGCTGGGGTGGGTTTGCAGCCTGTACCCTACTAGGTGAGGGGCGCTGCAGGGGGATGTTCTCAGGCAGACATGGCTGGGGAACCAGATGCCACCTGGAGCAGGTGAGATGGCCTGGAGGCTTGCCAAAGACTTTGAACCCATTTTGTTCATTTCATATTTACTGAGTGCCTACTGTGTGCCCCCTGCACACTGTCAGGTGGGTGGAGGGCTGGACTTTGACTCTGGATAAGAAGACTGATGCAGGGTGGGGGCTCTTTAGAGGACCAGGCAGGGTTACTGGGGGCCAAAGGGAAGGACCAGCTGCAGGGCAGGAGGGGCTTTCCGGCCTGTGGCCTGGGGTGGCTTGGATTTGAATTTCCGCTCTGCGGGCCACGTCCTGTACACAGCCTCTCAGCCGGCACGTCTACACACGTGCGTGGCTGCTGAGGATGGGGTCATTCCAACTGACAGTTCTCTCTTGTAGCTTTCCTATTGTGCGGGTACACAAGCCGTGGGTGCTGGACTTGGGGGCTCTGAGTTTTCTAGCTCGTCCTGGCCTGTGGCCCCATCCTCTGAATGTCTCTACCTGGCTAATGAGGGCATAACCTGCCCTCATAAGAATCCAGAGATGCTGTGGTGTCCCACTGGACCTGCTGCCCCTCATCTGGGCCTCTGGCACCGCCCACTTCTTGCTCCTTCTGGGGCACTCTGTCTGGTAATTCCGGCTCTCTGTCTGTTTCTACATCTAGCTATCTCTAACTGATTGGCCACCTCTGTCAATCCGTCTCTCACTTGTCTGGTTGTCTGTCTTCCTGTCTGAATGTCTACACATCTGTCTCTCTGTGTATTTTTTTCTTTTTGTATCCCTCTGTGTGTATGCGTGTGTGTGTGTTAGTCGCCCAGTCATGTCTGACTCTTTTGTGACCCCATGGACAGTAGCCCACCAGGCTCTTCGGTCTATGGAATTCTCCAGGTAAGAATACTAGGTGGGTAGCCATTCCCTTCTCCAGGGGATCTTCCTGACCCAGGAGTCAAACTCAGGTCTCCTGCATTGCAGGCAGATTCTCTGCCATCTGAGCCACCAGGGACGCCCTTGTGTCCCTCTGGGTCCATCTGTGTTTCTTATCTCCCCCACCTCTGTCTGTCTCTTGGTCTGGATCTGTTTGCATGAGCACAGATATCATGTGTGCGTGTGTTTTCTCCCTCTCTCTTCCCTTCCTCCAACTCTCTCTGCTTCTTCCTGACATTGGATGGTGCCTCTCCTCCAGGCTGATCTTGTCTTTTGCCGCCCACCCCTCCCCATCAGGGTCTCCAATGAGTCCTGAGCTGCCCCAGGCCCCGGCTCCAGCTTTCTTTGGGGCCAGAAATCCGGCTGTCCAAATATTTGGCCGCCTCCAGGGGATTCCGGGTCAGCAGGGAGGAGGATGGGCTGGCTGGCTCGGGGTCTCCCCTGCCTCCGGGGGGGCCACAGGCACGTGATGTCCTGTCCTTTGCTTCAGCTGAGCCTCGGGCTGCACGTCCTTCTCAGCAGGCTGGCAGTGGGGGGAAGGGGGCTGCTGCTGGCCTTGGCTGAGTCTTGAGCCAAGAGATTCTGACCACAGCTTCCACTGGGTTGGGGGGCAACCTGAGCAAGGAGGGTTCAGGGTTAGGCAAGAGGGGAGGCCTAGGTGTCTGGGGATAGGCCCAAGGGTAAGCATCTGTTAAGTGTTTAGAAAGTGTACCCTGTCACAGGGAAGTCCAACTTCCGGCCCCAGCAAGGGCCCTCAGATCCTCCTAGGTGGTTCCGGATACCCAGACACAGAAGCACGGGGCCAAGGAGCTAGAGAGTGAGGGTTGGTGTGGCCAGCACATGGCTGTTCTGCACCACTTGCCTTCCCCTGGATGTGGCCCCTCCTGTCTGCCACCCCCTCAGTTCCAGCCGGGGGTTAGCCACACATTGGTCACTTACTCAGTGTTGTTGACAATGAGGGAGTAGTAGATGGACCACTGGATCCGCTGAGGTCAAAACCTGGAGTTGTGCGTCTCGAGGAGGGGCAAAGTACTTTTTTTTTTTTTTTAAGCATCCTCTCCTGTTCTAAACATCCTCCCACATGGCCTGTCCCTAGACCCCTGACCTCAGCAGTCGGCTTCACACCAATCGCCGTGGCTGTGCCTTGAGAGCATACAGTCCACATGTGTCCAGCAAACCCAGTTTCTCTGTTGACTAATGTCTGGTCTGAGGAGGTTGTTTTCCTTCTGAAGCCTGGAGAAGCAGGTGGACACTAGGCTGGGAGGGGCATCTTCTCTCAGCCAATGAGGAAAGTTGTAAGGACCCATGAGCTAGAACTGGGGGCAGCCGTCACCCCTGAGCCCCCAGGGATGAGCACAGTGGAGCCTTAAGCCAGGCCTGCTGCCTCTGCCCTGAGATCTGAGCTGAGGTGGGGGCCGTCCAGGCTCAAGGAACCGGGGGGCCATGGCAGCCAGCTCCGTGGGTTCAGTGCCTCCACCAGCGCATGCGGCCACCGGACTGAGGGAAGAAGTACAGTGTGGATTCTCCCTGTAGCTAAGCTGCAGACCCACTTGTGTCCCTGCGCATGGGGGAGGAAAACCGGGCTCAGAGCCCTGGTGACTCCCAGGACCTGGATGAGGGCAGAGAGACATGCTTCCCATAGCGGCTGACGCAAGCAGTGGCCCCATGGCCTGGATTTTGAAATCTTTAATTAGCCAAACTCAACGCCTGCCGAGGAGGTGTACCTGACGAATTCTCACCCTGTGATGTCTGCGTGGGCGGACGTTACCTGCTGTGCGATCCCGGTGGCTTCTGGCCCCCGGCTCCCCGCTCCACTTCGGCCCTTATCTCCCAACAGAGCAAACAGGCCCCAGGGCAGTGGCCTGTACCATCGATTTACTGCTTGAACTCATGCTACACCCATGACGGCTGCCGTTCTGATGATCTGCTCAAGGCTGCCGTGATCTCCCCACCCAAGAGCCTGACCCCTCTCTGGGGGCCTGTGGTCTGCTCTAGGGGCAAAGTCCTCTGGGAGGCGCCTCACTCTGTCCCCACCTTTGGTCAAGCCTCACAGAACCCCCGGAGGGCAGGAGGACACTGAGGTCCTGAGTGAGGAATAGTTTGTCCATGATCCTACTGTGAGGCAGGGCCAGGTCAGGCCGCAGACCCAGAGTGTCCGCCCTGGGCTTTCTCTGCAGTGGCTCAGAATCTCCTGGCTGCTTTCCTCAGGCAGGGCTAACTCCTGAGTCTACCCAGATGTCTGAAGCAAAGAGGCCTGGGGACGTGGCAGGCCTGAGAGATGGGAACAGTCAAAAATGGGCTGCCAGCCTCAGGGAATGGTTCAGGGTCCACATGTCGGCCAGTGCTAATTCTACCCTGCCTCCACCTCCAGCCCGTAGTCCTGCCTTAACTGAAATCCAGCCTCCTTGACCTCAACTTCAAGGCCCTGTCAGGCTTGTCTATGGCCACAGAACCTTCATACTATCCTCACAGCCTGCCTCGAGGCCTTTGCCCATCCATGCTGTGCACGTTGCTTGAGCTGCTCTTTCCTGTTTCCACACCTTGAGGGCTCTTGCTGGAATTTCAGAACTGGCTCCCTCACCTCTTCCTCCAGGAAGCCTTCCTTGATGCCTCTCTCTCCTTTTTTGAATCCCAGCACTATGTGGCTCCGTTACAGCAGGAGCCATTGGGTAGGGGATGGGGGGTGGGGAGTTTGTCCCTTCCAGACTGGAAGCCACTTGAGGAAAGGTATTCTGTGTCCTCTCTGGGATCTCAGGCCAGCCTGTGACTCAGCACTGACTGATCATGAGTACTAGGCAGGACCTGAAAGTCTAGGCCTCAGGTCCTGCCGAGGGGATGGGGAACCTGAATCGAGGGCCTCGGGCACCTTGGCCATGACCGTGCCAGGCGCTATGGTCTCCCTGGAGGCAGTGCTTGGCTGCTAGGGAAGAATATTAAGGCAGAGAAGAGTGTTTTGTCCAATCTGCCGACTCAGCACACCCTGAGGGCCTGTCCCAGCCTGCCCAAGGCAGGAGGCCCGGCAAGGGTAACCCCAGCTGAGAGCCGGGGGGCACTCTGGAGTGACTCTGGAGATCAGGTGTGGGTGTCCTTGGAGGGGTGCTCTCAGTGAGGCTCAGGGCAGGGGCATGAAGAGGACAGGCCAACCTGGGGGACTCTGGTCCATGGGAAGAGGGCATGAGAAGAGATGCTCAAATTGTCATGGTCCTATGTGGCCAGGAGAGAAAGATATAGCTGCCAGCATCAGAGGAAGGAGAGCCAGGGTAAGTGGTCCAAGGGTGCCAGGTATGGGGTCTTCAGGACTGAGGTACCTAGGATCAGAACTCTGCCTTGGGGCTGCATGGGGCAATCACAAAGAGGTCCTTTGGTCAACTCCATGTGGTTGCTGCCCCAAGGACACTAGGGCCTGTGGCCTGAGGCTTGAGTCCTGAGCTTAGTCTCCCCTCTCCCCCTCCCAGCCCTGAATGCTGAGTCTGAGACCCCTGGTACTCTAGCTTTAAGAGCGCACTTGACACCATCAGGATCTGGGGGATTTGGAGCGGGATGCTGGGTTCCCAGGCAGAGGGACTAGTCAAGACTAGGCTCTGGCTGACCTGCCTGGCAGTGCTGCAGCCTCCCTGGTCTCTGCCCTGGCCTTCTGTCTGGCCTTCAGGATGTCCTTAGAGATGCTTGGGGGCATTATGCCCAGGTACCTTCTAGACATGGGGTAGGTGGCTCCCAGCCCCAGTGATGGGAGAGGAGCCAGTGAGTTGTCTGGGCAACGGGCAGAGTTGGGCAGGGGGAGGAGGGGATCCCTTTGAGGTCCAGCAGAGCACAGGGAAGGGAAGACTGATCCAGTGGTCCAGGCCCATCTACAGCTGGCCAAGGCCCTGAGTTCCTGACCTGGGGCTCCAGGAGGTGGGGAGTCTGCTCAAAGGGTGGGCACCTGATGGTGGGGGCTTCCCCAGCAGGGGAGGAGAGGCTTGAAAGAACATGGCCCTGAGGCCAGGGCTGTGTGGAGGGTGAGGTCTGTGTGGCCCAGAAAACTGGGCTCTGGGGGCTCCCATTTCCTGGAAGGCCACGAGGGCACTTTGCAGCCGAGCAGGCAGGGCCCAGGTGTCCAGCCACCCAGCACCGCCTCAGGCCTCCTGACTCCGGGGGGGTAGTCTCTGCGCCTGCCGTTCCCAGCGCCAGCTCTCAGCCCACAGAGGACCTTTTGTTCTGGCTGCCAGCAAAGCCCGCCGGGCGGCTGGGAACAGGGCCCACAGCCCTCGCCCTGTCCCGAGGCCTCCAGCCGTCGGGCAGTGCCATTCTAGGTTGGCTAGGAGGCCCCTGGCACATAGGGCACAGGAAACCGTCTCCCGGTATTAATGTCAGGGCGGGGGAGTCAGTCCAGGGCCCACCCCTAGAGAGGGGCCTGGAGGCCTGGGACTCAGCACCCTCGGGCTGTGGCAAGTCAGGTCATGCAGCTGACCCTTACTTCACAGATGGTAAAAGCAAGGCCCCCAAAAGACTTGCCTGGGCCGCTATGTCTATGTGGCCGTGGTGGGAGGGGGAAGTGCTAGGTACTGGCTGAGGTGTCCTCTCAGGGTGGCCTGGAGGGCTCGGGGGTGCGAGCTCTGCCCTGCAATGGCAGCTTCCAGAGACACAGCAGGCAGACGCGAGCGATTCTGTCCTCTGTGAACTGGGAGGTGTGCTAGAGAGCAGCCTTCCCGTGGGAGTCTGGGCCGCGAGCCCAAGGAGCGGGGATAACCAGGACTGTCTGCTTTGTAGACGTCCGACAGCATCAGTGTGCGGGCTGGTGTTCCTGTGGCGGTGGTCCCAGAGCCATGGAGGCACCTCTGCAGACGGAGATGGTGGAGTTGGTGCCCAATGGCAAGCACTTGGAGGGTCTCCTCCCAGTCACCACCCCCACAGCTGGCGGCCAGAGGTGAGCGCCAGACCCCACCGTGGCACATGGCAGGGCAGGGTCAGTGGGGTGCGGGCAAGAGGCTAGAGCTGAGCTGCGTGCCCTGGCCTGTGCCTGCAGGGTCGAGGGGCCTGGACGGAGCTGTGTTGAGGGCGAAGGCTTCCTACCAAAAAGCCCCAGCAAGGAGCCACACTTCACCGACGTGAGCAGGGGCTGCAGTCGGGGCCTCAGGGCCATGGGAGCAGTGATGAGGCGCACCGGGAGGCCGAGGGACAGTGAGGGAGGGAACGTTGGCTTGCCCTCTGCACCTCGCTGACTCACCCCATCCTCCCGTCTCACTCTGGTGCCTGCAGTTCGAGGGGAAGACGTCATTTGGGATGTCTGTGTTCAACCTCAGCAATGCCATCATGGGCAGTGGCATCCTGGGGCTCGCCTATGCCATGGCCAACACGGGCATCATCCTTTTCCTGTGAGTGTCCTCAGCAAACCTTCTAAAGACAAGAGCCCCAAACAGGCCACCAACCCTGACCTCCCAGGACCTGTCAGTTTCCTATCCCAAGACCTAGGCTGCAGTGGATGGGCACTTACACTCACCCCAAACCACAGCTGGAAAAAAAACAAAACAGCCCCGGCCAGACAAATATACCTCATTTCCTGGTAAACCTGCTGAGATGATGACACGGGGCCAGCCAAACAGGCCTGAGTCTGTCCTACCACATTTAACACGTGATGGATGAATCCAGTGGCCAGGCCGTATGTGGGTACACGTGTCCTTACCTGGGAGTTCTGCCCTGCAGCCTAAATGGAAAATATCTTTGTTCCGAGATATCAGTGAGAGGTGGTGCTCAGAGGGTTTCTTTTGAGTCCTGACCACCCTGGGTCAACCTGGGTGGTGTTCGCCACCCCTGGGGACTGTCAAGTTTGCATCCACATATGTTGGGGGTCCAGACACCTGGGTTGTGGACCCCGCACATCCAGCCCCTCCCCAGAGCTCATCATCCCCTGCTTGCCAGGAGAGCCCCAGTAGTCTCTTTTTATCCACCTTCCCCAGGTTCCTGTTGACAGCTGTCGCCTTGCTGTCCAGCTACTCCATTCATCTGCTACTCAAGTCCTCAGGGATCGTGGGTGAGCCCCAAATTTGGCCTGTAGCAGGGAGGAGTGGGCTGGGGAGAGCTCTTCTGACTGTCATGGTTCCCTGACCCCACAGGCATCCGTGCCTATGAGCAGCTGGGCTACCGTGCCTTTGGGACCCCAGGAAAGCTGGCGGCCGCCCTGGCCATCACACTGCAGAACATCGGAGGTGAAGCTGATGGACGGGGCGACAGTGGGCAGTGGGCAGGCTGAAGGCTAGCAGGTTTGGCTGACCTGCCCTTCTCCCCACAGCCATGTCCAGCTACCTGTACATCATCAAGTCCGAGCTGCCCCTTGTCATACAGACCTTCCTGAACCTGGAGGATTGGACCTCGTGAGCCCCAGGGTGGGGCGGGGCTGGGTGAGGGTGGGAGGCTCTGGGCTACCCCTCCCTGCCCGCCACTAGCAGAGCTCAGGCTGGACTAGTGGGAGAGACAAGCCAGGGTGGAGTAGGGGACAGAGAGCTGCTAGAAAAGCTAACATTCACCTCAGGGAACCTTCCCAGGAGAGCCATGTGGGGCTGGGAGGTGGGGTGAGGCTGAGCAAGCTGGCCCCGCCTAGCCCTGGACCAAGCCATGAGCACGGAGGACCTGAGAACCTCGGGCTTAGCTCTAAGCTCCTGCTATTCCTGACCATGGCTTGGGTGTTAGCTTCCCCCCACCTCACCCCAACCAAGAAATTAAGCCCACAGTGTCCCAGTTGCCTATCATCAGTTTAGCCAGTACTGATGGCATAGCCATGTTTTGTGGGTAAGAACAGAGAAGAAAGCCAGGTCCTGCCCTTGGAAACACAGCCCCAGCAGGCAGAGGGGCCGTGTGGCTGTGAGCAGCTCCGGGTGGAAACAAACAGCCAGGATTCGGTGCCCAGGCCCTGGGGGCCTCTCCTGTGGAGTTGGCCTTTGGACTTGCCCTGGAAGGAGGGTCTCTTTCCTCATCCCTATGCCCACTGTCTATTGAGGGCGTGGGCCAGATGACGTAGGATGAAGGTCCTGGTCCTGGGGCCACCACAAGGAGCTCAGGTGGTTGGCAAGTCCCTGAGACCCCCATGGAAAATGCCTCACCACCTCCCCAGACCCAGGTTTTTTCATCCCACCCCCTTAGGGCTACTTCCTGGGCAGGCTGGACCCAGATCTGTGCGCCCTGGGAAAAACAGCCACAGTGACTGTAACCGTGATGGTTACCAAGCGGGAGCTGCGTGTGCTAGTCCTCACCCTGCCCCGGAGAACGCTGGGAGTGGGCCCATTTTGCAGATGGGGAAAGGGAGACTCGGAGGTGGGGACAAGTCTTCTTCAGAGGTTGCTGCGTGGCGTCGCTCAGTGGTGACCCCGACTGAAGGCGAGGCAGCCGCGCCACTGTAACCTCGGCTCCCCACTTTGCCCCTGCAGGGACTGGTACACGAATGGGAACTACCTGGTGATCCTGGTCTCCGTCGTTGTCATTCTGCCCCTAGCCCTGATGCGGCAGCTCGGTGAGTGTGGCAGCGCCAGGGCCTGGGGCCTGGGGCCTGGGGCAGGCATGGGAGGGCCCCTCTGACTCACATGCCCACTCCCCCACCTGGCAGGCTACCTGGGCTACTCCAGCGGCTTCTCCCTCAGCTGCATGATGTTCTTCCTAATTGCAGTGAGTCACCCTCCACCCGGGTTCAGGGAGGGGGCAGGTCTTTCTGGGCAGCCTGGGTCAGGAGGGCAGCTCCAAACGTCCGGATCTGCACGTGGCTTCACAGTGACTTCCCAGGACCCCTGCCTGGCCCTGATGCCCTCATCCTCTCCCTGCCCCCTCTCCACCACCCACCTAGGTCATCTACAAAAAGTTCCACGTGCCCTGCCCGCTGTCCCCCAATGTGACCAACGTGACAAGCAACGTCAGCCTCATGGAGATCGACAAAGACGAGGCAGGGCTGCAGGCCAAGATGGAGGCCGGGGCATTCTGCACCCCAAGTTACTTCACGCTAAACACTCAGGTAGCAGCAGGCCAGGGGAGGGGCAGCAGGCCTGGGGAGAGTGTGGGACTGGTGAGGGGGGTGGCCTGTCCTGACACAGAATCTGTGTTTCTTCAGACGGCATACACCATCCCCATCATGGCTTTTGCCTTTGTCTGCCACCCTGAGGTGCTGCCCATCTACACGGAGCTCAAGGAGTAGGTATCCACGTATGGGAGATGGGGAGGTGCTTCTTCTCCCTGGAGTGAATGGAGGTGGTCCTAAGCGGGGAGGAATGTCAGGAGCCAAGTCATTTTATCCAAGGTCTCTGTGGCTGCCAGAGGGGTGACCGGGGGCAAGAAGGAGGCTCCCTGAGCTACCAGATGGTGAGAGTGTGTTGCCAGAGAGAGCCCCCAGGACACCCGGGGGTTTCCCAGTGTTGCCCAGCTTGGCACCAGTCCCCTCCCCTGCTGCCCCATAGCCCCTCCAAGAGGAAGATGCAGCGGATCTCCAACCTCTCCATCGCCGTCATGTATGTCATGTACTTCCTGGCTGCCCTCTTCGGCTACCTCACCTTCTACGGTATGGCTGGACCATGGGGGGCAGAGGCAGAGGCCAGGCTGGGGGGCAGGGGGCTGGCCAGTGGCCACAGCACCCTGCGTACTATAGGCGCTCATTAGGTCTGTGATGCCTGTCTGTGCCCTGCGGCTGTGGAGGTGAGTCGGTTGCCACTCCCCACAGTGTCAGGGTCAACCCAGGCTCAGAGCCCAGCCCCCTCCCTGGACCTCCTGCTGACCACCCTCCCTGCCTGCCGCAGACGGGGTAGAGTCCGAGCTGCTGCACACCTACAGCAAGGTGGACCCGTTTGATGTGCTGATCCTGTGCGTGCGCGTGGCTGTGCTGACGGCAGTCACACTCACAGTGCCCATCGTTCTGTTCCCGGTGAGCCAATGTGCACGTGGCCAGGCCCATGGCGGGGTGGCGGGGGTGGACCGAGGCAGTTGACAGATTGATGACTCTCCCCGCACCGCTTCCCAGGTACGCCGCGCCCTCCAGCAGATTCTGTTTCCCAACCGCGAGTTCAGCTGGCTGCGCCACGTGCTCATTGCTGTTGTCCTGCTCACGTGTATCAACCTGCTGGTCATCTTTGCCCCCAACATCCTGGGCATCTTCGGGGTCATCGGTAAGGGGTCTGGCCCTCCTGTGAATGGAGGCAGGGTACTGCCCCAGGCAAGTTCCTCTCTGCAAACCCTGGCAGATTCCTGAGCTCATACCCTACATTTAAGAGATGGCTGCCTGCCATGTGCACAGACAGCTTGGCCTCCCATCTGAGATTTGTTCTTCAGGGTCTCTTAATCCATTTTGAGGGCTCAGAACCACCGGGTCAGTTACCCTTGCTGGTGGTGTTGGGGGATGGGGTGGAGCCCAGGGGTCAAGGGGCCTCCACAAAGGATCTCATCAGGCCTTTTCCCCACCCCACATATGAGGAAGTGTACAGTGATTAAGGGAGAGCCATATAGCTATTAAGCAGAGAGCCTTGATTCAGCCCCAGGATCATGGAACTATAGATTTGGGCTTTTGTCCAACTGTCCCAGTTGGAGCTCTGAGCGGGAAGATCAAACAATTCTGACATCTTTGGGGTGACTCAACTCAGGAGGCTGACTCTTCAACTCTGCAAGGACCAACACACTCACCTGGGGACTGAGTAGCATTTATATCATAGACAAGACTCTTGGTTCTATATGTCTGAAATCTGGCTCAAAATGAATTAAGCATAAAGTAATGCATGGGCTCAGCTGATTGAAATGCCTTCAGGAATAGCTGTATCCAGCAGCCCAATATCCTCAAAGCTTTGTCTCTATCTCTTGGCCTGTCTTTTTGCTATCTTTCACTGACAGAGTCTTCAGATACCAAAAGCCCTAGCCTTCTATCCTGGTGGATGGAGAAAAAGGGGAGGGGCTGACGGACTTTCCAGAATCAGGCAGAGTTCTCAAGTGGAGTTTCATGTTGAGACTCCCTCATCAAGGAATGTTTGATCTCATTGAAGTGTCCCGCCCTGAACTTTAGCCAGTAGGTGGAAGTGAACCAGCAGTCGTGATCTTCGGTCGCTCAGTCGTGTCCAACTCTTTGCGAACCCATGGACTGCAGCACGCCAGGCTTCCCTGTCCTTCATTGTCTCCCAGAGTTTGCTCAAGGTCGTGTCCACTGAGTCAGTGAAGCCATCCAACTATCTCATCCTCTGTGAGGAGCCAACAGTGGCCATGTCTTTGCAGGTGCCACATCTGCCCCGTGCCTCATCTTCATCTTCCCAGCTATTTTCTACTTTCGCATCATACCCACTGAGAAGGAACCTGCAAGGTCTACCCCCAAAATCCTGGTGCGAAGGGCCTGGAGGTCGGTGGGCTGGTGTGAGGCTGAGGGGGTCTGCCCTGACCTCAGGCCTGACCCTGACTTCTGACCCCACAGGCTCTTTGTTTTGCTGCACTTGGCATCTTGCTGATGACCATGAGCCTGAGCTTCATCATCATGGACTGGGTCTCGGGCACCAGTCGGCACGGAGGGAGCCACTAGGATGACCCCCGCATCTCCTGTCTCCTCGTCCTCGTCCTCCTGCCCAGACTCCTCAGTCCCTGCTCCCACCTAGTGGCCAGTCGGCAGGGGGGAGGAGAAAGGCATGCTGGGCACTGGCATCTGGCCCTGCCCAGTTTGTTAGCACCAGGACCAAGGCCCTCGGGCCACTACCCCACTGAGCTCCTGGGCTGCAGGGGCTTCCTGAGCTGGGAGCAGGGTGGGGCTGGACCCCTGCTCCCTTCCTGTTGCCTCAGATCCCACCCAAGCCCCTTATCCTCTTTGCACAGGTGCATAGACTGAGGCCCAGTGGCTGCCCCCTCAGGTTCCACAGCCTGTAGAGGGTGCGCAGAGCTGAATCAGCCTGCAGTCACCCCCCACCTTGCTGCCGGGCCATGGTCTGCACCCTGGGGCCTCATCTCCCTCAGCCCACTTGCCTTTCCTCCTTCTGTCCCTGAGGCCCCTTTCAGGCACTGGGGCTCAGGCCCTTGGATAATCTAGTTCTCTTTGCCCGTTCCCCCCTGCCCCAGGAGCAGACACCCCCCTGACCCCCGCAACCCCTGCGCTGGCCTCACCCTATCCCTGAGGCCAGAACTTGGTTTTCAATTGAGGTGGGCATGGGCACCCCCAAGGGACCTCTTCTCTGGCCCTTTGCCAGTCCTGGGGAGGCTGGGACTCCCCCCCACCCCAAGCCTAGGCCACAGTTCACATTCCACTGCTGGGAGAAGAAAGAGGCTAGGGCCCAGAGTGTCTCTGCCCCTGGGAACCAAAGACCCTAGGGGCCAGTCTGGGGCAGGGGTGGAGAAGCTAGCAGCCCCCTTTTATAAATATTATACATAAGACCAGCTGTGCTTTATGTTCTTGATCTCCAGGGTGCCTGGGTTCCTGGAAGGTGGGTGGGAGCTGGGACATGGATGCTGATGGAAGCCCACCCTGCCTGTTTCCCTGGGATGAGTGTGGGACAGGGTGAGTCCCCTACCCCACCCCATCCCCTGCCTCCCAAACCAAGCAGCAGCATGCTGAGACCCAGTGCTGGGCCTGGGCCAGGCTTAGCACAGACCTGCTTTCTCACGGGGTGAGGTGGGGAGGAATTAATGAGGCCCCAGGAAATGGGACAGAGAGAGGCCTCCGGAAGGAGGCAACGTGAGGCGCATCCTCAGCAGCTTCAGGGAGGGTCTGAGCTGGGGGCAGCTGAGCCCTGCAGAAGCCCCGCAGAAGGGCCCCCTACCCTCCCTGGCTGCCATGTCAACCCTCTGTCAATGGCTTGCATCTGGGGACAAAAGTCCTGGGATCCTGGGCCCTGTCTGGATCTTTTATTACTAGTAAAACCTGCTGCGAATAAAGGTGGGTTAGCAAGTGCCTGTATGTGGGGCCTGAATTCTGAGAGGGGGAGTCCAAGGCAGGGCAAGAGTTCCAGGGATACAGTGGCCCCAGGTGCCCCAGCCTGGAACAGGGGGCTGGCTGGGAAGCTGCCCATTGCCTGAATCAGCTGGGACCCAGCAGGATGGAGCTGCCCAGGCCTTGGCATCAAACCCTCATTAGGAAAGACCCCGTACCCGGCTAGGCGGCCGGGGAAAGGGGCAGCAGGAAAAATCCAGTTTGAACTGGCAAGGCAGCTGCCAGCCTGAGAAACCCCTGAAGAAAGAACTTCCTCAAGTCGGTAGCTGCTAGGCCCACGGCAGTGCCAGCTGATCAGAGGGGGGCTTCCTGAGTCTGGTTCTCATCAGTCCCGGGCACCTGACTCCAGCCTGGGGACTCACCCAGGAGCCCCGTGGCCCCAGGAAAAAACTGGACACTGGCCTAGAGGTGGCTGCAGCCCTGAGTGCCCCCAGTGAGCAGGGCTACCCTCTGCATGGGAATGTCTGGCTTCTTCCTCGTCTGCTGGGGCCATAGCCCTGCCCAAGACCCTGGGCTCCTGGGGAGTAGGAGGCAATAAAGGCCAGGGTCCATCCTGCTGACAGACCCTGGGAGTCTTGTCTCACTCCTTCCATCCAAAGAAGGTTGCAGGCCAGAGCAGCCACAGGACCGCCTGGAATCCCTTAAGAACCCCAGGTCTGGCTCCAGGCCTCTCAGATCAGTAGCTCCACCCAGCCCTCCCACCCACCACCCTTACACACTCACCCACATATACACATATGGGGTGGACCAAGGACTCTGGCCCATTGGAGGCCATCTCTGCCTGCCCAGCAAGGTCTCCTCCAGACTGATGGGTGGGCAGTGGCTCCAGGGGGAAGGGGGCAGGCACTATGGCCACTACACTATGTCCAAAAGTCGGGTGCCCACAAGATGGATTGCAAATGAGGACCTCTTTAGCCCTGGCTGTCAAGTTCTAAGCCATTCAGCCTCTGTGAGGATGGGTCTGCTGGGCCTTGGCCATCACTAAGCACTTTTATGTGTTTGGAAGAATTTCTCAGGACATTTTTCTTCTTTCTTGCTTTTTAGAATTGCTCTGAAAAAAAATTGTTTTTAATCTGAAATGTTAACAAATTAGCAGGAATTCCCTGGCGGCCCAGTGGTTAGGACTCCGTGCTCTCACTGCTGAGGACCCGGGTTCATTTCGTGGTCCTTGGTCGGGGAACTAAGATCCCACAAGCCATGAAGCACGGCCAAAAAAAATTAGAGCAGCACAAAGGTCGTCTATATTTCTTTCCACCGCTTTCTTTATGACTGCTTGCAGCAGGAAAACAAGATGATACAGACCAGGAAAAAGGGCCAAAGCGTGGGCCTTGGTCTCCCTGACCAGCAGCTGCCTCTGCCTGCACCCTTCTTGCCCGTGTGCGCATGCACAGATGCGCCTAACAACTGAAAAAGAATCCACTGTTCATTCATTCGACAAGTATTTGTTAAGATTCCCTATGTGCCAGGCACTCTTCCAGCACCTGTACATACAGCAATGAACAAAGTGAAGACCCCTGCCTTTCTTGAACTTATATTCTAGGTGGGGGATTAGATTCAGACCAGAAACATGAAACATAATCAGTTAAGTTATATCATTTGTAAAAAGATGATCAGTAGTACAGGGAGTAAAGATGGCGTGGTAAGGGCAATGAAGAACAAGGGTTGGGGAACTTCCCTGGCAGTCCAGTGGTTAAGATTCCACACTCCCAATGCAGGGGACACAGGTTCAATCCCTGGTTGGGGAACTAAGATCATGAATATTATGCAGTGTGGCCAAAAAAAAAAAAAGGTTAGGAGATGGATCAGGTGGGCCTCACTGAGAAAGGCACCTTTGATCAGAGCTTGGAGAGGGAGGAAGCCATGCAGATGTCTGCAGGGAACATTCCAGCTAGGAGGATCAGCCAGTGCAAAGCCCTGAGGCAGAATGTGCCTGGCATGGGAGAGGGGCAGCCAGGAAGCCATGGAGACTAACGCTGAGTGAGGTGAAGGGGGGCAGAAGAGACAGTGGTGGCTACGGAGGGGATGTTGTGGGACCTTGTCAGCCACCTTCGGATTTTTCTCTAGAAAAGGTGAAAACCAAGGCCAGGTCCTGAACAGAGGAGGGGGCAGGATCTGACTCAGTAGCAGCTCTAAGTTTCAAATGGATTATTCTGGCTGCTGCATTTAGACTAGACTCTGGGGTGAGGGCAGGGAGCCAAAAGGGTGACAGGGACAAGGGCTGTTACAGATGTTCCAGACATGCATGGCAGGTGTCTCAGCCCAGGTAGGGGCACAGTTAGGGTGAGAAGCCGGGCATGTCCGGAAGGTAGAGATGGCAGGGTTCCCTGATGGCTTGGGTACGTGTGTATGAGGGGAAGGGCAGAGACAAGTCCAGGGCGACTCCAAGCTTCTACTGTATGTGCTGAGGGAGGCTAGAAGAACGGGAGTCTTGGGAGAGAGATCAGTTTTGCCCATGAAAAGTTTAAAACACTGACTGGACATCAAAGTGGAAATGCCATTTTTATGCTAAGGTGTGTGACTCAGGTTCAGTAGAGTGACCTGTACTGAAGCCTTGGCTCTGGGAGGCAAAGAGGGTGGATTGGTGCTTGAAGCCAGGGTTCTAGATGTGATGGGGACAGTCTGGGTTTGGAAGGAGGAGGGGAGCGGTAGGGACTGAGCCCTGGAACATTTCTCTGTCGGGAGGTAGGAGAGATGAGGTGAAACCTGCAAAGAAGCTGGTGGGAGCAGCCAGGAGATGGGAGGAAACCCAGGAGAGTACAGGCTCCCGAGAGACAGGCAAGCGTCCGCTGCTCGTGGAGTTGAGGGTGAAGCACAGACCAGTGGGTCCAGCAATGTGCAGGTCACTAAGGACCTTGACCAGGAATTTTTTTGTGGAGGGAAAGGCAAGCCTTTCTGGAAAGCATAGAGGAAGGAGAGGTAGGACCTGGAAATAACAACCGTAGACAATTTGTGTGAACTTAGAGGAGCAGGGCTGACAGAGACGTTTAAGGAAGACTGGGAAGAAGCAGCAGTTATTGAGGGTATGAGATGGGAAGAAGCTGGCAGGGTGGTGGGTTGGAGGCAACGGAAGGACTTCTGGGCCAGAGCCCTGGAAAACAGCACATGGAGATCGGACAGTGGCATCAGGGGCACACAGCGTGGCCAAGCCAAGCGCTGCTAACAAGGAGCATCCTGGGTCCAAGATGAAGCCAGGGACCTCGAGGAACAAATACATGTGCTTAGTTCCTCAATTGTGTCTGACTTTTGCGACCACCAGGCTCTTGTAGCCCACCAGACTCCTCTGTCTATGGAATTTTCCAGGCAAGAATACTGGAGCAGGTTTGCCAGTTCCTACTCCAAGGGATCCTACTCCCGACCTGTGTATGAAACCCGTGTCTCTTGCATCTCCTGCATTGGCAGGTGGATTCTTTACCACTGGGCCACCTGGGAAGCCCCCACAAGGAGCATATGGAGGGACCCAGAAGACTCACTCAGGTCTCAGCCTTGACTTCCTTTAAAGTCATCCAGCAACCGACTAACTTTCAAACATCGTTGCTGCTGCTCAGTCGCGTCTGACTCTTTGCGACCCCATGGACTGCAGCCCGTCAGGCTCCCCTGTCCATGGGATTCTCCAGGCAAGAATACTGGAGCGGGTTGCCTTTTTTTTTTTTTTTTTTTAATCGTGGAACAGTAATAATAGACTGCATGCTACTTATAAAGAAAACGTAGGAAATATCGGAAAGAACAAACGGCTTTCAAAACCATACTAGGCTGCAAACCTGCCCTGCCACTCGCAGCCGGTCCTGGGACTGGATTAAGTTTAACCCCCGACATCCATCGACTCCCAGCCCAGCATGTCCATACAAGGCGGTCTCTGCTGCCCCCTGGCGGTCAACGGCCAGAGTGTGGGCTGTGCGGTGACAGCCCATACATTACAGAACCTGGTGGTGGGGACGCTCAGCTGCAGCTGTTCAGGGAGCCCTGAGGTTCCAAGGCTGTCCAAGAAAAAATCCTGGCTGGCGCATGGGAAGGACGCAAGCAAGAAGGCTTCGGGCCGGCCAAGGGAGGGGTGGGGGCTTCATTCATTCAACACTGGGCATCTTGGGCAAGTGAGTAAGCTGCCACTCTCACGCTTGGCCAGGTCCTTAGGGAACCAGGCCTTGGTCCCTTTCCCCATGAGTTGCCTGACCTTGGAGGGGTTCCTGGCGCAGAGGAAGGGGCTGGAGTCCCAGACTCACCCTTAACCGTGCGTTCTGAGAGCCCCACCAAGCATCACCCAGTTCGTCTCCTTATCCTGTCCACATCTCTCCTGGGGTCAAGCTCATCAAGGCACCCGGAGCCCCCAAATCGCACCCGCACGCGGCCCCCGGCTTAGTTTACGTATGGGCACTGAGTCACCCCGGCCGCGGGAAGCAGGGACATGCCCACCAGGATAATCAACCAAAATCAGCTTCTAATCTTTGCTCTGAACTTGGGAGATGGAGGTTAGAGAGCGTTCTAGAATGCAGGGGATGAAGAAGGCGGGACCAGAAGAAGCAAGGCACACGTGTCGTGGCACATTCTGTGGCTGGGCGGCTAAGGCTGGAGGCAGGCGGGGAGGGCTGGGGTCAGAGCTAGGTGAGGGCCTAGCGGCTCCACGGACGGCTCTGAGCAAGAAGACGCCGAATGGCTGCTGCCCTATGGAGAGAGAGCCTTGCTGGCCACCGAGTGGGCAGATATCGACGGAGGCAGAGGTTCAGGGCTGGAGGCAGAACGAAACTGGAAGGCAGAAATGATGCTGGCGCGGGCGGCAGTCAGAAGACTAGAAGACCGCTGGGAGGTGGGGGCCCTAGGCCAGCCTCGTCTCCCGCGTTGCGCTAGAGACCCGCTAGAGGGCGCCGCTGTCCCGCGAAGCCGTGCTCGGTCCCTGGCGCCGCCCAAACCCCGCATTCCCGCCTCGAGAAGCCCCGGAAGGTGCGGGGCGGGGCGCTCCGGGGCCGCTTCCGGCTTCAGCTCGCACCGGAGGCGGGGAAGTGGGGGAGGGGGGTGGGAGATAGGGGTGCGCAGGGACTCTGGGGGGTTTGGGTTCCGAAACTTGGGGAACGTTGTCAATAAGAGGGAGAGGGAAGTGTGCGAGGAAGCTGTGGTGGGCCGAGGGCAGGCAGTGTTGCGGGGATCGGGGTGGGGAACAGCGTCAGGAGGCCAAAGCCGAGGGACGGCTCTGATCTGCAAGGCTGCACCCTTGGTAGCTCTTGGCCCCCACCTAAGCCTCCAGCCTTTTCCCTTGTGAAATACAATCCTGGAGCTCCTGGGAGGCTTGGCGCTGCCCAAGACCTGAGGACAGGGCAAGGAAGGCTTTCCAGCAGTGGAGTAGAAAGGTGCTCAGAGCTGGGGAAGCAGCTAGAGGCGGCTGGGGAACACTTTCAGCAGATTTTCTTTAAATGTTGGAGCAATGTCCGTTTGGAGAAGAGGCCAAGCCTGTGGAGAGGACTGAAAGGGGACTAGTCAGCCCAAACCTGCTGGAGGAAACTAGCTCAGCCCAGTTATATGTGCCCGGCCACCCCCCCACCACCACCACGTCCCCAGCTACCCTCTCCTAGAGGATGTGGGACAATCCTGTCTCCATAGGTTTCACTCCATCACCCTCATCTCCTGCACCACATGGTGGCCACCCCATGCCTTCTTTCCTACTTTCTCTCTTGTCCACAGCAGCCAGAAAGAACTTTATTTTTAAAAATAATTTTATTTGTTTTTGTCTGTGCTGGGTCTTCGTAGCTGCATGGGCTTTCTCTAGTTGCATTTTGCCAGCTTCTCAATAAGGTGGCTTCTCTTGTTGTAGAGCACAGGCTTTGTAGTCGTGGCTCATGGGCTTAGTTGTCTCGCAGTATGTGGAATCTGCCTGGACCAAGGATCAAACCTGTGTCCCCCGCATTGGCAGGCAGATTCTTTACCACTGAGCCACCAGGGAAGTCCCCCATGGGGAACTTTAAAATAGCAGATCATGTCACCCATTCCGAAAAATCCTCCAATTGTTTTTGGGTTTTGTTTGTTTGTTTGTGTTTTAGGCTTGCACTGCTCGTGGGATCTTAGTTCCCTGACCAGGAATTGAACCTGGGCCCCAGCAGTGAAAGTACTACCTCCTAACCACTGGACAACCAGGGAATTCCCTAAAAACCTCCAATTGTTTTCATCACATTTGGAATGAAATTTGAACGTCTTCCTGCCCTATGGCTCTGATAACCTGACCTGTCCTTACTCTCTGCTGGCATTAGCCCACAGCTGGGCCTGTGTTGGCCCAGAGCATCTCAGAAGTTTTTCTCCAACAGCCTGTAGCTATCCTCAACCAGGCTCGTTCCTCTAACTTTGTCTAGTTGGCTTCAGGGCAGCATTTGCTCCTTGCAGTTCTGCAGAGCAATGTCCCAGGCTCTCAGGGCCCAGTGACCAGCATCTCTCCCAGAACAGGTCCCGTTCCTCTTCCCCCTCTACTGCTGGTCCACCTACAAGAAGCTCCTGAGCCTTGGTGGCTCGGCCTTGGAGGCACCTCACAGGCTGCTTGCTGTTGCATCACCTTCATTAGGGCTGTTTTTGATCCTTCATTAAATTAAATTCCAGGAAGCGGTGCTAATGAAGGCCCTAACGAGTCACGGGAGAAGCTTCTAGCCCCAGCCTTTGGATAGCACTGACAGGGAAGGCAAGGCAACAAGGCGAGCAGAGGAGTGGCTCCTGGGGATAAGGCTGATTAACATTTCCCAGGCCCTCTTAAGGATCCTGGGTTTCTCAGGGGAGGTGACCTTTAGAGGCTGTGTAGGTGGCAGACACAGGGGCAAGTTGGACAGGAGCTCTTCAAGGATATGGAGGGGGGTCTCAACTCAGTCCTGGACCCAGAGCCTTGAGGGCTGCCTGGATACCCTGGACAGTTCTCCCCCAGTCGTATCAGCAGCACCCTGTGAATGCCAAGATAAGTCGGATTTTCAGGGCCAGACATGAGTCACTGGCTTGGAGATGCTGGAATCTGCTGCAGGTTCATATACAGTCCTGCCTCAGCATCTCTTAGGCACTTGGGAACTCCCTGCTTGCACTTCACCTCACTGATGCCTCGTGGCTGCCCTCTCTCACACCACAGACCCTCTTGCTCTGGCCAGGCTGGCCTTTCGGTTCCAGGAACACCCAGGCCCTTCCCGCCCTGCCCCAGTGTCTTTGCTGTTGCTTCTGCCTGCCTATCACCCTCTTCTCTTAGCTTGTCACATGCTTGGTCCCTTCTCATCATTCAGAGTTCCCCTCCTTGGGAACAAATTACTGTTCCTCATACATACACTTCCCAGTGGCTCTCGTGTCCCCTGCTGAGTTCCTCCGAAACCCTGGAGTTCATTTCTCTGTTGACATGTTTGGCGTGTGCTCCTGAAGGGCAGACTTCCAGCTGCCTCCTTCACCATCAGGTTCTTAGCACACAGTTTTTGAATGAATGACTCCTCCTCTGAGAGCCTCCTGCCCCTGGATCAGGTGGAATCCCCTAGCCTATCAAGCAACTTTTTGGCATGGAGTGCTGGGGGCCTGAGTTCTCCAGGCACCAAAGCCAGTTGAAGGAGGGGGACCCTGGACCCCAAGACCTGCCAGGCTTGGGATTGTTTCTCTGGGGGGAGGGAAGAGAAGCCTGGGAATGGAGGTTTGGAAGAAAGGGGCAGAGAGGACGAGGTGGCTGACTCCAATCTCAGAAGTGCTGCTGGGCTCAGAAGCAGGAAAGAGGAAGTGCCGGGGGTGTACCAGGAGGTGGAGCCTGGCCAAGGGCTGCAGGGAGGGAACCAGCCCGGGCCACTGAGATCTACAGGCAGAAGTCAAGTCGAACCAGCCCGGGCCACTGAGATCTACAGGCAGAAGTCGCTGAGACTCTTTATCTGTAAAGCTGCGATTTAATGGTACAGAGTCTTGCTGGTGACTCCCTGCCATCTGTGAGCCATGGAGGTGGGGTGGCCAGAATCCTGGACTCGGCATCCCTATGGGGTTCTGCCTGTTCCTGGACTCTGGGCTGGAGGCAGACACGCCTACCACAAAACTGCCTTTGGGGAAGTACTGGCAGCTTCCCCTTCCTGGAGCCCGTGGGCTGGTGTGTCACGGCCCACTAAGGGGGTCTCCATTCCTCACCCTGTTCAGCCTGGTACATGACAGGAACTCAGGACAGAAGAGCTGCTCTGTGGCCTGTGGTGAGCCCCAAGGCTGTCCTAGCTCTCCGAGGGAGCCGGTAGCTGGCCCTTCATTCCAGCTGGGGCGCTGTCCTCATCTCTGCTGAATGTCATTTCGCTGTCCCTTACAGTCTAGTTCAGGGGCTGCTGGAGCAACGTGCAGCGCAGAGAGACAAGTCCTGGCTCCTCTGGTGCCTAGGAGGCCCCGGCTGGGCAACCATCCTCTGCCCCCAGAACAGTGTCTCATGAAAGGATAAAAGAACTCCTGGGTTCCCAAGTGTGAAGGAAGCAGCATGCCTGTATGTCCCTCACTGGATGACCATGGATGGGTCCCGACCCCTTCTGGGTCTCAGTGACCTCAGCTGCAAAGCCAGATGTTTCTCTAGCTCTGACCCTCGATTTTCTCCCTACCTCTTCCTGAACCCCTGCTTCCCAGTCCCTGTTCCCTCTTCCTTCAGTGATCTCCCTCTAACACTGCCCACACCACCTCCACCAAGAAGGCTTCCCAACCTTCCTAGGTACCTTGAATTTCTCCCCTCTCTCCACAAACAGCTATGGCATATTTTTTTTATAGCAACAGCAGGATTAATTGTTAACACTTCTCCCTGCTCCAGGGTGGGGGAACCCCTGGAAAGGGTGAATTAAAGTTTATGTGATTCATTCATTTCATTTAACAAAGATTTACCTACCAGCCCCAAGGATTAAGCTGTAAGGGGTCTGGAATCAGAGATCTGAGTTGGGGGAGAGACTCACCACCAGGCATGGTAGGATCTGTTGGGGGAGGGGAAGCCCCAGGACAATAGGAGTCAGAGATGCCCAGTTTACAGCCAGGGAATGAAAGATAGGGAGGAGGGAAATGGAGGAAGGGATAAAGGAGGACATGCAAGAGGGTGGGGAGAGCAAGGCAAGTCAGATGGCTGGAGTGCTAGGGTGTCACAGATGGAGGGAGATGATGTGGGCCTTGCTGGTGGACAGCCCCTACAGGGCCTGGCAGAAATTACTGTTATAGCAAGTCACCCATACTGAGGGCATTCCATGTACCATGCCCATTCTGAACATTTACCTACATTTCTTCCCTTAGCCCTGATCTCTGCCAGTACAATGGGTAGCTATGACTGTTAGGTCCATTTTACTGATAAAAAGACTTGAGACCCAAGGAGTTTCTGATACGTGTCCAGAGTCATATGCAGCCAGCCAGTTTGCAGACTGCTGCTCAGAGAGTCCTTGCTGTCAGCCACCACTGTTGGGCTTCTGCCCCTGCATGGTCCAAAGCAATGTGCATGGGGTTTATCCTCAGGGTACTGGGGAGCCACAGAAGGTTTGTGTGCAAGACGGTGATGTGGCTTCTTTGAGCAGGATTCCCTTGACTGCCATGTAGAGGAAACTGGAGAGCCAGGGAGAAGGCTGGAGGCCTAGAATAAGGAACAATGGGGCCATATTTGAGTGGGAGTTAAGGAGGAAAGGAAGGGAAGAAACTGACAGGATGTAGGGATGTAGAGGAAGGATCATGGCTCTGGCTGGTCAACAGGCCACAAGGTGGAAAGCCCAGGAATAGGGATTATTGGGGGTACTTGAAATGACTGGGCTTCAGAGCAGTGGTGAACATGGGGCTGGTGATTCAGGGAGAAGCTGGGCTGGAGATGGTGCTGTGGGGTTCTGAGCCCCAGGAGTGGTATGTGACGGGAGGAGCAAAGGGGGGCTTCTTTCCAGTAGCCCTGGGGCCCTCATGGAGACAGGGAGGGAGCAGCCAGGAGCACTGGATGTAGGGGTCGCTGGACTCTAGGAAGAGCACTTGAAAGGAGGGACTAACTGGTACAAATACCACAGGAACTGACTTGGGGCGAGGGGGCCATGCCTCCCAGTGGCCCTGTCCTGCCTGGCCTCCATTGATTGGGGTCCGTGTCTGCCCACCTCTGGTGAGCCTGGCCTCCCAGGGGCTGACAGGTTCTCCTGTTGCCTGGCAACTGCAAGAGCTGTTGGCTGTTGCTAGGAGCAGGCTGGGGAGGCCTGAGGAGGGAGGATCAGCTCTCAAGTGAGGGGCGGGGCTGTTGGGGGAAGAGGCCTGCCTTGGAGCTGGGTTTGTAGCCTTTGTGGACAGGCTGTGTTCTCGACTGTGTGTATCCATGTTTACAATGTGTTCTGTGGATTTAAAGCATTTTGGAGGTTGAGCCTATGTATGGATGTATAGAGTGTATCTCAGAACGTCTGTGTCCCTGGGTGGGTATTGTGTGTTTTCAACAGGTTTGCTGCGTGCTTGTAGCAGGGCCTGCCTGAGCTTTGATTCCAGGCGGGAGAGAGTCCTGGGGGAACCATTTGAGGATTTACAGGCCAATGCTTCCTCAACAGGGGAGCCATTCAAATAGGGATACCCAGACATTCCAGGGAGAGCGGACAGCTTGAGAACTGGGAGCGGAAACAAGATGTGTGTCAAGGTGGTAAGGAGGGAGTCTGTGCTAAACAGGGGACTGCGGGTGGCCAACCATTGCTGGCCAGCTCGCTTCCTGGCTTCGTGGACTTTCCTTGTCTTTGGACTGGGCCCTCCCCAGCTCAAGACACACAGGACACCTTCCTGGGTAACCCTTGGCAGACTTTTTAACGGTCCAATAGAGGTCAGGGCTGTGGGCTTCTTATGGAGAAGAGAGTCAGAAAGACTGAAATGTCCTGCTAGAAATGCTGCTACCTGCCCCCCCCCCCCACCTTTGTCCAGCCATGGGATTGCAGCCACTGTCCAGTAATGACAGGCCATAAGATCATGGCCACTTATGTTTCCAGAAGTCTGGTGGCACCTTTTTCTCTTTCTCTTCCTTGTTCATGGTTGCTGGGTCCCAGGTTGGAGCCCAGAATGGCTCCCTGATGAATGGCTCCCTTCTAGAGGATCAGAGAAAGATAACTCTTGGATGGTTAGAGAAGTTACCCCCAACTGAGGGAGACAGCCTGGGCAAAGGCATTGAGGTGGCAATAGAATTTTTTCTTTTTTAACTTCAAAAGACAGAGGTGGGGGTCAAAACCGCTTTAAGAAGAAGAAAGCAGTCCGGAGAGCCTCCGGGATTCTGTGGATCCCGAGACAAGTTTATTGGGTTCATTAACTTTAAGACACGCCTTCTCTGCTCGCCCAACTCAGAGGACTGGTTCCTGCTCGGCCCCTGAGGTGCACCGGATCCCGGTCCTCAGGCTACGAGATCTGCCCGCCCCCGCCGTCGAGCAACGGGGCTCCGGGCGCTCCGCACCCAATCGGAGCCCGGCCCCGCCTGCAGCCCGCCCTCCGCCCAGTCCTTCTGGGCTAGGCTCAACCCCTGCAGCTCTCCCTCGGCGTGGCTCCGCCTCCAGCCCGGGCCGAGCTTGGGCTGAGCCTAACTTCGCCTTCGTTCCGCCCTCGAGCCAATCAGCGGCCCCAGATCTCCTGTGGTCCCGCCTCCGGCCCTGCCCCGGCCCAGTCCCAGGCCTGACTCGCTCCGGCCCCACCCCCGGCCCGCCCTGCCGTCGGTGCGCGGCGGCCTGGAAGGCACCGCCCGCAGACGCTCGGAACTGCCGACTCGGGAGCTACCCGCTGAGGGCCGGCGGCGTGAGCGGAGTGGGGTCGGGCGGGGCCGAGCCGGGCCGGGGCCTTGTGGGGGCCGGGCAGCGGCCGGGCCGGCGGACGGCGGGATGGGCTGCACCGTGAGCGCCGAGGACAAGGCGGCGGCCGAGCGCTCCAAGATGATCGACAAAAACCTGCGGGAAGACGGCGAGAAGGCGGCGCGGGAGGTGAAGTTGCTGCTCTTGGGTGAGGCCGCGCCCTACGCTGGGACCCCTCGATTCCCCGCCCAAATCCCCAGCTTTGGCCTGAGGACTAGGGCTTCGAACTCCCAGACTCAGCCTGGATCCCCACACCTGGACTTGAACCCCCTAGACCCGCCCGGCAAGGACATAACAAAAAAAAATGGATCAAAACTCTGGGTTGGCCGAGACTTCTGATCCGTAGCCCATAGGTCCCATCTTCAACTCATCCCAGAGCCCAAACCCCAAGTACAGCCACCAGTGCCCCAACACCCGCTGCCCAGAACTCTGCTTGACCGCCCACTCTTACTGTCCAACCTGACAGACCCTCAGAGCCCCCTGCCTGTCTTTCCATACTTCCCTAGACTTTACCCAACCCCCTACCATCCCATTCGGCCCCCACCTTCAGGCACCACCTGTTCCCTCACTTCTCCCCTTATTCCTATTGGGCCTGAGTATCTCCAGGGCCCCTCCCAGGCCCCCACTCCCTCCCTCCTTCCCATTCTGTGCCCCATCGCTACTCTGGACCCTGAATCCTCCACCTGTGCACCTTGATCCCAAGGGACTTCTCAGGTGGAATTTTGGTTTGCACCTCTCAAGTGGAATGACTGCTTAGGAGATCACCTTCCAGTCAGAGCCCCCAAACCCTTAGAGACCCCTGCTCCTGGCATCTGGCCCACCAGCTCCCTCTTTGCATGCATCTCTCAAACCCTCTGCTCCCCTGCTCTTAATTTCTCTCCCACACTAGCCTTCTCCAGATTTCCCCACCCGCCTCCTGCACCAGGTGGGCTGGACTGAAAGGACTGGCTCCAGACCCCCTAAGGGCTCCGCTGGTCATGTTGGGGAAGGGGACCAGGCCTCAAGCTGCCCCGGGAGTTCTGCTGGCTATCTGTTTCCCAGTTTCTAAGCCCTGTCTGGGCCAGCGAGGCGGGGATCTGGGGTTAGGAGGGAGTGTGGAGGAGTTTGGGTTGCGTCGGCTCCAAGGCCAGGAAAGATGGTGGCTGCTTGAGGGGTGGGGGGAAGTGGAAGTGGTGAGACAGCCGACATATTGCTGCCCCCGGCGGGCGGGCGGGCCAAGGAGAGCCGCTGACGGCTGCTGGGCTTCCCGCACCCTTTCTGGGCCCAAAGGCCTAGGATGTGGCTTCTGAGAGTGGGTGGGCCTATCGGACCTTGAGGCCCTGCGAGGGGGGAGTGGTGGACTAGTTGGTTGAGTAGTGGGGGGCCTGCTAGGGGGTGGGCATCTGAAGTGGACTTGTGCAGGGGCTGGGGGCCTGGTAGTTGCCCCAGTCCAGCCTCTCATTGGGAGCAGGTGTGGTGCGCCCAGTGGCAGCCTGATTGGGGGTGGGGTGGAGTTCAAACCTAGTGGGAAAGGAGGCTCTCGCGGCAGTGTTGGGGGCTGGACTACGGATGTGGGGGGGTGTGGCCCCTCAGCCCCGGAGCTGCTCTGGGGTCCCCAGGCTGCGAAAAGTGGGGCTTTTCATGCTGAGCGTGTGGCCGAGGGGACAGCGTGTTTTCCGTCCTCGGCCCATCTGTTGACTGTCCCTGGGGGCCTGGCCTCAGGGGCACAGCCCCGGAGGTTTCAAAATGGCATCCGCTGCCGCTGCGGGGAGGAAGAGAAGGGGCGGGAAGGGGCGGCGGCCCAGCCTCCTGGGCTGTTTTGCGTTGGGCGCTTGCCTCTTCCTGTCTCTGCTGCGAGTGCGGCAGCGGCAGCGAGTGGGTGTCGACGCGGCGGAATGCCCATCGATGCTGCCCGCTGGGCCTGGGAAGGGTGCTTCGGATATTGCTGCCTCCCAGTGCCCAGCCAGGGGGTCACTAGCCAGCCCCTTCCCAGGCCAATCACAGTTACGATGGTGCCCGAAGAGATGTGGGGCTGGGGCACACAGGGCCCCTGGCCTGGTTCTCTATGCTGACTCCATCCCACCAGTCTTGGAGCCCGGCTCAGGTTTTGGGACTGGCAACCCCTCTCATACTAAGCTGGCAGCAACCAGGGGTACAGGGTATCCTAGAAATGCTCGAAACTTTGTAGGCTGGGAAGTCCGTCTCAGCATCCTGTCCTTCTGGCCTTTGCTTCCACTGTGAAATGGGCTTCCTGAGTTTGGGCCAGAGGAGTGCCATGCCCAGGATAGGGAGTGGGGGCTAAGACCCTGCAGAGGACGCACTCACTGTAAGGGGCTGGGAGACCAAACTTTGCCTGAAATTGAGGACTCAGTCTGTCCAGACTGCCTGGAGAAGGGTCCCGGCTGGCTGTCCTTTGCCTGTCCAGTTACAGGGAAGGTGATGGGAGCCCAGCTGAGGCAGCTTCAGAGAGCTGGGCGCCTGTCCCACGTAGCGGAAAGACTCTGTCCAGGCAACGGGACTCGGGCTGGGCAGTTGCCAGCCTTCCCTCCCAGCCCAACCACGCCTGCTGCCCCACCCGCATACTGGCTCCTTCCTGTCCTGGGTAGCTCTGCCAGCCGGCGGGCATAGTCACTGTCCGTCGCCGGGGCAAAGGCAGATGTGGTACACACTGGGGAGAGGGTGTTCCCTGGCAGCTGGGTTGGGGGAGCAGGGCTGCTGATACCAGCTCTACTTCAGAGATACCCCCACCCCCACCCAGTTCAGCTTGATTGACCAGCTATCCCCTGGTAGAATCTGGGGCCTCGGCGTGGGCACTTTGGGTAAAGTAAGCCAGAGTGTGTGTTTAGGGGTGACTGATTTGTTTGAGCTTTTGTGGGCAGTCTACAGAGAAAGGAGAGATGGCTCCAGGAAGGCTTCATGGTATAAATACAACAGTTTCCTCTTGCCCCAGGGACTTGGCATCTGTTCCCTTCACTTGATGTACTTTCCCCCCATTTCACTCCTACTTGATTGTTCTTCAAGACTCTGCCCAGGGATCACCTCCCAGGATCCTTCCTGACCCCCTTCTCGAAGGCTGGTAAAGCACCTCCTCTAACCCCCCCACCCCCATGCCACTCCATTAGAGCGAGGTAGTTGTCTGTGTCACAACTGCCCTCCCCCACGACTGGAGCAGGACTGTGTCCTGTTCATTTGTGAGCCTTCTATGCCAAGCATGGAGCCTGGGAACTGTTGTCTGTTTGTTGAATGAAAGGAGCGCTACTGGTGTGAACTTGGTCTTGGACATGGGTAGATGGAGGAGTAAGATAGCGATCAGTGAGCCATTGCCTGCCATATCATGGGCAGGTGGCAAGGACTATGTAAGGCCAATGACCAGGACTCAAGGAGAGACTGAGGGAATTCAAGCTGTTTCCTTGTGGTCTCATCACGCTCTGCTGGCACCTCAGTGCATGCTCAGTCACTCAGTCGTGTCTGACTCTTTGCAAGTCCATGGGCTGCGGGCCACCAGTTGCCTCTGTCCATGGAATTCTCTAAGCAAGAATACCATTTCCTTCTGCAGGGGATCTTCCCCACTCAAGGATCCAACTCAGGTCTCCGGCATCCGAGGCAGATCCTTTGCCGACTGAGCCAGGCTGCAGAGACAGTCCTTATCCACTCCCTGCAGATCACATAGTAGGGACTCTAGCTATTCATGTGGGAAAACCGGCTTTGCATTCTTCCTTTTAGCTCAGACTGTTTGGAGACTGTTGCAGGCCTGCTCTCTCTGCTGCTGCAGTAGAGCCTGTCTAGCTCTTAGGGCTGGAGCTGCCCCACAGCCATGGGGCTCAGACCAGAACAGTACTGTGGGAGTTCTTGGCCTGGCCCGTGTGGAAACTGGACATTGAGGGGCTCAGTGAGATTTATCAAATGAAAGGAAGGGAGTTTTGTGATGTTAGTCCTTTCTGTCTCTCACAAGGGGCCTGGCACACCGTAGATGCCTATTAAGTGTGTGTGGAAAGAATGAAACTATTTGCACACATCCCTGAACAGGGATATGGAATTCTCAAGCTGTTGCTTGGGGCTTGGTGTAGCAGGAGTTAGTGGGAAGGGCTAGCCTGGGATCCTGGCTGGCTGGGTAATGGGTAGAGTCTAGTGTTGCGGGTGAATTTTGGGGGTGGGGGAGTAGTCCTTCCTGGGAAGGGGTCCTCTGAGTTGGCTTGAAAAATTAGCAGTATTTGCCAGGGTCAGGCACTGGGGGCAGAGGGACCCACTCAGCAAGGGTTCTGAAGTAGGAAGGCCTGGCCTGGAGGGGAGGAGGGCTCACCCTCCTGAGGGCATCACACAAACCTAGGTTCAGATCCCTGCTCCACCTAGTGCACCGGCTGAGAACCCCAGCTACAGGTGAAATCCTGGTAGATGCTCTGCTCTCCATCCACAACCTGGGATGGGGTGCCTGCCTGCAGCCATACGTGTTGTGGGGATGGTATACCAAGACCTGTGGGTGTGAGAACAGGAGAGGGACCCCCCCCCCACCCCCACCCCGCTGACTCCTGCAGAGCTGAGAGTTTGATGGGGAGGAATCTCCCCAGCTCAGGCTGCCTAGCCTTAGTATGGAGGCCCTGGGAACCCTGACCCTTGCCCTTGGGCCGCTGCTCTCAGCAAGTGAGAGGTTGAGACTTGTAGGTATTTGGTGGTATCTGGAGTGACCCACTGCCCTGGGGACCTTGCGCCCAATCTCTGGGGGCTGAGCTACCTTCCTGGGGGGGCTTAGGGTTGGGGGTGTGGCAGGGCCCTGGGGTACCAAGTGGGCTGGTACCCAGGCCGGCCTCCAGCTTCCCTGTTCGCCCCACCACCTTCTATCCCTCCCGCCATCCGGCTGGAGCTCATTAGCACTTGAATGGGGGGCGGGGCAGCTTGAGCCTGTGAGTCTCTTCTTCCCACCCCTCCCCCAGGCGAGGCCAGGCTTTGTCTTCGGGAGTCAGTAGCTTCACTGCTGGGGTTCCCAAGCTAGGGAGTGAGTAGGGGGTCTAAACCGTTTCTGACTCCCCCTCTGCCTTCCCAGTCCCCCTGGGCTCAGCCCCTGCCTGTGACCCCAGTGTTGGTGCAGCCAACGAAAGCAGTTGTACCTCTAGGATAGGAGTGAAGCTGGGTCCTTCAGGGGCTACCCCTGAGCTGGGAGACTGGGTGAATGGGGCAGTTTTGCAAAGGAAGTGACCCTGGAGCTCAGCTGAAGACATCCCAGGAGGGGTGGGGGTTGGAGCACCCCAAGACAGAGAGCAGAGCAGGTGGTGGGGACAGAGGGAATGCCTGGCCCTGTGGCTGGAGGTGGAAGTGAGGCCAGCTGGGGAGCTCAGGCTTCCATGCCAGACCCTGAGGCGGCGTTGAGCCACCCACTGTGCTTGAGCTGGAGCCTGTGCTGCCAGATGGGGACTGGCACAGTCAAGGGCCTCTTTGGGTTGGCCCTGGGCTGGCCTGAGCTGCAGGGTCATTGGCTAGCATCATAGATATCCTAATCCTGCTAACAGCAACCCAGCAAGTGACCGCAGGTAGTGCTGGGGGTGGGACCTGATGGGATCCCAGCGAGGTCCCAGGCTCCAGCGGTGCAAGGGCTGGCACTTGCAGCAGCTTGGGCCACAGGCGGGGGCACACAGGTCCTGTACACCCTGTCCTTGATCTCCATCCCTGGCTCTCTGTCTCCATCTCTAAAAGCCACCCATTCTTTAGGCAGGAACAGGATGGAGGAAGCTTTGTCCACTTAAGCTCTTAGCATCTGAGGGACCAAGGACTTGGCCTCCCACATCCCCAGCAGAGGATGAGACAGTCCAACCCAGAGCCTGAGTACTGTCTCCAAGGCAGGACCCAGGCCAGCTTCTAATCTCATCTTCCCACTATCTCGGGGGCAGGAGTCCTAACCTAAAAGGTCAGTGGAGGAAAGGGGTTAACGGGTTCTGGCAGGCCACCACTGATGTGCCCTGCCTCAGAAGGCCCTGGGAGGGCAAAGGACTGGGCCCCCCTGATGATGGCCTAGTACCTGATACTCGCAGACAGCTTCTCCGTCAGCCACAGGTGCAGGGTGGGGCTCCTCTGCCCAGCCCCACCCAGCCTCTCTCCCCTGAGCTCTTGTTCTTACTAAACCCCAAACACTCCACCCTCACCCTTAGGCTGCACCTTGGGGCTCTGATCATCTTGGTAGCTGGGGGAATAGTCTCCCTGGAATAGCAGCCACACATTCTCTAACCTGGGCTGGCCCTTCAGTGTTGGCCTCCTGTGTACACTTTCAAGGCTTGGCAGTAAATGCCAGGCCCGTTTGAGCCAAAGCCTAAAGGTGGGATCATACAAGGTTTGTGCTGAGAAGGGTGTCCTTGTGGCTCAGAGAACCCTGGGGTGCCAAGGCTACTACAGCCTCAGAATCTCCGGTTTGGTGGAGGGGGGGGCGGGGGGCGTGTATTGATGGCAGCGGGTACCGAGTCCCAGGGTTGGAGGAGGGGTGGTGAAGTCTGCACGGCAGGGCTGGGCCACTCGGGGAAGTGGTGTCCACACCAGAGGAAAAGGAGGAAGAAGCTGGAGGAGGAGGAGCCCAAAAGAGGAAGAGGCCAGAGAGCCGCTCACACTGTGCACTGGGGTGGGGAGTGTGAGGCAGGTCAACGCGGGGGGCTTTAGAAGGTGAGCCCCACCTGTGCGGGGCCCCCGTGGGCTGCCCCTTCTGGTAGTCCCCGGGTTGGAGTCAATCCAGACAGTTCTGTCCCTTGTCCTGCCCCAGTGGCCACTGGGCCCAGGATCTCAGAGAAGGTGGTGCCTCTGAGAAGGATTCCAGGCCCCTCCTTTGACCACAGGAAGTGGTGGCTGGGAGAGGGACGCCGGCGGGGTGGGGTGGGGGGGCAGCAGGAAAGCAGAGGGCTGCTCCCATGTTCCCGAGCAGCCATTGCCCTCCAAAGCCGGAAGGCCGGCTGCAGGCCCAGATGAATGCCCGGAAATGGAGCAGGAGCCCTGGGATTAGCTCACTCTGGGTTTCCCCTGCCTGGAGGTAGACAGAAGGGCCCTTGATCCAGCCTAAGGATTTCCCCCACGCCACTACCCACTGGGCCTGGGTAGTGGGTGCCTTCACTGGGCCTCAGTTTCCCCTCCGGTGATAATAGTAGGTGCCTTGGATTGAGCTGTGACCATTGCATAGGGCTGGTCTCTTCGTGTTTAACCCTGTGGAACTGGGACTGACATACCCATTTCACTGATGCAGAAACTGAGGGTCGGGAACATCATGTGACTTACCCAGTAAGTGGAGATACCAAAGGACAACCCAGGTGGTGACTCTGAGCACCTGTCCCCAACTGTTGTCACCCCACAGGAGTCTGTGCCCAGTTGGCAAGTATTGCTCAGTCAGGGTGACAGGCAGATGCTTTGGGTGTACTTGTGTCCTGCATATGCCTGAGGGCCTCGATTCTTCTTTTAGGGGACTCTAAGGGGACCATCTATTCTAGATAGTGGGACCCAAGACTGTGCGTGAATCTTTTTCCTGCTTAAAGCCAGAAATCTGCTGTGTGGCCATGGGGTGACCTCGTCCTAATAGAGGTGCCCCTATTTTTGCTTCCCACTTCCCCTCCTAGCCTGTGTCCCCTCACAGGAACACTCAGGCATCTTAGTGTTTTGCTTTTCCCCTAACATGTTTGTGCCTCCCACAACCCCTTGGCTTAAGAGGACTAAGTCCCAGCCTGAGGAAGCTCGGAGGCTGTCAGGGTGCGGTGTGGGGGGCCCTGAGCCTGGTCTGGAGACTGGGGCTTGTCCAGATGAGGAGAAGGGAAGAGTGGTCCTGCTGAGGGTCCCCACTAAGAGCAAAGGCTGCGGTGGGCTCCTGTATGGCGACTCATGTGTCCATGGTGTGGGCTGGCCACAGCATGGGAAGACCACAGCTGGCCCTCATCCTTCTTGGCCTCCGAAATCCAAAGTTCAGTTGCCTTGCCCTTCCCCGTGGAGTTCCCAGGGTTCTGCTCTGGCTTGTCAGGCCAGGCCCTAGGGAACTGCGGAGTCTAAAGGACCTAGGAGAGAACAAGAACAGAAGCGGCAGAAGCATCAAGGCCAAACACAAAGCTGAACAAACGTGGTACCCTCATGGCCAGTCCAGACTCCAGGTCCCAGAGTGCCCTCTCCCCCACCTTCCTCACTGTGTGACCTGAGGCTGGCCGCCCCTCTCTGTGCCCAGTGCTGGGTCCCGTGACGTCACGCTTCTCAAGCCTGGCTCCTGGCTTGTGGGCACACAAACTGCCCACTTGGGCTGGACCCCGGGTGGAGTTTGGGGTGGGTGTGAAGACCCAAAGGAGGCTGTTCAAGGCGGGCGTTGCGCCTGGCACACTCGTTAAGGAGTACATTTTGCAGATGGGGACATGAGGCCCAGACATGGGCATCTCACCCCAGGTCTACCACAGTGATTCAGACTCTTTGAAAAGAGCAAGGTGATTTCCTCCAGTGAAGAAGCATCAGGAAGAGGGCTGTGCCAAATGGCCTGGCTCCGTGTACCACCTGGGCCCCATCTAGCAGTGCCTGGCAGTGGAGGGTGAAACCCGGATGCAGCCTCAGTGGCCAGTGAGGAGCAGGTCTCAGGGCCTCCTCTCCTCCAGCGTGGCCTTCCTTACCCAGTGCCTCAGTTTCCCTTTCTACGGTGGGCAGGGCCCCACTGCAGGAGACACAGCCCTGCCCTGGAAAATCCCTCTCCGTGCCTGGGAGAATCTGAGGCCTGTTTCCTTTGCACCGAAGAGCAAAGACTTGGCCAGGCCCTGGTCCTTAGTGCTGCCCTGATGGGCGTCAGGAAGCCGCTGGAGGCTTCCCAAGCGGCAGAGACTGGAGGGAGGGAGGTTCCGGCTTTGCTGGGGCACCTGGAGGAAGGCGAGGTCACACATGTGGGTGGGGGTGTCACACGGGGTCCGTCCAAGACCCTCCTCCCACCCCCATGCCAGCCCCCTGCCGAGCCTCCTTGGAGGGAGTGAAGCGCAGCACCTGGAGGAAGGAAGAGACGCCAGGGGCGGGGCTTGGAGGGCCTTTGTCTGGTGGGGCCCTCCGCCGTCCCCATTGTTCCCTTGTGTGCCGAGTCTCTGCTGGCCGAGGGCTTCCCAGGCTCGGGAGGGGGCCGTGGGTGAGGCACCTCCCCCAGCTGCCCCTCGCTGCCGCCGCCGCTTTCCAGAAACAAACGCTCCTCTGCGCCGCCCAACCCCCACCTCCTCCACTGGGTCCCTGGCCGCCGGGCTCCCCCTGGTGGTGGCGGGCCGGGGACCCTAAGGCTGCAGGGGCGGAGCGGGGCGGGGCGGGGCGGCAGCAGGGGGAGCCCAGAAACGGCGGGCTGGGCTGGAGTCTGGAGACGTGGCACCTTCCTGAGATGAGAGTGGGAGGTGGTGCCAGGGCCGCCTTTGGGGTGGGCTTCCCAGGGTGCATCCCGACTTTCCCCCAGCGGCCCACCAGGGTAGGCCAGTGATGGGGGCGGGGAGCTGTGTTGGGAGGGCCGCAGTGGGGGGCGGGCCCCGGCTGTGGGTTTGAGCTGGGCTGCTCCCCACGTCTACCCTGTGGTCCGAGCCACGGCTGCTTCTGAGAATCTCTGCCTTCAGGCCTGCCACGTCAGCTGGCAGCTTGCCCCGGCCCCACATGTTCCTGGGGAGCCCACCAGCTCGAGGGCGTCTGCAGGGAGCCCTGCTCCCCAGCCTTCAGGATGCAGAGAGAGCCAGGGAGCGGTGTCTGCAGTGAGCCATGCTGGGCGGGAAGGAGTACCCTGCCCGGGTAGGAGTGCCAGGTTGTGTGGAGGGGAAGTGACGAACTGAGAGCAGAAAGCCAGCAAAGGAGTGCGTGGCTCTGACTCCAGTCCCAGGTTACACAAGTCCCAGCAGGGAACCACCACCACTGCTGAGTCAGCCTCTCAAACCCCTGGTCACTGCCCTGGGCTGTGCTTTTGTCTGAAAGCATCAGCAACGCCTTCAAAATGAGATGGCCGCGGCAGGCTCCTCTGCACGCTGTGGTTGCAGTGACCTATGCAGCGTGGTCACTGGGTTGCAGGAAATGAGAGGTTTGGGGAACTCTGTCCTCTTCTGAAGGGTAAAAGAAAACAGCGATAATAACTTTGATCTCAACACTCGCCGTGTGCCGGGCACTCACCCGTCTCCTAGGATGAGATACTCGTGGTATCCTGTTGCACAGATGAGGTGCCAGAGCCAGGGCAGGATCAGGCAGCCGTTTTTGGAGATCTCGGGGAGGATCGAGGTGGGCACCAGGGCTGTGGTAGGTCTGGACCTCCCTCTGGGAGAGGAGCTGAAAACGTGACATGGGCTGGCTGGCCTTTTAAGGCTTTGCGGCTTCTGCAGAAGGGAACGTGGGGCCAGAGAGGAAAGCGGCAAGTCAGGGCCTCCCAGCAGGACAAAGCCAGGTCTGGGAGGTAGAGGCTTCAACATAGACTACAACAGAAACTCGATGCAGGGGCTTGGGATCAGCATCATGCCATTGGACCGGGGGCCCTGTCTTGCCCGCAGAGGCCCTGCCGGCCTCGTTCAGGCAGGTGGAGCCGTTCTTCCCGTCCCCACCCCCCCGCCCCCGTCTCTTCCCTCCTCGGCTGGGGCCCAGGGCTCCCAGAGTGGAAGCAGATGTTCCAGTGCAGGGCAGCCACTGTTACCCTGCACATCTCGGCGATTACCGCCTGCCCGCTGGGGGCCCTGCAGCTGCGCCCCGGGGCAAGGGCTGCAGAGGCTTCTTCCTTGGTGGTGGGAAGAGGTATGGCCCAGTGGGAACACTGAGGGCACTGCAGGGATCCTCTGTAGGTCCCTCTGGTCCCACTCAGCTGGAGAAAGGAGCGCCTGGTGGGCCCACCGTGGGTACAAGACTCCTGCTGCCTTCTTCTGGCTGAATCCCCCACCCCCAACCCCAGCACCTCTACAGCAATCTGGATAGAGCTAGTGACGTCCCCTTCTCTGAAGGCAAGGTGCAGGGCTGGATGGGCAGAACTGGGTGCCTGGGATCAGCAAGGTACAAGCAAATTCCGGGCCAAGTGCCAGCCTATCTAATAGGGAAGCATCATCAGGCGCCAATGGAAACGGAACTCCTAGGACACCTCGCTTGTGGGCTGCCTGAGAATCAGGGTGTCCAACTGGATAGAGCCCATGGCTCCACCCAACTCTGCCCCCAACCCCCATGATCCACTGTAGCTCCTCCTGGGCCACACCTGTGATTCTGTCCTGGTGTTCTCCCCTGCTCTCTGCTTGGCTGCCAGCACCACGTCCTTGTCCTGCCACTTAACTCCTTCCCTCTTTGAGTCACAGCTGTGGGAAAGACAAAGGGACTGTTCTGGGTCCAAGGATGGGGGCTCTGTGACTTTGTCTATCTGTCCCTTGCTGGGGGCAAAGACTATGTCCTATTCTTCGAAGGGAGAAGAAGCGAGACTGAAGCTCAAGGGGGACAGGGAAAGGGCCCTCAAGGTCTGCCCGGTCCACTGCTGCTAGGAAAATCCGATGCAAAGCAAGTTTGTGCTGGCGTCCTTATCTCTGGGCAGAGTCACAGAGTGGTCCACGCCTTTTACCAAGAGAGTAATCACAGGACTAGACAAGGAGACTGATGCCTCAGGTGCACAGTGGTCCCCAAATCACCCCCACCTGAGGTCCCCTGTGCCCCGGAGAGCTGCCCACTCTGAGTCTCGGATCACCTGAGGACAGCGTGATCGATGTGACCCATCACTTCATGCCCTCGGCCTCCGCTCCTACACTGGGCCCCCAGTCCTGGCTGGGACTCGAAGCTCCTGGGTCTTTGCCCCAGGCTGTCCACCCTCCCTCCTGCTCTCTGGGAGCAAGTGACTAGTTGGGAAGGACAACCAGGTGTCACCTGGCCCTCATTCGTGGTGACCCAGTCCAGCGCTGTCCCCCCTGCCCCGTGGATGTTCTGGGCCTTGGGGGAAGAGCCTCCGTGATTCGGCGTTACCACTGGGCCTTCTCAGGCCCTCTCCCCTTGGGCCCACTCCAGAGGTGGGGAGTGTTAAGTGAGGGGTCCTGTCCTGGCCGTTCCCCTGCCAGCCCTATGGAGAGGAATGCTGCCCCTGACCACAGCCCACGCCCCGGGGAAATACACTAGGCCTGGGGCCTCCAGTGTCCAGGGGTCAGACCAGTAGAGGAGTTCACACCCCAGCCTGCCCAGAGCCTGCCTATTTGTGCTGCTCCCCCTGCAGCGCTCCCCGATCCTGGGAAGCAGGCCTGGGATGGTCAGAGAAGCCCAGTGATTCCGGGCGGCATTTGTGAAGCCTCCTCACAGAGGCTCCTGGCTTGTGGCCGCAAGCCACACCTCAATTTCTCTTGGTCAGTGTGGATCTGGGGTGGGAGGTAGGATGGATGCAGGTGGGCAAAGACCCGGAGTTGGCAAGCAGGGTCTAATGCTGCTTGGAGGGCAGTGTGGAGACTCGGACCTGAAGCTCCCTGGGCACATGGGACAGTGCTAGGAGGCAAGGTGGGCCACATGCAGAGGGGCTGTAACCATGACAGCAGTGTCTCTCAGTTTCCCCCCCCACCACCTTTTTTTAAAAAAATGTTTTGGCCGTGTCCCACAGCATATGGAACCTTAGTTCCCCGACCAGGGTTCAAACCCATGCCCCCTGCATTGGAAGCGTGGAGTTTTAAACCACTGGACCGCCAGGGAAATCCTCCAGTTTACTCATTTGTGAGGTGGAGATGAGGGTAAAGCTGACTTACACCCGGGGCTTGCTGTGAGACCACCTAGCGAACGGGATAGTCTTAGAATAGTGACTGACATGTAGGGGGCATGATTCACGGCCGTGCTGAGATCATCATTGCTGACATTCACGCTGCTCATGGCAGTTTGTGTGTTAGCCCCCTCATCCTCTGAGGTTCTTAACCATCCCTGAGGGATATACGGGGGCCGAGAGTTCCCAAAGGTGACTTCCCCCACAGACCCCACCACCCACCCTGCTGAGCTGGTCAGAGGGACAGACCCACCACAGTGATCAGGAGGGCTGGGACACGTGTAGGTGGGACACTGGGCAGGTATGCCCGGCAGAGAGAACTCCTTGGCAAAGAACTGGAGTTGGCAAGAGGTAGTGCCTGACAGTGCTGGGGCAGAGCAGAGGGTGCAGTCTGGGCAAAGGCTGGGAGAAAGCTGGGCCCAGGTGAGGTGCGCTCGGCAAAAGGGAAGCAGTAAGGCCCTGTCCCCACCCCTAGCCAGGAGAGAAGTGGCCTTCCTGGTCTCATACTTCCCTGCACACACTCCCTGGGGAATGCAGGTTTCTGGGCTGCACCCCTTGAGATCTGGCTTTGTGTCTGGGATGGAGCCCGGGAAGCTGTTTGTTTAAAAAAAAACAAACCCAAGACATTGTCCTGCAAGATCTGAGCCACATTTTGAGTAGGGCTGGGCAGGTCAGGCCTCATCATCCTACATACCTCCTTGCTCTTCTGAATCCTGGCTGCATGGTCTTGGGCCAAGACTTTTCTGAGCCTCAGTGTCTGCATCTGTAAAATGGGAGAAATAGTACCTGTTTTGTGGGGCTGCCCTGACAGTCACCAGAGAGAGTGGCAGCAAATTCCTCAGCACTGGTCGAAGAGAAATACAGGATAGGGCTTTGCCAGGCTGGAGAAGAAGCATCATGAGTCAGTACATGTGTGTATGTGACACTGCCTGTCCCCCAGGTCCTGGTGTCTTACCTGCTTAGGGTAGACCTCGGCCCAGCAGGCAGGGTGCTGGGCCTTGGCTGGAAGGCAGGGGTATGATGCCATGCCCGGATCCAGGCCCCATGGCAGCTGCAGCTCACGGTGTAGGGAGAAGAGTAAGCAGGGCTCCTCTGCCAGCTATGACCCAGTGCCACGTTGGGGAGCACTGGCCGTGGAGTGGCGAGCCTGCGTGTGCGAGAACGACAGGGTGACTGCTGAGCCTCAGGTCTTCAGCCAAAGCCCCTGGACTCAGCCAGGGCAGTGGGGAGCCATGTTGAGCAACAGACCTTGTGGGAAGCCAGGGCCTGCAGTGAGTCCCCCATGGGGTCTGGGTGGCCTAGGTTGCCTTCACCCCCGTGGCCCTGCCAGCCGCACCCCTGGTAGCTCTGCTGCCCACCAGGCCTGACTGCTTCCATCTGCAACTGATGGAAAGGATGGGTCCTGCCTCCCTGGCCACATGGCCGGGCCACTACTTGCTGGCCTCTGTGTCCCCCCTGGCCCTGCTCCCTGACCCACTGTGTCCTTTGTTCCAGGTGCTGGGGAGTCAGGGAAGAGCACCATTGTCAAGCAGATGAAGTAAGTGCTGTGTGTGGGGAGACGGATGGCAAACCTTGGTTTCCCGTCTTCTTCCTCGGGGTCTGTACTGCCCCCAGGGATGGGCCCAGCACTTTGCCAGAGGCCACATTCATCCTCTGCTCCCCAGTGGTTCAGAGGCAGTCTCCTCCTGTCTGAAGTAGCTACTGCAGGCCCCCGTAGCTCCAGACGCCCATGTGGGGGTCCCCGTGCCCGGTACACCCTAACCCCGGCCCCCTGGCTGCCAGGATCATCCACGAGGATGGCTACTCGGAGGAGGAGTGCCGACAGTACCGGGCGGTCGTCTACAGCAACACCATCCAGTCCATCATGGCCATTGTCAAAGCCATGGGCAATCTGCAGATTGACTTTGCCGACCCCTCCCGCGCGGTATGTGGACTCCCCAACCCCTGCCTGCCTCCCATAACACTTCAGGGCAAGCCTTGTGCCGGGGGAGCTGAGAACACCCCAGTCTGGGCCCCATTCCGGAGGCCTCCTCCCTGCCTCTGACCGGTGGGGTGGCCTTGTGCTCCTGCAACGCACTGACCGCTCACCGCTGTGCCCAGGATGACGCCAGGCAGCTGTTCGCACTGTCGTGCACGGCTGAGGAGCAGGGCGTGCTGCCTGAGGATCTGTCCGGCGTCATCCGGAGACTCTGGGCTGACCACGGGGTGCAGGCCTGCTTTGGCCGCTCGCGGGAGTACCAGCTCAACGACTCTGCCGCCTAGTGAGTACTCCCTCCACGGGGCCGGGCTGGCAGTGGAGGAGGGGGAGACCTGGACTATAGCCTGAGCCAGAGGGCCTGAGCACCCTCAGAAAGATAGGACGAGTCTCTGCGCTGTCAGCCAGGGTCTTGGTGGTTTGGGGTTTGGCCTGGAAGAAGGATGTGGGGGGACATCCACGGGCTCTGGATGGGCCCCCAGATAGGCTGCGGGCCCTGCACTCTCACCTCCCGCCTCCTACTTCTGCCTAAGGCAGTCCCTCTGAGCAGCTTTCCCACTCTCACTGCACTTCCCATCCTGAGCCCACCCAGAGAGGGGCTGTTGGACCTCCCCGAAGCTGGGTGGGAGGCCGGTCTCGCCTGGCCATGATTTCTGAGCCTTGCCCTAGTCACGTGGACAGCCTCCCACCCTCCCTGCAGCGGCCTGAATGCCCTTGTGAGAGCACGCCCCCCATAGGACCTGCGGAGTCACAGCCACACATGGTGGGGTGGAGGGGCTGGGGGTTTACTCCCAGAAGTCAAAAGCTCTCAGTGCCAGCAGAGCTTTGGGGTCTTGCCTGCAGGGATGGATGGCTCCTATCAACCCCTGTCATCTCAGGGTGTGGGATACTCAAGGAGGGCCTGGTTATGACCACCCTCTGGCCCCTTCCCACTCCTGTATCATCCCTGTCCTTCATTCCCCAGACATTAAGCACCCACTGCGTGCCCAGTGCTGTTCTGGGTGTGGGGATTCAGCAGTAAACATGGGCCCTGCCCTCCCAGGCAGGTTTATGCTACAATGAAATCACCCAGGGGTGGGGAGCAGATTGGAACACTCCAGGGTCCAGGGGTCCTCCAGCCCCTCCTCGCAGCAATCCTACAAGGCTGCCGTGGGGCACTGGGTCCCTGGGGTGAGCCCCCTGGTAGCAGACAAGGGAAGAACTGGTGTGGAATTCACCATGAGGCTGGAGGCTCTCCATAGGGCGCGGGGTAGAGTTTGCAGGTCACAGCACATGCGTCACAGTTCCCCATAGCCCTTCCTGTTTTTCTTTTCGGTCTCTGCGTCTCTGAAGTCATTTCCCTCTGGCCTAGCTGCCGGTGGGGGAGCCAAGAGCTGGCCCCAGCAGCCCTGCCCCGAGAGCAAGACATCGGTCCTGGGCAGTGACTGGGAGGCCTGGACCCGAACCCTGAGGGCACAGCAAGGATATTGAGGCAGGCAGCTGAGCTAGTCTCAGGGCTAGGCCAGGGCGGCATTAATACTAATTAAGAGAGCTGGTAGTGGGGAGCCCCTGGGACCCCTGCCAAGCAAGTGGTTATGCCCTTCCCCTGAGGAGCCCAAATTTTACTGGGCGCTGGGCAGAGAGCCCACTGGGCCTGGCAGGCCTCAACCTGTCCAGCCCCGCGTCAGGGGACATGCCAGGCTGCTCTGCGGCGGGTGCCGTAATTGCGCCGATTAGCATCCTGCATCCCTCACCAAAGGACTAATTTGCCCTCTCCCACCACCCTCTCCTGCAACTCCACCACCCTGGATCCTGTGTGGGGCAGGCCTGCCTCCGACCTGGGTGCTGGGGCTTGGCTGGCTGGCCTCAAGAGTTGCCCCTTGGCTGAGCGGTGAATGCAATGCAGGCAAGGGTTAAGAGTCAGGGGCCTATGTAAAATAGAGAGCCAATGGGAATTTGCTGTAAGACCCCAGGGAACTCAAACCTGGGGGCTCGGTAACAACCTAGAGGGGTGGGATGGGGAGGGAGGTGGGAGGGATGTTAAGTGGGAGGGGACACGGGTAAACCTATGGCTGATTCATGTTGATGTTTGTTAGAAACCAACATGATACTATAAAGCTGCTGCTACTGCTGCTGCTAAGTCGCTTCAGTCGTGTCCGACTCTGTGTGACCCCATAGACAGCAGCCCACCAGGCTCCCCCGTCCCTGGGATTCTCCAGGCAAGAACACTGGAGTGGGTTGCCATTTCCTTCTCCAGTGCATGAAAGTGAAAAGTGAAAGTGAAGTTGCCCAGTCGTGTCCAACTCTTCGCGACCCCATGGGCTGCAGCCCATCAGGTTCCTCCGTCCATGGGATTCTCCAGGCAAGAGTACTGGAGTGGGGTGCTATTGCCTTCTCCGTACTATAAAGCTATTATCCTTCAGTTAAAAATAAATAATAAAGAGTCAGAAGCTATGCCTGAGAAATAAAGGGATGGAAGGGCAAGGAGCCAGTTGGCCCCCACTGATGCCCCCCCGCCCCCATACCTCTTTGCAGCTACCTGAACGACCTGGAGCGCATCGCCCAGAGCGACTACATCCCTACGCAGCAGGACGTGCTGCGGACTCGAGTGAAGACCACGGGCATCGTGGAGACGCACTTCACCTTCAAAGACCTACACTTCAAGTGAGCGAGCTTGTGGGCTAGGGAACAGGGTCAGGAGCAGCCAGCCTTGGGGGTGACGGGGAGAGATCCTCACATCGGGGTCTGCTGAGGGCTGTGCTGGGAAAGAGGGTTCATCTGGGATCCCCCAGCCCCACACTGAGTTCCTTAAGGCTGTGTAGTGGCCAGCAGCTCACAGCCTCTGCTGACCCTGCCCCATGTGGCAGCCACCTGCCCTGCTGACCAGCCTCACTCACTCCGCTGGGCCAGAACCGGGGGAAAGTGGGCCAGTGTGGGTGATACCATGGAGCCAGCTGCCTTACCCTGAGCAGGCCTCTGTCCTCAGTCGGTCAATCTGAAATGGGGCAGGGAGCTTCTCCCAGAACTCCCTTTTCTGGAGCTAAGGCGCTGTGTCCGCAGGATGTTTGACGTGGGCGGTCAGCGGTCGGAGCGAAAGAAGTGGATTCACTGTTTTGAGGGCGTCACAGCCATCATCTTCTGTGTAGCTTTGAGCGCCTATGACCTGGTGCTAGCCGAGGACGAGGAGATGGTGAGAGGCCCAGGGACCACGGGGAAGGGAGGGCGGGGTGAGGGGTCGGGGGTGGCTGGTGCTGAAAGCGCTGTCCTGCCCCCAGAACCGCATGCACGAGAGCATGAAGCTGTTTGACAGTATCTGCAACAACAAGTGGTTCACGGACACGTCCATCATCCTCTTCCTCAACAAGAAGGACCTGTTCGAGGAGAAGATCATACACAGCCCCCTGACCATCTGCTTCCCTGAGTATACAGGTGTGGGGTCTGGGCCTCTGGGGAGGAGCTGGTGGTGACCAGGTGGCCCACGGGCGCCCCCCACTGGACAGGAGGGTAAACTGTGGGACACTCACACACAGCTTACACACTTGTGTCTGTACACCCCAGGGCCCTTTTTAACATACTCGGACATGTACCCCATACATGTCACTGGGCATCGTCCCTCACACAATCAGGTGCCCCTCTTTGCACACTCATGTGCCTGTGCACTCTCACCGTTGTCACACATCCAGGCTTATTGGTTCACACGCACAGAACCCTCTCTGGACTTGTGGGGTGGGCCCACCTGCCGCACACGTAGCATGAGTCCTCACCATTTTGCCTACCCCCCCAGGGGCCAACAAGTACGACGAGGCAGCCAGCTACATCCAGAGCAAGTTCGAGGACCTGAACAAGCGCAAGGACACCAAGGAGATCTACACGCACTTCACGTGCGCCACCGACACCAAGAACGTGCAGTTCGTGTTCGACGCCGTCACCGACGTCATCATCAAGAACAACCTGAAGGACTGCGGCCTCTTCTGAGGGGCAGCGGGGCCTGGCAGGATGGTGAGCCGGGGGGCGGGCCGGGAGGGCCAGGGAGGGCCACTGAGCCCGGCCAAGGGCCAGGGAGGGCCAGAGCGTCCAGCAGGGGGTGGCGAGCTCGGACCCTGGGAAAGACCAGGGCGCGGGGCATGGGGGGTGCAGGGTGTTGAGTCGGGAGGGTGACAGGGTAGGGCACTGAGGACGGGGCACAGGGAGGCCCAGCGGTCCAGACAGTAGAAGCACCGGGCTGTGTCCTGGGATAGAACTGGAGGGCTGTCCCCATTTTCCTTGGCGAAAACTCACGTTCCCACCCACAAGGCCACCGGCCTGGCCTGAAGGATCGAGATGACAGAAGGGGCCCAGCCGCCCTCCACTCAGCACGACCAGCTCCGTGCTCACCCCTGCCATCTTTCCCTTGGACCCAGCTGAGGGTCCGGGGCTGAGGCTGGCCTCACCAGCCCTGGGAGCGGTGGGTGGGGAGGGCTCTCCCAGAGCTCCAGTCTCCCCTCCCATTCATTCTTGAACAGGGGTTACAGTGTGTGTGTAACCCAGCAACACACATCGGCCACCATGTCCCTGGTAACAAGTGGGTGGGGAAACTGGAGAAGGGTCATCGTCTAGGGAGGCGGGCACAGAGACCCACACTGGCTACCTCCCTCCCGACCCACGCCCTGACTGTCCCCCACCTCCAGGGCCACCGCCGACTCTGCTACCCCAGCCCCTGAGGAAGATGGGGGCAAGAGGACCACGCTCCCCGCCTGTCCCCTGGCCGCTTTTCCCCTTCTTTCCTCTCTGTTCTTGGCTCCCCGCAGTCCCACCCTCAGCTCCAGAGACTTGGGGGAGGGGCTGCCACAGGCCTCCCTGTTTGAAGCCTGCCCTTGTCCCAGGTGCAGGGAGTGCCCATAGCCCCTTCTGGCCTCCATTCTGGTTTTAACCATTGTTTTGTTCTGTGATGGGGGAGGGGAGCCCATGCTGAGTCTCCCACGGCCTGTGTTTGGAGGGGCACCCACTTCTCCAGCCTGGGACCCCTGGCTTCGCCCAACACCAGCCCCTGACCCAACCCGAGTCCAAATGTTTACAGGGAGCCTCCTGCCCACCCCCACAGCCTGCCCCCCCCAACCCCGCCCCAAGCCACTTGGAGGCCCCAAAGGAAAAAGCACAAGAAGCGTGAGACGCCACCATTCCTGAAGACCACAGTCCACTTGCTCATTCTCGTAGCTTTTTTTTTTTTTTATTAAAAAAAAAAGAAAGTCAAAGGGGGGAAAAAAAAAGAGAAAACTGCAAACCTAGAAAACTTTTTAGAAAAAACTATTTAAAACTGTCAGATCCTGACCAGCACCCACCCAGCCCCTTTCCGGTGATTCCGTGCCTTGAGTGTGTCTACGTGTTTACACCCATCCCTCTGCTGGTTGCCCCCTATGCGGGTGGCAGCCTGACCCTGCCCTCCACAGAATTGGGTTCCAAGGGCTGTTCCAGACAACTGCCAACATCACTGAGGGCCCCACCCCAGTGGCCCTGGGCCCTGGCTCCATTAACCTAAATGTAGCTCCTTAGCGCTAACCTAGGAACCGCCGCTGCCTGCTGAGGGGCCATGCCCCTCATGCCCTCGCCCCAGGCCCGGGTCCTTCAGCGTTGAACACTTCCTTGCTTTTTTCACATGTTTTATGGAATTGTTCACCTGGTTTGAAATAATAAAACGTAGAAAGAAAAAAAAAAAAAGATTCCAAGACCTTCTTGGCATTCTTCTCTCCTGCAGCAGAGACCCCGGCTTAGATGTGCTAAGGTGGTAGTGGTCTGGCCCTGGGTCCTCACTGATGGCAAGGCCCTGGGTACTCAACTGCCAGGTCATACTGAGGCCCAGTACCCATCGCTTCAGTTTTCCCACTTGGACTAGTCATCTTAACGTGTTGGGGCCTCTAGGTCTCCCCCTTGACCCCTAGCGCCTCTGCAGTCGTGGGTCCGGAGCAGCCTTCTGGAACAGTGGGGCCGATTTCTTAAGGAGCTCATTTCCTAAGGGATTCTTCCACACTGGGAGCAGGAGGAGTGTCCAGTGAGTCTCAGAGGCTTTCATGAAGCTATGGGAAGTGCCCGTGCGTTGCTGGAGGAGGGAGCGGCAGATGACGGTGACTGTGACCCACAGTGGCTGTGGGTGAGCCCCAAGAGCCAGGCAAGGTCCCTAGACTTTTTCTGCCCTGGACCACCGCGGAGCCGGGAGACTGCTGAGTCCGTGGGTCGATGAAAGGCCCGCCTCTGTCGGGCGGGGCTCGTAGACGAGCTCTTCCACCTTCGGCCGCCAGAGGGCGCGGCAGTCCGTGCTTGGCCCCGCCGGGCTGGTCACGGAGGCTGACGTCATCGGGTCCTGCGGAGGCCGCGGGCCACAAAGGCAGCTTTGTAGGGCGGCGGCGGGACAAAGCGGCCCGGGCCGGGGTCGGCGCCTCCGAGGCGGGGAGGGCGGGGCGGGTGGGAGGATAGGGCCGGGGACCTGGGATCCCGCCTCCGCACACCTGCCAGTCCCCTCTCGGCCTCCGGGCCCCTGAGTCCTGGCAGGCGATGAGAGGCTGTGGCCGCCCCCCTCGGAAGGAGTTCAGCGGCACCCCCCAACCCCTCCCCGGTCCCTCGGGCCTTTCCTGTTATCCCTGTCTCTGAGGGCTAGGGAGCACCAACTGACTAGAACAGAATCCCACGCCCAAGCCTGGATCCCTTGCCTTCAGCAGTCAGCCCTGGACCTCGCTGAACCCCAGATGAGCGGGTGGGGTGCAGTGCGAGTTCCGATGCCCTGATATCCGCCCAGCAGGAAACGGGAGCCAGAGATAGTTCCTTTCATCCTGAGGGGGAACCCTGCACAGAGGAACCATTCAGGAGCTGGCATTGTCTGCCTGATGAACCCAATGTCTCCCTCCCTGAGTGGGCCATGCAGGATTCTAGCCAGGATCCCCTTGTACCCGGCTTGGCAGTGGGTCTGGGTGGGGTCCTGGCAAGCAGTGCTTCCCTGGGTGCAGGCAGCTGGGCCCCCACCTGCCCTTGGTCCTCCTACCCCTGCTCAGATTTTGAGAGCATAAGGCTCCATTGTCCCAGCACTGCCGGGGGCAGCCTCTCAATTCATCCTTGTCTTTAGTGGTTGGGAAATTCCCAGCCATGGGGGGCGGTAGGCAGGGAATGATACATCCCAGGTGTCCTATACCTCAACAGGAGGGACTCCATAAAGTTGACTCCAAGGGATTCCCCCCATTACCCAGAGCTGTCCGGGACTGGACCCCAACCACCCTACATCCCTGGGCAAGGAGAACCAGAGATTCAGTGCTCCTTGGCAGTGTGTCTTCGGGAGTTCTCCCAGCCTTAGAAAGCCCATCTTCCTGGCCCCACCCATAGGCAGCTACATCTATGAGGCTCAGGACCTTTAGACAGGCAGAGGACCCAGGCTTCTGCTCCCAGACCAAGCCATGGATCCCAGTATGACACAGACTGTCTCCAGTCAGTGGGGACTGCCACAAGGCTCATCCACCACCCAGCGGGCCTGTCCCATTCCAAATAGTTGCTCAGACTACTGATGTGGTAGCAGACTATTTTTAACCCATTTTTTGATGGGGTGGGTGGGGAAACAGCTGGGAAGAGAGAGACAAGCTGTGAGAGTCAGAGAGGTCTGAAGGATGTAGGGAGACCCTGTGGGAGAAGCCAGTCCAGGCCTGCAGTCACTTCCCAACTCCCCTGGGCTGGAGCCCTCACCCCCAGCAGGTGGGTGGAGGCCCAGATGCCAGGAGCAGAAAGGGGAGGAGGCCCCATTAGAACTGGAGCCTCTGAGGCTGCAGGAGCTTCCAAGACCTAGAATAACCCCTTGGCCGTGTTCAGGGAAGCCCCAGAGCTGCTCCTGATTTCCTCCAGAAAATCCTACTCCCCTCAGAATCATCCCCCCACTCCCCACCCAGAGTGCCAAGCCAGCTATTAAGGCTGGAGAATACAAGTCCTGACTCCAGCTCCCTGGCCTGTGGCATGGCCAGCCAGACCCTGGTTGCCCTGGGGTGTCAGGGACAGGGCGGCAACATCTCTTGGCTGACTTTTGGGTCCTGGCCCACTCCCATACAACTGACCTCAATCCTTGGGTCTGTTGCCCTAAAAGAGATCCCAGGGGACCTCATCCTTGCCGTGGGGCTGTGCATTCCCCCAACCCCCCTTGAACACGGAGAGGGGAAGCCAGGTCCTAACACGCCTCCAAAGTGAAAAAGTGAAAGTGAAAGTCGCTCAGTCGTGTCTCTGTGACCCCATGGACGATACAGTCCATGGAACTCTCCAGGCCAGAATATTGGAGTAGGTATCTGTTCCCTTCTCCAGGGGATCTTCCCAACCCAGGGATCGAATCCAGGTCTTCTGCATTGCAGGCGGATTCTTTACCAGCTGAGCCACAAGGGAAGCCTGCATGCCCCCAAGGAGAGCCTCAAGTCAGCTGAGGTCTGTGTGCAGCAGTGTGACAGCAAGTATGTCCCTGGCTGCCAGCCAGACAGCGCCTCCATTAACCACACAGCGATGGGCTCTAGTGTTAGGGGGTCAGAGGTCAAGGCTATGGCTCTCTTTCTTTTCCCCGCTTTGATTCCCCCCCTTGCAGGAGATGCAGCCTCACAGGTGATCTTTTTTAAGAGAAAAATCAGTTGTACATTCCTTGGTATTTATCCTGTTTTCTGACCTCATTGTGGGTGGAGGGAGTCAAGGCCTGAGTGGCTGATGCCTGAAGGGACCTGAAGTCTCTCTTCTCCATCAACCCCCCATCCTCACCCAGGCTCAGCAGGCCCAGGAACGTGGCAGGGCTTCCTGCAGGCACTTCCTCTATCTCTTGCTTCCCTGTGCCTGGTGGCTTCCCAAGTGATAGTGGCAGCTGGGGATCCTAAAGCCTTGCAGAGTGGCCCGGACCTGGTGTTACAAGCATCCGGGGCTTCACGGAGAAAGGTGGGTAGTGAGTAATGAGGAAAAGTCCAGCAGGTGGCAAAGGGGAGGGCAGAGGGCACAGCCTAAGCTAAGTCCTGGCAAAGAAGCAGCTGTCACCTCCCAGAAATGGGGTAGCTGAAGTTCTGGCAGGGTTAGCCAGGGCTGAGCCAGGGAGGGCTGTGTGAATCCCTGGTTAAGAGCCTGGATGTCCCCAAGCTGGAGGAGCTCGAGAAGCAGAGTAACTGCAGAGGGGAGGCACTGGGAGGAGATCTGGCAGAAAGACCATGGGGACCACCCCCAGGTGAAGGGGTCAGGCTTCAAGCTGCAGGGGAAGGAGGTGGGGCCTTGTTCTGTCTTAAAGGAGACAGAGGCCTCTCTGACTTGGGGCTTTCTGGAGGGCGGAGCGTGTGGGCTTCTCAGCACTGCTGGGGGTGGGTTGGAGACTCCTGGAGGAAGACTAAGGAATCCTAGGCAGCTGGGGAGGGTCAGAGTGCTGTCCTGGGGGCTGGGGGTGTGGGTAAGGGAAGAAAGGGGACAGAAGGAGACAGGAGAGGAGTCAAGCCAGAGAGAGGGCCCGGTGAAGCTGGGCTGGAAGAGGCAGTGGTGAGTCTCCCTCGAGGCCCACGGGCTTGCATGCCACAGGATGCCCAGCGCTGAGATGGCAGCCAGAGTGCGCACCTGTGTACCCTACCGAGTGCCAGACCTGCCTGGCCCACCCTTTAATACCGCGGGACAAGTGTGGAGAGGGGACTGAAAGGTTCAATCTCCCCCTAGGGACACACAGCTGGTGAGCTGCAGAATCAGAATTCAACCCAGTCACCTCCCCGGCTACTATAGGGGTGGATTCCTGGGACAGGCTCTGGTCCACCCTCCTGTAACAGCCTGAGCCCCCATCTGGTGCTCCCTGGAGGCCTCTCCCACCCCACGCCCCCTGCCCTGCCCAGCTCCCAAGCCAAGGGAGGGAAGGTAGCATTTATGTTAATGTATGTTAATGAGGGCTGGGTGCCACCGGAGTCAACCCTGCCACATTCCTGGCACCTCCTCCCCCGGGTTATGGAGGAGGAGGAGAGAGGGAGGCCCCACCCCCAAGGCCCCTCGTCTCTCTCCCCACCCCCTCTCCCCCCTGCTGGGCAACGAAGAAAACAGAAGTGAGTGAGGAGCTGTGATGTGGCTGGTTGGGGGGAGCTCCCCCGTCCCGGAGGGGCTGACCTCAGCCAGGGAGGAATGTGCAGGAGGCGGAGGGCAGGGGCGGAGCGGATAGGGGTAAGGCCCCAGCCAGAGGCCCAGGCTTCCCAGTGGCCCCTCCCTCAACCCCTCCACCTCGGCTCTGACATGGCCCTCAGAAGGCAAGGAGGGGAGGAGCTCATCTTCCCGAAAAGGTGGGCCAACAGGGGTTCCTCTGGGAGCTTGGACACCAGGCTGGGGGTGGGTGAGGGCAATGCCAGACAGACCTTCCCGGGAGATCCCCTGGCGTGGCTAGCAGAGTGTCAGGAAGTCAGGCCTCAGTTGGGCTCTCCAGGGCCCGATTTCCACCGCTTATCCCCCCTTGCCTAAAGTCCTCCTCCGGGTAGCACGTCCTAGTCCCCACGTGGCCAGAAGAGGGAAAGGTCGAGCCAGCGGTTGGAGCCACCAGCCCTGATGGCTAAAGCAGGTGTGAGTGCGGAGCCAAGGCTCAACCCAGCCCAGGCTGGGCACCGAGAGGGTTGGCTGCAGTCTTCCATAAATGGATGTCCCACCCCAGCCCAGTCACACCACCACCGAGTCCAGGCAGGGTGCAAGGGGCACGCCCAGCTGAGAGTGAGGACTGTGGAGGCAGGTGCTGGCATTTGGCACGACAATCCAGTTATTTCCAGAAGGAAAAACCAAGGCCCTAGCAGGCTATACTGCTGACAGGCAGCACCAGGCACCCACGCTGCCTCCCCTGGTTGGTTCAGCTCTGTTGAGATCCAGGCCCAGGCTGCGTGAATCCAGAATCCTTGGGGACTTCCAGAGCCCAGTGTGACCCACTAACCCTAGAGAGCTGGCTCCATGAAGTCCCTCCCCAGGGTCTGCATACTCTGGGACTCAGGACTGAGAAGCAGAAAAGAGACCTTGTGGGGATGGGGACAACCTGAGCTCTCACCCCTGGGGATCTCCCTGCTCCGGGGACATCTGGAAGCTGGAAGGCAATGCCAAGGACTCACGTGGACCGGGGGACAGCCTGGTCCTTTTGGCTGGGGGTTGAGTCCCAGGATGTTGGAAAGATGGTGCAGGGGGTGGGGTGGGGGGATCCTGGTCTCATTATCCAGTATGGACTCTGGGTTATTGGGGGAGGGGCATGACATAGAGCCTGGGACCCTGGGCCTGAAGAACTAAACGCAATGGGGTCAGGTAGGGGGCACCGTGGGGTTGGGTGGGGCCCTCAAAGGCACTTGCTGATCTTGGCTGCTTGGGTGGAAAATTGTAAACAGCCAAAGAATTTTGTTTGCTTGCATGGGGCCAGAGGAGGCTGCCCAGACCCAAAGCAAAAGAGCCTGGGAGGAGGGAGAGAGGCCACGAGCTGGAAGTCCTGGGGCTCAGGCAGGGCTGTGTCCCCCCACTCCCCCTCCTGAAGGCCCCTGGTTGTCCCACGGATGCCCACCCTTCACTGCCAACCAGCCAGCGAGACCAGGCCAGAGACACCAGGCCTGAGGCTCAGCTAAGAGAGGCAGGTCCCTCCCCAACCTGGCTGGGCACAGACACCTCCACTCCAGGAACTCGCAGGAGATGCACCAGAGAGCCATGGCCTCCCTTGAAGAGCCCCGGGGAGCTGCCAGTCAGCCTTGGGGAAAATGTAAGAGGATGCATTTTGAGGGAACTGAGGGGTGGAAGACGCCCACCCTCAAGCCCTGGCATGTTTACCCCGGTGGACCTGAGGACCCCCTTGGCCATGGTCGACATTCAGCTCCTCCAAGGAAGTACCCCTGGCAGTATCAACAGGGTGTGTCCCCCAGAGTCACCTTTAGGCCAAGGCCAGACCCTTACCAGTTGAGGTGTTGAGAAGCTCCGTCCTATCCTTGAAGCCCCCTGGGGTATCTCACTCTGGTGAGGCAGACCTTGCCTGCCACCTACACCCTTGGAAGAAAGACAGTCCATAGACGTGACATAGAATGCCCCTCACCTTCCAACACAGACGTGGGACCACTGGTCAGGACCGGTCTCTGACCAGTGCCAAAGTCAGACTTGTCTCCTCCTGTCAGCCTGCCCCTCCAGGCCTCTTCTCCCACCCAACACTGGCCGTAGTCAGGGCCGCTGCCAGCCAGGTGGCAGAAGTACTAAGTCACCCAAGCCCTGTGAAAGGATGGGGGCTGGGTCTTCGGGGTCCATCAGATCTCCCGACTTGAGGACCCCTTTCCTGACCAGCCCTTCTTAGCAGACTCCTGGGGACCCAGGTGGCAGCTGAGCCCCCTCATTCCCCGCCAGCTCCCAGGCTGTGGAGGGACAGACAGGTGAAAGAACCGAGTCCCTGGGTGTGCCCTGTCTGCCCGTTCCCTCTGCCGGCTGCACAGCTCTGCCCGGGGCTACGAGGTCTCTATTGCTTCTTCCTCATTTGCCCGGACGGCATGCCCACCTTCCAGGACCTCTGTGTGGGGCATCCTCTAGCCGTGAAGCCCCACAGGGGAGGGGTCGGCCCTGCCCGCCCCTCCCTCGTGCCCGCTCCACTCTGGCCAGGCCACCAACTCCAGCCGGTCCCGGCTGCCTGCCCAGTCACCCGACCCGCCCCATAAACTTGACGGCGGGGCGGGCGCAGCTGGCTTGGTGGGGGCGGGGGCTGCTCCTTAAAGGAGCCGTCAGAGGGTGCCCGGGGCCCCTTGGCTTCTCCGACCTTCTCCAGGGTGAGAAGAGGCAGCGGGGTGAGGAGCCGCCGCTGCCGGAGCTCTCGGTGGAGTGTCGGGAGGCAGCCTGGCGTCCTGAGATGCCGCAGACCTCCTGGGCCTAGAAGAGGCAGTGGCAAGTGTCAGTGGAAGGAAGGAGGGAGGTGGGAGTCCTGGGGTGGGAGGGGTCTGGAAGCGGTGGCGGAGCTAGGGGGGGTGGTTTGGGGAGTGCGGTTTGGAACAAACGTGCTCCAGCAGCTGCACCCCTCGCTTGATCGTGCCCCAGGACCTTGCCTCGTGCCAGGGCTACTGTGCCCGGCACCTGCCCAGCCAGCTTCTGGGAAGGAGGGTGGGCACTGCAGCCAGAGCCTGGTCCCATGTGAGGGGTCCAGGGAAGAAGAAATCTGGCTCACAGAAGTGGTGGGGCTCAAAGATGGAGAAACCGTTGAAGGCAAAGATGGGATGGAGAGGCTGAGGGAGACGCCAGAGGCTGGAGAGGGAAGGACAGCTCCCCCGAGCTAGGGGGTGAGAGGCTGCCCCAGGCCCTTGGCTCTCCCCACTTGATTCCTCTTGGGTCTGAAGTCTGAGATCACAGCATTTCTGGGTGTGATCGGCCCCTCCCGCCCTCTGGGGTGGGGAGAGAGAGGTCCAGTGCAAAGCTGGGGCTGCCGGGTCCAAGTGAGCGCAGCTCCCGAATCAGGAACTGAGGTGTCTGCCCTGCCCGGCCAGGCCCGGGTCTCCCAGCTAGCTTCTCCCTCTGAGAAGTGGGCTTCCGGGGTGTCTCAGAGTTGAAGCGATGATGGATGCTGCAGTTATATTTGCTCACCTGCATGTCCAGAGAGATGCGTACACTTGCACACACATCCATATACACACGCGCGACACATATACATGCTTTCAAGGTGTACACCCCTGATATGTACATCCTGCATACACACACATACACCCCGATATGTACATCCTGCGTACACATACGTACAATGCCATGTGTGTGCACGCACATGCATATCACACCTATGTGTACAATACAGCACATATGCCAGATGGTCTCACATAGGTATCCGCAGATATGCATGCAGACACACAATACACAGATGCCCAATACAGCTATACAAAGGACCCACAGAAGCACATTCATGCTCACAGGCACCCACACCATCAGCTCCTGCTCCAAAGGTGCCTCTGTCTCTCTGAGGACCCGTGGGTGCACAGCCTCCTCCAGAGGCATGACCCCCTCTTGTTACACTCATACCCATGACCAGCTCGTTTTGCTCGTTGCACTTGGCACCTCTATAGGGACTGCAAGCAACCCGAATCCTCGTTGGTCCTCTGCCTCCTCCTGCAGGGAGGACCTTGCCTGTGTGCCCCAATGCCCCTAGCCCCAGTCCCTGGCTGGCATGAAGTAGGCGCACTGGCTCGGTGAATTAATGCCTGTGGGTGTGTATGCAGGAGGGCGGGTTCCTGGCGAGGGTGACGTGGTGGGGCGGGCGCCTGCCAGTGTGGGGTTGACCCCGAGGGTGTGCCCAGCGTGGGTGTGTCTGTGATTGTGGCCAGACAGGGCACCCTGCGAGGGAGAGGAGGGCTCGGAAGTGGAATGCGACCCCCCAGCCTCTTTCCCTAGGGGCTGTAATCTGATCCCTGGGGACTCCCCCCCACCCCAGCCTCCCGCCCTCGCCCCTTGCTGCAACTCCTTCTCCTCCAGATCCCGGGGCAGAGTCCAGGGAGGCTCAAGGCTCCTCCACACGCGCCCGCTGAACCCTGAGCTCCCTGAGCCGCGGGGATGGGGCGGGCCGAGGCTGCCGCCATGATCCCGGGCCTGGCTCTGCTCTGGGCGGCAGGGCTGGGGGGTGCTGCCCCCAGCACCCCACGCCTCCGCCTCTCCTTCCAAGGTAGGTGCACCTGGCTGGGAGGCCCCAGCTCAGGGTGGGCAAGGAGAGGGGCCCAGGGTGGGTAGGGGGCACTGTGTTTGCTGTTACCCTTGTGTGTGCACCACCCAGCCCCGGATTGGGGGGCACGCTCAGGCCATCTCCAGTTAACCCTCTCCTGGCTTCGGTCCCCAAGCTCTCTACCCACATTCTCCTCATGGTTTCCCAGGAAGACCCCTTCTGTCCCCATGGCAACAGATCCTGCCTCTGCTCCATCCCCTGCTCCCAGGAAGGTTGAGGTGGGTGGGGGGGAGCATCAGAGCCGCCTTCCCACACCCCCTCTACACAGGGTGGTGACTAGGCTGCGACATCATACTGAACCCTGGCTGGTGGCAGAGAACCCTCAGCCTGATTTTGGGGTTGGGGTTCTGGCTGTCCCAATATGCAGCCATATCCCAGAACCCTTGCCTCCCTGTGCACCCGCCTGGAGACACTGCTTGTCTGAGCACGCCCTGGAAGCTCCACCTGCTTCCCCCATGGGGTTGGGGTGGGGGCGCTGCACTGCCCACTCTGGCAGCTTGGCCGGCACCTGGGTGGGCCTGTCCTCCTGAGTTGTAAACTCACACGCATGTAAATCCACCTGTGTGTGGGCCAGGTCACATGTACAACCTTGGCCTGGAGGAAGCTTCTAGCATGACTGGCGAATCCTCAGTGTCCCCACCCCACAGAGCTCCAGGCCCGGCACGGTCTCCGGACCTTCAGGCTGGAGAGGACCTGCTGCTATGAAGCGCTGCTGCTCGATGAGGAACGTGGGCGCCTGTTTGTGGGCGCCGAGAACCACGTGGCCTCCCTCAGCCTGGACAACATTAGCAAGAGGGCCAAGAAGGTGCCAGAAACCCCACCACCACCCAGCCTCAGCACCAGGCCCCCAGGAAAGAGCCCCGGGGAGGTTGGGTCCCCTGAGTGGACACCCTCAGCTTAGAGACCGGGCCCTGTGTTCGCCTTTTCCCACCCTCCCCATAGCTGGCCTGGCCGGCCCGTGTGGAATGGCGAGAGGAGTGCAACTGGGCTGGGAAGGACATTGGCGTGAGTGTTGGCTGCCCGGGTGGGAGTGGGGCGGGTCTGCCCCTCACTCTAGCGATGGGCAGTGCTGAAACAGAGGGCCGCCTGTTCTGGCTGGGATTGGGGGCAAGAGGGTCGAGGTGGCTGAAGTCCGGAGGTAGTGAGTCAGGGTGGGGGCTCATGTGATTCTTCTTGGGGGCCTCTGAGTCATGGGGGACAATGCAGGCCTCTGCTTCCCCTGAACCCATTCTGGGGAGAGGTGGGAGGGCCGGGCTTGTCACCAAGGGCATCCGGGTCCGTGTCGCCCACGTTAGTACTTGCCTGGGCTGATACACCGAGGAAGAAGGGGTGGGGGCACCGCTGGCGAGTGGGGACCCCTTCAGGCCACCTCCCTGAGGGAGGCCTCCTTGTTCCTGACCCTGCCTGCCTGCGTGCTAGACCGAGTGCATGAACTTCGTGAAGTTGCTCCATGCCTACAACCATACCCACTTGCTGGCCTGTGGCACAGGGGCCTTCCACCCAATCTGTGCATTTGTGGAGGTGGGCCAGCGGCTGGAGGTAAGGCTGGAGCTGGTCAGGGAGGGAGGTAGGGAGAGTAAGGAAGGAGGAAGGGCCTGTACTAGTAACTCCCTGCTGCCTCCCAGGAGCCCATGCTCCGGCTGGACCCTCGAAGGCTGGAGGATGGCAAAGGCAAGAGTCCTTATGACCCCAGGCATCGGGCTGCCTCCGTGCTGGTGGGTGAGTCCAGAGGCTGGGACCCCAGAAGAGCTCCTGAAACCTGCACCACCCCCTAGAGACTCTAGCATCTTGTAAAGTCCCAAGACCCTCCCTAGAGTCCCAGGGATTCCCCATAGCCTCACTGATTTCCCAAGAGCCCCCAGAGGTCCCCCAACCTGCCATAGGAACCTTTGGCTTCGCTCAGCAGCCTTGCCATATCTACAGGGGAAGAGCTGTACTCGGGGGTAGCTGCGGACCTCATGGGCCGGGACTTCACCATCTTCCGCAGCCTGGGCCAGCGTCCAAGTCTCCGGACAGAGCCGCACGACTCCCGCTGGCTCAACGGTGAAAGGCTGGGGGTGGGGACTGTTGGGAGGGGGCCCTCATCTCCAACAGAGCAGGTGCTGAGTAAGGCACCTGCTTTCCAGATGCCTATCCTGGGTCAAGCCCTGCACTGGGCACTGGGTCAGAGGGCGAGACCAGATAGGTGTGACCCAGGCCCTCTTTGAGTTCAGACCTCAAAACGAATGCATGATAAGATCAGTTCCAATGGCCAGGATATACAGTGAGAGAACAGAGAAGGGGAGAGGAGACGAGGTGGGAGTGGTGGTGGTGGGAGTGGGAGGGTTGGGGACAGGAAGCCACTCTGCCGAAAAGAGGAATGAGCTAATTCCCAGAACACAGCAGGATTTCGGGAAGAGCATTCCAGGCAGAGGGAATGATGAGTGCAAAGGCCCTGGGGACAGGAACAAGCCAAGGAACAGACTCATGAAGGGAGCAATGATAAGGGGCCTGCCCTGTGAGGAAAGGGTAGGGCCAGAGTACCTTATTCTGAGTGAGGGGACCCAGCGGAGTATTTGAAGCAGGAGTCAGGGCATCTACTTCCCGCTACAGAGGAAGATTCATAAGTGAAGGCAAAACCCAGATACCCAGGATCGCTCCTTTCTTGGTGCACTGGCATGGAGAACTGCCAGGGGAGGGGTGAGAGGCCCGCTACTGGCCAAGGTCACCTGCCTGTGAGCCCAGGTAGCCACGGTCTCTGCTGCCCTCTCGTGGCTGCTTCTTGACTCACAGGCCCTCATCTTGATTCTGTCCTGGGGAGCCCGTCGAACTTGCTTCTGGAGTTGGGGTGGTCAGCGGCTGCCCTGAGGGCTTATGCTGGCTTAAAGAGAAGGGGAGGCAGGGCCAGGCAGGACCTCAGTGACCCCTCGCCTCCTGCTGTGGCCAGAGCCCAAGTTTATCAAGGTCTTTTGGATCCCGGAGAGTGAGAACCCAGATGATGACAAGATTTACTTCTTCTTCCGTGAGTCTGCGGTGGAGGCCACGCCGGCACTGGGACGCCTGTCTGTGTCCCGCGTTGGCCAGATCTGCAGGGTGAGGCCTTCCTGGGCCACATTCAGAGGTTCTGCCACCGCCCCTTTGCCTGTCAGGGCCTCACCCTCATCCCCTCCTACTGGCCCCTGCAGAACGACGTGGGTGGCCAGCGCAGCCTGGTCAACAAGTGGACAACTTTCCTGAAGGCGCGGCTGGTGTGCTCGGTGCCCGGTGCCGAGGGCGATACGAACTATGACCAGCTCCGTAAGCAGCAGGAGTGGAGGATGGGGTGGGGGCAGTGAACACAGGGGCACAGACCCTGGAGCCTGGCTCTGCACCCTCCCCCAGCGTGGTCCCTTCCCTACAGAGGACGTGTTCCTGTTGTCCTCGCGAGATCGCTGGACCCCGCTGCTCTATGCTGTCTTCTCCACATCCAGGTGAGGTGTGGGAGGCAGTGGGCAGGATGGCCCAGGCTCCACTGGAGCCCTTCGCTCCACTGACATCTTCACCTGCAGCAGCATCTTCCAGGGTTCTGCCGTGTGCGTGTACAGCATGAATGATGTACGCCGGGCCTTCCTGGGACCCTTTGCACACAAGGAGGGGCCCATGCACCAGTGGGTGTCCTACCAGGGACGTGTCCCCTACCCCCGACCTGGCATGGTACGTAGCCCAGAGACTGCCTCCACAACCCAGTTAATGCAGGGTGGAGGACTTGGCCTGGGGTCTTCTTGGTGAATGTGATTTCTTCCTTTTTTTGTTTTTTTAATGGTTGGGAAAACATCCTCTTCATCAGACAGGGTTCCTCAGGGGAAGGTCATAATTCCCCCTCAGATTGCCAGGGCAGGGCTCTGTCCAATACCCACCCCCTCATACACACTCCAAGTTCTGGGTGGTCTCTTGTGGAGGGCTGCCCACCCGGCCTTCTTATCCACTTCCTTGTCTTGCCTCCTCCCCACCTCCCAGTGCCCCAGCAAGACTTTTGGCACCTTCAGTTCCACCAAGGACTTTCCTGATGATGTCATCCAGTTTGCCCGGAACCACCCCCTCATGTACAATTCGGTCCTGCCCATCGGCGGGCGCCCTCTCTTCCAACAAGTGGGTGCCGGCTACACCTTCACCCAGATCACTGCAGACCGTGTCGCAGCTGCTGATGGATACTACGACGTCCTCTTCATCGGCACAGGTCAGGGTCCTGCCATGACCACCTACAAAACCCAGCGCAGGCTCTTTGGCCTGTTAGTGGAATTTCCCTGTGTTCAGACCCATTTCCATATGTTTCCTGGGGCTGTGTCCCCCATCTCCTTCTGGATGCTGCTCTGATTGCTCCAACCCACATTCTTCACCTCTCCAGCCGTGCTGCGGGTGGAGGCATCAGAAGCAAGGAGACCCCTGGCCCTAGCTGTCAGAGGGCACAAGGAGTCACCCCCTCTTCTCATCCCTACAGATGCAGGCACAGTGCTGAAGGTGATCTCCGTCCCCAAGGGCGGCTGGCCAAATGCTGAGGGGCTGCTCCTGGAGGAATTACACATGTTTGAGGTGAGGCCTAGCCCCCACTGCCTGGGAGACCCTCACCCCATGGAGCCATGATCCCAGAGCCCCTCCTCCTTCTCAGGACTCAGCTGCTGTCACCAGCATGCAAATCTCCTCTAAGAGGGTAAGTGACCAGAGTGCTTGGGGGTGGAATGGACCCAAAGTGTTCCCAGGTGCCCCCACTCCCATTCTTTTGGTGATGATAAGCCCCAATTTCCATTTCAAGGACAGGCTCTGTGACTTGAGACCCCAGTGTTCCCTTTTGTCAAATGGGGGGAAGGGATCCCTGACCTATGGGAGGTTGGCACTGGGCCTCCCTCGGTCAGCCTGGAGCCTTATTCCCCTAGCACCAACTGTACGTAGCCTCTCGCAGCGGGGTGGCCCAGATCCCGTTGCACCGCTGCGCTTCCCACGGCCGTGCCTGTGCCGAATGCTGCCTGGCACGTGACCCCTACTGTGCCTGGGATGGGGCCAAGTGCACTCGCTTCCAGCCCAGTGCCAAGAGGTGAGCAGGGTCAAGGACGTGCTGCCTGGAGGGAGTCTTTATCCATCCCTGGCTAAAAGACGCACTCACGGAGGCTCTAATGTCCCCGATCCCCAGGCGGTTCCGACGGCAGGACGTAAGGAACGGTGACCCCAGCATACTGTGTTCCGGGGGTGAGTGTCTCAGCTGCTCTCATCCCTCAGCGCTTAAAGACTGCCCCACCCTGTCCTGCTTTGTCTGAATCTGACATTCCCTTTGCCCCCAGACTCATCCCACCCTGTGCTGCTGGAGCAGAAGGTGCTGGGTGTGGAGGGAGGTAGCGCCTTCCTGGAGTGTGAGGCCCGCTCGCTGCAGGCGCACGTGGAGTGGACCTTCCAGCGCGCGGGGGAGTCGGCCTACACTCAGGTGAGCCTCCCCCCACCCCCTCCCCAAACAGGCCCTGTTCCAACCCTAACGTCCAGAAAGTGATTAATGAGGCCCTTGGCCCGCTCCGCACGTCTACATGCGATCCAGCCCCGCCCAGTGAGTCTCAACCCAATCACACCCCTAACGCCCAATTGGGGCCCGCACTCGGCATCCAGGTGAGGCCCCATTCCTCTAACTAGGCGCCTGACATCCCCGCCCCATCGGAGAGAAGCCCCGCCCTTGCCCCGCCCACTGAACTCTCCAACCCGCCCTCACGTGCAGATAAGCCCCGCCCCCGCCCGTTCCTTAAATTCCTCGCCTCCCGCTGATCTATCAGCAGGTGCCTGCGGAGGAACGAGCTGAGCGCACGAGGAGGGGATTGCTGCTGCGCGGGCTGCGGCGTGGGGACTCCGGCGTGTACCTGTGTGCAGCGGTGGAGCAGGGCTTTTCGCAGCCACTGCGTCGCCTGGCCCTGCACGTGCTGAGTGCAGCACAGGCTGAAAGACTGGCCCGGACCGAGGATACTGCGCCCGTCGCCCCGCCGGGCCCCAAGCTCTGGTACCGGGACTTTCTGCAGCTGGTGGAGCCCGGCGGCGGTGGTGCGAACTCCCTGCGAATGTGTCGCCCTCAGCCCGCGCCGCGCCCACAGGTCCCTGAGTCACGGAGAAAGGGCCGCAACCGGAGGACACACGCCCCAGAGCTGCGGGCTGAGCGGGGCCCGCGCAGCGCAGCGGACTGGTGACTTGGCCGTCCCCACGCTGGGGACTGGGGAGGAGGCTGCAGGAGGGAGAGGGGGCGCACAGACCCTGGGAGACGGCTAGGGGCCCGGCGTTTCCTGGTGGAGGGAAGACACCGACCGACAGGCCCTGGCCAAGGGGCAGCCATGCTGGCTTATTTATTAACAAGAGGATAACCCTTGAATGTAACCCCGATAGGGGCGGCCTAGGCTGGGCACAGGGTCCGGCTGGTCGGGAGGAGGCAGAGAAGCAGGGTTCCCCGGGTACTTGGGTGGGAGTGGTGCCTGGAATGCCCACCCTGGGAGAAGGACCGCCTCTTTGGGCAATGAGCAGAAAGCTGTGAACAGGCTGGGTGGGTGGGGTGGGGCAGGCCGACTGTACTAATGCAATAAACACATTTTCAGCCAAAGCTGGAATGGCCCCAGCAGACAATTGCTGGTCTTAGTGTTGCCGACCCAGGTTCTTGGACTCTTGAATCAATAGAAGTTGATAAGAGGCCAGATGAGAAATTCAGGCAAAGGGTTCGCTGGGCTCATGCTGCAGAACAAGGGAGTGAAAATAAGCCACAGGTGCCCAGCAAGCAACAGGTGCTTTCGCTTGCTTGCGGTTGGGGGGGTGGGGGAGGAGGGCAGGAGGGGTGAGTTGGTTCCTTAAATGGGGTGAGGTAGGGTCAGATCCATGGTTCAGGCAGTAGGGGTGGCTTAGGTGGTCAGCCCACCCCCTTGTGGTGGTGTGGCAGTTGGTTTTTTGGTCTTTTGTTTGGGGGGGGGGTCTTTTTGTATCTTGTTTATAATTTGCCCCAACCGCACGTGTGTATAGTTGCTTTTAGTTGCTTACAGCAGGGTTCCCCAACCTCCAGGCCTAGGACTGACACTGATCTGTGTTAGGAACCGGACTGCACAGCAGGAAGTGAGCGGAGGGCAAGCCAGCGAGCAAAGATGCTTCTTCTACGTCTTACCATTGGTTGCATTACCAGCTGAAACCACCCCCATCCCTCCCATCTGGTCCCTGGAAAAATCTGTCTTCCACGAAACCAATCCCTGTTGCCCAAATGGTCGGGGGACCTCTGCCTTATAATCTCTTTGTAGTCCCTTGCTCCAGGAGATGTTTGTCCAAGTGAAGTACTGCAGCAAAGGGTCCCATGTCCTAGCCTGTCTGATTCCCCTCTAGGGGGTTCTACACCCCTTATTCTTAAGGATTAAGGGGTTGAGGGTTTCTTCTGAAACCACAGATCCTAGCCTACCCTAAAGGTGTAGAAGTCCCTTGCTGACTGCTTTCGGGGACCTGGGTTCCCCTCAGCTGGAATCGGTTGAAATCCTTGAGCCATCATGAGCCTTACTTGAAAACTGTTGGGACCTGGAAAACACAAACTTAACCAAAGGGTTAAACAGACAAGGGCCAAAAAGAACAGTAAAAAGCCCCTATAGCAGGGGTCACCAACCTCCAGGATCTAATGCCTTGACATGAGATGGAGCTGATGTAATAACAGAAAAAAGTTCACAATACATGCAATGTGCTTGAGTCTACCTGAAACCATTCCCTTACCCCGTGCCCATGGAAAAATTATCTTCCAGGAAGCCAGTGCCTGGTGCCAGAAAGGTTGGGGACTGCTTCACTCAAGGGTCTAGAAACCAGGATAACTTTGAGAGGGCTTCCCTAACTGCTGACCAGGCAACGAAGGCAACAGCGCCCCTGCCAAAATTGTGAAGCCATTGCTGCTTGGGTGTCTATTTCTTTAACTTTTCTCTTTGCTGTTGCATTGATTTAGGTGCAGCAGGAAGTGTTAGTTACCCCATAAATTGTGCCTTGTTCTGTCAGAAGGTAATCAAGAACTAGATGATTATCAAGAGGTAAATACATTAACTCAAGTAACAAGAGAGGACTTAAGTCCCGTTAAAGCTTGCTCTTGTCAGTTTTTTCACAGAATTAAGCTGTCTGGTGGGATTTCTCAGTGTGGCTTCTTGATAGGGAAAGCTACCCCCATGGAGCTGCCAGTCCTGTGGCCAGCCCTAGGAAGTGAACATTAGTATTTATTTAGGTATTCAGTGGCAGACACTTGGGATCTTTGATTTTCCTTGCAACATGTGTGATCTAGTTCCTGACTAGGGATGGAGCCTGGACCTCTGGCATTGGGAGTGCAAAATCTTAGCCCACTGGACCACCAGGGAAGTCCCTGAAGTGGACATTGTTAATGCAGTTACAGGCCATAGCTTGGACTTTCCCCGTGGCTCAGCCATAAAGAAAACTGCCATACAGGAGACATTGGTTCAATCCCTGGGTCAGGAAGATCCTGTGGGGAAGGAAATGGTGACCCTCTCTAGTATTCTTGCCTAGAAAATCCCATGGACAGAGGAGCCTCGTGGGCTACAGTCCATGGGGTCGCCAAAGAGTGGGACACCACTTAGCCACTAAACAACAAAATAAAGCCTTGTGAATATCAAGTACCCAGAAGCACCAATTTTCAATTTGTTATAAGAAATGGCCACAAGGTGGCAGCATTTCTCCCTGCCCAACTCGATTCCTTGGGCAACCAGAGCCTTAGGAAGTCCCATTCCTGGGTTGTAACTTAGAGTGGGATGTGCCAGAAACAACAGCCAAGGGCTTGTGTCTTCTTATTTCTTCCACCTTACCCTTCACCACCCCAGACAAATCCAAACCCCTGCAAACCTGCTACAGTGAGGGTGCTGAGGGTACTCTTGGTAGGGTGAGTCTAAGGCAGAAGGTTGGAGATGGGAACACCCCCACTAGGAGACCTGAAAACCGGGTGAATTTACAAAGCTCTTGCATCCCTGGGACTTTCCTGGCAGTTCAGTGGTTAAGATTCACACTTCCAGGGCAAGGGGCCCGAGTTCCATCTGTGGTTGGAGAACTAAGATATTGCGTTCCATGTGGTGTGGCCAAGAAAATTGTTAAAAATAACTAAAGATGTCAAAAAAAAAAAAAAAGATCTTCTAGCTCACAGAATCCACCATCCTTTGGGTACGCTAGGCTTGGCTTAGCTATAGGAGGGTCTGACTGGATCTGGAGACTGTGATCTTAGGGGAGCAGGCACTACAGGGCCAAGGGAGGTTCTCTGATGACACAGCCTCCCTAGCCCCCTTAGCTTTACCGCCCTCCAGCCTTGAGACCAAGCCTGCTCAGGCTCCAGGGCTGTGACACGGGCCAAAGTGCCAGAAGCCTGAACAAAAAATAGAATAGGGATTTATTTTCTTTTTGTTAAACTTGTATTTTGGCATATACTTGATTGATCACGTAGCGTTGCTCAAGGTGTCCAGCGACATGATTCAGTTATACATACACTGGTATCCTCTGTGTGTGCGCGCTCAGCTGTGTCTGACTCTGTGACCCCGTGGGCTGTAGCCCACCACGCTCCTCTGTCCATGGAAGTTTCCAGGCAAGAATACTGGAGTGGCTTGCCATTTCCTCCTCCAGGGGGAATCCCAACCAAGGGGTAGAACCCAGGTCCCTTGTGTCTCCTGCATTGGTAGGCAGATTCTTTAACTCTCCATAAAGGTTGTAACTTCCCGCCTGGGAAGCCCTGTATCTCGTCTTCATTGGATTCTTTTCCCATGTAAGTTCTGACAGAATTGTTCTCATTATCTACTTTCTGTACGTATGTATGTGTTAAACACAACCTCCGCATTTCTCCCTCCACCCTGCATAACTCCCCACTTTGTAACCCAGTTTCTTTTCAAAGTCTGTGAATCTGTTTTGTCAGTTCATGATTATCAGTTTTAAAATTCCACCTATAAGAAAAATCACACAATATTTGTCTTTCTCTGTCTGACTGACTTAGTGTAATCATCTCCTGGTCCATCTATGTTGTTCCAAATGGCAGTATTTCATTCTATACCTGTGGCTGAATATATGTGTGTGTTTGTGTGTGTGTGTGTGTACGGCATCGATATTAAGCTTTAACCTGTCAGTGGACAATTTGCTGATTCTGAGTCTAGGCTACTGTAAATGGTGCTTCAGTGAACACTGGGGCGCATGGTGTCTTTTTGAATTATGGTTTTCGCGTAACGTCGGCCCAGGCGTGGGAATGTCAGATCTTGGGCTTAGTGCTCTTGACAGTTTTTTTCAGGCATTCAGAGACTGTCGTTCAGTGGCTGTTGCCAAGGTACATCCCACTCACAGTGTAGGGAGGTTCCCTTTCCTCCAGGCTCCCTCCCATATTTATTGTTTGTTGACTTTCGATGATGGCTGTTCTCACTGGTGGGATTTGATTTCTTGTCGTTTTGATTGGCTTTCCTGTAACTGGGATACTGACCATCTTGTCCTGTGGTGGTTTGGTTTTGTTTTTTCTCCTTAAAGGTTGTAAGGAAAACGTAGCTGGTGCAGTTGGGTTCTTGCAAGTCACTTGTGTTTGGATTTGGTTTCTGCGTTTTATTTCTGCAGTGCCCGCCCAGGACGTTTCCTGAGGGCGGCTGTCATCAAGCGCTGCCAAACCTTGCAGATCGGAGGTGCCAGTGACCACCACTTGTCACACTGTAGTAAACAGAAATGTCACTTTTTCACGCCCACCTCTGGTTCCTTGGGCAACCAGAGCCTTAGGAAAAGTTGGTTTCCCGGGCTGTGAATTTGAGTGTAATGTGGCTGAGCAAACACCCGAGGGCTTGTATCTAATTATTTCTCCCCCCAAAGCTCCCCCTACTCTTTGCCTCCAGAATAATCTCAACCTGGGACACAGCACCCTGCTGAGGTGCCTAGGAGGCTGCACCTTCAGGAAGGAGGCTTGAGCTGGGGACCCTAGCACCAGGAGCCATGGAGGAGGCGGGGTGACTTTACCAAGGTCCTCAAGGCCAGAGGGTCGGGCCACCATCCTTTGGGTGCACTAAGGTTGGTTTAGCTGCAGGAGAGCCGACCTGGACTGGGGGACCTTGGTGCCAGCCACTACAGGTTTAAGAGGGGGCTCAATTAAGGGCGCCCTCCCTGGCTGTCTTGAACCCACCAGCCATTGACGAAGTCTGCTCAGGCCCCAGGGATGTGATTAAACAGCCCAAATCATGGAGGCTGCAAGGAAGAAACTAGACATTGCTCTTCTTTATTTTCATTTCATACACATGATATGCTGGAGTGTTGTCGATGTGCAATGTTCTGTGTTGTCAGGGTGCAGCCACTTGCTTCATTTACTACATATACGTACAGAATATCTATTCTCTTGGGGGTTCTTTTGCCATAGAAGTTACTGCAGAAGGATGGGCAGAGTTCCCTGTGCTGAATATCTAGCTTGTGGATTATCTATTAGCAATACATATTTCTCTGTATTTGTTAATCCTGACCTGCTAACTCATCCCAGGCCCTTCACCTTTGTGTGTGTGTGTAACCTTATATTTGTGTTTGAATTCTGAGAGTGTCCTTTTGTTTTGTACATTAGTTTCTTTGTATATCTTTATACATTTTGCCTAAGAAGACATCATATGCGATTGTCTCCTCTGTCACTTAGTGTATGATCCTCCAAGGTACATCCATGTGGCATAACTTCATTTGGTTTTTCATGGCTGAGTAATAGTCCATTGCATACATTTACCACATCTTTTTTAATCTTTAACCTCTTGGTGGATATTTTGCTGGTTCTGTCTTTGCTATTGTAAGCAATGCTGCAGCGAACTGCTGGGGTACATGTATCTTTTTGAATTACGGTTTCTCTGGGTAGAAGCTCAGGGGTGGAAATATCAGATCCTAGGCTTAGCTCTCGTGACAGTTTTTTTGAGGCATTCAGAGACTGTCATTTGGAGTGGCTGTTGCCAATGTACATTCCCACCTTCCTACGTGTAGGGGGATTCCCTTTCCTCCAGGCACAGTCCCACATTTATTGTTTATAGACTTGTGAGGATGGCCATTCTGACTGGTGGGATTTGATGTCTCCTTGTTTTGATTGGCATTCCTATAATTAGGGATGCTGAGCATCTTGTCCTGTGGTTGTTGGGGTTCCCCCCCCCCTTCAAGGCTGTAAGGAGAATTGACCTGTGGCAACTGACTTCTTGAAAGTTGGTTGTGTGTGGAATTTGTTTCTGCAGCACCCGCCCAGGACATTGCCTGAGGGCAGCTGTCATTAGCAGCCGCCCAGGCCTTGTAAAGGAAAGTTATGACCAACCTAGATAGCATATTGAAAAGCACAGATATTACTTTGCCAACAAAGGTCTGTCTAGTCAAGGCTATGGTTTTTCCAGTGGTCATGTATGGATGTGAGAGTTGGACTGTGAAGAAAGCTGAGTGCCGAAGAATTGATGCTTTTGAACTGTGATGTTGGAGAAGACTCTTGAGAGTCCCTTGGACTGCAAGGAGATCCAACCTGTTCATCCTAAAGGAGATCAGTCCTGGGTGTTCATTGGAAGGACTGATGCTGAAGCTGAAACTCCAATACTTTGGCCACCTCATGCAAAGAGTTGACTCATTGGAAAAGAGCCTGATGCTGGGAGGGATTGGGGGCAGGAGGAGAAGGGGACGACAGAGGATGAGATGGCTGGATGGCATCACCGACTCGATAGACATGAGTTTGAGTGAACTCCGGGAGTTCGTGATGGACAGGGAGGCCTGGCGTGCTGATTCATGGGGTCACGAAGAGTCGGACATGACTGAGCGACTGAACTGAACTGAGGCCTTGTGAATTTGAGGCTCCAGGAAGCAGTAGTGATCCAGTTGTAGTTACAGGAAATGTCCACGAGACGGCAGCACTTTCTCATGCCCACCCGTGGTTCCTCAGGCAACCAGCCTTAGGGAAAGTTGGCTTGCTGGGCTGTGAATTGGAGTACAATGTGCCTGAGCAAACACCCGAGGGTTTGTGTCTCACTACCTCTTTCCCCTAAAGCCTCACACCTCCTCCCCTCCAGACCAATCCCAACCGGGACCACAGCACCACATTAAAGGAGGCTTGAGTGGGGAACCCCAGCACCAGGAGATGTGGAGATGAGGTTACTTTACCAGGGTCCTGAAGGCCACAGGGACCAGCCACCATTGTCTGGGTACACTGGGTACTCTGGTTAGGGCTAGAGCAAACCAGACACTCTAGGTCTAAGAGGGGTCTCAACTAAGAGCACCCTACTTAGCTGTCTGGACCCCAGCACAGTCCAACCATGGAATTTAAGCCTGCTCAGGCTCCAGGGACGTGATAGCAGCCCGAGACAGGGAGGTGGGAGGGGAGAAACTAGGCATTGCTTTTCTTTTCTTTATTTTCATTTCATGCCGATGGTATGTTGGAGTATAGTAGATTTGTAATGTACTTGTTTCAGGGCACAGCTGCCTGATTCAGCTATGACATTGTAAGCACAGCATATCTATTCATTATAGGCTTCTTCTGAAATAGCTGTTATTGCAGAAGGTTGAGCAAAGTTCCATGTGCGGAACATCAGGTCTTTGTGGAGTATCTATTGGAGATTCAGATTTATGTATATAGGGAAGGAAGGAAGAAAGGAGGAAGATAATCTCATGAATTATCCATTACAGATGTGGATTTCTGTGTGTGTATATATATTACTCCTGGTCTCCTAATTTGTCACTGGCCCTTCACTTTTTCCCTTTGTAACACTTTGCGTATGAATCCTCAGAGTCTCTCTTTATGTTGAAAATCAGTTCCTTTGTATCTCTCTTTAAATTTTGCCTAAAAGGGACATCATATGCTGTTTTATTCCTCTGAGTGACTTCTCTTGGTCTAGAAACATTCACGGTCCATCACTGAGGCTCCAGGGGCATCACTTCAGGGCTGGTTGTTGTGACTGAGTCACAGTCCGTTGTATAAATGTACCACACCTTCTTTAAGCTCTAGTGTGTTCCAGGACACTTTACTGGCTCTGGGTCTAAGTTATTACAGGTAGTGTGTTCTGAACCTTGGGGTATATGTATGCTTCTGAATGATGGTTTTCCTGGGATGTAGACCCAGGGGTGGGGCATGTCAGATCCTAAGCTTAGCCTCTCTCGAAGGTTTTTCTTTCTGGCAGTGAAGGCTGTCCTCCACAGTGGCTGTGGACAGTGGACCTTCAAACTGGCAGCATCGAGGGCTCCCTTTCTCCAGGTTCTCGCCTGCATTCATTGTTTGTAGACGTGTGAGGATGGCCATTCCTGACTAGTAAGGTTAGACTTCTCCAGGGAGCTTTCATTAGCAATGCTACTGCGATTAGGGGCACTGAGCTGCTGCTTCTGTGGTGGTAGATTGTGTTTTTTTGTTTTCCCTCCTTAAAATCTTTGAGGGAAAAACACATGTAATTGGCTTCCTTAAAGTCAATTGTTTTTGGAATGTATTTTGGCAATAACTGCTCCAGGACATTTACTAAGGGAAGCTGTCATTAAAAGCCCTCCTATTCTTGTGAATTAGAGGTGCCAATAAGGAGCAGTGGTCAAAAATTGTAGTTTAGGCAATGTCCACAGGTCAGTAGCATTATCTCATACCCACCTTAGGCAACCAGCCGTTGCCATTCAGTCTCTCAGTTGTTTTGGACACTTCACAACTCCATGGACTGCAGCACGCCAGGCTTCCCTGTCCTTCACCATCTCCTGGAGCTTGCTCAAACTCATGTCCATCGAGTCGGTGGTGCCATTCAACCATCTCGGCCTCTGTGGTCCCTTTCTTCCCCTGCCTTCTATCTTTCCCAGCATCAGGGTCTTTTCCAATGAGTTGGCTCTTCACATCAGGTGGCCAAAGTATTGGAGCTTCAGTATCTGTCCTTCCAATGAATATTCAGGGTTGATTTCCTTTGGGATTGATTGGTTTGATCTCCTTGCAGTCCAAGGGACTCTCAAGAGTCTTCTCCAATACCACAGTTCAAAAGCATCAGTTCTTTGGTGCTCAGCCTTCTTTATGGTCCAACTCTCACATCCATATATGAATACTGGAAAAACCATAGCTTTGACTATACAGAACTTTGTTGGCAAAATTATGTCTCTTCTTTTTAACACAATGGCAAGATTTGTCATAATTTTTCTTCCAAGGATCAAGCATGTTTTAATTTCATGGCTGAAGTTACCGTCCGCAGTGATTTTGGCTCAGGAAAATAAACTCTCTTACTGTTTCCATTGTTTCCCCATGTATTTGCCATGAAGTGATGGGACCAGATGCCGTGATCTTCGTTTTTTGAATGTTGAGTTTTAAGCCAGTTTTTCCTCTTTCACCTTCATCCAGAGGCTCTTTAGTTCCTCTTCACTTTCTGCCATAAGGGTGGTATCATCTGCATATCTGAGGTTGTTGATATTTCTTTCTGGAATCTTGATTCCAGCGTGTGCTTCTTCCAGCCCAGTGTTTCTCATGATGTACTCTGCATATAAGTTAAATAAGTAGGGTGACAATATACAGCCTTGACATAGTCCTTTCCCAATTAGGAACCAGTCTGTTGTTCCATGTCCAGTTCTAACTGTTACCTCTTGACCTGCATTACAGGCTTCCCAGGAGGCAGGTAAGGTGGTCTGGTATTCCCCTCTCTTTAAGAATTTCCCACAGTTTGAGAAAAAAAAAAAAAGAATTTCCCACAGTTTGTTGTGATTCACACAAAGGGTTTAGCATAGTCAATGAAGCAGAAGTAGATGTTTTTCTGGAACTCTCTTGCTTTTTCTATCATCCAAAGGATGTTGGCAATTTGATCTCTGGTTCCTCTCCTTTCCTTAATCCGGCTTATACACCTGGAAGTTCTCGGTTTACATACCGTTGAAGCCTGGCTTGGAGGATTTTGAGCATGATCTTATGAGCAAGTGAAATGAGTGCAGTTGTGCAGCAGTTTGAACATTCTTTGGCCATTGCCCTTCTTTCGGATTGGGATGAATAGGGAAAGTTGGCTTGCTGGGCTGTGAATAAGAGAATCGTGCCTGAGTACACACTGAAGGGCACTATCTCACTACTTCTTTCCCCTAAATTCACACACGCACACATCTGAAACAATCCAACGGGGACTGCAGTACCCTGCTGAAGGTGCTTAGAAGTTCACATTCCAGAGGGAAGTTTGAGCAGGGAAATGCAGCACCAGAAGAAACGGAGGCTGGGTGACTATTTGGCCCAAGACACCCAAGGCCATGGATGCCTTGATGGCACTCAGGGCTCTGGTCCCAGGCAGAGCAGAGTAGAGGTTTCAGACGGAGCTCAGGACAGGGCACCCTACCTGGCTGAGTCGACCTTACCCCAGGAAAGACATGGGTCCAGTGTCTGATCAGGCTGCAGGGATGCGATCTCACTCCAAGCTCAGAGGTGTTGAGGGGAAAGAGTGCTCACTGCTCTTTCTCCCTTTCTGGAATGACACGCCAGGAGTCTCTTGGAGTATAGTCCTTTGGCAAACTGTGTTGTTGTCAGTGTTCAGCCGACTGTTTCAGGGATTAGGCATATGTGGAGTGTATCCTCTCTTGACTGCCACTCCCATAGAGTTTATTGCAGAAGATCGAGGAATGTGGTCCCCATCAGGTCCCTGTGGTTTTTCTGTCTCAGATACAGTTTTCTTCCTATGAAACAGGAAGGAAGTCACACATCATTGTGGATTATCTTACAGATATTACCGATTTCTTTAGATAGGGCAGAGGTCCAGAATTCTGTGTATGTGTGGATGAGGCGGGAAGGAGATAATCCTGGTGGATTATTTTTACAGATACAGATTTCTGTGTGTCCCTGAGGCCTGACCTCCTGATGAATTCGTCCCAGCACTTCAGTTTTTGTTCCTTTTTTTTAAGCCTTTGTGGGTGTTTCAATTTGAAGAGTCTCTCTTTTGGTTGTAGATTTCTTCCTTTGAATCTTTCTTCCTTTTCTTTAGAAGGGATATCCTATGCTATTGTCTCCCTCTGTCTGGCGAGCTTCCCCTGGACTGTGATCCATCCAGGTCCATCGCTGTAGCTCACAGCAGCATCATTTCATAATTCCCATGGTGGTCTTTTATGGCTGCATAATAGTCCCTCGTATACATGTACCTCAACTGGTTAAAACTTTAATCAATCACTGAAGATTTTGGTGGTTCTGTGTCTTTGCTTGCGTAGGTCCTCTTGCAGTGATCCATGGGGTCCATGTGCCTTTTGGAACAATTCTTTTGTCCGCATATATGCCCAGATGTAAAAACGTCAGATCTCAGGCATAGCCTTTCGTACTGATTTCGTCTGGCATTTGGTGCCTGTCCATGACACTGGTTCTTGCCAGTATACATTGTTGCAAATTGTATTGGGAGATTCCAGTTCCACCTGGGTATTTTCCCCACTGATGGTCTGCAGCTGTATGAGGATGGCCATTCTGAGTGCTGGGGGTTGCATTCTTTTCACCGTTTTGATTGGCATGCCTGTCATAGTTAGGGATGCTGAGTGTCCTCTCTTAGGGTGCAGATTTGTGGATATTTTTCTTTTGTCTCCTCAAAGGTTGTGAGGCTAAGTGACCTGTTCTAATTGGCCTCTTGAAAGTCCCTTGTGTTGGGAATTTGTCCCTTCAAAACGTGGCCCAGGACATTTCGTGAGGGCAGCTGTGTCTAGGAGGCCCCTGGCCTTGTGAATCCAAGGTGCAAGTAAGGAGTGGTGGTCACGTTGTAGTTACAGGAAGTGTCCACAAGACGGCAGCACTTTCTCATGCCCACCTGTGGTTCCTGAGGCAAACAGAGCCTCAGGGCAAGTCGGCTTGAAGGGTTGTCTCACTGATGCTGCTGCTGCTGCTAAGTCGCTTCCGTCGTGTCCGACTCTGTGTGACCCCATAGACGGCAGCCCACCAGGCTCCGCCGTCCCTGGGATTCTCCACGCAAGAACACTGGAGTGAGTTGCCATTTCCTTCTCCAATGCGTGAAAGTGAAAAGTGAAAGTGAAGTCGCTCAGTCGTATCGGACTCTTAGCGACCCCATGGACTGCAGCCCACCAGGCTCCCCCATCCATGGGAGTTTACAGGCAAGAGTACTGGAGCAGGGTGTCAATGCCTTCTCCGTGTCTCACTGCTACTTTCCCCTAAAGCCTCACAGCCCCTCCCTTCTGGACCAGTCCAAAGCAAGGCCACAGAACCTTTCTGAAGGTGCTTCCCTGATAACTCAGCTGGTAAAGAATCCGCCTGCAACACAGGAGACAGGGGTTCGATCCCTGGGGTGGGAAGATCCCGTGGAGAAGGGCAAGGCTACCCACTCAGGTATTCTTGGGCTTCCCTTGTGGCTCAGCTGGTAAAGAATCCGCGTGCAATGTGGAAGACCTCGGTTTGATCCCTGAGTTGGGAAGATCCCCTGCAGAAGGGCAAGGCTACCCACTCCAGTATTCTGGTCTGGAGAATTCCATGGACTGTATAATCCATGGGGTCACAAGGAGTCAGACACGACTGAGCGGCTTTTACGTTCACTTAGACGCCCAGGAAGGAGGTTTGTGGCGGGAACCCCAGCACCAGGAGACGTGGAGGCTGGGTGACTATTCTGCTGATGGAACCCAGAGACCCTGGATGCCTTGGTCTTCCTTGGGACTGTAGTCCCAGGCAGAGACAAGCAGAGAGGTTTCAGGTGGGGCTCAGGACAGGGCACCCTACCTGGCTGTGTCAACCTTACTCCAGGGAAGACATGGGTCCAGTGTCTGATCAGGCTGCAGGGATGCGATCTGGCTCCAAGCTCAGAGGCTTTGAGGGGAAGAGTGCTCGTTGCTCTTTCTCCCTTTCTGGAATGTCCCGCCAGGAGTCTCTTGGAGGATAGTCCTTTAGCAAGCTGTGGTGTTGTCAGTGTTCAGCCGACTGTTTCTTCATATGTGAACAAAGAAGGAAGAAGGAAATTCTTTGTATCATTCATTACAGATAGATTTTTCTGTGTGTAGGGTTTAGGCCCAGAGTTCTATGTGTGGTTGGAGGCAGCATGGAGATAATCCTGTGGATTATGTTTTACAGACACACATTTCTGTGTCTCGTTTTGGCCAAACCTCCTGTGGAATTCCTCCTCAGTGCTTTTTCTTCTGTTGGAACCCTTTTTGTGTCTTTCCATTGTAAGCATCTCTTATGGATTGTAAATGTCTTCCTTTCCATCTTTTTTCCTTTGCTTTAGAAGGAACAGCCTGTGCTATTGTCTCCCTCTGTCTGGCTTGCTTCCCCCCATTTATTATCTGGTCATGTCCATCCTGTGGCTACCAGTGACATCGTTTCATAATCTCAGTGGTGGTGTTTTTGGCTGAGAAATAGTCTATCACATACACGTCCCTCATCTTGTCCTCCCCGGGGATGGTGTGGTGGTCCTTGTGAGCTGGCCCTTTAAATGGGGTGAACATGGGGTCCGCTCCATGGTCTAGGTGGTTCTGGTCTGCCCACACTCTTGTGTGTACGGTGATCACGAGTGGTACCCTGCTTTTTCTTGCACACCTCAGATATGACAGTTGAGTTTTTGGTCTTTTTGTATCTTATTCACAATTTTCCCCAAGTGAGCATGCCTGCACTTATTTTTAGTCCTTTATTGTTTCTTTGGATTCTGTTGCTTTAGGAGAGGTTTGTTCTCACTTGTTCTTGCCCTGTGGCCTTGGACCACTTCCTAGAAGTGTCAACATCTGTTTCTTTTAAGGAGACTGTGGTGAGGATTAAAGGTGGGTCCACGTGACCGAGTGGACTCTGTAGGGCCTGAGCAGATATTGACACGCATGGTATTTTGGCCTTTGAAAGCCCCAGTTTGAACTGTGTGGAATCCATTTAGGTGTGGGTTTTATTTCCCAATAAACAGTATGATAGGATCCCCAGTTTGTGGAATCTGCAGATTCAGACCATGGACCCGGGTGTGGGGGATGGGTGGACTGTAAACTTATACGTGGATTTTCCAGTGCACAGCCTCGGAGTCCGTACCTCCAGTCATTCAGGTGTCAGCTATATATTTCAGAATAACAATTCCTGGGCTAAATGCTATGGAAAAAATAAAATTGGGAAAATGTGGAAAAATACTTGAGCAGAAAGTCTCACTGAGGGGGGTGATACTTGAGTTACATGAGAAGGAGCCAGTCAATGAGGACATCTAAGGAAGAGCACTCCAAGTGGGGAACAGCCTGCGCCAAGGTCCTGACGTGGGAATGAGCTCCAGTTTGAGGAGTATCAAGGAGGCCAGTGTGACAGAGTGGAGTGATGGAAGTTGGGATGCTTAGAAAGTAGAGCCTACTGCCTGGCTTTGTCTCACTTGGGAAAGAGGGGCACAGGGGTCCACAAGGAGGGTTGCAAGCTAGAGCACTCGCTCTCCTTAAGGGCCAGAGGGGATGGGCACCCTCTCATGACCTTGTGTGATCTGAATGCCCTTGTGGAGAGAGGAAGATCAAAACTTTGCATTGGGCTGAGTGCTTTGGACGTGGTATTTTCCACTCTTGTGTGCATTGTGCCAGGGGGAAACCATCATTACTCCTGTTTCAGATGAGAAAACAGGTCTGAAAGGGGGCACTCCTATACCCAAAGCTGTAAACTTAGTAACTGTAAATGAAGTAATGACCTTCAACTGACCAGCAGGGGTACCTGTGTGTATTTGGGGGGTGTCTCTGTCCTCAGGGCACTGGGCTCCAGTAGTCCATCAGCCCTGTGATGCCAGCAGATCACCCAGCGGTGGGTGTTTGTCCCACATCTGCCAGGAGAAGAGGTCTTCAGGGGTGGACGGTGGAGATGTGGAGGGACTTCGCTGGAAGTGAGGCTGAGGAGGTCTGTCTGGACGGACACCAGGGCCCTGCAGACATGAATGGCAGGGCTCCGAGGGCCGTGCCCCACTGGAGGTGTGCTCTGGCCTGGGCTCCATCACCAGGTGGACAGTCTAGCCTGGCCATGTAGCTCACTCCGCTCCTTCCCAAGGCTGGGAGATGCCCCCTCTAAATATAGCCCCATGTGCTGAGCTCATGTCTATTTTAAGCCGAGGTTGGGAGGTGGCCAGGCCTTTGCTGGGCTCTCAGCGGAGCCGCCGCTGCCTCTATCCGGTCCTGGCGCTGGGCACCCTCATCGGCCCCCCGCCTGCCATGTCAGAGGAGACCCAGGAAGGTAGGAGATGATCGCTGGGCGGGGAGCGGGTGAGGCCCCAGTACTGTGACCCTGTGGACCATGGAGAAACCTGGCTCTGGGCCCACTGACCTCACTTCCTTGACGCGTCATCAGGCCCCGTGTCCCCTACACGTGGAGGAAGGGCCTCCCCTGCCGGGAATGTCTCCTCACCTCATACCTGTCCCCCCTGTGAAGGACAGTGGGAGGAATTAGGGGCAGCTCCCCAGCTGGGGCAGGGTCACTTCTAGGCCCAAGTGGGTGTGGGTGGGCAGGCTGGTCAGGGAAGGTCTGCCTTCAGGGAAGACACAGGATCGGGCGCGGCGGTGGTCTTGGGAAGCATTTGGGCACATGGCCCAGGGACTGGGACTGATGGCTTCTGGCCTCCATGTGGGCCTGTGTGGCCCCAGCTGGCTAAAGGTTGGTGTCCCTTGGCCTGGCCAGACTGACTTCTAGTTATAGACTTTGGTGGCCAGTCTCCTAATTGCCCCACTTCAGGCAGGAGGTACGGAGGCTCAGAGGGGAGCATAGGAACGCGGGCAGCTTCCCATACGATGCTGGCCAGCACGTGGACCAGCTGGTCAAGTCCCCCTGCCCCACCCACAGCTTCAGCATTTTGCACTGAATGGGAGGGGCCTGGCCCTGGGTGTGGGACTGTGCGCTTCTAAGCATGACATTTACTGTGTGTTTTTCGTGGTCACAAACAATCTGAGTTGAACGTTTAGTGTGGAAAAAGCACAGCCAAGTGCACAGAAGGCATTTACTACGACCCCAGCGCACCACCACCCAGGCAGCATCCGTTTTTGTTCTACATATTTTGAGCATCTCAAAGGCTAGTTTGAAGCAGATGTGAAAGTCGAGGTAGTATTCTAAAAGTCAGAGACCCAGAGAGTCCCATCACCCCTGGCTCTATCTGGAGGTGTTCCCCAATGCCCCCAGATTTGTTATCTAGCTTCCAGCTAGGCTTCTAGAGGTTTTTTATATTTATTTATTTTTGGCTGACTTCGCTAGTTACCGTGAGCAGGGGCTACTCTTTAGCGCGCAGGCTTCTCACTGCAGCAACTTCCCTTGTCGAGGAGCACAGGCTCTGGGCGCTCGGGCTTCAGTACTTGTAGGACGTGGGCTCGGTAATTGTGGCACACAGGCTTAGTTGCCCTGCAGCACGTGAAACCTTCCTGGACCAGGGATTGAACCTGTGTGTCCTGCCCTGGCAGGTGGACTCTTATCCACTGCGCCACCAGGGAAGTCCTGGAGATCTCAGGGGGCCAAAATTTAGAGGATGAGGGGGGAAGAACCACCTTCTCCTAACTTAGCAAATATGTATGTGAACACTTACATATATAAATTTTTTTTTTTCAGTGGAGATGCTTAATGGTGGCAATGTCATACTCTTTTAGGGGCTCTGGATAACTATCCCCGGGGACAACCTGATGATAGCTAATTCCATTTCTGGGAATCCATCCTTAGTAACTACGGGGAAATTGGGGGGAAACCTTTGTAGGCATCCTTTTCTAGGAGTTATTGAATTCAGGCAACCTGGAAGGGGAGACCTTACAAGCAAGGGCAGCAGTTGGATAACAAAGACAGTCTCCTTGTGATAGTGAGGAGAGAGTCCCCAGAAGTTAGCTCATCAGGCTGAACATGTTAGAGGAGGTAGAGCAGAGGCCACGAGGGAAGGGCACCACGCTGGCTGCTTCTGTTGGGGGCAGGAACAAGGTGCCAGGTACAGGGTGTGTGGGGAAGGCTGACAGCAGAGGCTGCCGGAGTGAGTGTCATGGGCCGTGGGTTTAGTCCTCCAATGCTCTGCAATGAGCAGGCAGAGGAATGCCTCGGGAGGAAACAAAGCTAAGTCAACTGCACTTCCTGCTCCTGTGGGTGAAGCAGGCCTGCGTGGTTCTCGGGTCATCTTGGCTGCAAATCACAGGTCATTCTTGAGTTGGTTTTAGGCGGTTAGGAGTCCGAAGGCCCCTTCTACCCTGGCTGCAGCCGGACGCCCTCTGGAAGGGGCGGGGGGGCCTGACCCACTGGCTCAACCAGCCCCACGCTGCCCCCGCAGACACCGCGGCACTGACGAGGAGCCCGGCGCTGCTGGCTCCCAGCCACGAGCAGGAGGTGCGCCTGCACCGGGTGGAGTCCATCAGCGACCTACACAACGGCGGTGAGAGGGGGCAGGGGGATGGGACCGCTGGTCTGGGCGCAGGAAGCGGGTAGGAACGCAGGCGCCCCTGCCTGCCCTCCTGATGCCCCGTTTGCCCTGCAGGTCCGCTGTGCCCCTACCTGGCCGAGGAGGGGCAGCCGTGGGGTGAACTGCTGGGCGTCCTGCCGCCCTCATTGTGCGCCCAGACCGGCTGCGGCCCGGTACACAGCCGCGGGGCCTTCCTGCTGCTGCTCGCGCTGCTGGTGCTCATCTGCCTGGCACTGGCCGTGCTGGCCGTCTACCTGAGTGGTAGGGAGGGCACTGGGTGCTAGCGGGAGTGGGGAGACCAAGGCAGTGCGGGGCTGGGAGGGCAGGGTGTTGCGGGTGGTGGCGTGAGGTCTGATAATCTGATCCCCCACCGCAGTGCTGCAAAGCGAATCCCTCCGCGTGCTGGCGCACACACTGCGAACCCAGGAGGAGATGCTGCTCAAACTACGGCTCGCCAGCCTCAGCCAGCTGCGGAGGCTCAATTCCAGCGAGGCCCGAGCGCCCAGCTGAGATGCCGCTCGGACCCGGGGCCTGGGGGTATGTGCCGGGGAATAAAGTGGCCGTTGGCAGCTTTCTCCTCTCCAACTGCTGCTCCTTACGATTTCCTGGCTGCGGTTTTGGCATGAGACTTGATCTGACCCCACAGCTGCCTGCCTCTCTCGGCTTCTTGGGCCAGGCCAGGCCTTCTGGGGTCGAGGCTCCGCCTGGTGTGGCCTAAGGTCAGAGGAAGCCACACCAGCCTCCTGCCTCCTCTTGGGGCCTGGGAGCACCCACTGGCCTCCTCCAGATGGTGGGTCCAGAAGCCTAAAAAGAGCCAGTCACCCAAACTCTGCCAGGCCTCCCAATGCGGGGTCCAGTCTCTGCTCGCAAAAGGCAGGCTGGGCTCCGAGGAGTGGGGAGGAGGGCCATGGTGGGGAGACTTTTGGAGGGCACAGGCAAGCAGATGGAGACGGGGAGGCCCAGCGGTGCCCAAACCCGGGTGGGAGGGAGGGAGGGCAGAAGAAACAGCCAGGGCCACGGAAGGCTGCACGTTCTGTTTAATTATCTCTAATCATCTTTAAAAACCAGCACAAAACCCACTCCAGGTAGCATCACCTTCCCACTGTGGTGCAGTGGCGTTTGTCCAGACACCACCATCCCCCCTCCACCCCCTTACCACACACAGGAAGTGACTCATTCCAGGGGCACAGGCCTGAGGAAGGCGCGGCCTTCAGCCTGCCCCATGGCCCTGGGACGGGGAAGAGGCTGCGGGGGGCGGGGGTTGTCCCAAGTGACCGCCAGTCAGCCCAGCCCAGCCCCGTATCTCTCTTTGGTTTTGTCATTAAAAAAATAAAAGCGACAAGTCCTGGCAGGGACCAGGTGTTGTACGGTCTTCTGTTAAAAAACAAAAAACAAAAAACAGGCGAAGACGCGGACAGCCTGCTTACAGGACGTCAGCCTGCTTACAGGACGTCGGCCCGCTTGTCCCGCACGCGGCTGCGTGCCTTGGTCCTGGCTCTGAAGGCCGCCGCGTTGTACAGGTGCTGGGGGAGGGGGCAGAGAGTGAGGGCGGCGTGAGAGGGGCAGGCGGCGGCCCGGCCCCTCCTCCAGCCCCCGCGAGCTCGCCAGGCCAAAGCAGTGGAGGTGGAGAGAAAGGGGGCGAACCTTCTCGAAACGGGAGATCTTGCAGGCCTTCAGGGCGGCGGCATCCAGCACCAGCACCGGACCCAGGCCGAAGATGTCCCGGAGCAGCTCGTTGTTCTGGGGGCCGAGAAGGCCGTGAGCTCGGGTCCGCGTGGCACCACCCCAAGGATGCCCCCTCCCCGTCTGCCCGCCCACCTGAAGGTGGTGGTGCATCCCAGAACCCAGCGCATCCTTGAAGGCAGCGTAGACCCGGCGCCGAGCCCAGCTGTCCACGTAGAGCACCTCGAGGCCGAAGCGGATGGTCTCCTCCTCACACTCGCCGCCCTGCAGGTGAGAGGGGCCAGGACTGGGCTGGGCGGCTGTGCCTGGGGGTCGAGGGGTAGGGTGGGGGGCTGCACCCGCGCGGGGCCATGCCCCTCTGCGCACGCACCTCAACGAAGTGCAGCACCGCCCGGAAGGTGGAGCGCTGGCGCCGGCGGTCGGCCTTGGCCCGGTACTTGTTGCTGTCGGTGGCCAGAGTGCGCAGCTCGCTGCAGAGGGCCTCCGTGTCCTCGTAAACAAAGTCCTCCTGCAGCGGAGCCGGGGAGGACACGGGGGCCGGGCCTGAGCGCCGCTGGCTATGAGCCCGGTGGGGTCGCCCCAACCTTGCCTTTCCCCGAGGGAGTCGTGTTCTCCTCTGCCTGACCCCCAATCCCTCTTCCTTGGCCCCTGTCTGTGCCAGACACCCCGGTCAGGGGGCCCCTCAGAGCACCTGGCATCTGAGTGTGGGGGCCGCGTCCCCTCTGAGGTGACCTCTGGCTGCCTTGCTCTCTGGGGCGGCCCCTGCACCCCGCCCCAGACGGGCAGGAGGCGTCAGCAGGCACCCTCCCAAGCACGCCCCTGGCGCTCACACCTCAAGGTCCCGGGCGAGCTCAAAGAGCAAGGCGATGGTCTCGCCGGCAGCCATCCGCAGGTTCACACTCTCACTGGACAAGAGCTGGGGCAGCCGGGGCAGCTGCCTGGGGAAGGGGCAGGCTGAGCCATGTGTGTGGGTCAGGGGGCCTCTTCACCCTGGCCCTCCTGCCCCCAGGGCGGGGGCGCAGCGCCCCTACCTGTCCAGGATGGGGCCGATGTGCGTGCTGGGGCAGATGGTGAGGAGCAGCGCCCAAGCCTGCAGGGCAGCGCAGAGAAGGCCCTGCAGGCTGGCGGGGACCACCGGGCTGGAGCCCCGCCCGCTGCAGGACCGGCTGAAAACACCTTCCAAGCAGGTGAGGCAGGAGACCAGGTCCTGGTGGGTGGAGGCGCACAAGGAGGCAGGGGAGGGTCTCAGGGGCAGAGCCTGGGCCTGGGGGGCTCTCCCACCGGGGCCTCTAGGTCACTCACCTCGATGTCCGCGGCAGCCACGTAGCAGCCCAAGCCGAGAGCAGATGCGCACTGTTGGGAGGAGGGTAAAGCCTGGTCATGGTCAGAGGCAGGCCCGGGCTCCCCACCACGGGCGGGGCTCACCCTCAGAGTAGGGGGGGGGAGCCTGGAGGCAGGGGGGGATGAGGTGAAGGAGGGGTGGCCCGGGCTGAGGACACTTACGTGGAGCCGGGCAGCAGGGCTGGCCGCACTGTCGCTGAGCACAGAGACGAGCAGCGGCTGCAGGCTGTGGAAGAACTCTTCGCCCTTGGGGCCAGGGCCCAGCTGCACGCACAGCAGGCCCAGCACGGCTGCGGCCAGGGCCTGCTCCTCGCCCTTGCCTGCAGGAAGGCCTGTGGTCAGTCCAGGCAGCGAGGGCCAGCACCCAGCCTGTTCAGGGCCGCCCCCTGCACCCTGGGGCCCAACCTTTCTTGAGGCACTTTTCCAAGGCGTCGGCCAGGGTGAGGCGGCGCTCCAGCAAGAAGTCAGGGAGCAGACGGGCTGCGAGGGCCAGGCGCAGGCTCTCGAGAGCACCCTGCCGGGTCTTGGCACTGGGGGACAGAGAAGGGGTTTTGTGGGCCAGCCCGCCCTGGCACCTGGCGTGGGCTGAGCAGGGGCGCGGGCCGGGGCTGGCTGGAGGTCGGGGTACCTCTTGTCTGTGAGGCAGTCCACATACTCCTTCACCTTCTCCTCAAGGTCCTCCTGCTGACCCTGCTCTTCCACGGCATCCCCCCCTGCAAGGCCAGCTCGTCATGCCCCTTCCGGCCCTACCCCCGGCACCCCGTGGGGTCCCCGCTGCACCCCGTCCTCTCTCACCCAGGCCCTCCTCGGCGGCAGCGCTCAGCTGGCTGGCACACTCGCTGGTGGTACTGCGGGCCTCGCTGGCTGCCTCGTCCTCACTGGAGCCTGAGTCAGCCTGGGTACCGCTCCGGGCACCTGGTGAGGGCAGGACAGGGGTGCTCAGTCTGCCCTGGTGGAGGCGTGATGGCGGGGGTTACCTCGCCAGCCTCACGACCCCGCGGGACAGGATGCTGCCCTCCTCAAGGCTGGCTGATGCCTGAGACCCCGAGCCAGGAAGGCTGCCTGCGGTGGGCAGGCTCCAGGCCCCACTTTGGACAACCTGGCAGGCTTGGTGGGCAGGGCCTCCTGAGGCTCGAGTGTGCTTTTAGGAGGAGACATGAGCTGGGCCAAGGCAGAAGGGGCTGCCCAGACCCCACCTTGGCCTGGAGGGACACATCCAGGCAGATTCCGGGGGAGCTGGATCACCGGCCCAGATGACGCCCCCAAAGGCCAGGGCCTTAGATTACCGAGTCTGACAGACCCAAGATCCACATCCCTGGTGCACAGCTTAACAGGGGTAACCAGGTCAGGGGCCTTAGTCGTCAAAGGCTCACTTTCTCCGTCTGCGAAAGAGGTGAAAGGCACCTCTCTGGGGCCAGCAATTCAGACAGTAAGTACACCAGTGACTCGTTTCGGCTCACCCACCAGCACTGGGGGCCGAGATCCAGCTCCTAGTGGGTGTGGGTGAGTGCCCCAGGCCTCAAGCACACGCTCTTCTGAGGTCCCCTGGGCCACACCAGGCCTTTGGCCCAGAGTGGATGGACACACAGGCTCTTCTGGACCCTGGGATGTACAGAGTGCCAAGTGGCCCCTGGCTTCTGGAGCCCTTGAAAAAGGGGAACAGAGAATGTGCGTGTCAGCAGCAGAGCTGGACATCCGTGTGTAAGGGCAACAGCTGCAGCCAGAGACCCAGACAGATGCTGGTCACCAGGCTGACCCTCCATGGTTCGGGGGTGTGTGTGGCGGAAGATGGGGCTGCAGAGGTCAGACCAGGGCCCAGGACACGGTGGGGTGGAGACAGCCTGTCTTCAGGCATCCTCAGAGGAGGCTGGGCCCGCAGAGAGGGGAGGTTCGCATGGCTGTTGAGCGGCGCATCTGGGATGAATCAGGAGGTTAGGACTGACATCTGTGCATGCTAAGTTGCTTTAGGCGCATCTAACTCTTGTGACCCTGTGGACTGTAGCTCACTCCTCTGTCCATGGGATTCTCCAGGCAAGAATACTGGAGTGTTTGCCATGCCCCTCTCCAGGGCATCTTCCCGATCCAGGGATCAAACCCATGTCTCTCATATTTCCTGCACTGGCAGATGGTTCTTTACCGCTAGCGCCACCTGCCCACAAAGCTGACATATACACAGTAGTGTAAGGAACATAATCACCAAGGCCTAATGTAGAGCACAGGGACTCCTCCTCAGCACTGGGGTCAGAGTCTGTATGTGTGTCAGGATATATAGATACTGTACATACACACACTGATGTATGTAGTATGTATGTATAACTAAGTCATGTTGCTGTACACCTAAAAAACCATCACAGTAAATCAAATACACACCAAAATAAAGTGAAAATTCAGCCAAAATGGAAGGAAAGAGAACAGGGGAGAGAGGAGGGGAGAGGGAGAGAAGGAAGAAAAAGGTGCGTGGGGACCAGCCACCCGGAGCAGCTTCCTTGCCCGGACAGCCTTGCCTCCAGACTGAGACGCCTGCGCGCCATCACGCCTGGAGTATGGGTCAGTCTCTCTGCTAACCCCCACCTCTCATCACTCTGTTGTTCTCTCTTCCTCCTCCTTCCTTTCTCTCCACTCTCTCATTCCCTCACTCTCTCTTTCTTCGCCTCTTTCTTTGACCCTTTCTCTTCCTTCTCTATCTTCCTTTCTCTTTCTCTGTGTTTTCCCGCTCTCTTGTTCTCCCTTTCTTGATTCCTTCCCTTTCCCCTCCTCTGATTCCCTTTCTCTCTCCCTTCCTGTTGCCGTCTTCCCTGTCTTCTCCCTTCCTCTCTCCCTTCCCCTCTCTTTTCTGTCCCTTCTTTTTCTCTCCCTCAGATTCCCTCCCTTCTCTTTCCCTCTACCCTTTCTGTCTGTCCTTAACTCACTTCCTTCATCTGTCTCTGATTCTTTATTTCCTTCTCTACATCTCTTCCTCCCTCCCTCCCTTGCTTCTGTGTCTTCCTCTCCCCTTCCTCTTCCTCCTCTTCTCCCTCCCTCCCCCTCCTCCTCTATCTCTGATTCTCTTTCTGTATTTCTTTCCCTCTTTCTGTAATGCTTTTTGTTTCCTTCTGTTTCTTTCTTTCCTGCTCTTCCTTCCTTCCTTCCTCTCTCCTTCCCTCTCTTTTCTGCCTTTCCATTGTCCTTTGTCTCTTTCTCTCCCTTTTTTGTCTCTCTCCCTTGCTTCCTCCCGTTCTTTTTGTCTGTCTTCCTTCCCCTTTCTTCCCTTCTCTCTCCTGTTCTCCCCCCTTTCACTGTGCTTTGCTTTGTTTCTTTCTCTTTCTTTCCCACTATCTCTTCCTCTTTCCCTCTTCCTTCCTTCTCTCTACTCTTGTCTTTCTCTACTTCTGTTTCCCCCTCTTCCTTCCTGTCTTTCTGTTTTGATCTTTCACTCTTTCTGTCCTCTCTCTATATGTATCTCTCTCATTGTCCCTTCCTTGATGCCTTCCTTCCTCTTGTCTTTTTCTCTCTCTCTCTCTCCTCTTTTTGTTCTATCATTCTCTCTCCATCCCTTCTCTCCATTTCTTTATCACTCTGGCTCTTTCCCTCCTCTTCTTTCTCTCTACCGTCTTTTTCTTTCCTCCTTCCTTCTCTACTTCTCTGTTCCCTGCTCTTTATTCCCCTTACTTTGATTTCTTTCCCTTTACCGTCTGTCTCTGTTTTTCTCTCGTACATAACTCTTTCACTTTATCGTTTTCTATTTCCTTCTCTGTCTCGTTTTCTCCTTCCCTCCCTTTCTTGATTCCTTCTTCTCTTTCCCTTTCCCCTGTCTCTGATTCTGTCTCTTCCTCTCTCTCCTCCTCTCTCACCATGTCTCTCTCCCTGTTTATCTCCCCTCCTCTCACTTGACTCCTCCCTTCCTTGATTTCATCATTCCTCTCTGTCCCTTCCTCTTTCTCTTGTTCCTCTTTCTGATTCTGTTTCTTCCACTCTTTCTCTAATGCTTTTTCCTTCCATTTCTTTCTTCCTGCTCTCTCTTCCCTTCCCTCCTCTCTCCTTCCACCTTTCTATCATCCTTTGTCTCTCTTTCGCTCCCTTTTTTTCTATCTTCTCTCTCCCTTCCCCTCTCTTTCTCTCTCTCCCCCCTTGGTTCCTCTTTTTGTCTCTATCTTCCTTCCCCTATTTCTTTCCTTCTCCCTTCCTTTTCTTCCCTTCATTCCGCTTTCTCTCATCTTGCTCTTTGCTCCTTCCTCCATCTCTCTGTCTGTCTCTAGCTTCCTTTCTCCCTCCTCTACCTTCCTTCCTTGATTCTTTCCTTTCTGTTTATCTTTCTTCCTTTTTCTCTCACCCCTTCTTTCTGTCCTCTCTCCCCCTCCCTCGCTTTTTCCCTTCCTTCCCGCCTTCCTTTGATCCTAGTTTCTGTCTCTCCCTTCCTCACCTCTTCCTGTCAGTTTCTTCCTTTGTCTCTCTCCCTTTCAGTTTCTCTCCGTCTCTCTCTCCCTTCCTTCCCTTGATTCTCTCTTTTCTCTACTTCTCTCTGCCTTTCTCTCTTTCCTTCCTCTCCTGTCTCACTCTCTAACTCCTTTCTGTCTCTCTTTCCTCCTCAGCCCTTCTCTCACTCTTTCAATTTCAGTCTTTATCTGTTTCTCTTTGTCTCTCCCTTTCTTTCTTCCTCTCTTCCTCCCTTCCTTTCTCTCCATTGGCTTCTCTGTGTCTCCTTGTTTCTGTTTCCTTCCTCATTCTCTCCCTCTTTCAGTCCCTGTGTCTCTCTCCTTATTCTTCCTGACCTTCTTTCTCGCTCTCTCGTCTCTCTCCCTTCATTCCTTTTCTCTTTCTCTCTCTCTGCCTTCCATTGTTCCTCTTCCTTCCCTCACTCCATGACTCTATTTCTCTTTCCTCCTCCGTTCCTCTCTCCTTTTCGCTCTTTAGCTCTTTCTCTTTCTTCCTGTGATTTTCTTTTGCTTTCTCTGACTTTTCATTTCTCTTGCTCTCATTCCTTCTCTCCTGTCTCTTCCTCTCTTCCTGTGCTCTCTCTCTAAATTTCTTCCTCCCTCTCCTCTTTCTCTTCTGATTCTTTCTTCCCTCCTCTTTTTCACACTTTCTCTAGTTCTCTTTCCCTCACTCTATCCTCTTTTCTGTTTCCCTTTTCCTTCCTGTTTCCCTCTTTCATTCTCCCTTCTTCTCTCCATCTCTCGATTCTCTGTCACTCTCTTCTCCTTTGTTGATTTCCACCCTTCTTTCTCTAACTCACGTTCTGTTTGTCTCTCTCTAGTTTGCTTCCTCCCTCTCTTCCTCTGATTATCTTTCTCCTTCCTTCCTACTGTCTCTCTCTCTCTTTTCTCTCCTTGCCTTTCTCACTTTTGCTCTCCCCCCTCCTTTCTTGCTACCCTTCTCTTTCTTTCATTTCTTTCCCTTTACCCTCTTTCTCTAACTTTTTCTCCCCTCCTCCCTCTCCCTTTCTATCTCTGATTCTGTCTCTTCCTTCTCTCTTTCCTGTCTCACCTCCTCTGACTCTTTCTTCCTTCTCTGTCTTCCTTTCTTGATTCCTTCCTTCTTTGATTTCATCCTCCTCTTCTCTTCCTTCCTTCCTCTCTCACTCTTTCTCTGATGCCTTTTCTTTCTTTCCATTTCTCTTTCCTGTTCTTTTTCTCCCTCCCTCCCTCTCCCTTCCTTGCTTCCTGTTTCTTTTTGTCTGTTCCTTCCCCATTTCTTTCTTTCCTTCTCTCTCTCCCTTCCTTCTTTTTCTTCCTTTTCTCCTTTATTTCTCTTCCACTCTTTCTTTTCCACTATTCCTTCCTCTCTCTTCATCTCTCTTTCCTCCTTCCTCCCTATCTCACTTTCGCTCTGTATCTCTTTTTCTATCTTCCTGCATTCCCTGATTCCTTCCTTCCTTCCTCTGTCTGTCTCTTGCTTTTTCTCTCACCCTTTCTTTCTGCTCTTCTCTTTTGCTGTCTTCCTTCTTCCTCCCTCCCCCTTCCCCTGTATTTCTTTAATTCTTCCTTTCTGCCTTCCTTTGATCCTCTTTCTTTCATTCCTAGGAATTTTCTGCCTCTTCCTATCTTCCTTCCTTCTTCGTCTTTCTCCTTGTCTCAGTTATTCTGTTTCTTCCTTCCTCTCCACTCTCTCTCTCGCTTCCTTCCTGATTCTCTTTCTCTTTTTGTCTCACTCTAATTGTTTCCCTCTCTCTCTTTCCTTCAATTTCCCTGTCTCTCTCTTCCATTCTTTCTACCCTTTCTCTTCTTTTCTTCCTCACTCCCCATTATTTTTCTCCCTCTACAATTTTCTCTCATCTTTCTCCCTTCTATCCTTCTTACTCTCTCCTCCCCTCTTTCTCTTTCTTCCTGATTCCTTCCTTCTGTCATTTCTCTTTATTGTTCCTCTCTTTCCTACTTCTTTCCTTCTCTCTCTCTCTTTCGCTCTCCCTTTGGTCCTTTTTCTCTTTCCCTCTTTCTGTTTTCAATCTTTCCATGTATTTCTCTTTTTCTCTTTCTCTTCTCTCTACCCTTCTTTCTCTCTTCCTCTTGCTGTCTCACTCCCTTTTTACTTCCTTCCTCCCACTCTTTCTCTCTTTTTTGTTCTCTCTCCCCTCCTTCCTTTCTTCCTTGATGCGTCCCTTCATCTTTCTTTTTTTTATCCTCTTGTCTCCCCTTCCTCACTCATTCTCTCTTCCTTCCATTGCTCCTCTCTATTACTCTATTCCTGATTCTTTTTTCCTCCTTTCTCTCTCACCTTTGCCCTTTAGCTCTTTCTCTAATTTCCCTCCTTCCTCTGATTTTCTGCCCTTCCTTCCCCCTTTCTCTCTGTTTCCCTCCCTTCCTGGCTGTGGGTCTTTTGGTCTCTCTCATCCTTCCCCTCTCTGGTTCCATTTCTCTGTCTTTCGTCCTCCCTTCCTCTCCATCTCTCTAGCCTCTCTCTTTCACTTCCTCTTTCACTTTAACTCTCGTTCCCTCATCTCTTTCCCTCACTCTCCCTCCCTTTCTCTCCTCCTTGCTCCCTCTCAACATTTACGATTCTCTCTCTCTCTCTCCTCTGTTGATTTCCACCCTTCTTTCTAACTCCCCTTCTGTCTCTAGCTTGCTTCCTTCCTCTCTCACACTCTCACTCCCTCATCTCCCGTTTTTCTTCTCTCTTGCCTTTTCATTCTTCACCTCTGGTCTCTCTCTTCCTATTTATCTTTCTTTCTCCCTTGATTCCTTCGTTCTTTCAGTCTTTCTCTGTCTCTCTCCGTTACTTTCCTTCTCTTAGTCTTTCACGCTCTTTTTTCCCTCTGTCTCCTTCCCTGTCTTCCTTCATCTCACTTATTTTTTCTATCCTCTTTTTTCCTCTATTTCTCTCTCCTTTTCTCTTCATTAACTCTTTCTTTTTCCTACCCTTTTTTCCCCACCTTCCTTCCCCTCTTCCCTTCCTCTTTCTCTTTCCCTCTTTCTTTACCTTCCTTTCTTCTGATTTTCTTTCAGTCTTTCCTTCTCTCTCCCTTCCTTTCTTGATTCCTCTCATTCTTTCTACCCTTCCTCCATTCCTTTCTATTCCTTTCGCTTTAACTCATTCTCTCTCCCTTCCTTCCTCGCTTTCTCTCTCGCCTGCCTTCCCTTTTGTCTGTCTCTCCATTTCGCTCTTCCTCTCTGTCCTCTTTGTGTCTCACTCCACTTCCCTCCTCTGTCTTCCTTGCTTCCTTTCTTTCTCCGTCTCTTACGCTCTCAGTCCCTCATTTCCCCTTTTCTCTTTCCTCCCTTTCTCTCCTCTGATTCTTTATTCCCTTTTCTTCCTTCCTCTCTCCCCTGTATCTTCCTTGATTCCTCTGTCTCTATTTCCCTTTCTGCAATCCTTCCTTTCTTGATTCCCTCCTTCCTTCCTCTAGTCTGTTTCTCTGTCTCACTTTCTCCTTCTCTATATTCCTTTCTCCACCTCTCTATCATTCTTCCTTCCTCTCTTCTTCTCCCTTTTCTTTTCTCTCTCCTGTATTCTCTTTCTCTACCTTTCTTGCTTCCTTTCTTGTTCTCCCTTCCTGATGGCTTCCTCTCACGATGTCTCTTTTGCCATTCCTTTCTTTCTCTCTCATCCTTTTGCTGTCTCTGTTCTCCTAGTTTCTTTCTCTCTCTCTTATTTCTTGCTTTCTAGGCTTGAACCCTCTAAATTCTCACCTTGTCGGCAGGTCTCCTAGTTGTGAGGTGGTTATCTCCAGACTACTTCCTTAGAGTGGACTCCAACCACTACACAGCACCTCAAGCACCCTGTAATAACCTACCTGAGTTAAGGATCTGAAAAAGAATCCTTACAGGAATCTGTTCAGCAGAATCAAGTGGCTACAGAGCTCAAACACAACACTGTATCTCACACACAGTGCAATAAAGCTTGAAAATGAAAGGACAGAGTGCTCATTCTATTCTCCTCAGGCCTTTGCAACCTGGTCTGCTGTCACATCCTTGGAGCCTGAGGCTTCATCCCAAGGCTGCACTGGGGTGGGGCTGAAGGAGCTGAACAGGATGGGAGACAGGAAGACCCCACTTCCCATGTAGTGCCTTGTCCCGACAGGCTGGGACCACAACTTCGGGATGCAGGCTGGCCCTCGATCAGCTAAGGCAATCTTAGTGCCTCCAAAGGATGCTGCAGCCGCTGGGCAGGAAGGGCTGTGAAAAGTTTCTGGGTACCACAGCTCCTGTTGCTCGGGATTCCAATTCAAGACTGCTTCCTTTGAGTCACCCCACCTCCAAACCACAGCATCCTTAGCACAGCACAGCACTTTTGCAGAACCTGGGGTTTGTCTGTCAGGTAGAAGCAGACAGCAGGAGCCTGAAGGGCAAGAGGGAAGCGGTGATGAGTCACAGACTCTTGGCTGTTTCTTTGGACACTTCCCACTCAAACTGACAACCCAGGAAAACAGCTTTCTCTAAGAGCCATGAAGGTTGGGCTTGCCCGATTTAACAGACTGGGGCAGGAGAAGGTGCTACCCGCCTTGTGGCCACTTCTTGGAACAGGAACTTTAAAACCAGCACTTCAGAGCAGTTAAATCAATGGCAAGAGCTAAATTTTACACTTTTTTTTTTTAAACAAAAATCAACTGAAAAGATGCTCAGCATCTCTAATGATTAATAAATGCAAATTAAAGTGACAACGAAGTAACCCATCACACAAGTCATCAAAAAGTCACTACACAAACAAACGCTAGAAAAGACACACAGAGAGCCCTACCTACTGGTTCAAATATAAACCGGAAATTGCCACTCTGTAGGAAAACTATAAAGGCTCTTTAAAACCCAAAAAGCAATGCTACCACAAGCTCTGGGAATCCCAGTCCTGGGCCTACCCAGAGAACACCATCCTCGAAAAGACACGTGAAACCCAACCGTCCTTGTGCCATAACCCAGAATAGAAGACCAACCAAAACCATGGGAATGTCGGACCACAGATAAAAGGAAAAAAAGGCTGCAACCACCACTCCATGGACTGGTGCTCAGCCAGTAAACAGAATGAAATCATGCCATCTCTGGGCACTTGGACCCAGCAAGACACGATCACACCTAATAGACAAAGTCAAAGAAAAACACTGCTTATAACGCTTACAAGTGCTATCTAAACACTGATACAACTGAGGTACTAAAAAGTAAAACAGATGAGATACTAAAAAGGAACTTAGATTTACCAAAGGTAAAAGTTAGAGAGGAGAATAGGACGTTGAGATTGTGGTTTTCTGTCAAATACACACCCCATACATATAAATATAGATATATTTAACAAGCAAGGACATATGAGACAGCACAAGGCACTCAACACTCTGTAATAATCCACATGGGTAAAGCACCCAAGAAAGAACAGGTAGAAGTGTATCTGTAACTGAATCAGGTCGCTGCAGAAATGAAAAAGAACACTGTATATCACCTATAATGCAATAGAATATGGAGAGGATATTTAAAAAAAATAGAGTGGGGCCTACCTATTCTATCGCACGAGGCCAGTGTCACCTGGGCCAGGTCAGAATAGTGAAGCCTGAACTGGCGTGGGTCCCAGGGTGGCCTGGGGTGAATCTTAGAGCTAAGGGTTTGTGCCTCCAAATAAGTGCCACCTTGCACCTGTACTTCCTGCTACCCTCTAGCTGGGACCACAACCTGGTTATGCAAGCTGACCCTCGAAGAGATAAGGCTAGCCTAGTACACCTGAAGCGATGCTGGAGCTACTGGGTAGTAAGAGCTCTCAAAAGTCTCGGTCTCCACAGCTCCTGGGCCTGGGGAACCCACTTAGCGCAGGCTTCCTTTTGGTTGCCCCACCTAAAACCACAGAACTCTCAATAAACCTCATGAAGGGCTTGAAATTTGTCTCCAGGGTGGGAGGAGAGGGAGGACCCTGAACAGCAAGAAGGAAGAGGTATTGAATCACAAGCTAATGGCTATTTCTCATGGCAAGTTCCATTCTAACAGACCACCCAGGAAACCGCTTTCGCTCATAAAGGATCAGATTGCCCCAAACACAGGGGAGAGGAAGGGCTGCCACCTTGTGGCCACGACTAGTAACAGCATCTTTCAAAAAGAGTTTCAGGGCACTTAACATAGGTTTGTAGAGCTGTGAATGGCACCTGCCCTCAAGCAATATCCTCTGGTAGGTCAAGAAAATCGACTTGAAAACCGGGCTCACTCAGGAAACCACCTGCAAGAGCTAAATTTTATTACATTCTTTCTTTACACACACACACCAAAGTCTAATGGTCAGGTGTTCAGCATCTTCAATGATTAGAAAAATGCAAATCGACATGACAAATCGGTAAACCCTAACACCAGTTATCAAAAGGGCTACAACAAAGCATTCGAGAGAGGCTGGGCACAAAAGGGAACACTACTACACGGTTAGTGCAGACATAAGGCGACAGCGGCCGCTCTGCAGAACGCTACGCAAGTCCCTTCCACAATGAGACAGTGCTGCCACGAGCTCTGGAGATCGCGCTCCGGGGAGTACACTTGGAGAAAACCATCCTTTGAAAAGACACATGCATTCAAATGGTATTTGCTCCAATATCCAAAACAGCACAGCCATTGAAACCACCGGGAAGTACATTCATTAATTAGCGAAAGAAAAAGACATGCACCAAACATACCATGAACGAGGAGTCAGCAGGAAAACAGGATGAAGCCGTCATTTGTGGCTGAGACCCATCAGGAGAGGACTGCGCCAAGTACTCCAAGTCAGACAGGGAAAAACACGTACCATTCATCCCACAGACGGGGCCTCGGAACACTGAACACCCCAACTAGTGTTCTAACAATACAGGAGGGAGACCAAAAAAAGAACTTAATTTACTAAACGGACTAGATGGGGAGTGGAGGGAAAAAATGGGAATGGTGGGATTGACAGGAAAGCACAAATAGTGTGTGTATATGTGTGTGTGTATATACACGCAAAAAACACAAAATCACCAAGGATGTATGAAATACCACAAGAGACTCTGCTCACCACACTGTAATATCCTCTGTGGGTAAACGAGCGGAGAAAATATAGGTACCATTATATATTTAACTAAATCAGGTTGATGTAGAACAGCAGAACAACACTGTGGATCAACTATATTACAATACAAAATGGAAATTACAGAAAACAAATCTGGACTGCCTACTCCGTTCCAGGAGGTCCGGGCCACTTGCGCTGATGTCACACCCACAAGGCCTAAACAGGCCTCGGTCCCAAGCTGGCCTGGGTAAACCTGAGAGAGCGGAAGAGCCTGTGCAGGCAAACGAGCCCCCCAACACCTGTACTTCCGACAGCCCTGTGGATGTGACCACAGCCTTGTAAGGCGGCCTGGCCCTCTATCAACTAAGGCTAGCCTGGTGCACCGGAAGGATGCTGCAGTCACTAAATAGTAAGATCTTTGAGAAGTCTCCTGGTGTCCATGGCTCCTGCTCCTGGGGAACCACTTAAGCATTGATTCCTTTGGGTCGCCCCACCTCCAAACAGCAGCACCCTCAGCTCAACACTACTGCACGTCTTGAGATGTGTCTCCCGGTAGGGATGGGGAGAGCAGAGCCTGAAGGGCAACAGGGAAGAGGGAATGAATCACAAACTGTCGGGCACCTTCCACTCAAATGGACCACCCAGGAAAACAGCTTTCTCTAATGTGATGAAAGCTCAGTTCAGTTCAGTCACTCAGTCCAACTGAGCGAAACTCAGAGAAAAACACATACCATTGATATCCCTTAGAGGTGGAATTGAAACATGATACAACAGAACTAGTGTACTAATGATACAGAAGGAGGACTAAAAAAATTCTTAAATTTAGCATAGGAACAATTGGGGTGGGGAGAAGAATAAATGAGAATGCTGGGAGTGACAGAAAATGACAAGTCAATACATCAGTTCAGCTCAGTTGCTCAGTTCAGTGCCTGACTCTTTGAGACCCCATGAATCGCAGCACACCAGGCCTCCCTGTCTATCACCAAGTCCCAGAGTTTACTCAAACTCATGTCCATTGAATCAGTTATGCCATCTCATTTTCTGTCGTCCCCTTCTCCTCCCTTCTTCAATCTTTCCCAACATCAGGGTCTTTTCCAATGAGTCAGTTCTTTGCATCAGGTGGCCAAAGTACTGGAGTTTCAGCTTGAACAGCCGTCTAGTACGTCAAGGCTGTATATTGTCACCCTGCTTATTTAACTTATACACAGAGTACATCATGAGAAACGCTGGGCCGGAAGAAGCACAAGCTGGAATCAAGATTGCCGGGAGAAATATCAATAACCTCAGATATGCAGATGACACCACCCTTATGGCAGAAAGTGAAGAGGAACTCAAAAGCCTCTTGAGGAAAGTGAAAGAAGAGAGTGAAAAAGTTGGCTTAAAGCTCAACATTCAGAAAACTAAGATCATGGCATCTGATCCCATCACTTCATGGCAAATAGATGGGGAGACAGTGGAGACAGTGGCAGACTTACTGTATAGCACAGAGAACTATGCTCAGTGTTATGTGCCAGCCTGGATGCGAGGGGATCTGGGGGAGAATGGATACATTTACGCCTGAGTCCCTTCACTGTTCACCTGAAACTACCACAACATTGCTAATCGGCTATAAGCGAAAGGCCAAGTCGCTCAGTTGTGTCCAACCCTTTGCAACCCCATGGCCTGCACAGTCCATGAAATTCTCTAGGCCAGAATACTGGAGTGTAGCCTATCCCTTCTCCAGTGGATCTTCCCGACCTAGGAATCGAACTGAGGTATCCTGCATTGCAGGCGGATTCTTTACCAGCTGAGCTACCAGGGAAGCCCCATTAATTGGCTATTTCCCAATACAAAATTTTTTTGGTGCTAAAAATTAACAAATTTTTTAATAAAAAAAAAAAAAAAGAAAACCACATGAAAACTTGCTGAGCACCACTATTTGAGATATGCAAAAGGACCACAATGTATCACCTCCCACCAGGGAATGTGGCCATCCTCCCAAAGTCTCCAAACAGTAAATACTGAACATGGCATGGAAATAAGAGAACATGCCTCCACCGTCAGGAGGAGCACAGCCAACATGGAGAGCAGCAGGAAAATTCCTGAAAATACAACAAAACAGACCAACCACAGAATTCCAACATGCCCCTCCCAGGCGTTCCTCTGTCCTCAGAAATCATAATTCCTAAACACACATGCACCACAACAATAACTCTATTTGCAGCAGCAAGAACACAGAAGCCTGCTCAACATCCATCAACAGGTGAATGAAGAAATAAACATGGTGTCCATACAGACAATGCAACAGTCCTCAGGCATAAAAAAGAATGAAATAATGCCACTGGCAACAACACAGCTGGAGGTAGAGGTGATCATACCAACAAGTGTAATGGAGACAAGGAACAAAAACATCATAGGATATCTCCTATAGGTGGACACTAAAAACTGACACAAATGAACCAATTTAAAAACAAAGAAACAGACTCAAGGACTTGGCAAACAAATATACGTTTACCAAAAGAATCAGGTGGGGTAGGGGAGAGAAATTTGGAGGTTAAGATAAACATAAACATAAAACATATACACAAAATGTGATCAACAATGCCTTACTGTGGAGCCCAGGAACTTCTACGGGAAAATAATCCAAGAAAGAATAGGTATACGTATATGTAGAACTGAATCACAGTATACCTGAAACTGCACACCTAAAAAACAAACACAACTTAGGTGCTGTCCACCTAGAACAAGCACATCATTGCAAATCAACTGTACTCCAACATAAAATAAAACCCCAATTAAAAAGAGGAACAGAAATGCCTACTGTATTCCCTTCAGACCAGGGGGGCCTAGGCTGGTGTTAACTCCCTGGGCGCCAGAGCAGTCCTGGGGCTGAGGGAGCCAGGGAGCACGTGCCTGCACAGGAACCCCTCTTGGATTTGCGGTGTCTGATCCCCTCTGAATGGGATCACGCTGTCCACATCCAGGGGGTTCCTCCAGCAGCAAAACCCAAAGTAGGGCAATGGAAGGGTGGGGCACCCTCTGGACTGCAAGAGCTATGAACAGTCACTTTGTGCGCAGGTCTCCTGGTGCTGAGGTGCCCACCTCCAGCCTACTTCCTTCGAGTCAACCCTGTCCTCTATGACCGCACCCTGGGCGCTGCCGTGTTACAAGAGTTGGTTATTTGTCTGGGGGTGTGAAGGCTAAGGGGGAACAAGAAAGGAGCCACAAGCCCTTGGTTGTTTGATCTGGCACATTCCACTCTCAGTTATAAGCCAAGAACAGGACTCTTTGCTAAGGCTCTGGCGGCCAGAAAACCCAGTGTTGGGCACAAAAAAAACTTTCCGTCTTGTGGCCATTTCTCAGAACTACAGCTTTAAAACCCTTGTTTCTGGACACTAGGGGCTTACCTGATAGCTCAGTTGGTAAAGAATCCGCCTGCAATGCAGGAGACCCCGGTTCGATTCCGGCGTCAGGAAGATCCACTGGAGAAGGGATAGGCTACCCACTCCAGTATTCTTGGGCTTCCCTGATGGCTCAACTGGCAAAGAATCTGCCCGCAATGTCGGAGACCTGGGTTCACTCCCTGGATTGGGAAGATCCCCTGGAGAAGGGAAATACTGGAGAATACTGTAGGCTACGCACTCCAGTATTCTGGCCTGGAGAATTCCATGGACTATATAGTCCATGGGGTCGCAAAGAGTCGGACACGACTGAGTGCCTTTCACTTTCTGGACACTTAATAATCACAAGGGCTGGGGCACTGTAAGTGGCACTTGCCCATAAGAGATATCCCTGTGGAGGCACTCAGAAAAGAGTTCAGAGGCGTGGACTTTCATGAAGTCAATTTACAGACGAATATTTTACTCTCGCTGTTTAAAAAAAAAAACACAACACGTGAAAACTTGCTCAGCATAGCTTATTAGTAGAGAAATGCAAATCAAAAGGACCACAAGGTATAACCTCCCACCAGGCAGAATGGCCATCCTCCAGAAGTCTACGAACACTAAGTACTGTGTAGAGAAATGGGAACCCTCCTACACTGTTGGAGGAATGTAAAGGGGCACAGCCAATTGGGAAAAGAGGAGGGAGATTCCTGAAAAAATGAAAAATACACCAACCATAGGATTTGGAAATGCTTTTCCCAGTGGATATCCTCAGAAAACCATAATTCCTAAACATATATACACCCCAACATTCATTGCAGCACTCTTTACAACAGCCAGGACACAGAAGTCTCCAAAAGGTCTCTTGATAGATGAATAAAGAAGATATGGTACATATATACAATGGTATATCAGGCAAAAAAATAAGAATGAAATAATGCAGTTTTCAGCAACAAGGACCTAGAGACGACTACAGTGATTCAAGAAAATCAGTAGAGATCCAAAAACATCCTATGATATTGCTTATATGCAGAATCTAAAAACTGACACAAATGAACTAATTTACAAGACAGAAACAGTCCCACAGACTTAGAAAAGAAATTTATGGTAAATTCCCCTGCAGTATAGGGTTAGGACTCAGGTTTCACTGCCAAGGTCTTAGATTGGATCCCTGATCATGGAACTGAGATACCAGAACCTGCAGGCCATAGCCAAAAAAAAAAAAAAAAAAAAAAAAAAAAAATATATATATATATATATATATATATATATATATATATAAAAGAAAAGAAATTCCTGATTACTAAAGGGAGGGATGGGAGGGAAGGATAAATTTGCAGGTTGGGATGAACACATATACACCAATGTATGTAAAACAGATTATCAACAAGGACGTGATGGACAGCACACGTAACTCTAGTCAACACTCTTTCAAAACCTATATGGGAAAAAATTCAAATAAGAATATATACATTCAGTGGATCACTGAAAAAAATCAACAAGGAATTGAAAAAACATACCTAGAGAGAAATGCTTTTGAACTGTGGTCTTGGAGAAGACTCTTGAGAGTCCCTTGGACTGTAAGATCAAACCAGTCCATCCTAAAGGAAATCAGTCCTGAATATTCATTGGAAGGACTGATGCTGAAGCTGAAGCCCCAATACTTTGGCTACCTGATGCAAAGAACCTATTCATTTGAAAAGAACCTATTCATTTGAAAAGACCCTGATGCTGGGAAAGACTGAAGGCAGGAGGAGAGGGGGATGACAGAGGATGAGATAGTTGGATGACATCACTGACTCAATGGACGTGAGTTTGAGCAATCTCCAGGAGATGGTGAAGGACAGGGAGGCCTGGCGTGCTGCAGTCCATGGGGTAGAAAAGAGATGGACGCAACTGAACTGAACTAAGAGAGAAATGGCAAAGAAAACACCAGATCCAAGAGCTATGGGATGCCACAAAAGCAGTTCCAAAAGGCAAATGTACAGGGATGCAATGTTACCTCAGGAAACAAGACAAAATATCAAAGAAGCAAGATAACCTTATACCTAAAGCAACCAGAGAAGAAAGACAAAATCCAAAGTTAGTAAAAGAAATTATAAACATAAGAACAGGAATGAATGAAATAGAGACAAAGAAAATCATAAAAAAGATCAATGAAAGTAAAAGCTTGTTCTTTGAAAAGATACACAATATTGATAAACCTTTAGCTGGACTCATCAAGAAAAAGAAAGAGAGTGGGCTCAAATCAATAAAATTAGTGGGCTTCCCTGGTGGCTCAGTGGTAAAGAATCCACCTGCCAATGCAGGAGACACAGGTTCGATCCGGAAAGATCCCACGTGTGGGGGAGCAACTGAGTCCGTGTACCACAACTACTGAGTCTGTGCTCTGGAGCAGGCGACCTCCAGCTGCTGAGCTCTTGCACCACAGATACTGAAGCCAGCACGCCCTAGGGCCAGTGCTCAGCAACCAGAGAAGCCGCTGCAGTGAGAAGGCTGTGCACTGCAGACAGAGACAAGCCCATGCAGCACAGCCAATAAACAAATAACAATAAAAAAATTAAATCAGAGATGAAAAAGAAGTTAGAATGGACACCACAGAGATACCAATACAAAGGGTCATAAGAGACTACTACAAACAACTTTATGCCAATAAAATGGACAACCTAAAAGAAACAGACAAATTCTGGGCATTCCCTGGCGGTCTAGTGGCTATGACTCCGCACTTCCACTGCCAGGGGCCCAAGTTCAATCCCTGGTCAGGGAATTAAGATCCTGCAAGTCATAGGGTGCAACCCTAAATAAACAAACACTTTAAAAAGTTTTAATTTAAAAAGAGAAATGTACGAAGTCTTAGAAATGTATACCTTTCAAGACTGAACCAGGAAGAAATATAAAATATGAACAGACCAATCACAAGTAATGAAAGTGACACTGTGATGAGAAAACTTCCAACAGACAAAAGTGCAGGACCAGGCGGCTCCATAGGTGACTTTTTCCAGACATGTAGAGAAGAGTTAACACTCATATTTCTGAAAATATCGCCCCAAATTCCAGATGACGGAACACTCCCGAACTCATTCTACAAGGCCACCATCACCCTAATACCAAAATAGACACATACAAATACAGGTCAATACCACTGATGAACACAGATGCAAAAATCCTCAACAAAATACTAGCAGACTGAAACCAACAATACATTAAAAGGCTCATGCACCAGGATCAAGTGGGATTTATCCTAGGGATGCAAAGATTCTTCAATATATTCAAATCAATCAGTGTGATACACCACATTAACAAACTGAAGAATAAAAACCATATAATCATCTCAATTGATGAAGGAAAAGCTTTTGACAAAATTCAATTTCCATTTATGATAAAAACTCTCCAGAAAGTGGGCACAGAGGGACCTTACTTCAACCTAATAGAGGCCATACATGACAAACCCATAGCTAGCATCATTCTCAATGGTGAAAAGCTGAAAACATTTCCTCTAAGATTAGAAAGAAGGATGTTTACTCTTGCCACTTTTATTCAACATAGTTTTCAAAGTCCTAATATGACAGTCAGAGAAAAGAAAGAAAGAAAATGAATCCAAATTGGAAAGGAAGAAAAACTGTCATTGTCTGCAGATGACGTGATACCGTACACAGAAAATCCTAAAGATGCGATCAGAAAACTACTAGAGCTCACCAATGAACGTGGCACATTTGCTGGATGCAAAATTAATATAGAAATCACTTGAATTCCTATACACTAACAACAAGAAATCAGAAAGAGAAATCAAGGAAAACAGGGAACTTCCCTGCCTTCAGTGGCTAGGACTCCACACTCCCAATGCAGGGGGCCTGGGTTCAATCCCTGTTTAGGGAACTAGATTCCACACGCTGCAATGAAAAGATTCTGCTTGCCACAACAGAGATCAAAGATCTCATGTGCCATAACTAAGACGCGGTGCAGCCAAATAGATTTTTTTTTAAAGAAAGAAATCAAGGAAATAATCCCCATTTACCATCACATCAAAAAGAGTAAAACACCTAGGAATAAGCCTACCTAAGGAGATAAAAAATTATACTCTGAAAATACTGATGAAAGAATTGTGGATGACACAAACAGATGGAAAGATACACCATGCTCTTGGACTGGAAGCGTTAGTATTGTCAAAACATGACTCTACTACCCAATGCAATCTACGGATTCAGTGCAATCCCTATCAAATTACCAATGGCATTTCTTACAAAACTAGAACCACCACCACAACAAATGTTTAGATTTGTATAGAAACACAGAAGACCTCAAATAGCCAAGCAATCCTGAGAAGAAAAACAGAGCTGGAGGAACCAGGCACCCTGCCTTCAGACTAAACTACACAGCTATAGTAATCAGAACAGTAGGGTACTGGCACAAAACCAGAAATACAGATCAGTGGACCCAGAAATAAACCCATGCGTCTACGGTCAAGTAATCTATGACAAAGGAAGCAAGAATATACAATGGAGAAAAGGCAGTCTCTTCAGTAAGTGGTGTGCTGGGAAAACTGGACCGTTACAGTGTAGAAGAATGAAATGAGAACATCCTCTAACACCATAGAGGCTTCCCTGGTAGCTCAGCTGGTAAATAATCTGCCTGCAATGCAGGAGACCTGGGTTTGATCCCTGGGTTGGGAAGACCCCTTGGAGAAAGGAATGGTTACCCACTCCAGTATTCTGGCCTGGAGGACTCCACGGACTGTATATCCATGGGGTCGCAGAGTCGGACACGACCTTCAGTCACTAACACCATACACAAAAATAAACTCAAAATGGATTAAAGACCTAAATGTAAGGCCAGACTCTATAAAACTCCTAGAGGAAAACAGAGGGCAAACACTCCTTAACGTAAATCACAGCAGTATCTTCTTTGATCCACCTCCTAGAATAATGAAAATTTTCAAAATTAAGAAATGAGACCTAAATAAACTTAAAGCCTTCTGCACAGCAAAGGAAACCATAAACAAAACAAAAAGACAACCCACAGAATAGGAGGAAATACTTGCAAACAAAGGGACCGAGAAGGGATTAATCTCCACAATATACAAACAGCTCATACAGTTTTATGTTTAAAAAAAAAAAAATCAGAATATCTAAATAGACATTTCTCTAAAGAAGACATACTAATGACTAAAAAGCACATGAAAGGATGCTCAACGTCACTACTTTTTAGACAAATGTAAATGACAACTACAACAAGGTACCAGCTCACACCAGTCAGAAGGCCCATCACGAAAAAGCCTACAGACAGAGGCTCCCTTGGTGGCCAAGCAGTCAGGACTCTGCACTTCCAATGAAGGGAATGTGAATTCAATCCCTGATCAGGGAACTAGATCCCAAATGCCACAACTAAGAGTTTGCATGCTGCAACTAAAGATTCCAAGTGTCGCAACTAAGACCAGGCAGAACCAGATAAATAAATAACAAGTATATGAATATGGCTCCCTCCCTCCTCCAGGCACAGGCCCTTCAGGCTATGCATCTCATAGCCCATTCCACCCCAGACATCAGCACAGGATTCGAAACGCAACTCCCAGTCCTCAGACCCCTAGAAGTGACTTGCTCCAGCTGGTTTATTCAGTTTTCAATCATAGGAATATAAACTGAGAGACAAAAGGCACCCAAAGAAATATACAAAAGACCCAAATGCTGGCAGTGGCTTTGTCCATTGAAAAACCACTGAAGGCGAGGCTGGCTTTTCCAGGTCAAACTGGCCGTGGTAAACCATAAGGCTCATGGGCACCCAGACAAAACCAGTGTACCCTAGGGGGACAAAGGGGGCACTGCAGGAAAGAAGGTGCTCGATCCACTTTGAGAACAATCAGAGGTTTGCAGAGGGAAAGCCCCAGATGCCAGAATGGGACAGAGACCCATAAGCTTTTGATGGTTTTATAATCAAAAGGCTGAGGGAGCCCAAGACCAAAAGTGGCTATAGACAGAGATACCACCTACATAACTAGTGGTGAACCTCAAGCTTCAGGTGGTCATTGATGTGGTGAGCCACTTGATAAAATCTCTCATAAGCACCAGGGCAACCCTCTCAGTCTTAACCTAGACTGAAAGCCTTAACAATCATAAGAAATATGTAGTGGGAGTATCAGTAGACACGGGTACACTTTCCTGCAACCCCTTTTGTGCAACATCAGTGGCCAGTCATTTCTACATTCCTTTCTGTTTGTGCCTAATTGTCCTCTCCTTTTAATAGATGGGACTTATTAACTAAATTAGGGACCACTCTGTCACTCTGCTTATTTAACTTATACGCAGAGAACATCATGAGAAACGCTGGGCCGGAAGAAGCACAAGCTGGAATCAAGATTGCCGGGAGAAATATCAATAACCTCAGATATGCAGATGACACCACCCTTATGGCAGAAAGAGAAGAAGAACTAAAAAACCTCTTGATGAAAGTGAAAGAGGAGAGTGAAAAAGTTGGCTTAAAGCTCAACATTCAGAAAACTAAGATCATGGCATCTGGTCCCACCACTTCATGGGAAATAGATGGGGAACCAGTGGAAACAGTGTCAGACTTTATTTTTCTGGGCTCCAAAATCACTGCAGATGGTGACTGCAGCCATGAAATTAAAAGACACTTACTCCTTGGAAGGAAAATTATGACCAACCTAGATAGCATATTAAAAAGCAGAGACATTACTTTGCCAACAAAGGTCCGTCTAGTCAAGGCTATGGTTTTTCCAGTGGTCATGTATGGATGTGAGAGTTGGACTGTGAAGAAAGTTGAGTGCCGAAGAATTGATGCTTTTGAACTGTGGTGTTGGAGAAGACCCTTGAGAGTCCCTTGTACTGCAAGGAGATCCAACCAGTCCATTCTAAAGGAGATCAGTTCTGGGTATTCTTTGGAAGGAACGATGGTAAAGCTGAAACTCCAGTACTTTGGCCACCTCATGTGAAGAGTTGACTCATTGGAAAAGACTCTGCTGCTGGGAGGGATTGGGGGCAGGAGGAGAAGGGGACGACAGAGGATGAGATGGCTGGATGGCATCACCGACTCGATGGACTTGAGTCTGAGTAAACTCCGGGAGTTGGTGATGGACAGGGAGGCCTGGCGTGCTGCGATTCATGGGGTCGCAAAGAGTTGGACACGACTGAGCGACTGAACTGAACTGTTTCTTGAAGGACAAGGAAGCCACCCTTATCACTAAATGATGTGAACAAAAAACTTGTTTAAAATAACAAGACTAAATCTATAACTAAAAGACTCTGAAGTATAAAATAGTAAGGTTCCGGGCCTAGCCAAAAGCAAACAAGTGAGGCTTCAAGTAACCCTCTCTAGATATGGAAACTGTTTGGAAAATATGGTTTGGGTCTCCAAAACTGTGGCTACAATCTCTTTTAATAACTCTTTTAATGTCAATTGCTTTAATTCTTTTCATTTGTATCTTCTATAAACTCATTCTCTGATGTTTAACACCCACAAGGGCTAAGAGAACAGTACTCAGTCAGTAAAGAGTCTGCCTGCAATGCGGGAGACCCTGGTTCAATCACTGGCTCGGGAAGATCCCCTGGAGTAGGAAATGGCAACCCACTCCAGTATTCTGGAGAATTCCATGGACAGAGGAGCCTGGTGGGCTACAGTCCATGGGTTCGCTAGTCGGAAATCACTGAGTGACTAACACACACACAACCAGAGTTAGCATTACAGTTCTCCCAAAAGTGAAGGAAGACTCAGTCAGGGCTTACACTTTTTCCCCAGGGAGGCCTACATCCTATCTCAGCAGAAAGCAGTTAATGATAAGTTTGTTGGCCCTTAACCCCCTTTAAGCATAAAGGATAAATACCTGGAGGCAGGGAATGATAGGGGCAGAGCCAACAAAGGTCCGTCTAGTCAAGGCTATGGTTTTTCCAGTGGTCATGTATGGATGTGAGAGTTGGACTGTGAAGAAAGCTGAGCACCGAAGAATTGATGCTTTTGAACTGTGGTGTTGGAGAAGACTCTTGAGAGTCCCTTGGACTGCAAGGAGATCCAACCAATTCATTCTAAAGGAGATCAGTCCTGGGTGTTCTTTGGAAGGAGTGATGCTAAAGCTGAAAACTCCAATACTTTGGCCACCTCATGACAAGAATTGACTCAATGGAAAAGACTCTGATGCTGGGAGGGATTGGGGGCAGGAGGAGAAGGGGACGACAGAGGATGAGATGGCTGGATGGCATCACCGACTCAATGGACATGAGTTTGGGTGAACTCCGGGAGTTGGTGATGGACAGGGAGGCCTGGCGTGCTGCAATTCATAGGGTTGCAAAGAGTCGGACACGACTAAGCCACTGAACTGAACTGAAAAAGACAAAGTAGGTGATTAAACACTTAATCCCACTAAGGGAGCGTAAGAAAAAACTATGGGAGACTGCTTTAAGTTAATCATCATTCAAGAAAGCACCTTTAAAAAAAAGAAAAAGAGCAGGTTTGCTTAATCATAAAATCATGAAACAGAAGCAGGAGGCATGCCCCCACACAACCACTGTTTTAATGGTAGGAGACCTACATACAGCCCAGTGATTCCTAGGACATGCTCCCCTGAGTGCACTAAAAGAAACAATTTAAGGAAAGAGTGACATTATGCTAAAACCTGAAATGACTTATCATATTTCAGTATATGGTTACTGCCTTTTTGCTCATTCCTATTGCGCCAACTCCAGTACTTTGGCCACCTCATGCGAAGAGTTGACTCATTGGAAAAGACTCCGATGCTGGGAGGGATTGGGGGCAGGAGGAAAAGGGGACGACAGAGGATGAGATGGCTGGATGGCATCACCGGCTTGATGGACTTGAGTTTGAGTGAACGCCGGGAGTTGGTGATGGACAGGGAGGCCTGGCGTGCTGCAATTCATGGGGTAGCAAAGAGTCGGACACGACTGAACTGAACTGAACTGATTGCACCATGACAGTCCTGATTTGACCTTGTAGGAGCAAGAAAACTCCCCTACCCCATGTGCAGAAGAAACTGATGATGGAAGTGTGACATCTCAAGAATGAGGAAGAAGGTGGTCTTCTTGCTGTCCCCACTCTTCCTTTGATTATAAAACTATACCCACCAAGTTCTTGGGGCAGCACCTTCTTACCCACCCACTTGAAGGCCTCTCAAGTGCGCTTTTCTAAAAAGTCACTTTTTATTTATCACTTTCACCTCTTGCTGAATTCTCTGTGCTCTGAGACATAAAGAACCAGAGCTCCTCAGAGCCTCACCCCCGCCTCCGCACCCACCCCCAGCCCCGCGCCCGGCATTTCTGCGGTTTCATCACTAGACTGGCTTTATAGCTCCCAGGCAAGTGAATCCAAGTGTGGTTCGGTAACACCCTCACCCAAGCCCCATTAAAATGGTGGCCAGATGTCAGCCATGCCTAAAAGGCATCCCATCTCTGCTGGGTAAACATAAACTTGTTTACTGTACCAGGACATATGCTGCACCTCCTGGTCGACCTGATAAGCGACTCTCAGGACTGCCTCGGGCCCCAGGGCGCTCATCTGCCTTCTAGAGCCGGTCAGTCAAGGCCCCAAATTTTGCAGTTTCCCCATCACCCTATCTCTCAGTACTCCAGGATAAGCCAGGTCGCCTACCTATTTCCTAGTCCAGTTCGGCAAAGGATCAGGGTTTGGAGAGCGGACGGGCTTCCAGCTCCGTCTGGCCAGTTTGTCCATATCACAGCGGACAGCTTGGGTAGAGAGGCAATGAGAAACCAACCAAGGCCGGCAGGTGCGGACCAGGCGCGAGCCGGAGCGAGGGGGCACGCAGGCAGCACGCTCAAGTTAGACGCACACGTGGCCGCTGACTTCTGGGGCACGTGCCCGTCACGGGGGGAGTTTGCAGGTGGCGGCACCAGACTGGGCAAGGTATGATCTGTACCCGAGAACTCTAAGGGTCACTGACGGGAACCCACTCAGGACCCTAGTTTGACGTTCCTCAGTTTCCCCGTGCCCCGCCACCCACCCCACCCCAACTTACCTCCTCCGCGGCGCTGGCCGCCTCTGCGGGGCGCGCTGCCTTTTCGGGCGCGGGGCATGCCGCAAATCGGGCACGACAGGGCGGGGGGTCAGGGACCCGGCGGCGGGGGGTTCCAGGCCAGCGAGTCGCCGGCCGGTGCGCTGAGTTGAGACCTAGGCAGACGACGGGAGCCACACGCTGCGCGCGCCACCATCTTCGCGAGGCGCCCCGCCCTGCCAGATGGGTCGAAGCGCCCCGCCCCGCTAAATGGGTGGCCGGGAAGGCGAGTCCCTAGCCACTCGGCTCAGACCGCATCCATGCGGCCGAAACTTCTATTCCCAAGGTGCTGCGTGCGCAGATTACCGGCGCCACGCTGGGCGCAGAGCACCTCGGGAATTGTAGTCTACTCCTGGGGAGCCCATAAGCCTACGACGCTCTAGCTGAACTATGCACCCACAATGCCCTGCGCCCTCCCCCCCAGCACGTGTAGTCATTAACTCTGAAGCTGCCCGCACTGTGCTGTCCACCACGCAGGACCCGCATGTCTCTGCATTTTGCAGCAGGACGCTCACCACGGGAAGGGTGGTGGGTTTGGAAGAACTCGGGACCAGCCAAACCTCAGGCAGTGAGAGAAAAAGTAACTTTATGATGAAAGCAGAGTAGAGGCAACAGCTTAGCACTTAGCAGATGTTAGCCAGAATCTCCTTGGGGGCCCCCTCCCCCATCCCTGGACGGGTCTCCTGTGACCTCTGCGCAGACTCAGTGAGGTGTAGAACAGAGCCCTGGGCTGGCAACCTTAACCTTTTGGCATACTGACTTTTCCTGGGGCTGCTTTCATGTCAGGAGGATCAGGTGATCTCAGAGGGCCTCTGGTTTTAAAATGGTGTGTTTCTTCTGGCCTCTTCCACTCCCCAGGGGTGCTATGGGAAGTGGGGTATGTGCATGCGAGAAGTGACAATAAGCTACATATAACAAGAGGGGGACAGAGTCCTCCCTTCAGGACTGGAAAAATGGCAGCAGGAACAAGACAGTCAGGGGCAGGTGACTCCTGGCTTTATGGTGCTTCTTCAGGCCCAAGCTCAGGCCTGGGCTCCTGGCAGGTAGGGCCAGCCCAGCCGTGGTAACATCGGCAGCTGAAGGACTCCCAAGCTCCAGGGCTGCCATCTGGCTGCAGATGCAGAAAGACTTCTAGTTGTCCTGGGTTTTGCCAAGCACAACGGCCATGGCCATGGCACCGCTGGTTACTGCAGGCCACGGCTGCCCTGGTCACGTTGATCACATAGGGACCCAGGGTGCCCAGTAGGTAGTCATGGAGATGCCAGCACTCCTCCTGAGGACAAGGGAGGGACGTATCAATGCTCCTGTCCCATGGCCCTGCCATGGTCTTTCCCTGTCTCTGGGACCCCAGCATGGGCTGTGTGGCAGGCTGGAGGGGGGGCAATGATCACCTCAGAACTGGAGAAGCTCAGGTCCCCCCAGAGCACCACGCCGGCTGCCCCCAGTGCCGCGCTCACACCAATGGTCTGCACAAGTTCATCCTGGGGGCAGAGAGCTGCTAAGCCAGGGCAGGAGTGCCCAGCTCCTTTATGGCCCTACCTCTGCCCTGGCTTAGCAGCTCTCTGCCCCCACTCCAGTGTTCTTGCCTGGAGAATCCCAGGGACCGGGGAGCCTGGTGGGCTGCCGTCTCTGGGGTCGCACAGAGTCGGACACGACTGAAGTGACTTAGCAGCAGCAGCTACCTTCAAGAACTTTCATGGCTCACTGCCATGATCTGATTCCACCTCTAGAGGAGGGCCCCTTGCCCCTGAGCCTCTTTGAGGGGCTTCTCAGCCCCTCCACTCAGAGAATGTCATGCCTCCCCATCAGACCCGTAGATTTCAGTTTCACTCACCTGGGACAGGAACCTCCCAGAGCTCCGGTGTGTGAGGCGGGCATAGGCCAGGACAGGCAGGGGATGTGGGTGCCCAGCAACGGCCACACGGAAGGCCTCCTCCAGGCGGTATCGGACAAATGCCTGGTAGTGAGCAGGTGGTAGCCTGGGTGGGAGGTATATGCTGGGGAAGAGGGCGCTGGAGGCGGCCCAGAGCCAACGCAGTTGGGTGTTGCGGGCCACGGCAGCAGCATGGCAGTGGCCCGTGTACTTGGAAGCCGTACCACGCCAGCCATTGCCACAGGCTGGGAAGCGATAGAAGCCCCAGAGCCCCTGGGGCTGCAGTGCCCGGCCAAGCCACAACGTGTCCTCCATCAGTGCACGGGCTGCCTGTTCGAAGCCAACACGGGCCTTGTGGAGCTGCTCCTGGGGATCCAGGTTGGGGAATACCCATTGTGCCCAAGCCCAGGAGGCAGCCCGATAGACTTGGCGGCGGCCCCAGTTCCCAGCCCAGAGTGGACACCACTCCTCCCAGTCCAGGACTGCCAGGCCAGCGAAGCCCGGCCACAGGCTGCGGCGGATCTGATGAGCAGCCCGCGCCAGGTGGCGGCCCAGAGGCACAGCCTGTGGGATGCCCCCATTGTGAGCTGTGCCCCTTGGCCCAAGGTAGGGGTAGAAGCCAAGCTGGTTCTTGTAGAAGATGGTGACATTCTGGCCGTGGAAATGCTGGCCACGGTTGGCTGAGATGCCCAGGGCCTCGAGTGGCAGGGGCACGCCAAAGCGGTTCTTACAGTGTGCTGAAGGGACGTTCCACAGCACCGAGAAGGGACGTGCAGGGGCCCGCAGCAGGGATTGGCCACACCCCAAGCACAGGGCCACCCCTAGCACCAGGGCCAGGCCTAGCTGCATGGTCATGCCCCAGGGATGGAAACCTGCAGGAGAGAAGAGGTATGAGCTTGAGAGTCCATGGCCATGGCCACGCCTTCCCCACAGCAGACCAAGCTGGGAAGACTCCTCCAGCTCCTCCTCACAAGGAAGGGGGGTAAGGAAAGCAAGGTTCCTAAGGGGTCTCGTAGACCTCTCAGAGCAACCCCAGCCCAAGCTGGCCTGGGCATCTCCCTTCCCGTGTTGTCCATCTCTACCATGGCACTGCTGTGCCCTCTGACACCTCTCCCACCCTCAGCTCTCATTTTTCCCTCTGCCCATTTTGTTTCCTGCCCCAAGAACACTCAACCTCCACTCTGCCTGACTTAATTTCTACTTAGCACTCAGGTCTCTGCTATGACATCATCTTCTGGCCAAGTGCGGTGAGGACATTTGAGCTCCCACTGTCCCAGCAGAGGCCCTGTCACTCTATGCCTGCCCTATCCCTTGAGCTGAGACCGTATCTGTCTAGTTCCTCCCTGCCTGTGTCCAGTCCAGGGTCTGTCACACAGCAGGTGCTCAGCGAACGGTGATGAGTGAAGGTGGAAAGAAAGAAACACCTTGACGCCTGAGGCAGGCAGAGTGAGAGAAGCAAGGGCTTGCCCTCCATCCATGGCCCTGAGGCCAAGGTGCGCTAGGGGGCTCCTGCAGGGATAGCGGACCTAAGAAACGACTGGGAGATGAGGGTGGGGGTCAACAAATACACTGTCACAGACACACCCAACAAGCCTTTATTCAGCCACAGAGCTCTGAGCCACAGCCATGGTGCCATCTCCACTGGCACTCAGGAAACATGCCTCAGGAAGCTGCCCTCAGGGGCTAGAAGCTGAGCGATGGCCAGTGGGCTGAAGCTGCTACTGTTGTGGGCAGTCAACTGACCCAGAAAGACAGCATCTTGCCCTGGGAATAGCCTCAGATGTCTTTCTCCATCCAAAATATGGGGCGTCCTCTCAGGTCTTGGTATTGTGTCTCCAGGAGGCTTTGTGGAGGGGGCCCTGCTGGAGGTGGGGGTAAGCTGGTCAGGGGTTCAGGCAGGGGAGGGGGTGGCAGTGATGATGACCCCTTGGGGACTCTTGGGGCAGCTTGGGCAGTCAGGCTAGGGGTGACCTTGCAGGGTGACCGGGGAAAGGGGGCCCTGGGGAAGGCATTGAGCAGGGTGGCAGGCAGTCGCCGGCTGGTGAAGACCAGGCCCTGCACTGGCTCAGCCAGCTGGTAGCCCAGATGGGCATAAAAGTGCAGCTGGTCATGGGTGGTGAGGTGTAGCCGGCGGAAGCCCCGGGCCCGAGCAAAGGCTTCGAGGCCCTCCATGAGACGGCGGCCAAAACCACGGCCCCTCAGTGCCCGGGCCACCACCACGGTCTCCACTAGAAGGCTTTGGGGCCGGTCCAGCACCCGGGACAGGCGGGCATGGCCCACCACAATGGGGGCTGCCTCTGGCGTGGGTCGGGGGCTTAGCAGCATCAAGCAGAGAGGGAAGGCGTCTGAGGACTGGCCCAAGGAGTGGAGGCGGGAGGCACGGCTGCGGGGCCACTGCTCGTTGATGAGGTCGGCACAGGCATCCAGGAGTTCGGGTCGGCAGTGCACAGGCTCCAGGGTCAGCTCAACCAGGTTGGGGACTGGGGTCTCCTCTGGCTGGCGTGCATGATCCAGGGTCAGCTGAGCTGAACCAGAACTGAGGGTCATCTCTGGATGGCATGTGGAAACCAGGGTCAGCTCAGCTAGCCTGGGGCTCAGGGTCAGCTCTGGCTGGTGTGTAGGATCCAGGGTCGGCTTGGCCAGGCTGGATCTCAGGGTCACCTCTGGCTGGCATGCAGGATCCAGAGTCAGTTGGGCTGGGCTGGTACTCAGGATCGGCCCCACCTGGTGCACAGTGTCTAGGCTATGGATCAGCGTGCCTCAGCCAGGGCTCAGAGTCAGTTCTCGCCTACATGTAGGATCCAGGCCCAGCTGAGTCAGGAGCCAGGGTCACCTCCTGGGGTACAGATGGCTCAGGGCCAGGCAGGGGATTAAGGCCACAGTCTCCAGGCTGTGGGATCTCCTCAGACCACAAGGTTGCTGCTCCTGTGGATAACAGCCATGCTGGGTTGTGCCAGAAGGGAGGATGGGGTTGGGGCAGGGAGTGCCTGACAAAGTGCTAGGGGGGGCCATGCATCCTGGATCTCATCTGATGGCCCAGGTGACCTGGAGGATCCCATCCCTTATACTTGGAGGCGCTGATTCAGATGGAGAGCACAGGGGATGGGTCCAGGGTGCTCTGCCTTATACTGATGGAGGCTGAGGGCTAAAGGCTAGGGCTGGGCCCAAGAACTCAGGAGGCCTGGCCCCAGCCTGCTCTGGCTACCACTTTGTCCTCCCCAGGACAGTAGATCCAGCCCTACACCATTGCAGCTGGCTAGCCATCAGACAGAACATGCAGACTAGATGCCACAACCCCCTGCTTTAACCTCAGGTTACCTTTGGAGAAAAAACAGCTACCCCAGGAACTCCCCTCTCCCTACTCCCTACTCTAAGTCCTAGCCTTTTTGAACATCTGGGCCATACTGGCCACTTAACAGATCCTGGGTTGCCATTCACCCACCCATCAGGCTCAAATTTCCCCTCCCTGGACTGCTTTCCCTGCCTAGGGGACAGAGTCCATGGCTCCCTCCCCAAAACAGCCCAGCTCGGTATACTTTGATTGCATATGGACCCAACTGCCCCTCAGAAGTGGCCTGGCTCATACAGCAACGTGGCTCCTGCAAGCCTGGTTCCCCACTGGTCTGTTTCGTAGCCACTCTAGATAAGAACCACAGCTTCCTTCCTACACCCACAGGGATGTCTAACGGCTAGCAGACTGGGGGCTCAGACCTCCTGCCCCCAAACTCCATTGCTTGCCCATCCCACCTCAGGTTCTGCTGGCAGGAGGGTCTATGCTGGGGGATTTCTAGCGACAGGTGGCCTCTGGGCCCCATCTTTCTACTCACCTGCTTCAGAGGGGATGCGCTGGCTCCCTCCTCATCCCCACCTCCCCAGGAAGACTTGTGAGCTTGAGGCCAATTTCACACTGGTCAGTTAACAGGCAGCCCCCTTCCCTCACACTCAGAGGGCTATAAGCCTCTCACCTGCATCAGCCACCTCCGCAGCAGCTGCACCCCTGGACCTGGAGGGAGGAAGCCCCAGGATCCGCCCCCTGGGCCTGGAACCCCAGACTTCCCCCACAGACTTAACCCCTTGTATGCCGACCCCAACCCACTGTGGGGCGGGGTTCCCGGGTCCACCGACAGAGGCGGCAGTCTCTCTTGCCTCGATTTCCCTCTTCCTCCCAGTGGATGACAAACCGTGGAGTCTGGGGGGGGGTTGGTTTCGGAACCTAGACTCTGGGCAGGTGTGGCTCGGCATGCTTTGGGAGGGAACGACAGACGCAAGGAGGGCGTGCGGGGCGGCTAGTCAACTTGAGAACTGTCCGCGCGGAGCGGACGGGGAGAGAGGGGGGACAGTGAAGACGAACGCCGCGCAGGGAACGGGGTAGTACTGACATGTTGTTGCCGGGCTCCGGGATGCTCCGCGTCCTCGCTTCTCCTGGATCGGTATCTCGTTGTCTCTGGCTCGGACCCCTCCGGCTCTCGGCGCTCATCCCCTAGCGGTGGGGCGGACGAACTGCAGCTGTCCCGGCCCGCGGCACACAGCCTAGTCCGGGGTCTTCCGGGCGGCCAGGCCCCGCCCCGGCCGCCCTGTACCTCCGCCTAGGCCCCGCCCCTGGCCCGGCGGGTCATAACACCGACCAGACGCAGACTGGGTCTTTACCCGGCCTCTAGCTCTGTTCCTCCCACCCTAGTTTATCCTGGCCTCGCTCCCAGTGAGCCCGACTCCATCTCGGGTTGGCTGGGCTTCCGTCCTCGCCCCGCCCCAGCCTAATAGGTCTCGCCCCAAGTTTAGTTTTGTCTGGGCTCACGCTATCCCTCCTGCGCGGCGTGGAAAACAATCAAGTGGAGCTTCTACTTCAAATTTGGGCCCCACACTGGGAAGCAGCCGCCCTCGGACACACATCAGATCTGAGTGAGAGAAAAGAACTTTTCCTGTACCCTCTGGATACCAGCGCCTGGACGTTTTAGGCCCTCAACAAACAGCTTTTGAAGTTAGAATCCTCTGAGCGGATTCAGAGTGCAGTGCAGAGCTGGTTACCATCGACTTATCAGTAGGAGACAAAAGGTTGTACCTCTCTGGCCAGGCAGCCCGGGCTTGAATCTCAGCTGCTCTGTTTTCTGGCTGTGCAACCTTGGGGAAAGTGCTTACCCTCCCTGGGTGTGCCTCAGTTTCCTCACAGCGTCGTGTTAGGATTGCACAATTAAGTTAGCCTACTTAAAATGCTTAGCACAGGACTAGGAAAGAGTAGATGCCCAGTGAATGTCAGTTTATTTATTTGTTATTTGTTTAACTGCACCACTTAGCATGCGTGATCTTAGTCTCCGCCCGTGCCCCCTGCAGTGGAAGCTCCTCGTCTTAACCACTGGATGGCCAGGGAAGTCCCGAATGTCAGTGCTTGTGACTGCTTCTGTTTGAAGACTGACTCAGTGTCTCCGGAGGAAGTATTTTTGACTCTGTCGGGTGGATGCCTGACATGACTCCTGTGACTGGATGCCTAACCATGACTCCTATGACTGCCTGAACTTGGGAAAGCCCTAGCCAGGCCCAGATTGCATCAGGTACTCAGTGTGTGCCCATGCCAATCAGCACATGCCCCACTGCTCACACCGTGTCCTTATGCAGCTATCTTGGTCTGTAAGCAGGTGTGCACACTGGTGTATGCTCATGACACTGGCTGAGTGGACTTCTGACTGTAACCATGACTCCTGTGACTGCCTGGACTTGGGAAAGCCCTACCTAGCCAGGCCCAGCTTGCATCAGGTATTCAGTGTGTGCCCATGCCAATCACCACATGCCCCACTGCTCACACCGTGTCCCCCTCCACCCACGGTAGCAGCGACATTCGAATTCCACTGCCATCCGCAACCGATCCTCGAGCGAGAGGGCACCTTGTAGGGCCAGGGGCCCACCACCAGGCGTAGGCTTGATGGAAAAACTGGTGGAGTTGAGGATGAGGCGGGCCTTGGGGTAACTGGGGCGCCGGGCACAACGGCCATGGCCGGAGCATAGGACCTGACTGCACAGACGAGCCCCGCTGGTCACATTCAGGATGGAGGGTCCCAGCGTCGTGTCCACATACTCCTTGATGGCCTGGCATGATTCCTAGGTGGGGAGGGGCGCATCAGGGACACCGTGGCCATGCATGGGTCCACCTAGGACACTGAAGCACTTGCCTCCTGGCCAGCCAAGGCTGCAGGAGTAAAAGGTGGGCTGGGGTCTCCCCTGGCAGCCCCACCCCCACCCCCACCCTCACCCCCATCCTGGACCTGAGCTCACCTTGGTGCTTGTGTTCGCCCAGCTCACCCAGAGCACCACTCCCGCTGCACCCTGGGCTGCACTCTCCCCCAGGCTGTGTTCCAGCTCCTCCTGAGAAAAGGACAGAATAGCTCCAAGGGGGCCTCCCTGGCTTCCCACAGCAGGCTGCTGTATCACTACTGGATGGGACAAATAATTCATAACCCCCACCGGGGGCTGCTCTAGCCTTGGTGGCCAGAGGCAAGCCTGGCCTCCCTCTAGCCTGTGAATGCCATGCAGGCAGGGACAATTTCTTTCTGAAGAATGTTGAATTGTCTGTGCCTAGCACAGAACTTGGCACACAGGAGGTGCTCAAAGAATGTGAAAGGGAATGGATGAAGGTGCCCCGAGGCTAAAGTGCCCCGGGGCTGTGTGGCCTCAGGTGCTGGACTAAGGCCTGGCAAGGTAGGTCCCGGGTGGGCGGGGTCACAGGAGACTCACCGCGGGCAGAAAGTGGTTAGTCATGTCATAGAAGAGCTGCATGTAGGGCAGCACCGGCAGCTTGGGGTCCCCCGCACCCGCTGCCACACGGAATGCCTCAGCCACACGGTGCTGCACGAACATCTGTGTCTTCTTCGTGCCCTCCAGTGCTGCAGGCAGGTAGATGCTGGGGTAGAGGGCATGGCTCTGGCCCCACAGCCACCCGAGCTGGTCATTCTGGGCACGGATGTTTAGTGGACACTGGCCGGTATAGTTGGGACTTTTAAAGTCATAGTTGTAGCACTCAGGGAAATTATAGAAGCCCCAGAGGCCCTGAGGGCGCAGTGCTTGTCCCAGCTTGAGGGTGCCTGCCATCCACTCCTCTGCAGCCCCCTCAAACTGGTCCTGAGCTGCGGCCTCCACCCGAGGAGCTAGCCAGTCTGGGTGCTGCTTCTGTACCAATGCCCGTGAGCGCTGCCGGTAAATGTCCTTGGTGTCCCAGTTGAAGGCCCAGCGTGGGCGCCATGCCTCCCAGTCAATGACTGCGAGCCCTGAGAAGTGAGGCTCAGGCATGGCAGCCAGGATGTCCTGGAATGTGTGGGCCAGGTGGGCATTCAGGCTGGCATTCTGGGGCAGGCCACCAAACACAGGCTCCCCAGCAGATGTATAGTAAGGGTAGGTACCCAGCTGGGAGCTGTAGAAAATGGTCATGTTAGGGCCGCGGAAGGTCTGCCCCGGGTTGGTCACCACATCAAAGATACTGATGTCTACGTCCACACCGTGTTTCTTCATACACCACTCGGTGTTGGCGTTCCAGATGGTAGTGAAGGGCTGGTTGGGGACCACAGGGTCCCGGGAGCCTTGGGTCATGCTGAGCAAGTTCAGGAAGAGGGTGCAGACAGGAAGCAAGTGGGCTGCCATAGCCCAGGGCAGGTGTAGGGAAACCTGGCCAGGGAAGGCAAAGCAGAGAGCAGGCCTTGAACTCTCTGACCCCTACTGAGGGCAGGCAGGACAAGTCCCTTATTAATCCACTTCTGCTCTGGCTTCAGATAAGTATGGACCTGCAGGGCTCAGGGTGGTCAGAGGGCAAAGGAGAGGCATTGAGGGGAACAGAGCCACTAGAGGGCGCACTCGACTTGCCTCTTGGGCCGGCCTCGGTCCCCCTTACAGGTCTTGTATTGGCTTAAGCTCGCCCACCCCCAATTCCCCAGGGGCCATAGAAGCCATGACATCTGTCCTGAGAAGCGTGGCTGAGAGCCAGGCCCTCAGCCCCAAGGCTGGCCAACGGATGGAGGCAGGGGCTTCCCTGTCTCTTCCGCCAGGAATCCTGGCCAGCCATTGGAGAAGGGGACGCTCAGTGCCGCAGGAAAGGTCAACCCAGCCCTTCTGTACACCCTCCAGTCTGCCCGCTTGTCCCTGCTGACCTCAAGGCTGAAAGGCCTCATTCTCCAAACTTCCTGACCCCAGGGTGAGGGCCTGTGCAGGCATCAGCAAGATTCTGTTCCTTAACTCTGGCACCAGACGCACCAACACTCTTGGAGGAAGAAAACTGCTGCTGGAAACGCTGAGCTTTTGTAGGGGGTCACTCCACCCAGTTTGGGGGCGGGCTGAGGGGCGGGCCCTGGGTGAGAGGGCTGGGCCAGACAGCTGAGCCACCCCTGCACGCCTAGCAAAAAAAAAAAAAAAAAAAAAAGCCCTTGGTAGGAGGTGGGACTGGGCCGGAAGTGGCCCCTCCCACTCTGTCAGCACTGGGGCTGGGCTTTGTGTGTCAGGACTGGGGTGGGTTTATTTGGGATGGGGTGCAAGTGGAGGCAGTGCGTGGGGTCTGTCTCGGTGGCAGAACCCACTGGGCAGGCTTGTCTGTAATACTGGAGTCTGGGTGCTTTCCCCACAGAGTTGAATTATGACATCTGTGGGCACTAGGCACTTTCACTTTTGTTGACCCCTTTCTTAAAAAAAAACATTTTAAGGGAATTCCCTGGTGGTCCAGTGGCTAAGACCCTACCCTTCCAATGCAAGGGGCAGGGCTTCAGATTAGGGAACTAAGCTCTCACAACCTTGTAGTAAAAAACAACTAAATTGGTATAAGGACAGTATAATCTAGACTGCATTCATTATATTACTATATTTTTTCTTCTGATTACAATTCAAACATTTTTTGTGGGCCTGTATACTTATTGTGGCCCTGTGCCTGCTGTGCCTAGTGGGTAAGTCGCCCCTGCTTTAGGGACCTGTGTCTGAAGTCAGGGCTGCGCCGTCACTCTTAGTGTGCGTGCTGGCTCAGCGGCTGTGCCTTTATGAGGCTCCAGTTAGTGACCATCTGGGCCTCTCCACAAACTCCAGGAGAGTGGGCATGTGCAAGTGTGGGACCCGGTGCCCAGGACCTGGTGTGTTTGAGACCCTGTTGTCGTATGACCACGCAACCCCATGCCTCTGTGGCCACGCGGAGGAGCACGAGGGTATCAGTGATGACACACTTGTTCTTTCCTTTGTGATTTCCCTTGTTTGCTGATTCAGACGCTAGTAACTGAGACCTTCGAGGTGCTCAGGCCCAGGCTTGCCTGCCCAACTTGGGTGAAGGAAGCATCACATCCCTGGTCCAGGGGAACGCGCTGCCTGGGTCTACAGCCCAGTCTGAACTTGAGCTTATGGCCCCCCAGCACGGTGGTTACTGCAGCAGGGACACAGTTGGCTGCCGTCTGGACTGGTCCTCTAGGCTGGCTAGGATGAAGCGGGCAGGGCTGAAGGGGAGGAGGGCCCCAGTGTTGGGGGCTGTGAGCACACCAGCCAGACCCAAGCATGGGATCTAACGACGACAGTGGTAGCTGGGGACTCTGTTCAGAATGCAGGGTCCCTGAGGGATAAGCTTTAGTATGAGAGAGCTTGGCACAACTCCCAAGGGCTGAGGGCACAGGAAACGATTAAGGTAGCCCCTGACCCCCTCTCCCCAAAGTTCCACCCTACCTCCTGAAACTGAGGTAACTCCTACATTACCCCCAGAAACCTGTGGCTGCAATCGGCACAATCCAGCCCACCAGCATTCTCTGGGTTTGGGGGGATGGCTTCCCCAAGCTCTAACCACACCCTCCTCTTGCCTGCATGCTTCTCTGTGGAACATTCTCCACTATCCAGTGTCTGACTTGGTCTTAGCATCCACTGTGCATCTCCCTTTACACCCTCATACCCCTGAATATATGGGCTTCCCCGGGGGCTCAGTGGTAAAGAATCAACGCAGGAGACAGGTTGGAAAGATCCCCTGGAGAAGTAAACGGCAACCCACTCCCATATTCTTGCCTGGGAAATCCTATGGACAGAGGGGCCTGGCAGGCTACAGTCCATGGCGTCACAAAAGGGCTGGATACAGCTCCGTGACTAAACAACTGCCCCTGAGGATGGCTGTCTTTGTTGGTGTGGTTCCGGGGTGCACCCCGCCCAGCCCTGGCACGCGTGTGGCTCAGCGCCTTCACTGAACAGGTGGCAGTCACTGCCCTCAGACAAAATCAGGCCTGCTGCCACTCGAGAGAGGCCTGTGGCAGACCCCCAGACACACCCCCGCCTCTAATCCTGCAGCCCCCTTTGTGCTCTGTCTTCCTCCAGACTGCCCATGCTTCGTTCCCAGCATCACTGTCCCCCTCGTTCAAAACTCAGTGTAGAAAGCCCTTCCTCGAGGCTGCTTCCTGAGTCCCAGTGGTGGCGTCAAGACTTCCGAGCAGGGGTGCCCTCCTCACCTCGTGGCAGTTTTCTGAGTCTGTCTCCCCAGAGTCGGGGTCAGCTGAGGGCAGGGGCTCAGTCCTCACTGATATGGATGGGAGGAATCCAGGTGTGGGTCCAGGGCTGGAGGGAGGGGCAGCGCCCCACCCAGGGTAACTCACAACAGAAGCAGAGGAAGTGAAGCAGGTCTGACTGCTCCAGCCGCTCCTTCTCTCCCCTGGGACAGCTGGGGAAAAGCCATGCTCTCTCATGGCCAGGCCAGGGCTGCCTGTTGAGGATGGCCCCCCGCTCACCCCATCATACATCTTTGCAGTGGAACAGGGAGTGGGCCTCATGATTCAGATCCTGGTGCCCTGTTGGCCTTCCCCTGACCATACCCGATGGAGGACTCTGACCCAGATGGGGAGAGGTGCGTGTGGCTGAAGTCCACTGCCCTTGAGAACAGGGAGTGGAGGACACGCCCTTGCCTTTGAGAATAGCAGGGAGGAGCGATCTGGCTACCTGCCCAGCCAGGGAAGATCAAACATCCATTTCCCATTTTCTCCCTGGGTGGGCGAGGCGAGGAGACTGGCACCAACCCAGCTGGGGATACGGCACCATTTAGGAGCAGCACAAGGGCCCTGCCCACAGAAGGCTGGACCCAGTCGCTTTCCAGTCAATGTGGAGAAAGTCAGGTCCTTGCTATTGGGGTAGAAAGGGAGTCCCTCCGCTCCCAGTGGCCAATGCCCTGGCAGGACAGCTAGAGCGGGCAGCTCAGGCCTGCAGATCCCAGTGAAAGTGTGTTATAGATGAGAAGTCCCCAGCAGAGAGTCTCACAGAGACACTTCTGAGCTCAAACCTTATTTGGAAGAGCCTGAAAGCACTCTCACATGCCCTGGCCCAGGCACGGACAGTCCAAGCAAAGAAGCAGTTGTTTTATATTTAATTTACAAAAGAGACCCCAAAATAATAATAATAAACTATCCAGGGGCAGGGGAGTAGGGTCAGGTCCTCCCCGGCCCAGCTGTGCCCCTCTTCCTCTCTGGCAGGGAGAGACGGGGCCGTCCAGGGGACTGCCCCTCCCCCTTAGAACAGGGGGTAGGAGCTGGTAAGGACATCCTACCGGGCATCCCAGAGGGCTCTGCCCCTCCAGACTCTGGTTTGTCCACCCCTTGCAGGCTCCTACATGCCTGACAGACCCCTTGTGGCAGAGGCCAGCTGGCCTGGCAGCTGGGTGAGAGACCCTTACAAAGTCTAGGTGAAGGCCAGGACTGCCACTGCCAGCAGGCCAGTGAGGTGGGACCCAGCCCAGGCCCCACTGGCACCCCCAGCTGCCCGCCTGCGGTCCCACTGGCATTGCTCACCGCCCCAGCCTAAGTAGCACTGGCAGCGAAAGTGCGTCTGTAGGTGGTTTCGGTCGGCCCAACTGAGTTCCCCCTCTGGTCGCAGCCGCGGCTCATCAGGTGCGTGGCTAGGCACTAGACGGAAGCTGCTGGCACTGAGGTGCAGGAAGGTGTGAGCGTTGGGGTCCCGGCGCACACAGCGCCCATGGCCATGGCACTGGGCCCAGCTGCAGTACTGGGCAGCCCAGGACACATTGACGACATAGGGTACCAATGACCGAGTCAGATAATCCTTGAGGCGTCGGCAGGTCTCCTGGGGGCAGAGGACAGGGAGGAGGGTCAGCTGCCTCAGCCCATGTGGAAACTCAGTCCACACTGTGTGACTGCACCTTCTTTTAACAGCGCGTGCGTGCATGCACGCACGCACACACCCGTGCGCACGTATGCCTGAGCCCTCACTGTTCCCGATTCTTCTAAGAAGAGGGTGGGGGCAGGGACTGGAACCCAGCAGGGCAGGTGGGGCAGGGTGGAACTCAACAGCTGATCAAGACAACAACTCCCTCTTCCTGGGTGAAGGGCAGGGGTGGGGGTGGGGGTAGATCCTGTCTTCTCTGTTGGGACACGGGCTGCCTTGGGAAGCAGAGGAGGGGAGCACTTTGAGGTCTGCAGCCAAAGTGCAAATGCTCTGCCTCTCCCTGCAGACTCAGCTCTGGTTGGCTGGGTGGGTCTTACTTACGTTGCTGGTGGTAAACCCTGCGTCACCCCAGAGGATGACGCCGGCTGCACCCAGGGCAGCACTCTCACCAATGGTGGAGATGAGATCCATCTGTAGGGGAAGTGGATGAGACCACAGGGTGAGAAGGACAGATGGGGGGGGCAGGCCCTAGCCTCTACCAATTTGCTGACACCCGACTGCATCCCAGCCCTCCCCTTCTCATCCCCAGGCAGCAGCTGTTGCACTTTCTCCTTAAATGTTTAAGCCATTTCCACCCCCTTCTTTGGCCTCCGATTCTCAAGCCAAGGGACCACTTGAGCCTGGCATGTATCTATCAGTTGTGTCCAACTCTTTGCAACCCCATGGACTGTAGCCCACCAGGCTCCTCTGTCCATGGGATTTCCCAGGCCAGAATACTGGAGTGGGTTTCCATTTCCTTCTCCAGGGGATCTTCCTGACCCAGGGATCGAACCCAGATCTCCTGCCTCGCAGGTGGATTTTTTACCGTCTGAGCCACCAGGGAAGCCCTACATCTGTCAGGATGGACTACAAAGTCAGAATGCTAGGCCTGAGTGCCTCCTCTGCCTGGATTTTCTGGGAAGTTCTGGCCACACTTCTCAGCATCTCTGGACCTCAATTTTCTTATCCACAAATGGAGATAACAATGTCACCCTCTCATAAGGTTACAGAGAGAATGAGGTGAGGGGATGTTGAGTAGTCAGTAAACTTGAAGGCAGGAGGCCCCCTGGTAACCCAAACCTGCGGTGCTTTCCCAAGGAAGAATACAGGGCCCTGGGAGGCACATACCTCGCTAAGCCCTGTGAGTCCACGGCTATAGGTGGGCCTCGTGAAGACGTAGACCGGGAGTGCATGGTTGGCATGGTGGACGTCAGCCACGCGAAGAGCCTCCTGGACACGAAAGCTGACAAAGTTGCGGCCGTGAGTGGAGGAAGCCAGTGTCTCTTCCAGGTAGACAGAGGGGAAGAGGGCCGTGCTCTCGGCCCAGAGCCAGGCCAGCTGGTCATTTCGGGAGACCTCAACATCAGGGCAGCGGCCTGTATAGGTCTCCCAGTTCTGCACATAATCATGGTTGTAACAGTCAGGGAAGAGGTAGAAGCCCCATAGGTGCCGAGGCCGAAACGCCTTGACAAATCGCAATGTCTCCAGCATGAACTGCCGTGCGGCGAACTCAAACTCATACTGCGCCTCCTTGGCTACGCGCTCTGGTGGCCAATCAGGGTGGCGAATGGCCACCAACTGGCGTGATAATCGGCGGTACACATCCTTGTCCTGCCAGTTGCGCACCCATACTGGCCGCCAGTCCTCCCAGTCGATGACTGCCAGCCCTGCAGGCTCCTGTGTACGAATGTAGTGTTCCACGTGTCCCTTCAGCATCTCCAGGTGTACCCAGAGGCTGCCATTCTGTGGCACACCACCATGTACTGACCTCCCCACCGAATTGAAGTGTGGATACATGCCCAGCCGGTCACGGTAGAAGATGGTGATGTTCTGATTTACAAAACCCTCATTAGGTGAGGCCTGAACATCAAAGGCCTTCATGTCCTTTGGGTCCAATGGCATCTTGTGGCGTGGGCCACAGTCTTGTGTGGGCACATCCCATGCGACCACAAAGGGCCGGCCCGTGAAGATGGGTGGTGCTGTGGGCTTCAGCTCCGTGGCCCATGCCACCACCAACACCAGGGCCAGTGTGACGGCGGGGCCCAGGCCTGTCCACATGCTGGGGGCTGCAGGAAGTCAGTGTCACCTGCCAGGCACCAGCTCAGGAACTGGTAAAAAGGTGGGAGACAGCAAGTAAGTCTAGAGGATCCTGGAGGTCATCCATCCCAAACCCATCCACACTCCCAAAGCCCATGCTGCGTTAGGCCACCGTGCCCAGGATTGTTCAGACTCTGTTACTAGCTATAACAGGTCTGAAAGACCATAGGCCACTGAAGGACAGGCAACACATCCCCGTAGCTCACTGCCAGGAGCACTGGGCTCCTTCCTGGACAAGTAGCCTATGGCTAGGCAGGCACTGCTGTTAGGTCTGTGACCCCTTTGAAACTGGACAAATTGAGCTATGGACTCACTGCCCAGAGGCTCACCCATGACTGAGTATCACCCAGGACAAAGTTTCTGAGAGCCCCAAACCGAGGCCCACTCTACCCCATGAAGAACTTTTGGTCCTGAGAAATCACAGCATTTGGGTGAGGCAAGGCACAGCTCTTGCAGTAGCTAGGAAGCTGTAACTCAGCCCCGAGTTGGTATCTTTTTTAGCCCCCGCCCAACAGAAAAGTGAGGCTAATAGACTTTATCTCAGCTCAGACACTCTCCCCCAGCTTGGTGGAGGCCCCGCGGGGACAAAGGGGTGGTGGATCTCCCACGGTGGCGCCAGCAGACCGGCCTTTCCCTCTACCGCAACCAGGAATGCGCGTGCCCGCGGGCCAGGCGGCCGGGGGTAAAAGCCCACTCCACCTGGCCTTTGTCCGGAACCCCGCCCCCGCCCCGCACGTGGGGGCTGAACCCTGCCGGCAAGGGGGGCGGTCTGGGCCGCCTCCCCGTGGGGTTCAGAACAGAGCCCGCGGAGACAGCAGCTCGGCTCGCACTGCCCTCCCTCACCTCGCGCAGGGCGCCGCCGGGACCTGCGCCATGGCCACCTCCATCTCCGTACCAGCCCGGCCCGCAGCCCTCCAAGGTTCGGCCCCGGCTCAGCGCCTCTACTGGCTCCGCCCCCCCACCCCAGCCCGCCGGCCCTTTAAGAATCCAGCGCGGAGGCGGGCCCTGCGCAGGATTTGCGACGGGGAAGGGAAGGTGTGCCAGACTTTCGAGCCGCCAATACAGCGCTTTGGGCTCCGAGGACCCCAGATCCTCTTCCGAGGAATGTAGCCATAAGTCTGGGACTCTGAGGTGCCTCCAAATGGGGCTTTCTTCTGGAGTCTCAGCCACGAGCGCCAAGTCAGCCTAAAGTTCACCCCCGCAACCTGCGGCCAGTGGTACACTCCTCCCTGCTCCGCGACGCGGCCAGCCGCTTAAAGGGACAGCGTAAAGGACGAGGGTCGGGAAGGGAATGAAGGTAGTGTGACGTTCCCTCATTCGTCCGTAAGGAGGTGCTGTGGGACCTTGAGGCCTTGGCTGGGGGCAGTAGTGAATCTGGCTCTGCACCTCTGAGTGTAATCTCCAGTCCTGGGGCCCCCCTTTGTATGGAAGGGGGGACGGTGACCCGCAACCTGTCTGCGATCTCCCGGGACAGTACTGCCCCGCCCCCTTACGGTTCAGGGCTCCCCTCCCCCGACCCTGGTCGGAAGGGAATCCCCGCCCCTTGCCCGTCTGGGGCTGGGGGGCCTAGCACCCGCGTCTTAGCCCATCCAGGGCTGGATGGAAGCAGTGGTTGTCCTGGTAACACAAGCTGTGAGTCGCAGTTAGGCCTGCCTGGCTGGGAGCCTATAAGCCCAGCGAGCCCTGAGGGTAGGGCGTCCCCCTGCTCCTGACTTGCAACTGGGACAGGCCAGTCCTTGGGCTCCTATCCCCTCTGTCCAGCCTCTGGGGGCCCTGTGGGAACCCCAAGTCGTCCTTTCAACTCTGAGAAGGCTGCCACCCTTACAGAAGTTCCTGGCCGGACAGCAGAGAAAACCGGCTCAGCCAGAAGGGTTCCCCTGGGCTTCCGCTGGGTATCCCGTCTTTTTGACCTGCACGCCCCTCCCTCTGGGGAGCAGGCTTGGAGCTGCAATGGAAGCGAGAATTCCTTGCCTCTTCCTAAATCCGCTTCCCCGGGGTCCTCAGCTCCCCAAAGGGCCCGGGTCTACTTGGCCAGCCCATTCCCTGCGCACGCGCCTGGGAGGAGAGAGAGGGAGCGCCGTGTACCAGGGTGCAGACCAGTCGTCTGCCCTGGGCTCACCTGTGTGGGAGTCCGTCGGCCCAGTAGGTCGGCGGCCTCCCTCCTTCCCGGGGTAAGTCTCTAGCCAAGCTATTCGCGCCAGCTCCTGCCCTTTGGGCAGCCCGCCGGCGACTTGATAAACCCCATCCCTCCCACCGGCTCCCGCCTCCCACCCCAGCCCTTTATCCTCACTTCCTCCTGCCCCTCAGAGAGGAAAGGGCCAGGAACAGGCGCGGGGGAAGGGACCGCCTTGACCCTGTTTCCCTCCGGTATGTCCTGCTGGCTGGTTGCCTGCCCAGCCCCTCCTCCCCTGAGTAGGCCCTGGCCCAGCAAACTGCACCAGGTGACAGGAAGGCTGGAGGACCCAGCCAAGGTGCCAGCCTCCCCCATGCTGACAGCTTCCCAAATCTGCCCCTGGGGCTGAGGCCCATCCTCAAATCCAGCAGCTTATGAGTGGAGCGGCCCTGGTGGTGGTGCCTTGGGAAGTCAAACTACTTGGGGGATGTTTGGCAGATGGTTCCCTAAAGCAGGTGGTGAAGAGAACCAGCCCTGGGCTGGGGGGTGTTGGGGGAACTTACAGGAGCTGAGTCATTTTTTTTCCACTGAGAGCGGAAGCATCTCATGTGTGAGAGTGGACAAAGTGTGACAGAGTGTTGATGTGGGTGATGTGGGGGGGACAGGCCCTGGGAGGCTTCTGTACAGTGCTCTTCTGTCAGAGGACATTCCTGGTTGGTTCTAAGATGTTGCCAAGTACAGGGCTCCTTACAAAACTGGTGAGGGGAGGGGTGTATTTCTGTGGGAAGAGGGTGTCCATAATGTGGCTGGCTCCAGGGAGGGCTGCAGCAGGGTCCCAGCAGACTCCTCCAGAGGTGCAGACGACTCTGCACACCCTCAAATCACCCTGGGCTGCTCCCCCTGGACCTACCATCCCACCGCTTTGATGCCTAGGGCCTCTCCCCTAATAGAAAGCTGTGTAAGCCTGGTGGAGTGGGGAGGTGGGCACATATCCTACAGTCTACCCCTGATGACCATGCTGGCTCTGTAAGGGACACAGGCCTTATAAGCTCCAAGGGCAGGGGCCCCTGGGGAAACAAAGGCCAGACCACTGTTTCAGGGCAGGGACATTTCCTCAGGCAGCCAGCAGGAAGGAAGTGCACACAGCCCAGTGGGAGGGAGTGGGGAAGCACTGCCATGACCCCCATTGTTTCCCGCTTCAGAGTCAGCTAGGGCAGGCCCAGCACAGGGAGTTCCCCACACTGGACAGTGATGACGGGATGCCATCCGGCACAGCAGAACCCTGGCCCTGGGGCAGTCAGTAGGAGGGGCAGTGAAGGGTGATAGGGCCTTATGCCTGGCATCTTACTGCGCAAATGGGAAGAAACCCAGAGACGAACTTCAAGTCCAGACTGCAGAGGGTGATCCTGCTCCAGACTTGACCAGTTTAAGCCTCCAAAAGATAGGTAGGTCAACTTCCCAGACCCAGCAGCCTGCATCCCTGAACTCTCTCTTCCCTTACAGGGAGTTGGGCTGATGGCCAAAGGCTAGGCCTGGCAGAGAACTGGCCTCACAGCCCGACCTGAAAAGTGCAGGCCAAATGTTCATGGGGGCAGGAGGCAGGTGAGAAGGCAAGAGCAGAAAGGATGAGAGGAAGTACTGGGTGAATAAGTTTAACCTGCTGGAACAGAAGCCCCAAGTCTACACTCCCGGTAGTGCCCACCAGGAGAGGCAAGTGGATTTGGGCTGCAGAGTTTTGCAGGAGGTCAAGGGCAGTGGCACCCACCTGGCTGCTGTCCATCTAAGGCTGGGCCCTAGAAGGTCTATGGGGCTTAGGCTGTGACCTCATGTAGGTTCAGCTGCCTCAGCTGGGGACACAACAACTGTTCCAGACCTATCTGAGGTCACACTGTCATCTCAGGTCAGGCAGGTGGGGCCAATCCCTACTGAAGTATCCCAGGGCCCTCCAATTCCAGGGTCTCCACTTACTGAACCTAAGACAGGAGTGGCTCTCCATCCTGAGTGGGCCTGTAGTGAGGTCTGTGTGAATACACTGCCACCTGCTGGTTGTAGCTGGGATGGCCGCACTCTGGACCTTGCCAAACATTGGTGCGACCTGAGTCCTGGACCCAGGTCTACCTTCTATGCCCATGTGGTAGTCCAGACACTGGGTGTCACAGCCTCAGAGGATGTCAGTCTTGTATGCAGGGTCTACAAATAATTTTATTGAACAAATAACACAACAGCCTTCCTAGATTGAGGACTACCCTCCCCAAGCCATTTCTCACACGCTTAAAGCACAGAGTTTGCACAGTAAGGAATTAAAAAAAAAAAAATAATTTCTATGTAGAAATCAGACTCTGCCCCAATAACATCACAGACTAGACTATTTACAAGCTTTCACATTTTAAGTATTCCTATTATGGTTGTTTTCTCCTTTCTGCCCCTATCCAGGGGCTCCAGTACTTTTCTCTTGACTGATACTGAAGGGAGGGGTATACTGTAGGGAGAAGGTGTGGTGGGCTCCTCAGAGCTACTGGCACTAGCCCTAGGGTGCTGTGCCTTACCACAGGGTGGTGGATGTGTAAGGGCAAGGGGGATTAGATACAGTAAGTGGGATGGGGCACAGGCATCCAGAGCCCTTCCTGATCCCCATCCCACGCCCTCTCAACTTGGAGTGGGGGGGAGGGGGAGAAACAACTAGTTGCAGTGGGGAGGGATCGGGCCAGCCCTGGGTAGAGGGAGAAACCTCCCACACCAGTCCCTACTCCTATTAACAGCCAGCAAAGTGTCCATCCATCTGGGGCTGGGAACAAACGGGCAGGTAGGCAGGAAAAATCAGGCTTGTTCTGCCCCCAGCCTCTGTCCAACATAGGAGGAATCGAGGTAGCAAACGGCTGAAATGCTCCAACAACGAGAGGGTAAAGGAAGTGAGGGAAAGGAAGTTCCCACTTTTGTAGAGCTCCCATTGCCCTGGGGCTGGAAAAAGGCAGACCTTGCTTGTAAAGTGCTGTAGCCTCTAGCAGGGCTGGGCCCTAGGCAAGCTTGGAAGAATGCAGGCCAGGCAAGGGCACAGGAACCAGGCATTCCTGACCAGCATGTGCCCTGCCATGCTCCTTGTAGGGATTGCTGGGAAAGGTGGACTGGTAACTCCGCCATCAGCCCTCACCAGCTTCCAGCCATCTCTGGTCCACATACAAACAAACACCCAACCAGCACTGTAGGACTGCCCTGCTCACAGCTGAAGGTTCCAGGCCAGTGGAGTTTATTCACGGTTGTGGCCCCAGCCTAGGTTCCTCAATAGAAGCCACACCTTGAGCCTGGGGGTGTCTTGCTGGGGCAGGGGGTGTTTATGCCTGCCACCCCCCAGGCTCACACCTCATAGAGGATCACAGGGAAATCCACGTGGATGCGGGGGGGATCCAACTTCACGGTGCCCTGCCATGGAAACAGAGGCTAGTGAGGGCCGGCTCAGGGCCCCTACTCCAGGAAGCCTTCCTGTTCCTCCCAGTGCCTCCCCCCAAAGCCCCCACCACGACAGCAGACCCCATTTGGGTCTGCCTCCACACATTCAACACAGGCTGTGTGACCACTGCCCAGCCCCTCACCTGAGGAATCAGGTTCTTATGCACCCGCCTCAGCTTGGCCCGCTTCTGCCCGTTCTTGGTGACGATTGTCTCCTCATAGAATTCGTGAGCCAGATCCCCATCCTCGTCATAGAACATGGAGCTGTGCAGAGCGAGAGGGGAACAGGCTGGGCTGGAGCCCCACGCTAGTCATGGCAAATGCCATAGACCACAGGGAAGTATGCCCTCCCCCCAGTGGGGAAGAACAACCTTGGTGGGAGAAAGGGAGGTTAATATGTTTGGAGAATCTTTTGCTTAGGATCTGGGGTCCACTAGAAAGTGGGGAGTAGGATGGTGGCCAGTGCTACTCTGTCAGACCCTAAGAAGAGAGGCCATACCAAAACGTCACTGGTTTGTTCAGCAAGAGTATCCATTCGATCAGGCCCTTGCCTTCACCCAGGACTTCTAGAGTGAGAAGGATGGTGGCCTGGGCATGATGGGTCTCACTCCAGAAGACACTGCTGGCCCAAGGCCAAAGCCTGAGACAGCAGATGCCTGAGCTAGGAGGGAGCCTGAAGGAAAAAAGGCTGAATCCTCCCCGGTCCAGGTGGCTGATGCAACCAGACTGCCACTGTTGGGGTCCCCCTAGATTCTACATCCAAATTCCAGCAACACCTGAGCAGCAGTCCTCAGGGCCCATCAGATCCAGGCCCATCTAGTGCTCCTATCTGGGCCCCTTGGGGGAGGGGAGAGGTCAGTGCCCCCAGATCTGGGAAAACATACCTGGGGTGAGGGTCTTTTTCCCCAGGTCCCAGCCTCAACGCTAGGGCCGAGTCCTACTCTCCCAGCCACTACCCAGAGAGGTCCAACCCTACCACTGTGGGGAACGGAAACAGACAAAACAGAGGGTCATTCTCTTCTAGGGAGAACTGGGGGTGAATGAGAATAGGAGCCTTCGGCTAGCAGGCTGGGATGGAAGGGATGAAAGGAAGAGGTTCTGGAGTCTAAGGGAGACTCTATCTTAGCTTTATCGTACGGAGGACCTGCCCAGGGACAAGCCTCAGGCCCACTCTTCTCCTAGGGAGACCTTCAGAGCAGCCAGGCCACGAGGAACCGCCTGTTCGGCTTTCCCCACCCTTTGTTCCTATGGGGACCTGAAATATGGGAGTCGTCCTGACTCGGGTGTAGAGGGTACAGCGGCGGGAGCGCCCCATGTCGCGAGACGCCCAGCCGCCCGTCTGTCCTCCCGGGGGCGGAACCCCACGCCCTTACCCGCGGCGCGTGAATACGAAGGGAGGCACGACTCGGCCTCGCGGTCGCACCAAAGCTTGCTCAGCGACCGCCGCCTCTGGGCCGCCGCCCCCCGCCGCCGAGGTGAAGGGCCACAGGCCCCGAGCTTTGGAGCCGCTGGCGCCCATGTCAGGGCCGCCGGCGCATGGCGGGCCCGGCGGTAACTTCGCTCTTACAAGGCCGTCGGCGCCACCATACCCTGCCTGGGCCTTGGCTCGCAGATGCCGCCGCAGCCGCTGCCGCCGCCTTCCGCAGGCTCCGCCGTCTCCACGGAAACCTCACTTCCGCTTCCGAAAGCACCGCATGCTGCCCCCTCTGATTGGCTGCTTCTCTCGTCGGTCCGCGGGGCGGGACCAACAGCCGCCCTCATATGCTAGGTACCCCAGCATGCACCGCAAGACGTCAGCTCCCAGCAGGCCACGCTCCCTCCGGCTCGGGCAGCTCCCACCAGGGAAAGTGGTGGCTGTGTCCTCCTCTTTATTTCTTTAGCTTGTATGGCGGCTCTTATGTCCCCGACCCCTAGAGGTCAGGCTCAGCGGACCTGCCCAACCACCGGGTACCTCCCCCAAACCAACACTTTAGGGCCTGACTCCAGGCCAGACTGGTCAGTGCCCATCTGGCTTCTATCCCATACCTTTTTTGCCATCCCCAATTGTGGCATGTGGAGGAGAAACTGAACCTAAATAAAATTAAGGAATTAGCCTATGGTTGTATATCTACATTCAGGGCCAAAGAACTTCAAATTCAGTGTACTTTCCAAACCCACCAGAAGCCTTGCTTTATGAAGGTTTGTGGACATTAACATCTGTACCTTTGGTACCATGACCAGTGTCTGGTCCACAATAGTATCTCAATATTTGGTGAAGTGCATTCCACAGCATGGAGTGTGTGGTTTCTCTAAGCTCTGGCAGTTGATGTTCTTACCCCCACTACAACCTTAGTCACAGGGTTTGAGTGATGACTGAGTACATATCCATATACCACATCCTTCACAGATTTGTCCCATAGTTACTGTGAGCCTGTCCATCAATCTTGGCAGCCACTGGCTTGTGGGGCAATTACAGATGAGGGCCCATAATAAAGAATCCAAAAGCAGGAGAATTCTTAAATCTTTATTTAGCCAATTCTCTCAGACCCCAGGCCCTGATGACTGTCACCCCCACCCTTTTCCCCACAGGAGGCATTCAGCTGAGGCCACAAAACAGTACATACATTCGCACACATCATCAAAAATACCCAAGGGAAAGACCCTGGCTTTGACTGGCAAACAAGGCACAGACACCTGGGCCATTGCCCACATTCACAGAGAGCCTGGCCCGGGGACATCCTCCTTGGAGGAGGCAGAGGCACTATTGCTGCACCCTTAGCCAGCACTCCCTGACCTGAAGGTGTGTAAGGGGTCAGAGGGTGCTAGAGAGGGAACCCTAGACTCTTCCTTGATGCCTGTCTTATCTTGAACACCCAACCTTGGTTCTGATAGGGCTATCCTGAGACACCCCCCTCCCCCATCAAAGACCCAAATCACACAACCGTTCTGCATAGACAAGGGCCCCCATCCCTGCAAACGACCCTATTCTGTTTGGAGGGTCTCCAAGATTCTCATATCTGAGACACAAATTTAAAGAGACTTCTGTCTCCTCTACCCATGCTGCAAGCCTGGAGCAGCTTCTCAGGGCAACCCTGGCCCACCATGACCCAGTACGTGACAGGCAGAAGGGTGAAGAACCATGCTCTGCTCCACCCACTGGTGGACACAGGGGGCCAGCTCCTTCGCTGTTCTCTGGGCTCGTTCCCCCAGCAAGAGAGGGCCTCCATGCACACTCATTCCTCAGGCCACAGGGGCCTTTGCACACTCACACGGCATGCCCTTGGCGCTGCCTACTCTCCTCCTTCCACCCCAGGGTACAAGAGGTCACCCCAGGGGGCAGGCGTGCAGGGCTTCCTGGATCTTCTGGCGACAATAGGAGTACTTCTGCAGGATCTGGCGGAGGTGTTCCTCTTCCTCCCGCTGCAAGATGCGCAGAAAGTTGTGTAGCTCAGGCATGCTGAAAGCGTCCCACTGGAGGGGGATAGGGAGACACAAGCTACAGCAGGCACTACCAAGCTGGCAGGCTCTCCCGAAAGAAGATGACTTTATCACAATCATGCAGCTAGGATGGTGCTTTCCAGTGTCAGGTTCTTGCCTGAGTGGTCTGTGTTAAGATTCCCAACAACAATACATAGAGAAGATGGGTCCCACAAAGTAGGGCAGTGATCTCGCAGACAGGCAACCAAACCAATGTTCCTTAGCTACCTGTGGACAGGTCATGCCTCCTTTCTCTGAGTTTAATCTCACTCTGCAGAGGCACTACCTTGGAGCTGGAGAGCTTCCCGGTAAAAAGTTCTAATGCCTAAAGATGGGCACCTCCGTGTTGTCCTGTGCCTATCTGTGTGGCTCTGACCTGGCCTGAGATCACCACGCCATCGGATGGACTCCTGCATCTCCTGAGGACTTCCCACGACAGGAAAGAGCAGTGCATCAAGATAGTTCTTCCTGGTTTCCTGAGACAAGCCCTAGACCTTGGCATGAATTTCCTGGAAACCTCCACTTTAGCTGCAAGGCTCACACACTTCTGCAGAGGCTTTGCAGGGCTTGTCCGCAGCCCTGTTGCTCCTTCAAGTCTTACAGTAGCTGCAACCCTCCAGTCCCACCCAGTCACACCCAAGAAACTAAGGAGAGCTGTTACTCACATTCACCTCCCCAGAGTCATTCTCCTTCAGCACAAAGCTTAGGGCCTTCTCACTGGGCCCTGCAAGGAGCCGGAGGCGTAGGGGCTGCTCATCATCGGACAGCTTCCGGAGGTACACTGTGGGCCAAGCAGAGGGAAGGGAGGGTTTAACTAGAGCCAGGCACAGCCCCCTCAGCTCCTGCATGCACAGGCACATGTATATATACCCTCACACATGGTGGGATGGGGTGGGAAGCCCACCTTGGCCATGGCGCTCAGCCCGCTCAAAGAGTGCAAACTTGCGAGGGTCATCCACCACCAGGAATTTGCGCAACAGGGCCTCGATGACCTCACGTGCCCGCGTGCGTGACAACACGTGCAGGTGCTTGACAGCATCCTTGGGCAGGTAGAAGGAGGTGCGGCGTTTCACAGCTGTGCCCCGCCCTGGGCCTCGCCGGGCATCCTGCAGGGAGGGTGGTTTCTTGCTGGAGGGAACTGAGACAGGGCGCACCAGCTTCAGTTGAACCTTGATGAAGCCTGTGTAGGAGCCATCCTTGTTCTAAAGAGGAAAAACCAAACTGTGATTAGGTGCCAGGTGAGATGCAACAGGACTGGACCCTACCAGTCCACTTGGGGCTAGGGTGGGTGTGAATAAATCACTGCTCGGGCCTTCCCAAGAATACCTCAACTCTGACCTTCTGGGCATCAGGCACATGGCTGGGTTCCTATCTCCAGAACAGGCTGTCAACTCACCAGGCTCATGAACAAGTTGCTGTTGATCTGGCCATTGTACTCCTTGATCTTCTGCTCGATCTCAGCTTGAGAAAGGTCAGGTGTCTCCCACTCCACGGGCTCATCCTGAAAGATGGGCAGGCATGGAGAGAGGGCCCTCACAGAACCCATTCCTCTGCAATGCATGTCAAAGGCAAGAAGATAAACTCCGGGTGGACCACTCTGTAAAATGGCCTGTGGGCAGCCTTTGGAAACTGACGACACAGTTCATGGCCTGATGAGAGGAAACCATCACAGCTTCTGGTTCTGCATTTTATGGAGACAGCCAAGGCAGAATCATTTGGCTTCTCTGCTGCTGGCCTGGAGCCTCCTCAGCCCTGGGGAAGATTCTAAGGACACCTTGAAATCAAGGCCAGGATAAGATCAGGGACTCTGAGAAGGAACAGCTTGATCTCAGCACCCTAGTTGGGTGGGGTCAAGGTGTATCCTGGAGAAGGCAGTTCACTTTGCCTCTTGGCCTTGACCATGACTCACCGCAGGGGGAGAGGTATAGGGATTGGTGCACACCAGGAGACCAGCCACCAGGGGGAAGGAGGAGAGGGGCAACTGCTACAACCTTAACACTTCTTGGTGGGGGACTTGGGCCAGGCCTACATGTCTCAGACACAGTGAGAAAACCACTATGACATGTCATTTGATCTTGACCCAAGTTGCACAAAAGGCAGCCTCAGGCCAGGCTCCAATCTGCCAGAGGTGGACATGGGCAGCCTTCTAGTAGAGCCTGTCACACAAGTGCCAAACAGGGAAGCTTATGCACCTCCTCCCTGCTGTCTAGAAGGTTTAGCTCAAAGATTTTAGCTCTGCCACTCAGCCCTTCCCCTTGCTCCTCCAGGGACTGGATTCTTGTCAGAAGGGTGGCGTATGGGCCAGGGCTTCAGCCAAACTCCCTTGTCTCATTGCATCAGCCTTACTTCCTGTTGACGTCAGACAGGCCCTAGTAGGAATGGGAGTGTCACAGACTCAGCTGAGATCATCACTGACCAATGCACTGTCCCAGAGAAGTTCCCATCAGAAGGTCTTCTGCAGAATAACCTTAATCTTGTGCTCAGCTTTGAGCCCAGGACAGCCAGACTTCTTCCTGGCTACTGCTTTGGAGCCCCCTAAGCTTAAACCATCTGATGGCTCAGATGGTAAAGAACCTGCCTGCAATGCAAGGAGACCTGGATTCAATCCCTGGGTGGGGAAGATCCTCTGGAGAAGGAAATGGCTACCCACTCCAGCATTCTTGCCTCGGAAATCCCATGGACAGAGGAGCCTGGAAGGCTACAGCCTAAGGGGTTGCAGAGATTTGGACAGGACTGAGTGACTAATGCTTTCACTTTCAAGCTTACACCATCTCATGAGAACAATAGGAAGGACAGATGAGGGGGTAGGGTAGAGTTCACAGCCTTTTAGTAATATGCTCTTCACCTAGTACCTGCAGCTGTTCAGCTGTCAGCAAGCTGTTGACACTGAGGACTGAGGCTCTGGAGAAGGGATGGGAACCAAAGCCTATTTGCTTCCCCAAGCTTCCAAAAGTCTCGTAGATAGAAAAGAGCATTGAGAAGTGAAAAACTCGAGCAGAAACCTTGTTGGAGACAGTTGAAAATCTTATAGGACTGGTAAGAACAAATGGTCTGGATCCTGGAAAATGAGGGATGTGGGGGGATAAAATGATGGCCAGAGGGGCTGGGAATAAAGGATGGAGTGTTTGTTCCATCCAAGGAGAGGATTTTGGACAAGGCATGCCCCAGGGGAAAAGACTGTCAGGATGGAAGAGGTGCTAGGGGCAGGAGGAAAGCTGAGCAGAATCTAGCACCAGGGCAAAAAGGAAGAGAATTCTGTTTACAGAACAGGGTGATCAAAGGGATGCTACTCACTTATTCCCCTTCCTTATGATGGCTCTGAGCTCTAGCCTGGGTCCTCCCTCTTCCCTTCCTGGGTTGTCCAAGAGCTCCAAACTGGGATGCAGTGACCTCAGTTCCAGCCCCTTCCCAGTTCCCTCCAGGTGAACCTCCCTCAAGGACTTGGGACTGGAGGTACTGCACTGTCCTGCCAGGATTCTAGAGGAGAAAGTTTCATTTTCCATTTTCTAAAACTGACTGCTGGAGGAGAATTCCACAAGTTGTCCCCGAGGGACATACAACAGGACCTTGGAATTTCCCTTCTGCTGCACTCTAGCCACTCACCCTCTACTCTGCCACTGTCCAGAGTGACTGATGGTTTTTTTTTAACTTATTTTTAACTGAAGGATAATCGCTTTATAATATCATGTTGGTTTCTGCCATACATCAACATGAATCAGCCATAGGTATACATATCTTACATACAAGATATGTATGTATCTTGGGACTCCACAGCCTGCTTTTCAATTGGTTAGTGTCTTGTGGTTTTTCTCACCTTTCCACGATGGAAAATGGCTCAGGCCTGAGTGACAGAGGGACAGTCCCAGGGATCCACCCTCAAACCTTGCACCCAAACTCTGGACTGAGCTTTCAAGGTATAGAATTTTCATCTAAATAATCACCCATAATCACCCATAACTCCTTTCTCTTGGCTCATGTAAGGAATTCTGCCCCATTGCTGCCAGGTATACTGAACTTCACTTCATGGTCCCCATCTCTCTTTCCTGCTCTGCCGAGGTGTACCAGCTCTGAGCCTGGAGGTCACACTCATGGTACACAGCACAGAGGTCTCTGATAATGGGGACATCTGGGAGGCTCTCAGAGGCACAGCTGCGCCAGTACCACACTTTATAGTCCTAGATTAGTAACCCCTATCTCTTGATCCCACTCAGGGCATTTTACAATCTAGCCTTTCCCACCTTTCCTGGGTGAAGTGCTCCTGAATGCTGACAGTCCAAAACAAGGCTTCCTTCCCGGCTATTCCCAGATCCCCTGGTCTGCTCTGATTTTTCTATATATGCTGCCCAAGCGAGTACTCCTGGTCCACTGAAGAGGAGGGGAGACTGAGAATCTTCCACATTCCAGCAGCTGGTGACAGGCCGGGACCAGCAAGAGGTGGGGATCAAGCTAGCTCCATCCAGGAGTGGGAATGGAGGGGCCTGGACCTTCCTTTGCCTCTCTCCGACCTTCCTTTGCCTCTCTCCTAAACACACTTCTCAATTCCCGGCGAGGACTCCTCCCCCTCCACTTCCTCCAGGTCCCCCAGAGAAGGGGTGGGAGCGCCCACACGCGGAAATCGAGGTGGTAGTCTAGACTGCACAGTCAGCCTTAGTAAGGGGTAGATAATGCCTGTCGCTGGTCTACCCCAAGCCACTCAGCTGCTTCCCCTGGTTCAACCGGTCTGTGACAAGAAACAGCAAGGGCTCGGCACCCAGTACCGATGTGCTGAAAGCCAGACACACGGTTCCGAGGGCTGGCCCCGGTCCGATTCGAGATCCACGCTGACAGGAGGGCGGAGCGGCCCACAAACTCTCGAGACTGCAACGTACCGTGGAGGGGCGGGATCCCAGCGATCGCCCCCCCACCCCCCGCCTCCCTCAACCCCCAGTCCCCACCTGGTCCCGACGCGGCCTGCGCGCCAGCGAGGTACGCGCAGTGAAGTACTGCTCGAGCTCTGAGTCCGAGTCCTCCTGGCTGCAGTAGCCACTGCTTGTCGTGCTGTTCCAAGTCATCTCGAAGGAAGGCGTTCCCGCGTCCGCCTCACCCATCGCCACGCCCGCCAGCCCGCCAGCTCCGGTGCACCGGTAGACTCCCACCACCGCCCCAAGCGCGTGTACGCGTGCGCGCCCGTATATGAGTGTGCGTGCGCCGGAACCAGTGTCCGCGCCGCAACCGTTAACACTGAAACGTAGACAGCCAGGATCTAGCTGTCGTCTCATTGGAGGAAGGCTGTCGAAGGGCGGGGTCACACACGCCTCGCCTCCAAGAATGATCTCAGCCCTCAGATCAGCGCCTTCTCGCAGGCCCCGCCTCCCAAGGGACACTAAGGAGCTTGTGCGCATGTGCACCAGCGTGGCCTCGAGGCCGGATGCAGCTGCGGGAAGGTGCGGAAGTTGCACTTGCGCGTAGTCTGGGCGGCTCCGGGCGATTAGGGCCGAGTCAGCACCTCCCGGCACCCCGTGGAGCCCGCGCGCAGAATTAGCCACTCTCTGCCACCGGGAAGTCGGCTATCAAAACGTTTATTGCGCGTAGCGCCGGGCGGCCCTAGGGAACGCCTGCAGTGTGGCCCGCTCGTCCACGCATCCCTGCCTTGCCCGTAAGCTCCCCAGTCCCGCGCTCACCACATTCGTGTCCCGCTCCAGCGCCGGTTCCCAGCCCAGGTCCCGGGGCCCGCAGCAGTCTAGGGAGACGAGCGCGCGGCAGCGGTAGTGGCAGGTGAACTTGCAATCTGCAGAGAGGCCTGGCCGTAAGGTGGACGAACCCCAGCACCAGCTCGGAGGAGCGTCCCAGGGACAGAAGCGAAGCCCCAGGATGAAGGCCGTTGCTTGTCGTGTTCTCCATGACTGGCCTTATCTCAGTTCCCGTTAACACCCACTGGCACTCAGATTTTAGAGTCCCCCCCGCCCCCAGCGCCTGGAAACTGGCAGGGAAAACTTCATGCTGTTAGGGATCCAGGCCTGCTCAACAGTTGGATTTCTAGAGCCTAGGGCAGAACTTCCCCTTCCTCATTATCAGCGTCCCTCCCTCCTCCCATTTACTGGAGGGGGAAACAAAAAAAAAAAACAACAACTTTTAACTCAGTGCCGTTTCGTGTCCTTTTTCTCTATTCCCCTTACACTCAAAACTTACCAACACTGGTCTCTTAATTCCTCGCGTTCATCCTCTACCCATTCCAGTCAGTCTTGCTCACCTCCCTCCAGGAAACTCAGAGACCGCACCGCGGAATGCGGTGGTCCCTTCTTCACCTCTTCAGCATCCTCCAATGCTTGCTTTCCGGATTCCCCGGGGGGCCCTCACTACCGCGGTTTTCCTCTCACTTCACTGTAGCCCCTGCTCAGGGGGCTTCAGTTCTGTTTCAGCTTCCAGATCTAATGGTAGGGTGTCCGAGGCCCAGTCCTGATCGCTTTTCTTCTCTGTGTACACTGACCTACCTTAGATCCAAGGCTTCCATCTGACCTCCTTGAGATCAAATTCTGTGTGTCAGTATCTTCATTTGGCTGTCCAATAAACATTTCAAGCAGACATGGCCAACATTTAACTCACTTTCCTACTCCTTTTAATTCTTCACTTCTCCTCACCCCTGCCCTTGCCAGATTTCCTCAACTCAGCAAAATACAAAAACCAAACCAAACCACCCAACTCATCCTTGATTCCTCTCTTGTTTCTGCCTCTGACACACACCCAAATTGTCCTGTTTTTCATTCCCATGGCCACTCCATTTCTCCTTAGGAACACTGCTATCTCCCAGGCCTTGTCATGCTTTGTATGCTGCCACAAGTCCCATACTCATCCTAGCTGAATAAAGACAAACTCCTGTACTAGATGAGAGAGTCTCCATCACACACAGGCTTGGGACATCTTCCCTAAGTTCCTAAATGGGCCAGAGCAGTGATTCTCAACCCAGGCTACACATTAGAACGACCTGTTTTTAAAAACCGCTGGTACACTCTCAGTGACCTGACTGATTCAACAGATCTGCAGTAAGATCCAAGGGTAGGGGTTTGGAGGGCTATAAAAGCATCCCAAGTGTTTCCAGATGGTGTATGGCCAGTGAGACAGCAACCTCAGCTTGCTGGTGATTTCTGGGAGGGCAGAAGCACCAACTGGTGTGTGGTTGTGTTTCATGTTTTAGCAGCTGGTTGACTGAACCTGCAATAGGTATTTGCTAAAGGCAGACTCAAAACTCCTGCTTGCAGCCCTGTGCCCAAGTTTCTGACTATTTCCAGGCCTTCTCCCATAGGTGGGTAAGTTCCCTTCACCACAGGCATTCTCCTGGGGGACTTGGCAAGTGAATCTTTCCAAAGGGGCAAGTGTAAGAATGTGAGTCCAGAGACTGACAGGCACAAGCCTTTCTCAAGAAGGGCCAAGGCAGTGGTTAAACTTGAAAGTAGCACCTTATTTACAGACAAGCGCGTTTGCCTAACTGTCTCAGAAGCAGGTGGAGCTTGGCAAGGTTATAAACTATCAGCCCGCACTCTCTTGTGCTATGGGGCAAAGGTAACGGACCTGGTCCGTGGGGACCATCCCCCCTGACCCCCTCCATCGCAACTTGGCCCTCAGCGACGGGGCTGTCCCTTGGCTGCCCGTTTCGATCCCGCCAGCTCTTGGGTCCGCTACTCACGCGCGCACTGCAGACCCTTGCGCACGACGCCCCAGATGAAGTCGCCACACAGGTCACACCACGTGTGCGTAGCGGGCCCCGCGGGCTGGAAGCGGTGGCCCCGGCCCGGGACCTGCTGCCTTGCGGCGTTGCGCGCTGTGCCCGGCGCGATGCGCAGTGCATTGGCACGCTCGAGCCGGGTGCGCCCCGGGGCGGCGCACCGTTCGGGTGCCAGTTCCCGCAGTTCAATGAGCTCAGGCTCAGCGGACATGGCCCGGTCGGGCCGGGTCTCCGGCCGGTTCTGGGCGCTAGCGAGCGCGGGGCGGGCGGGTCCGCGGGGCGGGCCCCGATTCGGCGCCGCCTCCAGGATTCAGGCAGAGCCGCGGGAGAGCAGAGGACAGCGGCGCAATGGAAACCTGGGCGCCCGCGCTGTGTCGGCCCGCAGGCGGAGTGGGACGGCGGGTGCGGCTGGGGGCTGCTCTCTCAGAGTCCCCGCCCTCCGTTTCCTATCCTCCCTTCATCCAGCGAGCCACTCCCCTCCTCTTAACAACCACGACGACCTCAAGGGGCCACGCGGAAACAGGCGTTTGTGGAAGCTAGCTTTACTTTACAGTACTAGAGGAAGAGGGTCCCCACATCCGGCCCTTGTTCCCCCACCCCGTACCCCCCCCGCCCCCCGCCCAGGCCTCCTGCCCCAGCTTGGGGAGGCTGCACCCTAAGCCTTCCCGCCTGATAGAGCAGGAAGTGGGGAACGCTTAGCTGGGGGGTAGATGGGTCAACAGCTCTTCCCGCCTACTATCCTCACCACCCGGGAGGCTGGGGCACTTGCAGAGGCCAGATTGAGATCCAGAGGTTTTGGCGGGGACACTCGAGTGGGTTGTAGGCATGGGTGGTTGGCCCTCAGCAGCTGCAGCCTTCACTTGGCTCTGTCCCCCTGGGCTGCCAGGACACAAGCCTTTCCATGCTTCTCCCAGTGCTTGACTTGGCACTCCCTGCGGGCAAATGGGCTGGTGAAGATGCAGTGCTCCAAGGGGTATGGGAGTGGAACTTAGGGGTCCAAGGTCCTGGGATGCCCTTACCTGCAGCAATACCACTCATTCTGGCACCGGGAGCAACGCTTGGAGGCCTCTGCACTGCAGTAGGCGCAGCGGGGCCGCTCTGGAGCCACTGCCTCGAGCACATCCAGTCTGTAGGTCTCAGCCCACCTGGAAAAAGGGTCCGGAAGGACTTGCTGGACCTGTGGGTGGGGGGACAGGAGCAACCCCACCCACATCCACGCCGCTGCCTCCCTTCTCCCTCTTCTGCTGGCTTAGGAGGCCTCACCTTCGAGCCTGCAGCCTCAGGTCCTGCTCTGAGGGGCTGAATACATGCCGCAGCTGATGCTTGGCGATAGCCTGCCACTTGCCTTTGTTCTCTCGCTCTAGCCGCTCCCAGATTTCTGGGATCTGGGGAAGAGAAGCAAAGAGTGGCAGGGAGGAGGAGCTGGTCAAGTGAGCAGTGGTCCTGACCAACTAACTTCCAAGAGCCTACCTGTTCCAACACCAGGTCCTTCTTAGGGGGCTGGGCTTCAGTCAGGGCCAGGTGAGCGAGGAAACCCTGCAGGTCTGCCAGGTTGGGCAGCTGGTCGAGCAGTGTGTCTGTGAGGAAGGCCCGGAGCTGCAAGGGTGTCCAGGGGAGGCCAGTGTGAGGCGGTGCTGACCAGAGGGTTGGGGAACAGAGAGGGCCTGGGCTGGGCTGGACTGGGCTGAGGGTGCCAGTGGGACCCAGGTCCCACTAGCTGCTGTTATCACCTGAGGCCCAAGGTGTGGAGAGAGGGCTGCGGCTGAGGTAGGCGGGCAAAAATAAACATCAAGGGTGACCCACGGCAGGGCAGGGGCTGTGGACACTCACGTAGGAGGAGTTCCCTACCTTTAGTAGCTGTCCTTTGGCAAAGCTTGTGAGGCAGTAACGGGCCCGGGCCTCAGGGCTTAACAGCAGGTTGTATAGGGCGATCCACACCTGCCCATCCAACTTGCTCAGTTTTTGCTGCTCCGAGGGGGTCACTGTCTGCCAACGGCCGCTCTCAAATTGCTGCAGCTTGCCTGGGAAGAGGAACCAACATACGGGGTGAAGGCATTGCGTGCGCTTTGAATGATCCAGCTGCGTGGGCCACAGCACACACCCACGCTGGGCTGGGGCTCACTTCAGAGCAGCGTGACTCCTCAATAGTGGACACACAGGCCTTGCCTACAACAGAGTCCAGGTCTAGGCCCACTGTGGGGGAAACATCCTGGTATTTTCTTTGGGCAAGGGGGCAAAGTTTATCTGGCTGCAAGTGGTTCACCCCATCAATCCTGGAAGATGTCCTGGAAGCAGTGAACTGGGGCTTAGGCAGGTGGAGGAGGACCTTACCTCCTTCCCGTCGGCTCCAGGGACTGTGCTCCAGTAATTCCACCAGGAGACAGGGCAGGTTGTGAGTGCTGAGCATGCGGCTCAAGGTGCTCAGGGAAAGGCTAGGATGGGGATGGGGAGGTGAGCGGAGGTGACAGGCCCAGGCTCCCAGCCCTCCACTGCAGGCCCCAGGCCTGACTGGGTTGCCCACCTGTCCACACAGTCTGTGATGTAGCGAAGCACTGAGAGGGCCTTCAGCGCAATCTCAAATTCCATCAGCTCTGCCTGCTTCTGCAGCTCCTGGGGTGGGGGGTAGGGTGGGGCACATGGTGTTCAAGCTAAGGGGGACCGGGGTCTAGCCCTTGCCAACCCCAGGGCACCTCAGCCCACCTGCATGGGGCTGCTGTACTGGGATTCCTCCTCAGGAGGGGCACCACGGCCACTCTGGGCCACCAGGAGAGTCAGTTTGCGGTGGCAGTAGTCCACCAGGTCCAAGACAGTGTCCTCTGCTGACTCGCACACCTCCTGAAGGGCAGGGAGGGGGAAACATCCTGGCTCTGATGCTCTGGCCACACAGACACAACCCCCCTCGCCGCCAGACTCTTGCCGAGGGCAGTAGCCAATGGGCAAGGCGGCTCCTCACCTTGTGGAAGAACACTGTCTCCAGGAGGTTGATGATGGAGGCCTCGTGGTGTAACTGTCACATAAAGAGGAGGATAGGGCCCGGAGCTGCTGAGAGCGGGATACGGGCTACCAGCCACCCTCTCTAGTCCAGGGCCCTCTGAAGGGGTGGGCAGGGGTATGCACCGACGGCCCAGCTCACCACCATGTAGATGGGAAACGTGTTCTGGGGCTTGAAGTCCTCCAGCTTGCACAGCACAGGGAACACCTTCTGCTTCCACATCTCCACTGCAATCAGCTCTTCCACCAGCGTCGGGATCTTTGAGGGGGAGGGCAGAGGACAAGGGGTGAGATGGGCCTGTCTTGGCCTGCCAACAGGTCAGCCCAGTTCAGCCCTCCTCAAACTCCGTGGACCCCTAGGCTCTCCTATGCCCCATGAATTCCTTCCCAAACCTCTCTCCTGCACCTTGAACCTTCATTACCAGCTGCCTCCAACACCTCTGGGAGGGTCTCCATCCCCCAGGCTTCATATGGATTGGTCCTTGCCTTGTCCCCAGGCTGCCATGCTCCCTCTGCAGTTGAGCCCTTGCCCCACCTCCCCCATCCAAGTGCACCCTCAGGCCAGCCTTCTGCTCATGCCTCCTGCTCATGCCTTCTCTTGTCCTTGTTCTCTGATCTTCAGAGGCTTTTGTGTGCCTTGGCCTCACTCTTTTCTGAGGTCCTTCCACAGTGCCCTGTTCCTACCCCATCTCACCAGTAGGGGGCTCCACTTTTTCCTTGCAGAGGAACCCTTTTGTCAGTGATGATTCAGGTCATCTACTGGTGCCACCTCCTGGCTCACATTCCAGTCAAGCCAACTCCTGGTTTCTAACTCCCTCTCTCTTGTGTTGGGGAGGTTGTCCCCTTCTATGCCAAAGTTCCGCCCCACTTCACTGGGGGCCCGTCTCTAGCCTGACAGGCTATTCAGGAATGCCTTTAGAACCTGGGCCCTCATCCTACAGCCTAGGCTGTTCTAGGATCCAGGACTATCTCCCTAATCAGCTTGCACCCTGCTCCCCACCAGGCATGCCAGGGTCCTACACACTCTTTCTCCTTTGGGGAGGGCCAAGGTGCCCATCAGAGGGAAGTGTAGGCACCCAGTTTCTGAGAGGGTAGACTGGTGGTGGGGTGTGGGGTGGTGAAAAGGCAGGAACCCTGCCTGTGACTCCAGCGTACCTTCCCATGGGTGACCAGCAGCTCCTGGATGGGCTCTCCCTGGCTGGCCGTGGCATCGAGGATGGCCTGCATGTTCAGTTTCTCCAGGTTCTCATGCTGCTGGTTCCACCTGCCCCGGGTTGTGTGTGCATGTGGGTGCACATGTGTGCAGTAGGAGTGGGGGTCAGGGCTGGGTGCTATTGAAGCCTAACCCGATTCTGAGGGGTCCAAGGTGGCTCAGGACCATATAACCCTATCTCAGAGAGCTTTACCTCCCCAACTTAAGGGCCCCTCCACGCTGGGCAAACCCTCCCCCCAGAGGACTCTGGCCCATACTCCCCCAACTCAAGGACTCTGACCCCATGACGCCGCCTGACCCTGTATTCAGCGGCCTCACCCTCTGGAGCCCATATCGCGCAGCTGGAAGCTGCGCAGTCCCCGTACTAGCACATCAGCCTCGCCCGGCAGCAGCAGCTCCAGGTCGCCCATGTCTCCGCAACGGACCGAGAGCGTGAAGGTGGGGTCTGGCTCTCCACGGGCAGCAGCTGGCTCTGGGGTGGCGATGCTGACACGCTCGGGGACCACGGTCTCCCGCGGGGCCGAAGTCTGGGACCCTACGGTTGCGGAGCGGTTGCTGCGCGTGAGTCCTCGCCGCCATGGAAACGGTAAGCTCGGCGCCTGCGCAGTGCTACCTGGGCCCCGCCCCTGCAGGGTCCCCACCCGCCAGCGTCTTGCTTGCCAGTCAGGCTGCGGGCAGCAACTCTTTTTGGACTCCTAGAGCTTTCTCCCTCACAAACGGCTGCAGCTCGAGGATTCCAGACTCCTGCAGCTTAGGCTCCCTCCTCAGATGGATGTCAAGTCGGCTCGCCCCCCACCAGCTCTTCCAGTAGCGGCTCCCTTTCCGCCCACATTTGATGCTCCTCTCTGTGGCCTCCTCGCTCCAGCATTTCTGGCGTCCAGCTCCACCTCGTTGGCTCTATCCCCAAAATACTGCGCAGGGCTCACAACTTCTCTCCTTCCTAGTCCGGGCCTGCCATCACCTCTCATGTTACTGTTACTGGTGGAAATGGTTCCACCCTTGACCTTCCTGAGCTTTCCTCTGCCTTACAGCATGTGGGATCTTATTTCCTTGATCAGGGATCGAACCCCAGCCCTTGGCAGTTTAAGAGCTTGGAATCCTAAACACTGGACCTCCAGGGAATTCCCACCAGGAGTTTTTTAAAGGTGTACATGAGGGACTTCGATAGTTCAGTGATTAAGACATCACGATTCCAATGCAAGGAGTGTGGATTTGATAACTGGTTGGGGAATTAACATCCCACATGCAGCGTGGCTAGAAAAAAAAAATTGTACATGAGACATTCCTTCCTCACTTGACAGTGGATCTGGCTGCCTCTGGCCCTCAAAACATTGAATACTATGGTAGCTCAGATGGTAAGGAATCTGCCTGAAGTGCAGGAGACCCAGGTTCAATCCTTGGGTCAGAAAGATCCCCTGGAGAAGAAAATGGCTCCAGTATTCTTGCCTGGAGAATTCCCCCGACAGAGCAGCCTGGTGGGCTACAGTGCATGGGGTCACGAAAGAGTCGGACACCACTGAGTGATGAATAGATGTCAGAGAGATTTCGGATGTCCAAAGCAGCTTATCCATAGCTCTGCAGAATCAGGCTTTTGCCTCCTGTCCTACCTCCCGACTTTGTTTCTTGCCCCGCTCCCCCTTGCCCTCTATGTTCCAGTCCCATGGGCTTCCCTTGGCTTCCTCACATATCCCAAAGCAGATTTTGATTCAGGGCTTTTGCACCTGTTACCTCTGCCTGGTGTATTCTTCCTTCTTCAGGGTTTGGTTTACACTAGTTCAGCTAGGCCTTCCTTGCCCATCTAATACAGAGCAGTCCCAGCTCCTATCCCAACTCACTTTTCATCTCAGCTTTCTGATTGTTTCTTTCTGGCTGATTATTTCAGTTTATAATTAGTGGACACTTTTACATGCCCATTGTCGGTTCTGCCCACCAGATGGCGCTCCAGGGTGCCAGGACTACGGGTAGTTCATTCGCTGCTGTTCTCTCTGGTGGCTGGCTCAGAGGTAGTCTTCAATAAAGGTAGGTTGAAATGGATGACTTTATTTACAGAAATGAGGGTCAGCCTTAGGACAGTATGGACTAGTTTTCTGGTCTAGTCCTCACGCACCAGGCAGGGCTTAGCAGAAGAGAGTAGCCATAGCTGCGTGCCTTGTCCAGTCGCCACCAGCCTCACTTCCAGCAGATGATGATGTTGGGGTCGTTTTCCAGCCGTTCATCCAGCTCTTGGTAGCTCATGCCTGTATGGTGTGGTGGAGGTGAGGTCAGGAGCCTTGAGGGGGTTGGCCACGCTGCCCTGACCCCACCTCAGCGGTCCTGCCTGCTTCTACCTGTCTTGCAACAGATCTCATCGTAGCTGTGGCAGCCTGTGTATAGCCTGGCAGGGTGGCTCCGCTCATCCCGAGATACCCGCACAGGATACTTCTGTAGTCGCCGGATGAGGTTCTTCATAAGCCCAAACTGGATCAGCTTCCTGGGATGAGTGTCAAGGAAGAAAGAGGTGATGCTCTGGGCGAGGCTTCCTTCTAGCCAGGCCAGTCTCCCCTCCGGTTTTGTTTCCATGACCAGACTGGTCTCCAAAACCCACCACCTCCAGGAAGCCTTCCTGGATTAGCAGTGCCATGTGATTCTGCTCACTAGGTGTCTCCTGCTTTCTCTCTGACCCAGAGTTCCAGAGAGACACAGAGAATGTACCTCCCCTCAGGCAAACCTCTCATGCTTCAAGGGGCCCCCTCTGACCGTTCATCAACGTGCTGCAGCTGTTGGGGGTGGCGGCCAATGAGATCTCTCACAGTAGTTCCAGGGCTCAGGCTGCAGTACAACTGGAATACATCCCGGAGACTGGCCCTCTTGTGCCCTGCAGGCATCAAGGGTCAGCTCTCCAGGTGGCCCTGCCCTCCCTGAGATGGCCTCCCCCAGAGCCTGCCAATACCTTCCTTGGTCACGTAGGAAAGACATGCCTCCTGCAGGGACTTGTCGTCCACCAGGTCCTGGACTTTAGGTGTCGGGCAGTACACATTGGAGTACTGGAGGGTAGTAGGCGGCACAGGGGCTTGAGTAAGGGGCTTGGAAGTCTGACACAGCCCCAGTTGGGCCCAGTCACATGATCCAGTCTCCACTTAATCAGACCCCAGACTCACCTACCTGGAGGATGGACACCAGTGTCACAACGCCATAGTACCTGGGGGAAACAGTAGTGCTCAGCTTCTGAGGGCCATGCCTTCCCAGCGCCTACACTCAGGGCCCCTGGGTTCCTCCTGACAGGTAAACCTGTCCCGGGTGTCACTGTTCCCCACTCACAGCAGGTTCTGGATGGCAATGCGCACCAAGTTGAGCTCCACGTCTGCCTCGGCTGAGATCTTCTGGACGTGGCGGAAACCGTCAATGTAGGGCAGGATCTGGGCAGGGAAGAACAGGTTCAGTAGACGTGGGATGAGGCCAGGGCTGAGGCCAGCCACAGGTCATGATGGCCGGGGCGGGCGAGCACACCTGCTGTGTGGTGAGGTCCCACTGTGAGTTGAAGAAATCCTCCTTGTCTTTGGTAAAGACAGGTACATCATACTCCTGGGCCACAGGAGGGTCAGGCCGCTGCTCAATCACCTTCAAGTGGATGGTGTTGGATTCATCTGCAGGGGATCCCACCCATATCCTCAGTGCCAACTCTTCCAAGAGGCCCTCAATTACCAGGCAGTCCTCCCAGCCACCCTTGAGGCAGACAGGTGGCACCGGGTAGGACCAATCTCCTCCTTTTATGGAGCAAGAGACTGAGGTCCATTCAGGGGGAGAAACATGTTCAGGGAGCAGAGCCAGAGAACTCTACTGGCTTCCCCCTCCCCAATCCCATCATCCACTGGACCCTGGACACTGTCAGCCAAGCTCATGGCTATTTCCTAGCCGCCAATTTGTTCACCAGTCTTGTCCTTGACTGGGCCCACCCTCCTCTGCCACTTTCCCATTCCTCCTCGACCCCTCTGCTGTCCTTGTAGAGGCCGGGCCATACCGATGGGCAGAGTGCACCGGCCTGAGGCATTTAGCTCCTCCAGCAGGATGGTCATGATGGGCACCAACTTCTGCTTGCTCTCCTCCGTGGACACGAAGCTGCTCTCTAGCTGGATGGGGCGAGGACAGCATGGTTGGCATACCCCAGGACCCTTGGCTGGCACCCTCCCTCACAGGTTCCCAGGTCTGAAGGGCTTTGGAGACGTGCGAACACCTTCCCTAACTCTGCCTGCCCATCCACCCAAGCCCATTGTGTTGCAGACCTCCAGTGTGGTCAGGTAGCCAGCCAGCTTTTTGACGATGGGCTCAAGGGCACAGGTCTTGGCTTGGGCATCACACACGAAGCCTAAGTTGAACAGCAGGGCATTGCGGCTATACTTCTTGTGTTCGATGCACACGGGGCAGCCTATCAGTTTCTTCTCCATGGCTGTGCTGGACGAGGGGAACAGGTAGGAACAAAATCAATCTCCTCCTGTCCCCAGGTCTGTCCACGCCTCCTTAGGAGCCCTGCCCACTCCCCAGCTAGGGGCTCACACAGTGATGAGCTTGTTCTGCAGCTCTGGCTTGGTGATGATGTACACCTGGACGGTGTCAAACAGCTCCCGGGAGATGAAGTCCTCAGGGACCTGTGGAAGGGAGTGACAAGAAGCCCCTTAGAGGACCTAGTACAGAGACTAGGCAGAGCACACAGGGTGACCTTCAAGACCTAAGCTCTCTTCTCCAGGGTTTCTCCTCTCTCCCATCCACCCAGGCCTACTCCAACTTTGTTTCCACACACACATTATGTTTTCACCTACCTCCTGGCTTCTGCATATGCTGTTCCCTCCACCTGGCACACTCCTCCCACACCTAAATTTCTATGCATGCAGGGATACTAGTGGATCACCACTCACACCTCTCGTAGGACCTGGCACCTCCCTTGGGCCCACACAGCCCCATTTTCCACAATCACTGCCTATGTGATGTTTGCTTGTTTTGCCACACCGGGAGCTTGGGACTGGGTTTGAATATACTTGTGGTTCACGATTCCCCGTGAACGAGGGAGCGGCGTGCCTGCGTGCGGTACGGGGCACGGGGTTCCATCGCTTCCAGCCAACTGACTGAACTCCCCGGAGCGTCCCTCTATCCCCCATTGTCCCGCGAGCCCGGATAGCACCTGATAGGTGATCTTGGGTCCCAGCGTAGGGTGAAACTCGCTGAAGAATATGCATTCGATGCGGCAGCTGCTGCCCATGGCGCTAGTGGGGCCGGGGTCTGTAGCTGGGGCCTCTATTCCTGGGAGCACCTGTCAGAAACAGACCAGAGGCTTGGGCCGCCAGGTCAGACACGCCTGCGCACTGATAACACCCGTGAAGCCATCTGCTCAACAGCGCCTGCGCAGCGCAACTCAGCCGTGTGGCTGCGGAGAACAGTCCAGGAAGTCCCGGGTGGGTAGGCGTCGCACCCGGAAGTTAAGCGGCGGAGCGGCAGGGCGCGCGGCTAGCGCCCGGAGAATCCCACTTGTTCGGGACCGAACCACCTCCTCGGGTCGGCGCTGCGGGTGAGGCAGGCGAATCCCTGGCGTGTAGAGGCAGCAAGCCAGCTGCACGTGGGAAGGGTGTGCGCAAAGAGATTCAGGCTGTAATTTCGACGCAGCCGGGAACTACAGTTCCCGTAGTGCTTCACGCCCTTCCAGCAGGCGCTCCCGTCCTGCGACGGCGTGGTGCACTCTGGGATTTGTAGTCTATTACACGGCCTTGCGTATCTTACCTGGAAGGTGGACCAGTGATCAGTGCCAATTCAGATGCGGATACAGGCTGACAGGCCACCAGCCCGCGACTATTTCTGGGCCCTGCCTTAATGCTGGCCCTTCCTACCTTAACTCTTTGGAAGAGAGTGGCATTCCTGCTCCGCCACCCTTGCTCCAGTGAGAAGAGTGGACAGCAAGCACCAGAGGCCCTTGCTCACTCTGCTATGCTTTCAGGCTATAGCCGGCCTGATTGATCATGGCCCTTTCTGTGGAGACCGAGTCACACATATACCGAGCTCTGCGCACTGCCTCCGGGGCTGCTGCCCACCTTGTGGCCCTGGGCTTCACCATCTTTGTGGCTGTACTTGCCAGGCCTGGCTCCAGTAAGTAGAATGCATAGCTACTGACTTTTGGGAACTGTCACTTTTCCTGGGGAGCAGGGGCAATAGGAAGCCTTGGGTCTGACTCTTGGGAAAGGCCTGGCTGGCTCAGGGACATGCCGTGCTGGAAGGATATGCAGGGTGGAGTAGATGAGAGAGAGGGCTCTGCCAGCTTGGCCAGGCCCCACAGAGTACCTGGCTTCTCTTGTCTGGGTGCTGCACTTGGCTGTCTCTTGCAAAGTACAGGGGGAAAGAGGGAGGGCTGAGAGAAGTGTTGAAGGGTGGCCTCTGATCCAGGGAGGATCCAGGAAGAGAGAATAGATATGGGGTCAGCTTGTTGCAGTAAGAGAGAGCTTGCATTTTGGCAGCACATCATTGGGTGATGGGCTGCTCATTTTCCTCAGTCGGTGGGGATTGGTGTGGCTGGGTTCTTCTTTCTTGAGGCTCATGAGGCTTCCTCTTCTCATTCCAGGTCTCTTCTCCTGGCACCCTGTGCTTATGTCTTTGGCTGTAAGTAGTGAACCTGGCCAGCTCTTAGGGGTGGGAGGAAGTACAGCTCTGGGGGTGGTCTTCAGTTCAGTCGCTCAGTCGCATCCAACTCTTTGCGACCCCATGAATTGCAGCACACCAGGCCTCCCTGTCCATCACCAACTCCCGCAGTTCACCCCAACTCATGTGCATCGAGTCGGTGATACCATCCAGCCATCTCATCCTCTGTTGTCCCCTTCTCCTCCTGCCCCCAATCCCTCCCAGCATCAGAGTCTTTTCCAATGAGTCAACTCTTCACATGAGGTGGCCAAAGTATTGGAGCTTCAGCTTTAGCATCAATCCTTCCAATGAACACCCTGGACTGTAGCGGGCTCTAAATGTAAATGGACACTTAATATCTATTTGGAGGGGTGGGATGTGGGGTTAGAGGAACTGTAGGCTCCAACTCCTGCCAGTTTATATCTGAGACTTGAACTAGGGTAATCAAGATGCAGGGCAAATGGGTTTGTCTAAGTACAAAATGATGCTTTAGCCACCTCCAGGAAGGAGGGTTAAAATATGCATTTGGGTGTACCTGTGCCTCCTGTCACCTTAATTTACAGTGGTGTGCCTAATATCCCCTGAAACAGTGCACCCATGTGCACAACTCTTGCCAAGAAATTGTATCCAGGCCTGTCAGGGAAACAAAGCTTGTGAATCATTTATAACCGCCCCATCTCAAACCTTGTTTGCTGGGTAACATAGCAGAGATGACATTTCAGAGTAGCACCCAGGAAGAAGTGTGGAGAGGTACCTCTTGCGGTTACTCAGAACACATGTTCTGTCCCAGATGGTTTTCCACTCTTGCCCCACCAAATAGTGGGGAAGAGAATAAAGGGCACTCTGCCCACACTAGTGGGCAGCTTAGGTTGTATCTAAAACTGCCCTTCTGCTTGGCAGCACTCCCATTTAGTGTCCTATCTCTGTCTCCACAGTTCTCTTTCCTGATGACCGAGGCATTGCTGGTGTTCTCTCCTGAGAGTTCGTTGCTGCGCTCCCTTTCACGGAAGGGCCGAGCGCGTTGCCACTGGGTTCTGCAGCTGCTGGCCTTGCTGTGTGCACTGCTGGGCCTGGGTCTTGTCATCCTCCACAAGGAACAGCTTGGCAAAGCCCACCTGGCCACGTGGCATGGGCGGGCAGGGCTGCTAGCTGTGCTGTGGGCAGGGCTGCAGTGCTCGGGTGGGGTGGGCCTGCTCTACCCCAAATTGCTGCCTCGATGGCCCCTGGCCAAGCTTAAGCTCTACCACGCCACTTCGGGGTTGGTGGGCTACCTTCTGGGGGGTACCAGCCTCTTGTTGGGCATGTGCTCACTCTGGTTCACTGCCACAGTCACCGGTGGGGTCTGGTACCTGGCTGTGCTTTGCCCTGTCGTTACCAGCTTGGTCATTATGAACCAGGTGAGCAACGCCTACCTGTACCGCAAGAGGATCCAGCCGTGAACTCTTCCCAGCCTTGGGAAAGCCTGGATTTGCCCCTCAGCGTGGGAGCCGGGTTTGAGGCCTCCTGGACTCCCTCAGCTCGCTCACAGGACGCCTCAGGCCCTGGGGCAGCCGGAGTCCTGTGTGTGACACTGTTACTTGCTCCTCATGCTGCGGTGCCTCCCCTTTCCTTCCTTCTCTACCGTCCCAGAGGAGTTTATGGATCATGTGCCTGGATGAAGTTGGGGTTGCAAGACTGTCCCCCACCCCCAGCAACTCAGCTTTTGCTGGTATGTCCAGAAATTACAGAAGTGAAGAAAGTAAAATAAAGTGGAAAAAAAAGACTGAAGGGACTTCCCCGATGGTCCAGTCATTAAGACTCTGAGCTTCCAATGCAGGGGGTGCAGATTTGATCCCTGGTGGGGGAACTAAGCATATGCCACGAGGTGCAGTCAAAAAGGAAAAAAAAAGACTGAAAAGACTGGATGGGAGGAATAGCCCCGAGCTGGGGATAGTTCTTGCTAATACCATCAGCAGGAACAAATGGGCAGCTGGGCAAGATGGGGACCTGTCCGTGGCTGCTCACAGAGGGGCTGAAGCGCTCCTGCGACATCAGCCCCTGGGATCTGGCTGCTGAGTGCCCTATGCCACCTGGGGCCCTAGCAGGTCCTAGGGCTGTAGCTGTAGCTGTGATTGGTGGGGCTGTGTCCTTTCAGTTTCCCCAGGTGCCCACTGTGTTGGGAGTTTCGACTGTGATGGTCCAATCGGGCAGTGACAGGATGGGAGCTGGGGATGGGCTGCCTCCACAGGTGCCAAACACGGAGCACTCTTGTCTTCAAAGTGAACCATGGCTAAGAACAACTCCTTATGATGAGAGGCCCTTAGTTATCAGATCTTCAGGCAGGGCCTCCCTGACCAGGTAGTGCAGGGAGAGAGACAATGAGTAAGGGTCTGAGGTGACAGCTCTGGGAAGGCTGCTTGAGTGGACATGTGGTGGTGAGCAGGGGAGAGTGTGACAGGGCGTGGGGAGAAATGAGGGCAATGGGCTTTTTATCCAGCGGGAATAGCCTTCGTGACCGAGCCCTGGAACCTGGTCCCTGTCTAATCTGCAGCTGAGCATGGCGAGGGGGCTGCACAAGGTGGTCTAACGGAGCCCAGGAGCCATACCTCAAAGAACTGCTTTATTGACACTGCGAGGCAGGGCTTGGCTGCCCACTCAAGTGGTCCTGTAGAAAATACCTGGGAGCTGTGGCTGCTCTGGGCTGGAAGCAGCCATGGCCACAGCAGAGGGAATCAGAAATCTTGACATGAGCGCAGTCTTTCTGGGGGCAGGCAGGGATGTGCAGCAGCCCTGCGCTGGCTCCTGCACTGGCTGGACCCCCAGAATGTTTTTGGCAAATCCTTGCCTTGGCTCAGGGCTCTCAGCAACCAGTGTCAGGTGTGAGGGTTGGCCCAGGAGCCACGCACCAGTGTCCGTGCAGCCGCTTGCCTGAGGCTGCCTGCTGAGGTGCAGTCTTACCTCAGATGGCCTGGGCTGGCTATGCTTCAGAGGTCCCATGCTTGGCAGAGTGGTTGTCTGGAGCTGGAACCAGGTAGCAAGAGTCCTGGGTAGTGTTGGCGAGAAAGAGTAGAAGGCTGTGGCAACCCGCAGCAGGCCTTCTTCCCTCTCCTCAGAGCAGTCAGTGCCCTGGAGTAGCTGAGAGGGTGTCAAAGGGGGCTTGGGAGAGGACGTGCTACACTCAAGGTGGTCTAGAGTTACAGCGTCGGGGGAGCTGCCTCAAAGGTGATCAAGCTGGATTCTGGGACAGCCCCCTTCCCTGGGAGTGTGGGGGCCTTGTCTGACGGCACGGGGCTATCCACCTTGGCCCCAGGCTCCTCTTCATCATCGTCCATGCTGGGCCAGACGGATTGGTCCTCCACTCGCTTCAACCGCTCGTTGAGGGCCTTCAGAGCCAGTTGCCTGGGGCCAGGGAAAGATGACAGGTCACTATGGGTCTGAACGTGGCTCATGCCCTGTATTCTTTCCCTCAGGAAACTGACTTGCCTTACTGCTCACATGCCTCTCAAAATCCTATGTGTTCTCCTTCCCCATTGCGGGGCTCAGGGCTCCCCAGGGATCTGATTAATGCTGTCTCTGCCATCTGAATAAAGACCCAAAGGCTGTAGAGCACTCCCTCCATAGTTCGGACACCTCCCGGCTGAGAATGCTGGGTGCCCACCGGGCTGCCCCCAGGCCAGCCCCAGGCATGGTTCTGAGGATGGTGCCTAAGGCTAGGCAAAACTGCGACCCAGGGCAGATGGTGGAAGGGTAAGTCCCTGGACGCATGAATTTCTGCTGGGCACCAGCATCACACTAAAGGCATAACTTCTCCCCATCTCCTTGTCAGGAGTGTTGTGAACCCCCTGGCAAGGGTCTGTGGGGAGGTTTGGAACTTAAGCCCTTGCCTTGGCTCTCAGCCTGGGAAAGCAGGGCCAACTTGGCCTAGCTCACCCCTCCTAACTGACTCTTAGCATTGGCCTTCCCAGAAGAACCCCCAACACTACCAAGACCTGGGTTAGAGCAGGAACACATAGTTTCCTAGCGGGAAGAGAGGAAGGAAAAACAGCCCATGTGGGTAGGGCACAGGCCAGGCCTGTTTCCACTAGGCAGACCCCTGGAGACCCCACCTTGAAGGGAAGTGGGGAAGTTCGCTAGAAGAAGGTATATACGAGGACCTGGGACCCTGCCCACCTGGAGGTGGGCTGCTCATGCTGCCAGCTAATATTCCTCATAGTGGTCACGGTGGACCCTTGATGCTTCCAACTCTGCCACCAGCATGGGAGACCTATATAGCCTTCCATGTTCCAGAAGAAAACCAAAATCTCCACCATGCCAGGGGACATGACAGGAGGAGCAACAAGAAGACAGGCACGCAAAGCCCCAGCACACTTCCACCCTGTCCTTCAGCCTGGCATCATGGCAAGTTGGCACAGACAGGACAGTCCTTCCCTCTGCTACCCAGGCTCCCATTCTGGAGACTGCCTTCCCAATTCTGTTGAAAACCTGCTGAGGTAGAGAGGTAGTGGCATGCTCATCACTCCGTCACAAAGGTCAAAGATGGGAAACCCTGCCTCCCCCTCTTACTGGCTCTTTGGGGCAGGGAGTGTGGCATGCAGCAAGAGATCAAACTGCTTGGTAGAGTGACCCCTATCCCCAAGGAAGGTAACAGCCACAAGGCTATGCCAGGAACCCCATTCCTGACACCACCACCCCAACATGCCTCCAACTGTCCAGTTTCTTGGGGCTGTGAAGGTTTTTTGAATGTCCAGCCAACCCTAACAATCCAAGATTTCTCACTAGAGGAGGGGCCATCACTGTGGCCTGGGATCACCTGAACATCTCTAAGGACAGTTCAGTTTCCACTAGGCCAGGCCCTTCTGGCTGCATCTCCTCCACCAGTTAAGGTTAAAGATTAATAAAGAACTCGGTCTCTAGGATTGGTTAGCCACGGAGACACAAACTGTAAGGCCCACAGTCAAGCTCTGTGGCATGCCACGTGCACTAACACATAGCACCTTGGACCACAGTACTCTGGCTTCTCTAGTTGGAAACTCTTTCAGGAGAGGCGTGTGTCCCTCACGCCAAAGCCCCAGTGGAGAGGAGGCACTGGAACAAGTCCAACTGAATTTGTAAAGTTGCCTGCTAAGAACTCATCTCATGGGTGCGCAAAAGCAGAAGCCTTTGACAAATGCACAAAATTGGAACAGAACCTGCTCTAGATTTCACAATTCAAGTAATTGCATAAAAAAAACGAAAACCCAAACAACAACAACAAAAACCACTCAAGAATAGTGTTGGAAACAGAGCTGTGACCACTCTGGTGAGTCCATAGACCTGGGAGAGAGAGAAAGAGATGGATTAAAAAAAGATCTGTCTTGCCCTGGCCAAGGTGCATTAAGTGAGTAATTCAGCTGAGACTCCTGATGGTGCAGATGGCTTGGTTTACAGATAATGAAAAGGCTGTCTCCATTCCCTGGTGTGGTCAGCAGGCTCCCTCGGTGGGTCACGTGGCTGTCCCCTGGGTTTGGTGACACATGCCTGCCAGAGTCGGTGTATATGGGCCAGTGGTTGTCTAAGTCTAGTTATACCCCAGGCTTCTCTGTTAATAAATAAGCTGCAGAGAAGCACGGCATCTGAATTTAAGGCCCAGGAAGAGGGTGGAGTCCAGCACTTGGAAACTGGGGTGGCCCCAACCACCTCGTAGGATCCCAGGTCTCCTTCCCTGTCCCTCTTTCACAGGGGAAAAAGGACCAGCGGGTTGCTTCTGGCTCCCATGGGACCAGTGTCTAGAATGCCAAGATTCTGAGACGAGGCCAGGGTTATGTGTACCTGGCTCTCCACTAGCCCTAACACAGTTCAAAAGGAAGCAGGGCGTTTCTTGAAACTTAAGCACCCTGAGTGGTGAGAAAGACAACTTTTACTCCCTAATTTTGGAAAGCACTGTATGTAGCCCAGATACCGAAGTGTTGAGATCAAGGCCACAAACTGGATTTTCTCTGAGTCTGCCCCCAACATCTTACTGTAAACCTACATACAGCTGCCAGCCTACATACAGCAAGCAAGCACCTCAAAAGATGGAATGTGACCTGATCTGTAAGATTCTCCTAGCTCAACAAGGTTTTGGAAGATTCCACAGTACCTTCTCCGCTCTGCGTCCTGAGGGTCTGTGCCTGGGAGGCTGATGGTAATGGAGGATGGGGCGCCCACGTCATAGCGCTTCACTGTCTTCTGGCATATCTTTACTTTGACCAGGAGGCCATGCACCAGGTTTGCCAGCAGGCCCACCACAGGCTGCAGGATCTCGGGGAAGAAGGTGGCGAAAGCAAAGTGGTCGGCCATGTCCCCTCGGCCTCGGCTATGGCGCTGGTAGAAGCGAAGATACACCCAACTGGAGATCAGCCCAAAGCCATAGGAGGCCAGTGCCGGGCTCTGGAGCAGTGTGGCCAGCCGCAGCAGCAGCAGCAGCCCCAACAGCAGCATGGGCACCACACTGACACGCACCTGGGGCACTCGCAGGACCACACAGTCCCCCATGGTTTGCTTGAGTGCCACCAGGACACCACCTAGGAAGCCGAGGGCGCCGTGGATGCGGACAGTGAAAAGGTAGACCAAGTTGAAGGAAGCCATGTAGGTGAGGAGGTAGGCGAAGGCCCCCAGCAGCCCCACAGACACGTTCACCACTGAGAAGAAGATGAGCAGCTCCAAGGCCCCCCAGAGGGGCTCCAGCAAACGTCCAGCTACCACTACCGTGGCCAGGCTGATGGCCACATCCCACACATGCTGTTCCATCAACCCATGGGTAGCCAGGGTCCAGATCCAGAAGTTGGGCGGAAAGAGGTAGCCTGGGGTGACCGCCAGGCAGCCCGTGTCCACGGCGAAGGACAGCAGATACAGAAATAGTACCGCCGCGCACAGAGCCTTCACCACCACGCTGGCGCTGGACAGAATGGCCCCCAAGTGTTGGCGGGCGCCCGGTAGGGCGCGCTGCATCTTCCTGGCGGGCGTTGGCCTGAAGGAAGGGTTTAGTGGGCTAGGGGCCTCCCCGGGGCCTCTTCCCAGTCCGGCCCCGACGGGAGGCCCGGGCCCGACCTAGTCACTGGCCTATGGCCCCGGTGAAGGCTTCTACTTCCGGTCGGGTCGACTCCGGTCCCAAAGGGCAGAGCCGGGCCTGGTCGGTCGCGGGGCCGGGGCCTAGGCCCCTCGACGGGGATCTGAGGAAAGGCCCTGAGCAGCCTAGGCACCACCGCCTGCCCGCCCGCCCTGTGTGGCCACAGCGTCGACCGGGCTGGCGGTGATCTCAGGGCTCGATCTCCTCCATCCACTCTGGGGCCTCTTACGGTCCGCGCGGCACGGAGACTAGTTCTGGGCCGGAGTCAAGTCTGGTCAGCTCCGCCTCGGCCTCGGTCTCTGTTTCGACAGTACCTCCTCCCTTCTCGGGCGCCGACAAACAGGGCGCTGCGCCTGCGCGCCCCGGGCGGCGGCAGGAAGCCCTCTGAGCGTCGGCCTTGCGGCTCCGTGGCATGCTGGGACATGAAGTCCTCGGCCACACTGGGACCTGCGGCGATCAGGGCTCTGAGTAGAACTAGTTCCAGGAGGCTGTGCGCCGGGAGAGGCGGGTGTGCTTGGGAGTTGTAGTGCTCAGGACCGTTTCCGCCGGTTCTCCAGACGTGGGGGGAGGGCGAACGACCTCTGGAGAGCGGCGAGAACCGGCGGCTGCACAGCTGCACGCCACGCACTTTCTGAATTTCCCGGGAGGCGTGGCTCCATGTCTGCCCGTACATCTGAGTGGGTGTGTCCTTGTAGACAGGTGTGCGAGTAAGAATGTTGGATGGTCCAGCGGTCGCGAACTCCTGGAACTTCCACGGTCTGGTGTATGCCTGACCCAGTTTGGAATTCTTGCTCTGTCATTTGACGGATGTGTGGCATTGGCCAAATTCCCGAACTTTATTGAAACTCAGTTTCATGGACCGTTGAATGGAGATGATGAGGGGAACTACCGTGAGGATCCTAGGGGATTGGGGTGTAAAATGCAGTCCATCCTGGGTGCCCAGCGAGTGTGTTGCCCAGGCTGCCCTTGTGTGCAAGTGAGGTGGAGCCCATACTTGAACTCCGGTTTCCAGCCCCAAAAAGGGTGAGGCCGGACCTGTCTCAAAGACTCTTCCTCACCCAGTCAGTGGATGATCCTGATGGAGAGGTCTCTCCACACAAACTTGGGTCAGACTGGCCTTGGACCTCCACCTCACTGCAGTGGTGGCTTCAAGCAGCCACCTGAAGCCACCTGTGCAAAACTGAATTTTTTAAATGTGCATATAATTAAAATAATTATGTAACAAAGTACATTTTTAAAGTGCAGAATCCCTTCCTTTCCGCCAGCAGTACAACTGCTGACGTGTGCATAGCCTTCCAAATCACAGGTGTTGCTATGCCTTAACTTTGGGGTCTGGGTTCCCGCCGGATGCCACGCCAGGGTAGGGTTGCCAGATTTAGCAAATCAAAATGCAGACCAATGAGATTTGAATTTCAGATAAACAATTTTTTTTCAGGATACGTGTGACTCCAATTTTTATAGTTATGTCCCATGCAATGTTGAGAACATACTAAAAAATATTAGTTGATTATCTGAAATCCCAGTCAGATTGGATGTTCTGTATTTTACATGGCAGATCTAACTCAGGACCTCTGGGGCTGTTGCAGAGCGTGGGAGCGGTCTCAGGGACTGCTAGTCTTTGCTATGTGGGCAACCATTGTGGAGGGTGAAGAAAGGTGTCTTCACTAACGCCTCAAATGCCCCCTTTCATTTATTTAGCATCTGAGGTTCCTCAGCCACAGTCCACCTCATCTCAGTAACCTTTGGTGGTTTCTTGCATCTGGGAGAAAGGATTTCTCCTGTCTCAATTTGCTCACCAGAAGTATGGAGATAAACTGGTATCTAACTCTTAAGGTTGTGGTGAGGACTCAGCTGGGTGAGTGTAGAGTATGGAATGTGTACAGTAAGTGTCAGTGGGAAATCTCTGCACTGGTGGTTGTCTTTCCCCTTGAACACAAAGGTCACACAACAGGGTTCACTATTAAGAGTTAGGATTAAAATGGACAAGGGTGTAGGGCTTGCCAGAGGGAGGCCTGAGAGGATTTGGTGAAAAGGATTCAGAGTTGTGTTCCAGTGTGAGCAGCAGTGGCCAGACAGGCCCAGGCCTCCCCTGGGCTGGGAAGGAGCCGCCATCATGCTTGCAGGGGGCGGGCAGAACTTGGCCTCCTCCAGACAGCAAAAAGTGGCCCTCCAGCACCAGGTCATGAACTTGGACCGGGTATTCACTCTTCATTCCACGTGGAGGACCTCCTCACTAGGCCCTGGTCTGATCCCATTGGCCAGAAGCTTGCATCTCATCTCCATCTTCTTTCTTCCATGGTCTTGGCCTTGAGCCTCTGGGAAACTTTTAAGACAGTTTTTCCTGAAGGCTTTTGAGATGATTATAGAAGACAAAGGATGTCAAGGATCTGGCATTTAGGAGACCTGGGAAGCATCATGCCTTCCACCCACCAGAGACCTGGACTGGTATGGCTTCACTCCCAACTGAGTGGTAAGTGGTCAGGGCCACCTATCTTCAAGCCACCCAATCCTCACTCCAGGCAGACACAGTGTATGGGAACCATTTGAAGTGAAAATATGAACATTATTTAATAACTGATCTTCTGTAATAAACCATTTGAAAATATTTTACAAGGAATCACACACACAGTATTTTACAAAGTTTCTTGACTTTTTTGTCGCTGTTGTTTTTCCAACTTGTCTGTACAAAATAGAACAACCAAAAAAAAAGGGCAGATAAAAGGAAATGGCCCCCCAGTCCCCCACAGATCCCCCGAGCCCGAGGTGAGGGGACAGCCAGGTCAGGTGGGTGATGAGAAGGATCAGACCCAGCTGGGGGTTGGACAACTACCTGATGGGGATTGTTTTGTCTGCTTTTCTGTTTTTTAAACTTAAAATATATATTAATTTTTCTGTATATGTTTGATTCTTTTTTATTTTTATATTCTCCATTGAGCACCTGACTACACTACAGTTACACACACGCCCCCACAAGACATGGCTGGCGTCTAGGCTGGGTGTACAGCATGGGTGCCCACCCTGGCACCAGCAGCAGGCATGGACCATACACACACACACACACTGAGAAAGCGACAAGCAACGTGACATTAATTAACGGAGCCATTAATTAATGCATCACCCTCCCCCCTCCTCCCAGTCCATCTGAGCCCCATGGCCACATCCCCCTGCCTTCAGTACCCCAATAGCCCCCAGGCTGGGATGCCTTTGGGGGAAATGACCAGAATGAATGGTGTGAAGAGATGTTCCCAGGCCCAGCCTGTGTGTGCACAGAGTGTGCATATGTGTGTGCATATGTGCAAGTGTGTGTTCAGGGAGGAGCAGTTTGGCCAGGGAGTGTGTGTGTGTGAGAGGGAAAGAGATAGGCCTGAGTGTGTAAGGGCCAGATTGGGGGTGGGATGATCCAGCTAGGAGTGATCAAGTCACCGCCGCTAAGGCAAAGGGCGATGTCTGGTGAGAGTTCCTCTGCTGAGGGGTGCAGGCAGTGGCATGTGGTCCCCCTGGGGGCCTGACACTAGTGAGAAATGGTTACAATGAGCACCTGGCAGGGTCACGGGCATTTAGGGGACACTGGCGGCAAAGTTGGAACAGAGGGATCTTCCCCCTTTGCCACAGCATTTGGCACTGTTTGACATTCAGCTTTAGAGACCGAGGACCAGCTGGGTTACAGGTTAGATTAGAGGCTGACGGCAAGCAGGAGATGGAGCCTGCATGTGCCAACACTCCCACCAACCCCTCACCCTGTGTAAGGCTTTGTGAGCCCCTACCCTCACCCCACTCCATGGTGTGTGTGTCTGTGTTTGTGTGTGTGTCCTCCTGGGTATGTCTAACGTGAGTCCAGTCTCTGCCCGGGGCTCCAGTTGTGTATGGGGTTGTGTTAGCCAGTGTCACTGTCACTGTCCTGCTACCTGCAGGGCTTGGGGAGGGATGGCTGTAGGCCTGAGAGAGGCAGGAGCTCACTGGGGGCTCTCCTGCCAGGACTTAAGCTGGGATGCACAGGCTTCAAACTGCCCATCACCATTTCCTCTATTATTCCCCGGGAATCCAGATTTAGTCCTGGGTGGGGCAGAAGGGCCAGGTTAGAGGAGTCCAGGTCGGGCAAGGCCTAGGTCTCCCACACAAAGGGAGCCTCAGGGCAGGGCGGGCAGTGGAGCCCTGGTTTGGCACCAGTACTGTGGCCTCCCTGGCCCAGCCCTCAGGAGTTTGTGAGTCCAGTGGGAATGAGAGGTCTGGGGACACTTGGACAGTTCAGCAGCGAGACGTGGCTTGGGGGCCAGAGACCTGCAGCGTCCTCCTTCGGCTCCCCCCACCCCCACCCCAAGGCGCAGATTCTGGAGGCCAGGAGCGCTCAGTTCCTTCATTGAGGGAGGGGGCAAGGCTCTAAGGCGGGGAGTGGAGGGTAGGGGAGCAGGGAACGGCGGGGAGGCCTGCTGGGGGGAGGGACACTCAGAGTCGGCGAGAGGGGTGGGCATGGACTTGAGGCTGTGGCCGGGGAGGCAGGCCCAGGAGGAGCAGCAGCTGGAGGGACACCAGGACGCCCAACGACGGGGGGAAGGAGGCTCCGCGGCCACAGTCTGAGGTATCTTCCTGTTGGGAAAAGACAGGGAGCAGCCGGTCGGCCTGGGCGGGGACGGGCAGGGGGTGTGGCAGGGCCGCACTAGCCCTGGGGAGAGTGGGAGCTGCGGGTCAAAGCCGCCCTCCCCGCTCCTTACCGTGGCGTTGTAGTCGAAACAGATGTGTGGGCCTCTCCGGTATCGCGGTCTCTGCACCAGTTCACACTGCTCCGGGCCGTCCGCTGGGCATGGGTGGGGAGTCAAGGAGGCGGCGGCACGGAGGGGGCGCGCGGGGGTGGAAGGGGGCGGGCGGCGGGGGGCGGCGCGGGCAGGATACAGTGTGTCTCCTTCTGCAGTAGCCGGCCGGCTTCACACTGGCTGCACAACGGCTTCTCGGCCACCACGAAGAGAAGGTTGGTGTTGATCAGTCTCTGCGCGTGGAAGAGCCTGGAGGCAGCACAGAAGGGCGGGGGCGCTGAGGTTCGCCCCGCCCCCTTCGCCCCTTCCCGCCCCTTTGGCCACGCCTCGCGCGCACCTGGAGCAGTTTCCGCAGTCGATGATGGCGTTGTAGGAGGCGTTCACCGAGCCGAAGTAGTACTGGGTCTGTTTCATGACGCAACTGCTCTCGCGCACCTCGGGGTTCCCCTCGGCCTCCGCGGGGTCTGCGAGGGCCCAGAGCGCCTCAGCCCCACCCCTACATCCAGAGCCTGGCTCAGCCATAAGCCCGGCCCTCCCTTTGGAGTTGGTTTCAGGTTGGGGAAGGGCTTTGAGGAGGGGCCTCTAAAGCCCAACCTACCTGCCTGGAACCAGCTGTGGTAGATGAGACCATAGAGAAGTTGCTGGAACAAAGACCTGCAGGCCATGGGTCACCGAGTGGGAGTGGTCAGCAGAGGCCTTACCCTGCCCCGCTGCTCTCCAGCCTTCCTGGCCAGGGAGCACCCTCCCTCTCCCAATTATCCCGGGAACTCACCAGGCTGCAGCAGACGTCCACCAGGCTAGGTTAAGGAAATCTGCAATGGTGGGCTGCAGTGGGGAAGAGTGGTGTGGGGTCCTACTGCTGACCAGGAACCCAGGTCACCCCCAGCTTGCTCGTTAGAGGTGGGGGGATCCTCTGTGGGCAGGTCTCCCAGTCCCCCCATCTCCAGGCCAGGCATTGTGAGGCTCACCACAAAGATGCCCCGGGGTGCAGCACCCAGGTTGCCCGGGGGTAAGGGGGCACAGGCTGCCTGATAGTCGTAGGACTCCTTGCGGGTGTAGAAGGAGTTATTGTAGAGTGCCAGCATCAGGTTGGCATCCACTTCACTGAAAAACCTGCCCACCTGGGGATGCCAGGGAAGGAGTGGGAGTCACAGGCCTGGCAGTGCCATACCCCCAGAAGTCCCAAACCCATACCTTCTCCTTCCACCCTCTTCCTGACCCTCACCTGGTCCCACTGATGGTTCTGGTTTGACAGCACCAGGAATCCCCCATCATCAATGAGGACACAGAGCAGGTCCTGAGAGGTGGGGAAGGGGGAGGAAGGTGGGGAGGGGCTCTGGCCCAGCCCTTCCTCCCCAGACCCTGGTAGTGCAGTGGTTCAGTGGAGGGGGCACCATTCCCCCCAATTCTGGCAAAGCTGTGAAGTCAGGGTGGGATGTTGAGACCCATTGGCTAAGGGATGGGCTAGGAGTTGCAGTTGGGACTAAGGTGTCTAGGAGTGGGGTAAGCAAGGGTTCAGGGCACACGCACCTCATTGTTAACCTCGCAGTCCATCTCACAGTGGCTGTTGGGGCCACACTGCTGGGCAGAGAGCAAGGACCGTAAGTGCCCACCAGTTTTTCCCCTCCCATCACCCTTTATATGTCGGGGTCCCTTGCCTCCCCATAGGCACCAAAGCCACTCTGAGTGGGAGGACTGGGAGGGGTTCCTGGGGACTCCAGAATGGGTACTTCTGGTCTTACTGCCCTCATCCTTGAGCAAATACCTTCTGAGGCTGGTCCTGGTGGGTACGGTTGCTGGCTAGCACCTTGAACTTCTCAGCCCAGGCCTCTAGGTCCAGCTTAACGCCTACCACTATGGGGGAGAGCAAGGGGGCCATCAATGCCCACCTGCCTGGGCAGCACACTGCCCAGTGTCTTTCCCCACCTCCGCCCTGGGTATTCACCTGCTGGCCTCAGCGTACGTCCACCCAGGCTGAGCTCCACAGCTGTGCTGACAAGGATGCCCACTGTGTCATTCTCCAGCTCCAGAGGCCTTAACAGGGCTGGGGGTGGGTGGGGTGGGGTGGTCAGGAGTAGGGGCTGGCAGCCACGCTGACCACTCTATGCTGGGCTCTGTGAGCCTAGGAGCCCGAGCCGGAGATGATCTCAGCCTAAGCACCCACCCAGAAGAGTGTTTGGCACAGCCTGTGCTGTGCTGTGCTTAGTCGCTCAGTCATGTCCAACTCTTTTCGACCCCATGGACTGCAGCCCGCCAGGCTCCTCTGTCCATGGGTTTTCTCTGAGAATACTGGAGTGGGTAGCCATGCCCTCCTTCAGGTTGGCACAACCTAGCCTTCCCTTTTTACCTGCCCCAGCCTCAGCTTCCTGCCTGCTGCCGCGCACCTGGGAGGACACTCACCATCCTGCTGGGGGGGCTTGAAGACATAGCCGTGGTTGTCCAGGCTGCGGCGGTAGAAACTGGCGTTGAAGGGCTCGGGGTTCTCTGTCCAGTCTTCAGCTGCCCTGGTCACACAAGACAGGCAGAGGTTGGTGGAAGCGGGGAGACTCGTGAAGGCAGTGGTCTCAGCAGAGGCAAGGAGCCAGAGAGGCAGGGTCCCAGGCAGGGGCAGGATGTCAGGTAGCGGGGCGGGTCACTTACTTGTTGGGGAACACTCGAGTGATGCCACCGTCGGTGGCGGCAAACACGGCCAGAAGGCTGTACCTGGGGGCAGCAGGGAGTTGAGGTCACAGCCCTGCCTTCTGCAGGGCAGGGCTCCTGGGCCCATCCCAGCCTCCTGCCCCCACAGGCTGGGTGGTGCCTACGTGTTGAGATCCTGGTCCCGCCACACGCGCTCCACCAGCTGCTGTGTGATGCCTGTGTCCAGGATCAGGTTGTGCAGGAGGAAGTTGTTGCCTGGAACAGGAGGGTTGGGTGGAGGAAGTATCTTTTTTTTTTTTTTTTTTTAATTGAAGGGTAATTGCTGTACAGAATTTTGTTGTTTTCTGCCAAATATCAACATGAATCAGCCAATAGGGAGGGAGTATTTTCTTGTGGATCCCTGCCCACTCTCCCCGCTACCCCCAAAGCTCCAAGCTTTCCCAGGACCTGCCCTCGGCTTGGGTCTGCGTGTTTCCACACCTGCCCAGTGTCTGGGTTCCTCTGGGCTGCCCCTTTTTGCTGCCTGGGTGCTGCCCAGACCCAGCCGCCCCACCAGGCACTCACACTGTTTGGAGTCTGGAGTCACTTTCTCCATGAGCTCAATGAAGTTTTTCAGGAACTCGGTGTTGTTGTCTGAGGCATTCAGGTCCTTGCAATACTCTCTGGGGGTGGGGAGGGGCAAGAAGAGTGGGCTTTGGGGAGCTGTAGAGGGCAACAGGGTTGAGGCTTCCCAATAGGCCTGCCTGGCCCTTTGCCGAGAAGCCCAGGCCTTGGGGAGGGGCATGTGTATTCTCACAGGCTGCAGCAACTATATATGCCTGGCAGATTACCAGGTCTGAATGGGGAGGAGCTGACCCTCTTGGGTGGAAGAAGAAGAGAATGAGGGTCTGCGCCCTGTACCCAAGTAGGTTCTCCTTTCTGGCATGGCCCTGCAGAGGCTCCCCCGTCTCCTGTGTAGCTGGAGCCACATGGTACACCTGGGAGGCCCCAGGAAATGCCCATGATGACCACAGTGGCGGAATTCCAGCTACAGCTTAGTTAGTCTAAGGCTTTGTCCTGCTGCTTCTTTGGCTCTGTACCTTTGGGCAACTTGCTCAGGCTCCCCGAGCCTTAGTTTGTTTTCACAGTACTACAGAGGGTTCAGGAAGTTGGCGGGAACACGTGGGTCCTTGGATTGGCTATTCCCTCTGCCCAGACTGCTCTTCCCCCAGAGGTGGACAGGCCAAATGTCTCACTTTCTCAAGGCCCTACTGGGTTCAGACTCTGGGTCCAAAGAACATGGGGGTTGTGGGGAGTGGAGAGATCTGCTTGGGGTTCTGCTCCCCAGGAAGTCTCGGCGAGCAGTCCTTGTACCCTGGTAGATGGAGCTATCATTCCTAATTCCTCATCCACATCCCTGCCACCAGGAACCTCCCTTCTGGCCTGCATGGCAGCAACTTTGTGGGAGCTTTTTTGGCTCTGCTGGGTCTTTGTCGCTGCGTGGGCATTTATCAAGTTGTAGTGCATGGGCTTCTCATTGCAGTGGTTTTTCTTGTTGCAGAGCAAGGGCTCTAGGGCACGTGAGCTCAGGAGTTGCGGCTCCCGGGCTCTAGAGCACAGGCCCAGTAGCTGTGGTGCACGGGCTTAGTTGCTCCGTGGCATGTGAAATCCTCCGGGACTAGGGATAGAACCGGTGTCTCTTGCACTGGCAGGCAGATTCTTAACCACTGGGGCACGAGGGAAGTCCTGTGGGAATTGTTAAAATGTTCTGCTTCCTGAGGCTGTGCAAGGGCGCACAGCTTTGTGACAGCACCTGGGGCTGGGTCCCAGTCCACACCTACTTCCAGGGCCTTTGTGCAGCACACAGCCTGCACTTATGTGTGTGGAGGACACACCTGATACACTCAGAGTGACACCCACACAGCTGTGCTTGGGATACAAGTCACCTGCAATCCCCGCTCCTACCGCCAGTATACATGTACACTCACCCAGCATATATTTATTGAGCTCTCCTGTGCCAAAGATACAGAGAGGACAAAAACAAACATGGTCCCTGCCCTCAGAGCTCCCTCGGGGTCCTGTGGGGCCACACACAGGCCTTTGCACATTCCCACTGTCACCAGCGCACACAGTCACCCCGCATTTACACTCGGACTCTTACAAATGTACACAAGGACTCACGAATACAAACACACATCTACAGAGTCACAGCGAACTTGGTGGGTGCATGCACACACGTGCACACACATGGAGATTAGGAGTGTCCAGAGCCCCCGTGTGGTGCCTGGGAGTGCCCATGGGTCTCTGTCAGTTGCACCCACCTGCCCTCATGCAAAGCCCAGGCCCCAGGGGAGGGCTTCACCATCCGGGGGCCCAGTGGTCTGCTCAGATGTGGGCCAACAGGCAGAGGGTGTGCACACGAGGGTGCACGCCAGGGATGGTTCCAGGTCCAGGCCTGTGCTGGGCCCTGATCCTTTACTTGCCAGAGCAGCTCTTCACGCCCTGTCCCCTCTGCCCTATCCCTCCCCCCGGTCCTCGGTGAGCCACCACACCTAGACGGGATGCTGTCAACAGGGGCTCTGGCTGGCTCGGTCCCCACACCCACACAGACACCGACTGACACAGACGAGGACGGGTGCGGGGTGGGGTTGTGGGGGAGGGCACCACAAACCAGAGCAGCAGCTGCCCGGGGAGGGGCGTGCTGCGGACAGCCGGCTCAGGGCGGAAAGGGCTCTTTCCTGGTGGCCTGCGGTGGGGCAGGGAAGGTCAGCGGAGAGTCCAGAGCCCTCCCGCCCGAGGCCTGGTGGGAGCCGAAGCTGTGGGCAGCTGGCCAGTGCTGCCTGGTGCGGCGACATGGCCCGGATATGCACACGGCCGCACATACGGGGCTATGCATGGCGGGGGGACACTGCACAGGACACAGACACACACAGCTCCAGGCAGCAGTGCAGGAGGCGGGGCCAGGGAGGTCGGGTTGGGGGGGTGGGGACACCTCAGCAAGGCCACACGCAAGCTACCTGGGAGCAATGAAAACATGTCCTTCAGACTCAAAGCTGCTGGGGAGCAGGAACTCAAAATCTGCAACAGAAACGGGGGGTTATCCGGCGGGGGCTGGGGAGGTGGGAGGCCAGGGGTTCAGAGCTGACGGGGCTGGAGGGAGAGGGAAGAGGGCGGCTGGAGGGAGGGAGACACCAGCAAAGAGGAAACCCGCCACTTCCATGTTCAAGTTCGAGCCAGAGAGAAGGGGCGGGCGGGGAGGGGTGGAGGGCCTGTGGAGACTACAGCATCGCAGGAAGAGGGCAGTTATAGCCAATATGTTGCCCAGGCCTGGTCCTCTGTCGGCAGTGAGTCCCTTGGCGTGGCTGTATATGCTTCCATACGGCTGTATAGCACATATACACGGACACACACACACACATATATATACACACACTGCTATATATATGCATGGTCTGGGGGAGGCGCCAGTCTCGCTCTGATCACATCCATAATGGAAAAAAACCGCATGCTGAGCTTCCTTCGCCTCCAAAGAGACTTTGAGGAAGGGGAATTGGCTTTTGGCTGCGGATTTTTCTCTCTCTTTGCTGTAGCTGTTTGCATTTTGGTAGGTCTCGCTTTTGTTCTGTGTCAGGCATCAACATGGCCAAACTGAGGGGGTCTCTCACGGGCACAGACAGTCCAACCAGAGACGGTGTGGGCAGCTGGCGGTGGGCTGCAGTGCATTGTGGGGGGTCCAGCGGTCTTCCCTGGGTTAGGAGGTTGGGTGAAGGGAGATCCTGGAATGTTCCCATGTTGTGGGAGGATGTCTGCGAGCTGGGAGGGCACAGAAGCGCTTCTTGAACCTGAACATCTGCCTTCTTGGGCTGGGGGCCTGAGCGCAGGTGGGGAAGAAGGGCTGGGTCTGGTCTTTCCTTCTGAGGACTTGTCTGGGCTCAGTGCAGCAAGGGAGGAACTGGGGGCTCCAGAGAACGCATGGGATGCTGTTGAGGGACCCATCCATCGGGCCTCTACGTGTATGAGAGTAAGCATTTACGTATGAGCGTGTATGTGCATGTGAGAGCAGGTATGTATGTGTGTTTGCATGAGTGTGTAAGCACATGTATACGTGTACAAGGGTCCCTGTGTGGGTCTGTGAGTGAATCTGGGGATGTGGCTACTAGGGCTCCTCTGGGGTTTCTCCCTACCCAGCGGGACTGGCCACCTTGCTGGTCTGTGTCTGGGAGGTGGCCCTCTGCTCTGGGCAATGCACCTCCACATCCTTTCATCCAGATTCTGATCTTTCCGTTACCCCAGGGCTTTACTGTTGTAGAAGCAGGGTCCTCCCTGATCCAGAATACTCCTACAATGCACTGCAAGATTCTGGACTTGGGGTGTCTTAAGGCGCTGGGCAGTCACTGGTTGGACTGTTGCTTTCTGATAGGACTGTGAGGCAGGGTTTGGACACAAGCCGACAGGGAAGGGTGGGGGTGGGGAGAGGAGGAGGAGGAGAAAGAAAAAGAGGTGCGGGAGCAGGAAGGGAGACTATGCTATGGTTGTCATTGTTATCAGGGCCCTGCATTGCTGGGGTCCCTGGCAGGGGTGTGGGAGGGCAGAAAAGACAACTCAAGCGAGTGGGAGCAGGGCACGTCCTCCACCTCCACCCAGACCAGTGGGGGCAGCAGGATCCCCTTTGCTGGACTAGGCTGAACAGGGCCACGAGGGCTTCTTGGGGAGGCCTTACTTCCCCTTGGGGGCTGGGGACAGGACATCTCCCCATGGCTCTCCATGCCCCATGCCTAGGTGTGAGGGCCTGTCCATGCGCCAGAGGCAGAGACCCTTGTGTGCTGACCTCTCTCAGTACTCTTGTTCTTTGCTGAGGCCTGTGAATTCTCTGCCTACCTTTTCCCTGAACTCCCTGGCTTAAGTACCTCTGAATGCCAGAAGCTTTTTCTTCACCCCCAACCTGATTCCCTCTAAGCTCCTCTTCTGGCCCTTGGGGGTCCCTTCTGTTCCCAGCCAGACTTGGGACACCAAGTCAGCCTGTATTTCCCAGGGGAACACCTTCCCCATACCTGACCTCTCTCACCAGGAGCAGCCAACACCCCAGGGCAGGGCTGGACCATAGGCCTCAGCAAAGTCACAGGGACTTCAGCACCTCGGCCAGCGCCCTGTCTGCCTTTGTCTCCTGGTGGCCTGGCTGTTGCCCAAGCCTGAGCCTCTGCCCCAGGGTCAGGGTGTGGGGCTTCCGAAGCCTTTTGTCTTCCCCTGGGAGGGCTTCTGGAGACAAACTGGAGAGGTCAGAGGAGAAAGTCTCTCCCTGAGGAAGTCTCACATAAGCCCCCTGAGGACTGATCTACCTCCTACATCTCAGGCCCCCTGCCCTGCTGGGTGGGAGGTGGCAGACAGGCATGTAGCCCTCTCCCCACTGTTGAGTTGTCTTGGAGGGACAGACAAAATGGAGGAGGGGAGCAGAGGCCTGCCCAGAGGGAACCAGGAAGATAAGGATAGGGTCTGAGCTCTTAGAACACGCTGGAGACCACCCTGCAGGCAGGGCCCAGGGGAAAGGGCTGCTGGCTCTAACAGAGGTTTAGGGATCAAAGGAAAGGCAAGAACTAGAGGAGCCCAGGGGATGCTGGTGGGGAGCCCTGGAGAGCAGGGGTTTGGCTGGTCCTGGGCAGGGAGGGGGGCAAGCAGGACCGTGAGGACAGGGGGGGGGGGGGGGAGAGGAGGGTGCACTGGTTCTGAATATACTTGCCCTTCAGTTTGCTGATTGGCACTGGGACAGTCCACCAAGAGAGAAAGCGAGGAAAACAAAAACAACACAAACACAAAAACAAACGAAAAGGGGGAGGGGAAGGGGAGGGGCACAAACAATATTTTATTCAATGGCTGTTTGAATGAAAATATTGTGTCTCATCATCATACCGAAAGGAAACTTCTTGCAAAAAAACGACATGAGAGAGAAAGAGAGAGCGAGAAAACTCAAAGGAGATGAGCCCCAGTCGGCCAGGCAGGTGCGGGGTAGGGGGGCGGGGGGCTCCCGGTGGGGCCGGAGCCCCAGCCTCCCTCCCAGTGACCTCAGGCGGTGGGCAGGCGGGGCCACAGGCTCCCGGAGGCCTCTGGGGGAGGCCCAGGGTGAGCAGGACATGCAGGGATGAGCCACAGGCAGAGGAGCTGGGAAGAAGGAACAGTGCACGAGGCGGGGTGGGCGGGGTGTGGGGGTGGGTGGGGGGAGTGGGGGGGGCAGGGGGCGGAGGCCGGGAGGAAGGAGGGAGGAAGGAGCAAAGGAGGGGAAGGGGGAGGAGATCGTGGGAGAGGCTGAACGGGGGAGTGGGGGGGAGGGAATATGGGAGACAGAAATGGAGGGACTGAGCAGAGGGAGGGAGAGAGAGAAGGTGTGGGTTCAGGGAGGGGAATGGAGGAATGGGAGGAGAGTGGGAGAGGCAAAGGTGGAGTGGAAGGGAGGTGGGAAGGCAATGGAGGAAGAAGGTGGGAGAGGAGGTGAGAGGAAGATAAGGGAGGACGAGTTGGGGGGCAGAGTGGGGGGAGACCCAGGGGGTGGTACCACTGGGGGAGAGAGCTGCGAGGGGGAGCTGGGGCGAGAGAGATGAGAGGAGGGTGTGTCTTCCAAGAACTCAGCCCCCAGGGGCGTGTGGGGGAGGCAGGCTCAGGAGGGAAGACACGGAGGAGGAGAAAGCAAAAACAAAAACCTCAACGGAAACCATGAGAGAATGGTCTGGAACCAAATCTGAGAAAAGGCGAGCATGCAGAGTTCCACAGACTTTCCGATGGCCGGTGCCCCCAGCCTGCGGGCGCCTGGGGGGGGGGGGGGCGTGGGCAGAGTGGGCAGGAGGGGCCACCCAGCCACAAGCGGCTGGCTGTGCTGCCTGGGGCCGGCCAGGGTGCAGGGGCAGAGGCGAGGGTGCAGGGCGCAGGCAGGGGCCAGGCCACTTACACTTGACCTGTAGGATCTGGTCGCTGAGGTTGGCTTGGAGGTAGAAGGTGCTGTAGGGTGGAAGCACGAGCCCGAGGCTGGGGAGGAGGGGAGGTGGGGAGCAGAGGTCACGGCTGGGAAGGGGAGGCCACACCGCAAGCACCCTCCTCCCCGTGGCCTTGGAGACCACCAGGTACACCTCTCCCTGGTTTGCTGTGCCACATTCATGGTCTAGGGGCCTGGACCCGCCAAGTCCCAGACTCTCCTGGAGGCCTCCGAACTCCCAGTCCCAAGGCAAGTTTCCCCATCCGGTCCCTCACCCCAGTAGCCTCCCCCCATCACATCACCTGGCCAGCTAGCCTCCCCCATCTGGCCAGCAGCACACTCACAAGGGGCAGAACACGGTCAGTGACCTAGGTTGTGGGGGTGGGGGTGCTGCCACCCCCATGAGAGCAGGGTCCAGAGTCCCCAGAGATGAGGGCTGGCACTGACACAGTGAGGGCAGTCGTGGGCTGGCACTGGAGTGTGAAGGAGGGGACCATGAGGCACGCGGAACATAGCCGGCGGGTACTGACTGGGCCTGACCCTCCGGGGGACCGGCTCCGGGGCTGTGATGGCCGCAGAGGGATGACATCGTGATTCAGACATCCGGGGATACAATCAAAGCCGGGAGGGAGGGGTGTAGAGGGCCGTGGGGTAGCTGGGAGATGTCAGACGCTCTGACCTTTCTCTGCCCTGTGCTCCCAGGAGACACTGCTGGTTCGTGAAGGGCCAGCCAGAGACCCTTGGGGACTGAGCACCCAGGGGGAGAGAAGTGAGCAGTCTGGGCTGCTGCAAGCCCCGGTAGGATTGGTGAGAATGGGCACATGGGTAAGGGAGGGAGGAGCAGCAGGGCTCAGGCTCTGGGGCTCTGGGGGTGGGAAGGGAGCCCCAGCAGGGCTCAGGCTCTGGGGCCCCCAGCCCTCCCCGCCTGCCCAGCCGGCCGGCTCACCTGTAGTTGGTACTCCTTATGGGCACCCAGGTGTAGTTCCGCGTCACCTCGTCTATGTACCTCTGGGAGAAAACGCTGGGTCAGGTACTTGGGGCAGCAGGCAGGGGTGAAGTGGGGGGGGTTTGAGGGTGTGACATCCCCACCACGACCTGCTGTCCCCCTTCCGCCACCTTCTCACCTCGTCCAAGGACTTGACCAGGGTTCTGATCTGTTTGTGGCCCTTGTTGCCATCGATCATGCTCCTGCGGATCTGGAAGGGCATGAGACGTGAAGGGCGGAGCCCCGACCCTTCCCTGCTCCGGGTGCCCCTCCTTCCCCGCCCATCCCTCCTTTCCTTCTTCTCCTTACCTCCTCCTTGTTCTCATCCTCCAGCTCTGCATCCAGGAAGTCCAGGGTCACAGGCTCCCGGAAGTTGGTGGTCTAGGGAAGGCCGGGTAGGAAGTCAGGAGTCCCGCTCTCACAGGGTTCACCCCCCCACCCCACCCTGCAGGCCACCCTACCTGGCTCACCTGGGGCTTGAGGTTCGGGTGAAGCAATACGTAGCCATTCAGGTCAATGGCAAATACGTAGCCGTTGGCTCCAAGCTGGGGGTGTAGATAGGGAGCTTAGGGCCTGGAGGCCTGGGTAGGGGTTTCCCGGTCTCCAGGCTCTTCCTCATCCTGCCTTCCATGTGGCTGGGGGGTTGCCATCTGCCTGCCTTGGCCAGGGCCCCCACATGCCATGTAGCCCCAAGCCTACCTGTCAAGCCAAGCCCAGCAGGCTGGTGCCCCTCATGAAGCAGCCCTTGCCCACGTTGGCCAGCTCTGTGGGACCTGAATGCGATCTGGCCTGCTCAGCTCCTCCCCCTGGCTCTCATGATCAGTGGGTCCTCTCCACCACCACTGGCCCCACAATGCACTCCCTTGTGCTGCCCTCCCCTCCCCTCCCCACTGAAGTCTCTTCCTGTTCCCCATCTTGGTAGAACACAGGGAGACAAGCGTACCTTTGGGCTACCTGAGGCGGCCCTTCCAGGTGGAAGGGAAAGAAAAGCAGGGTTCTAGACCCACCCCTTACCTCTCTGAGGCAGTTTTCTCACTGCACATGGAGGCCAGCGACCCGGGGCCTTCACGTGGCTCACCTTTCAGCATGCTGACATGCATCTCCCAACCCTTTCACAACCATCCCAAACTCCCTTTGCCATAGGCCCTGGGCCAGCCACCATGATCTAGCCCCTTCCCTGGCTGTGATTCTGTTTTTCACCTTCAAGCCTTGGTCCAGAGAGTTCCCTCTGCCTCCAAGGCTTACCTTACCCTCCTTCCTACCTGGGACACTCCTGCCTAGGTGAAAGACCAGGGGTCCGCAAACTAGGGCCCGGGACCACATCTGGCCCACTGCCTGTTACTGTAGCTGTGAGCCAAGAATGGGTTTACATTTTTAAATGACTGAAAACGAGGGATTTGTATTTCATGACATGTAAAAATGATCTGAAATTCAAATTCCAGTATCCACAAACAAAACTATATTGGAACATAGCCATACCCATTTATGAATGTTTGTCTCTGGTTGTTTTCTCAATACAGCAGCAGAATCGAGTACGAGTATTTAGGTTGGCAGAGCCTAAAATACTCACAGTCTGGCCCTTTACAGAAAGTTTGCCCATTCCAGCTCCAGGCCCAAGGTCATCTCCTCTGGAAGCCTTCCCTGACTGCCTGAACTCAGAGGACTCCACAGAGCTGTGGGAATCCCCACTGAGCTTGGCTTACGTCCACAAGAGAGGGAGAGCAGGGAGATGGAGAGGGGAACTACACTCACTGTGTAGTTGGGAGTCAGCCTCTTGATGTCATTCAGAGCCACATCGATGCCCATCACGCCCAGGATCAGCTGGTTCTGGAAGCAGAGGCAGGGGTCTGCAGTGGGCTCAATTCCATGGGAGGGGGTCACCTTGCCCAACTGCCCACACCCATGACCTCAAGCTGCTCTCACAAGTGGCCACCCTGGTCTGGTCTGCAGCCTCCTGTCCTTCCTCCATCCCAGACCCGCTATGGGCCTGCCCAACCATCCCCAGGCCTCACCTTCTTTTCCCCAGGGCCGTCTTGTGTCAGGTTGAAAACAGGGAGGGTCCCTGTCACCACCATCCCCAGCCCCTGAAAGGAGAGGAAGAGTATGGGTCAGACTCCTGTGGGCAGCCATGCCCCGACCCTGAGTGTTCAGAGCAGGGGGCGCTGCAGGGACAGGCCACCTCTTTCTCATTTGTTTGGTTTACCACCATCGGGGGCCCTCACAGGACTTGACCCTGTGGACACAGCCCCCGACCCGTCCATGCCCTGAGGCCTTACCAGTGCATCCTCGTACACATTAGTCCATTGCACCTGCTTGGCCTCCTTGCCCGCCAGCACCATGGGCCTGCCCAATACGTCAAGATATTCCTGGGGAGGGAGCGGGGCAGGGGTGGGGTCATGAGTCTGCCCCTCCCACTGAATCTTCCCGGTTCTGTCTCCCCCGTGTCAATCAGCCACCAGGGGGCGCTCACATCACACAGCAGCCCATCTTTGCAACGTCCCAGCCAAGCAAAGAAAGGGGCTGCAAGAAGGGCTGGCCCACCCCAGTCTTACCTGCGTGTTGATGCGGATGGCACCGATGGAAGGGATCTCAAAATAGTAACCTGCGGGGGCAGGGGAGGCAGAGGTGGGCCTGGGTGGTGGTGCTCGGCAGCATGGCACAGGGGCCCTGTACCCTGGGGGTGTGTCTGCAGCCCTGACTTGTCTCTCGGGTTCCCTTTTTTTGGTGTCATTTCCCCTGAACTCACGTCCCTTTAGTGCCCCCCTGCCATTACCCTGTGACAACATGGAAGGGGCTGTGAGGGCGGGGGTGTAAGGAAGCAAAACTGGGATGAAAGGAGGAGCCTGAGGGCCCTCATTCTAGGATGGCAGTGACATTCAGGTCCACCAGTGAGTTAGGCCCAATTGTGTGGAGAGATGGACTGATCAGCAAACAGACACAGGAGCAGACAAGCAGGGGGCACATGGACAATGGACAGTCAGATGGGCAGAAAGAAGCTGAGTCACACGGACAAGGCAGCCACACAGACAGACAGACACATATGGAAAGATAAGCAGTGGATGAACAAGGAGGGGGAAAGCTGAACATATGGAAGGACAGGTGGACAACCAGCCCAATGGATGGCGGGACACGGCAGGCAGGGCCTGTGGCAGGGACGCCGGGTGAGGTACCTTTGTTGGTGCAGGCCATCCACTGCAGCGGTGTGACGTCGTAGTTGTGCTGCCCCACGGAGAAAGTGAACACGCGCACCTGTTTGGAGCTTGAGGTTACTGCCATGGCCACCAGTGGACAGCCCCTCCCTTGGACCAGGCCAGGTCAGGGCAGCTCCCGCCTGGGCTGAGCCTCACCGTCCGGTTGGGCCAGTTGTACTTCTCAAAGACGTCCTGCACGCGGTCCTCGCCGCCATCCGTGAACATCATGATCATCTTATTGCAGTTGGCACGAGTGATGTTGGACTGGGCAGGAGGAGATGTGGGGACGGTCAGCTCTGGGCCCCTCCCCAGTCCTGGGTGGGGGGTCTCTTTCCCCAGGGTAGGCCTGCCCTCTGCACCTCCCCTGCCCACAGCAGACGGTGCTGTCTGCCCGACCTGCCTTTTGGATGCTAACAAGGCCATCTGTCTTGATTTTCCTGGTGTCACCAAGCTCAGGCCTCTGCCTGTCCCTGGCCACCCACTCGCCCACCCAGGGGGCTCACGTTCTGCAGCTGGTCGAAGGCGTACTCAAAGCCGGCCTTGTATCCCGTGGTGCCCTTGGCCACCATGCCCTGCACAGCTTCCTTGAACACCTTCTTGTTACGCACATTGGCCTGCACCAGGTGTGTGAAACATGACACGGGCTGTGCCTTTTCGTTGAACTGCAGGGACAGAGACAGTAGTGAGTGGCCTCAGGCTGGCCCAGGGAAGGAAGAGGTTGCATGGGCTGGGAGGGAGTGACCTATTCCTGGCCCCTGGCACTCACTGAGGCCACGTTGACATAGTCGTCATCGGAGAGCGTGTCGAGCATCTCACAGACTGACGTCTTCATCAGCTTCAGGGTTAAGCCACTCACACTGCCACTCCTGGGGGGGGTGGTCACGAAGGCGCCTGGTAGTGCTCCCCCAAGGTGTTCCCCAGCAGCAGATTCTTGTCCCCAGCCCTGCTCCCGCCCCACTGGCCAGCGCCGCTCACTCACACATCCACGATGATAACCATGTCCTTGGGCGATGAGGCCCCCTGGATATACCTGCCCAGGAGAAGCCTCAGTTAGGGCTAGCCTTACTGGGACCTTGCGGGGGGGGGTTCTTCCTTCCTTCACCCCCATACTGATTCAACATTTCTATGGTGCGTCCATGGCCTGGGCTGGACAGGGTTCTCGGCTCTAAGGATACCACATTTAATGAAACAGTCCTTGCCCATGGCATGAGTGACCTGGCCCCCAACACATGAACAACCCCAAGGAGAGGTGAGCACGTGATCCAGAGAGTGGACAGGAGGCATGTTCCGTGGCCTCAGTGGCTTGTCATTTCCCCTGGCCCTGGTTGAGGCGCCAAGGGCAGGGAGTCATAGCTGCGAAGGGGGTTGAACAAGTGGCAGGGGACGAGGCCATGGAGTATGGCAGGAGAGGCAGGAAGCGGGTAAGGGTGTCTAGGGCTCCGATGGGGTATGGCAGAGGCTGGCCAACCCTGCAGAGGACACATCCCCCTTGGGAACCCCCATGGGCCCAATCCCTCAGTCCCGAGAGGGTGGAGAGCAGGGCAGTGGATGAGGGCAGAGGCAGCTGGGAGGCCTGCCTGGGTGATGGGATCCATTTTCCAGTGGCAACGATGTGTGAAATGAAAATTGGATAGAGCTGGCTGCGCCCTGCTCGGAGGTCTGGATACTGGGAGGGAGGGGAGCGGGCAGGCGAGCTGAGGGGGGTGTCCCTGCCCAACCCCTCCCTGCTCGCTCACCAGGGTCTCCTTCGGACATCATACAGGTCGATTTTCTTGGGGGCTCGCCATGGCGTAGCTGCGGGAGGCAAGGAGATGACTGGGGGGGTGCCGGCAGGGAAGTGCCTGGCCCCGGTAGCAGGCCTTGCAGCAGTGGGCCAGGCCACCCCGCAATGGACAAGGTGACCATCCCCTCCCACGCACCCAGGATGAGGGGCCAGGGAGGTGGAGGGGCGTGGGGTGCTGAGTGGACTGGGGAGATGGGCTGACGCCCACCTGGATAGTAGCGAGTGACTCCCGTGGCGCTGCCGAAGACCTGCCACAGGAGCGTGGGGTCCTGCCTGCGGTTCTCCATGAACACATTCTCCAGGGCCTCTGTCCAGTTGAGCTCATTGAGGATGACAGTGGCTGAGGGGGAAGCAGGGGGCTGGGGTGGGAAGCGCTTCGGCGGTTCCCCTGCTGAACCTCTTCACGACACCCACTCACGTGCCTCCCACTCAGAAAGTTCTCTGCCTCCTCGGGTCTCCCTCACTTCCCAGGGCTCAGCCGGGGCCGCACCAGCTCCTCCACGAAGACATCCTGGTCCTCATCCCCTCTGAAGAAACAGCTCAGTCTGCCCTCAGCCAGGGCCCCAGATGACCAGGCAGGGCACCTGGGGCCTGTGGCCCCTGCAGAGGGGCCACCCAGGTGGCAGGGAGCTCTGAGCCCAAACGCCTGTCCGGCCTGCTGCGGGGAGCTTGCCGCTGGCCCCTTGGGAGCTCACCCACTCAGCATGTACTCCGGGCTGCAGCCACAAGAAAGCAATTAAGGGCCCGATGATGGGGCTGGAATTATTCAGCTATTAAGGTACCTGATAAGCTGGAAGCCACTCAGCTCCATGATTAATCAACTAGGGCCAGGAGCAGGCAGGGGTGGGGGCGGGGGCTCTTGGCGGGGCAGGGGCTGTGCCATGATCCTGCTCCAACACTGGCACGTGAGCTTACACACACACACACACACACACACTCTCACACACACTCACACACACACAGCCTGCACTTGCACACTGCATGCAGGTATACACCAGGCATACCTACATTTCACCTCTGTGTTTCCAGCGACATGTGTCACCTCCTCACCCCTAAACCTACCTGGCCAGCAGCCTGACTGTGGCCATGGGCACAGGGGCACACATGCTCATACCTGCGTACCAGTCTGCCCCTACAGGAAGACAGCCATGAGTCCTGCTTTCACCTCCCCCAACAAGTTACCCCACCCTCCGTCTCCTCCAGTCTCCTCCAGCCGCTGTGGCTGCGCATGTGACTGGTGTGTGTCGGGGTGGCCAGACCCTCCCCCCATATGCACTCACAGGGTAAGGCTTCTCTCAGGCGGATGGACTCCATCCTGTAGATCCCTCAACCTAGGCAGAGACTCAGGATGGCTTACAGTTGAGGCCCCACTGCCCCTCAACTCAGGACAGTCCTAAATCTGCCCAGTGTAGGCGTGCAGCCCACGTCCTCACATGTGCATTGTGCCTCACCCTGCATGTGGGACACTCAGGAAAAACAGCAGGCCTGCTACTGTTAGGCCTCTGTCCCCCAACAGCTCCCCCAGGGGCTATTTCTTCCTCTAACTTCTCCCACCTCCTTTCTCCCCCGGTGGAGCCCTGACACCATCCCCTCTCGCTGAAGATGTATGCCCCAGACGAGAACCAGAGAATGCCTTCCAAAGGCTCTGCTCTTCTCTCAAGGGGCTTCCCTGGTGCCTCAGCGGTAAAGAATCAGCCTGTAATGCAGAAGCCGCAGGAGACAGAGGTTCGATCCCTGGGTCAGGAAGATCCCCAGGAGGAGGGCATGGCAACACACTCCAGTATTCTTGCCTGGAGAATCCCATGGGCAGAGGAGCCTGGCGGGCTAAAGTCCATAGGGTGGCAAAGCAACTTAGCATGCATGCTTCTCTCAAGAAACACTTAGAAGAGATGAAGGGCTGTGATTTATATTTTGTTTGATCTTAAGTTTTTGGCCATGCTGCGTGGCATGTGGGACCTTAGTTCCCCAACTGGGAATGGACCCCGTGCCTCCTGCAGTGGAATCATGGAGCCCTAAGCACTGGACTGCCAGGGAATTCCCAAAGCTGGGATTTAAAGATACAAATGCAGACTTCTCTGGTTGTCCAGGGTTTAACACTTCTGAGTTCCCACTGCAGGGGGCACAGGTTTGATCCTTGGTCAGGGTACTAAGATCTCTGCATGCCACATGGACCAAAAAAAAAAAAAAAAGCAAATGCTCCAGGGTCAGCCCACAGCCTAGGTCGGTGTTCAGTCGCTCAGTCATGTCTGACTCTTTGCAACCCCACGGACTGCAGCACACCAGAGTTCCCTGTCCTTCACCATCTCCTGGAACTTGCTCATACTCATGTCCATTGAGTCAATGATGCCATCCAACCATCTTCTGTTGCCCCCTTCTCCTCCTGCCTTCAATCCTTCCCCGCATTGAGGTCTTTTCCAGTGAGTCGGCTCTTCCCATCAGATGGCCAAAGTATTGGAGGTTCAGTTTCAGCACCAGTCTTTCCAATGAATATTCAGGGTTGATCTCCTTCAGGAACGACGGGTTTGATCTCCTTGCTATCCAAGCAACTCTCAAGAGTCTTCTCCAGCACCACAGTTCCATAGTTTGAAAGCCTCAATTCTTCGGAGCTCAGCCTTCTTGGTGGTCCACCTCTCACAGCCTAGGGGGCGCCAGCATACTTCAGGGCATCTTCCCTCTGCTCTCCAGTCTGTGGAACCGCTGCTGTCTGTCTGCTGTCTGCCCCCTTCAGCACTCTCTCCTTTCTCTCCGGCCCTGCAGCTCCTCTTAACTGACCGTAATGTGAAAACAAAACACATTTCTAGCATTGGTTGTGCCTATTGAACAGTATGTTATGGTCTCGTTCCTAATTTAGAAACTTAGTGAGTTGTACAATTTCTATTTTTCTCTCTAAGGAAAAAATGAAGTCAGACTCTTCAATGTTTCACACTGTACTGTCTGCCCTGCGAGAGTCTGCCTGGCAGGTCCCACCCATCACTCGATCTCAGTTTCCCCCATCTGCACAATGAGACGCTTAGGGCAGACAGATCACCCTGGGAGCCCCGCTAGCTGCTGGCAGAGGGGTGTCCCTGACTCAGGTCAAGGACCAAGAGGGGGCCTGGCTGGCCTGTCCCATGTATCCATGACCACCTGCCTGCTCACGCATTCACCGTGAGACACACTCGTGCACACACTACAATTAGCCCTCCTCCTGGAAAAGGCGTGCTCCTCAGCCCTGTGCATACACACCCACACTCACGTGCCCACACTCTTAGATCACACTGAGCTGGGAAACGGGGACCATGCCCCCTCAGGCAGGCGATTACAGATTTAATTAAAAGTGACACAGTAAATAAAAAACATATAAAATGTAATTTGTGTGGGTAGCGAGGGGTGACTGGGGAGGGCGGTGTGGCTCCTGTTTTAATTAGCGTGCCTGCCTGCGATAGTGCCCCTTGACTGGCTCAGGCAGGTGGCCTGTGGGCGGCCCTTGGGTGGGGGGGTGGGGGGACATCCACCCTCACTCCTGCCTGAGGCTGCCCAGATGGCCTGGCTGGCCCTAAAGGTGGACAGGGCCTCCTTGAGAACCCTGAAGGATTCCTAGGGTTTCTGAAGATCACTCGGAAGCTCCAGAACCTTTGCTTCAAGAACTGCCACCCGTAGGCCCTTTGAATTCTGAGGCTACCCTGTGGGTGCCCCCAGAATTATGTCAGGATCAAGAGACCCCAGAGCCTTCAATCCTGCAGCCAGAGCTCCCCAGTCAGTGTTCAACTCTTGGCTTCTTCTCCCTGCACCTCCCATGTTCTTCAGCAAGGTCATCCTCGTGTCTGACTTGAACACTTTTCGCTGTAGTGAACTGGTCTCCACATTATGCCGATACACTGTCCCTGGAGCTGGGAATCTCAGCTACCCTTTACCTAATCCCCTGACCTCTATCTCCACCCCGCTCCGCCCCACCCACCAAAGAGGATGAGGGAGGTGTTACAGGGTCCATGTCTGTGAAGGAGAAGTTGCTCCCTGTTCTCCCAACCCCATGTCCATCTGCTGCGGTAGCTCCTCAACCCTTCCTGCCTGGGGCCACGGAATGGGCGAGAGCCGGGGGAGGAGCTCAGTGGGAGACAGTGGGGACTTGGCCCAGCATGTGGGGGAAATAGTTATGTGCATGCATTGTGTGGGCACGTGGGTATAGGCAGGAGACCACGCATGCACAAGGGGGAGAGGCCCAGCATTGCATACCCTGCTGAGAGGCAGTGTGAGGCTGTGCCTGAGAGTGGCCTGGTGCCTGTGTGTGGGCGGCTCTGAGAGGTGAGCACGTGTGACCTTGGGTGCAGGGGGCTGAAGGTGGATGGCACTGACTTAGTACCCGGGACCTGGCAGTGCCCGGGCAGTGGGCCGTGCCCCCCATGATGGGTGGGGAAGGCTGCTCCCGATCACGCCGCGCACTCACAGCCTTTGTAGATGTCCGTGGGGATCTGCACGGCTGTGTATGAATAGTTGACCTTGTTCTTGAAGTTTGAGTCCTCAACGAAGTCCAGCCGAAGGGTGCTGGCCTTGGACCCCCTTTCCACATCCTCACTCTCAGGGTCGTCCTGCAGAGAGGACCCCCCCCCCACCCAGACAACCATGGTAGTGTCAGGGCTGGGAAATGGTGGAGTGGGGTTGGACAGAACTGCAGACAGAGGGGCCAGAATCTGGGAGGTGGGGCATCTTGGAATCAGAGACTACTGCACTCAGAGACAAAGAGAGATCGAGAGACACCCGGACAGTGGGACATGGGGTATAGATCCCTTGCCCGGAAGGCCTGTGACTCCCACCTGCCCCACACATCCCACCCCACCATCGCCACATTTGCTAAATCTGAATTCCAAAACCAAAAGCAAACCAAGGCGCTTCCCCTCATCCCTGAACATCAATGATCTGCAAGCACTTCCCCTAATCCTTGAAAACCAATGATTAGCAAAGGAGGCAAATCTTGGAGGCAGAGAGGAAGAGTGGGCTACAGACACCCCCACCCCCGGCTTCCAAGGACTTGCTCTGTGTAATCACAGAGGCGACCTCAGGACCCCCCTCCCAGGAGCTTTGCGAGTTCACCCTGCAACTTGGCCCCACCCATCCCCTGCATGAAATTCCTTTGGCACCAGGGAGAGGGCCCTAGCTCCACCTGCGGGGGAGGGGGCAGCACCCCCTGCAGTGGGGTGGCTCCAGGGGCTGAGCTAGAGTTGGGGGAGTCCTGGGGAGAGAGCTGGGCTCAGGCAGGGGTAGAATGGAGGCCCTGTAACCTCCAGAAGGAGGGGTGTGCGGGCGCCTGCTAGCAGCAGGACTAGCAAGGCCCCCGTTGACTTTCTAAAATGAGCTGCCGCCGTCTGACAGGTGCCAATTACGGCATCTCTCTGCCGGGCAGGCTGGGCATGCGCCGTGTGCCCCCGCCCACCACAGGCTGGCGGGAGTGGGTCTGTGGCTACAGTGTTGATGCCGCAGCCGAGGGGGGGCGGCGGTGGTGGGCAGGCTCGGGTGCAGGTGTGCAAGGGGGAAGGGAAGATGGAAGTAGAGAGTGAAGGGGAAGACGGGGAAAGCCAGATGGGTAGGCAAGGGGAGATGAGTGAGACCCAGGCAAGGCGCGGGGCAGAGCTGGGGAGCTCTGTGACCTGGAGGGAGGGAGCGCAAGCAGCTGAATCAGACACAGGTTCCTGCACTGCCCCTCAGCAACCCCCCAACCCCACGCCGCCCGTGACCACCCCCAGCACCAGGCTGAGCTCGCTTGGTCTCCAGGGTGGATCTCACGTGATGGCCAACCCCACCGCTTGTTCGCTTGCTCGCTGGGTCCTGGGCACGCCCCTCATGTTCCCCACCTGGCCAGCTGTGCCCTCCCCACCCGGGGAGGGCTGTGGGTCCACCCTCAGGTCTGGGGAATGAATTACTGCCTGGATGGGGGCATGCCGTGGGGCTGGCTGGCTGGAAGGGCCTCCTGCACAAACACCCTTTTCATCTCTTCAAGAGTGGATTCTATATGGCAAAATCCAAGCCATCTGCTGCCTTCCCATTGCCCCTTACCCAGGGTGCCACCCCGCTGCCCACCTCGGCACACCCTAGGGGAGACCCTCAGAAGCCGGGGCAGAGGCAACTGCTGAGCATGGAGGCCAGAGCCGGGGAGCTGAGGCGTGAGCAACTCACGTTCTGCTGGGAGGAGGGGGAGCGCGGGAGAAGAAAGCCCCCGAAATGTCAGCGGCAGATGAAGGGCGCTGGAAAATTTAATCTCCCAACTTTCCCAACTAATGTGACATTTGGATTCTGTTCTGATAAGCTATCAGCTGGCGAACTTTTTCCTTCCTTCTTTCCCCCCTACCCCCACCTTCTGGCTGGTAATTTAAAAGTAAATGGTCTAGAAAGATCTCTAACTGTACCTCTGGCAAAGATTAAAAAAACAAAACAACAAAACAGGCAGGAGAGTTGGGGAATGTGTGCGTGCTGATATTTATACTGGGGCTGGGAGGGCTGGGATTTTTCCCTAACTGACCCTAGCCCAGTCCTGCCCTGGGGTGAATCCCCCTCCCTGGGAAATCCCTAGCCTCCCCTCCCCCCAGAAGATGTCCAAGGGGCTGGGGGCAGGGGGTCAGTGATACAGAGGTAGGGGTTGGAGGCTGCAGGGAACAGGGAATCCAGGGAGGAGGTCGGGCACCAGAGGCCCAGGAGCTGCTCAGTGCTGCCCCCACGCCCAGGGGCTTTTGTATGGTGGGCAACCGCAGTCTCCTGGTTTATATTTAATGCACTGATTGCTAAAATTACAGCCCGCTGCTGAGGGGGGTAAGGAATTAGATTCAGGGTCTAATTAAAGGTTTGTTCTTCATTTGAATTTCAGATTCCAGCTATAATTTTAGCAACTTCTCTGGGAGCCACGGAGGCTCAGCCAAGGGGGAAGCACACCTGCTCTAGCCCACCCACTCTGATTTCTCGGGCCCCCTGCCCGCCTGCCCTCCTGAAGGCTCAGCGAGGCTGGCCTGGCACCCGCAGACCCTCTGCAGGAATCCCTTCCTGCCTTCCCACCCCTTGGTGCTATCAGATACATCCTGGGGGCTCCCAGGCAACCCCCCGGGGCTGACAGGCCCGGGAGTGGGAGTCTAGACGTGGGGTCTCCTGCACCAGCCAGCACAGGTGACCCCAGAGACTGAGTTGTGACACTTTGATTTACAGAGGAGATAGTGGGCTTCAACTGCTTCTGCCTCAAGGCAGGCAGATGAATTTGGGCCTAGACAGGTTCACCAAACAGTCTGTTCCATGTGCCTGCACCCTCAGACACTCTGGTCTCCTCTGTAGGCCCCCTCACACCTCAAATGGTCACACATCTTTCATGTGAGTCCTCTGGTGACAAGGACCTCTCTCTGTTGCAGGGTTGCCCAAGCAGACGTGAACAGTCAGGGAGGTGGAGGTGGAAGAGCCATGGAGCTCCAGGCTCTCTGGCCAGTCCCAGGGCCACCACTTTAGAGGTGGTGACCCCTGAGGAGCCAGAGCCCTCTCCTTCATCTGAAGAACAGGCTGCAGACTGCCTCGAAGGGGGGGTGGGGTGGGGCGAGATGACTTAGCCCAGGGCCAGCACTGATGGTGGGGCCTGGCTGTGTGGTGGTCTGCACACTGAAGCCACGGTCCCCTCACCACAGCAAAGGGACCTACACTGACCTGAAACACATCAGCGCTCCAGCCCTGGCTGCCGCACCTCCAGGAAGCCCTCCCCACCTGCTCCCTCTCTCCCCTGTTCTCCCAGCACGCAGCAGCCCTCTGCCCTCCTGACGAGGCACCTGATCTGACGGAGGGGAGAAGGTTCGTGGGCCTCACCATCCTGCCCAGGGACGGGCTGGGCCCGCCCCACACTGTGCAGTGAAGCTGTGCCCCTTGGTGCCGCAAAGACATAGCCTGGAGGGGTCAGGATCTCTAGGGAGTGGTGGGAGGTATAGGGTGGGGGGCTGTGGGATCACAGCCCTGCAAGGCCAGACTCAGAATGCTGAGTCCTAACACTCTTCTTCCAGCCCAGGCTACAGGTCTCAGAGGAGGGGGCGTGGCTCTGGAAGCTCCCCACCTCCCCTCAGCAAGGGTGGGGGCACTCACCAGCTCAGCATCAGCTTTGGCGTCATAGTACACGATGTCTTCCTCCTGGTGGGAGAGAGAGGCCTCAACAGTCATGGTCTCCTGAGATGTAGCCAGGACCCCCCCGCTCTGAGGCCTGGCTGGAATGGCCCCCTTAGATTCCTTGGGGGTGGGGCAGACACCACCCTCTCCTCCATCCAGAGCTGCCATCCAGGGAGGGCTGGATGAGTCAGGCTGGGAAGGCCTGACCCCCACCCCAGCCAGACCATCCTCAGGGGCCCTCACAGGCACCAGGAGGATGTGGTACCACGGGGTTGGGGTGGGATCCCCCAGGGCTCCCTGAGTCCAGGACCAGGGTCTCTACCTTGCAGCCCTGCCCGGAGGTAGGCTGACAGCCAGCCTGTCCGCGGAGACTCTGGCTGAGGCAGTAACCAAGGGGGAAGTGGGGAAGACGGAAAAATAGAGCGAGACTGGGACAGAGTGAAATAATGACTCGACACCGCATCTTCCAATTTCTTCTATTAAAAAGCCTGCTCATTACGGGCATGTACTTATTAATTATCTGTGATTTGTTGTGAAATGCAAGGGGGTTTACACAACAGGAGCAGGAGAAAACAAAGCCCGGCCCCCGCGCCTGCCTCCCGGCCTTGCCTGCCTTTGCTAGCGCCGCCCATCCTGGCCTGGCCTTCCTGCCCGCTGCCGGGGTTCTCGGCCATCTGCACGTCATAATCACCAGCCACCCCGGGGACCCGTAACACAAATGGGCTAATTTCATGTTTAATGATCTTTAATCAGAACTGAGCACGGCTGACAGAGGCCGCCAGAAGGTGAATCTGGTGCCATCAGGTGCCACCGCTCAGGATGGGCCGCCCCACCCCTGCCTCGATGGCCCTAGGGCACGGCTCAAGCTAGGGCCACGGTCTGAGCCGCCCTCCCCTGGTGTTCCTCGGCAGGAACCTGCAGCATGGCCCTAGTGGGCCCTTGCTTGCCAGGGAGCCTGTTTCTTTGTGGTCTGCAAGTGGGAATGATGACCAAGTCTGCTCCCAAAGGTCTGGCTGTAAAACACCGAGCCAGCACTTACTCCATAATGGGCTACCCCTTGCCCGGGCCTGGCTGGGTCCCATGTGCTGCGTGACATCAGGGCTATGCTATATTCTCTCTCTGGGCTCAGGTTCCTCGGGCTTCAGGGAGGAGCTTAGCCTTGGTGACTGTCCAGGTGCTGGGTGTGAGGCTTGAGATGGTTGGTACCCAGGCTTGTATGAGTTGTTTCCTATCAGAGGTCTGGGGGTGCCAGGCACTGGCTGGACCTATGGGCATAGTGTGAACATTCTGGAACATAGACTACACACCTGGTACCGCCCTTGGGTAAGACCACAACCTCCTGATGACTGAAAGACTGAAGTTTCAGTCCTCTGAGGCATCTGCTGTGTCTATCAGGGCCTCACACACACTGCAGTATAGGATTCTGCTAACAGCCCCATGACTCCGTTACACAGAAGAGGACACTAAGTCAGGGAGGAAAAAAGAAGTTGCACCGTGGCTCCATCCTGCCTTCTCAACTCATCTCCAACCCCTCCCGCACCTGCCCACCCACCAGTCCAGGGAGACTGGAGCTCAGGTAGGCCCAGGGTAGGGGCAAGGGCTGGGGCCCAGGCTCCAGGGTGCTCGGCCTTTCCCTGGGCCCGGCTCTGACCGAAGCGCGTAATGAAAGCTGACATTACATCAAACACAATAAGGAGTTTCGGTTGATGAAGATCATTCCTGAACACACAAACCCATTAAACCGAGGGGAAAAATATCAATTCAACACACTCGCTGGCAAAAAGAAAATGTGATTTGTTATCTAAAAGGGGGTTATAAACAGGGCTCGGATGCTCTTTCCCTCCGTAATGAAAACAGGCAGGCACAGTGGGAGGACTGCAGATTAGAACATGTGGCTTCGCTCACCAACTTTTTAGGCAAACCTTCTGCAAGGACAGGAAAGGGCATGGGTGGGGGGTTGGTGGCTCTAGGCCTCCAGAGTGAGCCTCGCAGGGACCCTCTTCTGGGATCCCCTCACAGGCCGGGCCTGGGTCCTGCCTGACCTGGGACGGTCCCTGGGATCCTGGCGTGCACTTGGGCCATCCCTGCAGCTGCTCCAATGTCTCCCTTTGTCTCTCTGTCCCGGTCTCAGTGCAGGATGAATGCTGCTGGCATCAGTGACACGGGGGGAATGTGTCACACAGAAGGATTCTAGCCCCCTCCAGACTGCCTGTGAGGCTCAGGAATCTGTATGCAGTCTTTGTCCCTCTGGAGAAGGAAATGGAAACCCACTCTAGTATTCCTACCTGGAGAATTCCACGGACAGAGAGGAGCCTGGCAGGTTACAGTCCATGGGGTCTCAAAGAGTCGGACATGACTGAGCGACTAATGCAACACTTTGTCCCCCAGGGGCTTGGATACACGTTGGCAGGACTCCTCCCTACCTCTCCCACCTTGAGAGGGCCAGCCCATGCCCCTTCCCTGGTGGAGAGTGGCATTAGCTTTGGATGGTGGCAGGCAAGGTCACATGTGTGAAAATACACTGTAAACCCAGCTGCGGTCACTATGTCCGATGTGAGGTGGAAGTGGGGATGTGGCGGGCCAGGGTCATTAGGGCCGGTGGGAGGGTGCCTGGAAAGCCTCTGTGTCTGCTTAGGCTTGCAGGTGCCCCCGCCTCTGTCACACAACAAGGAGGTGGCACCACCTAGTGACTACATGCAGGGGCCCTGGCAAAGGGTCCTGGCCTCCTGGCTGGGCCCGAACATGTGAGCTCTGGGATCCTGAACAGTGAGCGGGGACTGAGGCTGAAGCCTTACAAGTCTGTGTGGCCCCATGAGGACTCCTTGGGGTCACCTCCATCTCACTGATAAGGCAAGGGTGCCTGTTAAACCCTTCAGCCTCCATGAGGCTCCACCTTGGTTTTCCACTTGTAAAGTAAGGATGATGATGCTAAGAGGACAGGGAGCGAGGCCTCTCCAGGGGTTTGGGCCAACTCGACCCATGAGTGGGCTCCCTTGTGCTGACAACCCCACAGCCCCAGGAAGGGCCTAAATATGGAAGAAACCCCCTGGCTGGGGTGAGACATGTGTCCTTAATGTCCAGGGTTGACACCTCTGACAGTCCCTCCATTCCTGGCTATTTTAGGGGCCATTCTGCTCAAACCGGGCAGGGAGTGGGGGATCACCCCTCTGAATTCACACACATCTCCCCGCAGGTGGATTTCTGTGCATACATGACACAGGGCTCGTGAGGGGCGGGGTTGGGGGCCCACACAGCTCTTGTATACACACAACACACACGCTCTCCAAGAGAGAGCATGAGGGATGCTGGCAGGTGGGCAGAGGGCGAGCAAGTGAGGGTCGGGTGTGCACGGGGAATAGCAGTTGACACCTACGTTTGGCGCCATGGAAGGCGGCTGCCGTGGCTGGGTCGGACCCGACTGCCGCTTGCTCGCCCAGCCCCCATGCAGGACCCAGGCCAGCTCCCCGGCTGCACCAGTGAGGACGCTTGGCCTTCCTGCCCTGGCTCACGGCCAGCTCAGCTTAGCCAAGTGGACTGTTTTCCGAGAGAGCCGTCTGTCGCCGGCTTGGCCAGAGAGGCAGGCAGCAGGCCCGATGGCTGGGGCAGACCTCAGGCCGGGGAGCCACCTGTCCTGTCCAGCCGGCTCCTTGGCCTGGCCCAGCCTTCACAGCCTTCCCTTCAAGTACCCAGGCAGTGCCGCCTCTCCCATCAGACTCCGCAGAGAAGGGCTGCGTCTCTCCCATCAGACTCCCCAGGGCAGGACCGCTTCCTCCATCACACTTTCAAGGGGAGGGCTTTGTCTCCTGCAGGCCCTGGGGCTGGCACTGAGGCCCTGGGACCATGGCCTCTCCTGCCCCCACTGACCCATGCCCTGGCCCGGCTCCTCCCTGGTGACCATTTAGATGGTGGATAATGCTGGCACAGTGAGGCCCTGGCACCAGGCACGGTGTCTGCCAGGCGGGCCATCTCCATCTACCCTAAGTGTTATGTGCACCAAAGCACCTGCTGCCTGTCTGCAGGGGCCGTGGGAGGGGCCGCCTGCTAACAAGGGCCCCGGTGTCCAAGGGCTGCGGCCAGGGCTGTGGCTACAGGTTCTCTACCCCTGCTGCGGCCAGGAGTGCAGGGTCATGACCTGGGACCAGGGAGAAGAACACGGGGGGCACTTCCCTTCCAGATGTTCTCTTGTCCCAGCTTTGACTTTGCAGACTGCAGGATCCTGCAAGTCCATGGGCTGGTGTCAATGGTGTGATTGTGTGTGTGCCTGCGTGCGAGTGCGGGGGGGTACACCACTGTCTGTTTCTCAGAGGTCTGCACGCAGACTTGCTGGGTGCCATTGACACAGGCAGGGCCACACCCTACTGACCACGCAGTGGAGTCCAGTGTGGCTCCACAGCTCAAGGGTTTCCTCTGCGCCCAGAACTGCTGAGTGCCATCCTACCCCGCTCAGAGGTAAGCAGCCCGAGGCTCTGGTCACTCTGTCCACAGGGCACCTGGTTGGGCACATGGACAGGTGATGGGCAGCACTGAGTCAGGCTCAGTTGCCTTTGGCCAACAGGAGCCGTGAGCAGGGCAGACAGATGAGCCCACGGGGCCACTGGTCTGGGGGAGCTGCACTGGGAGCCATCTGTGATGCGGGCACCAAAGGGGGTTGCTGTAGGCAGTGGGGGCTAACCCTAGAGCTGTGGTCAGAAAGATGAGCTCTGGGGAGTTAACTGGAGTGGGAGGTGCTACCCTTCTGAAGGAGGTAAGGACCTTCCTGGGAGGAGGCCTGGCTCGTGTAAAGGGCCCGAGTTTGCCACCGGGGCCATGGCACAGGCTGCGAGCACTCCTGAGTGCTGGGGAGGAATATGGGTCCTTCCTTAGCTGTCACCTCCTGAAGGTTTTGGGAAGGGCACAGTTTCAAGGGTGGGTGGTGTGCCTACAAGGGACAAAAATCCATCCTTTAAGCAGTCTCAAGTCCCCATGTCCCCGTGGCATGGACAGTTCCCACCCTGGCAGTTCTGCCTGGCAGCCCAGGCAGGGCTGGCTAGCCTAGCGGCTAATGGGCCCAGCATTAGGGCTGATGCCTTTCTGCCCGGAAGCTGGGCAGCTTGCCGCTTCTGGGGAGGAGAATGGCCCTGACGGTGCAGCTGGAAAGGAGGGGCGCCTACAGCACCACCCTCCCCTGCCTGTGGGACACAGAGAGACTGATGGCCTGGTGGGGGTGAGCGCCAAACATCAGGCAGACAAGGCTGGGCCCAACTGGCCCTGTGGTCACACCCCTAGCTGGGGGCATCTCAGGTCAGGACAGGGACCAGCAGAGCCCTCTTCCACCTCAGGACAGGAACACCCAGAGCCCATGGGCCGGGATGGGCAGAGGTGCACCCACACCATCACCAACTTGCATCTCAGGACCTGACATGTGGACCCTTTCACACATCACACCTGAGCTGACAGACAGCCCCTAGTTCCAGCTGGACCTTTACCAAATGGGGAAACTAAAGCTCAGAGAAGGGCGAGCTCTTGCTGGGTGACTGTGCCCAGTGTGCGGGCAATGGGTCCTCAGAAGCACCTGTCTCAGAACCTGGACACCCCTGAGACCCGGGCTCTGCTTCCCAGTAGGCCCCTGGGGTGCCCTCTTCGGCCTGGGATAAGCTGTTCCTGTCTCGGATTGACTGAAAATCAGGAGTCAGGGGTCAGAGGTCCAGTAAGACGACCCTTGAGTTTTCTGCAGTCAGGAAGAGAAGACGGGTTTGGGGCTGAGGCAGCCCTCTCCTCTTCTGGTTCTGGGCCTGGACTAGGAGGGAGAGAAAGCCAGGCTGAGGGCTTCCAGTCCCTGATTCCCCAGTTCCTTCACCCTGCTCTGTGCCTGCTCTTCAAGCCTGTCCTGGGCCGGGAGGGGAGGGAGTAGATACGTCATAAACAAAGGAGTGGACAGAGCAGGAGCCAAGGGTTCTGGAGGCCCAGCAGGTGGAGGGGCTGATGTGCTGGTAGCCAGAACAGCCTCACTGGGAAGGCGCAAGACAAGCTGGGCTTCTGGGAGGAACGGAGTGGGTAGAGAGATCAGGAACGGGGCTGGAGTTAGGTGTTGGGTGTGGCTGGAACACAGGAGGAGGGGAGGGAGGAGGCAGGTTGATGAGAGAGGTAGGGACAGCCAGATCCTGGGGCTGTGGGTGCAGGCTCAGGCTGGGCCTCGTTGGGAGTCGCCAGGGTGCTGTTATTTGCAGGCAGGGGCAGGCACAAGTGCCCAGGGAGTGCAAAGTGACTGCTGTTGTACGTATTTCTGATCAAGAGGCTAAGGAGGCATGGTGGCCCAGGGTTGGGCTTATAGTGCTGGAATGGGAAGCAAGGAAAAGGCCAGCCCCCAGCTCCCAGGGAGGGAGGAGGGGTCTAAGGAATCACTAGTTGATTTACGTGTTCACTATAGACAATCATCTGTTAGTTACCTCCAACCCCATGTGAGCTCCCTGAGGGTAGCACCCAGTACCCACCAGGGAGCAAAGGAGGAGTGCTATGGTGGGGGTTCAGGGTGACCTGGGGGGATGGGGACTGGGAGAAGGAACCAGTTTACAGGGTCTACATCACAGACATGAGCCCCCCTGGCATCTGACAGGCCGGCTGTGACTCTGCCTCCAACAGGTAACCTCAGGTAGGTCAGCCACTCTGCGCCTCAGGGTCCTCATCAGTGAAGCAGGAATAACAGTCCCTCCCACCTCCTAGAGGCACCGGGCTCAGAGCTGGAGTGAGTCAGGGCCTCTCCCACCCCCTATCGGCCCCGGGGTCCCAGGGGCCAGCTCTCGGTGCCTCTCCCTGCATTGAGCACAGAGACCACTGGGAAGCATGGCCACAGTCCCGAGTGGCTGTGGAGGACACAGCGAGCCCTGCCAACTTCTCTGGTGCCCAGAAGCTCGGTCATCCTTGGCATGGGGGGTTTTCCTGAATCTGGGAGGAACCCTGCCTCGGTCTCTCTTCGGGTTTACTGTGATCCTGACAAAAAAGGTGTCTCCAGCCCACCCCAAATCAAACACGCTACCTGGATATGTGAGGCTGGGGGTCAGTGAGGCGCTCCTCCCCTCCCCCACATTCCGGACACTCTGTCCTCAAGCAGAGTCCTGCTCCCAGCATCTCCTGCCTCCACTTACTCTGGGCTCTGCTGGTGAAAGGAGAGGATTTCCTGGCTATGACAGCCTGGTCCCCGATCCCAGCCTGGGGGCCTTCTGGAAGGGAAGTCTGGGAAGGGGATAGAGTCCCTCTCCCTCAGCAGCTCTCCCACGACAGTGTATTCGCGAACCTCAAATGCTTGCTGAATGCTGGGCAAGGGTTCCTGGCTCCACACAATAGACCCCTTGGTGCCCCGCCAGTGGGTGAGTGAAGCCTCCCCTTCCTCCTCCCCTGCACTCACATCCACCCTTGCTGGGGGTGGACAGGTCCCAGGGCCTGCGGAGGCCACTGCAGTTCTTACCTTGATGTTGTCCTGCCAGCGGTGAGCTTTCTGGAAGGTCTCTGCAGCATCAGCCAATCTCTGAGGGACAGAGCACAGGACGGTCAGAGACTGAGGGAGGTCTGTTTCCAGCCTAGAGGCTTCTCTGTCCCCAGCACTCCCTGGGGCCAGGGTGGCTCAGGGGTTCCCTGGACATCCTGCCAGACCCCTCAGGGATTCCTTAGCACCACGCATTCTCCAGCTTGCCTTGTGGGCTCTTCCCCCACCCACAGGAAAGGTGAAGCCTGCACAGAGTGACCCGAGTGGCATCTCCACGGGACTCCCCGGACTTCAGCTCAGTCACATTTCCAGCCCACAGGATGGCAGGGGGATCCCCAAGATGATTGAGGACCTAGGCCCTGCAGCCAAACTCACTGACACTCTACTCGCTACAAACCAGCATCACCTCAGTGCCAAGAGGAAGGCCCTCCCCAGTCCAGGATGAAATGCCACAAGAGACAGAGTGCCTTGCTGATGCACCTTTGCTCCCAGGTTGCTCAGGACCCAGTAGGAGGTGCCCACGGCCCACCCCTGCCCACCCAGACCCACCACCATTGTCCTTGTCCTGGCTTCCCAAGCCCCCTCCCAGCAGCGATCGCCAAGCCTTCTGTCCACACAAGCCTGGCGCATCATTCGGCGCTGATTGCTGTGGCCTCCTCCACTGAGGCCCCTGTGCCTCTGGGCACAGCTGTCTGTGTATCCTGCACTTTGTTACCCAGTATGCCTGGCGCCAGACAGTGCTGATGTGCAGAGACATGGCAGAGCCAGCCCTGCCTTCCACAGTCCAGAAGGGGAAACAGACACATCACCAGGCAGAACAAAGAGGGCAGGAGTAGCTGAGGTGCTTCGGGGAAGCTCAGAGCTGCGGGAACTTAGCACATCAGGGAGGGCTTCCTGGAGGAGGCACAGAAACCCTTTGGCTACCCTCTGGGCCTGAATCCTCACTGCCCAGAGATTCTTATTTTGTGGATTCCGTGGATCCTGCCCCTTTAGGAAGTCCTGATGCTGGGAAAGATTGAAGGCAGGAGGAGAAGGGGACGACACAGGATGAGATGGCTGGATGGCATCACCGACTCAAAGGACATGAGTTTGAGTAAACTCCAGGAGTTGGTGATGGACAGGAAGGCCTGGCGTGCTGCAGTCCATGGGGTCGCAAAGAGTCGGACACGACTGAGCGACTGAACTGAGGCTTCTGAGGACAGAACTGAGCCTGGCCCTTTAGGGCCTTCCACGGAACTGAGTGAAGTTTTATTAATGGTAATGGCGACTCACCCTGAACTGGTCACCTGCTGCATCCCGGCTTGACCACCACCACCCCCAGGCCAGCAACACATCAGGTGTACCTGTCACCATCCACAGCACGCTTGATGTGTCCCCGGTTGAGGACGCCCAGGCACAGAGATGGTGAGCAGTCTGCCTGAGGTCACGGAGCGACCCTGGGTCGGGCTGGGCCTTCACCGTTGAGTTTGCCTTGTGCAGCCCATGACCAAGGTCCGAGGGCACACGCTACAGGGCCCACCACGCCCGGGGAGGAACAGAGCGGCTCATGGTTGGGGAGAGGCTATGATCCCCAGTGTCCTCTCCACTTGACCCCATGAGTGATGCCGTAGGGTCCCCTGGCCCCTTGGTATTCAAGACAAACACTCCCATCCCTCAACCCAGGCCTGATGGCTTGTGGGCCCCAGAGGGGAGATTCCAAAATAAAGCCTGGCAGCTGCACACCAGGGGAAATGAAAGACCAGCTTTTCCTCCCCTCCAGCGTGGTGGAGCCTGGTGGGATCCTTACAGAGCTGCAGCCTCCACCCTCTGGGCCGGATGTCACCTCTGGCTGTTAGAAAGGCTGCCCAAAGCTATCCGCTCCCGCTGGGCCTGACTCCCCCTCCTCCTCTGGCCAAGAGCACTGAATACTGGGAAGGCTGTGAGGCTGGGGGACATGGGGCAGGGTGGGAAGTCCCTTTCAGAGTCAAACGTCTTCAGTTCACATCGCAACAGCCTCCTGCCACTCCACCTGTCTTTTTTGTAGCTTCTGTCCTCTGCCCATCTGTTACTGCCATACTTGCTTGGCTGGGCCCCACCCCACCTTAATCCAGCTTCAGGAACCATAGGCCTCTCTTCTCCCAGATGGCTCCCGGATCCTGCCTCCAGTCCTGGCCCCTTCTGAATGCCTAGGTACCTTTCTGGGGGTAATCCTCAGGTCCACTGGAGCATATAACACCCCCTCTTGGAATGAGCCCAACCTCCTTGTGACTATTACCCCCTACATCTCACTCTTAATGCAACTCTTGGGACTTCCTTGGTGGTCCAGTGGTTAAGAATCCAACTTCAAAGCAGGGGACATGGGTTTGATCCCTGGTCAGGAAATTAAGATCACACATATTGCGAGGGAACTAAGCCCGTGTGCCGTAACAAAGACCCAGCACAGCCATAAATAAAAATAAATTAAAAAATTTTAACTGTTACTCTAACCACCTTACTGATCATCCCCAGCCCAGGCTCCTGTGTCCTCTCTTGCCCTTCACTATCTTTCTCCATATGACACCTGGAGCTTTTGAAATGTGGGTCTGGGGGTGCATGACAGTCCTGCTTCTCCACAAACCCCTAAACCTTTGGCAGTTACCCGTGGCTCTGCACAGAAAAGGCAAAGCTTTTTTGAGACCCCAGGAGCTCCCCTGCATTCAGCCTCTGCTCCTCCCTTTCCATTTGGGGGCATCCTCTCATCCTAAACCACAAGCACCCCCACCCAACGCCGAGCCCCTGACAGTCCCTGATTCACAGCTGGCAGCGCCCTTCCACAGAGGACATACTGTGCGACACACGGGGTTAACAACATTGTCACTCCTGTTAACTGAGCACTGACCCTGCATACCCGCCACCAGGCCTGGATGGGAGTGTCTGAGCCCCAGGTGCATTCCCTGGGGCCACACCTCAAGGGGCGAGCCTCGGGCAGTCACTGCACACCCTCTTTCCTTGCCTTGTGGCCTACCACTTTCCCAGGGACGCCAGACCCTTCTCAGAATGGGCCTGGAGCCATTTCCATTTCATGGAGGATGAGGCTGGAACACACATGGGAACAAGCAGATCAGGGCCCTTCCCACGGAAAAGCCACAAGGTTGATGGGGTTGCAAAGACCAAAGTGACACTAGCTGAAATCTCCAAACTGGGTCAAGCCCTTGAGGAACTTTTTCTTTGGCCCCTACTGCCCCCGCTGGGTGGAGGATGCCTGCTCCTTCACCCTCTGAGGGCTTAGGTCTGACCCTGGGAGTCACGGGCCTCAGGAATATGGGGACCAATGGCCCCTCAGGCTCTCCGGGCTAGCGGCCAGGGTGAGGGAGACCAGGGCAGGGGTGCCCAGCCCCCCAGCCTCCTTGAACTTATGGAATCCCATGGGCTCAAAGGCCCAGGTCAGCCCGCTGACTCGTGAATAACGGAGTTGCAATAGCCACAGCGAAAGGATTACTTTTAATCCTCAGTAACGATCAAGCCATTATTATTTTTTCAGTGTTACAGATCAATCAGTCCATCCCCAGGCACTAGACGTGTGGAAACTGCTAAATACACTGGCCTGGCAGTGTGGGAGGAAGGGCTGAGGCAGTTGGATGGGGGTGGACGGGGCAGGCTGTGGAGGCTCGGGGTCCCTTGGGTCTCAGGGTGAGAGGGGAGAGGACAGGAGTTCGCACAAGGGGCCCCGGGCAGGGATCAGAGATGGGACCCTGGAGCCTTGGGTTCAAATCCTGACTTCTTCCCCCAGCCCTCAATTTCCTGCCTATACGTTAGAGGTAGTAACCTTACCCACTCAGAGGGCAGCTAGGTTCTTGGCAGCTCCCTTGCCCCAACCCCTGGAAGCTGCCCATAATGCCAAGTATGCTGGTGTCTCCCTTGCTGGCTCTAAGCACGTGGTCCCTCGCCCACCTCCAGGCCTCCCTGTTATCCCCTCTTTCTGTTTGGGATTTGCGCCCCACCACCTTAGTCAGACTTATCGGACTGTCACCTCCTCACCTGTTTTGCAAGCCTCCTTTCGCCCTTGGCCAGTCCACAGGCTCCCCTCCCCTCCGCTGGGCACCCATCTCCAGAGAGCCCACAGCACTCAGGCTTGCTCAGGACTCGCCGGGAGACAGCTCACAGCTCTGTCTTCAACTTGCTCTGAGGTTCATCCTCCTTGCACTTCCCTCCCACCTTCCCCTGGTACCCCTGATGTCCTGGGGGAGGCAGGATGGGGAAGGGCACTGAGGTCCAGAAGTAAAGGAGAATCTACAGAGACTCCCGGCAGGGCACGGGCAGCGGTGGGAACACCGTTCTGTCTGTTTCAGGGCTCTTGCCTGTCCGGGGGAGATGTGCTCCATTCCCACCCCTGACCCTGAATGCCTGCTCCCTGGGACTAGCTCCCTGCTTGGGTTCTGGGCTCTGCTCTCAGAGCAACCTGCGGTGTCTGGTGCTTCCGGTACCAGGCCCCTGCACCTCCTGCTCCTTCCTCTGCACTCCCGCCCAGATTCCTCCAGCCTGTTTCCTTTCCTCACATTTGAGGCATCAGCTCAGACTCCATTCTCCTCCTAACCACTCCCCGATCCCTGCCAAGCTGCCATCTCTCCCCATCACGGAACTCAGAAAACCCTCTGCTCTTCCTCTTGCGCTCTGAGCTTGGTGGTGGCTATATCTGACAGCTGGCAAGTTCACAGAAGCCTGACCCCTAGCATGTAGTAGGTACACAATGAGCGCTGAAAGTGTTAGTCACTCAGTTGTGTCCGATTCTTTGTGACCCTATGCACTGTAGTCTGCCAGGCTCCTCTGTCCATGGAATTCTCCAGGCAAGAATACTGGAGTGGGTTGCAAAGGAGGTACACAATGACCATCTGATAAATCAAAGTAGGAATGTCTGTGGACCTGGGTGAAGGCTGGAGTTTGGACTTGCCCAGTCAGCTATGTGACCCTAGGCATGTGGTTTAACCTCTCTGCGACTCTTCCTCATCACATCCCGGAGGGTGAGGGCCGCCTGTGAGGTTGACGCTGCTATGAAGTTGCTTATGGTGGCTTGCCTGGCCTGTGATGTCTCCATCGTGGCCAGGGCACTGGAGGGAACTGTGGTAGGACTGCTGAGCAGGGCTGTTCACGGCCAAGTCAATCACGGTAACAGCGGGCATTTCAGAGGCAATTATCAGAGGGTTTCACTTAACAATCAATTTCCTTCAGCTCCGGAAACTGTTCTTACAGGAAAAGGCAAGAAAGAGGAGAACTGAGCTGTGGACAAAGCTCCCCTAGGGGAGCAGCCCCCTGCACAGACACCTTTGAATTTCACTAAGTTCAAAGTCTCTCAATTGCTGTGGAGCTGAGACAGACTGTGACCTGAGATAAGGGACCTGGGGGCCACGGCGGGTGCTCCTCAGAGGCCAACATCTGGAGGGTAAGAGTCCACTGTGTACTGGGAGGGGTGGGGCTTGGAGCCCTCAGTCTGCTCCATCCTTTTTGAGGTCCTGCTCCCTCCCCCCAGGTTGGGGACCCCACTTCTTCTTGGCCTCCTTCCCACCCCTCTCACCTGGAAAACCCGTCCCCCATCCCCACCCTGCCCCGTGCTGGCCTAGCCTGAAAGGGTCTGGGGAGCAACTGCCCACCAAACAGGATTTGTTTTGTGCAGCCCAGAGGGACAGACTGTAGGAGTGTTTTGGTCTTAATTAGTTACAGCTACTCTCTCTTCCAAGACGATATGAGAGGCTTAGGATAAAAGGTCCTGAATCTGTGGGGCACAGGATATTGAGAGTTGTGCCAATGGGGGCTGAGCCTGGTAGAAGCTGTGATGGGGGCTCTGAGGTGGAGGTCAGGGGCAGCCAGCTCAGAGTAAAGTCCCAGCACCAAGTAGGTGCCCTGAAAACACCGCCAGAGGGGGGCAAAGAAGGTGATCATGACAGACAGACACAGACACTGCCCCTGGGCTACCCTGGACTGATGGCACAGTTCATCCAACAACAGGTGGAAGGCTGTACCCCTTCCTCACCCTCCCCAGCCCACCCCTGGAAGACACCTGAGACGTGGATTCTTTCGTTCCCTGTTCTGCAAGGGGATCGAGCATGAGTGCCACTGCCCCGGGCCCCTGGTGAAGAAGTGGTGGAGGGGGCATCGGTAATTCTGCCAGCAGTGTAGGACGCTGAACCTCCCAGGGAAGGGTCAGGTCTGGCCAGGTGGGGCCTGGCTGGTTGGCCACAGGTCTCCGGACCTGTTTCCCAGAGCGGTTCCTTGGCCCTGTCCCCAGGAGAGGGTATCAGTAACTGGACTCTCAGATGCGGCTCCGAGCCCACCCCACTCCAACGCTGGTGTCACAGGGTAAGTACCAGGGTGCCCTGAAGCCCCTGCCCAGCACAGGACTGCTGCCCCTGCCACCCTGCTTCCCTCCCCACCTGCAGGCCCCATATTAGCTCTGTATTGTGTACTGATAGATACTAAATACAGATTTCCAATTTCCAGAGCTGTTATGGTCTAATGAGTAAATAATATACATATGTAAAACTGTCTAAAAACATATCTGCATAATTAAAATATCTGCATAATAATGAAGCAAGATGCAGCTTAGCAAGAAGGGCGCTGGAGCCCCAGGGCTGACAATAGGGGAAGATGCATAGGTGAATGAGAAATCCTGATGCTGTGGGTCCCTTCTTCCTGCCGCCTCAGCCTCAGTGGGTGTCTGCCTGTTTGTCCACCACCTTCTTTAAGCAGGTACATCCACAGACAGTCAGGGACCAGGAGAATCCTTACTTGGCCCTGTTCTCGCACAACTTGTGGCCTGGGGAAGGTGCATGTGTGGGCGGACAGCGCCTGCGACATGAGTGGTGGGTGTCCTGACGACTCTGACTGCTCAGAGCTTTACGGGCACGACCTCACTCATGACCTCCTGTCCTGATGCCCAATTTGCTGGATTCTGAGGGGGTAAAGAGAAGTGCACCTGTGTGGACAGAGCAGGCTGACAGGACCCCCGACTTAAACATGGCAGGTAGGGGTGGCTTTGCCTTCCCATCCAATGGCACCTTCTGGGCAGCATGGCACTCAACCCTGCCCTCCTGCCCTCTCCACGGCCCCGTCTTCCAACCTTTCCTGAATCCATCCACTCCAGGCACACCTGGCACCTGTCTCACGATACATCTGACCCATACTTTCTTTATTAACCATGCTTTCAGCTTAAATATGAACAACAGGATTTCCTTGGTGATAGAGTGGTTAAGAATCCGCCTGCCAATGTATGGGACACGGGTTCGATCCCTGGTCCAGGAAGATTTTCCACATGCCGTGGAGCAACTAAGCCTGTGTGCCACAACTACTGAAGTCCAAATGCCCTGAGGTCTGTGCTCCACAACAAGAGAAGCCACTCCAGTGAGAAGCCCACACGCCACAATGAAGGGCTGCCCCCACTCACTGCAGCTAGAGAAAAGTCCTCGCACAGCAACGACGACCCAGCGCAACCAAAAATAAATAAATAAGATGAAACCACCACTGGAACAGATGAACAACAAACACCCCAAACCCAGACCAAAAATCCAGCAACTAAAACTGCAGGGAAAACAACAAACACTCTGAGCTGCAAAGGGCACCTGGCGGAGGGGGAGCTGTCACGTGACGCCCACACTGTTGTTGGCAGCGACAGGCTCCCTGACCTTTTCCCTTACCAGCCACACGAATTCTCCGTGAGTTGATAAAAAAAATTAGTAAAATGGAATTTTTTTCTTTTTTTTTAAAAGGTCAGAATACATGTAACAGGGAAAAGCTCATTCGAGCCGTGGTTCCCCTCTGGAAGGGGCACTCGTCTCTCCAGCCCCAGGACTGCACTTGTGCACTCCCGGTGGGCACCTCGGTCTTGGTTATCGATGCCTGTGCCCCCTCGGTCCCCACTCACAAGGGGCAGCCTGTGTTTCAATTTTCCAGGAAAAATACGAAGAAGGGAGGGGTGGCTTCTGATGAAGACGGAGATGAGGCTGGGGAGCCTGGTGTCCAGAGGCTTGAATTTCAGACCAGACAGGATAATTCTGAGCCCCCAAGGATGGTTACTAGCTTACATTTTGACATTTAAAAAACCCACTCTGTCCTATTACTGGTATGAACCCCAAAATGGACTTTTTTAATTAAAAAAATTTGTTTTAATTTTAAAAATAAAATAAATTAAAAAAAAACTTATTTTGTTTTTTAGGCTGTGCCCTATGGCATGTGAGATCTTAACTTCCCGACCAGGGGTCGAACCCGTTGCCCCTGCTTTTGGGAGCACGTAGTCTTAACCAATGGACCGCCAGGGAAATCCCCAAAGTGGACATTTTCACATCAGGAATAGAAAAGCCATAGACTCCAAGATGCTTGTTCCCGGAAAGGAAAGGAGGTGAAGTGGCACTCGGGTGATGACAGGAATTCCACTGGCTTCAATGCTTTAGCTTTCAACGGGGAACGACGGTCAATACGAAAATGTGTGAACAGGACACGGGGCGAGGAAAGGGGGCTCTGGGGGCTGGCGGAACATTCGCAGGGACCAGGATGAATCTACAGAGCAGTTGTCAGGAACCACAGATGAAACGGGAGATTTCAGCTCTGATATCAGGCTGCTTTGGGAGGGGATGCGAGTGGCCCTACGTGGCCTCATGTAAAGGCAGCGGGGCAGGCCCGGCTCTTGGGGCCCTGCCCTGCTGGGTCCCTGCTGCTGGCTCCTGGGTCCCCCACTGGGCACCTTTGAGAGATTCCCTGGTGAGATTTAAGCCAGTAAGTCCAATATACTGCACCAGGTCCATTTTGGGGCTGTGGCCCTGGAGCCCCGCCATATGGAGGCACCTTGGTGCTGAGGAGCCCGAGCCAAGGGCTGGGCCAGGTGGACTCCGAGGCTGCTTAGATTCCTTCCAAGGCACTGCCCTGCTCAGCACAGTCCCTCAGGGGGCTCGTGTGGGTCGGAACCCGCCAACCTAGCTGGCACGTCCTCAGCTGCCAGCATGAAACCTGCCTGTCTCCACTGTGAACCAGCCCCTGGGGAGCCAGGTGGAATTTCTCATAAATTTGCCAGCTTTGTCAGCCTTCCTCCCTCTGAAAGAAGACCTGGTGTAATTTACCAAAGTTTCTTTCATCCTTTTAAAAAAACACATCACATCACATGAAGGTTATCAGGCCCAGGGCAGGAGGAAGAGATGAGCAGGACCACACGCCATTTGTCTAAGTTTCCCCCATCAGGTCATGTACTACAGACACACACGTGTGGGCATGGGTGTGTGTGTCCCTGTGTGGGACAATGCCCCGGCCACTCAGGAGGCCCGAGCTCCTAGGGCTTGGTGACTGACCCAGCATCTACTTTGAGAAGCACGGAACTTTTCTCTCTGGACCTCAGTTTCTCAGGGCCATAAAAGGGACCAGAAGCCCACCCGGCCCTCCCAGGGTAGAGGAGGTGTGAACAAGGCATGAACAGAAGGCAGGATGTGGACTCACCCTGGAAATTAGGGACACAGTCCCAGGTAGTAGGTTGCCTCTTCCCTCAGCTTCACCCCAGGACCTTCTGACTGCTCCTCTCAACCTCGTTTCTCTCCTGGGCCTTCTGACCTTGACTTGACCTCTTCACCTCCGAAGTTCGACAGACTGTCGGTCTCCTCGGCACCACCTTTGTCCATCGTCCCCCAGCACCTTAGCCTTCAGTTCAGCCCTGCCCCAGGAAGGGGACCAAGGGCCCATTTCCGGGTCCTACTCAACCCACCCAGGCTGGGATGTCACTTCCCTACGGTCACCCCTTAGAAGTTGCTCCCCTCCAAAGCCCCCTATACAGTGACCTCTTTCTCCTCTCCAGAACACTGCCCTCCCCTGCTCCAACCCAACGTCAGATTCCCACCCAAGCTGCTTGGCATAAGCTCATCTGCCTCGGGCCCTCATACCTTCAGGCTCCTGTGCCCCAACTCAATGCTTCCTGGACGCCCCGACCACACCCCCTCTTTCCTGTGGCATCCTTTACAGGGTTCTGTGTGGCCTGGCTCTGTCAAACTTGTTACTCCCACCATGCTGAACCTGAATTTACACTTGTTTGTGCTGTGCCCTGAACTTGGACGGCCCTCCATGCCCCCTCTGCATCTGTTAAGAGTCAGTGCCCATCTACCTCTTTCTGGAAGCCCGGTCTCCTGCCGGGCTTGGGTTTCCAGAATCCCCTGTGGTGTCTCCATCACTGTTGTGTCTGGCTCCCTCCCAGACGTGGTCTCTTGAGGGCAGGGAATTGATTCTTGGATTGTGGTGGCCCCAGAGCTGGGCACAGGCTTCTACCATGGCCAGTGGAGTGGGGTCGGGGGGGAGTGGATCAGAAGATGCCCTTAGGGACCTGCCGTCTTGGAGGTCCTGGGTTTCCCTGGGATGGAGGTGGCAGAGACCAGGTCAGAAGCAGCACTGACAGACCCCATGGGTACCAGGTGGTGTGGAAGTAAAGGTAAGCACAGGGGGAGGCCGAGTCTAAGTATGAGCCTCACTGGGGCACCCATGTAGACGGGCCAAGGGGTTGCCTTGGGTGTCTGAAATGCTCTCCAGGACCCTGACCTCCCTCTGGACTTCATAAAAATGGCATCCATTAATCCCACTCCGCTGCTGTCAAGTCAGTGATGAGATGGTTTCAAAGCAAAAGCCATGGGGGCCCTGCTGGAGTGAGAGGCTGGGGGAGGTGGACATGGGCCGCTGGGGAGTTTGGCACCCCCTGCTCGCCCCCACCCCAGATGAGTACATTTTCCTGACGTGCTCCAACACCCTCCCCCAGGAAGCCTTCTCAGATGCCTCTATGCCCCACCACAGGAGGGTGGTGGCTCCAGAGAGAAGGCATTGCTGTGACCTTTCCTCTTCCCTGTCAACAAAAGTTTATTAAGCATCTTCTGTGTGCCTGGACTGTGTGGGAATGAGTAAGTCCATGAGCAGTATAGACACAGCCCTGCTCACATGTGGTGAGCCAACAGTAGGGCCTTCCTATATTCCCACTGCAACTGTCTCACTGTCCTGAGCAGAACTTGAGAGCCCTCTGCAGGAGGAGCTTCCTGGGGTAGCAACTCTGCCGGCAGAATTTCGGGGTGCTAGGAGGCCTCCTGCTATAAAATGTATTTCCACTTGAAAGTTGAGCCTGAGCGCCCCCCACCAATTAGAACAGCAGAGCTGGAGCCCCTGCCTGTGAGGACGGCAGAGCCCAAGCCCTCGCCCAGCCACTATGCTCCCTTTCCTTGATGTTATTTTTACACTTTTTCCTAAAACACAGCCTGAGCAGGCCCTTCTCGACTCTATTAACATTAGGGATCTAATCAGTAATCAGGCAGCTCATAATTTTCTGATTAGCTCTGATTAGGCCTAACCTCGGGGGGAGAGGCAGTGGGACGGTGAGGAGGGAGGTAGGGCCAGAGGGGCATGGGATGTGCCTAAAGGGGTGCTGGTGAGGCTGGAGGTTGGGGGCAGAAGGAAAGAGCCCCTGGTTCCACTGTGGTCTGTCCTGGGGGAGGGCATGTGGTGATGTCTTGAGTTGCACTGAGTCAGAGAGGTTGCAGGGCTCAGAGAGCAAGGGTGGCAGGGAAGGGGGCCCTGGCTCACCTTGCGGCGAGGACCCAGGGCAGTTGGGCCAGGACTTTCAGCACCTTGGACAGAGTAGGAGGGATGGGCAGGCGGCCTGTAGGACTGGGTTTGAGCATCCACTTGGGTCCTTGCCGTGCTTAGGCCCCCTGGGTCCCACTCTAGGAATTATCCCAGGCACAGTCCTTAAGTGACAGTAACAGTGACAAGGATGGGTCCTCTCAGAGGGCTGCAACACATGACCTTGACGTGGAGAACTGTGGCTAAGGGCACCGTAGACAGGGCTGGGCTTGATGATCATTACTTTCAGTGTGGAGACACTGAGGCTGGGGCCCTTACTGCACAGTCAGGGAATCACTGCCTGGAGGGACTGCCCAGGCAATGGTGCCAGTTAGGGGAAGAGCCTGGACTTGCACTGAGGCCTTCCTTTTGACTAAGGCCCGTTTGTCCTCTTGGACATGCCCAGATGGAACCATGGTGCTGGCCAAACCAGACCCATGGTCATCCCTGGCTGACCATGAAGTCCCCTCACACACTAGACTTTCCCACAGGTCCAGACTTCTCGGCACCACACCCTGGAGCTCTGGTCAGGTCAGGGTCAGAGTGTCCTTGCCCTGTCCCTCGTCTGGATCACAGGTCACCACCCCTTGTTGAATGCAGCCATCCAGGTGACCTCTGATGAAGTGCACGAGCCTGTTGGCGGAGACGCGTACAGCTAATGCCATGCAAATTGGCACAGAGGCAATCAGTCTGACTCTAAAAGCTGCCCTACCGGCCGCAGGCTGGCTCATTGTCTTTTCTGTCAATTTGCATCTCATTACCCAGAAGGCTATGCTCATTGGAGGTTAAGAGAAAAAGAGAATCAAGCAAGCTCCACTGAGTCCTGCTGCCAGCTTGGGCATGGCCCACACGTGGGCAGGGCTGCCTGGTGGACTCTGTCATGAGGGACACTCCAGAGGAAGCCTTGCTAGCCCCACAATCCCATTGCCACCGCCACCATCACCTCTGCCACCACCAGAGGGCTTCTCTCATCACTATCAGCACCATTACCTCCATCATCACCACTGATCCCTACTTAACCACCGTCAACATTCCCATGACTCCTGGCCAACATTCCCCATCACCACTGCCAACACTGTTCCATCATCACCACCACTATGAGCCCATCACTATCGCCAGCATCGTCCTTACCACCCCGGCACCATTCCCACCGTCATCCCCAGTGGTCACCCCCATCACCAGGAGCTACACCGCTGCTACCTTCATTCCCATCGTCACAGCCACCAACACCTACTGTCACGATTACCATCATCACTGTCTACCGTCAACTCCACCATCAACACCACCCCCACCGCCTTCACCGTGGCCATCGCTCCACCGCTTGCGTCTCACGTCTCCTTGGGCTCACCACCTGCATCCCTGCCCTCACCACCACCTGGCCCATCCCCTCTGCATCCCTGAGGACGTCTCATGAATGGGCAGAGACTAATCTTTACCTTTCTCTGCCCATCACCCTCCAGCATCACTGGAAGACTAAGGAACCTGTAAACAAGTGATTCAGTGGTCAGACATCATAAATCAACCAACCAAATCTGTCCTGGATACTGGTGCTTGTAACTGGGTGTCTCAGGAAGGAAGCCCTCATGGCCAGGGGGTGGGGTGGGCAAAGCCCCTGGGAGGGTGAGGCTGACTTTACTCCCCTGATCAGAGACCACAGTGCCCCATGGCGGGCAGAGCCAGGGGCATCATGTCTGCCATGGGGGACTGATGCTTGTCCCTCACTGAACCTTAGTTGTTGTCGTTCAGTTGCTCAGTTGTGTCCGATTCTTTGCAGACCTCATGGACTGCAGCACATCAGGCCTATCTCCCTATCTGGGAGATAGACAAACTATCTCCCAGAGTTTGTCCAAGTTCATGTCCATTGTCACTTAATCTATTGAACCTTAGTTACTTTGACTCTAAAATGAAGCTCTGAATAGTCCTGACCTCACAAGGCCACGGGAGGGTGAAGGCAGACAATAAGATAACGTTGAGGATCTAGGACCCGCTCAAAAGGTCACATAAAACCTATGGGAGGGGCTTCCTTGGTGGCCCAGGGGTTAAGACTCTGTGCTCCCAATGCAGAGGGCACAGGTTCAATCTCTGGTTGGGGAACTAAGATCTCACCTGCCACACGGCACAGCCAAAACAAAAACCTGAGGGAGAGTAGTGTGGTTAGACCAAACTGGGAGGGCTTCCTGGAAGATGCAAGAGCAGGCCAAATGTGAAGGACAAGGCTAGATAGAGAGAAGGAAGGGGATTCCAAATGGGAGCCTCAGCCGCACACAGTCCTGGGGAGAGAAGGGGCCAGGACGGCTGATGCAGGCGGTTGCTCCTCCCAAGCCTCCTTCTGTCCTAGGGTGTTTGTGGTCTCAGCGTGGCTGAATCTCTTCCACAGGACATTGTGATTCACACCTTGCTTCACACATACGTTCCCTTTAAGCCCCATGAAGCCCAGTCATCATTCCCATTCCACCGACAAGGATACCAAGGCTGAGAGATGAAGCTGAACCAAGAGAAAGCAGGGGTTCCCCAGCAGAGGTCACCCGGAAGGCTGGGAATGGGAGCCATATCTTTCTTTCCACTGGGGTCACCATTCTGCTGGATGTGGATGCTTGAGACTCCAGTCCAACACTGCCCACCAGCTCTGGTAGGCAGCAGCACAGGCCCCACCTGGAACATGAAGCAGGGCACTGGTTGGCCCGGGGGTGATGCTGGGGGCCTGGGCAGAGGCGACAGGCGGACAAAAGCGTGGAGGCGGAGGGTGGGGTGGGCACAGCCTGGCTGCCAGGTGGAAACGTCCAGGGTAAAAGCTGCTCTGAATACCGGCTGCATCCCGCTGCTCCAATCAGCCTCGACACTTGGTTATTACGAGGAGTAAAGGCGGCCGGAGGGACAGCTGGAGCCTTGGCGACAACATTTAAGGCGTTTGTCAGAACCGTGGGACACGGGCTGCCAGGCGCTAATGGGTTCTGCTTGCTGCTGCCAAGTGAGAGGAGGGCGGGCAGGCGGAGGCGGCCTTGCTCCTGCCCGGGCCCCGTGCCTACCCCACACTGCGCGGCTGCTCCACGACAGGTAGGGCCCACCTGGGCCTTACGGATGCCTAGCAACGGCCATAGAGCCATGGCACCAGCTGGGGAGGGTGGGACGGCAGCCAGGCAGCACGTGCCGGCCTATTTGGGGCATCTCTCCCCACCTCCTCTCCCCCCAGTTCAGGCTGCAGCCCCTCTCCTCTGGGACAAGGGTCAGGGAGTCTGTTCTCTATCATGCCACCTCCCAGGACAGGAACCCCTGAATCTCAGCTGCCTAAGGCCACCTCGGCCCCTGATCTCCTCCCGCCTTCAGGCTGGTCTTTGTGCGGGTAAGACCCCTCTAGTGATGGACCCACAGTGGACTCAGATCTATCCTAACTGGGTGAAATCACCTCTCCTGGCCTCAGTTTTCCTCCCTGTGAAATGGGAAAATGGCACCATCCACCGCCACTGCATCAGTGAGAAAACAGGAGAACGCTGAGGTGCTGACCACATGGAGCCTGGAGGCACTTGCGCTTATCAGGAAGGGCCAGCCCTGGTGGCTCGGTGGTAAAGAACCCATCTATCAATGCAGGAGATGTGGGTTCGATCTCTAGGTCGGGAAGATCCCCTGGAGAAGGAAATGGCAACCCACTCCAGTATTCTTGCCTAGGAAATCTCATGGACAGAGAAGCCTGGTGGGCTACAGTCTGCGGGGTCACAAAGAGTCAGACACAACTTAGTGACTAAACAACATCACAACAGTAAGAGAGTCAGATGTCCCTGGGAGTGAGGACGTGTTGACCTGGGACTGCTGAAGAAGGAAGTAGCTCCTGGAGCGGAGCCACAGCAAACTACAGGAAAGGGTCAGAACTTTTCCAGGGAGGAGAAACCACGGCCGGGTGGTCAGGTGGGGCTTTGAGTGTTCCTGAAATATTTAGGGTTGTCAGGGAATTCCTGCACCTGGAAGTGCACTTGGACCTGTTGTCACAGCCACTGAGCACTCACTGCACTGTTCATGAATCTCTAGAGCAGCCCCTACAAAGCTGGTTCCATTCCAAACCCATTTTCCAGATGAGGAAACTGAGACTCAAGGCGGGGGGTTACTCAGTTTGCACTCACAGCTCTTTGAGGGCAGGATGAGGGGTTGTCCTTGGGACTGCGTAACTAAACCTCCCTCCCCCACTCATCAATTCACTCATGAAACATCCTGAGCCCCCTCTGAGACCCTGAAGACCCTCTGAGGAGGAAAGGAGCCTTTGGATTGCTGTGGATCAGAGAGAATGGGACAAGGGAACACTTTGGGGCTGGGTGAGAGATTTCGGGGGCAGGAGGAGACTTGGGTGGGCCTGAGCTCATCTTCAGCTTCACTGCATGACCTTGCACTCATCACCCTGGGTGGCCGCGGAGTTCCTGCCCTTTTCCCAGGGCCCGGCTGAGGCCAGAGAAGATAGGAAGTGTATGTGGAGAAGGTGGGGGTTGCATGTTCTCAAGGTCACTCGGTGACCTTGGGCCCCCAGGAGCCCTCTTCCACGTGTGGTCAGCCTCCAGCACTGCTGCCAAGCACAGCCTGTGACCCCCACAGCATTAGGGCGGGGGTGCTGCTGTGGGTTTGTGTTCATCAGTGTTAAGCTTAGTGATCCTCTGCAGGCAGCTGTGCTAGGCTGTGCCTAGATCTGAGGCTGCTGCCTGAGTTAAGGGCCTGGAAGGGCAGGGCCCAGAGGAGCAGACTCTGAGTCCTGGGCTGGTTGGACCAGCCCCAGGGCCACCCTTCCACGCCTGTCAGGGCAGACCCTCCATGAGCAATCTTCAGCCCACTTCACAGGTGGCAACATCAAAGCTCAGCAAGAGGTGGGACCCCCGCCCCGTCCCCACCACTAGCGTGGGGGTGAGAAATGAGGCTAAGTGTAGAACTTGCTCACCACTCTTGGGTCTGTTTCCTTTCTCTAAATCCAGAGCCAGGCACTCTGTGGGGCAGGGAGGGTCTTTGTGCCCTAGGGTCAGCCCAGCCTCAGCCCACCAAGGTATTGAAGGCCTCCATCCGATTCCCAGCCCCCTGCTCTGCATGGCCCAGGCCTGCTGACCCATCCTCGGGGTCAAGTCCTGGCCATAGGGACCTTCCCTCCCCAGTATCTGAAGCCCGATGTCATTCTCCTATCCCCCAAAGCCTCCTAGTGCTCTCCCACAGGAAAGGGGGGGCGATGGGACTCCTGTGACTGGGGACTCTTGGGCCTCCAGGGAGGAAGGTGCCCGAGGAATCTTCCACTTTAGTAGCCGGTGGGAGAGGAGACCTCTTCCACTGGACTTTGTGGTCAACAGTTTTGCAGTCCTGGGGGTGGAGGACTTGGAATTGAAGGAGGACGTGTGTGCATCTGCACTTGAACATGTACACAGGTGTACCCGCATGAGAGGATGTGAATACAAGTGCAAACATTAAGAAGCCCCATGTATGTGAATACATATGTACAAGGGCATGGGAACCCCTGTGTATATGCGTGCATGCATGTAAACATGCATTCAGACCCATTTGCACATGGTAGGTGGTCCTCACCTTCGTGTCAGGAATTCATCTCCTAAGGCTTAGGTGGGTGGGGCAGCTTCCCGCTGTGGCTGGGCAGGCGGAAGCTTCTGGACCCCTAGACCCTGACGCCTGCCGTGCGCACCTGGCCACACCGGCCCTCTGGCTGCCACCTGCCTCATTCATGCCTAGTGATCCACTTCTCCCGTGTGCCCTCAATTTGTTCCCCGGTTTACCTTCCTCCCATCTCTCACCCCACTGCGATCACTTTGTTTTGTGTTATCTTATACAAACTAACGGAGAAGGCAATGGCACCCCACTCCAGTACTTTTGCCTAGAAAATCCCATGGACGGAGGAGCCTGGTAGGCTGCAGTCCATGGGGTCGCTAGAGTCGGACACAACTGAGCAACTTCACTTTCACTTTTCACTTTCATGCATTGGAGAAGGAAATGACAACCCACTCCAGTGTTCTTGCCTGGAGAATCCCAGGGACGGGAAGCCTGGTGGGCTGCCGTCTATGGGGTCGCACAGAGTCGGACACGACTGAAGCGACACAGCAGCAGCAGCAGCATACAAACTAAAACCACAGTATGGAATAAGTGAACAGGAGATGCCCAGGGCTCCTCCTCCTTCTTCTTTCAACAAACATGTTCAGGGCCTGTGCCAGAGACAGAGGCCAAATGAGGCTCTCTGCCTTGTTCTCACAGCATTCACAGTGGAGGGAGGGGCTTCCCCTTGTCTCCATGCTCACCCTGCCCCCCAGCCCATACTCATGGTACAGCCAACACCAGGCTAGACACATGTCCAGAGCAAGGAAATCGTGTGCCCCAGTCCCAAACCAATGGCCCCACTGGGTGCCTTCATGACTACAGTTATCACTTATGGGGGCGCAGAGTCCACATGTGACCCACACAGCCATGAGGGGTGAGGCTGCTGCTACCGGTCTATTTTCAAGAAGGAGGAGGCACAGGTCAAGGGGGTTGAGTACTCCACAGCCACAGAACGTGCAGGAGGTAGAGCAGGACGCACCCCTACGTCTATCAGACGCACTGTAGCCTGTGTTGGCCACACCTGGGGGACCGGTGATCCCAGCACTGTCAGCGGCTCTCGCCTGCAGTCCCTGGCAAGGACCAGATGGGATCTGAGGCTTTGGGAGGAGGGACATGCTCTGGACTGCAGCCCAAGTGTCAGCTCCCAGACTCTGCTCCTAGTAAAGGTGGGAGAAGCTGAGAGACACATTGTGAAATCTCCCCCAAACACCAAACCCATGGGAAGCAAGACTTGGCTTCTGTGGGGAGTTGATTTAAATGTCTCATCTCCATTGGTTAGAACACAAAGCACTGGTTCCCCCTTGTTCCTTTGGCTACCAGGAGGCTCACAGTCAAACTGCAGGAGGCTCAACTAGACCAAGCAGCTGGTCCTGGGGTTGCTTATCTTGGCTCTTCTGTCTCATTCTTATTATACATATTCTATGTTTTTAAAACCTTGTGCTTTTTATTTTTCAAAAAGATTTATTTTTTGATTGAGGTGGGTCTTGGTTGCTGCACATGGGCTTTCTCTGGTTGTGGTGAGTGGGGGCTACTCTTCATCGTGGTACTCAGGCTTCTCATGGCGGTGGCTTCTCTCGTTGTGGAGCCCCGGCTCTAGGCACTCCGTAGTTGTGGCACACGGCTCAGTTGCTCCATGGCATGTGGGATCTTCCTGGAGTGGGGATTGAACCCGTGTCCCCTGCATTAGCAGGTGGATTCTTTACCACTGGACTACCAGGGAAGCCCCAACTTTGTGCTTTTGAAAAATATATTTAATTCATTTGGCTGCACCAGATCTTCAGTAGTGGCATGTGTGATTTTTTAGTTGTGGCATATGACCCCTTAGTTGTGGGAAAAACCCTGTGCTTTCGTGGAGAGCTGCTCAATATTTTGTCAAAAAGCAGATTAAACTGTGCTCCCCACCCCACTTACTCTCTCCTCTTTTAAGAAGCAGCTAAACCCATGGGAGGGAAGACTGCTCTGAGAGTCAGGGGGCCTCCGTGCTCTGTGGGGTGTCACACACTCCCCAGCCTCAGCCTCACTGTTCCCCCTTCCTGGACCCCTGTCTTTGCTCCCCCACCTCCCCGTCCCACGAGCCAAGGAGAGTAAGTGGTTCTGGGAGGCTAGATCTCCTGAGGATGGGCAGCAGGGCCCTGCGCCGAGCCAATGGGCTGGTCGGCATCTGGCTGGCAGGCACAGCCGTCTCCCTGGAAAACAAGATGCTTCTTATTGAGATAACGAATCGTTCCATTTAGATCCAAATTAACCTCCCCCAATTACCGCATTTTCTACCACATTTCACCAGACTGAAATCCCCCTCTGTCCGGAGACTGGGCCCCGTCCCTCCTCTCTCCCAAAGCCATGGCCCCACCACATTCAACAGCTCCAGAAGGGTTGGCAGTGGCGTGGTCCTTCCATGGCCCTATTTTCCTTTTCTTCCTTTCTTTTTGAGGGGGTGAGAGGAACGGGAAGTTTGATGCAGCTGCCACTCTGAGGAGTGGGAATTTTTATTTTATTTTTTTTAGCTCATTCTTTGAAATAAGGATGCAATATGGGATCAATTTTTGATGACAGTGAAGTAAAAGGGGAAAATAGTAGCAATTTTCTCTTCTGAACATGCCCTATTTAATGGAAGGATGTCACAGTGGAGTTTTATCCAGAGGAGGGAGAGGGCCTGGTTCCCAGGGACACACGGTCAATCAGAGATGCATGGCAGGATCTCAGTCTGGGGGTGGCTGGGCACCCCACCCCATCCCCCATGAGGATGGTTGCCAGGGTCCAGGACTTAAGATGGAGAGACTGAGGCCACAGGGCTCCCTGTCATCTTCTGGGGCCCAGCTGCATTGACTGTCTCCCCTGACCCAGCATCAAGGTGGACCCTCCTTGCCTTGTACTCTGCTGGGCTCGGCCTGCATCACAGTTCTAGAGCTGGGACCACCCCCCCACCCCCCACCCCCACCCGGGATCCGGCGTTAATTAGGGTTATAAAAGCCTGCCCAGCTGCTGCTTCTACCTTTGTGTTGAACCTAGGGAGCTGAGCTTTGGTGAGCCTGGAACTGGGGGAGTGGGTGGAGAATGAGTGTGGAGGCAGATGGGGGAAGGGGATGAGACACTCAAGGATGGGGAGACACTCAAGTGCCAGGTCCTGAGCTGCCAGGACTGGGGGTGGCCAGGGCACCTGGGGCTCTTGTCTTGGGGCTCAGGAAGTGGTAAGGAAAGGTGCAGAGGTGAGGGGCTTTCTCAGTGCGGGTGTTTCTCAGGGGAGACTGCAGGAGGAACTGTCTCCTCCAGCATCAGACATGAACTGGAGTCAGACACAGGCTGTGCAGAATGGGGAGCCTTCAGACCAAGTCTAGTAGAAATCTGCGGTCCCTTGCTGGGTATCAGGGACCTGGCCCTGCTCCGGCCAGCCTCAGCCCACCCTTCCTGAGGTCCAGTCCCCTCTGGCCATCTGTCTTTCCAGGCTTTCCTCACCTTGCTGTGCACAGACCGGGACAGGAATGAATTGGAGCTGTACCTTGAAGGCCTGAGCAGCTCAACCACAGACATCGCATTCACAGACACATGAAGTCACGCCAGGCAGCTCGTGACCTACGAGCACAGCACACGGTCATGCCAAACCACACAGAACCCACGGCTATGAAGATAAGCAGCCACATGCCTGCGCAAGCTGGGCCCCTGCCCAGATGCAGTCCTTATAATCAACAACTTTGACTTTACACAGTGAGCAGAGCACTGGCCTCTCCAGAGCCTATTTCCGTCCACTACTCATAACCCACTACATACAAGCAACACACAGCCCCCAGTGCAATCTTACAGACTCTTCATCGTGAAGCCAAAAGGGTGCTGGCAAGAACAAACCTTTTTGCCTCCTCTAGGTACCCCGTGAAGCAGAAACCGAGGGGCAGGGCAGCTCCTGCCTAGAAATGCCTGCAGATCCCAGGAGGGGAGTGGGGAGATGGTGGGCTGGGCCTGGCATCCCAGTGCCTGCCTGTTGACAGATGCCACCTAAAGCCACACCCGCCACCTCCCTTTCCTCCTCGACTATGGCCGGGCCTCCGAAATAATTAGCAATTCTGCTCAACAAAACACTAGCCCGATGGGATAATAAACTCCAACATCTGTCAGAAGAGCGAGCTCCTATGGAATTGCCAAGAGAAACATTTTTCTCCTCATTCAATTCACATTTAAATCGAAAACAACCCCTCCAAGTCTGTGCCAGGCCGGCGGCACGGGGCTCTGGGAGCCCACAAGCTGTTCCTGGGCCTGCAAAAAGGCTTGGACGAGTGGTGATCACTCACTCAAATTAACAAATCATTTTATTTAGAAATGAGAATTTATAAGTGATGGATGGCTTGAGAGCTCTGGTGGGGGGAGGAAGCCAGCCATCAGCCCTGCTTCTGTGCTGGGGGAGGGGGCGGTGGTGGGCAGCCCTATGTGATCCCTCCCCCCATGCCCCAGGCAGAAGGGCCCCCGGAGAGCTTCTGTCATGGGAGCCAGCCCTCTCCATCTCCACAACCCCCCAGTGTGGCAGGCAAGCCAGGAATTATGCTGCTGTTCTGTGGTTAGAAATTGAGGCTCAATGAAATGCCCAAGGTCCCCAGTTGCTCCTGCCAGCCTGAGAAGGGCACAGACCCTACTCTGAGGGCACTTATTCCAAAGCAGCCTCCTGGACCTGCAATTCCACCTCTGGGCTGCAGGAGATGCTCCAGAGACAGCACTGAGTCCTGTGTGAGTTCTGGCTATAGACAATCTTGAAGAAAATCTCTTAGTCGTGTCCCATTCTTTGTGACCCCATAGACTGTAACCTATCAGGCTACTCTGACCATGGCATTTTTCAGGCAAGAATGCTGGAGTGGGTTGCCATTTCCTGCTCCAGGGGATCTTCCTGACCCAGGGATCGAATCCAGGTCTCCTGCATTGCAGGCTGACGGTTTACCATCTGAGCTACCAGGGAAGCCCATCTTGGCTTTATCCAATACAACTACATTCTTCTGTTTTTAAATTAATATTTACTTATTTACTTGCCTGCATCAGGTCTTATTTGCAGTACATAGGATTTCTGATGTGGTGCATGGGCTCTGGCTTCTCTAGGCACTTGGACATCTCTCTAGCTGTGGCACTCAGTTTATCTGCCTCACAACAGCTTAGTTGCCCCGCGACATGTGGGATCCCAGTTCCCTGACTAGGGATTGAACCTGCTTCCCCTGCATTGGAAGGTGGATTCTCAACCACTGGATGACCAGGGAAGTCCCTACAACTACATTCTTGAAAAGAAGCCATGGAGACTTGAGTTTTGGGCCTACCATGAAGGATACACACGTGGACTGCCAAGGGCCTTCCCAGCTATGAGGGCCTCTGAGGACCGGATACCAAGTACTGATGAATAGCGGGAAAAAAGGCTGACAAATGAGCCTCAGTTCTGGCCAGACCCCTCCCTGGGGACCCCAGAATGCCCATATGTCCTCCAACTTCCTCCTTCAGTGCCTGTGTATCCCCATCAGTGCCTGCGTGCCCTCGTCAAGGACTTCACCGCTCTGTCTATAATTTCCCAGCAGACTGTTCTTTCTCAGAGGCAGGGACAATGCTGTTTTTTTCCATCCAGCGGCTCTAGTGCCCAGCTCTTGGTAACTGTTTGGTGAATAAACAATAGAATGAATGAATGTCTAGCTGCACAGCCACTCAAGAGGCATGAGACAGGGGCTCGATAATACCCGGTTATCATGACACTCTCTCACCTCCACACTTTTACACACGACACTCCTTCTGCATGGAAGGCCGTTCTCCTCCTCCTCTGCCTGGACAACTGTTTCCTGCTTCTTAATGCCCAGCTCGGTTGCACCCTGTGCTGGGCCTCTTTCTGCTTAGCCTCTAATAGCTCTGGCTACTGAGGGGCAGGTGCCAGGCTGGTTTACAAGGCTGGCCATCCTGGGCTGTGTTCTCTTGAGGTCACAGTGGGGTCTGATTCCTCCTGCGTCCAACCCTTGGGCCAGAGCTGGGTCTGTAGGGGCTGAGGGCACAGTTGATTTTTGAGAGTTTTTCAGCTTAAGCAGCTTATTAGGAGCTGCTGAAACAAACCCAGAAATGCCCCTGGTGGGTAGAGGGGAGTGTGGAGAGGTGAGAAGACAGGAGGCGGAGCCAGAGGGACAGACAGGAGAGGAGCGAATTCCAGGAAGGCAGGATGCGGAGGGGACAGAGTGCTGGGGCTGACACTAGAGGCTGGGCTGAGATCCTTATTCCTCCTGTAGGCAGGCCACCTCTTTGCAGGAGGCCCAGGGAATGGTTCCTCCTCCCTAAGCTGTTATGACCGTGAGCTCAGAGGCTCCACCATGGGGAGACCTGCTGTGGAACATGCCTGCTGATTTGAGCCTTAGGGAGTCCCTTCCGAGGTGAGAGCCGGCAAGGATAGGGGCGCCCTGTGAACCCCAACCCTCTGTCCTGGACTCCTCGGGCACTGCAGGAAGTGTGGGGAGACGCTTCACAAGCCACGGGGCCACGTCAGACTGAGATAGGATCTTGGGAGACCTGGGTCATAGCTAGAGCTTGTGAGTCTAGGGCAAGTTCCTCTTGCCTTCTGTGCCTCAATTTCCCCAAATGAAATATTCAACCTAGTCTGCCTGCCTGTAGAGGCAGTGGTGTGGGGACTGGAGAGAGGGAGACAGCTGTGATGAGGCTGGGCACCAGGAGTCACCAGGGCTTTCCAGGCAGGAACGCGCATGTGCATTTGTGTCTCCCTGGGACACACAGATCGATATCACACACGGGCAAACATGGGCTGAGATGCACACTTGTACACGTATTATACATCTATTAGCAGGCACTCACGTGAGGGCCTAGGCCTTGACTATGCGCCTGTGGCTGTAGACTGGGAGACAGGACACAAGCACATGGCTTTATACACACACACACGTTTGCTGGTGCCTGAAGCACACCCACAAGAGTGCCTACAGTGAGATGGGCCACTGATGCCGTAGACATCTCGAGATGGTAGAGCTCTCCCCTCCCTTCCTACCTCAGCTCACCACTCTTCCAGCACACACCACACGTCTCTCACACCCCCATGCATGTAGGCTCTGCTCTGGAGAGCCCCGTCCTCCTCAGCCATACACACGGGTGTGCATATCCGTCCAGTGCCATCCCTGACGTGGACATGGGGCATGTTCCAGCCAGAGACAACCCCCACCGGGCAGACACACACTCCACTTGTCTTCTGGGAGGGTCCCCCTATCACTGCTATGAACTCTAAAGGGCACCTGGAGTTCTATTTTGCTGATGCCAGGGTACCCTGGGGCTGGGCAACCCATGAAGGTCCAGCGCCACCTGCTTGGCCCACCCTGCTCATCTCACCACCTGTACAGAGGCCTGGCTGGGCAAGGGCGGGTGTCTGCAGAGCTCCTGCCATTCAGGCTCCTGGCAGGGGAAGAGGAGACTCAAACTGATGCTCAGGAAGCTGTGTCCCAGGTGGGGAGATGAGGCTCTCCCCACTGAGCCAGGAGGCAGGGCTGGCTCCTCCTTCTCACCACTTTCACCCTTGCTCATGCTCAGGTCTGCACTGTGGGAGGCGGTGGCAGTGCCCCTGGCCTCCCTGCTGTGACTGTCCTCTGACACCCCATTACACATCCTCATATTACTCGTCTACCCTCGGCCTTCCATCTGGACCAGAAGGTCCCCAAGGGCAGGCCTGGGTTTGCTCTGTCACTGTCAGGTTCCCAGCAACCAGCTCAGGGCCTGGCACACAGGTATGTAGTCGGGGAATGAATGCGTGGGCAGCACCTGACAAGACAGGTTCAGGTGAGATGGGCTTCGAGGGGAGAAAAAGGCCTCCATCCCTGAAGGTAGCATTCAATGAGTCCTGTGGAGATGCGAAGGTAGGAGGAGATGGCAGTGCTGTCTTGAGTCCCTTGGCCCTTGGGGGCTGGAAGAGGGTCTCTGGAGGTGGGAGAGGTACAACCTGCAAAGGCAGCATCTCACGATGTGTCATGGTGGGGGGTGTGCCCAGAGGAAGCTGTGAGTTTGTGGGAGGTTTCCTGGGCTGGGCCCAGAAGCCCTAAGGTGTAGGCCCTCACCTGCAAATGAGTGGGGAGCTGACAGGAATGTGTGGACGTGGGGACTAGTGTCTGCTGGACAAGGGAGGACTTATAGACAAGGAAGCCTAAAAGGTGGAGCCAAGGAAAGGGTTTAGCAAGAGAGATCACGGTCAGATCTTGCAGGATCCGATCAGGTTGGATCCTTGCAGATCTTGCAAGGAAGAACTTGCAGACATTTAGAGGGCTCCAGCTCTCAAATGGGCAGCAGAGGACAGGGTAGCATCTCCTTCCAGACTCAGGGACAGGTTAATGGGCCACTGCCTGGGGCACAGGGACAGGCCAGCCTGTCTCCAGCCCCATAATTAAAGAAGGTGTTCTGGTTCCCTGACATCAAGGATCTGTGTCCCAGCATCCCTCGGCCATGATCTTGTGAGCCAGGACTTGATCTTGTGCCTCTGAACTGAACTTGGAATTTGACCTGTGAAGCACGTGTGACCCAGCAGGTGACCCTGAGGCCACGACACAGCCCAGGACTGCATCTCGCCTGATGAGTAAACCTGTAGGACACGTCCCCAAGCTGTGGCCCATGGAGCTCACAGCACTCTCACAGGAGAACATGGCGCCTTAGATGCAGTGCATATGGGCGCGTGCTGCTGTGGTCTTGAGTGATTCTGTGGGACGTGGTGGGAGTGCATGCAGGGAGCTGGTGCCTTTCCCCAAATCTGGCTGTGACACCCAGGGTTGGCGTCCTCAGAAATGCCTCCCTCGGCAGAGCTGGGGAGCCAGGGATGGTGACCCAGGGCAGGGGGCAGCCAGTGCCTCCTCTGGGCCAGGACTTGGTTCCCCTGGTTTCGCCATGGAGACCCATGAAGGCTTGACCTCCACTCCCTGCCCACCACCCCCTTCCCCCTATCTCTCTTCCTAAGAGGAAAATCACAGGGAACCAAATCTTGGGGGGAGAAAGCAGAATGTTTTTAATTAAAAGTTTAAGAGAATTTACATCCCGAGGGAGTGGAAGCAAGAGAAGGTGGGGAGAGAGTGGGGGGGCAGGCATGAGGGAAAGTAGGCCATGCCAGCCGAGGGCTCCAAGCCCCATCCTTCCAGCCACCCGGGGTCCTCACTGCAGCAGGTTCTGAGCCACTGAGAGCTCTCTGCGCTGATGAGGGCTCAGAAGCTGCGGGGTTTCCATCCGGGAATGGGTCAGGGGAGGTGGAGGCAGGGGAATCAACAGAGACGGCTCCCTCTGCTTGGCCCCACCTCCAGGGCCCCCTGGCCAGAGCCATCCTGCTGGGTCAGGGATGAGGCCTACTTTCCCTCATGCCTGGCCCCCCACTCTCTCCCCGCCTTCTCTTGCTTCCACTCCCTCGGGTGTGGTCCATCAGGGGCCTCTACACGTGCCCTGGGTACAGTCCACCGTTCGAACAGCCCCCATCTCACAGCTAGACCCGACACTGGCTGGGGTGGGTGAGTGCTAGTGTGGGGGGGCTTGGGGTAAGCCACCCTCTGTGAGACCGTGTCCACTGGGGCCCAGGAGGCAGATAGGTAATAATGAAAGATCACTGGGGCTCTTAGGAACCAAGTGTTTATTGCACACCTGGGGCTCAGTCCATCCACACATGGCCACCTGTGCCAAGCAGAGGCCACCTGGCATCCTGCCTTATCCCTGCCTGCCATTACATGTGCCCACATCGGAGCTCATTAGTCTGAGCCCGCCTTGGGCCTGAGTTGTCCCCAGGTATGACCAGGAGTGCACAGGTGCCCCCCCCCCAGGCAGGGCTCAGTCAGGCCTGAACCATCCCTTCCTCCTGACCCAGAAAGGACACTGACACTCAGGCTCTGCCCACTGACCTCCCGCTGCTCACCAGGCCCTGGGTTTGGGATGTGCATTGGGGAGGCACTGTGCAGGTACCGGTGCATGTGGCGGGCCCTGTGCGCAGGGGGCAGGGCCAGAGCTGACCTGTGAGGTGGCCCCAGGCCTAGAAATCCTCCCTCACCACGTCCACTCCTACCCATTCCTGGGAGAAGGAAAAGGTGAGGCGAAAATATGACAGATGAAATATTTTGCAAAATGAGCTAATTACACGGCAGTCACCCAGAGAGATGAGATTAGCAGAAGAATATTTGATAAAAGGAGGCCTAGGTATCAGACGGGTGGGGAAAGATCCGTGTCACATCACTGAGAGATTGTGGAGTGCACGTACATGTGCGTGCATGTACACACACACACACACACACATGCCCACACTCACATGTGCTCCTCCACCACCACTCCCTCCCCAACAAGCTTGTGTCTTTGGGTGGGGGCTTTTGCTTGTGGTGGGGGTCCTGCATGTGAACATTCGAGACCCAGAGGGTCTCAGCGGTGCTCCCCTACCCCAAGCTGATCTGCAGCCACAATGGACTCTGTGTGACCCTCCCTCCCCATCCCCAGGGCCCCTGCATGCTGCTCCCTTTCCCAATGCTTTTCCCTCCCCTCTGACAGGCAGATTCCTCCATCCTTCCAGCCTCAGCCTCAGTCTCCACACTTCAAGGTAACTGGAGTGCTTTTCCACACGCTCCCAAAGTGAGGTCAAGTGATGGGGATCTTTGCTGTGGACCAAGCCCCCTCTGTGTAACAGCGATAACTCCATGGCACACGCATGTCTATGAACTGATCAAGTCTCACCTTGGATGACCCTCTCGGCAATCCCGCCGGATGGACTCTTACCACCCATTTTACAGATAAGGAAACTGAGGGTCCGAGATGGGAAATCACCAGCAAAGCCCATACAGCTGATGCAGCAGTGCCGTACCTGAGATCTCACTTGGCCCTTCTGCTTCCTGACCCAGACGCCTGCCTGGTCCATGCCTCAGAGGCCTCGGTCTCCTGGGTGAGTCACCCTTGGAGATTCATTTCCGGAAAACCTACTGATGAAGTGGGTGGGGGTCTCATTCATAAGTAAATAGTGTTTAAAGATTCAGCTCTGTCATGTGGCCCAAGGATGAGGCCCCCAAGTGGTGGAACAGCCTTGGTTAAAGGGCGGGGAACCTGAGGCTCAGGGCAAGTTGCTCCCTGTCTCTGGACCTCTGTTCCCCTGTCTGTCTGTGACAGGCACCCCTCAGTACAAGCCACCAGCCAGAGGCTGCCCACCTCTGCCCTCCCCAGTACTGTGGCTCCCCCACCTTCCCACACCTGCATGGCTCACACGTGCATGTCAGCTGGCCTGGCTCAGGCCCCCTCGAGTCCTCTCCTGGAGTTCTGATCTCTTGCCTGGACTCCGTCTCACTGCCTGTCCATCCATCTGTCCATCTGCTGGACTGTTCAGGCCCCCTCTCCTCTGATGTCTCTGGATCTGATGACTGGGAACCCAGGGAGGAGAGGGCTGGCACCAGGGCCCAGGAGGTCAAAGGCCTTCTGCATAGAGGGTGGATAAGCCCCAAATCTAGCCTTCAAAGGCTTGGAGGCTGACTCTACCAGGGAGTCCTCCTGAGTCATACCAAGATGACACTGTGCCTGACCTGAGTCCAGTTTCCTCCCTAGGGCTGTCTTTGCTGCTTCCAGCCACTTGCCCAGCCCAGGTCGGGCAGTCCTGTGGGTAAATGGGTGAGGCATGGGAGCTGCCCCACTGGCCCATCTGCCCCAACCGCCCAGGAAGGGGCTGGACCCCAGGGACCTGGGCAGCTGGCGGATGGGGCCTCGTACCCTGGGCTATCTTGATAACTAGGCTCCAGCTGGTGTTGACACAGCAAACATGCTGCGACTCCCATTCGCCGAGGCACAGAGTGGGCAAACACCGGAAGGCTGGAACAAAGGGCCTGGCAACCGTGACCAGCCTCTCAAATAAGGGCCCCAAGGCCTGTGCCAGGAGGCAGGAAGCATCGAGCAGCCTGGACAGTGTGGCCCACAGAGGTGGGAGCTGGGGACAGGCTTTGGATGAGGTAGGAGAGGGGGTAGAGCTGGCATGAGGTCCTACAGCCTCGTGTTGGCCTACCAGCAGGGTGGGGCGGGGCTGAAGGAGCACAGGTCAGTCTTGTCCACTGGGGTCCATCCCACCTCACATCGGCATGGTGCCCATGCTCAGCTGATGTCACCACGGCCTGGGCATAAGCTCTGATGATGGATCTGTGAAGCTGCGCTTGTGGTTCTACTGGACAGGTAAGAAAACTGAGGCTCAGAGAGTGCGAGCGTTACCAAGGGCTTGGTGCCACTCAAGGGCAGTGTGCGGGCTGCACATGGTGCAGGGTGAGGCCCTTAATTCTTGGCCACCTCTTGCTCACCTGTATTATGTGCCACATTCCACCTTCCTACTGGGGACTCTTGGTCAGAGGTTCTTTTGGGGGTAGTGTAAGGTCAGGACGACCCAGCTTGTGGTCACTGGGTGAGGTCGCAGCTAGACTCCAAGGAACAGCACCCACACGGGGCACAGCCCATTCCCGCCTCTATCCCGAGGCCCACCTCCCAGTGCCTCCATGCACGTGCTCTGAGGAGCCAGCCAGAGGTGAAGCCCTCTGCCTCCAGGCGTGGGCAGATGTCCAAACATGCCACGCACACACTCTTTCTACCTCTGGCCTTTGTACTCTGCTGTGCCCTCTGCTGGAGAAGGCAATGGCACCCCACTCCAGTACTCTTGCCTGGAAAATCCCATGGATGGAGGAGCCTGGTAGGCTGTAGTCCACGGGGTCGCTAAGAGTCGGATGCGACTGAGCGACCTCACTTTCACTTTTCACTTTCATCCATTAGAGAAGGAAATGGCAACCCAGTCCAGTGTTCTTGCCTGGAGAATCCCAGGGACGGGGGAGCCTGTTGGGCTGCCATCTATGGGGTCGCACAGAGTTGGACACGACTGAAGCGACTTAGCAGCAGCAGCAGCAGTGCCCTCTGCCTTGGATTCTCTTCCTTCCTCTCCTCTGCCTGGCTGAGACTCCAGTAACACTCCTCTTTCCTGCCATCCCAATTCCCCTAGACCTGGTCAATATCCACAGGCTCACCATCCTGGATCCACACTTCGTGGCATGGGTCACACCCCTGTCACCTTGAGCAGACAGTATGCCTCAAAGGAGGTGCCCTGCAGGTGTCCCTGTAGCTGGTAACCTGTACACACGAGGTGCTCAGCACTCAGTAAACAGAGGCTGAAGGAAGCAAGACACGGAAGACCAGATAACCCATGACACACTGAGGCAGGGTCGACCTCACAGGCCCCTGCCTGGTGTCACTATGGTGCTTGGTCCAGTCCTCAGGTGTGGGCTTGGAGAAGACAGCTGAGGGATCCACGAGGGACCTGAGGCCCTTCTCAGAACCCCAGAGCCCCCCATGCCCTCCCCACCCGCACTCCCACAATTCACTCTTCTTCAGATACCCACTGCTACAGACACTGCTCGCTGGGTATTCTGAGCCACAGAAAATGGGCTGAGAGAGGTGACTGGCTGCTCTGAGAACTGCTGGTGGTTTCAAAAGGGTCGCGTTTACAAATATGCAGTGACCGCCCCAGAACTCAGATGGTGGGCCCTTCTGCCTGCCTCTGTCACCTCCCCATACTCTCTGCCCTCCAGTGGAAATAGTTACGCACAGGCTGCACCTTCCTGGCTCCCTTCCCAGGCCACAACCCTTGTCTCAGCAGATTCAGTCTGAGTCACTTCACTGCTAGGCTAGGGCTTGTGCCTTCCTTCTTCCTTTTCTCCACCTTCGGAAACCCCCAGGCACTGCCCCTCTGCCAACCTTCCAAGGCTCAGCTCAAACACCACCTCCTCCCGGCTGTCTTCTTAGACTTGCCCTCTCATGTCAGCCGATCTGCACACCTCATAGCTTGTTTTCTGTCCCCTCGAAGTCTGTCATCCTGGAGGGCCACTAGCCCGCCCTGCCTTAGACGCACACCACCTCCCCCAGCCCTTGTACATGGGGATTTCAGAACAAAGGGCCAGACACTATTAAAACTCAATTAAATTTCTCACTTCTCTGATCCTGAATTAGACTGGCTTGTCCCTGTGGCACCTGCAGGCCCTTTTACTCTGCTTCCTAGCATCTGTGCCCCCTCCCCCTTGCCAGCTAGGACACATGGGGAGGTGGGCAGAGTAGGAGAGGCTCCTCCCACAGTGCTTGCCTCTGGGGAACGAGTCCAGCAAATCAATCACCCTTGGTCCCAGGGTTCATTTTCTCCATTCGGCCAATGGCCCTCCGCCCTACCCCATGCCCTAGAATCCCCTCCTGTGGTGGGCAGGGGCAGGGGTGTCAAAAAGGGAACACACGGCAGTGAGTCCCAGCCTGCATGTGCATCCAGCTGCCCTGACCACCTGTTCTCCAGGGTCCCCAGTAGAGCTCCTGCCCTTGCTTGTGCTTTGCCCTCTGTCTGGCAGACCCTCACCATTTCCCTTCCCAACCCTGGGCTTCTTCCTCTCTGCCCCAGTCAGCACGGCTCTGCTTCTCCATCCCTGGGAGCTCCAGAGGGGTAGGCACATTGGCTCGGGAGCCAGTGGAGCAGGGGGAACCATGACCCTGTCTCAGCCAGGCAGTAGTTGGGTTGGCATCACCTCTGAGCCTCTGTTTCCTCATCTGTAAAATGGGAATTCTGTCCCACCATGAGCAGAGAGAGGCCCCACACCCAGGGTAAGGCTGGGGGCAGTGGAGAAGGTTTGCTGAATGACAGAGAGAGCAAGCGAATGACAGGGAGACTGAATGCTGCCCCCAGGGGATGCACCTGGCCTCATGAGCAGGGCCACCGGGTAGGAGAGGCTCAGATACCCCGTCCTGGGGTGAGACCTGGGCCTGGGGTGAGACCTGGGCCTGGGGTGAGACCTGGGCCTGGGGTGCCTCGGTCACGCACCCCACAGGAGGTAGGCGCTGCTGGTCGGGGGACGCAACATGCCTGATGTGCAGCAACAGTCAGCCTTTCCCGTTAGTCATGGGAGAGAACACGGCAGGGAAGCCGCGGGTGAGAGGGTGTAAGACCCTCAAAGACATTGCACCTCTGGCCTCTTCCTTCGGCCAGTGGATGTGAGGAGTGACCACAGCTCTTCTGACCCCTCCTGAGGCCCCTGGACTTTGCAGGAGGAGCAGGGAAAGGAGCCTGCACCATAGGGGTAATCCCAGGGACCAGGGAAGTCCAGCCCGAAACCCACAGCTCAGCCCTTCCGGACCTCTGGAAGGAGGTCAGGCAGGCGGGCGAAGAGGAGGGAATGACAGGATTTCCCTGAGGATCCTTGGCCATTCCCTAGCCACATCCCTCCCGCACTGTCTCCCTGTCTGTTCCCAGGGAGGCCAGCTCCCTGTCCCGCTAGCTCAGCCTGGGCACCTTCAAAAGGTCTGTGCATTTTCAGCCACCCAGCAGGGATGCAGGCGGGGGCAGGCTCCCATATGTGCATCCACCAACCTAGGAGAAGCCTCTTTGCCCAGGACTCACGCTGGGGCCCAGGACCCTAGGGTGCACAGCAAGTGGACGTCGGTTCTTCATCCCTTCCACACTCAGGTGGCCCACCTCCTCCAAAGTGCTCCTTCTGACCCCAACTCCCGAGTGGTCGGTCTTATGCAGAGGTGTCCCAGGGCTCCCACACAGTGGCACCCGGTGGATGCCCATTCACTAACTCAACACTCCCCCATCCCCGGGGGCCTCAGCTGGCTCCCCTGGGTGGCAGTGGCACCTTGCCAGGAATCCGCGGCGCTGTTTGGGTGAGGGGAGAATAATCAGCCGTAAACGCGGCAATCAGGGAGAAAAGGCTGCTTGGGCCCTCGTCGCCCACATGTGCGCCTAATTGGCTCCACGTGTCCGCGGCTCCTTTTAAGAGCAGGAAAAGTGGAAGGGTCAAGATCTCTTAATGGTCATAATGGAAGGGAGGCAGAAGCCGCCGCCAGCCCCACGTAAACACCTTTTAATTGCCCAGAGAAGGGTGGGCGGAGGCAGCTGCTGCTGCAGAATTCCCTGCCTGTGTGTCCACCATTCGTGTGCCTTTCAGAGCTTCCCTGGTCTGGAGTCAGACCCCAGAGGGTGACCTCCAGCCAGGACCCGGAGCCGCAGCCCTAGCCTCTGTTCTGCAAATACTCAAGTGGCTCTGACTCTGGGCCAGGCCTTGGCAGCAGGTGGTACCCCGGCCCTGTCTTCCCAGGACCCCTCTGCTTGTCCAACCTCCATCCATGAATGTATCTGTGGACCCAGCTTTGATCTGGCCTTCAGCTGCCTCCAAGGGCGAACATTCCCCCTACAATTCATGACGCCTCCTCCAGGCTGCCCCAAGCTCACTCTTTCCCCTTTGAACTGCAGGGATCATGCACCTGTTCGGGCTGCTCCATTCTGTCTGCATCTCTCTGAGGTCCCCAATGTCACCCTGCTTCTGAGGTTTCTATAATGACTGCAGCTCTCTGTTTCATCAGACCAGTGGTTTTCAACCAAACGGGACTTTGCCCCCAGAGGATATCTGGCAACACTTGGGGACATTTCTGGTTCTTGTAACTGGGGGAGTGATGTACACTGGCCTCTAGCAGGCAGAGGGTCAGGACGCTGCTTAACCACCTGCAATGCACAAGACAGCCCCCACAGCAAAGAATCATCCTGCTCAAAATGTCCACAGCACCAACACCAAGAAACCCTTATGAGGTGAAGTCTGAGAAAGCAAGCAGCAAGTCAGGGGGAGCTAGGCAGAACACTGTCCCTCCTGACTATGGCAGGTGGTCTGCCCCACAGCCCCTGGCCCCTTGGCTCCCTCCCTGGCTCACTCCTCCTGCTCCTCTGAACACTCAGCCCAGAGCGCAGTTCCTGAACAGACCCAGCCACTGCCAACAATGCATCAGTTTAATTGGGTTAAGTGGCCATTAGCGGCAAAAGCAGGGCGGCTCTGTGCAGAAGGGTTTTTAATTTTACTTTTTAAATGATGCTCGCTCCCCAGAGAGGCAACTGATGGTGGGAATGCTGCCCATTGGAACCCCTAGGACCAGAGCCACCAATGTGCCTCCCCACTGCCCCATCCCTCTGGGCATCACGGGGTTGGGCTAGGGGGGCTGCTCAGTGTCTTGTCTCCACTGCCCAAGGAAGATGCAGCAGGGGCAAGGCCTGGTCCAAGGTCATTAGGTCATCCCAGAGCAAGTCCCTGCCAGAGGGGACCCACCTGCTCCTCCCTTGGCCCTGTCCCCTTGTGGACAGCAAGCACCTGGCCACTAGCGGCAGCACAGAGGAGGGCAGTTTCTGGGGTTTGGAGCCCGAGGACCCGAATCTCTAGTCTAGTTTTGCTCTGAGATGTGGGGCAGTGGTGTAACCCCTCTGGGGTTGCTTCCTCAAATGTAAAATGGGGATGTATGTATGTACATATGCAAAGTCTCTCAGTTGTGTCTGACTCTGTAACCCCATGGATGGTAGCCCGCCAGACTCCTCTGTCTGTGGAATTCTCCAGGCAAGAATACTGGAGTAGGTTGCCATTTCCTTCTCCAGAAGATCTTCCCGACCTAGGGATCAAACCCTGGTCTCCCGCATTGCAGGCAGACTGTCTACAGTCTAAGCCACCAGGGAAGCCCAAAATTGGGATAGGAGCGGGTAACTCTGGGTTGCAAGGAGGATCTGCAGACATCTGAAGTGTTTCAGCTTATCTTAGGCTGCGCACTTGGTAGACACTCAGAAAGAGGCCAGTAATTGTGGAAAGAAATTATTTCTGCCTTTTTAGGGGAAATGTCCTGAACTCTGATTCGACACTGAATCATCTGTGGACCACTGAGAAATACTGAAGCCCAGCCTCATCCCTACATAATCTACTATATGCGGTCTAGGGTGGGGCCTAGGCATCACGATTTAAAAGCCCTGCAGGTGACTCCAGTGTGACCACGGGGTTAAAAACGCTGCATGAAGGCAAAGATGCAAAGGCATGGGCTCTAGAAGGGTCTGGGCCCCCAGGACAATGAGAAGGAGCTGAGGGGGAGCATGAGGAACACAGGCTCGGGGTGGTGGGCGGGGTGGGAGGGCAGAGCTCAAGGGCCAAAGTCTCCAGGTCCTGGATCTCCGCCAGAAATTCACTGCCTCCAGCTTATTTGAGGTTGGAGGTGTAAAGGTGTCCCTGAGATCAGGCTTCTAGCTGCCACACTGGTGTTCCTTAACAACCTGCTCTGGCATGGCTGCTCTGGCTCTGGGCTTCCGTTCTCTAGGAACCACGCTCACTGAGCCACGCTGCCCTTGGCCTTGTCCCTGAGGGCAGCCTGGGATGCCCCACAGTGGGGTCACGTCTCACCTCCCATGGCCTCTCCCCTGAGCCCCACAGCAGGGGTGCCCAGGATGGTGCTGAAGGTGACATGACCTTCAGAGACACTCTTTTCACTGTGGCCTTTATAAATGATGACTCCTGGAGCTGTGAAACCGGAAGTACTGGGCAGGGATGGTCTCATGTCCTCATTTTCCAGAGGGATAAACTAAGGCCTTGGACAGGATGAGACTGAGAGCTCCAAGAGGACAGGAACGGGGCCTGTCCTTCCTCACTGCATTCCCAGCACTGGCCTGGCGCACAGTAGGCCTTTAGTGAGTGCTGAAGAATGGATGGAGGAAGGAATACAACCAAGAGATGACCTTTCTGAGGAAGAGGCTCTGAGAGGCTCCATCTGGGAGGACAAGAGGGTCCTGACTTGGGTCCAGCTCTGCCTCCAATGTGTGATAGAAAGTGAGGCACCTCCCTACCCCTCCTGGAACTCAAGACCCAAACAAAGCAGGCTCTGTCTCAGAGGACCCATCCTCCAGGATAGCAGATGTCCCTAGAAGGTCCCCTCCATGTCTCCTAAGCTGAGGCCCTAGCAGGTGTCCTGGGCTTCAGGAGGCTGCTTGCCTGGCATTGCGAAATCCCTGACTTGGCCTGCTCTGCCTGGTTCTTGGCTGGGAAAACCACTCTGTGCAGCTTGGAGAAACTTGTTACAAACAACTGACTGTCCCTGATTAGATGAGACAATGAACTTCCGTCCTGTGTTGCTCGGTCCCCTCCTTTCAAGCCCCACATTAAAACTGCAGACCAGGGCAAGAGGATTTAAGTTAGATTCTTGGATGGGGTCCAGGGCGAGAAGGACAATGGAGTGTGGAGAGGTCCAGACCCCCAACATCCCTCTCTCCACATGCACTCAGGCTGCAAACACATGTGGGAAAGGAGAAAGGAGCCAGAGCTCGATTAAAAGCAAAATGAACAATGAAGAGCAAAGCTCATCTTGAACAACCAGGACCAAGGCAGGTGAGGGATGGTCCTCTCCTTGCCCCAGAGATACGGACAGGAGCATCTTCTGGGTCTGGAGCGGGGGATGTTGCAGTAGGAGGGGTTCATTGGCCGGGAGAGTGCTGGGCTCCGTGCACACCTCTGGACTAACGTGGGCAGTCAGGGGCCTGGCTTAGCGTCAGAGAGACCTGGGTTCAAATCCTGGCTTGGCCATATCCTGGCCTAACGCATGGCATGTCCGAGTCTCAGTGTCCCTCTTCCTCAGGGGCTGCTGTGAGATGACATGACAGATTCAGAGCATGGTGAGCACCTGATCAGTGAGTGCCTCTTCCTGTCGTTCCTCCCTGGAGAACCAGTGTGCACCAGGCCATGGGCACCTGGGCTGGACTCGGTGGGAAGGAGGCAGACTTCCACACTGTCTCTGGGGCAGAGTCCGGCATGTGGGGCATAGGGAGAGGCTGGGGATCAAGACCCCAGGCTTTGGGCTCCCCCATCCCCCAGCTGTGAAGGCTGCCTGTTTCTCCAGGAGTGGGGAAAGGAGCTGGGGGAGTGACTCCAACCCTGGGATGCTCAGAGGGGCTGGGCAGGGGCTGGGCAGGGCTGGGCCCTGGGCTCCTTGTGTAGAGGGCAGCTGGGGCATCTGTTACCACCGCTCAGCAACCCCTGCCAAGGTAACTGGTCCTAAAACCAGGGTGGGAAGCAGGTGTAAAGGGGGACACTTCCCAAAACTGTCAGATGGTTTCACGCAAGTCCAGGGCTTGTGGCCTGTGCTCTGTGCACTAGGCAGCTGGGGAGGGGGCAGGCTGCAAAGCAAGGGAGTAGAGGGCAAACAGGGGATCTGGAATGAAGTGGGGAGAGAAGGACAAAGAGAGAACGAGAGAAAGGAGGGCAGAGTGTTCAGTTCTAGGCACAAGGCACAGAGGTGGGCCATGGTGCGCTGGCTGCATGAGGCAGGCAGATGGTTCCTACAACCAGGGGACACTGTTGCACCTCATAGGGGCTTGGCTCTGCTTCCTCCCCATGACAGTCCACTTCCTCAACTGTCTCCCTGCCTGTGACTAGGAGAACCCCAAGGTCAGGCTGGGCCCAGCTCTGGGGCCTCTGGGTCCACACTGGGTGGGATGCCCTGAGGGTTCCCCCACTCTGGTCCTGGATGCCGGCCTTTCCCAAGTTCATGATCCCAAGTCACCTGGTACAGGCAGGGGATGCCAGGGGCACAGGAGGGCCCAGCTCCTGGAGAAGGGGTTCCTAGTCCCCTCCCAGGGTCTGGATGTGGTGGGGGTTTGGCTGCTCTGATGTGACCCTGTTGGGACCCTTGCTTGTGTGGTCTTGCTCATTAAAAAAAGACAGCTTTACTGAGATACTATAAAATTCACTCACATAAAATATACAATTCAGTGTTGGCTTTTTTTAGCCTTTCAGAGTTGTGCACTCATCACCACATTCTAATTTTAGAATTTTTTCAGCATCCCCAAAAAGAAACCTTGTACCCATTAGCAGACACTCCCTGTCCCCTCCCTTCCAGCCCTAGGCAACTGCTAATGTAGTTTCCATTTCTATGCTTTTGCCTACTGTGGACATCTCACAGATATGGGATCACACAATAGGTGTTCCTTATGACGAGCTTCTTTCCCTCAATGTAATGTTTTCATATTCATCCATGCTGTCCACCCACATGTGTACCAGTATTTCATTCCTTTCTACTGGACATCTCTGTGACACAGGCAGGGGCAGCAGCAGTTTGTGCCTCTGATCTGGGGGCAGCCTGGACCCCCTCCCTTCTTTCCTGCACAACCCACCCAGGGCACCCTGCAGCTCCAGGAGCCGTTTCCCACCTGCTCTCCCGGGGGTGGGTTGAGTACCAGGGTCTGCTGGCTTTGTAGACCTGGTCAGGGGGACCAGCAGGTCCTGTCACCTCGCAGGACCATGGTGTCTTGGAGCTGGCAGGCACAAGCTCTCAGTAGAGACGGGAACACTGAGGCTCAGAGGTAGGTGGAGAAGTTGTGGGCAGAATAGGAGCGCCAGCCTCCAAAATCACATGGCCGTGGCCTTCTTTGTAAGGTGTTCAGGGCCCTCCACACTCCTCCTGCCTCAGAGTCTGCAGGCTACCTTCCCAGCTAATAGGTCACTATCCTGGCCAGGGAGGATTCCCAGGTGGCTCAGTGGTAAAGAATCCACCTGCCAATGCCAGAGACACAGGTTTGATCCCTTTGTTGGGAAGATCCACTGGAGAAGGGAATGGCAACCCACTCCAGTATTCTTGCCTGGAGAATCCCCTGGACAGAGAAAGCCTGGCAGGCTACAATCCATGGGGTGGCAAACAGTCAGACACGACCAAGCACGCACGCGTGCACACACACATCCTGGCCAAGTGCTCACCCCTGGCACACTCATAAGCAGAGTGAGGAACAGGAAGACCCCAGGCCCAACAGAGGCAGGACCGGGGCTGCCACTGTACTTATGCAGGGCCCCCGAGGCCCCGGGTCAGGGGCCTACTCCACAGGAAAACATCCTGCTCCTGCCAGCAGCTGCCCACAGTCCACGTGGCACAGCCTGCCAGCGACAGCCTGGCCTGGCTTCAGAGGGCCAGGAGGGCTGTGTGTTCACGGCAGGTCGGGACGGTGCCCTCACAGTGCAGGCCACTCTGCTCCTCCCTCCACCCACACGACCATACCTACCTTCAGGGCCTGCACCTTCCTGTCCAGCAGGCTCTCAATGTCCCCTGCCACCTTCTCCACCAGCTTCTGAGGCTCATTCTCCTGCACCTCAAACAGATTCCTGTTGTCCTTGTAGATCTGGAAGGAAGCAAAAGCCTGGGGTGAGGCCAGGGTGATCCCCCACTCCTCAGACATGGCGTCCATACACCCTCGCTGCACAGTTCCCCACGGAACGGTCCTCACCTCTACCCTGACCCCAGCTTTGGCCATTGAGAGAGAACAGGGAGGTCTGGGGGTCCCGCTCAAGCTCTGATAGACTTGGAAGAAGTTCAAGGCCATGGCTCCACTTGCGCTGCTTGTGTGAGTCCGGTGGGACGAGGTTGTCACTGCCTTCTCTGGGACTCAGGGTTCCCCATCCAGGGGCCACAAGCAGCACCTCCCTGACCGGCTCAGGCTTGCTAATAGTAGCGGGGGGCAGGGTGCTGGATGGAAGGCAGGGTGCTGTGGGGAGATGGAGCCAATAGGCACACGCTGTACCCCACATACCGACACGAAGGTGCTCTCACACCCATAAACCCACACATGCATCACACACATAGAGCCACCTCTCCACACAGGCTCAGGCATCCATACCCTACTTTTGCTGGCATTTCCCCAAAGCGTTTGCAGAAACCATTGTGGGAGCTCAGTGTGCCCCAAGGGGCTCCTCTGTCATTCTGGGCAAAGAATATGGGGACAGGGACCAGGGAAGAAAAGGCATATAGGGGGAATTAATCTGCTTCCCCTCTTCCTTGGTGGGGCTTGGCCTGTGTGCACATGCATGTGAGGGTGTAAATCTGAGAGTCAGCATCTGCGTGTGTGAATGTGTGCTATGGCTCAACACACACCCATCTGTGTGTACGAGCCTGAGTGTTGGGATGGGGTGGGGTTAGGGCCGCTAGATGAAGCCTGGGGGCTGTATGTGAACTGTGGAAGCAGGTTTCCGTGGGCATCTTTGTTCACGACAGGGGTCTAAGGTGTGTGCACGTGTATGTGTGTGTGCGCGATTGCACACTGCACACTCCTACATGTGCCTCTGAGCCTGAATGAGCCCCCGTATCCATCCAGGTGACCCCAGGAAATCTGTGCTGCAAGCTGGCTCCTTCAGCACAAGGTCACGGGCTGGTCGCCACAACAGAACCGCGGCCACCAGACTTTGCCATCGGGCTGTGCAGAAGTGGAGGGATGTGGAGAGACACAGAGAGGAGGCGATGAGGAGGCGATAAGGAGGTGGGAGAGGCCGCTGATGAGAGACAGACAGGCGGGGGAGATAAGGTCGGGAGAGTGACAGGCAGAGTAGGCAGATAAAGGCCTCTGGCATGTGACGAGGGGAGGAGGTGGGGGACCGGGCGCCTTCAGAGCCCCGGCCCCGCTGCCCAGTGGGCCCCTGGCAGTCCAAGGGTTAAAGCAGCGCTCAAAGCTGGCTCAGGCAGTCTCCTCCTCCCACCACCCCCATCCCTCCCGGCTTCTCTTTTCTTTTTGTCCTTCTCTTAGAACAAAATAATTTGTGGTGAAGTCGCTCCTTCCCACAGAGCTGTGGCGATTACAGGGAGAGTCACAGGCCTGGCTGCATGGCCAGGCAGGAGGGAGGCCCCCAGGGGGCGCCGGGCAGGTTGTTTATGGGGCTCCCCAGGGCCTGCCTCAGGCCAGAAGCCCCCAGATGGAAGACAGTGGTGGAGGCAGAGGCCAAGCAGGGGTCAGAGCCTGGGGAGGGGGGGGGAGGCGGTCACTGAGAAATGCAGGGAGGCCGGAGCCCAGGGCCCACTGCGGGAGAAACTGAGGCTCAGAAATAGGAGAGGACAGGTCAAGGCCACACGACTGTGAGGGGCCAAGCCAGTCACCCGTCCTCCCTGACGTCTTCCCAGGTTTCAAGACACGAAAGATACACACCCTTTCCCAATCCTAGACCACTGCCCCCATGTGTGTTGAGGCCTCACTCAGCCACACTGGCTGAAACTCCTGCTGAGTGCACCCCGGCCGGCTGGCGTCAGCAGGGGGCGCAGCCATCTGGCTTCTCAGGGCAGGGGATGAAGTTACCATATCTGACTCCCCGGTCAAGGTCATTCCCTGGCACCCCAGCAGTCAGGGCTGTCCATGGTGGTGGGAGCCCTGGTATTGGAGGGTGGACCTTGCAGCCTCCTGACAGCTCTCCTCTGGGAAGCCAGTGGTCCCTCCCCTCTGGGTCTAGGATGCTCCTGGGCAACCTGGTGTGGTGCTGAACCAGGGCTCAGGGGCCACAGAGAGAGTGGGTTTCCAAGTGGCAGGGTCACACCCAAAGACCGTGACAGCAGATGCAAGGGCTTGGAAGCAGGGACCCTGTTAAGAAATAGCCCATCTCAGTGTCCAATCTGTTAAATGAGAGAATGGTGGTCCTCCCCTCACATGCTGACCAAGGACCAAAAGACTCATGCCACAAAGAGCCTATATTAATTTTCGCAGTATTACTGCTATTGTTTAGGATCACCAGAATTCTGCAGATGGAATCATAGTCCCATCCCTGCCCCTACTGTCCTGGCTATGTCTGAATACTTAGGATCCAAAGCCTTCGGCTCCCACTGCTGGGCAGGCAGCATTGGTCTCTCCAGGTCTGCCCACCTCCCATCCCGCCCTCCCTCCCAGGCCTCCTTGGACAGCACCCCTTCCGTCAGTCAGCCTGTCTTTGTCTCCATCTTGGCCTCAGCCACGGTGGTGATAACAGGGGAGCCTTGGACAGTATACAGCCATGGCCACCTCCCTTCCATCGCTCCCCAGGCACTGGGTCTGTGTACAAAGGAACCACCAGCCAATGCGTGTGCCCAATTCCATGTTCAAGAGAAAAGCTCCAGGGCAAGCATGACCCAGGTCTGACTCCTTCACCTCCTCCTGCAGGTGTGCCATCCTTTGGAGTCTGGGGCCACACCTGCCATGCTTTCTTCTTGGGTCTACTCAAAGATCCACCGTGACATCCTTTTCTCCCCCTATTTTTTTCGGCCGTTCCATGAAGCATGCAGGATCTTAGTTCCCTGACCAGGGATGGAACCCATGCCTCCTGCAGTGGAAGCGCGGTGTTTTAACAACCACTGGACCGCCAGGGAAGTTCCCAGCATGATACCCTTCTGCTGGGTGCTGGTGCCAGGATTTGAGGCCGCTCCAGCTCACTGAATTGGCAGGTGCACTCAGGTCTCTGGGTCCCCGCTGCCACACCTCTGCTCACACTGTGTCTACCTCCTCTGCCTGCCTACCTACATCCTCCCTAGAGTGACGTAGGGCAATGGGCAAGAAGGAGTTTCTGGGGAGATGAAGGCACAATTCCAGAACTGCAGGGACTGGCTGAGTTGAGCTCTAGCCAAGCCTGTCCCCCAATCCCAAATGAGCCCCTGAGAGGCAAGAGCCCTCCATCCTCCCATCCCAGGTGCCTCACCCCTCTCAACGTTCCCCTGGACCTGCTCCAGCTGTCCCCGTCCCCTGGGGTGGGGCCCTGAACTGAACCTTGTGTCCCAGAGATCCATGAGACACAGCCCAGCAGATGGTCCCACCCCAGGGGAGAGGTCATCCCCCAACTAATGCGGCCCAGGGAGTGCTTTCCACCTGCAGGCCCAGCAGGAAGTCCGGGAGGGCCCAGGGCAGCTCCAGAGCACCAGCCTGGCTCCCTTCAACCCCAGGCGCTAGCCCTGGTCCCTGGAGCCAACTCGGAAGCAAGAGAAAGAGCAGGGCACACCGGGCGCAGGGCCTCAACAACCACAGCAGGACTGTGTGCCCGCTGGTGTCCTTGGCCCAGAGAGCTAATTGGAAAAACCCAACAACTCCCACAGCAGTGCCGCATGGCCCCCAGCTCGGCGCAGGCAGCCGGACCAAGGAGAAAGAGACGGGGGCCAGCAGGTGTACAGGCGGTGGCAGCTCCACGCCGGCTGTGACAGAGGAGGAAGAGACAGGGGCTTCACCCCCCGAGGAGATGGTGAATGGCAGTGGACAGGGCAGCAGACTAGGGTACAGGCTGGCTGGGGCCAGGGGCACGTGCTGGGGAGAGCAGGAGACACAGCCACAGAGGTGCTGAGTGACAATTCAGGAGGTGGTTTGCAGCCCCTCGTTCGCAGCAGTTCCCGGCTCCTCCACCCTGTACCACCACCCATGGCCAGTGCTCATCTTCCACCCCTTGAGGGCACTCCTTACCAATGACCAAGCCCTGTCCTTCCATGTCTCTCATCTCCCTCCCACCCACTTCCCTCAGCACCCCCACCCATGCCCCCCAGTGTTGGCCACAACCCCAACCCTCTCTCAGCTTTAGTTAATTCTTTTGTGAAGCAGCATGTCTGGCCAGCTTGCCTTCTGGCCTTGGGAATTCCAGGGCCTGTGGGGGCCAAGGCCCCTTCAGAGGCCCCAGGGACTCTGCCTAGCCTCCTGCTCTCAGAGGTGTCTGCACACAAGTGGGAGATGGGCCTGGAGGACACTTGGAGGAACAGTGACCTTGGGCAGGAAGCGTGGATGCTTGCAGGAGCAGATGGAGCCAGCCTTATCCTCCCAGCTCCAAACAGTCCTGCCTGGGAGTGGAATAAGTGCTGAGGCCCCTGAACACGGGGCAGCCACACAGGAGACAAAAGGCCGGGACCACTGACCTGGACAACCCCCCATCAGACTATTGAGGCATTCAGACAAGTCCCAGTCAGCAGCAGTGAGGCCTGGACCCAAGCCAGCACCCAACCTGCCCAGGGAGAGGTGGAGGGTGGGAGAGACGGATACAAAAAGGAGGGCAAAGAGTGCAAGGGAGAGGATGGGAAAGGAAGGAAGAGGGGCTGCGGAGGCCGCAGAAACAGCCCTGTTTGCCGTGTGTTGACTCTGGCCACCCAAAGGCCGGCTGCTTCACACACTTGGCCTCCCTGATATACAAGCCCTGAGGAAGGACCATTCTGATGATGCCGGCTTAGCAGGCAGGGCACTGAGGGCCACACAGCTGAGGGTCACACAGCTGCTCAGATAAGAACGGCCACTCTTATCCAGAGTGCTTGCTTTAGGTCACGCTCTCTGCAGTTCTGTTCCCTGCACTGACCCCCAAACTTGAAAATGAGGTGCAGGGGATCAGCTGGGAATCTGGGCGGCCTAAAAGGGGCCTGGGGGACTCAGAGTGGCACTGGAAGCCCGAGGCCCATGGAAGGCAGGAGGGCCATTCTGCAGGGGAGGAGGGTGGATGACCAGCAGAACCAACCTGCTCATCTAACCAACCACCCAGCCCTGGGAGTAAAAACAGGCACGCGTGTGAGGCTCTTCTCTGCAGCGAAGGTGAACGGGCCCTAATCTCTGGAAAATTAAATCAGAAAGAAAATGGAACGAGAAAGATTTGATGCAGGCTGGGCCCTGCTGCTGCCTGACTCCTCAAAGGCTCAGGCTCAGCTGGGGGTTCAGCTGGGTGCTCCAGCATCCTGCCCCACTTCCCTTGCCCAGGGTGCTGAGCAGGGTACAGGCAGGTGGCGGGGAGCTGAACCCCAGGATATGACCTTCCTGGGGGATTTGCCATTCTCCAGCCCCACCTTTAGCCACGTCTCAGTGTCTGGTCCCTAGTACTGAAAGGAGCAGCTGGGGGGAGTTTTAACTGTCCAGCTCTCAGGTTAACAGGTTCCTAGAGATGGTGGGACAGCCTTCCTATATTGGACTATATGTGGGCAAGCAGTGGGAAGGCCACAGGATCTGGGGTTGGAGACAAGGGCCAGCTGCTGGAAGGGGTACACTTGTGTAAGAGATCAGAGGAGCCTTAGGTGGGAGGATAGGGGGCTTTCGGTGGCCCAGAGATCCTGAGCTGGGCCCAGAGGGAGGTGGGGGGATGGACGGACTGGCAGTGACCAGCTCAGGGGCCCCAGTCAGTCAGGGCAACACTGGCCCCTGCCCTCAACCCCACCAGGCTGCTACTGCACCTGTCTCCTCCCTTTACAGAGAAATTGAGGGTATTGACATAGCTGCTAATAATCATCCTTGAAGACCACAGGGTGGAGGGAGTAGCCAGCTACCTGGGCACCCTTCCACTGAGGGCAGATCCTGGACAGGCTGTACAACCGGGACGTTTCCCACGTCCAACCACCTGCAAGTCCCACAGCCCTGTTCCTCTGGGGCTGCCCACACCAGATGCATGAGAAGCCTGACCCAGCTGCTCCAGGGACATACCAGGCCCTGGACTATGTGTGTGGCAGAGAGCGAGCTCCCTGCAGCAGGGGTTGTGGCCCCCCTCTGGCCTTTCTGGAGTGGGGTTTACAGTAAGGCAAGGGCAAGGGGCCCTGGAGCCTCAGAGCACACAGTCGGTGCCCTGGTGGTGGGTTATGGGCCACTCGGCTGCATGCTTCATCAGCTGCTGACGATCACCAGCTGCCACATGAGGGTCCCATGTGGTCCTGCCACGCTGCCACCATCCTGTGGTGGGTTGGCTCCACAGTCAGTCAGCTGTATGTGGTGTCATGTCATGTCACACATAGTTTGTATATTGTGAGGCTGGTTGTCACATCAGTAATAGCTAACCTTCATACAGGGACTTCCTGGAATGAACCCTCTGCTTAGAGAGGTTCGCAGATGCCTGCCTGGGCTGCTGCAATGGGCCCTGCATGGGCTACAATGGAGGACACAAAGGCAGAATGGGAATGGGGAGGAGGGCTTGAGACCTGGCTTCCTGGAGCAGATGACAACGCGGCCCTGCTGGGTTGGTGGCCCATTAGTGGCCCACCCCACCCCATATCCTTACATCCCTACTGGGGCACTCACGTTCATGCCACAGGCTCTTGTAGGGGTCTCTGGAGCCTGGGGCAGCAGAGATGGGCCAGACTTTGTCCCTGTCCCCCTGGGACTCAGCACTGGAGAGGACAGATGTCCATTTGGGCTGCTAATGGCAGAGGGGTGTTGGTGGGGGAGGTGTGTAGGAGACAACTGTGAGAGAGGCTGGTCTGCTAGGGTAGGGTGGGAGGCGGGAGTGTGTGAAGGAAAAGACTGAGATGGCTTGTCAGAGGAGAGACCATTTGAGCGGAGCCTGAAGGACTGGGCAGGAGTCTGCCAGACACGGGGGTGACTGGAGGTCAGGGACTGCAGGAGTAAAGGCAGGTGTTCTCAGGCTGGGAGCAGGGAATGGACTGCTCAGTGTCAGGAGCACAGAGGTGTGCAGGGAAGCTGGGGGGGACAGGTGCTGATGGGAAGGGTCCTAGCTTCCCAGGTGGTGGGGGATGGAGTTGGGGGATCCTCAGGGAAGGAGGGGGTGTGCCCCAGATTCCAAGGTGAGAAGGCCCTGGTGGCTTCATGGCCCCTTGGCCCCCGAGAGGAAGCTGCCAGGAGCTCTCAGAAGCAGATTCCCTTTGAAAAATTCACAGGGGCCTAAAGCCCCCCGCCACCACCCCCAGCAACGCCTCCCTGTTTTTAAAGTTAAAGTTTAGTTGACTGTCATCCATTACCGCAATTAGTACATTATGTCTAATTATGCAATTAGTGTAAAAAGTGCACTTGCTGCTGAGAATGGGAAATTATGCTGCCTCGTTACGCTGTAAAATCCATGTCATAAAAAGGCTCAATCTCTTGTTTTTCAAAAGACACAAAACCCAACACAAAACAATACACCAAAACCTCCCAGTTGAGCTAGGGCCAGGGTGTGCCAATCTCTCTGCACTTGTCCCCTGCAGACTCCCACCTCTGCAAGGCGCTGTCCCACCCTGGCCCCGGGGCAAGGCGATGACCCGCCACCAGGGAGTGCTGACGTGCAGCCCACTCCTAGCTGTGGCCGGTGTTTGCTGCTCCGAAACAGATGTGAATTTCTAAGCTGATTTTAAAAACCATGGCAATCCTGATTCTCCACATGTTACTCCAGATCCAACTTTGAACCTGCCCTAGCATTAAGGCTTGTATATCTTAGGTGAGAGTATCCTGCAGGGGTATGGTTTCTAACCAGCTCCGAGAGAGAGGCAAGGTTCCTGAAGGCAGCACTCTGAGGTTCCTAATGGTGCCTGTGGGGAAAGAGGCATATTGCAGCTCAGGGGAAACTGGGGGAACTTTCTCACACTCAAACCCTAATAGCTTTGTCTGGATAGGCAGTAAGCTCCCCATCATAGGAAGTAGGATGCAAGCCCCATCTGTCAGAGATGCTTAGAAGGGGTTCACCTCATACAGTAGCTGGGCTCTAGGCTGCCATAGATAGCAGCATCCCCATGGCTGTGTGTCTACATGAAGCCGGCCGTCTGTGACTCTATCTTCCCCAGGTTCTGGCTCTCTCGGTGGTCAAGGGGCTATCTGGGGACAGGTGTTGGGGGAGAGAGGAATCTGACAGGGGTCTCCCTTCCACAGGGGTGACAGTGCCAGACGGCCAAGTCCATGGGAGCTGGGGAGGGGGCGCACTCCTGTGTCACTTCAGAAGCAAATGCTTCACGGTCAGGTCTCCATGGCCCGCCACCCAGCTCCAAAGTCAGAAGTTACAGCTCTAGCGTGGCCCACTTAGTGCCTGCCTAAGAAGCTCCCTCTCTGAGCCCCTTCCTTCAAGTTCCCACCACTCCTTGTGTCCCAGGTGCTTGACCCAGGCCTGGTGCTGGGGTGGTGCAGGGTCTCGAAGACTCCTTCCTAGATAGAAATCTGCCCTGGCCTCAGGGGTAAGATGCATGCACCTCCCGCAGCTGCCGCTGCCAAGCTTGGACGAGGCGTTCACAGAGCAGAGAACCTGAGATGCGGAGCCCCCAGCACCCTAGGGCCCATGGGGCACTAGGAGCCCTGCAACAACCCCCACCTGCAACGTGTACACCGACAGCTCTGGGCGCGTTGACGGGTCGGTGCCGTGCACACCCCGATGGAAGCACTTTCTGAGAAGGCGGCTGGATTTGGGGGAGGGACGGCACCTGGACCCTACTAGAGGGATACCTGTTGCCTATACTCAAGGCGTGGGGTCCCTGGACAGTTCCAGCCTTCCGGCCTTTGTCTACTCGGGTGATCTTGGAGAGCAGGGGAACCATGTCATGGCCTGGCCAGGTGGGCACCTGCCATGGAGCCCCCTGGCCTCTTGATTTGGTCCAGGATAGCATCAGGATGCAGAAGGGGTGGTGTGTGTGTGACCCTGGGCTGAATCAAACTACAGGCAAGATCTGGGGGCCCCTGCGCGCTCCCCCTCCCTGAGCTGGGAGCCGCCGGCTGTCGAGGCAGCTGGGAGGGAAGCTGTGCCCAGCACGCCAGCTGGCACGGGGGAGTGCGAGTAAACACACCCGCACTTTCCCAACTCGCAGAAGTCGCCGGGTGGCGGCCGGCTGGTGTGGGCGCCCATGTTTACAGGGAAACAGATTGTTTGTGCCTGCGTCTGGGCCCCCTCACCGCCCACCCTGGCTCAGTTCCCTCCCGCTGCTCTCCACCCTGGGGCCCCGCCTTCCCTCCTCCAGGAGTCCTCAGCCTCTCAACGCAGGAGGACAAGGACAGCGATGATAGGCACCCGCCCATCCCCGTGTGGTCAGACAGGGCTCAGCGCATAACCCACTGAGTCACAACAATTCTGAAAGGCAGGCACAGCCACTGGCCCCACTTTACAGCTAAGGAAGCGAGGCTCTGGTAGGTGCAGAAGCTGGCTGAGACCGTAGTTATGAATGGAGGAGCCTGTGATACTGGGCATCTCAGATCTCTGTCATCAGTTCTAGGCTCCAGGGTCCCTCCATCCTGCCACCCCCCAGACAAGCCCAGTCCGCCCTTTACCTGGGTCAGCACCTTGAGCAACCCTGGCCCAGCGTGGACATGGACATGGACATGGACATGGACCCCGCCCTCGCCTTGAACATGGACCCTGCCCTCTTCTGGACACAATGGCCCCAGGACAGAGACCAGGGCCTGGCACTGGCCTGCCGTCAGGCCTCTTCAACCCCTTCACCTCCGAGTCTCTGTCTTTGGCTCCATACGGCCCAGTGTCTCCACTCTCAGGAGTGACAGAACTGGTGGGGTGGGGTGGCAGTCTGGGAGCCAGGGTGGGCAGAGGCTCCAGCGGACACTTGGTTGGCCAGGGAGGACTCTGAGTCAAATTTCACAGAGCCAGGTGTTAGCAAGATCTTATCTAAGAGGGCTGTCCCTCAGTCTAGAGTTGGTGGAAATTTACCCCCATAAATGCCCTCATGAAATAGATTTGAGGCTGGGCCTGAGGCACAGTTCGAAGGCCAGGGAGCAAAGGATAAACTCGGCTTCCTTTGCCTGAATCACCTCCATTCCAGTCCTCCCAACACTGATAGCCCAGGGTGGGCCACCCTCCTCAGGGGCTGGAGCAGGGCGCTCAGGGACTCCAGAGGGGCCAGAAACCCACCTTACCCCAAGAGTCTCCAGGCAGGTTTCCTGGGTGGGAGGGCTCATCAGATTTTTCTTCATCCATCCCCCCTCCCCTCCCCCAGCTGTGACAAGGGCCCCAAGAGGAAACCGAAGTGCTAAGAGGGTCAGAATCTGTCCAAAGGAGACCTTCCCACTCCCGAGTCCCCTGCACTCACAGCCAAGAACTGGCTACATAACTGCAGGTCTGAGTTCCTGCCCTGCTCTTTACCAGCCGCATGGCTTGGCATGAGCCTTCACCCTCAGCCGGGCTTTCTGGGGCAATCCTCAAAGATGAAAGGTCAAACGCAAGGTGCCGCTGGCTTCTCAAGGGGCCTCCGTCCAGGGCCGCTCCCGAGGCTGCCCCACACTGTCCTGCAAGGCCTGACTTTCCAGGTCTCACAGGCTGGAAATCTGCCCTTCGCTGCTGAGACTTGCTGCTGAAGACATCGTCCAGTAATGACAGCACCAATTACAACGAGAGGCCCTAGGGCTGGCTGCTCTTGTGAAAACACTGGATCTTGGCATGTCAGGCACGCAGGATGCAGGCAGAGATGGAGGTAAGTCTGGGAGTGGCTGCGGCCTCCCATGGTGTTAGGGGCCCCTTTTGGGGGCAAGGTCATCCTAGGGCCCTGCCCCACACCCAGGCGCTCACTGTAGTTCCAGGTACCTGTGTCTAACCCACATACCAGCTCACACGCCACATCTACACCCAGGGCCCGGAAAGTCACTTGCAGATCCTGCCCATGATTCACACTGAGGCTTCCAGAAAAGACACCACAGTTCGGACAGACCTGTCCACTGTCCCTGGATACCCTGGAAGGAGGCTCCATGAGAAGTCAGCAGCCCCAGGCCTGGATGAGGCTCTGTGGGTTTCTATCCACACCTCAAAAGGGGGTCTGCAGCCATCTGAAATGTTTTCAGCAGTGAAACTTTTCTGGCCCCAGATAGTTGGGGCTACTTGAAGGTCATCTCCCTAAATCTTCCTGCTGGACATGACACTGGAGAGGCCCCTAACAGCACAGAGGGCTCAGGGGCTTACTGGGAGCAAGGGCGTGGCCTGCCAGACAGTGGCCTGTGGATCAGCATCCCCGGGAGGGCTGAGCCCCCTCCTCTGGTCCCAGTGCCCGAGTGTCAGGTGCTGACAGGCAGTGGGGACCTGAATCTCACTGGTGGTGAGTGTGCAAGTGCATGTGGGAGGGAGCACGCCCACGCCTAGGCTATCTCGTTCACGTCCTGTCGGCCTCTTCCAGCTCCATCTTAGTCCTTCTCCTAGTTTTTCTTTTTCTCTTATTTTCAATTTATAGGCTCTTCTTGAATTTTATGTATCCTTGTAAGTACCCTTAAATCTTCTGGAGAATAAGTTGGCGGCATAAATAAATAAACAAACAGGACAGAGACACTGAGGCCCTGCACATGCTGAAGATACACTGGGGACAGGTATGCATCAGGGACGAGTAGGCACCAAGGACACGCACACGCTGGGGACACACGCCCAGAGGGAACCCGTTCTCTCCGGTCATTAACAGGCTCTCCTGAGCCCTCAGAGAGGGCTTGAAACATCCAGGGTGGTGACCACACAGGGTTTCCTAGAGCTGGGAGGCCAATGATCTCCAAATCCACTGTCAACTGGGGCTCCTGGGCAGGCCCTGGCCCCTCTCTGTGCCTCAGTGTCCCCTTACCTCACTGTGGGGAAAGAGTGACAATCCTTGGCACCCACCTCAGCTCCAGGTTTTTTCTCCATTAATGCAAGAACCTCAGTGGCCACTGGGGTCAACATTTATCTTCACCGTGACTGTGCTCAATGTTTGCCTTGCAAATGAACTGTGCAAACAGGACCCACTGCTCAGCCACGAACAACACTGCGAGGGTCTCTGGGTCTGAACAGTCATGAACTTCAAAGTGAGTGAGCTGTGCTCAGGGGAGGCAGACACTGTGCCTGGGCTCCCCCTCCAGGTGGGCCACCTCCTTACTGCCCAGCAGACACAGAGATCCCCCTCAGCGATGATGCCAGGCTGCAGCAGACAGCTCTGGGGCACACATTCCCTCCTGCACACACGGGGAGCAACCATGGTTCGAATCAGCAGACGAGGCGGTCCTTCCTGCCCACCCCCACCCACAGACAAGAGGATGCAGGAACGCCACGAAAACAGTTGATCTCCTTACTGATAGTGGGTGAAAAAAATTATCTCTCTCAACACTAAAAATAAAACCCCGTCTCCTAAAAAGCAGGGCCCCTCTCAGCTCATGGCTTAGAGAGGCTTTGTCGCTAAGTCCAAACGTAGATTTGCTGGAGAAGCCGAGAGCACTAAACCCTAGCCTGCCTCACCCAGGGGCTCAGCCTTGGGGTAAATTGGGGCCCCCCACCCCAACCACTGCGGTACAAGGCGGAGCAGTGAGCCCAGATGATGCTGTCCAAGGTAGGCAGGAAGAGGGCAGCAGGAACCGGGTCCATATGCTGCTCGTGCCCAGCTAATGGGCTAACAAATGAGCAGGTCTCGCCTCTAAAAGGTGATGAATGAGCAGTTGCCCAGGAGAGTGGAGGGATGGGCCCCATCCCCACAGCTCTGCTCAGGCTCAGCCCTGACTTTGCACCTATGGAGTGCCCAGCCCAGCCCCGAGACTCCCCAGGGGTGGGGTGGGTGGGGGCTGGGGGTGACTGTGGGTATGAGCAGGGGGAGGCCAAAAAGGGCATAAAAGGGCAGTCCCAGCCTTGGAGGACATCCCCAAACAAACCCAGACAGGGAGCCTGAAGTCTCCAACTGCCTGGGCTGCCGTCATACTGTCTGGAGGGTGCCACTGAGGAGGGAGGTTGACTGATTCTTCCTTGAGACTCACCCCCACTACACACACACACACTGGGCTGGGGGACGTGGGAGCCTGTGCCCTAAGGACTGAACACTGGGGAGAGACCTGAGGCTGGGTCCTGGGGGGCCACCCACGGGCTGGGGTGCTGCTTCTCCCACATAACTATAGGACTGTAGCCGCCTAAGCTTGCAAGGAGGAGACCTGTAGGCAGAAGTGGGGAATTGAGTCAAGGAGGGGTCTAGGGCTCTGACTCAAAGCAAAGGTCGGCCTCCAGTGAGCGAGTGAGCCCGTATCACAGAGGGGATCAGCCAAAACTGGCCCCTAGGCCCCAGCCAGTCCTCTTTGGTGAGGTAGTGAACCAAATGGTCTTAAGTTTGACCTGAAAGCCCGATATCCTTAGTTTGTCCCCCAATCATTATGCAGTCCCCCTCCTCCAGGTACTCAGGACATTTCAAGGGGGCAGGGTTTCTGCATAGTGACAGAGGACTGGCCCGGCTCCCACTGAGAGCTGTCTGGCCAGGTGAGGCAGCCCCTGACCCAGGTCCTTTGTGGGCTCCCTGTCCAAACAGCCCCCAGCCCCCGGCTTGCACTGCCACTCCTACCCCCCCGAGCCCGCCCCCACCTGTGTAAACAGAACCTGCCCGCTTTCTCCCAGGGGCTGCTAATTCCTCGCCAGAACTGCTCGGACGTGAAATTGGAGTGAGACAATGTGTGTTTAAGGAAATGAATCTCGCATCTTAAGAGGCTCAGGGAGCCTGCCCTGCACCCCCCGTCACCCCGCCCGCCCACCCCAAGCCTGGGAAGGAGCGCTTGGCATCAGGGAAGGAAAAGGCGGAGGTGACATTCAGTGCCAAATTAGCAGCCGCCACAGCCAAATATTGTACTTGCCTCCAATCTTCTTTTATTTTTCAAGAGAAAAGCCTTTTACAAAGTGAAAGAGGCTGTTGGAACACTAAGGCTGATGATCGTTTTAAAAGGCATGCCTGCCACGCGCATGCCCATCTCGGAGCGTTCCCTTCCTCTCTGCGTGCCATCTCCTCCTTGCCCACAGCCACAACCCCAAGGCGCTCGCCCCCACAGTCAGGCCCCACCACGCCAGCCACACAGAGGACATCACGGGTGTTCTTGGCTAAAGTGACCCAGAGTCTCAGACCCTGGGCCAGTCTTGGACACGGGACCTGCCTGTGAACCATCTTATAATCTGCATGGCACCCTTGCAAGTGAGGGGTCATCTGTGGCAAGCCCAGAGCCACCTGGCCTACAGAGGCCTCAACAGAAGTGCTCAGCTCCTGGCCTCTTCAAGGACTCCTGATGGCCCTTAGTACCCCCGCTGTGAACAGTCATGCTGCCTGCGCCAGCTCCCATCACCTTTTATCCCGGTCCACTAGAGGCCTGATAGGCCCCACTCTTTGGTCACTTTGTTGAACAAATAATAACAGTCATCCTGGAGTCCAGCCCCCGGAATCCAGTCTGCCTCCATGTGCCACTAATTTACTGACTCACTGAATAGGTTGACCTGCCCCTCCAGAGGAAACACTATTTTTATCCCTGAGCCCCTGACCAAGTTCTTGGTTGATCTCACTGATCACCAGGAGTCAGTCAAACTGGTTTTGATCAACAGGGATGACTTAGCCCATGTTTCCCATTTATTCAAACCTGGACTTCTCCAGGCCACAGTTTCCTTATTTAAGGAGAGAATGGGGAGGAGCCTGGTGGTTCCAGGGATTGGAGACCCCTGAGCCCTAAGCCCCCACCTGGATGGTGACTGGTCCTGACCCACATGTGTGCAGCCATGGCACCCTCACCGATCTGAGCCACCCTCTGACCCCCACCCCTGAAGTCCCAGGAGGTGGGGGCCTGGCAGTGCCCCATTTATAGGAGAGGTCCAGGGTTCAGACAGCTCTGGGGACTTGTCCATGGCCTCCACTGGTATCAGCACAACCAGGACCAGGATCCAAGGTGGGAAGCACCACAGTGTGGATGCTGTGGTGTCTGCCCAGACTCCCGCATCAGGATGAAGCCAAGATGCTGGCTGCTGATGGGTCTCAGCTAAGTCCCTGCCTGAGCAGAGGGAGCCGCTTCACCCATGCTCCACTGGACATGCAGGTTGAGTGGAGGAACACAAGGTCTACCGCAATGAGGGATGACTCTCAGGAGCAAGGCCAGTTCCAGTGCCGTCCGTGGAACTGGCTGGGGCTTCTGTTAGGCCTTCATCCCAGTCAAACTTCTGCTGCCCCATCCTGCCTCCTTTGCCCCGATGAGGGTGGTCCCTGAGAGCACTCCCCCAGTCAACACCTGCACACAAACCCCCAGCTCAGAATCTGCTTCCAGGGACTCAACCCTGCCACAGCTCATGTTGGGAGGCGTCCCGGGGAGCCAATTCTGAAACAGGAGTTGTCCTGCTGAAATGAGGGCTGCACTGCAGTGGTCGGTGGAGCGCTGACAACCCTGGCGTGTGATGAAGGTGTGAATGATCGAACGTCCACCCACTGTGAACCAAAATGGGACTACCTGTGGATGGGTGCAATGTTTCAGGTCTCGAGAATTCAGGGAAATGTAATCATAAGGACTATGGAATGGGATGGCCGTTGCTGAGGGCTATCAATGCTTTGGAAAGAGACAATGAAAGGCTGAGTGTGATTAATCACGGATTTAAGGTGAAGTGTGAAAGTCAGAAGCCCCCTTGGCAGGATATAAAAAGACTCATCTCTTGCAGCCAGAGGCAGAAAAAGCTGAGGGTCAGGCACAGGACTTAATTAGAAGAGTGACAAAGATCCAGAGGGAGTTACAGTCTCAACTGCAGCAAGATGTCTACCCAAGGTCAAGACCCTGACTGGGAAGGAATGGATCCTTGAGTTGTGAGGTGAGGCCCTCTAGGTCACTACCCTTGAGAACCCTGAAACCCACCCTGAACTCTCTGAGCCTACAGAAGAGGCTGCTCTTCCTTATTAAAGGCTAGGGCTCCCCTCTTGCTTAAAAATGATGAAGACGCCTCCATGTTCGAAAGCAACAGACTCCCCTCCTTCCCACTCACCAAACAAAAAACAAGGCTTGAGTCATAATGAGAAACCCACAACTCCAGGAAGTGCTGGGCCTGCTAAGGGAGAAAAAGGGAATAGGTCCTGAAAGTACTAGCGCATCTAGCCAGCAGGAGGCCTGGATCCTGAGGTTGCTGGATCAAGGGCAGTAGAGAAGGTTGGATTACAGGCGAGGTTATTGATATGAACGGGCTTCCCAGGTGGCTCAGTGGTAAAGACTCTGCCTGCCAGGGCAGGAGACGCAGGAGACACGGGTTCAATCCCTGGGTCAGAGAAGCCTAGTGGGCCTTTATGTCCACGGGGTCACAAAAGAGTCAGACACGACTAAGAAACTGAGCACCATCCACCACCATCGATGTGAGAGCACCTTCTAATGATATAGCATCTAACACCCCAGTGAGGACCCCAGGGGACAGTGGAAGTCTGAAAAAAGCAATGGCCCACACTAAGAGAAGTTGAAATGCCAGAACTCCCAGAGCAAAGTTGAGAAAGGGATCAAAGGCTTAGACAAGTGGACATACCAGAGGAGTTCTACTGCAAAAGGCCAGAAAGCCCCACACGACCATGTTCCATGGGCGGGCCCAGAGGACACCATTTACCAAAGCGAGGAGGAATGTGTTGGTGTGAAGGGCACAAGCATCAGAGAGAAATTCAGTGGGGGCTGTCATCTGCTCTCAGGGCCAGCCTCGGAATCCAGCTCCATTTCACACACCAGGTGACATGGAAGGATCTCAGCTCTGAGTAAGGCTGAGAGTTCAAAGGGACGCTGCAGCAGGTTCAAGCCGAGGTGAAAGTGGCCCCGCAGCTCGGGCCACATGATGCAGTCGGCCCGATGGAACTAGAGGTATCTGTTCTGGGGAACGACGCTGTGTGACCTTTACGGCAGTTTCTAATAGAATCACAGAAGAGTCCTAGGGTCTAACAGAAAACTACACACTGTTCAGAAAGCATCTCCCGGACTGTCACTGGACCCTGGCAGAGACCACACAATGCACATGATTAAATGACCAAGGCATATTAAATGATCTGGCTTCTGTCACACCCATGAAGTCATGAGGTCTCGTGAGCCCAAGAGTAACCCATTTTAAGAAAGGAGGGGGTGTGCATCCTTGATCAAGTATGAGCTGGTCAGAGGGCACAAGCAAGCCACATGAACTCTTTTGTGACCCCATGGCTGGTAGCCCACTAGGCTCCTCTGTCCATGGAATTTTCCAGGCAAGAATACTAGAGTGGGTTGCCATGTCCTCCTCCGGGGGATCTTCCCAACCCAGGGATCGAGCCCATGTCTCCTGCATCTCCTGCATTGGCAGGCAGATTCTTTACCACTGAGCCACCTGGGAAGCTTGCTCATATCAATAACCTCACCCATATCCAACCTTCTCTTCTACTGCCCTTGATCCAGCAACCTCAGGACACAGTCCTCCATTCATTCACTACTGCTGCATGAATGCGCCTCTCTCAATTAAGACTGCATGGAGTGTGTGCAGGGAGGAGTCCCTCAAGACCAGCTGATAGAAGAGGGAAAAGATTGAGCTCAGTCTCAGACAGGTCAGCGGAGTATGTTGATGTGAGCTGAAAGCAGACACAGCTACATTACACCCGACTCGGGAGGGCCCTGAAAGATAGTGTTAAGCAGAAAGCCTTCCAAAAAGCAAAGCTCTGGGCAGCACACCTGACCATCCACTTTGTATGGAAAGGGAAGGGGCCTGAGGTAAGAATATATAAACAGTCTCATGGGAAGTGACAAATGGCTTGGTTGGTTGTCAGGATGAATGAAGTCTGGAATACCAGGGACATATAACCCTGGTAGAGGCATGGGGATGGACCCACGAGCATGGGCACAAATATGAAGATCTCTGTACATTAATGCTTATCAGCACCACCAGGAAAGAGACACCAAATAACCAGATAAAATGACCTCATGAATTTCCATCAGTCAGCCTCTGTCGTCAGTCACTCCAGGGCTGGTACAAGGAGTGTATGAAGAGAGTAGCTATGAAGGGACTACACAAGGGCCCAAGGCCAATGTTGATCTAGCTACGGCTGCTGCTAATACCCAAACTTCCAGGAACAGAGTCCAATCCTGAGACCCGAATATGGCACTACTTCTCAAGGAAATCAACCAACTGTGTGGCAAGTTGATTACACCAGACCTCTTCAACCTCAGAAGGGGCAGTGAGTCATTCTCACTGATATGGTAACAGCTGGTCAGTTTTTCTTTCCTACATGAAGGGTGTTGACTATCCAAGAGCTTATCGAATGTTTGACCTGCTGACATGGGATCCCGTGGGTTCCTTTCTCCAGGGGATCCACTTTACAGCAAAAGAAGTGCTTCAGTGGGCATGTGAGCATGGGATGCGCTGATCCTATCATTTACCTCACCATTCTGAAGCCACCAGTCTCACAGTGTTGGAATAAATGACTTTCCCCTAGTTACAGCCTTACTGAGATATAATTCACATCCCACATGGTTAGTATACTTTTTTTAAAGTATACAATTAAATGGTTATATATTCACACAGTTGTGTAACCATCAATACTCTAACTTTGTAACATTTTCATAACCCCTAAAGAAACCTTGTACCCAATTCCTGCGTCCCTGACGCCCATGGCAATCACTACTTTGTTCCTAGTTTTTGTCTGTTCTGGATATTCCATATACACTGAATCATTTAAGATGTGCCCTTCAGTTCCTGGCTTCTTTCACTTAGTGTAATGTTCTCAAGGTTCATCCATATGGTAGCATGTATCAGAAAGTAACTACTTTTTATTGCTGGATAATGTTCCACCATATGGATATACCAATTTTGCTCATTTCTTCATCAGTTGATAGAGATTTGAGTTGTTTCCACTTTTTAAATATATTACAAATAATGTTGCTATGAAGGTTTGTGTATGTTTCTACATGGAATGGTCTTTTGAAGACCAGCAAAGCCACCACGTTGGAGATGGTATCCAGCAAGAATGGGGAGTTATCCTTAAGGACACAGTATGTAAATCTAACTGCTGAGTCCGTAATAGCCAAGAATACACAGTCCAGGCAAAAGTAGGAGAGGCGTGGTTTCACTCCCCATCACTACTCTCCTACTTGGGGGAATTCTGACTTCTGATCCCCTCGATTTTGGGCTCTGTCAATCTACAAGTCCTGGTTCCCAGAGAGGGAATGGTTTCACAGGGGACACGGAGTCCCACTGGGCCTTAGTTTTCAGCGACTCGCCTGTCAGTTTAGGCTCCTCGGGCCAAGAGAGCAGCTGTCATGGAAAAATGATTCTCATTATCGGGAGATGCTCGGGCAGGGAAAAATATGTTGGACACCCAGGAGACCCACTGGGACCCCTCTGTCTAGTTTCTCTTTTCTTTTAATCTATTTTTTGGCTGTGCCACACGGCATGTGGGATCCTAGTTCCCCAACCAGGGGTCGAATTCTTGCCCCCTAAAGTAGAAGCACAGAGTCTTAACCACTAGACCACCAGGAGTTCCTCCCCTGTTTAGTTTTGATGAAGGATGAACAAGGACATAAGCCATGGCATGAGAAGGGCGTGGTGGGCAGGGGCTCAAGACCCACCAGGGATAAGGGTCTGGGTCAGGGTGAAGGGAACCTAGGGAGGTGGTGGCAGATGGAGAGGATGCGTGCCAATTGTGGCCTTTGTATTGGAGGTCACAGCTCATCCCACTACTCTTGCTCTTGCAAGTTTCCCAGGAAAAGGGAACAATCACAATTCTAGAGTTAGTGAGCTCCCACAGAGACAAAATTTACTATATGAAGCCAGGGGTCCAGGTGACTCAAGAGGTGGGCTGTTGTGGGTACTCCTTCAGGATCAGTGCTCATTCTCCAGATGCTGAGTTGATTGGGAACTGTCCCCTAACTACAGGGAGACACCTCATGCATGGTCATGGCCCTTCCCCAGCAGCACCCTGCATGCAGTGACCAGGGAGTGCAGGGCACAAAAGCCAGGACCCCTGGCCTCAATCTAGGACCTCTCTAAGCAGCCACCCCAGGCCAGGAGCTCTCCATGGTGCTGGCTGAGACCCCATTCAGCTGCATTGTGGTCAGCTTCTCTCCCTGCCCAGGCTTGCTCCACACATCCCCTTACAAGTACGGTTTCTCAGAGCAGCCCCTCCCCTTAAAATAAACCTTCTGTGTAGATCCTAGCATCTCAGACCCTGTTTCCCACTAACACGACCTCAGACAGGCTGTCTGTCCCCACCAGTGCCAAACCCTGGGCCAGCCAGGCTCAAGAAAGCCCTGTGATGGTGGCTGTGGGACCTCCAGTCCCCCACCCCCACCCCACCAACTGAGGCCTGCCTTTACATCACCCAACCGTAGCATTCAGGTACCACCCCCTTCAGGGAGGTACAATTTAAAGGTAAAGAAACCAAAACTCTAGAGGGGAACTAGCTCATCCAAGGACCTAGACATGGAAAGGGAATGATCAGAGTTTGAACCTCTAACTGAATCTCTCTGACCACCATCCTCATGACTTCTGTATTTTCTGCCAGAGTGAGAGGGCAGCAAACAAGCTCTGGGACACAGCTCACCTTCACCTGAAAGGTGGAAACAGACTTCATGGAGGAGGTCTTGAGGGGTTTGGGAGGAGGGTGTGCAAGGAAAGGCTTTGCAGGAAGAGGGAACAGTGAGGGCAAAGGCTGGGAGGCAGGCCTAACGGGGGTTAAGGAATCCCGGTTTGGAGGGATAAGTCAGGGAAGGGTGGTATGGTCTGTGTGAAGGTCGTGGTGGACACAGACCAGGCTCAGGTCCTGCATCTGTTCTGCCCTGCCCCCGCCTTGCTGTGTCCCATCTCCCCCTCTCCCACCCCATCCCCCAGGTTCCGGTGCCTGCTCTGAATGGCCAATGAGGCCATCTGATTGGCTCATCAAGGGCAAATAATAGCTTCTGCTGAATTCAGCTGCAGCCAATCAGAGGCAATCAAGCACACAAGAGGCCTGATGGGCCACATGAGCGGGCGCCCCCACAGGCACCAGAGCTGGCCCTCAGTCAGGTCCGGAAGCTCCCATCTAGTGTGGGAGCCCTGGCAGTGGGGGGGTCAGAGAACCAGGAGGTCTCAGTAAGAGAAAGAGAAGGGACCCGGCTGGGCTCCACTGCATTTACTTGGCACCTGCTGTGTACCCAGAGCTCTGGAGAAGCTGAGCACTGGTGGGGAAACCCAGGCAGGGACACAGTCACCCCAGCACATACTCTACAGAGCATCAGCACACAGGCCCAGGGAGAAGCTTCCTAGGAGAAGCTTTTCTGAACCCCACAACAGCCTCCCAGCATTTGTCCCTCAGCTGTCCCCCCACCCCCCACTCTGCCTCCACCCTCCCAGGCGTCTCTGTGCCAAATTCCTGCCTTTTCCCCTGAGGAGAGCAGAGCCTCCAATCAGACCCTGGGAAAGCAATTTTTCAATCTCCAACTGCAAACACTAATACCGCCGAAGCTAATTTTACAGATTTCCACTCTGAGGCCTCGCCTTTGTCCCAGAATCCCTCAGCCTGAGAGATTAGTAGTTTAGAGACTGGAAAAAATAAGGTATTTTAAAATTCAGCATAAAACTTTCTTAGATTCAGTGAGCTAAAGAAGAAATAAAAAAAATTTTTTTTGATTGGAAAAGAGCCTGTTGGTGAGGGAGGAGCCAGGTCCGGTCCCTGCTCCACCAGGGAAGGTGTTTGAAGGAAGGATGCTCTTCCAGTGCCCAGATGCCTCCAGTCCTTGCAACAGGCTCAAACCTGCAGCCTAAGGACGGGCAGAGAAAAGGTAAGAGTCAGGCCCCCATCCTGCATGCTGGGAACCCATGGTCCCTCTTTCTCAAGCCTCTGGGATATGCACACCCCGTGAAGCCAGTCAGGATTTCTCTGACCCTAATCTCGAAGCCTGCGGAGCTGCAGCAAAAAGCCTCAGCCCTTTGGATAGAACAGGTCACAGGCACTCTTGCTCACTTTGCCAGTGAGGCTGATTCCATTCCAAAGGTGACTCTCCCTGGGCTCAGTTTTCCCATCGAACCAAATGACCAAAGTCTCTGGCCACGTGGCCCACCTGGCACCATGCAGCCCAGCCCTGCACCCTCTGTGCACCGGCACACCCCAGATCACACCAGCTCGGACCCTTGCCCTGGTACAGGCAGGCATGGGGCACATTCAGTAGAGCTCATTCCACGAGCACCTCTCCACGGCATCTCTCCAGATGAACAGCGTAATCACTCCGGCTCTCCGGGGGCCACAAGCTCAGAAACATCCTAATGAAAAATAAATGTATTTACAGGGAGATGTCAAAGCTGCCAGGACGAGTCAAAGTAATATGCCTGCGACCAGCACGCGGACTTTTATTTCCTCCCCCTCCACGCTCCAGAGCTGCTCCTGCGGCGTGGAGAGATAAATATTTTAAATAGCGACACTTTGGCGATGCACGGTTATGCAAGACAAGGAATAATTAGAAAATAAATTACTTTTTTTAAACACAGCGTTACAAACATAGGGCGCATCAGATTACTGCTCTCCGTAGTCTGGGGCTGTGCAGCTCCAGAGGCCAGCACGGCAAGGACCTCGGGGAGCAACGGCGACCCAGTCTGTCCCCAGAGCCCCCAGACAGTGACGGCCCCTCCCGCCTGCTTGGGGAGGCTCCCAGAATGGAGCTGAAGACCACACTTGGCAGCTTCCAGAAAATCTCGGCGATGGAAAGGCTTCCTCCGGCGTCTCACCAGCAGTGGCACAGACTAAAAATAGTTTAATCTCCTTGAAAGCAAAAGGAGCAATCAGCAAAACAGACACTCGGGCCTGCATGTCCCCCCCCCCACCGCCAACCACCGCTGATCCTCACCACACTCTGCCCCCATCCATCCATGCCTGTCCCCAGTGCCAAGCATCATCAACTTCTGACTGACCCCAAGGCAGCCTACCACGACCCTGCCCAGGACGGCAGTCTCACCCAACACCCAGATAAACTCATGTCTACAGCCCTGACCAAGTTACATACATGGTATGTGTCCTTTAAATCTCATGATGCCACAAGGAGAAGGGAAGACAAGGAATGTTTTACAGATGAGGAAACTGAGGCATAGTCACTTGGAATCATTTGCCCAAGGCTAGAGATGGAGAACGATTGGACTGGGCTGTGTGCTGAAGGAGAGGGCTCAGCCTCTGCAGAAAGGAGGCTGGGTGGCTTTTAATTAGCACCTAACCTGAGTCTCTGTGGTTGGCTCCCAAGAAACAAAAGCTGCCCAGGGCAAGAAGGGGCAAAACTGGTAGGGTGGGGCTTGGGAGAGGCTCACACATTCAGGGGAGGGGACCAGCTCCTGGCGAGGCTGAAGGAGTCTGTCACACAGATGTGTCCTGCCCACTGCAGACAGAAGGACACTGTGATGTCACCCTTTTCACCCGCTGGCCTGGGATGGGGTGAACACCTGTGTTCTGGCCTCAGCGCTGCCACCACCCTGCTGTGTGTCTGAGGGCCTGTCCCTGCCCTCTCTGGGCCTCTATTTCGCCCAGCGGTTGGCCAAGATGACCTGAGGGACCGAGGACTTGTCAGGAAGCCTGCTGCGCTCATGGGCTTGCCCCCAGTACTCTGCCCCTCCTTACTCAGTCCTCTCTGTCCACAAGCTGTGCCCACCTGCCCTAAACCAGAAACATGGACAGTGTCCTGGTTTTATATGAGAATGCTAAAAAACAGGCAGGGGAAGTCACATGCCCAAGGCCACCCTACAGAGGTCAGAGGAGACACGGCCAAGACCAGGAATCAGTCTCTGATCCACTCCCGCGCCCTTCACCACACACTTCTGGACCTCCCCGAGAATGTTGCTGTCTCGGAGTTCTGAGTGCCTCCTGTGCCCTTTCCCCATCCTTCACAAAGGGAAGCCGGGACATCAAACAATAAATTGGGCTCTGGCAGGTGGTCCAGCTCACCCAATCTCCTAAAATGTCATCCAGGAATATGGAACTGAGGCCTCCTTTTGTGCTAAATATCTTCCCTGGTAACCAGCAGCTGCCTGAAAGAAATTACTCTATAACCTTGTTCTGAGTTTTTCAAAAATAGCCTGTGCACCCACTGCTAGAAGGCATGGCACCGCCCAGCCTATCCTGGCTCCCAGTCCGTCCCTTGGCCCCTAGTACTCTGGCCCAGTCTTGCTTCTGCTTCCTCCTTTGTCCCCAGTCTCTTCCCTCGCCTAAAATCCCAGTCCAGCCTTTCGCCCCAGCAGCCCCATGCCCCCATGCTGCTGCCTCAATATACAAGGGGCTTGGTTCTGTCCCCTGCAGCTACTTCACATCCTCTGTTATCTCACTGTGACCCTGAAGGCAGAGACAACGTCCCCTCTTTTACAGGAGAGGAAACTGAGCCCCAGGTCCCCTGATTTGTGAGGGGTTTCTTTTGGTGTGATTGCTCCCAAACCCTGCCAGAAACCCATTCCTCCAGCCTCAGGAACAGGAGCTCAATTTTAATGGGTTGAAGCGAGGACTGAGGAAGATGCCCCAGGCAGAAGGAACAATTAGGGCAAGAGCAGACCCTGGGGAGGATTAGAGCCCTGGGGCTAAGCGGAAGAGGGGACCCTGACTCACTCACAACAGGCTGTGTGTTCAGGAGCTGCCCCAAAGGGATGTGCCCTCAGCCATCAGCCAGATTCAGGGGCCTACTCTGTCCTGGTTATGGGAGACCCAGGTAACCCCACTTGCTGGTACCTACCACTTGGGTAACCCCATCTGAAGAAAAAGAAGGTATTACATGGCGGGGAGCCACCCAGGGAATAGCCAGCATGCTGTCAACCAAGTCAGAACTTTATCAGCAAAGCTCTTCCCCACTGCTGACTGTGGAAGCCTGGCCAGCTAGGATGTCCTACTGCACAGATAGGGAAACTGAGGCTCAGGATGAGGGGCATGGGATCACAGAGAGAGAACCAGGCTGCTCAAGTTCCTTATGAGGCTGGTTGAGCCTCCTGCCTCTCTAATCCCCCTCCTCCCTAAGCGCCCTCCTCTGTTTCCAGCAGCTCCCTGCAGCTAACCCCAAGCCAAGCCTTGGGTTGACACCCTCCCAGGCATGGGGCAGCAGTTCCTGAACTGTGTTCTCAGGAGCCCTAGGCAGTAGGCAGGAGGCCCCTGGGCTTGTGTGGAGGATCACGGGTCATGAGAGGGAGGTCAGGAGGCCAGACCTGCTTGCTGCCTCCCTCAGCCAGAGAATCTCCTGTTCATGTATTCACTGGCTGGGGACCTACATGGATTTCCGTGAACAAAGAGGAAGGGCTCAGTTGCTACAAGAGAGTGAAAGCAGTGATGCCTGGTGGATTAAATTTTCATTCTTCCTCAAGACTCCCTGAAACCACAGTAAAGGGCTATTGAAAATAGTGAAAAACCCACGGGTCATAGAATATGTGGAGGAAGCACCAGGGACATTTTGGAAGCTAGAAGCAGATGGACTGTGGGTGACTGGCTCAGCAGGCTGTGGAGGGCTCACCTCTGCTGGCAGTGGGTTAATGATGGGGAACTCCAAAGACTAAAACCCCAGATGAGCAACTGGGAGAAGCTTTGCTGGGGAATCTGCAGCCCAGGAGGGCAATAGGACCAGCGTGCCCACCAGGAACACCAAGACCCCCCGCCATACCCAGAGTCCCACCCCCAACTCAGTGCCCTGCACTTCGATGGCGTTTCCACTTAAGGCCAGAGGGTTGTTAATTCCTCTCCTCGGCTCCTGTCACATTATCTTCTCTGTCTCCTTAAATATGAGCAGACCATTTGGAAACCCAAACACTGAGGGGCAGGGGTGGGGAGACAGGCACATAGAAATCAGAGGCCAAAACAAACAAAAACCTGAAGGAACCTGGGCTACATGGAAAGATGAAAGTTTAAAAAAAGATGCTATAAATTGTGTATACAAGGGTTGAAGAAACAAACATATTGTAGATGATGAGAGCTGGATTTCTCACTGTTAGAGAGGCAGTCACCAGAAAGGAATGGAGGAAGACTTCAGTGAATCCTGTTGTACTGGACTGGAGTAGAGGCTTCAGTGTAGACTCACTGTTGTGAATCTTTATAAAGATAGACAGATAAAGACATAAAATTACAGATATGTGCGTACACATGGACTATACATATTTTTTTTACTTCTTGTGAGACAGCCTAGCAACAGTGACATCCCCCTAGCAATGAGCACACTCAGCACCCCAATCTTGATTTCTAAATACCATTCGCTAATAAATGGAGCCAGAACTCCTTGGAGAAGTGGCTGATTCCAGGGAAAACACAAGATGAGCTGAAGATCTTGTGGTAACAAAAAAGAAAGGAAGTACTCAAATAAGGACACCAGCATGTCAAAGGGCACAGGAGCCAACCTAGAAGAGCTCCCAAAGCCAAAGCTAGAATAATCTGGGCAAGAAAATTACGATAATACTGAATAACCATACACAGAATAAGCATTCATTAGTTCATACTGACATAAGTAAATAACTGATAAATAAACAGGGGAGAAGGGACAGTTCTTCCTTACAAAAGAATTCCAGTTAATAAATATAGAAGGAAATAAAAATGAGAGAAATAGAAAAATACCTCAGTAATAACTGCTGCAGGCAAGATCTACAGATGGATGTTAAAATTAATGGGCAAAGGTTTGAGAGAAATGGGATATTTGCATAGTCTCAAAGTATCCTCCAAGAAATGTATTAATTATTAATACAAAGGGGGAAAAGGGCAACTTCACAGTAGAGGAACCAAGAAGATACCAGCTTAACTAAATGATCAAAGGTAACATCACCCATAATAAGATACATTGGCATCAGGTTCTCCCTGATATGCTGCGCTGAGAAAGACACATCCCTTTCTATGGTGTTTTTCCTAAAAATGCATAACCTCAGTCTAATCACAAGAAAACATTAGACAAACACAAACTGAGGGACTTTAAACCAAATAACCGAACAGTAGTTTTTTTTAAAAGTATCAAGGTCATGGAAGACAAAGAAAGACATAGAAACCGTCGCAGATTGGAGGAGACTAAGAATACAGGACAACTAAAGGCAAGGCAAGACTCTGGATTGGATCCTGAGAAAGAAAAAGGACCTTGGTGCGAAAACTGGTGAAATCCAAATACAGTTTTCACGCTGGTTAGTGTTAATGTACCGGTGTCAATTTCTTTCTTGATATTTGTACTATGGTTATGCAAGATGATAACATTAAAGGGGAGTAGGTGAAGGGTTAGGGAATTTCTGTACTATTTTGGCAACCTCTCTGTAAATCTAAAATTATTTCAAAATAGTAAGTTTTTTTAAAGCTATCATCTTCAGAGAGCTGACAGGATCAATGGCATCAGTGAAACAAGAGCAAGATGTTATTTTTTAAAAGAACCAAAAAAAGAGATCCAAGAATTTAAAATATGCTAACAAAGTGTAAAACATTACAGAAAGGCTGGAAGACAGAATTGACAAACCTCCTGATAAAAAGACACACGGATGGAAAATTGGAAAGAAAACAGAAAAAAAAAAAAAAAAAAGGACCTGAGTTAAAGGTTTTAGAAAGATAAGAGATAAAAGGGAAGGGAGGAAATAGTCAAAGAAATCATTCCGAAAACTTCCCAGGACTGAAGGACACAAGAATCTAGTCTGAAAATGTCCACTGAGTGGTGAAGAATGATAATAAAGCTCGCCAAGGTATATCAGGGTGGAATTTCTGAACACGAGGCACGGGGAGAAAGAATCCACCTGCCCAGTTCGATTTGATTCCTGGGTTGGGAAGATCCGTTGGAGAAGGGATAGGCTACCCACTCCAGTGTTCATGGGCTTCCCTGGAGGCTCAATGGTAAAGAATCTGCCTGCAATGTGGGAGACCTGGGTTCAATCCCTGGGTTTGGAAGATCCCCTGGAGGAGGGCATGGCAACCAACTCCAGTATTCTTGCCTGGAGAATCCCCATGAGCAGAGGGGTCTGGTGGGCTACAGTCCATGGGGTCACAAAGAGTCAGACACAATTAAGTGATTAAGCACGTACACTGAGATAAAAAAAGAGGTCATGTACAAAGGATTGGGAATACAAGCGACTCTGGACCTTTGCACAGCAACTCAGGAAGCTGGAAGGAATGAAGTGCTGCCTTGGAAATTCTGAGGCAAAAGGCTTCCACCTTGAACTTCCACACCCACCTAAAACCTCTGCCAGATGTGAGGGAGAGGGCAGGCTTTCTGAGACATGAAAGCCCCCCAAATCTGGCTTCCATACACCTTTGCACAGGATGCCAACTGAAAATGTTCTCTAACTGACCAGGGGAGAAAACCAGAAGCCAGGGAAGAGGAGTGTACAGCACGCAGAAGAGAGGGACTCCAACTCAGAAGAGAGGCGAGGGAAATCCCAACCAAGACTTCCCTGGGCAGTGACCCAGAGCCCAGATATGTGTGCATGCATGAGAAGAGGTCAGATAGAAGGGCCAAGGAGCTTGGGGCAAATTAGTAAAGGTTCACAGGAAACCAAGCAAATACCGGACAGTTGTTACCCGCAGGAAAAAAAAAGTAAAACTTGTACCCCGAAATGTGCACTATGAGTTGCACAGTTCTGAATGGCATTTGCCCCGTTAAGATAATACCACCACTGAGTCCTGACCTGCTGTATCACCATATAACACTGTGGGGAAGGTGGGAGTCAGACAAGAGACAGCTCTGTGATCGGGCGGACGCTGTGCTCGCGCTCTACTCCCCAGTGGATGTCCACGGGCAACACCTAAAACAGGACAGCCACGAAGGAGCAACAGAAGCATGCCAGTTAGAGATATGGAGCTCTGAGACTAGAAAGCGACAGCCTCTAGGGAGCTGGACGTGGAGAGGAGGGGTCTGCTGTGCTTCTAACACAACCGGCCTGGGAAAACCATGACTTTACACCACGTGTGAGTGTGACACTGATTTTAAAACCCTAACTTTAAAAATCCATCTAGAAATTTAAGAAAAAAAAAAAAAAAAAAGGAAGGAAGAAAAGAGATACTGTTGTTGTTTAGTCGCTAAGTCGTACCTGACTCCTTTGCAACCCCATGGACTGCAGCCCGTCAGGCTCTTCTGTCCATGGGATTTCTCAGGCAACGATACTGGAGTGGGTTGCCGTTTCCTTCTCCAGGGGATCTTCCTGACCCAGGGATCGAACCCGTGTCTCCTGAATTGCAGGCGGAGTCTTTACCCCTGAGCCACCAGGGAGGCCCAAGAAAAGAGATGGGGAGGGGAAGAATGATGGGAGGGAAGGAGAGAGAAGAGAGAATAATGGAGGCAGAGGAGTCAGGGACAGGAGACTAACTGCTTTGACCCCAGCCTCTGGTCTGCAAAAAGGGACCCCCACAAAAGGCAGCAGCGATTATCACCTCTGTTACTCTTACCAAAAATTAAGGCAGTTCAGTGTTTCACTTCCCTGTTGAGCTGAGTACACAAACAAGGTTCTTAGACCAAAACACCAATTTGGCATGGCTGATCTCTCGCCTCCACTCCTATATTTCCCCAAAGTTGGAGGCATTCAGAAAGCAAGGTGAGGGCCAGCAGCCCACAGGGGTCTAGGGAGCAAGCCAGTCATCCTGGGGACAGTAGGGGACAGTGCTGGGTGAGGAGGAAGAAGCTCCGAGTCTTCCACAATGTCTGTGAGGCCACAGAAGCACTCACACCCATTGCACAGGCCTCTGCTGAAGCCTGTGCCAGGGCCAGGTGGCCCATCTCACCTACAGCCACAGGCAGCCATGCCTGGGGAGGGGTGGGAAGAGCAGGGACTGCACGGGCAATGGGCCAAGTGGGCTAGTGTCTTTGCCAATCTCACACCCTCCTGGAATCTCAAATTTTCCGGAAATGTACACATCTGTGAGTCCTTCCAGTGGCCCCCTTGCACTGGGCCCTCAGTCCCTGGGACAGGGAAGACAAGTGTGAGGTATACACCCACCAGCCTCACGCAAACACAAGCTTGGCAGAGATTCTGGCTCAGTCTGCAAGAAGCTCAGAGTGCTCGGCTCTGAGTGGGCTAGGACCCCCAGCAGATCTTGTGTCTCAAAAGGGAAGGTGGAAAGCTAGGCGAGTCCCTGGGAGAGCCCCCTCCATCACTGAGGCCTTGCCCAGGCCCCAGAACCCTCATGCCCCTACACACCTCACTAAGATCTCAGACCCCTGGGACCCAAGAACTTGCTGGTGCCCCAGCGTGTGGTGCCACTCCAAAACTCCCCCTTCTATATTCTGAGTTCACTGGGTGCTCACTGCAGAAGGAGCCCCAGGGTCTCCAGGAGGCAAAGGGGTGGGTCACTCCACCCCACAGATGGACATAACCTCTCTAGCTCCACCAAGGGTTTCTAAGGAGGCTCTGTGCATCTAAGGATACGCTGCTGCTGAAACTCGTGCAGGTGGGAGAAGCAGGCCTCCCTGGCTCCTCCCTGGGAGCCAGTGTGAGGAGGGAGGCTAGGGCCCAATCTGACGGCCCTGTCCAATGAGGAAGCAAGCCCACCCAGATTATCTGCTGTGGGGTTCAGCCACTGCCCTCAGCAAACTATGGTCTGAGAGGGAGACAGTGCCAGCCCTGGGGGTGCTGAGTCTGATCCAGGAGCCTGCCAGACCCTCCCTGACTCGGAGCAGTGAGTGTTCAGGGCCAGTCTCCTGCCTTCCCCCATGAGGCTCCAGACCTCCGTTCCCCCTGAGCAGCTCCTCCACCACTTAGCAACGGAGACAATTTACATAATGCATCGAGTGTGCGAGCAATAATGGCTGGGGAAGCAGGGTGCCCGTTAGTGGCTCCTTGGGAGGGAAAATACCTGCTCCCACACCACCACTTCCTCCCTCGTGGAATAGGGCCCTGAGGCTGTGGGAAGCAGGTGCCTCTAAGTGCTTGGCTGATGCCAAGAGGGGCCCAGAAGGCCCATGCCAGTCCTGGAAACGGAGCAACCTCGGGACAGAGACGCACGAGGGAGGAAATTTCCAAAGCACCTGAGTTTTGAACATAAATCCACCCAGCCATGCTCCCTGAGCCTGCATCCCTGCTGGGCCCGGGCCTTGCATCCGGAGCCTTCCTGGAGGAGGAGGAGGCACTCCGGCAGGCAGCAGGCGGTAAGCTCTAGCCGGGAGGCCGGGGAGCCAGGCTGCAGCTGCCGGGGAGGTGGTCACGTTCAAACACAAAGGCAGCGATGGAAGGGGGAGACTACATAAAAATTACTGGCATGGTAATTGCTTTTTATATAAATGTTCTTTTAAAAAGTTTTCCCCAGTGTGAAAGTCCCTTTTTAAAAAAGAATAAATTTGCGGCACACCAATTTATTCCACGCCTGTAGCTGGAGCATAATGAAGGCTCCTCTGTCAATACCTGATCAGGAGGCAAGTGGCTGCCGCTTGACCTGGCTTCCGGGGCTCCTGCACGACAAGGCAAGCGTAGGCCCCCGGGGTCTGCGAGGGGCCGCAGGAACAGGTGGCAGGGCTGCCCGTTGGACAGTCAGCATCAAGCGAGACTCTGGGCCTCAGGGCCAAACCCAACAAACGCCAGTGGCACCCCAGGAGCTGTGCTCAAATGGGAGATTCAAATGGAGGCAGCTATAATTCTGCTGATGGGGAGCACGTGGGGGAGCACGGGGCTCTCCCTTTCTAGGGACAGGAGAGGGAGGGGCTCAGCAGGCTTGGGGCTGGAGAGATGGGGCCCCTGGGTCTGCCTGCAGGGCTGGTGGAGGAAGCCGCCTGGTGACCAGGCACCTGGGGGCGGAAAGTGGGAGTGGCCTGTTCTGAGCTGTGGGAAGCTCCCCGTGGACTCCAGCTCAGCTCTAAGCCCACAGGCACCAGTGCTCTCCCCGCTACCCTGGGGCAGGGAGCCCATCAGCAGATCCCAGCCCCGAGCTGGAAGGGCTGCTCCCCCCTCACCAGGAGGCCCAGACCCTTGAAATGAGGCTCCTGCCCAGTGCCCCTGACCAGCCACAGCTCTCATCCATGGGGCATGCACACGGCTGTGCTCTCCACAGGGGTCGCTTGGTCCAGTAGCCCAGGGCACCGACACACAGGGGCGGGAGGACACACATCTCCAAGCGACTGGCATCTTGCCTCCCCGCAAGGCTGCTGCTAAGAACAGTGTCAGGCAGAGTGACTTGGAAGGGGATGTGCACGGTACGTGGGGACATGGCATGTATGTGTGTGTGTGTGTATGTGTGTGAGACTGTGAGCTCCTCACCCACAGCTGAGATTTCTCGTCTTCACTAATTAATCAGTTAAGTAGTTCTCGCCTGCTCGGGTGACACAGAGCTTGCGGCACCTGCCTCCTCGCAGTCCCACCCTGGCCTGTAAATGTTCCTGTTCACATCTGCTCACAGAGCACACAGAACTGTGCACTCAACACATACACACGCATGTACACGCCTGTCGGTCACACATCCCACCCAGGACACACGCATATGGGATCACATACTCTCACACACACACACACACACACAGGAATGTGTGTGCCCGGTCCCGCCCCCACACGCAGACGCGACCACTCCCTTCCACAGACACAGACACTCCCCTGCTCCTGTTCCCGCTGGAGCGCTCGCGCACACACAGGTTCACGTGCTCTCATTTACATGTGCGCAGACATTCCCACATGCATCATCACACTCCTCTCGTCTCTCCTCCCACTGTGATCAGCCACATCCCACCTCACCAAGTCTCCGCAGGTCAGAGATTGTCTCCCAGTGAGTCATGGGATCAATAATCAATCTCCAGGGGCGAGTTGCCTTCTAGGTCTGTTGCTTTGTGTTCAGGTGGCATCCTGGGAGGCCCAGGCAGGAGCCTGCCCTACTGGGCATGGTCTCCATGCCCCATGTGATGAGAAGACTGGACTGGGTCCAGGAGAGGTCCCTGGCAGCCTCCACTCCTGTATACACCCAAAGGATGCAAGAGCAGACAGAAGATGGGAGCAGCACTGATCTAGAGGGCTTCCTTGGGGAGGGGGCTGTGGGCTGGGTTTAAAACCAGGGAGAGGCCTGGAGGAAAGAGGGGTGAGTGGGGAGAGCCGCAAGTACAGGAGAAGGAGAAAGCTGAGAAGGCCAGTGGGGGCGGTGAGGTCACATGGATGCCTGGAGGCCTGAAGGCTCCCCACTCCTCCTGCCAGGCCTTCCAGTCACTCTAGGAAGAGCCCAACCGCCCTGACCCCAGCCTGAGGTCCAGGGTGCCAGCATACTGTACAGCCAGCTCTTCTCTGGGGCCCTTCTCCACAGCCGCCACACCCTCCATCCCCTCACAAAGAGCCATCAGTGACCCTCTATGTGACAGGACCAAACTTGGCAGACCCCAGCAAGTCTAGCTCGCTCAGGGCGTCTGACACCGACGTTTACATTTCTGATGCCCTGGGCCATGGTTCCCCTAGGTGGGCTGGATGGTTCCCAGGGTCCTGTGGGACAGATCAGAGCCCCGACCTCTCCCTCTGTGGTCCTCAGATGCCTGCCCCCGTTGCTAACCAGACACGGAAGAGTTCCCAGCTGAGTGCTACTCCAGGTGGATCACATACATGCATGTTTGTACATGGCAGGCATGTGTACATACATGCACCCCATGTGTGTGCACAGCTGCTCCTCCACCCAGACTGCACATCCTCTCAAGCAGGGGCCCAGCCCCCCACTTCACATCCTGAGGCTAGAGTGAGAAAGCCCTAGGGTCAGTCACTTGGTTCCCTGATTCATGGGAACCCACAGATGGACAAGGAGGGAGCCTGACGAGTCTGCCCAGGATCCGGATCCCCCTCTGTCTTCATTGCCCCACTACTGCCAAGGAGCTAGCTGGATTCCAGGGCTGAGAGAGAGGTCGAGGAAAGATGGGGAGTTTGGGGCTCGGCAATATTCTCCAGACACCAGATCTCTGCTCACAAGGAGAGGGGAGCCATGCTCAGAGAAGGTGGAGGGAGGCCAGGCTGAGCCTCCGTCTCCTGCCTGGTTGTGGTAAACGCTGCTCATGTTGCCCCTGGGGCCGGCTGTGGTTTGTCAGAACCAATTACTTCTCTGCCTCTGCCAAATGCTTGGGGCTCCATGAATCTCAGGCGAGTGTCCTCGTGGCTGCCACCGATCCAGGGATGGATGGGGGTGGAGGACGGGGGCGGGGATGCAGATCGGGTCAGCCATCCCCAGGGGCCCAGCATGGAAACCCATTCAGTCCTCTACTCCATCCCCCATCTCCCATCCCGATGAGCCCCCAGCTCTGAACATGCAGCCCTGTCACTCTCCAGAGATGGATGCAGAGACCAAGAGAGAAGTGACCAGGCTCTGGCCTCTTCAGTAATCTGCAAGCACTTAGTCCCCATCAGAGCTGACCCCCAAATGTTCTGGTACTAGGCCAGCCCCCCTGGGGACCCCAGAGGAGAGGCAAGGTGTTTTTCAGAACTCTTGCCACGGTGGGGTTGGGATTTGCCCAGGCCACATGGTTTGTGGGATCCTAGCTCCCCAACCAGGGGCTGAACCCAGGCCCCCAGCACTGAAAAGTCCTGAGTGCTAACCACTTGATTGCCAGGGAATGCTTTAAACAGCCCAGATTCCCAGGATGGAAGAATTGAAGGGCATCTACTTGAGGGAATGGACCCAGACCCAAAGCCACAGGTTCTCAGCTTCTCTAGAACGTGGCGCTGTCCATCTGGTGACGTTCTGACCATGCCTCTGAGATCGTCTCTTTCTTAAACCAAGGAACCTCAGGCCAAGAGCTGCCATCCTCAAGAACCCAGAGCTTGGTGGCTTCCTACCACCCTGACTCTAAGGCCAGTCCATCCCCATGCCCTTCTCTGAGCCCACAGGGCCTGGGAGGACAAGCCGGCACCTGGGTGACTGATCTGAGAAACAGACTCACGGGCCTCTTCTGGGTGAAAGGGCCCTTCCCTTCCCTTCACCAGCTTCCTCCCTGGGTGCCTCTGCAGCTGCCGCCTTCCCTGGCCCACTGGCCCTGTTTCTCCAATCTCTGGTGGCCTTTGTGCCTCTCCCAGCAAGAGCCCTCAAAGATGTCATGGTCAGAAGGTGCTACAGACTGAATGTGTCCCCTCCCCCAATTCCTATGTTGAGACCTAATCCCCACTGTGACAGTATTTAGAGGTGGACCTCTTGGGAAGTGGTTAGGTCATAAGGGTGGAGCCCTAGTGGACGGGATTAGTGCCCTTAAAAAGGAAACCCCAGAGAGGTCCTTCGTGCCTTCCACCATGTAAGGACATAGCGAGAAGACAACTATCAATGAACCGGGAAGTGGGCTCTCACCAAACACCAAATCTGTGGATATCTGGATCTTGAACTGCCCAGCTTCTAGTAACATGAGAAATTTCTGTTGTTGATAAGTCACCAAGTTTACAGTATTCTGTTCTAGCTGCCTGAACAGGACTAAGAAGGCGGGGAAGAGGAAACCAATTTCCAAATTCCTGGGTTTCAACAAGCAAAGGTGACAGCCTGCATATCTGAACTTTCTAAAACCATAACTAAGTCCTGGAAGGGCAGGCAATTGATACTGGAGAGGGCACAGAGACACCCCCATATTTGCAGGGCTCTCTCTGCAGCCTTCCCTTGCCCCTGCTCCCTTGCTGCTGCTGCTGCCGCCAAGTTGCTTCAGTCGTGTCTGACTCTGTGCGACCCCATAGACGGCAGCCCACCAGGCTCCCCCGTCTCTGGGATTCTCCAGGCAAGAACACTGGAGTGGGTTGCCATTTCCTTCTCCAATGCATGAAAGTGAAAAGTGAAAGTGAAGTCACTCAGTCATGTCCGACTCCTAGCGACCCCATGGACTGCAGCCCACCAGGCCCCTCCGTCCATGGGATTTTCCAGGCAAGAGTACTGGAGTGGGTTGCCATTGCCTTCTCCCTTGAGATCCTCACATCTCCCTTGAGGACAGGGGTGCTTGGACCCCCATTTCACAGATGGAGGAAACAAGGCTCAGGAAAAGATGCACCAGGTCCCACAGTACGAGGATGCCCAGCCCTGTCACTCCTCCCCACTTCACTCTTTCTTCCATTGCCCACCATTCCGTGTTGCCCACCCAAGGCACAGGCTCCAGGTTCAAATTTCTGTTCTGCCACTTACAAGCTGTAGTACCTCAGAAAACATGGCTCGGGTCTCCCTGGTGGCTCCATGGTAAAGAATCTGCACATCAATGCCAGAGACACAAGTTCGATCCCTGATCTGAGAAGATCCCACACGCCATGGAGCAACTAAGCACATGTGCCACAACTACTGAGCCTGTGCTCTAGAGCCTGGGAGCCTCAACTACTGAAGCCCTTACACCCTAACATCTGTGCTCTACAGGAGAAGACACCACAATGAGAAGCCCATGCCCTAGAGAGTAGCCCCCCCCCCACTGCAACTAGAGAAAAGCCTACGCAGCAATGAATACCCAGCACAGCCAAAAATAAACAAACAAACAAACAAAAGCAGAAGATGACACAGCTCTTCTCTCCTGCCCTGAACTGTTCTCTATCCTCTGGGAGCTGACCTCGGATGTGGCCCCACAGTGACCTCTTGGCACAAAGTGGAAGCTGGTGGCCCCTTCTCCGGTGGCGTATATCACTAGGCGTGGGTCTGCCTATCCTACCCAGAGACCCCGCTCCCACAGACCTGTCCCCTCCATACCCACAGCCTCCACTGGAACCTGGGCAGCAGCTCCTTGCTGAGACTCTCCTAGGACCCTGAAGCCTCCGAGCAGGACTCCCTGCCTGCCGTGTAGGACTCCAGGAGCAAGGAGTTCTGAATTGATCAGAGATGTGAGCACCCACTCGCCCTTGGGGACCTTCCTATCACTGTATCCTCCACCTGCTCTGAGAGATTCTTCCAGCCTAACACCCTCACACTCCACGGAGGAGAAGGAGGGCCTGGGAAGGGCAGAAGGGCTGAGAAAGACACAGGTCCTGGCCCAGTTTAGCAGTCCCAGAGGTGCCATCCGCGTGGTGGTGGCTCCAGGCAGCCAGTGCTCATGGAAGGCACGGCCAACATGAGCCAGTGCCCCTGGGTAGGGTGTCCTGGGACGGTCCTCCCCCAACACTGACCTCCCCCGTGCCCCCTCTCCGGTGGGGGTGTGTACAGAAGGGGTGCAGGAGATACAAGCTAGTCAGATGACCGTCAGGCAGGAACTCCTGGCACAGATGAATTGGCTTTTGAAAAGCTTCTCAAAAATGGAATTTTCTCCTTCAGGCAACCACGGAGTACGTGGGGAGGGGGCGAGCAGGAGAGCAACCACCACCCCCTCCCACCCTGTATCTCCCCAAACAGTGCTCAGGAGGGAGCATCCCCAGATCACAGAGTGGGGAGACGGTGCCAGAAGAGGCCAACCTTAGGGCAGGACCTGGGAAGAAAAAGAGGTGGGGAGCAGGCTGGGCTAGGGGGACCAAGAGGGGATCCAGGAAGGGCTTCGGCCAGGCTCCCCCGGATCTGCCTCCATAGATGGAGGCTCTGGTGGCAGCCTCACCACGTCTCAGACGCCCTCCCAGGAGCCCCCAACCCCCCCTCAGCCCCATGCATCCCCGCTGGGTGCCGAGCAAGAGGACCATATGGAGGGAATAATAAGACAATTAACTTTCCATTAAAGAATAATATATGTGGGTTTTTAGAGAGGCAAGCGGCAGCAATCCCTACCCAGTGGCATATTTCACATGCGTGCCCCCCACCATCCCCACCCTCGCACACCCCACGTCCGGATCATCTGCACCAGGAGACGAGAGGGTGCCGCTGGGCCTCAGTGGGAGGTGGCTGGAGCAGGGGTGGGGGGCCGTAAGGGGAGAAGCAACTGCGGAGGCCCTGGATGGTGGTTCTGTGGCTTCCTGTAACCTTGGGGAGGGGGTGTCATGGGCCTGGGTGGGGCTCCCTCAGCGCCGCTCTCCTAACCGAGCATGTGACCTGGCACTGCCGTGCGTGTCCTGCGTGAGTACGGGTCCACCTGGCCAAGTGAGGTCTGCCTCTTGAGGCCAGCTGAACTTTGAGGCCAGCAGTGCTTTGAAGGACTAAGGGGAGGTCTGGGGGTCACAACCACTGGTGCTTCCCTTTTCTGGCCCTCCCAGGGCTGCTTCTGTCCCCTGGCACCTTCCTCCACCCCAACTTCCTGCATCCTCGTCTGCTGCGGCCCTTCCAGGGTTCTGAGCCCCTTTGGCACTCCTGGATATGGCTGGTCCCACCTGAGGTGCCCAGAGAGGACCTCTTACCCCAAATGGGGCCCAAACACAGCCCTGGCCAGCACCCCCTGAGCCAGCGTGTGAGGGTGCCTGTGTTTCAGGAATTGGTGGTACTGGGTGGGGGTGGGGTGGGGGTGAGGGTAGAGGAACAAGGAGAAGCTTTGAAGGGCACCTGCAGAGGGCCCTGTTCCTGCCTCCCTGAGCCCCTCAGAAAAGGGGTCCTTGGTGTGGCCAGACATCGGTCCTTGCCTCGAGCCAGCTCCAGATGTGGCACTCTGCAAATATTAATTACACATTCCCAGGGAGCACTGAGCAGACACAGTGCGAGGATGGCCAGGGGCAGACAAGATGGGCTGGGACTACAACGCTGTCCCTGGCTCAGAAATCCCATTTCTGGCTACCCGTAGGAGTGAGGACACATGAAGAGCGTTTGTCTGGTCCATCACGACTGTCCAGAGAAGCCCAGCTGTGGGGAAGGGAGCTGGAGACTTGGGTCAGGGATCTCTGAGTCCTGGGGTCTCGCTCTCTGTGGACACAGCTATAGGACAGGGGCCGCACCAGCCTGCACCTCTGCCTCGATACTCCTCGCTACCACCCCCACCATCCAGGGCTAGCAAGTCAGGGCTCCAGGGCAGGACTGGGGGTACAGACAGTCAGCCACACCTTGGTTTCCCTGCAAGTGACTAGCAGCACACAGCTGGGCTACGGCCGTCATGGGGGCTGAAGCAGAGAGGGGCGTGAGCAGGGCTGAAAGCCATTTCTGCCCTAATGGGACCCGTGTGGGGGTTGACAGGACTGAGAAAGGCTCCCATAGGTCCAGACTTGGCCTGTGGTCCCCAGACATGGCGATCCCAGGTCTCTGCTGCCACACCAGCTCCAGCCAGGCAGCCTTTCCTCACCCCGACACCCACCCCAGACAGAGCATCTTCTCACTGCCTTCTGCAGAGACCCTCCATGCAGATGTCTTACCCGAGTCAGGAATCCATCCCAGGGTGGGTGCACCCGATGAACCACTGGTTCTTCCCCACGTCTGACTACAGTCTGTCCTGCTTTGCTTTCCCCCCCAGAGTTGTTCCCTTTCTACCCTGGACATTCAGGCAGAGGGGGATGGGTCCCTGGCTGTACCCATCAGATTGACCTGGGCTTCAGAATGGGGAGACAGACCATCTCCATGTGGTCCGCTATGCACCCCCAGGCACCTGATGAATTATTCATCCTGATCAGCCTCATTATGAAAATGAGCTCAGAGCCCCAGCATATGTGCTTTCTGCTATCCCTCCCCCCACAGGATGACAATATAGTGCTGATGGGGGAGGGCAGAGAAGGGGCTCAGGAGACTGCACTCAGCCTCTAGAGGCCCTGGGGGGGCGGACTGCAGTAGTATCCACACTTCCGTGGCCTGTTCACAGCAGGTGTAAGCCAGGGCTGGGAGGTGGGGCTGGGTTTTCCCAGTGGGGCATGGCTCAGGAGCCCCAGGCCACAGTGGGAGCTCCTACAATGCGCTGGCCCTCAGGCTCTGTAAGGTGAAGAAATGGGGGAGGGTCTTTTCGGACACCCACCACATTCCACCAAGGTTTGCCATGGTGTCCAACCTATAAATGGGCCACAGTCTGTACCCAGCCACACCCTTGTGGGGTTATTCTTAGGTGAGGAGGAGGAAAGTGCCAAGACAAGGCTCCTAAATGCCACTGTCTGCAGTTTCTAGACACTTGCAGCTGCCAGCTCTGTGGCACCCAGCTCCTGGGGGTGGGGCTGCCTCCAGGACTGGGGCTGGTGGAGAGGGCAGCCAAGTTGGAGAAGAAAGTCAAGGATCACCCCAATGGCAAGGTGTTTGGGGGTGGCTCAGGGAGGCAGGGAGCGGGGTGGCCTCAATGGGGATGGAAGCCATAGGCTTGGCAGAGGTGGCACCAGGGCCCACAGAGCATCATGGCTGGGTCAGGGCTTCAGTGTGAGCATCCTCCTGACCCTCTGAGCCGGGCATGGGCCGGGCACACGGGCCCTCTTGTGTCCACTTGAAGGAGGGCTGTGGTGGCTTAGTCAGGGCTGTGGGTGGGTTGTGGGGGTGGTGGTGGTGGGGGGGACTGGTTGGCTCCTCCGGCTCTCATAGGGCTGTCTTTTTCTTCTAGAACTCTTCACCTGCTCCCCTACTGCCCACTTCACAGGAGTGTCCTGTGCCAAGAAGGAGCCCCAGAGCTGTCAGCAGGAAATAAGAGGCTGAGGAAGCAGGTGAGAGAAGACTGGAGCAGGACAGAGAGCCACTGGAGAGCTGGCAGGCGCCGACAGGCAGAGGCTTGCCAGAAGGAGCCTGGAACGCCAGGTCAGCACTTCTCTGCCTGGCCACAGCCTCACCAAGCCTGGCCCAGCTCCCTTCTTTCCTGGCTCACCCTGCCCACCCCAAGAAGGGAGGCCTAGCTAGAGAGGAAGCAGCACCCTGGAACAGGGGTCAGGAGCCCGGCATTTGAGCCCCAATTCTGCCATACCCCACTGCGTGACCCCGAGGAAGGTGGGGGTGGGGGAAGACATGCTCACTGATGAGTGTGTGGAATCACTCGACTCCTGGCAGAAAGGAAGGGAACAACACATCCTGGGAATGACAATGATCAGTGAGGAATATTCAAATCTGGTTTCTAGAAAAGGAGCGTATCTGTGTCAGCCTGTCCACTCCCATTCTCACCACCTCATTCCAGCCAGACCTCCCAGCCACGCCATGGACCAAGAATGAGGATCAGAGCCGGTCTAGGACCTGCCCAGGAGCACACAGTGGGTTCGCTGAGCAGGACTCCATCTCTGGTCCGCACCATCCAGGAAGCTCAATGGTTCAGATGTCTCCAGCCTGAAACACGTACACTATTTCCCCAATAGCAAACTTTTACGGTCTGAGCTGCCCGTGACTATAAAATAAACAATATCCTTGAGCTGAGGACTGAAAGCAAGATTTCTTGGCTGGAAGCGCATGGTTCACTCCTTATGTGGGGTACATCTTATGTTCTTGGGAAGCTTGGGAAGCACACGACATATATTCCAGGGAACTCTCGTGTCTTCACTAACCTAAACAGCTGCACATGGCAGTGCCCACTGAGAACCAAGTAAGCGCTGGGTGCTATTCCTGAGCAGAAATTGACTTCTGTTCTGGAACAGCTTTTCCTACCGTGCCTTCTCTGGAAAGCTCTGCCGGCCTCCGAGCATGGCTGAGTCACTCAGAGTTCACAGGTAGAGAGAAGGACGGGGGTTACTGCAATTCCAGCCCAGCCACCAGGGAAGGGGGTGCTCAAGAGAGGCTGGGCCACCGGGGCTGGGGGGAAGGACACCTGGCAAGCTCATGGCTTAGGCCTCCAGACTCAGACTCCCCCTCCCAACTACGTTACCACCTAGACAGCCATCCCTGATCAGCCCCATCCTATGCCAGAGGTCCCACATCCGCAGCTGACATCAACACCACCCATGTCCACCCCCACTTCCTGGGTACTGGCTACAAGCTGAGCACGGTGCAAGAGACAACACCCCACAGACACTCCCTCTGCTAACCTGGGCCTGACCAAGAGCGACACAGGAACACAGTGCAGTATCTCATCACTGAGCCCAGGGCCTGGACCCTTGGCTGAATCCCCCAGTGATAATTCCACTTAATCTGCTGTTCCTAAACCAACCATTGGCAGGAGATACCCATTAATCTCCTGTTCAGTTCTGGTCACACTTCCTGGCCCAGGCAGCCAGCAAAGAACTCCTCAAGTCCAGCACATAGCTGGGAGCCCCACCCCGACCACTCCAAGAGCTCAGGTCTTTGAGACTCCGCATTTCCACATAAAGAGCGACAGCTCCGGAGCCCGTGGCCTGACAGCAACACATTTTGCAGCCTTCTGGGGGTGACGGATGGCCTGCTCTTCACATCACTATTTCAAACATTAACATAATCTCCCAGGATGAATGTGCTTGCTCGCGCCTAATCAATCACCCGCCCGCCCCTTGATCCCTCATCTCGCCAAGCACGCGCTTGCCACTCACCTCCTGCTGCATGCAGTGCCCTGAGTGGGCAGCACCACTCTCCGGGGCGGTTCGGCCTGGCCACCCCACGCGTTGCAAGGACAGTGCCTCTGGCTTCCGTGCACAACTACATTCCACTGGAGCCGCCAGGGCCTGGATGCCCACCCCATATGCTGCCTCAAACACAGACCTCACCCTCCTGAAAAGCCCGACATCTCCCCATCAAAGCCGACTAGGTACCACTCCAACATGGTGACCTAGGGAAGAGCAGATCAAAACCCGAAGGCGTCCATGTTTCTATTTCCCCACCTGCCCCGATAGGTCCCACATGTCCCATCACAGCGGGTCCTCAGCTGTGCCACACCTTCCTCACTCCTTATTTCTGAAGCCCTTCCCCCATTTGCAGCTGGAAGAGGGTCCCTACAGGGAGAGCCAGTGGCACCGGGCTTACCTCGCGGAGCTGCTGGACGCCCCCAAAGATCCGCATCACACCATCAATCTCCTGCTCCAGGCGCCGGGCCCAGTGCTGCATCCTGTGTGCAGAGAGGAGAGAAGTGTCAGGAGGACCCGCCTGCAGCCCGAGCAGCCCCGCCCCGGCCACCTGGGGGTGACCCACAGCAGCCGTCCCTTCAGAACCCAGTTTTCACTAGAGAAGAAACAGAGGCTGGGAATGACTCTCTTTCCCTTTGAAGTCTGGACCTGGTGGCCCAGGCTCTCCTCACATACTGTCGGATGGCCAGGGAGGGGAGCAGATTAGAGTTTAAATGCAACTCAGGGAGTCCAGTAGCTCTGAGAAGCCTGCAGCGAGACTATTTTTCACCGTGAAGAGGCAGCCCTTGATGCTGCTGCTCTGAACCTGGCGACTCAGGACACCAGGGAGGAGGGGACGTGGGTGAGCCTGATGTCTGCTGCATCTCAGAGCCTCCTGCCCCCAGGGCTGGGTGGCACTGGGGCAAGAGGAGGGCAGGTGAGCGAGAGCTGCTGCGTAACTTGGGGCAGCTCCCTGCCCCTCGCGGCCTCCTCTAAACAGTGGACGTAGATGACTTCCTCGCCTTTCCAGCAAACTAGTAAACAGAGGTTCATCGCTGGATGCCCCGCATGAACCATCCACCCGCAAGTCCAGTTCAGACCAGCCCGTCCCTTTCTGGGTACCTGGAGCCCCACGAGCCCTCCACCTGAGCCACCGGCCTGAGCAGGTCTCCTTTGCACTGGTACCACCCCGAGGTTGTTTTAATCCACCTGGGTCTCACTGTCTTCCTCCAGGATAATTTCCTCATACCTTGTAGGGTATGAGAAGCACACACGAGAACTGGAGGGTTAAGGGTGCTGCATGGGAATCTTTATGAGAGGACAGGATGGACAGGCGGTCACAAGACCCCATGTTCTCAGCCCACACTTATGAACTGGGATGGTAACTGGGGAAAGAGCTGGCCTGGAGGCTAACCTGTAACCCCGCTTCACGCAGTGCCAGATCAGGTGAGCAAAATCACACCAGCCCTGGCCAAGGGCTGCTGGCCAGAAAGACAGTTTTCAAATGGTCGAAAGCGTTTTCTGCTATGATCAAGGTCTCCACCCTAATGCACCTGAAAGGCACCTCAACTTCCCGTCCCCACCAGACACAGAACACGGCCTTTCCAGGGAGGGCTCATAGGAGAATTCTCACAAAGACTGAAATATGCCCATGGGTTAAGCACATCCCAGGAGGCCAGGTAAGGGTGGGGGAAAAGCCAGTCCCCCACCTCTGCAGGGGTACCCCAGGAGCCATGTGATCCAGGAGATTGAGTCTGGCCCCAATCCTGCCCTGGTCCTGTAGCCTCCCCTACCTCTGCCAGTGCTGCTCGGGGCCAGGGCTCTTACAGCTCTCTGGGTCAGAGGAGCTTGACTCCCTACTCCAGCCCCCTGCCCCACATCCCTGTGGCTGGGGGCTGGGCCCTTGCCATTGTGTGTGCCCGGGTCGGTTGGCATGGGAACTCAGATCAGGAGGCGGGCGGATCACTAATTGCAATTTGCCAAGCTGAATGTCAGGACTGTGATGGAAAAAAAAAAAAATCAACATCAAAAGAAAGAGGTATTAGCTTTAGCTTGTTGCTCGTTTAAGCCACAGCCTGATGCCCACCTCTGCTCCCCACTGCAGGGAAAAAGTGAACACTGAGCGCCGGGGGAGGCCAGGCTGCAGGCCCGGCTACGAAGGGTAATCAGGTCTTAACCACCAGCTGGGGGAGGGCAAAGCGAGCAGAGAATGGACAGCCTGCCTGGCCTCTGACTCCTGTCCACCAGGCACTGATGGCTTGGCCCTGGCTGAGGATGGTCAGTGTGGCAGGTGGCTGTTTTATGCTCCTGAGACAGAGCCTGGGGTGGGGGGCTGGCTAATGTCGAGATGGGCTGCCGCACAGTCCTGTGTCCAGCTAGGCACGTGGCACATGAATGGCTGAGGTCAAGGAACTGATCTCCAAGGGAACTGTTAGCTCTGCCCTGGGCCTGACCCTGACCTCAGCCACTCACTGGTCTAGGGGACAGAATGCCGATCACCATCTTCCTGAGACAGGTACAAGGGCTCCCGTGATGTACAAGGTGTGGGGCCAGCATGTCAATTTTCACAGAGAAGCAAATCCCCACTTACCATCCCACTTTACAGAGGAGTAAACTGAGGCTCAGAGGCTTTAAAAGTGACCCACCCAAGGTCATCCACCCAAGAAGTGGTGAACTTGACCCAGGGGTGTGCTGGAGTTAGCAACAGTCGATAGTATGCAACTCCTCCCAACTCTGCATTCAGTGTCCTCACCTCGGGAGCTTGAAATCGTCGTAGTGGAAATTCTCATAGCCCAGAAATCTGCAAATGCTGCCAATCTCAGTTTTTTTTCCCCCAGAGAGTGAACTGTCAACATTTACCAACACAGCACTGATATGACCCCAGGCTGTTGACTCTTTTCTAGTGTATCTATAGGTCTTTGGTGCTAGAATTTCACAGATAAGTAAAGAAAAATTAGTTGAAAGAGCAGACATGGATGCCAAGTTTTTATTTTGCTCAGAAAACACATTGCTATTGTTACCATTATTATAATCACCATCATTTCATCAAAAAAGGCTACTGCAACACAAAAAAAATGTTTAAAGAACTAAATCTTAGAATAAAGTCCAATTCTTCCCAAGACACATCCATATCCACATCCACTCTCCCTCTCTCCCCCCCTCCCTCCCTCTCTCTCTCTCTCTCTCTCTCTCTCTCTCTCACACACACACACACACACACACACACACACGTCTTCCCACCCTCCACCACCCCCCACCCCCGGCTGAGCAGCTCTAGACCCTGCTAGGCGCCAGCAGGGACCGGCCTACCCACACCACATCAGAACACGCACACCCTCCTGGGGTCTAGGGATGGCTCTAGCCCTTGGTTTGGCACAGTGGGTCTGCTGGGTAGACCCCAGCTGCACTGCCCATCATCATGATACCATGGAAATCAAGATATTCTGATTTGTTACCTAAACCAAACCCAACTAGGAAGGCAACACATGTCCAAGAGTTTAAAAGAAAGTGACAGATCATTGATTTCATCATCACAGAGATGTGATCTGGGGGCTCCAGGATTTGGCTGGTGCCCCAGAGCTGGCTCCAAGGGTAACACATGGGGCCGAGGAGGCCAGGAGTCAACCGTGTACCTGCAGTGTTCCTGCCCAGAGGCCAGAGAAACCACCCTGGCCAGCCCAGTCACACTCCAGCAGAAGGGCATGGGGACTTTCGAAGGATAGGGGAGACATTAGGACCCACGGCTCCACTGGGTCAAAGGCAAACTGACCAAATCCTGCCTGGGGTCCCAACAATCTGGACCCAAGTGCCCGGATATGCCACCACCTCCCGGGCCAGACAGTGTGGCCCATGGGTCACCCTCCCAACACGACAGATCCACCTGCTGGCTCCCCACATCCCTGTGATTTTCCATGCTCTTCACTGAGATGACACTGCTCATTGCCAAGTGTCTCTAAGTGCCAAATTAGCACAACAGTGAGGAGAGAGAGCATCTGGGAGGAGGCACGTGCAGCCAGGGACTGCAGCCGGCAGGATGCCTGGGGTGGGTACGAGAGGCTGGGGACAGCCTCACACCACTGTGTCCCCCGATGTGCCCGAACCTAGCTGGGTAGAGGCACTGAGCCCCCATTTCACAAACAAGAAAACTGAGGCCCCTGGCAAGGAGCCATCTTCTACAGAGAGAAGCCAGGCCCACCCGTCCTCCTGGCTCCATCAGCTCTATGACCCCACCTGCCCAAGGACGGTGCAGCCTCTGGGAAGCCTCAGGGAGAGGTTACCTCTGCAAGCTGTCTGTGTGAATGTGGAAAGTTCTTGCCCCTCGGAACCTCAGCTTTCTGGTCTGTAAACAGGGACGGTAATGATTAGCTGAATAACTTTCAGGGCCAAATCCACAGGGCAACTTTGATGAGCAGTATTATTACTTGGCAGTCCCCTGAGGGCTAGAAGCTTATCAAATTCAGACTCCCTCTCCCCCACCCAGTGCTTAGGAAATCTTCCCTGCTTGCCTGCTTGTGGGGAAGGGGCATGGAGGTAGGGTGCTAGAAATAGGGTTTCCCTAATAGCTCCTGTAACCCCCTGCTCCCCAGACTAAGAGAGGCAGGGAGCAGGCACAGGGCAAAGATGTGTGTGTCCGAGGGCTAGAGGGCTGAGGGCAAGCCCAGCAGGAAGACGACGACATTAGGTGCTGTGGTGCTCTCTGGGTCTCAGTCTCCAAGGCACGTTTCAGAACCAAGAGGAGTATGTGAGGGAAGAGGAGGTATCATCATCAAGTGGGGGAGCAAAATCATCCACGTGTGGGGTGAGGAACTGAGGCTGAGGGCCCCTTTAGCAGACAGAACCATCGAGACCCCAGCTAGAAGGCTGGGGAGGCCCAGGTCAAACTACAGAGCACCTGGGGTGAGGGCGTCCAGCCCTGAGGCTGGCTGCACAGGCTTGTCCAGAGGGAGAAGAGGGAGGGGAGCGGAGGGGAGGGGTGGGGGAGGGAGGGGAGGGATGGGAGGAGGAAGAGGGGAAGGGGTGAAGAGGGAAGAGGGGAAGAGCCTGCGTGCCGATGCAGCAGCACAGTTTAAACTGTTGCCAGTTGTTAATTTTATACGTGAAGTTGTTGATCAGAATGTGATTTAATTGTACAGTATAATCCAGGCTTTTGGAATAAATTATGCATAAAACTCATCTATAATTAAACAAATCAAAAAACCAGAGACAGGTGACACTGCAGGTTCACCCTCAGAGGGCACGGCTAGGTGTGGGCGGCTGGACCCTGCAGAGGGACTAGAGGGAGGGAGGGCTCCGTTCAAGAGCAGACAGGGGAAGGCCTGGGAGAGGCTGAGGCCCACCAGGGCTGAGGGTTTCCGGGCCCCCAACTACCTCTGCAGGCCTTTTCACCACTCCCAAGGAGGCATTTTTTGCCACCAAAGTCCTGCTACAGACTGCCTCCACCAGGCAGGCTGCCTGGATAAACCCCATCCACTGGGGGCCTAAGAGCAGTCTACAGCCTTCCCTGCTCAGCTCAAGCAGGGCAGTCATCGTGGAGGGGGAGATGCTGAGGGTGGAAGAACAGGTGAGGCTGGAGGAGTGGAGGGCAGGGCTGGGCTCGGGCAGTGAGGAGCGTGGGGGAGGCCACTTGCTGTCGAGGGTACTTGAACCAAATTTGGCCGTGGTGGGGGCCCACAGGTCTCCTGCTTCTCTCGTGACAGACTGGCCAATTATTCTCTTAGTTCTGGGGGAGGCGATGATTTAAATTAAAGTGTTATTTAATTATTCTATTTCAGCTGACCTGCCACCTCCCACCTTGGTGCCTTCGCAGTGTTCTGAAGGGGAAAGAAAACATAGGGCAGGAGCTGGGTGGTGGTCTGGTAGAGACAGAGGGAGAGATGGGAGGGATAGAGACATGAAAAGAGCCCAGGAGAGCTGGTCCAGAGGGCCTGGGTATTATGCTTACCCTGTCGCAGGGGAAGATGACTTGTAAGGAGGCAAGGAGGCCACTCCCCATTCCAGCCATGAGAGGCCACCCCAAGCTCAGAGAGCAGTAGTGGCCCCTGCTGAAAGAGGGCTTGGGATGTGGCCAGCCCCTCCGCTAGGCCACAGCCCTGCTGCCAACAGCAGGAAGCTCCAGGCTGCACCCCAGACTGTGGCACCTCCAGAGCCACTTCCCCCAAGGAGTCCTCCCTGACCACTCAGTGGATATCCCTCTCTACCTAGACTGAGTGCCCAGATTCAGCCCTGGCTCTTCCATGACCTTGGACCAGATGTGCCCTCTTAGGCCTCAGTTTTCCCGTCTGGAAAATGGAGATAAAGCTCACCACTTGTCCACCTCCCAGGACCCAAAGCAAGCAGGAGGGGACCGGTGCCCCACGGAAGGGATGCTAACCATGATGACTGCCCCAACACACATGTGCACAGACTCATCTGGGCAGCAGGGCTGTCCTCCCCTCAGTCCAGTCCCCCTCCTCAGACCCGCTCTCATAAAGTGTGGGATGGCTGTGTCTCCTCCTTGGACTGGGCTTCTGGGTGGGCCGCAGCCCCCTCCTGCACTACCTAAGAGACCTCGCCTGACACAGGGGAGACTCCCAGGAAAAGACAGGGCCTCTACGATCAGAGCGTCCTTCCTGCTTATCCGCTCAGGAGAGAAGACTCTTGGGCCTCAAAATCTTTTGGGGCTCAAAGCCCAGAGTAGGGCCCCTGATCTTGATTGGATCACAGCCTCCAAAAAACAGAGAGCAAGTGTAGCCAAGGTCATTCACTCTCAAGAGGCCAAGTGGTCAAATCACTCCAAGCCATTGAGGCCAGAGTGCTTGGACGTGTGTAGACCAGTCAGCGCCAGCCTGGCACTGCACCAACCATGGTGGGGTGGGGGCTGCACTGGAGCCTGGGGAGATGGAAGCATGCTGGTTCAGCCAAGTCACATGGAATAAGGCTCCCTGGTTAGCCATCCACCTCTTCACAAGCAGGTAAGCTGAGATGCAGACTCAAAGGGACAGGCTCATCTTCAACAGATTTGATTCAGCTTAAAGGACTCCTAAGGAAAAAAACCCTGGAGGCTCAGACAGTAAAGCGTCTGCCTATAATGTGGAAGACCCAGGTTCAATCCCTGGGTCGGGAAGATCCCCTGGAGAAGGAAATGGCAACCCACTCCAGTATTCTTGCCTGGAAAATCCCATGGACAGAGGAGCGTGGTGGGCTACAGTCTATGGGGTCGCAAAGAGTTGGACATGACTGAGCGACTTCACTTTAAGGGACTCCTAAGTGTGAGTAACATGGGGCCCCAGGAGCACTGTCTCCACCCCCACCTACCCATCCCATGCACACAGAGAGGAAGGCAGCCCACTTATCACAAGGGATCATCAGAGATTCCCTGGTGCTGGGGAGGGGCTGGTGCTGCTGAAGCTCAAATTAGTCCAAATCCATCGGTCTCGACTATGTGTGTCTTGGGACCCTGCCCAAATACTGCTCCTTAATGAGGTTATTAATTACGGGCTGTCCCTTCCCTTTCTTCATCGGGGCGAAAGCCTTCCTTCCAGTCGGCTCTTGGCTGGGAGGCTGCAAGCCTGTGCCTCCCCACTTAGACTACCGGTGAACAGTCATTCACTTTAATTAGGGCGTCAGGTCCAGCCCAGTATTTACTCCTAATAGCCTGATGGGGGGAGGGGAGAAGGCCTGGAAACAGGGAGCCGCAATCACCCAGGGCTGGCAGAGCCGGGCAGTCCACTTGGCTCAGAGAGGGATGGACAGTGTTCCAGGCTCACACAGCAGGAGGCCACAGCACTCTGCCTCACTCCTCACCATCAGGGCCGGACTGAGGACCCACAGGGGCTCCTGCAGCCAGGGAGGACCGCGAGGAGTGGGACAAGCCAGCAACAGGCAGGCTGAGAAGGAGGTTTCCCCGGGGAGATTAGGAAGCCAGCATGGAAGGCCCACCTGAGCCTGACTTGTCTCTCTCTGATGTGGTTAGCTGTGTGACCTTGGCGACATCCTTTCCCTTGTCTGGGCCTCAGTTAACTCATCTAGAAAGTGAACTGGAGCAACACAGTATTATGTCAATACCGTCACACCCAGAACCACAGGGCTCCTGAGCAGCCCTTCAGCGGGACCCTCCTCTCCAGGCCTGGCCTGGGGCAGTGGGAACAGTCCCTGCAGAACTAGCAGAGGGCCTAGCGGAGGCACTAGGGAGCCAGGGAGACGAAGAAAGTGCACAGAAGGAAGGGGGCCATTGGTCTGCAGGACTGCGGATGACTGAGGCCCAGACCCAGGCTGTGGGCTCGGCCAGGGCAGGGAGTGGCTCCCAGGCTGAATCTCCTTCGGCCCCTGCCGTGTGCCAGGTCCCGTTCTGTGGTCCACACCCGGCTCTGTGGTTTGGACTCTCCAGGTCTCAGTTTCCCTCTCTGCCCCAGGAGGGATGGCCTGGGGCCTCCAGAGGCCACTCGGGGATTTGTTTCCAAGGGGTTGAGTGAGGCCTCGTGCCCGGCTCACCGGGCCTGAATTACCTTCACAGCAGTTAGATCATCATCCCTGGTCCTCAGAGGGGAAAACTGAGGTACAGAGCAACTGCATGAGGTGCCCAAGGCCACATGGCTGATGAGCACACAGCTCTGCCCAGCTGCGGCATGGCTGGTCCACCTGGATGCCTAATGGGCCTCTCAAACTGAATGGGTCCAAAACCCAGGCCCTTCCCCTCCCTCCGAACCCTCTCCTCCCTCTCTCCACACCCCCGGATGTCAGCTCTTTGGTTCAGGCCAGAAGCCTCAGGGTGACCTGGAACCTGCTTTCTCTCGTGCCCATATCCCATCTCAGCAAGTGCCGTGGGCTCCACCTTCACAACCCGCCCACCACCCTCCACCTCCCCGACCCCCCACCTGGCCTGGGCCACGGTCATCTTTTTCCAGGACAAGTGATGGAATCATCAGTTCACTGGTCTTCAGCCTCTGCCCTTTGGAACCCCTGCTTCCCGCCGCGCCCCCCCCAAGGCTGTTCACCTCCACACTCAGGCAGACTGTCCTGCTGGAACAGTGCGCCTCCTCAGTCAACACCCAAAGCCCATCCAGGGGCCGAACTCACAATGGCCTCTCTGACCTCACTTCTCAGGCCACACTGGCCTCCTCGCTGTGGCTTGAATACACTCCTGTAGTCCCTTCCCAGCCTTTGCACACGCTATTCCCTTGGCCTGGATCAGCCTCTTCTCAGAAGTCCTCAAGGCTCCCCTCTCGCCTCGTTCGGGGAAGTCCACTGTGCCCCCTCCTCCCATTTTAAGTGCTACCCTCCCAGCAGCCACTGATCTCTGGTGCCCTCCAGGGGTTATTGTTTTAGCTAAAATTCCCTCAGACCTCCTCTTCTTTACTGCCCCCACTGCGCTGGGCTGGGAGCCCTGAGGGAGGAGGCCCCAGGTCTCCAGCCTGGAGGAACAGGCCCTTGGCCGAGCAAGCGCACCTCCCCAGCCGGCTCCAAGCCCCACACCGTCCTGCCCAGCCCGCACACGACGGCCACAGGAGCGGGCAGGTGGGGTGCACAGTGCAGCCCTGCAGGAGGGCTAGAAGCGCAGCGGCTGCCCCAGGGACAGCCCAGGAGGCCCTCCCTTTCCCCGGCTCCTCTCCGTATGAATTATTAAAGCTCATTTATGATGGGCCTGCCCAGGCCTGTGGCTTCTGTGCATAATTCATGGCTCTCCCAGAAAGGCCGAGTGCTGGCACAGCCACTTCTTCCAGGAAGCAAGCAACGTGCTGGCAGATCCAGGGCTGTCCTCACTCATCCCTGTCACCATGTCCGGATCTTGGACAGCCCAGGACCTCGGCCCTCCACCCACTCTCCCCCAGTTGGGATTCTGGTTCCCAGGGCTGAAGTCCACGCACTTTGTGCAGACTCACCCATCCCCGTCTCTGTGCCTCGGCTTCCATCTGTGGGCTGAAGGAGTCGCTGGCTTTCAAACCGCAGGGACTGCAGTTATCACCCGCCTCCACTCCCCTGGGGAGGCCCATGGGCTCCCAAGGTACCAACACTTGGGGTCACTGTCTGTGAATTTCCCAGCAATCTAGAGCTGGGATGTAGCACTGAGCAACAGGAGCTCACCAACTAGCTAAAGGCACTCTAGAGCAAAACAGAAAGTCCAGGCCAGGGATGTGGGGTACGGACAGTCACTTGGCCCAGGATCCACCGTCTGCTCCCCGGGCCTGGAGCCACCTGCCCCACTCACTGACACGGATCGTGGGCATTTGGGGGTCTGCAGCGCCTCCTTCTCTCCCCAGCATGTTCCCCCAGGCGGTCAGGTACAAGACAAAAGAGACCAGACCCATTTAACGACCTAGCAAACGGAGGTTCAGTGAGGCTGGCTCTTGGAGCCAGGGCTGGCATACTGACACCGCCAGGTGCAGCGACGGAAGAGCCACACCCGAGCTTGTTCTCATGAGGCGGCCAGCAGTGCTGAGGTGCCCGTGGTGGTCACCAGGAGAGTAGGGGGAACCTGGGAGCTCCAGATGCCTGCTCCTGCACCGTGCCAGTAGCCGAAGCCTGACTGGAGGTGCAAGAGAGGCCTGTCCACGCATCATCAACCGCTCCAGTTGGATTCTGTGATTCACACATCCCATCTCCCCTCACGTACCTCCTCCCCACCCTCCAGCATGAGTCAAATCCTCTCTGAGCCACAAATAGCCGTCTTCCATTTATGTCCTGGCTATGGCCTCCTGCCTTGAGGAGGACAGAAACCCCTCTCACAGTCTTCTATTCCTTCTCAGGGAAGAAATCCCACCCCCCACCCCATGGAAGCTGGCAAGGCCCCATAGGACACACAGGCGCAAAAGAGAGGTGGAGCCAAGACCAGAAAAGAACTTAACCCATCACGGCCAGCTTTGTTGTCTGGTTTTGTGCCTCCTCTACCTGGCCAAGTCACCTCTGGTGGAAAGTCTTCCTGGATTTCTCTCCACCCCCCTCTCAAACCCATAGTCCTTACTCCACTTTACTGACCCTTGCCTTAGGTTGGGGCTGCAGTCTGGTTCCCCTAACCAAGCTCCCTGAAGAACTTCGCTTGCAGGACAGCAAAGAAGAGTCTTCTGGAAATGCTTGGGGATACATTTCCCTGAACATCCTCCCATCACCAGATTGGTGCCCCCCCGCCCCGCCCCCATCCACCTCTCTCTACAGTGGGGGAGAGGCTGGAAGGGAGGGCAAGAAAAAGGCTTCCAACTTCAGTAGGCAGAGCACTGAGGAAAGGAACTGATGATGCAAAGCACCTGTTGTGTGCCGGGGGCTCCTGTGTGAGCTCACTGAAGTCTCACAGCATGCCTGGCTAGGTGCAAACTGGTTCAAGCCCACTTCATGGACAACGACCAAGGCCACACAGCTAGTCTGTGCTCAACCAGAATTTGAACCCTGCCAAGAGTGGCTCCAGAGCTCAGGCTCTGTTCCTAGGTGATCCAGCTTTCTTAATCCCAAAGTGGGCTTCAATGGCCAAGATTTAGGAAATAGGGTGCTGCTAAGAGCCACTCCTCATTTATGACCTTTTCCACCATAGAGAAGGGGTCCATTCCAAATCAGGGCCCTCACTGCCTCCCCAGGCAAGCCAAAGCTGGGCAATCAGAGAGTCCTTCCTTTTACCCCAACAAAGCCACCCTGCTGCAGGAATGATGTCTCAGCAGCACACAGCCCTAGCTCCCTCCAATCCCTCCCACGACAGGGGACATGCCCACTTCCTCTGGGATCTGCCCCTCCCTAGTGAGCTCCGGGCTCCTCAGTGCAAGCCAAGCTGCCTGTAAATCAAATGCAAGTGCTCGTTTGCCTTTTCTCTCCACACTCCACAGTGAATCCGTAAGCAATGTAAATTCCCTCTGCGAGACACGGCGAGTAGGGGCCTTGTGGTGCCACCCCAGTGGCCCCACCTCCTCCTGAGAAGTCCCAGGATGGTGGCCGCCCCAAAAGGAGCCACTGCCTGGTGAGCCTGTGTTGTCCTCAGAGCTGGCTTGACGAGTAGCAGGTGGTCCAACTCAGCAGGGCTTATCACAGACAAAATACTCTGGAGATGTTTCCAACCCTCTACAAATCCCTACTAGCTCCCTCACTCCCCATTTATTCATTCATTCATTCATGTATACAGTTACTAAGCCAAGCTCCAGGCTGGACACGGGGAAGGGACACAGTAGTGAGCAGGGCAGATGCAGGCTGGAACTTGGAATTCAACCAGAGAAGGCATCTGATCTGATCCAGACTCAGTACATGGAGGGAGGAGGAGTCCGGTGGGGGTGTGGACTGCACAGCAAGGGGTCTGACCCACCTAGGGCTCTGGCAGGTAAAGGCAGCGTTGCAGGGCAGCAGGGCAGTCAGACAGAGGGTGCAGCACGTGCTCAGAGGGTGAGCTCAGCACGGGATGATGCCCTATGAACACCACAGACCGACCATGGGCACCGAGCAGGCTGCTCACACACTGATGCCTGCAGCACTCCATCGTCAAGGACACGGTGAGCGAAGGATGGAGAGCTCTCGACAGTGGGGAGAGAAGCACAGTCAACGGATGGGAAACTAAGGGTTCAAAGAGCAGGGCTCTCCGCTTGGTCCTCGGCACCCAGCCTGGGAGGCTCAGCTCCTCCAGGCCCTCTCCAGAGGCACACACGCATATCCAGCTTTGACACCTCTCCATTTGGACCCCTAGTCCGCATCTCAAACTCAGTGTGTCCAATACCTGCTGGTCCCCTGGACTGACTTTTTCCCAGCCTCCTCCAGCTTACCTGGTGAAAACCGTCCTTCCAGCTGCTCAAGCCAATTGCCTGACATCTCCTGACACCCCTGTCCTTTCTCATACCCGGACCATCGGTATGTCTCACCACCACCACGGCCACCACCCTGGTGCTCCTCTGTTCACATCTCTCCCGGGGCGCCCAGTTCAAAGTCATGCTAATTTAATGGCCCAGCCTGTCCAGGTCCCTGTTGCCCTCTGACCTCCCCACCTCCCATCCTCCTCCTGCTCAACCACATCCCACCTCAGGGCCTTTGCACTGGCCATTCCTCTGCTTAGAACACTCTCCTCCAGATACTCATGTGGCTCCCACTCTCCCATCCTTCCAGGTTTTCCTCATGTTTCAGTGAGGCCCACTCTGACTTGCCCCCTCTAGTTAACCCCTCTCCCAATTCATCCTGTCCCTTCTCCATGGTGTCTGTCACCTCCCAACACAGCATGTCCTCTGTCTACATCATCTCCCCAGACTGCTGTCTGCCTGTTCTCGTCAGTGCCTGGTGCACGGCAGATGCTCACGAGCGTGGAGAGAATGAATGAACGGCAGGTTGTGGCGAGTGTCCGTGGAGGGAACAAATGTGCCCGCAGTGGGGGAGGCACCGTCTGGAAGAAGATGAACCGAGGAGAAGTCTCAGGTAGGACCAAACCCATAGGCTGTCCAACAGCCGTGTGGCCCCCTTGCACTGACTTGCGGTCACCTCTGCCCTGGCATTTGACCTGCTCTATGCTTACAATCATGGCTTCCCAGGTGGCTCAGTGGTAAAGAATCTGCCCGCCAATGCAGGAAGACCCGGGCTCAATCCCTGGTCAGGAAGATCCCCTGGAGAAGGAAATGGCAACCCGTTCCAGTATTCTTGCCTGGGAAATCCCATGGACAGAGGAGCCTGGCGGGCTACAGCCCATGGGGTTGCACAGAGTCAGACACAACTGAGTGATTGAGTATGCATGCACGCGTGCTCACAATCATAAAATATAGAAAACAGGATCCCATTTTAGAGATTAGAAAACTGAGGAACGAAATGACTCACAGTCACATATGCGGCTCTCTTTATAGCCCCCAGCTCCTGCCCTCCTCGACCCCCATCCCCTGGACCATGCTTTCCTGCAAGCAGCAGGCAGATGGTACAGTGAGGCCAACAAAGCCCACGGCTCCAGGTCCCTCTAGACGGCTCTGTGATGTCCCCACCCTTCTGTGTTTTAGAGTAATGGCCTCCTGCATACGCCAGCAGTCTGGAAATCACCTGTGAAATATATTTCCCCCAGCGCTGGCTCGGAAACCATGTAAATCACTCGGCTTAATGGCCTCTGGGATTGTTCCCCACCACCCCTCCCCAGCCACTCTGTGCCAGGGAATGTGGGGCCGCGGGGCACGAGGCAGGCAGAGCCCCGGTCATGGGCTCCTACGAGGCAGCGCGCAGGGGTGCAGCAGCCTCAGGGAGCTCAGCAGCACAAGACGGATGGGGCCTGCCTGGAGCTTGCAGAACTGAGGCTGGATCCACATGGCCAAGCCTCTCCCCCACCCCTTGTCCTTGTTCCCCATCAGCGCTTGCTCTCAGAGAAAGATGGGTCCTGGTACTCTCCCTGGGGCCCCCAGAGCCCTGACTTGGGGTGGGGCAGGGGCACCCAAGGCCTCAGGAATGGCTGGGGACCCTGAGAGGACCTGTCAGAATCCACTCTGGAGCAGGAGCTCCACCCGACCTCCCCCAGCCCGCCAGGGCCGGCGTCTCATCACCCCTCAGACGCTGCCTGGTGCACCACTCGTGTGCGGTTATCGTTTTCCTGGCCTCACTTCCATTTCTTCCTCCCTGACGATCTCTCCCATGGACTGTGCGCAGACAGCTCAGGTTTGGGGAGGGGACTTAAGTGGGGCTGGGCCATCAGGAGGCGGGTCCTGAGACATGGGAGGGGCATGGAGCGGTCAGCAGTGCAGATGAGACCCGAGAAAGTGTCAACACAGAGGGGCAGTCAGGAAGGGACAGGGCAGCCAGCTGAGGCAGCCGGGTGATCGCCCTGAAATCTCCCTGAAATGTATGGCCGGAGGCTGCACGCTCCGGCCACTGGCCACATGTACAAACACCTGTGAACAGCTGGCTCCACAGGTACCAGGGCCAGGAGACTCCCCAGGACCAGTACACCGGCCCCTACCCACTTCCTCTGGAAGCCTCAGTTCTCCTTGCGGGCAGAGCAGGGCAGGGGGAGGGCTCCTGTGTTTACCTTCCTATTCTCTATGGCCATAGCTTTCTACCTTGGCTCATCTGTGGCAGCTCTGGAAAAATGCTGATGCCCAGGCCCTATCCCACCCAATTAAATAACACAGCCCATGGAGTCCTGGACCTCGCCTGCATCTCTCTCCCCCAGGAGGCAGTCCCCAAGCTGGGGCATCCCTTGTAAGAGAGCCCTTGCATGAGGTGGCCTCTGTCCTGTCACAACAACAAACCCAGGGCCACATGGGAGCCTGTCCTAGAACCTGTAAAAGCTGGTCCAGCTTAAAGAGACATAAGCAGCTTGACCTGTAGACACACCTGTGCTGACTCTCAGTTCAGGGAATATTTTGTGAGCACTTGGTGTGTGCTAGCCTGAAGCTCTGGCCGATGACAGGTGGTCGTGACCTCCGCCCCCTCCAGGCATACAGCCTGGAAGGGGAGGCAGCAGGTCTATTGCAGGAAAAGAATAGGGGAGACTTCAGGGGCACCTAGGAAGCCCCTGAGCTGCCCGGGGAAGTCAGAGGAGGCTTCCTGAAATAGTGACTGCCAGTCAAGCACTAGGAGACAGGCAGAGGCCGGCCAGACCATAGGTGGGGTCCTGGTTAGGGCTGGCAGGGCCCTGTGCAGCCCACCCAACCTCTCTCAGGCTTACTTCATGTTCAGTTCACAAGAAGTGCTTGTTAAACCTCTATGGAAGGAGATGGCTGCTGCCCTGGTGCTGTGCGTCCTAAGGGCAGAGATCCCCTCCTGGGCCTGTCACTACGCCGATCAGAAGCAGCCCCCTCGGCCATGGTCTTCCTAGCACCAGCTTAAAGGGCAGGACAGAGGTGGCAGCTCTGCAGATGGGGTGGCAGGACAGCGCCATCATCAGCTGCAGAAGAATGCATCACTCTAGAGGGTCCTGGGAATGCTGAAGACACTGAGGCTGGGAGGAGGAGGGTAAGCTCCCACAGTAAGCTGGAGAGGGCTAGGGTGGAGTAGGAAGAAACTGAGACAAGAAGGGCAGAGGGATGGGAGTGATGGCAGGAGTGTGGGGTACCCTGAAGGTCCTGTGTTGGGGGCTCTCTGGAGGAGGCAGGCTGTAGAAGGACTGTGTGCAGCAGTGGCTGTGTGCCCAGACCCAAGCGCTGGGGTGTGAATCCTGCCTTCACTACTCACCATCTGTGTGATTTCAGCATCACTTGGCCTTGTTGAACCTCAATTTTTCTTGTCTGTGAAATGGGACTAAAAATGGATTGATTTCATTTGTTAGCATATGTGGATGGAATACAGCACCTGGGGCTCAGATCACAGTGATTGATGATGTGGTTAAATTACTTCCTTTACAAATGTTTCCTCAAACGTGAACACTCTCCCTTCCTCTCCCTTCCTTCTTCCTCTTGTCAGTCCTCTTGTCTGACCCTGAAACAGATCCTGCTTCCCCATGTTCTATCACTAACCCTCTTCTTGCTAACAAAACCCAAGTCTGCAAGAATCTCTGCCGCCTCCAGCCCCAAGGTGACCCCATCCTTAACTCAAGGGTAAATCCTGATTAGCTTGAGCCAATCACAATGTACCTTCCTGATTGTCAGTGATTGGTTTAGAGTGTACATGTGACCCAGTGCTAGCCAATGAGGTGTGAGGGGAATTTGGCTAGGGGCTTCTGGTTTAGGTTTCCCAGCCTTCTTTTAAGAGGAACTCAGAGGAAACATCTCCTGTTTTACTCCTAATGTCTGGTACATGTGATGCCTGGAGCTGTGGCAGCCATCTTATTGCCATGAGGGAAGTTAGTCAAGGACAGACAGCCACACCAAAATTAAGACCAGCCAGGCAGAGTGCAGGTGAAGCCTTGGTCCTTGATGACAACCTATCCGTACCCACCTCTGGGTTCCCTGTCAGAGAGCCTAACCATGATGAAAAAATTAATATGCTAGGATTGCCAAGGTGTGCACAGAAGCAGCCTCTTTTCCTAGCAGCCATTCCTTGGACTCAGGTTTTGAAGTGTTAGTAGTTAGCTCAATGCCTACTCCTGGAAGGCCCCTACAAAGTGAGCACAGAGCTGGGAGTCGGGGGAGGCACAGGGTTGGAGGAGAGGCCCACAAGGAGTAGGGAGCAATGATCTGGAAGGCTTCTTGGCTCAATACTCAGGCTGAGCAGGCCAGTCTAAAATAGGGACACAGCCAGGAGGCAGAGAGGCCAGAGTTCCTACTAGGACTTGCAAGTGGCTTGGCCTGGCTGGAGTCTAGTCAAAGAGCTAGTGGCCAGAGACCAGAGCCAGCCCAGGAAGGCCCCCAAATGCTAGGTGAGAAGCAGAGCTCTGCCCACAGCAGGTTTCTGGAGTTCAAGGTCATAGCTAACCCTCAGTGAAAGACACTAGAGCATGCCTGGCAGGTCCAGGAAAGGAAGGGAAGACGTCTGAGTTCTCACCATGCCCACCCCAGCCTCTGCTCACAGGGAGAAAGGAGAAATGCCCATCTGGGAGAGCCCCCTGCATGGAGGCCTGTTCTGCCAGCTCACCTCTCTTTTCCAATAAGTGAAGTTGGGGGCAGGGCTGAGGTGGGTTGTTTTGTTGTTTGTTTGTTGGAACCAGTGGCAGCACCATGCCTGACCTTTAAGGCTTCAAATGTAGCATTTCAGGCGATGCAGGAGGGAGGAGAACATGCACTGAGCGGGGAAGTTACCAAGGCTAAGATGCCACATCAGCCACGTCAGGCTGGAAACCCGCAGCAGGGTCAGGGGTCTCTACCCATCTCAGAACACCCCAGCCCATTCATGCTCACCTGGTGACAAGGTGTCCTTCCCAAGGGTCCCCTGAAAGCCTCGCTGACTCTAAGATGGCACAAGGGTACCAACAACGTCTGCTCCAGAGAAACACCAGGAACTGGGGTCCCACACCACAGGCACCTTGCTCCGCAGGGTTTGCCAAAGGAGGCCTCAAATCGCTCCCATGTCATGTCAAGGATGTTTTTATTTAAGAGAATCAGTTGTACATCTTGGTGCAAGGATGGCTGAATGGGTGGCACCCTTTGGGCAGCCTGCACTGAGCCCCATATGGGAGCCTGGGCCCTGCCCACAGACTGTGTGTAGCCAGAGGAAATGTGGGGCCTGAAGGCTCCTTCCTGGTACTCAGATGTCAATTTCTCTCTCTGTACAATGGAGGCATCTAGGTTCCCAGGGGATTCTGTGGCTGGGATATTCCTTCCCAAATCAGGGACTCAGGCAAGGCCCATTATCTGCCCAAAGAGACTGTCATGCCAGGCTCCCTACCCTCACAGCCCCTGTAGGCGCCCCTGCCCTCTGCAGAAGCCTCCCAAGATACCTAGGCTGCTGGGGCATCCAAGCACTGACAATATACAGGCTTTGAGAATGCCAGGAAAGCAAAACTTGCAGTTCTCTTAGACATCACAACCCATCAGCTCAGGGCCCACATAGCCCAAAGGCCAGCACCCAACACAAGACACCCAAACTGCCTTGCTTATGAAGACCCAGTAGGCAAAAATTCATCCTTGAAAAGAAGAGCTTTGCTGGAGGCATCCCAAATAGAGGAACATGCGGGCATCATCAAGTCGAAGCTTTTATACCCGAATCATGCCTGCAGCTGACTGTACAAATGTCTTGCTAAGAGCGAGAACCCCAAACCCACAGCAGATGCTTCACGGGAGGCCAGTCTCCCTCCCTTCAGCGTGCAAGTGAGCAGCACCCACTCCTAGAGAAACACACGCCAGGCCAAGGTCACACAGCAAGGGTTTCCACTCTGCCTAAGCTACGACCTCCACTCGCTCCCCACACCCCCATCCAGATTCCACCTGGGAAAGGCTGTTAGCAAAGATGCTGCGCTTCACAAAGGACTCACCAAGCTTCTCAGAGTCCCAAGTCCTGTGGTGCATCTAAATAACCATTCGATTTGCAAAAATTTGAATTACAAGGATGCAGCTTCTGTGTGTTGCCTTTGCAGACTGTCAGCGAGCCAGTTGGTAGATGATCAAACTTCCCAGCTCAGCCTTAACTCAGGCTGTTCTTGACATAAAAGTTTGCACAACACTGGTCCTGACAACCGGGCTGCTTTATTTCCCGCTGCCAGCATTTGCCCAGTGGAGTCCTGGCATTAACCTCAAAGGCGGGTGCAGAAGGTGGGCACTCGGAGCGCATTCTGGGTGCAGAGATAAACCATACATATGTCCACACTTACCTATGCACACTCACACAGAAGCACACACCCATATTCACATTCATAGGCACACACTAACACCTGTGTACACACATGCGCGTGCATGTACACACAACCTGCACATATGCATGAAGCACACACACGGGCACACATTCACACGCACCCACACAAGCACATCTTCATATACAAATGGACACTCTCTCAAGTGTGCACACACATGAACATATCCAACAAATGTGCACAAACACAAATATATAGATACTTCCATACATAAGCTCACATGTGCACACAGGCCACGGCCAAGCACAGGAGAAAGGACCCAGAAACCACAATGGAGTCTCAGGGCCTGGCTGGGTGGTAGGCGCTATGGACAATGGGACAGGTACCTAGCACTTGGAGTACGGGCCCAGCTGGACTGAGAACGCTCAGAGATCCAGTAAGAATCCCCTGCCCTTGTCATTCATCCCTCATGACCTTTCACACCCCAACCCAATGAGGCAGCACAATCAAGGGAACCTTATTTTACAGACGAGGCCCAAGACCCAGAGAGGCTGAGGAAGCTTGCAAGGTTACAGCTGGTGAGGGGTGTGGCAGAACTTCTGTGTGTGTCTAGAGGGGGCTCGTTCAGGAAGATTCGTCCAGCAGGGAAGGAAGGCACCCAGGCAGGAACAAGGTGCCCAGGGTCTAAGGGGAGCAGGAAAGAGAGACAGAGCGGGTGACTTCGCCTCCTTCTTACACACCTCTTTCCCCTTTGTTTAATGAGTCACTTCCAAGGTAGGGAGAGATGGTTAATAATCAGTGGCAAAGACTTCCGGGACCCCTCCCTCTCAGCTAAACAATTAGGCTGATCGCGGCTCAAAGTGGGTCAGTCTGAGAAGCCGCTTCCAGACACCCAAGGTGTGACCAGAGGCCAGTATGGGAGGCGCGGGCTCCTCACACTGGGGAGGTGGGACTCAGGCTGGGGTCAGGCCTCCCCCCACAGCTGGAGCCGAGTGTGCAGAGGAGCAGGAAGATCCTGGACCTGTCTTCTTAAGGCACTGCCAGTGTCAGACTCAGAAGAGCCATAGAAAAGAGGAAACTGAGGCCCAGGGGGGTGGATGAGACTGTCCAAGGTCACCACAATGCAAGCTGCCAACTGAGAGAATCGGGTTGGGACTGCCTTTGACAGAGGCCCCCCCAGGACCAGGCCAACACAAGGTGGGGATCCTCAGGTTCCCTGTGTTGAAGATTTCCCTCCACGTAACCCCAGGTACACAGGCTTTCCTGCTCTGTAAGGCCAGATCCTTCATAGGCTCAGTCATTGGCACCAGCAGTGGCCAGGGGCCAAGCAGGCTGGACTAGCCCCAGGAAGAGGGGGCCCAGGTGAGGAGGGAGGGGAAGTAGGTGATCCTTAAGCAGGACCTAGGCCAGAGACACTAAACCAACTGCTTGAGTCCCACAGTGGCCAGTGGTCCTGCAGGGCTTGGCTGAGCGCTGTCCCAGGTCCTGCTTGTGGACCTAAATGACAGCATCCTTGAGTCCCTTGTAAGCCCCCCAGGGGCAGCTCGATCCACATGGCCACCTGCACCACCAACTCCTCCATCCTCCCCTTAGCCACAGGCAGCTCAGGAGGCTCTTTGGGTTACACAGGACAAGAGAGGGAGGGAAAGGAAAAAAACTAAAAACCACACATACACCTCCCTCTGGGAATACGAATATTGATTCTGTAGCTTCTTGTTTAGACAGTAGGCACCAGGAAAAAAAAAAAAAAAAACCTACCTGACACGAAGAAAGGCTCCCCCGTTGGTTGAAGAGATGCAGCCAGCAGTGGGAAGGCCCCCCACCCTCATCTTTAGAGCACCCCAGGCCCTGGTGCCCCTCCCCAGACCTAAGGCCCTGAGCCCTCACTTAAGGACAGAGGTCACCTGTTCCCAAGGCAGATCTTGAATCTGGAAGCCCATGAGGATGGAACTGGGTAGGGTGGGTGGGTGCTGGAAGGGGAAGGAGAAAGAAAGAGACCACTCCCAACCCACAGACAGCACTACCCTCCAAGGGAGGGCGCACGCCACATGCCTGCCTGCTTTGACTCCCAAACCTCCAGCTGCCCCTTGAACAGTTTCTTAGCAGATAGAACCCTGGCTCCCCAGCCCCCCAGGCCTCACATGTTCACATAGCATGAAAATGCAAGCATCTATTAAGGTCCAAGACCTCTGAAGTCCCCTCAGGCTTGAAAAAACTGCCGTGGTCCTAGAGCATCCAGCCTCAGGTTTCCATGAACAATCCCCATCCCGTTCATCCCTGACCTTTCTCTCTGGAACCATACTGGAATCTGGAGAGGGAGATGGCATCTCAGAGTCTTTAGATGAAGTCCCTCTTACCTATCCCTCCATGACAGGCATGCCTGGCACGTGACTCAAAGCCCTGAAAAAGGAAAATCCTGCACTGGGCGGGGGGAGGGGGGCGCTCCACGATCCCCTGTGTACAAGTGGGAGGGGGTGGAGGTAGGCACAGGGGCTTTGAGCACTGGGCTGGCAGGGCCCTGGAAGGCCCCTTCAGGGTTGCCTGAGACCCAGAAGAGAACCGAGGGACAGAGCAGGAGAGGTTACCGCTGGGAGCCAAGGTGTGTTTCATGTGTCTTAGGCCTCTTCATTTTCTCCCAAATACCCAAGTTTTGCATCTCCATCCCAACTTCCTGGGCCCACTGCCCAGGTGTGCCCAGCCTCCTGGCAGGGCACCTAAGCGTCTGAAAGATTAGTCCTCTCCCTGTCCTGGTCCTTATGGGGCTTTGGGCAGGTTCTTCCATCTTTCTGAGTCTCAGTCTCCCCATCTGCAGGATGGGCATGACCATGAGGTCTGAGGTCAAGGACGTAATGTGAATAAGGGGCTTGGCCCAAGCTCAGTGAGGGGAGACCACCACTGGCCTGGTGACATTCCACCTTTAGTCAAGGTGGGCTTCAGGGAATGAGGGAGGCAGCCCAGTGCTCTTCCTCACAGAGATGATATCTCTGGTAGGTGGGTACAGCCTGAGCTAGTGGCACAACCCAGAGACCTCTGGAGAGTGGGGGTGTGAGACCCTGCAGGAAGGATCTAAACCCCCGAGAAAAGCAGGCAGTGATGAGGGGACAGCATAACAAAGCAGAAAGACAGGGAGGTGCTCAGCCCATGGGAACATGTGGAAAGATTGGTGGGAGGGGCCCAGCATGCTGTAGCATCAGGGGTAGATGTTAATGTTATCAACAGCTGCCAGGTCTCCCACCTGTGCCAGAACACTTACCAGAGGTGACACCCTCTCCCATTAATTTTCACCATTAGCCTCTTAAGCAGATTCTCTATTATCTTATTTGGGGAAACAGAGGCAAGGTCACCCCAATGGAGAAGGTCAGATCTGGAGACCAAAGCTTGAGCCTTCGGGACCCACACCTGACACCCACCATGTCCCCAAACTGCCTCCTCCCGAGAGCTGGCTGACCCTTGCACACTGCGGGGGGTTGGGGGGGGGCGCGGAGACGGTGGCACCAAGGGCTCACTCCACTTGTGAGTCAGTCTCTCCTTGGAGCCACCAGTGTGCCAGAGACTCGGGAGGGAGATTCACCCGCACACTAGGAGGGGGCTTGTCTTCAAACAGGCTACTCCCGTCTCAGGGCTCAGCCTGGCAGAGTTGGCCCAATAAAGGTGACTCCTGGGGGTGGACCACAGCCAAGGGTCCCTCCACCCTGAATCGAGAGCACTAGGCGAGATGTGAGCCAGTGGGAGTAGCAGTAGATCTCGAAGCCTCGCCCCCTCCTGCTTCCTGCAAAAGCCGTTGGCAGGTTGTTGGGGAAACGGGGGACCCAGATGTGTGATGTTGCCTCCCTCTAACAGGGGGAGCCACAGGGAGGTGAAGACGTGGGCTCGGAGGCCCAGACAGACACACGTCACCCACCATTAACCGTAGCTAGACTGACGCATGCCCCATCGTGGGCACTCGGGTAAAGGAACATGTACCCAGCTGTCATTAATCTGCTGGGGGGCCCAGACCCCTCGGGATCCCCTAGAGGAAGGGAGGTGCGGGCCAGCACCATCACTGGGGAGGAGTGGGACTAAGAGGATGCAGCCAGTGGCTCAGCCCGGACCTCATGGAACAGGATACAGAGGAACCCAGGAGTGCCGGAGAACAGGGGACCGCAGTCCAACAGAGATGACAAAGGAGGTGGGCAGGGCAGGGTGGCCACAGAGAGATCAGAGGGATGGGCAAGGAAGTGGGGGGAGGGGTGGGAGACGAGATGAGAGACCAAAGGAGGGGGCAGGGGAGGGGGAAGGAGACTGACAGACCTGGGAAAGGAAAAGACACCTGAGAGGCCAAGCCGTGAGGGCCGCCCCCAGCCAGCAGCAAACAGGGAACAGGAAGAAGCAGGTGAAACGGGCAACGTGTGCACCGACTCCATGTGCCCCACCTCAGCCCAGACACACGAGGGCACGTATACACACACATGCACTTGAGCACACGTGGCCTTGGCCTTGTTTGAAAACCAGATCCAGGTCCAGGGGAGGTGAGAGGGCACCTCCCCCGCAAATCAAAGCCATGTTCTCCATCCAGTGGTAACTCCTCTGCCCTCCTCCATCCAGCAGCAGCCGGGGTCTGCTTTGCCGGGTGGGCAGAGACCCATGTTGCCAAAGCGACTACAGACCCAAACCCACGTTTGCTTAAAACCCAGCAGCTTGCAAAGCTAGGCCCTGTCACGCTGCCAGACACTAATGAGGAAATGACTTTCGCGTCAAGGGCCCTCTCCACTGAGGGGCTGTCACCCTAGGGCCGTGAGGCTGAGGGTCCCACTGCCCACCATAGAAAGCCACCTGCACCTGTATGGAAGTCGTATCCTAGCCGGGCCACGCTAACCGGGGAGAGTTCACAGAGGCCACCGGCTGGAGCAGCCCCAGGGCAGCAGCCTCAGCCTTTCCTGTCAGTTCAACAAAAGTCCCAACTCCAACTAAGCCCGGTCATGCAGGGGGCTGGGGGAGGGACCCTCACTCAACCCCCTCCCCTTCCTCCCTCCAAGGATCAGTGGGCGTCGACATCTGTGGGACCAGGGCAGCTGAAGGGCGCTGGCTGTCACTGCCAGCGCCGCGTGTCGTCGCACCATTAGTCCCCTCCCCCTGGACCCTCAGACCCGCACAGCCCCCAGCCCACTCCACTCTCATTCTCTAGTTATGGCTTGCAAGACATGTCCTAAACCCTCAAATCAGCTCCAACTAGATCGACAAGAGACGAGCATCCATCTGGAAACGTGCCGCTGTCATCAAACCCGCCTCCCCATCTTCTGACTGGGGACAGAGGGACAGGTGTCCGCTCCGGTCAGGGTCTCACAGGTGTAAAACGCAGGCCCAGCAACCATCTGACCCACTGCAGGTCGCAAGGAGAGGGAGCAAGGTGGGAAGAGGTGAAAAGAGACATCTACTTAAACCTTCACTCAAAGAGCTACATATCAGCCCAGGGGGGGAAAACAGTTGTGTCTTGGCTTTGAGGGGAAGAAAGAACAGCAACAAAAAAATAACGCTTTTGTTCTTTTTAAACATTGGGGCTGAAGTTCATTTTCATCACAGCAAATGAAAGACAATAACGTACCCACAAACCCTGAACTTCCATATGATTCTCTTCTACCTGCGCACACCCCACATACACACACGAAAAATCCAGACGGCTGACAGAGGACACATCCGTGCGGCACCTGTAATTTGCCTACTGATCACCCGCCTGAGCACAGCCAGGCTGTGCAAAGAGAGAAATGACAAGACCGAGAGAGACTCGGCCAAAGCCTTTCCTGAGTTTTGCTTTTCCTCATCTGGGAGAGCCTGCAAGCCAGAGTACGCAATACCAGGGGCCCCTACCCTTGGGCAGAACTGGTCTAATGACGCAGAGCCAGTCTTGCCCTTTCCCCGAGGCCAGACCCTGCCCTCACACCCCCTGGCCACTAAGCAGCCTGGTTACTCATTTCCCCAAATCCCAGTGTGGCCACTGGGTGCAGGAGTCCAGGGACAGGTGGTTCCTCGGACCCGGAGACACGTAACAGACAGCAAGGTGGTCACCGTACCCCAAAGCCACAAGGGTGTCTAGGCACTGACATAAGGCTGGATCACGGTGCCCACAGACAGCTGCTCTCCTAAAGGCCACACACACTGAATATCCATTTCCAACCCCAGACACATCTGGCCAAGCTGGCCCAGAGGAGGATGCCCGAGTTGCCAGGCTCTCAGGAAGGGAGAGAAGGCTCAGGACCACGGAGGACCAGCGGAAGCTGGCAGGGCCACGAGCTGCTATTACCTTGTTGGCAGCAGCAGCAGGGGCAGGCCGGGGGGGCCTCCCTGTCATTCACCCTCTGCCTCCACTCTGGCATCTTCACCTCCAGGGGACCTTTCTCCTAGGTGTAGTGGGGGGCGGGCGGGCAGGAGGGACACTGACCCCCTGAGGTGCTCGCATTCTCTGCATCCAGCCCCGCTTCTCAAAGGAAAAAGGCCAGCGAAGACAGGTGTGGAGGGATCCCCCACCTTTGGATCTAAAGCGCCAGCTTCCTATCCGAGAGGAAGCCTGAGCCAGACGCGGGGCTCCGACTCCGTCGGGCAGGGGGTCTCTGGCCGCTCCTTCACGCAACCCCAGATCTCCCCTGTCACCCCGACAGCTCCAAGGCAATCAGCTGGCAAGCTCGGACCCCCCACCCCCATCCCACGAGATCTCCCTCTGCGCGGTTTGGGGGATGGGAGGGAGAAGGGGCACCGCTGGGAAGTTTCGCGACGCAGCCAGAAGCTCCGGGACCCCGGCTGCCCGCCCTCTGGGCTTAGGGTCGCCGCCCCCGGGCGCAGCGGGCGGCAGGACCCGGCGCCCCCGCCCCGGAGTGGGACGCGGGCCGGGGACTGGGGGTGGGTGCGAAGTGGGGCTCCGGGCTCGGCCGGGGTCCCGCGGCGGGCCGAGGCCACTTACGTGTGCTGCTGAGGAAAGCTGTAGGCTGAGGCGCCGGGGGCGGCGAGCAACGGGAGCAGCAGCAGCGGCGGCAGGAGCAGCGCCAGCGGGCGCGGGGGACCCGCCGCCGGGCGCCGGGCGCCGGGGCCGAGCCGGGAACCGCGGCTGGGCCATCGGAGCGCAGTCCGCGCCGGGTCGGGCCGAGAGGCGCCGCAGGTCCGAGCCGGCACCGCCATGTTTCCATTCAAGATGCGGCGCCGCGGGGAGGGGGGGCGGCGGCGGGTTGGGTGTGTGTTGGGGGGTGACGGGCGGCGGGCGGCAATCGCCTCTCCTCGTCCTCCGCCTTCTTCGCGCCGGGCCTCCAGGGCTGCCCGAGCCGCAGCACCTCTGCGGGGTGCGCGCTGCGATCTCTCCGCCGCGCCGGCTCCAAGCGCTCTGAGTGCCGGGTCCGGGACTGGCGCTCAAATAGCGGCCGCCGCCAACCTGCCGGCGCCGCCCTCCCCCGTCCCTGGCCGGCCCGCCCCCGCGCGCCCCCGCCGCGGCCACGCGCCCGCCGGTGCCCGCGCGCCCCTCGTCCCCGCGCCGCCCTGAGCCGGCCCTGCTGGCCCGCGGGGCCGAGCCGAGCCCGGGCGCGCGCGTCCCGCGCCCCAGCCACGGTCCGAGTTCCCGATGTGCGCCCTGCCGCACGCCTCAGATTGCGATGCTCCTCTCCGCCGCACTCGTGGGAAGAGTCCCCGGCAGGCGCGTGTGTGACCCTTCTAGGGGCTCGACCTTCAACAGGCTTAAGGCCTGGAGTCACAGGTTTAATGGTGGAATGGCAGGCTTCAGCAGAGACCGCTGTAGAGGGCAAAGGAGCTGAACTCACACGGCCAGGGGCTCCAACTACCTTCAAGAGTCCCCTTGGCGGGGATTGGGTCCCGAAGTCCTGAGAGAAAGAAAAAATCCTGAATGGAAACCAGGTCCTGTTGCACCGTTATGTGGGGCTGGGAATGGCAAGATACAGCCCTATGCAGCCGTTCATTTCACTTCCCTGGGCTAAATGGGCACTGTGAGCAGGACAGCCCCAAGTCCCAGCCCCCAAGGCTTACACAGCCTCTATTTAAACTTCTCCAGTGCCAGTAAGCTCACCCCTGCACAGTCCAATCACTTCTGTCCTGGAGGCTCCTGGCTCTTCCCTGCTGCTGGGAGAAGGCTGGGCTGGTGTCAGTCCTGACTCTGCAGCTTGCGGGCCTCTCAGAGCCTCAGTCTCCTCCCTTCTGAAGGCTTGTGTGAGTGCCCAACCCCACCTCCAGGATGAAGTGAGAGTGGGAATGAGTTACTTGGTAAACTAAAACACTCGTGATTGGGAGAGAGCATCCCTGAGATTCCTCTGAAGTTGCCCTGGGACCCTGCTCTGCCCCTGGCACAGACAGACAGGATGAAAGAATGCTCCCTGCCAGCCGAGAACAGAGCAAGACCCCCTAAGCAGTAACTGCCCACTGATTCTGTGCCTAGTATTAGGACTGCGGGCCAGTAACCACCTGAGCAAGAGCCCCTACTTTATCGTGGCTGAGTGAGTCGAGTCTCCCATCACCTACTTACTAGTCAGCCTAAAGAGGATTTGTAGTTGAGGGGGAAGAGTGGTAACCCCTGAATTGAAAAAGGCAGAGCTTCCCCTCTCACCCCAAGAGTAGCAAGCAAATAGGGCTCAGGATGACCTTCATGTGTGTGTGTGAGTTGCTCAGTCGTGTCCAACTCTTTGCAACCCCATGGACTGTAGCTTGCCAGGCTCCTCTGTCCATGGAATTCTCCAGGCAAGAATACTGGAGTGGGTAGCCATTCCCTTCTCCAGGGAATCTTCCCAACCCAGGAATCAAACCCGGGTCTGCGGCATTGCAGACAGGTTCTTTACAGTGTGAGCCACTAGGGAAGCCCATAACCCTAACCCTAACCCAGGACAATCTTTACTTGGCTCCTTGTTCCTGTCTGGGCTCCCCCACCCCTGCCTACCCTCACAAGCTGGGGAGACAGTTTTGGAGTATCCTCTTCCCTGACTTGTGTGAGTCTTCAAGGGCCAGACTGGGGCTTGCCATAGGTCCCAAACATGTTACCAAAGGAAGGTGGTACACTGAGCCCCAAACTGCTGATAGGCCCAGAGGCTGGGGAACAGGAAGGATATAGTGGACTCTGGGAGGCCAAGCCAGGCCAGTTCTATGGAGGACAAGCCAGATATCTGATTGTACCAGACATCCCCATCCCCACCTCTGTGCGGGGCAGTCCTTTCTGCTGGATTGATGGTGGGGTAAGGAGGGCTGTGCCTCACAGAAGAGTCAAGGAGATTGAGCTAACCTAACCAGCCCGCTCCCAGCCCCTCCTACTGATAGCTGTCTCTAGCATCTCTATCGCCCCCATACCTAGGGAAGGGCTGGCCCGTGGTATCCTCTCCCATTTGTTTGCTGGATAAATGCCTGGATCTTGGCCCCAGGGAACTGGCACAAAAGGCATCACCCCTCCTAGTGATCACCTCTCCTGAGTGCCCTCTAGGGTTAGGTGGGCCCTTCCCAAGGCCAGCTCTGCAGGGGCAGAGTAGGAAATGTCGGGGACAGCGTCCCTGCCCTTTGACACCAGGATGGCTGCACTATCCCCAAAGAGTACCCAGGTCTTCAGGTACCTGTGCACAGGCTGGGGGTAGCCAATGGGCACTGGTAGTTGGGCATTTCAGTTCCAGCCTCCACAGATGTGCCCCTAATTGAGGCCGCTGGTGCCGAGGGAAAGGCGGGAGATTTTGGTTGACAGGCCGTTAAAGGAAGACAAATAAGGAGGGAAGGTAATTAAGAGGAAACGGGTAGTAAGAGTTTCCACACTCCAACTTCTGAGGCTCACAACATCCTCAGTCTCCTGGTGGCTTCCTTCAGCCACAGGTTAAGATCATGGGAAGAAAAATCAAGGCTTTGCAGGGAACAGGGGGACCTCTGGGGCAGGAACATTGGCGGGTTTGGCAGCAAAAGCCTGGGGCTACCCATTGGGCCAGAGGTGCCTGTGCTGAAAGATGGGGGGTAGCAGGGACAAGTGAAGCTGCAGCCAGCAGAGAGTGGCAGGGGGCCTGGCAGGTGCTGGTTCTACATGTGGGCCGAGAGGGAAGTTGGCTTAGCAGCCCAGAAGAGATTGAGAGGTCTTTATGGAAAACCTACTATATGGTGCTGGAGAAGACTCTTGAGAGTCCCTTGGACTGCAAAGAGATCAAACCAGACAATCCTAGAAGAAATCAACCCTGAATATTCATTGGAAGGACGGAGGCTGAAGCTGAAGCTCCAATAATTTGGCCACATGATACAAAGAGCATCATGAAGCCGACTCACTGGAAAAGACTCTGACACTGGGAAGGATTGAAGGTAGAAGGAGAAGGGGATGACAGAGGACAAGATGGCTGGATGGCATCACTGACTCAGTGGACTCAATGGCATCACTTGCTCAATGAATTTGAGCAAGCTCCGGGAGACGGTGAAGCACAGGGGAAGCTTCACCATGCTACAGTCCATGGGGCTGCAAAGAGTCAGACACAACTGAGAGACTGAACTGAACTGAACTATGTTGCAAGCAAGTCCCGAGGGACGTGGAAGCCTGTCAGGAATGTCCGGGACACCTGGGGCAGCAAGATTCCCCATTTCAACCTGTCCACCTTCAGCCTCCCTCCCATCATCCTTTTGCGGCTCCATAAGCTGGTGGGTTGGAGGGCTCTTGGCTTTCTTAGAGTTTTATCCCTGGAGTTCCTTCTGCCTGAAACACTCTCTCTCATCTTCACCACTTGGACCCAGAATGTTTAGGAACCCATCAATACCACTTACGCCAGGAAGCCTTCCTGGACCTCCCCTTAACTAGACAGGCTTCCCCACCCCAGTCCCCACTCTCCTTTCCCCTCCCCTTGCCACACAAACATGCAGCAACTTCTGCCTTGGGTTCAGAAAAACACCTGCACCCAAGCTAGGACCCAAGTCTCCCTTGTCCCTGTCACCCTCCTAGGGCCCCACACAGAGCCTGACCATTGGGAGGGCATTGGAGGTGTTGACATAAGGACTGTCTTCTTTTCTGACTGCACAGCATGTGTGATCTTAGCTCCCCGACCAGGGATGGAACCTGCACCCCCTGCATTGGAAGTGCAGTCTTAACCACTGGGCTGCCAGGGAAGTCTCAGCATAAGGACAACTTTTGAGTGGCATATCCAGGGGCCTGGGGCTATGGCCAGAAAGAGTGGTCTGGCATGGGCATAAGGAGTGTCAGCTTTGGCATCCGGTGTTGCAGATCATATAGGGAAGTTACTGTGCGTCTCTGAGAACTTTATTTCTTTATCCATACAATGGGTGATATGATACCCACCTGGCCGGGATGGTCTAAAGACTCAAAGCATGTATAACACCCTAAGGGCAGGACTTGGTACTTAGCAAGGGCTTAATGAAGGCAAACCACAGAGAGACTCAGGCAACCCTGAGAAGGGTAGGTCCTAAATGCTGGCAGGCAGGAAGACTTCTTGGAAAAGGAGGAGGGATTCCAAGCTGACCTTGCAAGATAAACAGGATCTTGAATACTAGGGTGGGAAGACCTGTCCTCCTGAGCCCCATTGACCCAGCTGTGCCTCCACTTGAATCAGTGGAGGCAGCCCTGGCCTTGGCAAGTGTCCTTCTGTGACAGGACGCCATCCCCACCTCCTCGAGCCCCATCGATGTGCTTGTTCTCTTCCCTCTTTGGGCTGCACTCAGTGGTTCCAAACGGCTCCCAGCCAGGACACACTCAGGTATGGGCTGCCTGCCAGTGCTCACACCTGCAGGCTTCTATAGCTCATCCACTAATTCCTTGGGGACACTCAGAGACGTGATGGTTCCACTAAATGCCCCTGCCTGAGCATGGTCTGCACAGCGTGGCCACTGGATGCAAGCAGAAGGGGAACCCCACTCTCAAACCATCAAGGACTTCCCTGGCAATCTATTGGTTAAGAATCCACTTGCCAATGCAGGGGACACAGGTTTGATCCGTGGTTCGAGAAGATTCCATGTGCCACTGGATATCTAAGCCCGCACGCTGCAACTGCTGAAGCCCATGCTCTAGAGCCCGTGCTCTGCAACAAGACAAGCCACCACAATGGGAAGCCCGCACACCTCAACTAGAAAGTAGCACCCACTCGACGCAGCTAGAGAAAGCCCGCAGGCAGCAATGAAGACCCAGTGCAGCCCAACGTAAAAATCAATTATTTTTTTTTAAACGTTTGTCAAATGCTTAAAAAAAAAAAAGCCATCCAGTATCCTCACACAATAATTGACCTACTGGCAGCTTAGTGCCATATATTGTGATAAATAGAGGGGGCTGGTGTTTAATGCTTTCAGGCAGCATGTAGGCTACACCTACATGAGGGTGTAGGCCATCACCACCTGCACACCAAAGTTAGACCAAGTTCCAGACTGTAGACTGTTGGAGCCTATAGGATCCTCTGTCAGAGAGAAGGGGAAACTGAAGCCCAGAGAGAGGAGGAGACTTGCCCCTGGCCACCCAGTGGTCAGTGCAGATCAGGACATGGAGCTTTGAGTCTGGGAAACCAGGTAGATGGAAGAGGCTCTATCTATCCTCCGCCCCTGGGACCTCCCCGACTTAATGGAGGACTATGGTACACGGGAAAAATACAGTTAATACCTCAAGCCAGGCATAACTGTGTCATGTGGGTGAAACAGAGAATGTGGTCACTCTGTTATGAGGCCTTGGTGGTCAGGGAACCCTTGCCAGAGGAAGGGGCCTTGAAACTGGCACGGAAGGACAGGGTGGGAAGGATGGATAAATGGCTGAAGGTAGGGGAAAGGGTGGCCCTAGCAGAGAGTCTGAGCAAACACCTGAGGCAGGACTGGGCTGAATTTGTGCAGGGACCAATGGGGAGGCTGCCTGCCGGGGCCCCAGCTTCTCCCTCACTGCACCTCTTCACTAATGGGGAGGGAAGAACATAGCACCCACCCCTGGGCGGGGAGTTCCTCAAAGAGGCAGGGAGACGATGGCGTGGCTGCATGGGCAGCGTGAGGCCAGGCTAGCTCAGAGGTGACGATGAGCCAGGATATCAAAAAGCCTTTAACCCCTGCATCCAGGGTGCAGGACCCTGGGTGGCCTCACCCTTGGAGGACTACTGGTTGAGTAGAGGGAAACACAGTATCACCTGCCCAGCCTTGGCTGCCTTTGCAAAACTTCAGTCCTCTCAGCTCAGGCACGAGTACCGAGCTGGGGATGGGGACAGGGTGGGCACCTGCTCCTACCAGCAGCATTTGTCTTGATGGTCTGCATCCCTACCAGCAGCTGTCATGGACAGTCTGGATTTTCCTCAGAGAGCTGTGGTCCACCTGCCCATTTTACAGATGAGGAAACTGAGGCTGAGGGAAGGACAGGGCTTGTCCCAGGGTTACAGTGAGCAAAGAGACTCAGGCCCAGACTAAATTCGAGACTCGGTCCTCTGTGCCCGCTCCTAGGCACTGGGGCCCTCAGAGTCCTCAGAACCCCCAGTGGGAGGACCCCTGATCTGAACATCTTCCCCGGGGGAATGAGGGGCCCCTCAGCGCCACCCCTGTGTCCTCTATGGCAGGGTATATATGGCACAGAGGCCGGATGCTGGGTTCGCCCCCCTCCCCAGAGGCCTTCATCCCGCTGTGGCAAGAGAAAATGAGGACAAATAAAAGAGAGAAATTCTCCCCTCTGAAGAGCATTAGATGTCTGAACGACTTCCAAATAAATAAAAGTCTCATCGGAGCCCCCGGCCAGCACTGACAGCAGCTCTAACTCTCCACAAGACGTGTTTTTCTGCCTCCAGGTGGGAGTGAAGAGCGTCAACGGTGGGCGAAGTCAGGCTCTGAGGAGGCGGCCTTCCATCACCGCCTAACGCCCCATCAGCGCCTTGGCGGAATGGCCACGGCAAATTGCCTTCTCTGATAGCCGCCCCTCCAGGCCCTCGGAGAGCAGAGACGAGCCGGCGCTGGCCTCCCTCACCGGGGCGGGGAAAGAGCTTCCTGGTCAGTTCCGTCCCTGCGCATTGCCGGGATTTGACTGTAATTCTGCGAACCACCTGTCCCTAACCTGCTTGTTTTGCAAATGAGGAAACTGAGGCACAGGGGGCTTTGGAGACCTGGTGAATGAAACCAGCAAGCCAGGGAGGTGTCTCCGAATGAATTATGAATTAGCTCTGCTCAATGCAAAAGTGGAGCAAGACGTATCTCCTGAGAGGGGGTGCTCCGAGGGAGGTCCATACCGCACACCATCCATCTCCCCCTCCGCAACCGTACAAGGCGGGTGAAGTGGCAGGAGAGATCAAGGCTAGACCGCAAGAAGCACTTCCCCAAGCAATCGGCTAGGGAAACACCCAGAGGAAAGTCTTCAAATCTTCCACTTCTTCTGCTGAAAGCATCTCTTGGCTGTTGCCCACCAACCCTTTTGAGGATTAGCCTCTGCTCAGTGGTTGAGGGGAGGACAGGATCTGGTTCCACCATCACTTAATTTAACTGATGGCTGCTGTTCCTGTGAGGGGCAGTTAGCACTTCATTTGTTGAGCCTGGAAGACAGATGAGGCTGTGTTCTTTGATTATTGAAAGAAGTTGACGTTGTGGGAGGTGGCGGCAGGGCCAGCCAGTAAGGAGCAGCATGTGGTGAGAGGTGAGATGGCCCAGAGGCTGCCCCGCCCCATTTCATGAGGTCCCTGCCTTCTCAGAGGCGATGCCAGCACTCGGACCCCTCCCCTTGAGACTTCCTCAGACACCAGACAGGGAGGAGAAGGGAGGTCTTCTGCCGAGAACCAGTCTAGCTTTTCTCATTAATGCTGGTTATGGGTGCTTTGGGCTTCCCTGGTGACTCAGCAGTAAAGAACCCACCTGCCAGAGCAGATGACACAGGTTCGATAGCTGGGTGGACAAGATCCCCTGGAGAAGGAAATAGCAACCCACTCCAGGATTCTTGCCTGGGCAATCCCATGGACAGAGGAGACTGGTACACTACAGTCCATGGGGTCGCAAAGGACAGGACACAACTTAGCAACCAAACAGAAACAATGGGTCCTTCCACTCCCCGAATCAGGGCTCCATTGCAGCCCTTGCCACTCTTCCTGGGTCAGGGCCTTTGCAATCTCACCTCTGGGCCTGAGGTGAGGCAGGGACCAAGGAGGAAGGAGGCATGGACTCCTTCCCCACTGGTTGGAGTGGCCTGAAGATGGAGTTCCTGGAGGATCCCCTCTGAGCCTGGAAACCTCATCCCGGAGGCCAGACCATTAGCTTCAAACACAATCCCAGTGTTCTTCCGATTCAACAACTACCCAGGCCCTGGGGGGAGAAGGGTATTTTCCAGCCCAGTTCCCTATGAAATCTTCCCTGGCACTGACCAAGGGGGAATATGGGCCCCACTAAGATCTGCAGAGGAAGGTCATGCTGGATTGGAGGCTACTTTACTGCCTGGGGGGTGCGGGGGAAGCCAGAGACACTCAAGACAGATGGGCCCAGACTTGGCAGGAGCCAGGCCGAGAGCTCCAGTCCCTCAGGCCGCACAAAGAGGCAAAGCAGACAGGACTGGGTGGGGGCATGCTCCTCCATCACCCCTACCTGCACGAAGTAGCACCAGGCCAGGCAAATGAAGGGAGCATCTGATCTCGATGGAAGGTACAGCCTGTGAGGTGTGGCATGAAACAGGGGCTGGGCTAGTAATTGGTGGACAAGTAGAGCAGAGGCTGACCTGAGACCACTGTACCCTAGGTGGGCTAGCTAAGAGAGAGACATTGCTACCCAGAAGGTGTGGGGTGGGGACAGAGAGGTTGTTTAGGGAACAAGTGCTATGGGTGACCATGGCTTGCAAGAATTCTGGCTCCCTTCCCAACTGGACCCAGGGTCTAGGCAGGTATGAGGCACTCTGGATGTCCTAGAGATAATCAGGCCCCAGAATCTCTTTCAAAGAACAGCAGGACCTCTGTAGAGCCCTCACTCTCTTCTATATATGGGCAAACTGAGCCTCAGCAATGCTCTGGGCTGGGCCTAGTGAATAGTGACATCTCTAAGATGAGAACCCAAGCCCTTTGGGTCCTGACTTGGGGCCATTCATGGTCAGAGCTGGCCCATGTTCCTATCTCCACTTGCTGATGAGGGGCCAGTATGGTGGCCGGCATAGCAAGGGAGATACTAGGACACATACAGGCAGCAGAGAGCCCCTCAGGGGGCCTAGAGACAGACCCTGGAGGTCAGAGAATCCCTAAGGCAGAGCCAAGCCCTCTTCCTGCAGAAGGAGGCTACAGAGAGCTTCGCTGGGCCCCAGGCAGGCAGAAGAAGATGCTGGGGAAGCTGTACCCGGGGGCCAGTGAGAGTCCAGAGGAAGGTGAAGAGGCTTCTGCCTGATCATCTTCCCACCAGCTGGAAGGCCTCTCCCCCACACCTACTGCCTCGGCCTCCCTGAGCCCAGCCTGGCAGCGCCAGAGCACCATCTTGCTGAGGTCTTAATTTCTAAACGAGCCAGGAGGAGCTTTGGAGAGGCAGAGGCGGATGGAGAGACTCGCTGAGAGAGACAGAGAGAGACCTCGGGAAGGATCAGGATGTGGACTCAGCAATTTGCAACAAGCCACTTAGGTCTTGCCTGAAAACCCAAGCCAGCTGTCATCGGGTGGCTGGGAGCAGGCCATAGACAGGAAACACTGGTGATGAGTCAGGCCTGGGACAGGGCTGGGGGATGGTGCTTATATCTGGGGAACGGGTCGGGGGAGTGGGGTGGGGGGCAGGAGGGGAGCGGGAGGTATGTCAGGCATGCTCAGGGCCCTCAGAAGAGAGGACATTATCAAGTGCTGACTAAATAATGATAATGATTAATGACTAAATGACTATGTAATAATATATCACCTCCATCATGCTGGGGTCTGGATGGGAGTCATGTGACCCTGGCCAGTCCTGCAGGTGTGAGATGGGAGTGAGATGGAGCCTGCCCTCACACCTCCATACAATTCCCTCTCAGGTTCCTCTGCCAGCCATATGTCTCTGATGGGACTGAAGATTCCCCATAAGCCCAACCACTCACTGCCCCCCACCCCATACACACACCATAGTGATTCTGCTAGAAACTCCAGGGTGATGCTGCCTGTTCTGGCTGACCTCAGAATCCTGGCCTTGCTGCTCTTCTAGACAGCTGGACATGTCTGGAATCTCCTCACCCAGGTTCTGCTGACCCCCTAACTCTCTAGACGTGCTTTGACCTCATGGACAGTCTTGCAGCAGCTTCCTGCAAAATAGGCCCTGAGAGAGCTCCAACCACCTCCTACCCACTGGAGTCCCTCTACTCCCAGCCTTCCCTGGAGGCTAAGAACCTTATGTTTACTATACAGAGGAAAAGGACTTACCCAGGTCATTGTGGCTTTCCTGTGATTTCCAAAAGAGACTGCTTGATGTTTCCTCCAGAAAGTGAATGAGAATCATAATAACCCCCATCACTGATCCTTCCCCCACTCCGCTTCTTCTCCACTGCACAACAGGCACGGAGCCTAATTTTCATAGTAGCCTTCCAAGAAGACAGCATTATGCCCCCTGAGTGGATGAGAAAACTGAGGCTCTGGTGGTTCCGAGTGAATTGTTCCGGCTGCCTGGGAAGCAGTGGAGATGAGATCTGACTCCCAGTCCAGCTCCTCCTGGGTTGAGGCATGAGCAACACATTGTAATCTTTAAAAAAAAGCTTTTTTAATAAGTCCATCTTATCTCAATACGCAAAGCTATGCACAAGGCATGCAAAGAAGCACTTCCCGCCCACTCCCGGGGTGACAGTGCAGTCTTTGGGTTTGATCCCCATCTAAAAGGCCTCCTCTCTTTTGCTTGTACTGAATCTCTTTGCTCTGCCAGCCCTGCCCAAGGTATCTCCAGGCAGAGCTTTGCAGAAAACACTTGGGGATCTGTTCCCACATAGCCTATGAGCAGACCTCGGATCCTGTGGATAAGGCGGGCCCCCTGCCTCATGAGGGCTTCCCAGGTGACTCAGTGGTAAAGAATCTGCGTGCCAATGCAGGAGACACAAGAGATGTGGTTTGATCCCTGGGTCGGGAAGATCCTCTGGACTGGTAAATGGAAACCCGCTCCACTATTCTTGTCTGGGAAATCCCATGGACAGAGGAACCTGATGGGCTACATACAGTCCGTGGGGTCACAAAGAGTCTGAGCAACAGAGCACTCACGCAGCCCTGCCTCATGCTGTCCGGTTTCCCTGCAGGGGTCCCCAGGCCCCACAGAGATGAACACGTGCACTGTTGAATGCACGGGTCAAGAACTGCTTTCTGCTGAGGGAATATGGGAAAGCTCCCTAGAGATAAAGGAGAGGACATTCCGAGTGAAGGCAATATTGGAGAACTAGTAAAAGGTTCGAAGGTAGGATCTGCTCTGGGGAAAGCCAACGATGCGTTTGAAGTCTGCTCTGTTTCGAGCAGTGAGGCCTCTCTGTGATGGAAGAGCCCATTGCACTGGAGCAGGAAGGCCGGGAAGCTGGGAGGCGGGGGGCAGGGCTGGATACAGGCAGCAGCCGCAAATCATGGGAGAAACGTCCCATGCGCACAGGGTGGAAAGGACAGTCATCCAGAGCCTTGGCCTGATTCATGGCTGGGAGGCAGTGGACATCCACTGGGCCTGGGTGACCTTGAGTTCATTACCCACCATCACTGCACCTCAGTCTCCTTGAAAGTAAAATGGGCTCAATAAGTCCCCTCAACTTCCTCTCAGAGCTGCTGGGGTGGGGGGATTGATGCTTTGATGCTGAGTCAGAAGCATGCACAGAAGGGCTCCTTGCATGGTGCCCTCCAGGTCCACAGAAAGAGGGAGGGCAGTAGTGCCCCGCCTCTACATTCTCCACCCAGAGGAGCCTGAGAGCCAGGCCCAGCACACACCAAGCTGGGGGCAGGACTCGGACCAAAACACGCAGCAGAGTGATGGGTCAGTGAGGCTGGGACAACAGGCAGAGGTGCACCGGGAGAACCCGGTGGCTGTGGAGGAATGTGACAGGGACAGGAGGAGGTGGCCTGGGTCAGTCTAGAAGCTTGTCTTTCATTGGAGAGGTCCCAGGAAGGATCCCAAGGACAAAACTGATTTGCCTATTAAATGATTCAGATGCAGGCAGCCGCTAAGCACCTGAGGAGGGGGTGTCCATTGAAGTTTTGGGAGCCTCTTCCAGGACACTGGATTTCTAACTATCTTTTTAATCAAAAGGAATTCACTTTAATGTAAATTTGATCTGATCCCCCATTTCTGACAGATTAAAGTGGGACTGCTCTGATGGAGGATAGCAGGGGTGGCAGGCCCCAGAGGCTCCCAGTACAGAGTTGGGGTGCCCACCCCATGCCAAAGGTCAGCACAAGGAGGGACAGGAGCAGAGCACAAGGCCTCAGCTCCAAACAGGGTCTGGACTCATTTCTACCCTCCTTGGATGACCTTGGGAAGCCCTTTCACAGCCTCAGGCTCTCATCCGCAGAATGGGCACCACTTAGTACCCTTGGCCTCAGTTGCACTTCCCCATCATCGCTCGGGGGCTATTTATTCATGGTCCTGAAGCGCTGAGGTCTTAGCTAACTCCTCTGCCTCCTGGCTCGGCTAATTGAAATCACTTTCCCCCTTCTCCTCTGCCTCTCAGTAAATTATGCGAATTGCCCCAGTCAGAGGCCTGGGTGATGGACAGTCCCGTCACAGCAGCCTAAGTGTTTAGAGAGCAATTGTTCCAGGGAAGGCTGCCATTCCTCAACCGGTGCTGAGCAAGGTGCGGTGGGGGGAGCCAGCCTGGCCGTTCCCCGGGCGGCGGCCCCTGCTCCGCCCCAGCCCAGACACCAGAGCCTGCTCCACCCAGCCTGCCAGCCACCGGCTCCCAGTACGTTATCCTTGTCATAACAATCATAGCAGCCGAGAGGTATTGCTCTTAAACCCTCAACACACATTTTTATAACCTTTCTGTTTAATAAGAAAGAGACAGCTCCAATTAGCTAGGAATATTCTGCAGAAATGGGATTATTTTAAAAGCTCTGGCAATATTATAAAATAGCTTCAGTAAGTGAACAGCTGTTGCTGGGCCCCGCCTGCCATGCGCACTGCGCCTTCCCGCACCCTCTCACCAAGCAGGGGGGCCTCTCCCCGCTCCCCAGACGCCCCGGAGTTCCTGAGAACTCTGCTCTGGCTGGCAGTCACAGACACCTCTTCCGGCAGCGGAATGTAAGCTGTGAGATGGGGGGACCCGGCATCCCCTGTTCCAGGCTGGAGGAGACGGGGAGCTTAGATCTGTGTCTTGGTTTGACCATGGCCTTGCTAGAGTCCTGCCTTCCTGGGGAAAGCCTGTGTGGGACATCACTTCTAAAGGGCTGCCGGCCCCCTACTGTTGCCCCTTGACTTGGACATGCCCCCTACAGTGACAAGACTCTCATCCACTGCTCAGGTCTTCCCAGCCTCTCTGTGTCCCCAGTCAAGGTGACAGGGCAGGGTTACCTGGCAACCCGGGTTCCAGTTACTGTGCATTTCCTGAGTCCACTCTGCCCAAGCCCCTCAGGGCCAGGTAAGCATTTTATCAAAGGGTTCCCCACTTATCTTTCAGCTGGGGCCAGTTGCCATCCCCCTGTTTGGACCTTCCTCCATCTCACCCACAGCCTGCCACTTTCCTTCTCTCCAGAAGGAATCTTCTATTTCTTTGCCCACCCCAGCTGGCAGCTTTATCAGTAACAGAGTCTAAGCCCCTAGAGCTGTGGGCAGAGTTATGGGGGTCCTTTTTCCTTCTCTCCATGTCTGTTGGCAGAACCCTGTAGAAAGGGGTTCTCAGCTCGCTCTCCCTAAGCTCTGGGGTTATAGTGTATCCACAGCTCCCACGTGGGTAGTCAGCCCCATCTGGGCAGAGCTTGATGCCGCCCCTTTCCTGGAGCCGGCTTAGCCTCTGTGGGGAGGATCGAGGGGTAGGGGCTTCCGGGAGGCCCTGGTCCTCTTTGGCCTCCTGGGCAGGGTGGCAGAGGGCTCTATGTCCCTGCCCCCACTGTCTGCTTGACCCTTAATCCACAGCAGTGATCCCCATAGTACCAGGTCCCCCTCAAGGTTCAGGGTGAACAGCAGGTCATGTCTGAACATCCTCCAGGGAAGGTTAGAGTTGGAAGGGACCTCAGAGTTTGGCCCATGGAGCTTGTCACTGTACGGTTGGGGAAACTGAGTCCAAATGAGAGGAAGATTCAAGGCTATGTTCTAAGGATGGGAGGCAGGACCCAGGTTGTCTGCCTCAGCCCTGACGTTTGACCTTTGTGGGACCTGACACATCTGGTGGTGCGGATTTGAACCCTCAGTCCTGGTCTGATGGGATGAAATGGACCCCGCCTTGATTGCTCAGGTGTCCACAAGAAACACCCTCCCCTCCCTGAGAGTCAGGAGCTCAGTGAGACCCTGCCCCTGAAGGCAGGACTCCTGGGATGGGGGGTGGAGGGGGACAGTGGTGAATGGGACACTGGAGCAAGCTGCTGGGCAGAGTCGGGGTGAAGACTGGGCCAAGAGGTCCCCAGGTGCCCACTCATCCCTCCTGCCATGTCCCCTCCAAGCCTGACCAGAGTGTGGGGTTTCAAGGAGAAGCTTCGTGCCCAAGGGAACACGCATACCATGGGCCTCTCCTAGTACTGTGGCCCCGGCCTCACCAGGCCCAGGTCTTGGGTCACTGCCTGGGTAATAGGAACAATTTGGGGGCATCCTTGGGAGGAGACCACAACCCAGGAACTGCAGCGCGATGCAAATGCACCATGTGCTAAATGGGAAAAAATGAATTTTACACCCAGACAAAGTGACTTTTATCATGTTAACGACCATGGTGTGCTCATCATGTCTGCTGCAGAGAAATGGGGCCTGTGGATGTTTTTCTTTTAGTTCTGCTTTTAAATGGAGGCATTTTCCCCCCTCGTAGCAAACAAGCCAAGCCCCTCAGAGTGGGATGACAGAAATGCCTATTCAGCAAAAACAAAATGGAGGAATTTTTTTTTTTAAATCTTCATCTGTGCCTCCCAGCAAAAATAGAGCTCAGAATGAGGAGCTGGGGTGTGGTGGGAGGACCCCTGGCCTGGAGGTGAGAAGGTGATTCTAGCCCAGCTCACCTTCAAGTCCCTGTGTGACCTGGGGGTCCCTCACCGGTTTTGGTTTACCCAGTGGTACCAGGAGAGCCGCTCTGCCCTAGTCCTTGCGCAGGTGTCCAAGCCAAACTCATTAAGCTCGGTCTAGGTCCAGAACTGCCTTTTCCATGAGACTGGGACCTCCAGGGGGCAAGATGAGTCATCACTGAGTCCGTGGTGCCCCCAGTGGCCAGGAGAAGGCCCTGCATGGAAGAGGCACAGAGGTTTGCCGATGGAGCCAGGACCCCAAGAGTAGACTCTGTTAGCCAATACCCTAAGAGCTCCCCTCATCAGCCCTGCACCTTGAGCATATCATTGACACATGGCAACTCCATATTGTGCTCATCAAAAGCCAGGAAAACACCATCTGATGCTTTGTACAGCTGCCCAGCCCGGCACCCAGCTTCCCAGGAGGAGCCTGTGTGGTGCCCACTGGGGGAGTGCTCAGCGAAGGCAAATGAAGAAGCCTTCGGGACTGGCATATCTGAGAAACCTCTGCCCTGACACCACGCAGTCCTGCTCTGGAAGGCAAGCCTGGGTCAGGCAGGCAGGGCATTTGATGGGCAGAGATCACTGGACAATTAGCCAGCCCCAGCGGAGGTAATTAATCACTGTCTTGAGACTTCCCATCTGGGTCTGCTGTGATTGCTGCTGTACCTATACCCTGGTGGAAGTCAGCGCCCGGAACGGGCTGACATGAGTGGTCTCAATGGCTGTCAGGACCCCCACTGGCATTGCAAACACTGCGGCCGTCCCTGCCTCCAGCAGCTCAGTGTTGCAGGCACCGTCACAGTTCTCCATCACTGTCACTCCCATAGTAGCATCATCACCTGCCTACGGACACACTGTCACCATCTCCATTCATACTCACCTGTGCTTACTCTTCCTGACTCAAGATGCTTTCACATGGCCTCCTTATCCCATTCTCCACAGTCCCAAAAGATACACCTGTGGCTTGCTGGCAGGAAGACCCAGCCGCAGAGAGGGGAAGGGCAAGGATAGTTAAATCAGGGTGAGAATCTGGCCTCCTGGCATACCGTCGCCGCCACCCTCTTCCTCCCTTGTCTTGGTACCACCTGCTCACAGAGCATATACTTTCTCCCCACATCAGTCAGGATGAGTCAAGTCCGGCTTCAACAACAGCAGCCCTAAAGTCTTTAGTGGCTTAAAATAATAGAGATTTATTTCTTTTTGCTGCTGCATGTCCTCCCTAGGTCAGCTAAAGCTCTGTGCAGGCATCTATAAGGGATCATCCTAGTCACACTCTGGCTCTCCAAACATATGCCCTTCCAGCTTGGCCTCCTAGGGGTTGGGCTGCAAGAGGGGAGGCTCAGGGCAGGCAGCTACTTGGGGACTCTGGATATCGGGTCTAGAATACTGGGATTCAGCCCCAGGGCTCCAGATTCTCAGTTTAGTGTTTATCTTGCCCTGTTCCCACTGGCCAGGGCTGGAGGGGGGCGCAGTAAGGAGACGGGACAGGTAGAGTCTATGTCTAGGCAAGGCCACACCCAGTTCTCCCGGAGCTGGGGTGCTGGTATCAGGCAAATATGGCTCTTCCCACATCATCCATCACTGGGCTACAGAAGGCTGGTCATGATCAATAAAACAAACAATTATCCTGTCATTACTGATTGTAAGCCTAGGGCAGGAGCCACAGCTGAGCAGAGAACACTTGGGGTCTAGGGGAGCTTCTGATGAGGACAGTCCATGTCCAGGGTGTCGGCCCAGGTTGGGGGCGCAGGATGTGAGGACTGTGGAGGTTGCCAGGCAGGGCTTCCCAGGAGTTGGGGCAGGACCCAGAACCTGCATTGCAGGGAGACAGAGCTCTGTCTGAGGAGGTGCAAGGCAGGCCAGTCCCCACCAGACTGGGTGATGAGGCAGCTCTAAGTGGATTGACTGACTCCACCCTCTTACCCACTCCCCTCCTTCTAGTGTCTCTCTCTGTGATCAGCCCAAGCTTGGGGCAGGGGACCCATCAGGTAAGGTAGTCACCATGCATGCGGGCTAAGATGCTTCAGTCGTGTCCCACTCTTTGTGACCCTATGGACCATAGCCCACCAGGGTCCTCTGTCCATGGGATTCTCCAGGAAAGAATACTGGATGGGCCATGCCCTCATCCAGGGGATCTTCCCGACCCAGGGATCGAACCCCCATCTCTTACATCTCCTGCATTGGCAGGCGGGTTCTTTATCACTGGCGCCACCCAGGAAGCCCCAGTAACTGTGAGTAACTCCAGCCATAAATTAAGAGCCCTCCTCTGCCTGCCCATCCTGCCTCTTGGGATCTTCAGCACTCTGCCAATGCCTTGACTACCCATGCAGGGCAGTGTTTGAGGCAGTGGGTTTGGGTCTTTCTGCGGGGGGTGAAGGAGGGGCAGCAACCACCTCTCTGGAACCTGGGTCCCAGCTCGTGAGAGATGCTGGACCGTGGAATGGAGAATCTGCACTCCCAGCCCCCTAGAAGGTGGAGCAGGTCCACGGCCCCCTGACTCAGTGGAGAGGAACCAGGGCTGTCATGGACTTGTCAGTCCCCCAGTTCTGTTCCGTGTCCTATTCCCAGCCCCATGGAGGGGAAATCTCTCTCATCAGAGGGAAGGGACGAAAGGAGAAGTGATTTATTATTCTATTCCATTATGCCTGTTTCCAGAGAAACTAATTATGGTGCATTGTTGTATTAGATACTTTCAGAAAGATTACATTTTCTTACTTTGGCCGATAAAAAAATTAAATCCATCAGTTTTCCTAAACACATTACAGTAAAGACAGACTTGCTCCTTGTAATTATTAATCAGTCGGATTTGGGGATGCAAAGCATTTGACTTAAGCTCAATACAGTCACGAACAATGTCCCAGGATCACATTTGGTATTGAAACAATTTTCAATTTATTAAAAAGTCATTAAGGTGGTTGGGGTGGGAGGTGCAAGGAGCCAGGCTAAGCAGCTGAGTCAGGGCTGTGGATCTGGGTGGGGGAGTGGTCTGCAAGCAGGAAGAGACCCCAAGACTGACTCATTCTTAAGCCCGGCTCTATCCAAGGGGTCTGTTCAGGGTGAAACAGAGTCCAGAGAAGTCAGCCTCTGCCCCGACCCCAGCAACCCCATTGTATGCCCATCCAGACGTCCAGACTGAGCTCCACTGGACACAGCAGTGGCAGTAAAGGGTCCCTCTGGGAATAATTTGGCTGAGCCCACTTTCAGGTGGTCCCACACGGAGAGCTGAAAGTCCACCTGGCTCCCACCCCTGGGCAGGGAGACAGGCTCCCCCTACCAGCTCAGACCCACGGAGCCCCCAACCAGGGGCACGTGGCTGTTTGGAAGGACACCTGGTGTGGCCGAGTGCTTGTTCCAGTCGCTGCCCCTGCTCACTCAATCATTTAATTACTCCTCTGACACTTCCTACTCCCAGGAGGGATTTGCAGGGGTTTAGGAGGCTGGCGAGCTACAAGCCCAGCTTAGCCTGAGTCCTGGCTGGGGTGGGAGCTGAGGGGTGGCCACAGAATCCAGGCTCAAGTCACGGCTCAGCCGCAGGCAAACTCCTGACCCTGGATGAGTTAGTTAACCCTGCTGTGCCTCAGTGTCCACTCCTGGAGAAAGGGAATGCAGCTGCCTATGTCCTCACTCGGGACAAGGGAGGTCACAAGATCTTGTCTGTCCCTCCTGGTCTGGAACTCGGTCCAGCCAGCCCTCTGCCCGAGTCCTGGCTTCTCCTCCCTCAGGGGCTACGTCATACATGCTGTCTTCCCTGACTGTACCCCCTCCCGTGGGTCTAAATTCTGGAGAATCCCAGTCACCCTTCCTTCAGGCCTCTGCTTTTTTTTTTTAATTTTAATTGGAAGCTAATTACTTTGTAATATAGTGGTGGTTTTTGCCATATATTTACATGAACCAGCCATGGGTGTACATGTGTTCCCCATCCTGACCGTCCCTCCCACCAGGCCTCTGCTTTAATGTTGTTGTTGTTCAGTCACTCAGACTTGTCTGACTCTGCGACCCCATGGACTGCATCACACCAGGCTTCCCTGTCCATCACCAACTCCCAGAGCTTGCTCAAACTCATGTGCATCGAGTCGGTGATGCCGTCCAACCATCTCATCCTCTGTCCTCCCCTTCTCCTCCTGCCTGCAATCTTTCCCAGCATCAGGGTCTTCTCCAATGAGTTGGCTCTTCACATGAGGTGGCCAAAGTATTGGAGTTTCAGCTTCAGCATCAGTCCTTCCAATGAATATTCAGGACTGATTTCCTTTAGGATGGACTGGTTGGATCTCCTTGCAGTCCAAGGGACTCTCAAGAGTCTTCTCCAGAACCACAGTTTGAAAGCTTTAGTGACCTTCCCCAAATCTGAATAGGACCTCTGGGTGATCCTACAGCTCCCAGGTTGCTCTGTCTCATCACATAGTGTCTGATTAGGGGGCCTCACCTGCCCTGCCACACTAGGCAAGGGCCCCAGAAGGGCCAAGTCCTGTCCCTGACACCCAGCTACAGAGCTGAGACCTTGTGCCCTCTCTCGCTCCATGCGCGGCCCACCCTGAATCAGCCTTTGACCTTGCTGCACCTGGCTGGCCATTCTTTCTGGGGCATCACTGGGAGGATCTGGGACCCCAAAACAAGAGGACCAGACAATGCTGGACCCTCTTAGGCTCTCCTGATCCAGTGCTGAGAGACCTTGTCCAGCAGCAAGACTTGTCAGCTCTGTGACTGCCTCACCCCAGTGTCCTGCTCTGGCTCTGCAGCCAGGGACAGTGCCAGGCAGGGAGGCCAGCCCCACTCTCAGGAAATCCGGGACGAAGCAGGTGCTGGCTCAGGACCTGCACTGCTCCCAACTCCTTGGTTGCCTTGGCTAGCTCGGCCTCTGGGTACTTCAGCTTTCCCCATTAGTATCGTGTCCCCCGTCCATTAGCTGAAGAGAGATGGAACTGGGGATCAAATGTCCGATGGAAGGGAGGACTCCAGGATAGGAAGAAGGACCTGGGGGCTGAGCTGGGGTTTGAGCATCAGCATAATTGGGGGTGACCTATGGGCTTGGGGCTGGATCGGCTGCACATGGTTAGGGTCCAGGCCTGTCCTTCTCCCTGCTGTTCCAGGCCACAGAGAAACAGCCAGGCACCCTGCCTGCCTCCCTGCACCTCTCACCTGCAGGCAGGTGGAAATGAGTGCGCTCCAGACACTCCATTTCCCAGGAATTTATGGAGGGTTTTATCTTCCTTCCTTGATCACCAGTGAGGGGAAGGAGAGGGCACACTTGGCTCCCTCCCCGCCAGAGGGCCAAGGAACAGCAGCCTGGCCACCCCAGTGCTTGGAAAATACTATCTAAATTCCACCTCGACAGACCACCCCCCACCCCCCATGGGGCTTCGTCAGGGCCCGGCGGGTACGGGAGGGGATGGCAGCCATTTAAGCTGTCACCAGCTCCATCAGAGGATTTAAATCACAGACACAGAGTAACAGTGCTGTAGATTACTGTGCGGGAGCCACGCGGGCACAGCGCAGAGGAGGCGGGGTGGAAGGAGGGCGAGGGGGGCAGGGGGGAGGGGGAGAGGAGCAAGGAGGTAAGAGCTGAGAGAGGCACCGCCTGGCACCTCAGCTGGGGGGTGCTCTACAGCCAAGGTGGGCCCAGCAGCAGGAAGCGCCTTCACTCAGGCTGGCCCTCCCCCACAGAAGCCCCTACAACCCCTGGCCTACTCCAGCCCCTCCCACCTCCAGCTGGGTAGCCATCCTGAGTTTCCTCCAAATAATGACTGAGCTCGTGGCTCACGTCTCTCCCAGGCTCCCTGTGGATCTCACACCACAGCCAGGGGCACCCCAGTGAGTGGGTGGGGGTGGGGGGGGCCGGGGGCACCTGGCAGGGAGCCTGCCTGCTCCCGCTCACAGGCACCCAGCCATTGTCTTTGATTGCATGGTATTAGCCGTAAATTACAGCCTTTGGGAGGCCGCATGTAAAAATAAAATAAAATAAGTGTCAAAAGACAGAAAATATTGACTTTTCAGGGAGAAGAAAGGATGCTTGGTTAAATTAAAACTTTGAGAGGAAGGAGAGAGTGGGAAGATGGTCCCTAGGATGAGAGAACTGTCCTGGGAGACCATGGTTCGACTGGTCAAACCAACATGCTGGTCCTGGTATCCTGGCCTGATTGTACAGGCCAACGTGGAGGAGACAAAGGCAACATGTGACGGCACTCACTGGAGAGACAACCGACCCATGAGACTCACCAGGAGGGACCCCAGGCACTGATCCACAGGCCCAGGGGCATCTGGTCTCAGGCTGGGGCCTGGTCAGCGAGGAGGGACTCTCCAAGGTGCTGAAGCCCATCTACTAAGCGATCCTTCCCTCCCAGCACGAGGAGAATCCCAGGCCCCCCTCTCTGCTTGGGTCTGAGGACTGTAGGGCGGCCTACATTAGAGCCTGGCTTGCCCCTACCCATCCAGTTCCTCCCCCTTATCCTCCCCCAAACACACCTCTACTGGTCCCCCATCACCTTCTCCCTCTGAGAAAGGTGGGGAGATTTCCCAAGGCCACCTCAGTTAGGGCAGAAATGGTCGAAAGATAAACTGAAGGATGGACAGAGGCCTTGACTGCCTGGCTGATTGACCGTGTCCACATGACATTTCTGCAGCAGGCAGGACTTCCTATTGGGGTCTGATAGAGATCCCAGACCCACAGAACCTTAAAGAAGAGGCAGGGAGGACACAAGGTGTCAGTCCCAAGGGGACAGACCGGAGCCCCTGGAAACATGGGGTGATAAGGGCAGGAGTGGCAGAAAGTCTTCCCTTCTGCCCCTCATCACAGATTGCCTAGATCTCCAAGGGGCCCCCTTAAAAAAATCAGCAATTCTGGGACTTCCCTAGTGGTCCAGTGGTTAAGAATCCACCTTGCAATGCCAGGGTTGCAGGTTCGATCCTTGTTTGGGGAACTAAGATCCCACATGCCAAATGGCACAACTAAGCCCACACACCACAACTACTGAGCCCATGCACCAGAACTAGAGTGCGCATGCACCACAGTGAAAGATTCCTCATGACATGATAAAGATCCTGGGTGCTGCAACTAAGACCCATTGCAATCAAATAAATAAACAGAAGAAATCAGAACAATTCTGAGGCTGCAGCTATTTTTCGAGAGGCTCCTAGACTGCAGGTTGGGGGACTCATTTGTTTCTTCAAAGAGCAAAATTCACCAAAAGGACAACCCACTTTCAGCAACTGCCTCCGGGTCCTTCACTCACCCATCACAGCCTTGGGAAGAGGGAGACCTCAAACTAGCCCTGCCAGGCTCCCTTTCCTGTTCTAAATGGGGTCACAGTTGGGAAATCTGTAGGGTGCATACCATGAGGAACAGAAGAACTGGGAACGACAAGGGCTGGTTAGCTGGACAAGACCTGATCTGCTCCTGCCAGAGGTGAGGGAGAGGTTTCTGGAGCTGAGACATCTCATCACCTGCCTGGACCTCTCTGCTTCCCTCACCTGCAGCCCGCTCCCCCCCACCTCCATCTATCTTCTCCCACTTCTCTAGTTCACTGCCCAGTCCTTCTTGACTTCCAAGTGTGGCAGGAGGGGGCACTGAAGCAGGTTGGTTGGACAGGTCCTGGCATGGCCTGAATCTGACACCTGCTCCCTATCAGAAAGTGGGAACACCTTCTCTGAAAAGGTACTCACCTGACACCAGGTGTCTGGGGTGTAAGACGCCTGCCTTCCTCAGTGGGGATGGTGCAGCCTCTGGTGCCCAGAACCCCCACCCATCTTCCTGCTCAGTAGACCTGAGGCTGGCCATGTCTGCCTTTCCATTAACACCCAAGGCCAAAGCCTACCCCGGGCCTCCTCTTGCCACCTGGGCTCCTCAAGCCTACAGCCCATGTCCCACCCACCTTGGAAGCTCACACTGGATGACAACTCCATGACTCAGGGGGTGTTGGGGAGGTGAATCCTTGGGGGACCCCTCTTCAGGGCTCACATCCTCCTTAACAAGTCCCCCCACCTCTGGTGTCCTTGAACTCGCCCTCCACTCTCTGCAGCTGGGCCTCCAGGGTGGCCCTTCTCCCATTCCTCCTCCCTCAGGGTCCCCCATCCCAGAGCCTCTTGGAGTTCCTTCTTTTAAGCCCTCCTGCCTTGAAATCTGCTCCCCCCCCCAACCAGCCAGGGGCTATGCTGGCTGATTTCACCTTGAAGCTCCCTTATCACAGTCTCCATCTCCCGCTGGCCTTAGCTGGAGCAAAATTGTTTTCTTTGTGCTTGCCCTGAGCAGTGGGGCCAGAGTGGGTGCAGGGACAGGAATGGGCTATGGGAGGTGGAAATTCAAGTCCTGAGATCCAAGGGTTGCCCCTCTGCTTCCTCTCCCTGCACCCAAACCCTATCCTTGCCCCACCCCTGCCCTGGACCCATGTACAGGCCTGGCCTACCTTGATTTGCTGCTCATGCCCACACTCACTTACCCTTCTCACCCTGGAATGAGCTGTCCTAGCAGACCCCTGGCATGACCCCTTACCCATATGAACGCACTCCTCCAACCCCATGGACTGGGATCCACACAAATGCATCCCCAGATTCCCCTGGATCCCCATTTTGCATTTGTGCTCCCCTTGGGCATGTGCACACTTCACCACAGAAACATGTGCCCACTTGCTTGAGCATATACATAACACAGAGCTCCAGAAGGTCAGAGCTCAGAGAAGCCCAGAAGTCCTCCACTCCCCCAACTCAGTTCAGATGCCTTATTGTTCAGATGGGGAAGCAGAGGCCCAGAGGGGTCCAATGGAAGCAAACGTCCTGGGCGGGAGGTGGGGTTGCAAAGTCCCAGGGAGGAGTTAGGGGTCCAGCTGGTTTCCCCTAAGCTTTGAAGAGAGGCCTCTCTGCTGGGTCATTCACCTGGGGACATTCTGCCTCCTGCCCAGAGCAATGAAGATCTCAGTGCTCTGCCTGGGGTTCTCCAGGCCCCCTGCCTTCCCCACTCTCCTCTCTATCCCAGCTTTCCTCTCAGAGCCACCTCCCCACCAGGCAAATTGTCTCAGGTCCCAGCCAGGCTCTAGTGTCCCAGTCCAGGACCATGCTCGTGACCTCAGGCGGGTCACCTCACCTCTCTGAATCTCCATTTCCTCAGCAAATAGGGATGAGAGCAGAGCTGACCTCACAACCTCACATGATCTTATGAAGCTGAAAGACTCACCTGGAAGGGACTTAGCACAGAGAACAGGGTCTTGTATGGGGGTGCTCAGTCATGTCCAACTCTTTGAGACTCCACAGACTGTAGCCCGCCAGGCTCCTCTGTCCATGGGATTTCCCAGGCAAGAATACTGGAGTGGGTTGCCATTTCCTTCTCCAGGGGATCTTCCCAACCCAGGGATTGAACCCAGGTCTCCTGCATTGGCAGGTAGATTCTTTACTGCTGAGCCACCAGGGAATCCCAAACTGATAACAGCCAAGATAATAACAAAACTACCCTTTCCTGCTCACCCTCCCCGGCCCCACCCTTGAGGATCTTTTTCTTCTCAGCAAACTCCTTGCAAGAGTTGCCTACACCCCAGCCACCACTTCCTGTCCATGCACATGCTCCTAAACACGCATGCCCTCCCATAGGAGTGTGCCCCTCAAACCCACATCACTGTCTAGTACTTACACGTGCTCACACACACGCACAGACACCAATGGTAAACAGAATATAATTCATTTGTAAAGGAGACTCCAGTCCTGCCATCCATCTTAAGCTAAAATTCAATACTTCCCGGCGCGGCCCACCAGGTCTTGATGAATGGAGAAGACAATGGCTCCATTCCATGAGCCTCATTCTCTGGAACCACCAGGAGGGGCCTGGTGGGATGGAGGGGTGGAGCAGGGTCCCAGCCATCCAGAGACTTCCAGCAGTCCAGTAAGTAGCCCAGGTGGGGCCAAAGCAGGGACTTCGACTTCAGCCTACTATCTCTAGCCTCCCATCGGTTCAGACAGTCCCTCTCTGATTCTAAATTTTTTTTTTCCTTACCCTTTAGGAGCCAGTAAAGCCTGACCAGAGGGTTGGCTGAGCCCCGCCCCCTCCCGCCCCCGGCCTCACTACCTGGATACTAGCCCTTACTTTCATCCCCAGCCTCTTCTTCTCTCAGCCTCCCCCTCTGAAACAAAAGTTCCCCTTCTCTGCTTGCATCCACTCCCTTGGAGCCTATTTCCCAGGTACCCCTGACCTTTGCCTAAGCTATTCCCCACCCCAAATTCCCATTCCTTGTCTTCCTAACCTGGAGAAGTTCCCTACAAGACTCAAAGCCCAGTTGGCTTCCTCCAGGAAGCCAGCCCTGAGCCTCCCTGGAGCAGCCAATTCCCAGGCAGTCCATTTCCCAGGGTGTCCAGAGCCACGAGGTGGGATGGGGTGAGGCGGGCCCACCATGCAAGCCCCTACAGCCCAAGAAACGGGCTCAGATGCAACCCAGACATCCGCGGTGGGACGAGGGGCATGGAAGGAATTTAAGTTCAGCAGCCCGGCCAACGTGAGGTGCCTGGATGTGGCTTTAAAAGGATGATGCCAAGACCTTTCCGCACCCTAAGCCTGGGTGAGGAGCCCGGCCTTGGCCCAGGCTGTCAGGGCCCGGCTCGCTCCGGCGGGCGGCGCAGGCTGTGGGACTCGCTGAGCGAACATTCCTCGGCTCGGGGGAGTTTTATGGCCCGCGGTGCTTCCTCCGCAATGGCCTGTGCTGTTTACGAACCCCTCTCCGGCTTGGAAATAGACTGTCTTTCCTGAACGATTTTCTCTTTTCCCATTTACTAAACATTGATTTCCCCCCTCCTGCGCCTCTAATAGAGCAGAAACCAATACGTCTTTGTTTGCTTTTCTCGCGCGTTCGGGGCGCGGGCGGCGGCGGCGGCGGGGCCAGGCGGCTGCTCCGCGCATGTGCGTCGGTGCAGGTGGCGCTGCCCTCCGCCCGCGACCCGGCCGCCCCGGCAACGCTGAGTCGTGCCCGCAGGGTACCAAGTCCGGGACGCCCGGCTGGGTTGCCGGCGCACATCAGGCCCACAGAGTAGATCAGGACTCTCCGAGGCTGCTGTGAGGACTGGTAACGAGGAGTTATGGGGAAGGCAGCCGGTTCAGTTCGCCTCCCAACTCGTTTCTGATGCAATTCCATCAGCAGTGCCTCACCTCCTCTGGAATGTCCTTTGAAGTCCAGGTGCTTCTGGATCAAGGGCCCATTAGTGCCTGGGGCTGAATTCAGTAGTGGCCAAGTGGGGGTGGGATATTCATTCCTTCTTCCCTTCACGCACTCAGACAGAGCATCTGTTCTGAGCCAGGCCCTGAACTGGAGGCTTGGCAGCGGGGACAGAGAGCAAGACAGGAGTGGTTCCTTTCCATCCCGGCACTGCCCTCCCCCTCACACCACTGAAGCAGTAAGCAGACCAGGGTAGGGAGGAAGGACCACAGCTTGATTAACACATTCCCTAGGACTGGTGGTGCAAGCACTCCCCCTATGGGGGCCCATCTTCCTACCACCAGGGAGCTGAGGAGCCTGGCAGACAGAGCCCCTGAGAGATCAGGATTCACAGGTGACCTTGGGGATGTCTTCCTTTTCTGGGCCTCATTGTCTCCATCTGAAACATGGGTCCAACCTCCATTTGAGCTAAAACCACCGACAAAGGCTGGTGCTGCCCATCTCAATCCTCAGGAGCACCAAGCTCACCAGCACCCAGTGACTCACCCCAAAAGGAGCTGCTAAGCCCTGGGTTCAAATTATACTCTGCCCTTATTATCTGTGAGATCTTGGGTACATCTCTTCCCTCTCTGGGGTTGCCGATGGTCCCTACATCATAGGGTGCGCTGAGGATCAAAGGGCTTGAGGACACTCAGCTGCTGAAACCCAGTAATGACCTCACTGGGAGGGCAGAGAGGCTCAGAGAGGGGAAAGTGGGCCTGGGAGGGATGGGGGAAAACAGCACCTGGCCTCCTTGCCTGCTGGTTATGTGGTTACATGTCCACCCACAACTCCAGTGAGCCTCGCAGCAGCTCTGTGAGGGGCCATACCAAAACTGGTCTATTCCCATTTCATAGATGAGCAAAGTGGGAGCTCAGAGAAGGGAAGGATCTTGTCAAGATGCACAGCGAGAGAGGGGCAGCCCTTGGACAGTCCTACTGACTAGGTTGGGGATCTGTGGTCATTGGATGGGTCAAGGGGAAGAGAGGGCATATCTCCAGCAGGCATACCTGCTGGGAGCAAAGGCCTGGAGGCAAGAGCATGTGTGACCCAAGCTGGGGAAATGGAAGGTCAGGCTCCATTTTGAGGCTTCCCAGGAACTTGGCTGGGGCTCGTCTGTGACCAAGTCAAATGTAGGAGAGACCGCCATGGACTCATGGCTTATGGAGAAGGGAAAACCAGAGGCCTGGTGAGCAGACCCCAGGAAAAGGAACCAGGCCAAGGGAGATGCAAAGAGGGGCCTGGGCAGACTGAGGGGCAAAAGATCAGACTAGGAGACCCGCTGACAGACTGGTAAATAGGCAAACAGATGGGTAGGTGGAGGGAATGTGTAGATAGATAGTAGACGATGGACAGATGGATAAACAAATGGACAGACCAGTGAACAGTCAGAGAGCGCTGGGTGGGATGCAGCAGAGCCAAGAGGAGGAAGGGCATCCAGGCAGGAGGCTGTGTGAACAGTGGGTCGGAGATGAAGCTGAGAGTTACCTCTGGGCCTTGGGCAGTGGGAGAGGAGGCTGGTGTTCCTGTTGTAGTGAATCTCGGAGGCCCAGGGCCAGGAGGAAAGCAGGGTGGGTGGTGAGCTGGGAGCTGGGAGAGGAGGTCGTTATATCTGTACCAACCACAGGCAGCCCTCCCACGACAGGACAAAAGCAAGTTCTCAGGCGGGTCTGGCCATTCACATCCCCATAGGGTCGACGTGGGCTTCCCTGGGGGCTCAGCAGTCAAGAATCTGCCTGCGATGCAGGTTCCATTCTTGGGTCCCCTGGAGAAGGGAATGGTTACTCCTTCCAGTATTCTTGCTTGGGAAATCCCATGGACAGAGGAGCCTGGTGGGCTCCAGTCCCTGGGGTCCCAAAGCGCTGGACACGACTAAGCAACTAAACAACAGGATGACTGCACCCACAGCCCCTGCAGTGGTGCCCCGTGCAGTGGTGCCCACTGTGTGTTTGGAAGATGGCCCCTGATCCAGATGCCCTCTCTGCACCAGGGAACAGCTGTGGGGTCAGCCCCTGGAGCAAGGCTCTGACCCCCCGGGGCCGACTGGGCCAGGTGGCAGGGCAGCCTCAGCAATTCTGAGGAAGCCAGCTGCAGCCACAGTCCAGGGAGCCTCTGTAGGGGCCCGGGCCAATTAGGAAAGAAGGGGAGGCAGCAATAATTAAAAATTAAAAGCCAACAAGACAGCAGTTTAAAAATGGAAGGAGTGAGTAAAAACAATTAGCAGAGATGAGGCAATAGGGCGGGCATGATACAAATGGAGCTGATCACAAAGCGCTAATGACATCGGAAACCTAATTGTTCCAGTGTCAGGACTTCGTGATGAAGCACTGGGCCTGCTCCTCTAAACCAGGCCTCGTGCTGTCTGAGGGTCGAGGGACTCCATCACCCTCCACACGGGCGCCTTTCAGAGGGGCCTGAATGGAGGGGTTGGGAGGCAGAGGATGTGGACTGGTGGGGAGGCTTGGAGGCAGGCGGCCAAGGGCCAGTGCTGGGGGGCGGGAGGTGGTCAGAGCCAGGAGACTGGAGACCGAAACCTGAGTTCATGAGGAGGGTGGTGGTATTGCCCCCTCAGTTTCCCCACCGGCCAGGCAGCAGCGGTGAAGTCGTTGTCTGCCACAGCATCCCGTTGCCGCGGAGACCAGGCGACCCTCCTGGCAGAGGGAGGCTGAGTCAGTTTGAGTAATGGCGGAGAACGCTGCCGCTGATGGGGAAAAATACATCTTCATAACAGGGTGAACCTTTTGGAAAATGGAATAAGTAAAATAATTGAGAGAAAGAAAATTGAGTTTTTATTGCTTTTTAAGTGTTTAAGTGGAGGTTTCATTTAGGGAAATTATCGTTGCTTTTATTTTTAGCCACCCAGTGGGGTGGGGTGGGGTGGTCTGGGGGAGCTTTGATTCAGGGTGGGGCTTCAGTCTCCCCCCGCTCCTAGGAGCCGCAGGGGCAGCTGCCTCTCACAAAAGAGAGGAGGCTGAAGCGGAAGTCTCAGTGAAGGTTCTGGATTCGGCTTGCCTCCTATCTCTCTTGGGTCCGTCAGCCTGACCATGCGCCTCCTCTCTTGTTGGTCCTCTGACATCTTTGAACACCATCGTTCACCTCCAACACCCTCTCAAGTGGGCCTGGAGCCTCCCCTGAGCCCCCTCACTCCCCCGAGCCTCCAGACACTCCCCTTGTCATTTCTGGCCTCTCCTGACTGGTTCTGAGTTTCCTATCCCAGTCCTACATGTGAGGGAGGAGAAAGGGGCTTGGTGAAGCCTTAATGACTCATCTGTTCCATGCGGGGAAGGGGTGGGTGTTGGGGAGGGACTCAGACTCTCTGCGGACCCAGCCTCCAGATGGGTCTTCCCATCCCCACCCTGTTCAAAACCATCTCTGGCTCCCTACAGTCCTCAGGACCAGCCCAAGCTCCTTAGCGGGCCCCCAGGCCCACCCTCTCCCGCCACACCAGCTGCCCCAGCCCCAAGCCCATGCCCTGATCCTGGCCCCTCGTCTGCACAGATACACAAGGTGCCATCTCTTGGGGTTGGGGGATGGTTCTCATCTGCCAGGTGCCCCTGCTGACCCCCATGCCCACTCCTGTCCTTGGATAATTGCTCTTATTCTCCAGCCTTAGCTCTGGGGTGACCACCTCTAGGAAGCCTTCTTTGCCTCTCCCCTGGAGCCAGACTCCTTCGGTCTCCTTTGCAGCTGTGGGACGCTGATCCGTGTACCCGCTGTCTCCCGCTCTACTCTGCCCCCTCAAGGCTAGACGGTGAATGATTCCTCTCCATGTCTGTCTTGCCAAACCCTAAGCCTGGGGTTTAGGGTGTGCTCAGCATACATCACTGAATTAGTGAATGAATGAATGACTTTCCAGTGACGGGGGCTTCCACACATAGGGCCAGTTCTGTGCTGTACAAGCTGTGGTGAGTGCAAACACGCTCCTAGGCACCTGGGCAGAGCCCAATTCAGCACTGTCGAGGGAGTAGGACGTGAGGCGTCCTGGAAGCTGGGTGATAGGTCTCCATCCCAACGACTGGCCCTGCTCCACCGGGAGAGGACCCCAGGGAGCTGGAGGACACGAGCACTTCTTTGAGCTCACTTTGGGCCTTCTTTCCACACTGTCCCTTCTGTCTGCCACCACCCAGTCCTGGTTTGGTCCCTTTGGTTGGTGACCTCGGTCAGAGCTCCCCTCCCCTCCCCTTAGCTTCTGCTCTTCTCCCCAGGGTGCACCCCACAGCCTTCATCTCTGGCAGCCACCCTCTCCCACCCAGCCTCACCACCTCTCCATCCCCTCCCCATGCAGCCTCCGCAGCCTCCATTTCCCACAGCCCTGCCATCCCTCAGCCGGCACGGCTGCTTTCCTCCAAGAAGTTAAGTTGAATTGATCTGCTGTTTAATGACCTGATGTGTTCATTGCCCACGTGGCCTGTTGGCAGAGGCGGTTGAGGTGGTGGGCAGGCGGACAGCTGGGGTGTCTCAGTGCCTTGGTGGACACCTGCCTGCCCACCTGGGAGCGCAGCAGTGCAGGTGTGCTTCCTGGAGAGGCCAGGGCAGCAGGAAAGGAGTGCACCCACCCACCCACCATGCATTCACACACACACACGCACACGCGCGCACACACACACATGCACACACACCTTGCGGAGCCTCCACGTGCATAAACACACGCATGCAGTCACGTCTCCACGCCCGCACGAGCTTACTGTGCTTCCAGCTGCAGCAAACAGCTGTATTACCGCCTCTCCTGGCCCTGGCATTCAAGGCCTCCTTGACCAAGCCTCAGCAGACCACTCCAGCCACACCTCCTCAAGATGCCTCTGGGCACAGAGGAGGGAAGGCGCTCCATCTCTGTCCATTTGTCTATCTGTGTCTGTAGAGGTGTCTGCCAATTTGGGGGAGCCTCCGGAACAGACACTCGGAGCTCTTGTATGGGCACCTTCTCTCTGAGCTTGAGATGGGGTGCACCATCACCCCCCTCCGAGACAGAGCTCCAAGGAAAGAGCCCTCACTGAGCACCATCATGAGCGGCGCTTTCACAGCACTGTTGCCTCTGGTCCTTGACCCCGTCTTAGTCACCCAGTGGTCCCTGCCTGCACACCTTCCATCCCACCTCCTCTCACTTATAAGGAGTGAGGTCCCTGGGGAGGGCCCTTTCAAGTCACACCCGGCCTGTCTAATTCCCTCCAGTGTTTCCTAGCTGTTTGACAGGATGGAGTTTTGTAAATCCCAGTGGCATCTCTTCTCTGGGCCAGGCAGGAGCCGGTGGTGGGCAGAAGAATGGGCATCTCTGTCTTTGTCGCCCACTGCTGGCCCGGGTTCATTTTGCCACATTCAGCTGTCACACTCTGATCCTGCCTCCTGTGGTCAAAGCCCATGTGCCAGGCAACTCCTCAGGTCCTCACAGGCCCTGCTGCTAAGGTGTGCCTCATGACCCCATTTTTCAGTTGGGGAGAGGGAGACTTTGAGAATTTAAGCAACTTGCTCTTGATGGAGCTCACAGGTGAGAAGTGGCTGACAGAGGAACTGACCCTGGGGCAGGTCATCTACTGGGCTGGCTCATACCCCACACCTTCCATCCAGATAGGAAGATGGCAGCCCTGAGGTCGAGAATGCAAGCCCTGCGCCCTGCAGGTATGGGACTCAGCGCCTGGTGTTCTTCTGGAACTAGATGAAACACTGAAGATTCCCTGAGGATCAAACTCCAGATTGCAGGGAGCCTGTGGAGGCTGCTGGGGTGGGACACAAACGCTTCCAGCAGCAGAGTTCCTATTTGCATCTTGTCATATGTTCATTCCCAGCCCCTCCTAGCTCCACACTGAAACAGCCCCCGGGGACCTCTCTTTGTGGGGCGTCGTTAGCAGTTCCTCCTCTTTGGAGGGAAGTGGGCCAAGGGATTTCTGAAGGCTGACCTTGGATGAATTAGTACAGTGGCCACTGTCCACAGCAACCCCCCCCCCCAACTCCTTTTTCTCTCTAATAGAGGGTATGGGGAGGAGGGAGAGGAAGGGAAGGGGGAGGAGGGACAAGGTAGGGAGGAGGGGAGGGGGACGGAGAGGAGGATGGTGCAGGGAGGAGGGGGAGAGGGAGGGGAGGACACACACACGCTGACCTGCAGAGAGGCTGGCAGGAGGGGGAGGCAGGCCGCAGGGGAGTCAGCGATGGCTGCAGGAGACAGATAAGGTTAGGGAGAAAGACACGCTCCACTGATGGGAGCGCAGGGATTAGGGGCTCCAAGGGCCTGTCCTGTGCCTTTGAGTGGAAACTCGGGAAGAAAGGAAGCTGCCCTAATGAGAAGGGAGGAGAGAGAAGAGCGATCCCATTTCAGGGGACCCCAGTGCTGTTTGGGAGCGATGAAAAGACCCCACTCCCACTCCTCCTCAGCTGGCTGTGTGGAGAACCATCTGAACAGGGGGCTCAGGGCTCTGGCCTGGGCAGGGCAGCATGGAAGATCTCCTGAGCTCAGGGCACTCCCCCAATCAAAGAAGACAAGCCATGGCGATGGCCCACGCTCCACACGCCAAGCCGACATGCCTGTAACCTGGCAGGCGTGCTTGCCAGCTCACAGTGGCAAAGGGGGACTGTGCCTGCCCTGGTGGAGCCTGGCTACCCTTCACACATGTGTGCTATCCAGGCATGTGCCCACACACTCATGGTCGGACGGGTCTCTGGGATTCCTATACTCCACTTGGTGCCTGTGGCCTCTCACCTGGCGTAGGTGGAGGCTTGCCCGAACCAGCCGGGCTGGGTCCCTGGCCAAGTGAGGCAAAAGCCTTGCATGGCAAGCTCTCATTCACAGGGCTAGATTCAGAGGACATCTCATGTCCTCAGCCCCTGAGGCAGGATGAGGCTGGCCCCTTGTGGAGGTCCCTGGACTCCCAGACCCTCCTGTTGGGCTCCCTGAGTTTGCTCTGGTCATGGGGCTGGGCCTGAAGCCAAGTCCCTCCTGGCCAGGGGAGCACAGCTCTGCGTGTGTGTGTCGGTGGAGATGGGCCTCTGGCCTCGGTCGCTGTGCTGTGCCTAGTTCCCCACCCATGTGGGCACGCAGAGGGCACTCACAGATGTCAGGGTGCATGCATTCTGAGCTGTTAGAAGTTGGGGCTCCCAGGGGCTCAGTGGGAAGGGGTTCTCCTTCTAGGTCCCTGTAGAACTGTGAGGGACCTACCTGAGGTGGCCTCGTCCCAAGGGAGGAGTCCAGCTGATGAGAATGCAAGTCAGGGAAGGATTGCTTCGTGTCAGTCCCGTGGGATGGAGATAGGACAGGTTGGCCCAGAGCCTGTCTGATGGGAGCGGCTGATGGAGATAAATGGTCCCTGTCCTGGGTGGGGGTCAGGACTGGGTCAGGCGGCCTTGAGTCTGATGGATGACTCAGGGCTGGGCCAGGAAGTTGGGGGAGGGGTAGGGCTGGCCCCACCTCGTCACAGATGTGGAAGCTGAGGCCCTGCTGGGCCCGCCACTGCCCAGGGGGCCTACTTCCCTGGCAGGAAGTAGGTTTTACTCAGCATGTTCATCAAGTAGACCAAGACCCTGCTCATGAAGGCCCTCCTCACAAAGACCTCAGGGCTGGGGCTCGGCTGCTAGAGTCTGGCCCCAGCCTCCTGCGTTCATTCATTCATTCATTCCCATGCCTGCCCTGGTGTCCTTTCTGGACTGCTGTAAGCTCCTCTCCACCCAGGGAGGCGAGGCCCTCCCCCTGTCCTGGCATTTCTTTGCCCATGTCACTGTCTGTCTGCCGCATTGACCTGCTGGCTGTTTCTCCAGGAAGACTCTGGGCTGTTGCTTTCACCAGTGTTTTTTGTCTTCCAATCTCAACCCTCCTGCCCCAACCCATGGCCAGCAACTCTTGACACATGCGTGCCCATGCATCACATGCCCTCTCCTCCCTGACTGCCCGTCTGAAGTTGTCCCCCGCCATTGTTGATTTCCAGACAACCCCAGTTTGTTTCCTTCAGAGCCTAAACATACCTTGTTTGTTGGTTCTTCTGTTTATCATCTGTCTCCCCCAGGCATTGGGAGCCCACCAAACCCTCCCTTGGAGCCAGTCCCAGCTGATTTCCTTACCTGTCCGTGAATGCTCATGTCCCCAGGGCTATTCAGGTCAGTGTAAGGCAGGACCCGTTCATGGACCAGTCACAAGACTGTTTCCAGAGACTTCCCCGGTGGCCCCATGCTTAAGAATCCGCCTGCCAATGCAGGGGACACGGGTTCAATCCCTGGTCTGGGAACTAAGATTCCACATGCAATGGAGCAACTAAGCCTGTGAGCCAAATCTACTGAGCCAGACACAACTCAATGAAGACCGTGCATGCAGCAACTAAGGCCCGACACAGCCAAATAAAGAAATATTTTGTAAAACATGCAAAGACTGTTGCCAGAGTAAGAGGCTGCCCATCTCAAGGGTCCCCTATAAAAGTTTAAAGATTTGCCTCCAGGCTGTCGGAATCCAGATGGCCAGGATCTCAAGAACCATACACAACCAGAAAGCGGGTTCCCTAAGCCCTGCCTGGGCATGGCACTCTGGCTGGAGCCTGGGAAAGAGGCACGTGAAGATTGGCACCAAATCTGGGTCCCTCCACCTCCAATGTGATGGAGATAAATGAGAGATGTCTGGAGCTGCAGAGAATGACAGGGAGGCTCGTGTAGTCTGAGTGATGCAGTTTGGGGAGGGGGCAAGGCAGTTGGAGATGAGATGCTGGGAGAATCTATAATTCCTCCAGGACACCCACCGCCCTCTTTGGAGAGGAGGGGAGATGTGGTCTACAGGTCGCAGTGGGGGTGGGGGGAATGGCTTCAGGTCCCAGTTCAGCCTTCGTCCTCAAGGTTCAGTGCCAGAGGCTTTAATGCCACCCTGGTGCTGAATCCTGGATGGGGAACCAGCCTGGGGTCATGGAACCTCACCTAACAGTCGTGGCTCCTTGCCCCACCTAGTCCAGCCTCTTCTCTCCCCCTCTACACGCCTAGCATCCTCAGACTCTGGCAAGGGTCTTCTTGGTTACTATCTAGGAATCAGCAGGCCTGGCTGGGACATGGCTGTGGGTGTCCCTAGTAGCCAAGTTCCTGAGAATCACCCCAGTCTCTGCTCCTTCCAACCAGCTACTACCCCAACAGCCCCCCACGATCCTGGGGAGGTGTTGTGTAAGGAGCCAGGGGAACAAGCCTCTCATTTTTTTGAGATGGAAAGCGATCTTGTGCCTTGCAGAGAATGTGGCCCCATCTTTCCTCAGCTCCGTGGAAGTCTGGGACCACTGGATAACCTTAGGATCTCTTTGGAGGTTAAATCCATAGCACAGAAGAGAAAGAATGGAGTGGGGCTGAATATGGCTTCCACTGCTGCCACCTGGTGGCAAAATGAGGCAAGGCACCGGCTATTACAATTCCCAGAAGAAGGTGGAGGGAAGGACACTCCTTAGGGTTGGGGGCAGAAGCACAGGGGAGTAAGATATTTACACACACACCTGCCACCCCATCTCCAACTAGCATCCTGGCCAGGAACTTGGGCCTTCACTTGCTTTGGATCAGAGCTTCCCCAGGTGCTATCTGACACGAGCCCACCAGAACCTTCCAGAAGGCCTTCAGAGCAGATCTCGGGTCAGAGATGGCCTGTTTGGCCTTCACTGTACTAAGGGAGGACCCAGGGCCTGGATGACATCCAGGGCCATGCCTGATGGGTCTCAGTGGCAGAGAAGAGGGGACGAGTGGGAGCCAGGCAGGCAGCAGGGAGAAGGAGGAGCAGGGAGATGAGGGCAGCCCAGCCCAGCCCTGCCTGTCCTGGGCTTGCTTTACTGGCAAATGAGCTGCTTCTCTCAGCAGGACTGGAAGTGAGTTTCTGCGGCTGTCCTCAGCACCCGCAGAGTCCCACTTGTGTTGTAATAACGCCCCACCCTGCCCCAGAGTGTACACGGTGGTCGAGGGCGGTGAGCTTGCTCAGGACCCACAGGCCTCGGCCAGCTGGGCTCAGCAGAGGGTCCTGGAGAACAAATAGACTCCCTTTCCTGCTCCTCCTTGTTTCTCCAGGACTCTGCCTGCACCAAGGTTATACCAAGGTCACCAAATCTACTGAAGGAATTACGGTGTGGCAGGCAAAGTTAAAACTGGATACCAAAAATGACCAAGGGGAAAAAAATCAAACGTGTCCCCTCAAGTGAATGTTCTTCTCCCTCTTCGCAACCTCCAGAAGTTACGTCCCACCCTGCCATTCCATTCTCCTAGTCTCTCTCTCTCCACCCACTGCAGAACATGCTGTTTCCCCAGTGGTACCTTTCCAAAAGTCTCAATGATTCAGTCCAGAATAACCTCCAAGAAAAAATCGCTGGATGATAGATAACCTTGCAAGGGGTGGGGTGGGGAGAATTAACTTGGCTCCCTACCTCACACCTTAAAACAAACACCAATATCATTTGGATCAAAGCTAGAAGTACTGAAGAATGAAGAACAAATTCCTAGGAGAAAACAAAGGGATTGTTGTCCAACTTTGATTTGTTATGACCTTTTCGAAGTATAATAAAAAACAGAAAAGCCACAAGAGAAAAAGTTGGATACATCTGGCAACATAAAAAATCAAGCATTTCTCTGTGGGGAAAAAAAGTCAAAGTTTAAAAACAACAAGCTATGGGAAAAAAATTGCAAATTTCATATATAAATATATATGAAATATATGGGCTTCCCTGGTGGCTCAGTGGTAAAGAATCCACCTGCCAATGCAGGAGACACGGGTTCGATCCTTGAGTCAGGAAGATCCCCTGGAGAAGGAAATGGCAACCCACTTCAGTATTCTTGCCTGGAGAATTCCATGGACAGAGGAACCTGGTGGGCTACAGTCCATGGGGTCACAAAAGAAGTTGGATACAACTTGGCAACTAAACAACAAACAACAATATGAAATATATATATGCATATATTCCATATATATATATACACATATATTCCCTATAAATCTGGAAGGAAAAGATCAAAATTCCAGTAAAAAATGAGCAGAAGAGATGAACATATAGTTCATATAAGTTATGCAAAAGGAAATCCGAAAGACTCACCCACTGAAACCACGCTCAACTTCCTTCCTCTGAGAGAAATGCAAATTAAGCGGGCACAGCTGTGAAAGGTCAGTGCACATTTCTGGTAAGCATGGGGGAAGGCAGACACTTGTAGTCGGTGGCTTGTTAAGAGTATAAATTGTGTAACCACTGTGAAAGCAATTTGGCGCTATCTATCAAAATTAAAAATGCACAGATCCTTTGGCCCTAGTAGTGCCCACTTCTAGGAATTTATCCTCCAGATAAACTCACGCATGTGAAATTATACCCCAGGGTGGTCACTGAGTGATGTTTCTAAGAGTAATCTATTGGAAACAGCCTACCCAGAGGAGCCTGGCTAAGTCAATATGGAGCATCCTTGCCATACGTTCTTAATAGCTATCAAAACAGATGAGGGTGATGTGTGATGTGTGAATAAGGTGGCGTGTATATACAGGATGTGAACACCACGTTTTTATGTTTTGGGGTTTTTTTTAGGGTTGGGATTCTTTTTTATTGAAGTGTAGTCAATTTACAATATGTTAATTTCAGGTATATAGCAAAGTGATTCATATATATATATGCATATATGTATATATTTCAGATTATTTTCCATTATAGGTTATTATAAGATATTGAATATTATTTCCTGTGTTTTACAGTAAATTCTTGTGGCTTATCTCTTTTATGCATATAACCTAATGCTTTTATTTTTTTTAAAGGAGAAGGGTAACTGTCCTGGAATCCTGCAGTGCCCTCCACACCTCTCAGCCCCCATCCGCCTGGCCCTGTCCCACGAGGCTGGGCTGCATGGGTGGCATCCATCTGCCCTCTTGGTGTTGATCTGGACAATGGGAGCCCACCAGGAACTTAGCAGGTGGGAAGGGACATGATGTTTATTCCCATGTCCCCTCCCACCCCATCCTCCTCTTGATGTTTCTGAACAGAGAGTTGCTCACATCCCTCCCTGTTTGAAACCCTCTGTGGCTCCACCTGCCCTCTGGCGAGAAGCCAGACCCCCACCATAGAACGTGGACCACGAGTTTCCACCATGGCTTTTGAGGGTCTCCTCTTGCCAGCTGTCCATTCTCTGTTCCTCCAAACCAGCATGGTTCCCTCTGCCTGCCACCTTCTTCCCTGCCCCAGGGGACAGCCTCGAAGGACTGCCTTGTCTTCCCAGGGGTGCTCTGTTCCTGCCCTGACTCCTCCCTGCAGCTTCCTTGTGCTCCTGGGAGGCAGTTTGGGTAAATGGACAGAGGTGCCGAAGGCTCAGAGTCCATATGCTGCAGGGCCCAGCTCTAGTTGTTCCAGACTTTGGGAAGAAAGTGGCCTGTTTGACTCTCCTCTGGGAGGCTGGACCAAAAGAGGCCAGGGAGGACCCAGGGGGCTGTGGACCCAAGGCTGAAGGGAGAGCCCTGGTAGAACAGGCTGTGGGTTGGGACAGAGTAGGCATAGACCCGCATGCCATCAGTAAGAAGCCATGTTTTTAAAAATAACTCTGCTGTCAGCAGTGGTGAAACAATATAATAAATATGAGAAATAAATCTCGTTACCATGTAATGAGCTGCCTTATTAATGTGTTAAACTTGTAAGAAATGCTTAAGTATTTAATTGGCACCTAATGAGGGTGCCAATTAGGAATCATTATACATTTCTTTAAAAAAAATCCTAATTGGCAGGGGGGCATTTCAATCAATGCCACAGAGTCAGCTCCTTGGGGACCCCATCTTGGAGATGCGGCTGGTAGCTGTACCTGCAGGGACACACGTTAGTGGCAGCCACGCTGGAGCCCACAGTAAGGTCAAGGCCACCCAGGCTGGACGTGACCCAGACCGACCCGGGACCAGGACTTAGTTTCTCCTGGGCCACCAAATCCTGCTGCTGATTAGAACTCTTATTAAATGGTGCCTTGTCAGGAGGCTTCTCTGTTGCTCCAGCCAGATGGGGGGACTTGGTCTTTCTAGAGGCTTCCAGAGGCTGAGAGGTCACTGGGCAGTGTGACCCTGGCTCTCCTCCAGTGCCCGGCACACAGAACCTCAGCATCCCTCACTCAACGACATCTCATCCTGGCCCCCTTTACGAGCAGCGCCCTGTGCCTGGCAGGGCCGAGGGGAGGGGGACAGGCAATGGAACTAAGAGTGGACTCCATGCTTCCGGCTTCCAGGAAGACTAGAACAGAGCAGATCTATATTCTAGGCCAGGCCGGCAGAGAAGTGTCCTGAGCAGCCAGAACATGCTTAATTACCAAATAAATTATCAAATTAATCACTCGGGTAATTGCCAGAGGGCTGGGAGGAGCGGTGGGGGGTGGGGGGGTGCCCACCAGGGGCAAGGCCCAGCCAGGAGCAGGGTGGGTGTGACCCTGGCCCAGGCAGGAGGCGCAAGAGGGCAGAGGCCGGACCCTGGCTGCAGTCTGAGCAGATGACTTGCGGAGAATGGGAGGCACCCGGGTGAGGGTCTTAGAAACCCAACTAGTGGGTTCCAGAGTTCGGGGGAAGCCTTGCAGGCCTGTGAGTGGAGGTTAGAGGGGCCCTGGGGATAGCGGCAGGCGTGGTGTGGCTGGGAGCCTGGCTGGGATGGCTGGGAGGTCCAGGAACATGTAGCTGAGGGAGGGTCTGAGCCCAGCTACATGAGTTACACCTCTTCCAAGCCAGGCTGCCTGTGGCGCTCCATCACCAGGAATCATTTTGCAGAGCTGCGTGTTTCCTGCTCTCGGCCTCACTGGGGAGGACGACAGTGCCTGTCCTCCTGGGCTACACAGCCTGGCTGCTGCAGCAAACGCCCCACCTCATGTGTTCACTTGTGAGGATGCAGGAGCTAACAAAGAAGGGGGACTTTCTGTGATGTACCCAGGAACCCACCGAGACCCCAGCCCAGAGTGGGACCCAACAGGAGAGAGGCAGGGATGAACCCGACCCATTCAGAGCATGGCCTCCAAGTCCCACACATCTGGGTGCAAATCCTTTGCGACCTAAGACAAGTCACTCAGCCTTCCTGAAACTCAGTTACAGGTGGGACAGATAAATGATCTCCTAAGAACTCCATGAAGGGAATTCCCTGGCCGTCCAGTGGTTAGGAGTCCACGCTCTCACTGCTGAGGGCGTGAGTTCGGAACTCAGTGGGAAGAAGTCTCCATAATAGAGGGAAGGGAGCAATGTTTTTGGCTTTTCTGTGTAAGACCCTGGTGGACACTGAAAGGAGTTAAAATCTGAGGTACAGATGGGACAGGAATTTGCAGGAGAGGTCCCAGGGTAGGCACAAGTGGCCGTGAGAAAGTTCCAGGAGGGAGTGACCTGCAAATACTCTGAGCTTGGGCGAGGCCCACCACAGGGCATGGCCCCCAGCCTCACCTGGCTCAACCTCCAGCAGTTGGTCCTGCCAGCAGGCCAGCCCTATTGGGGACAGGAGAAGGGGATGTTCTTCCCCCCTATGGAAACTGCAGAAATGGCAACCCACTCCAGTATTCCTGGCTGGAAAATTCCAAGGACAGAGGAGCCTGGCGGGTCACAGTCCATGGGATCGCAGAGTCAGACACGACTGAGAACGCATGCATACGCCTGGAAGCTGCCCGGTGAAGTTGGGGGCCCCAGTCCCTACGCCACCTTCAGTGCTTGGCACAGACCCCTCCTGTCTCCAAGTGCCCGCAATGACTGCTCCCTTGAATGGCGAGCCCTTGGGGTTCAGTCTTTATCCCCTGCTGGGAGAAGCTGTCTAGACACCAGGGCAAGGCCCACAGCTTCCAAAAGCAGTGGGGACCATCCACAGTAAGAGTACAAATAACTGCATACATTTCTTGAAGTCTCCGCATGTGCTTTTTCTGTATTAACTGATTTAATTCTCTTAAGTCAAGAAACCACTTATCAATCCTGCATTCAATGAATAGCCCTGAGCACCTAGGAGGTACCAGGCTCCATTCAGGAGGCTCTGGACACATCTGGGAGTAGACATTCTCCCTGACCCAGACCCAGTCCAGGCCTGCTCCTGGCAGGGAGGAAGCAGCTTTGGTGCACCAGGCACCCAGACTCCCTGCTGCTGCTAAGTCGCTTCAGTCCTGTCCAACTCTGTGTGACCCCATAGACGGCAGCCCACCAGGCTCCCCCGTCTCTGGGATTCTCCAGGCAAGAACACTGGAGTGGGTTGCCATTTCCTTCTCCAATGCAGGAGAGTGAAAAGTGAAAGTGAAGTCGCTCAGTCGTGTCCAACTCTTAGCGACCCCATGGACTGCAGCCCACCAGGCTCCTCCGTCCATGGGATTTTCCCCAGATTCCCAGACTCCTGCAAAGAGGGCCTTCAAGGGGAGCGTCAGGAGAGCTCTTTTCAAACTGGCCCCACAAACCAGGCCCCTAATCTGGGCCTGCAGCGCCGCCTGCTGTTCACATTGGGAAGGGCTCCAAACAGTCATCTCGCCTTCCCGGGCCACGGGAGACTGGTCCCCTCAGCCACTGAGGTTTGGGCAGGTTGCCGCCATTGTCACCTGGTGTCCAAACCCAGCACAATGACAGCCTTGCCTTGGTGCTCACTTTGACAACGCATATACTAAAATTGATATACTTGCTGGAATATATCTTCTCAGTACAGAGATTAGTTTGGCCCCTGTGTGAAGATGACACCAAAATTTGTGAAGCATTCCATATATATATATATATATTTTTTTTTTTTGCAAAGAAGGGAGACACAGGCATAGAGAACAAATGGATGGACACCAAGGGGAAAGGAGGAAGAGGATGAATTTTAGGAGATTGGGATAGACTAACACACTATTTGGAGAAGGCAATGGCACCCCACTCCAGTACTCTTGCCTGGAAAATCCCATGGACGGAGGAGCCTGGTAGGCTGCAGTCCACGGGGTCGCTGAGAGTCGGACACGACTGAGCGACCTCACTTTTACTTTTCACTTTCCTGCATTGGAGAAGGAAATGGCAACCCACTCCAGTATTCTTGCCTGGAGAATCCCAGAGACGGGGGAGCCTGGTGGGCTGCCATCTACGGGGTCACACAGAGTCGGACACGACGGAAGCGACTTAGTAGCAGCCGCAGCAACACACTATTGATACTATGTATAAAATAGATAATGAATGAGAACCTACTGGATAGCTCAGGGAACCCTACTCAGTGCTCTGTGGTGACCTAAATGGGAAGGAAATCCAAACAAGAGGAGATATATGTATGTGCTATGCTGTGCTAAGTCACTTCAGTCATGTCTGACTCTTTGCAACCCTATGGACTGTAGCCTACCAGGCTCCTCTGTCTGGGGGATTCTCCAAGCAAGAATACTGGAGTGGGTTGCCCTGCCCTCCTCCAGGAAATCTTCCTGACCCAGGCATCAAACCCAGGTGTCTCTTACGTCTCCTGCATTGGCAGGCAGGATCTTTATCACTAGCGCCAGGTGGGAAGCCCATATATATATATATATATACACATATGTATAGTTATTTACTTTGCTGTACAGCAGAAATGCAACATTGTAAAGCAACTGCACTCCAATAAAAACTTGAAGAAAGCCTCACCTTTGTCCCTAGTCAGGAGTGATGTCTCCTCCTCCTTCCCATCACCTCACCTGCTTCTCTTGTCACTTCCCAGAGAGGGTTGAGTACTTGCTGTCAGCCTCACTGTCCTGCCTGTCACCCTGGGTGGGACTCTTAGGAGGCCAGCTCGCTGTGGGTCCCCCTCAGCCCCAGCGTCCAGCAGAGGGCCTGGGGTGCAGGAGCTGGGGACGCTTGAAGAGAACAAATGAGTGCTGAGAGGAAGGGGCAGCTCTGTCTACAGAGAACATTTTTATTCTTTTAAGGGGAAGAGGTCTTGGGTGTGAGCTCTGGGGGTAACCTACCTGGCCCTGCTGCTGCGGACTTCCCTTTCTGCTGTGTGCCTATTTCCCCATGTGTGATATGAGGGCATGCCTGGTCTCCATGCTCTGGGGCTGCTGAGGGGTTAAATGGGCTCTGGTATTGTCCGCAAGTCTGCAGGAGGTTCACACACAGGCCCTGCCACCCGCAGGTATTTAAGGCAGGAATCCTGCCCCCCTCCCCACTTCATCCGAGGCTTCAGAGTGTCTGTCACCTTACTGAACTGTTACCGAGTTGCTGCTAAATCCCTTAAGTCCCTCATAATCTGCCGTTCTTAGCCTCCTTCAGGGTAAAGAGCATCTCTGCAAGCTCCACCAGGGAGGGGCCCACACTCCCCTGGCCTCCAGCCTGTGGGCCTGGGAGCGGGGGTGGGGAAGGGGTTCAGTGTCTGTCCCCTGGGATCTGACCAAGGGGGGTCTGCATAGTAGGCTGAAGCACCGAGGGCACAGATTTGAGGGGGGGGCACTCACAAGTGTAGTATCAGCGCCCGAGTGAATGGCTTCTGACATTTGGAACCCTAGGTTCCTACTCATCTCTCCCTACTCCTAGTCCTGCCAGATGAGCCCGCAGGTCAGGACCCGCGGCGTGAAGGTTGCTCTCCAGGCCTCAGGAGGGAGAGGCAGGGGAGGGGTCCGAGGATGGAGCGAGCCCGAGTAGGAAAGCCACCTGCAGTGCTTAAGAGATGCCAGCAGATGGCAGCACAGAACCGCATTTGAGGCTGGAAGGCGGCTCGTGTGGCCAAGTGGGCGGGCAATGCCCACTGGGCGCCCCTTCAGGCTTCAGCACCCTCCTGCTTCTCGGTCTTGCCTGCAACTCCTTTTTCAAGCAGTGTAGAGGGAGAGCCAGTCCCCTGGCTCTCAGCCTGATGGCCCCAGTCTCTGGGGGCTGGGTCTCTTCCCTTGTAAGATGAGTGATGGTATACCCCCCAGAAGGGCACTGGGAATAAACTGAGATTGTGCTGGGATCAAACCAATCAAAAGTGACAGTTGCTGGGACCAGATTCTGGCCCTTGAGGTGGCCCAAGCCCCATTGCCAAGGCCGTTTCTGGCCATGGTCCTATGAATGGCAGTGGAGAACCCTGATTTGGCCCTCCCTCTGTGAGCTTGTCCACATACCTGGCACATGGTAGGAGTTCAATAAACCACACTTTATTTTATTTTATTTGCTGTTTTCTAAAGATTTTTTAAAAGCTTTTTATTTTGTACTGGGGTCTCTGACATGGGTCGCATTCCCTGGTCCGGGGGCTGGGAAAGGAACCCCCCTTCCCAGACAGCTCTCAGCCCCACCGACCCACTGTGTTCCATCCCCCACCCCCTTGGGGCCTGGGAGACAGGAGACCCCCTCACTCCTTGTCCCCCAGCCCACATGCTTGCAGCCCACCCTCTAGCTCCTGGAGGCATTGGGGAGGGGTCTCCACCCGCCATGGGCACAGGCACCTGATCTCCCACTCGTGGAATCAAAGTGCCCAGGGGACGGGTGGGTGGCCGGGCCCACTGCCAAGGGCAGACCCAGGCCCAGGCGGGATGGCCTCCGGCACCATCCCCCACCAGGGGGTCTTCGTGCTCCCCTCCCCCCTCCTCTCCCTGCCCTTGTGATGCGCACACTTCTCACGCCCCTCTCAGCATCTCTGGCCTTTCAGGAGAGTCCTCTGTGTGACCACGGGTGCACGTGGCTAGAGTTGCCCCCTGTCCTGAGCCCTCAGAGGCCAGGACAGTGGCTCCTGGGGTTCCCGCAGATACTCAGCCGAGGCCCTTCACCCCGAGGCTGCTGCGGGGTGCAGCTGGACAGGACAGGGTGGCAGTATGTGCTGCCAGCCTCTGAACACCCGCAGGCACACCGGACCCTCCTCCTGCCTTCTTCTTCATGTAGATGTAGATGTAAAGATACAGACATAGAGTGTGTGTGGATACGCATCACACACACACACACTCATCTTTTCTTCCTATGTGACATCTGTTCCCTCCCATCTCAGAAGGCACTGCCGAGACTGCGCTGGTGTTGCCCTCCCCCAACCCCCAAAGGGTGGAGCTCAGTGATGTTTCTGGAAGGAATCCATTGCAAGGTCAGACTGCTCTACAGGAGTTTCTGGGCTCACCCCCACAACTTTCCTCTATATTCTGAAGGTGTCCCTGGCATCTGCCAGCAGCCAGGCAACAGGATTACTGTATTCACTTTGACTCGAAGCGGACACTTCACCTGATTAAACAAGATGACCTCCTGTGAAGGCATCAGTCCACGTCCACCCTGGTACCACCCACTGCAAGCTGCCGTGGCTTCTGCCTGCAGCCCCGGTCACTGCCCGAGGGGAGGCTTCAGATACTACATGTATGCAAGGGTGGGGGGCCAGGGAGCAGCTCCCAAGGGCCCCTTTGTAACAGTCACCGCAAGAGCAAGAACGGCAGACGCGTGACACTGTGTCATACCGTCCGCCTGGTGAGGGTGGTGAGGAGAGTTCTGGTCAACCCGTTAGGCCATGGGCACAAGGACATATCACCAGGAGCCTTTTATCCCAATGTTTATTGATCCCACGCTCTGTGGAAGGCCTGGGAACTCTGGGGGGAATTCGGTTTTCCTCCAGGACTGAGAAAGAGCTGGAAATCAGAAGGTGGGTGGAAGGGAAGAGGGGGTGACTGTGAGAGGATGAAAGAGAAGGAAGTGGCTCCTGTCACCCCAGAAAGCGGCCCTGTGTCCATCACCTCACCAGACCCACCTGCCAGGGCCGGGGCCTGGGGCAGGCAGGGGGAGAAAATGGTAGGGGTTCCTCGGAGCCCCCATCCTGGGCCCTGGGCCCTGGGGCCCACTTTACTCCACAGGCACCATCTTAGGGTCCCTCACACCTTGGTTTTCTGCGGCTCCCACCTTCTCGGGCTGAGGGACTATCCAACTAGATGGGGGTGCATAGCCCATGCACCCCTCCCCTTCACCCTTGGGAATCCTCTGCCAGCCTGCTGAGGGAAGGAGAGCCCTCCACATGACCAGGGTTGTCACCAACAGGCCCGACTGTCTGACCCCAGTGTGGGAGGCCCATGGGGTGCTTGGGGGCCCCACTCTCACCCAGGGCCCTGTCCAGGAGTCCCCGCCCCCAGCCCAGCCCTCCACCCTGGGACTGGGGTTCACCCCTCATTTCCACTTATGCCAGCCTGCAGGCTCCGTTCTTTAGCGGAGGGTCTGGACGTCACTTAAAGTCCTGGTTTGAGATTGTGCAATGCTACAGCTGTGCAGTCCTGAGAAAACCAGGGCATTTGGTCACCCCAGTGACCAAACCCTCCAAACCCTTCTGAGCCCTGCAGGTGGGTTCCCACCCACCCACTGCTGCAAACTTGTGCTCTGGAAAAACACATTTTTTTTTCTCTTTTGTGTTTCAGACACAGGTTCTATGGGTCTCAAGCCCCCTCCCTCCTCTGGTCCCATAGTTCCTGTCCACTTGGCTCTCCAATCAAGGGGATAGCAGGCGTGGTGACACCATTCCACAGCTGAGGTTCAAGGCCGCAGAACAGCCTTGAACTCAGCACCAGAGGCATGTCATTGGACAGATCAAGGAAAGACAGCCGGGCTGCCTCCTTATGGCTGGGATCCAAGAGATACCCTCCCTCCCCGGCCCCTCACCCATCCCACCCCTGCTGGGGCTTCATATCCTCAGTGTCACAGGCTCACACTCTCTTTGTGTAAACGTCTTAATTACATCTTTAATGCTCTCACATGGAGATGCTGTGAGTTAAATTACAGTTTCTGCGCATCCCAAATTACCCGCAGCCCTCCAGTTGGCTCCAATGCTAACGTATTTATAGCATCTAGAGGAGGAAATAAATCCAGAATCTTCCCCACGAAGGCCTCCTAGGCCCTCACATCCTGAGGGTGGTATTTGTCCAACAGAGGGTTCGTACCTGCCACCTTCCTGTCCGCTCCCACCAGCGGAGGACAGCGGCGGCGAGGCTGGGCAAGACGGGGGTGCTGGCATGCTCCTGTGCGCATGCGTGCCCTGCAGAGACGCGCCAGGCTCTTGGGGTCTGGCTTGACCCAGATGCCCCAGACTGGCAGAATTTCTGTGGGGCACAGCGTGGGCAGACCAAAGGTGATCAGAACCCAGACTAGGTCTCTTCTGATCCGCAAGGGGCCATCCCCGCCCTGTTTCAGGCAGTCTGATCTTGCAACCCTTTGACCGCTGCCCCCAGACCGGCAGCTTCTCCCCCAACCCTGGATCCCCAATAAACACTAAGACAGGGGGACTGTTCCCGAAGCTGCTTACTGGCTTGTAGAGCCCAGTGAAGAGACGCAGTGGGCAGTGGACCCTTGGCTCGGCTTTCCCCCTCCCGCCAGTCCCTGAACGCTGATGTCAGAGAAGGGGTGGCCTGCTTGATGTTCCTCTACACACCTTGGGGTGGGGGTCGGGGGGAGGGTGGAGCCAGTGCGGGGGTCTCCATCCTGCCCTCTGTGCTGGCTCAGGCGCGTGTCTGCAGATGGGCACGGCGATGTGCATGCAGGGGGCCTCGCTGCGGGTCTGGCCCCCGCATCCCTCCGCACCTGCCCCCCCACCTCCCCTCCCCCTCAGCTCTCCTCCGAGCTTAGACTCAGCCCATAGCCGGCCAACGGGGAGGGGTGGCTGGAAGACCTCATGGATCCCCGTCATATGGACAGACCTCCTCTTGGCATGGGGGGCAGTGGGGAGGCCCGTTTTAGAGCCTGGAGAGTCGGCAGCTGGGTCCTCAGAACAGCTGGGGCCTCGGCAGGGCAGGTCCTGAGAGTCGGTCTTAGTGATCTTGGAGTGGGCGGCTTTGTGGGCACTGCAGCAGATGTCTTCATCAGACGTCCAGGCTCATCCCTGGGCTATTCATGCATGGATGGCATTGGCCACATCGGTGAACACCAGCCTACTGGGCCTCTGCACTGGGCCTTGAGAGGGGAGCGTGGTCTGCACAGAAACAGTCAGGGCATCAGGGACCTTGACTGAGGCCAGGCCCTCTCTTACCCAGTCACCTCCACCCTCTGCTGCTTACTTCCACTTGGCACCCACTATGTCTTCTGCCTGGAATGCCCTCCCATACGCTCAGCCAAGAAATATGACCTGACTCAAGTGATTCCTCCCATGACTCCTCCTGACAGCCATCCCCAGTCTTGCCTTCTCAGCCAGAGGCAGTGCTTTCCCTGGGGTCCCAGGATTAATTACACATGTACCACCTTCTCCCAGCAGAGGGGGCTCACCTCTGCACCCCAAGCCCCAAAACTGCAGCACAGGGGCTGGCACAAGGGGTGCACAGGAAACGACTGTCAAATGGCCAGTCGTCCCAAGAGTTGGGTGGACAGAGATTCTCAGCCCAATATTCTGAATATCCCAAGGAGGTGTGAGTCCTGATCCAGGTACACAGAACTGGTAGCCAAACCAGAGGGTCTCTGACTCCCAGCCTGCACTTTTCCTGAATCCAGTCTCCCAAAGCTGCCTCTGTGGGGCTAGATTCCTTAGCAATCTGTGGGATCAAGGCCAGGAGGGATGCAAACGGGCATCACGGTGCAGAGAGGCCAGGTCTCTCCATGGGGCTCTGGCCCCCGGACATCTCAGGGACTGCTGGCAAGTGGCCGGGCAGCCCAGTGCCTCTGGCAGGATAACCACACAGGTACCCAACCCTGTGGACATGGGAGGTGTCTGCCCAGGGTCTGCACCTGCCTGGGGTCTGCCAGTTACTGGGAACCCACCGGTCTACTCAGAGGTGCCAGAATCTGATCCCAGTGACAACTCGCTCAGCATGCAATCTCAGGAAGCAGAGGAACCCAGGGTCTCAGCCTCCCAACATTCCCTCCTGCCTTCCCCCTAGTTTCAGGGGTGCACCCAAAGCAAGAATTGGTATTTTTTTCACTTGCAGATGAGAAAACTGAGGCTCAGAGAGGCCAATGGACCTTCCCAGGTAACCAGGTGATCAGGGGCAGAGCTGGCTGGACCCCAAGGCTGCCCCAGCCTGGCTGTGCAGTGATCTGTGGGGGGCCAAGGAGCAATTCCACCCGTTTCTAATCCAACCTGACAAAGCCCATATAGCTGCCACCTGACCACATGGCAGGTGTTAGAAAGCTGCCCGGGAAAGGAGGGAGGGTGGGGCGGGAGAGCCACGAGTGGCCTGCGGGCTGGGTGGAGGAGCCTGCCAGCGCCCACCTTGCCCTGCATGGCCTGCCCAGCGGCGGCGGCCTGCACAGAGGCAGCGTCCCGCCCATGCTCCAGCAGCTCCTGCTCCAGTTCGTCTTGCTCCTCCGTGGGGTCGAAGTTGTACATAGGCATGAGCTGATGGCGTAGCTTCTCCAGCCTGGGGGTGGGGGCAGAAAATGCTGGGGGCTGGGCAGGCCCTTCCCCTCCCACCAGCCCTCCAGGCCCTGCCTGCGCATCCACAGACACAGTCCTATTTATGGTCCTAAAATTTTCCCCAGGATTCAATGAGAGACATTTCTGCGCACATTTCTGCTCCTCGGATGGGTGGCCTGGGAGGGAGAGTTATCCATTCCTGGGGCCAGATGGGGCCAAGGGTCACAGAGCTGTCATCTGTGGGGGCCATGCGGACTGGCTAAGCCAGGGGCTTATGTGGTCCGCAGCCTCTGGGGGGCCTGGGGTGGGGAAAGGGGAGTCGATGGAAGCAGGGCAAGGGTGGTTCAGCCCTCTCCAAGGGAAAGTGGTCACCCCCAATCCTGAGTGGGCAGGAGGGACCCTGACTCCCTGACTAGGCAGAGGGACCTTCATGGTGGGAGGACTCTCCTTCCCAACCCGTGTCCCTAGAGTCCAGCCCAGCACAGCCCACGGGCTTCAGTCTTGGGGGCAGCCGGGGAGTTACCTCTTCTTCTTCCTGATGTACAAAACCTGCAAGAGAGGGAGGCAGCATCAGATGGCCAGGGAAGGAGGCCCTAATTAACCCAGCAGTCCTTAGGACAGGGGACACACGGAGGCTGATGAATGGGAGACCTCTAGGACCCCTGTCCTCAGTGACCCCATCCCATGGACACCTACCTCCTACCCCATTTGGCATTTACGAGATGCTGAAGAGCATCAGAGGTGGGGAGCAACCCTGCCTGGGAAAACCACAGTCAAGACTGGCCTGGGGACTCACAGGCCCATCCTGCCAATACTGACAGAGGCTGCAGCCACTCAATGCCTGCCTCAGCCTCCTCAGGGCTGAAGTGTGTGTGTGTGGGGGGGGGGGGGGGGAGGGGACTTCAGCACACCCCCTCCTCTCAACTGTCCCCAGGCACAATACTTTTCCCCATGTATAGGTAAAAAGTACAGGTGACAGGCAAAGGCCAGACTCGGCAGGGCAATGGCTCTGGGCAAGGCTCTGGTCTGGGTTCCTGGGGTTTCCGGGGAGGTTGATGGTCCTCAGTGGAAAGGGGTTGAGGAGGAGGACCTGAGGCCCTGGACATCAGCCCAGACCAAACTCCTGAACCCTGATGCTGGAGGAACCTAGGAAGACCCCTGGGTCCTCACCCACGATTGTACAGACTTGGAGATAAAGGCCTGGGCAGCCTGAGAAAACATCCGGGACCCAAGAGCTCCGGGCTGGAGCAGGAAAGCCTGGTACAGGGCAGTAGGGGTGGGGGAGGAGGGGGAGGAGGTGGGAGGAGGGGAGGAAAGAAGTGGGGAGGAAGGGGAGGATGGGGGTGAGACACGGGTGACCACCTGGGCAGGGACCCCAAGGACATCTGCCACTATCTTGCTCATCCCTAAACTGGTGTTTTTTGACTCCCAGGAACATGACCACTTCTGCCTGGGGGAAAGCCCTGTTCCAAGAGTCTGTCCTAAATCCGCTGTGGCTCCTACACTCTTGGTGGCTCATTCACAGCTTGAATCTGGTTTGTTTCCAGCCTGGCCCAGAGCTCCTCCTGCTGCTCATTCCTGGGGGACCCCAAAGGTGGGAAGAAACTGAGGTGCCCCTTGCTCCTCCTTCCACCCCCAGGATGTGAGCAGGCCCCTTGCTCTCCTGTGAGTGGGAGGTGACAGGAGCTCCAGGTCTCTGGCCCAGCCCCTGCCTGCCCTGAACCAGCAGCTCCAGTCCCAGTGGTCTGCACTCCCTGACCTGCCCCATGGCCTGGGATACAGAAGGATCTTCAAGAGATGCTAGAACCAATCTCCACCCTTCATCCTTGCTGCTCCTTCTGCCCCAAATAATAACACCTTCCCCCAACACACCTTCCTTTCCAAATCTTTCCCACCCTTCACTGTCGAGCTGCAGCCCCACCTCTTCCAGGAAGCCCTCCAGCACTGCTCCTCTGATGTGAAGCACACTGCCTGGCACTGGTTTGCTCCTCCTTCCACACAGCATGGCCTGGCTCACGGCTGGCATGAGGGCAGATTCCCTAGTACTCAAGGAACCTACCTCTCTGGACCTGTCCCTGGCCCAGGAGCTGTTTCCTGCCCTCCACTGCCTTTGCCCCATAAGCTCCCTATCTCTCTGCTTTGGGACATAAAGCTATACACCCTGGCCCTCTGAATGTGCCTCCAGAATGAAGAGTAAGGAAGTCTTCCCAAGTTCCCAGGATGAAATCTTTGGGTCTAGTCCCTGCTTTATCCCTGAGGTTCTGGTGGCTCTGCCTGTTTAACCACCACGTGGGTGCCAAACATTGGCTTTCTGCCTTGCCCCTGCCCCAGAAGGCTGTGCAGGCCCTGGCCTTGCTCTGTGTGCTGTGTCCTGGCCCTGCCTGCTGGACAGCAGTTGCTCCCTGGCAGCGATCCGGAACCTGTGGGGCCCATATGGTGACCACGGTTTACCAGCAGCTCCAGCCATGATGGACCATCCACAGCCCTATTTGTCAGAGCAACATGCTCCTAGGTCTCAGGCCGGCTGTCAGGGCCCGTGAGGGGCAGCAGGCCGAATGCCACCACTGCCGGGCCTGCTGGGGGACCTACGGTGCACCCTTACCCTTCCAGGTCTCAGCTTACGCAGTCTCCCTTGGTGACATTCTGAGTGTCCATGCATTGTCTTAAAGAGGGAGTCCATGCCTGGTTTTTTTGGTTGCAGGATCTTAGTTCCCAACCAGGGACTGAACCCGGGACCATGACAGTGAAAGCACCAAGTCCTAACCACTGGGCCACAGGGAATTCCCAAGGGAGAGACCATATTTTCAGCGGCAGATCTCAGATCTGGAAGCATTGTATCCACTCTCAGGGGGACACCTGGAGCCTCAGCCCAGCTCACCTCTACCCTGATTCCTGTCCAACTCTGCCCCTCCTGTGACACTGGGGCCAGGTCTCCATTGTGAGGTCTCAGCCCTAATGTTGCCTCCTCAGCTGTCCCTGACCACCAAGTCTAGGAAGGCCCCCAATCCCCACCCAATTCCCCAAGCCAGTCTGTATGGGCTTCCTTGGCACCTTTGGTTGTATCTATCTCTCACTCCCTGTAAGAACTGCAGAACCTTTTCTCCCTCATCCCTGGGGTCCTGAAGGCTTGATCCAGGGCAGGTGCCCATGAATTAATTGCCAAGGGAACGAATGAACACTGCCAGCAGGCTGCTGTGCCCAGAGCATCCTATCCAGACTCTGCAGCCCATGATCTTTCCCAATTATTTTCTGGCCTCTACTCCTGTAAGGCCCCCATGCTCACTTGCCTCGCTGTCCTGCTCGCTGCTCACAGAGCCAGCTGTCTGCTTCCACACTTCTGCCCATCAAGACCCTCCATCTGAAACACCCTCCGCGACAACTCCTTCACAACCCAGCCCAAAATGCCATGTGTTCCTCAGAACCTTTTCTTTTTCTTCCGATTATAGGCAGCCTCTCTGGTCTCTGGGCCCCCATATAAACAAATCCTTGGGAAAGGGAAGGATTGTACTATCACTAACAGACCATTGTGCTCTGACTAGATTCTCTAAAATCTAACTGCTGATCACCCTTCTGCCAAGTGACAGCCATGTGGGCCAGCCCCAGCCTGCCCCAGCTCTCACCATGGCCACAGTCAGGCCGATGACGGTGATGATCCCGAAGGACAGAAGCATTGTGCCCACACCGGTGGTGCCACCAGCCACGTCAGGGATTCTGGTGTCATTAAAGCTGGTGGCTTCTGGGCTGAGGGTGGTGGTCTCGGAAGCTGGCCCGTCTGTGGCAGGCTCTAGGTCAGACTCAGAGGTGGGAGGGCGGCTGCTGATCCAGCCCCTAGCAGATGGGATCCTGGAGTCCATGCTGATGCTGAGAGACTGCTTGTGGTCAGCCAACCTGCCCACTCACTTTTGACACCGGGGGTGTCCCAACCTGCGGCCCCCACTACCCATACAGGGGGCCACGTCCTTGAAAGGGAGCTCCGTGGGTGCTGGAAAGAAAAAGAAAAAAAACAAACAAACATGAGACTGAGGACAGGACTCTGTGGTGAGATGAAGTCCCCCTAAGTTCTGAAGACACAGGGGAAATCAAAGTCTGAGGGCAAGGGAAAGTTCAGGGACCATCGGGATATGTGCTTCATATACTATAGATCCCACGTGCATTTAGGGACGTGAAAATGAAGCCCTGCCCCCTCTTTGTGGGTAAGATGATCACAGCGACCATACTTGGAAGATGTGAAAGGTAGTGGGGAGGCTTGAAAGAAAAAGTCCACTCCCCACCCCAGCCCCTACTCCCCACGCTCTTCATCTTCATTCGTCCTGCCCCGCCACCATCCCTCACCTCCTGCTTGGAGAAAAAAAAAACAACACAAAACTACAGCTTTTTCCTTGCACAACGATCAGACAGGCCTGTCTGTGAATTCCGGTTCAAGCCACTTAACTGAGTGACCCTAGGAAAGTCAACCATCTCTTTCTGCCTCAGTTTCCCTGAGTCTAAGCTGCAGGCATTAAGGGCACCTCCCTCACAGAAAGGGTGAGAGGGTCACTGACATCAGAATGAAGTAGTGCCTAGAAATGACTTAGCTCAGTACAACCCTTATCCACAGTAAGCACCCAGTAAGTGTAAGCTCTTCTCCCTCTGGCCACTCGGGGCCACAGAAGCCCCTGCACCCACTCTGCTGTGTGTTGTCCAGCCTGTGCTTGGAGGGACAGGGACAGGTGTGGCAAGGCCAGAAGACAAGAAGGAGAGAGAGGCTACATTCAGGGCCTCTGATGGGCTTTCTCTGTAGGCTCTTGGGTCCCTGGACCCCTACAAGGGAGCCAGAGGCTGCCAGGGACCAGGAGACAGTCAAGGAGAGTGAATCTTCAGAGGTAAGAATGGAGCTCCCACTCTGAAATGACTTCTCCTACCCATCCCTCTTCCCTTGGGAGCAGAGGGTGGGCAATATGCCCAGTCCAGGCTGTGACTTTGGCCTTCCCAGGCCAAAAGGCCCTGGATAAGACCGAGTGGAAAGAAGTCCCAGCCAAACTGCAGAAGGGCAGGCCTAGGGAGAGGAGGAATGCACAGATCATGGCTGCATACACACGCTGTGTGCTAGCTCATGGGTATATGTGGGATGCCTCCCGTGTGGGTGCATGGGTGTGTGTGAGGTGGGCACACACCCAGGATGGCCCCTTAGGAAGGGGCAAGGCTGGCATAGAAACATGGGATGGGAGAGGCTCATCGCTGGTCTCTGTCCTCTGCCTCTAGGTAGGCTGGGCTTGTCAGGAGTCCCAGGTTCTTTCTTGGTTCTGCCACTGACCCCGAGATGTGACCTTGGGCCAGACCCTTAACACTTGCTCTGGGGCTGTGTTTATTCTTCCTTCCAAAGGAGAGAAAGAGCCCTGCTCATCACTGTTCAGGACTGCCTCATGTTCCAAAGGGCAAGAGAAGGAATCGGGGAGGAAAAGGGTTGGGCGCTACGACCTCCGAGAACCCACATACCGTTCTCCACCAGGTTCATCATTCCTCGCTACTCCAATCCCCATCCCCACCTTCGCCCCTCTGATTCCTCCATTCTTGCACAGAAGCGGCGACCTCAGCACTTACTTAATCCTCTCTGGGGCGCCGAGCTCAGCCGGAGAGGTTAGGGGTGGTGGCGACCGGCAGGAGGCGGGGGCAAGGTTGGGGGGGGACCCCCCAGGTCCTATGGTAGGGGGCGGCGGGTCCGACCAGAGGTCCGCCCTCCCTGGGTGGACCTCCTGGGCTGTGCCTGTGACGTCGCACCGCCCACAGCCGAGCGCTCGCTCTGCCAGCCTGGACAGGGACAGGCCGGGCCGGGACCCACCGCGGGGGTGGGGCTGAGACCAGCAGCCTGGCGTCTCCGCGATGCTCCAGCTATTCTCCTCCCTGCCAGCCCCGCGCCCCCGGCCCCGGATTGGTTGTCAGGCCCAGAGCCGGCTCTGTATTGGTCCGCTGGCCTGCCGCTCAGATCTGGCTCTGCCCCCAGCGAGAGCCGGAGCCGGGTCGCAGTTCTTGCAGACCACTGCTCATTCTCCCTGGCCCACGTAGAATCGCGCGGGGGACTGTGGGCGGTCAGGCCTTTCTTAGGGCAGAACTCTGGCCACCGGCTAGCCCGGGCTTCATCTCCACCCGGACAGACTCGCGCTTCCCTAATGCAGGTGGGCACAGGTTTGGGGAGAGCACTAAACTAGGAGTCCTTGAGCCAGCGTTGAACTCTGGCTGGACGCTCCATTAGCTTGGTGAACTAGAGCAAGATGCTTCTCCTCCCTGGCTCTCAGCTTCCTGCTCAGATGGGCTCTGGTGTGAGGGCTGTTGGTAAATGGTACCCACCTCTGGCTAGAAATGAGGCATCTTTCAGAGAAATAGGGAGATGGAACGGTATTATTATTGGAGAGGAATTATTGGGCACCTGGACCCAGGAAAACCTATATATACCCCTCCATCCAGAGCTCGATTACCTCTAGAGTGAGGAGCTTCCAGATACCTTCTAATTCTCAGGTTTTCAGAGGAACTTTTGGGGATCGCTTGTTAATAGCTTGTTACAAATACAGATCCCTGGGTCTGGGACGGAGCCTCGGAAACTGCATGTTAACAGTAGTTTAGTCAACAGTGATCTAGTTAACAATAGACTCGAGGGCAGGGGGGAGTGGCATTGGCAGGCCACACTTGAGAGACCCTGCCATGAATTTTATAGGAGCAACTGAGGCACACAGAGAGGACCTGGACAAAGCCCCCCGACGAGTCAGCATTCAAACCCTGGTCTACTAATACTTCCAATTTAGAGCTGCCTGCTCCAAACCCTAAAACAGGGGTTAGAGGGTCAAGAGCGGCCCTGGGGTGCAGTCGCCATCTGGTCCTGGACACTGGTCCTGTACAGGTCCTGAACACTGGGTGCCACTCCTCAAATTAGTGCCCGCCCCCAACACTGGGCTACGCCCACGTGCCGCTCTACCCACACATGGTCTGTTAGGCCACGCCCCTGCGCATAGCGCCCGATCCCTTGAACTCCCGGCCAACAGATGGCACGCCTCCGTTCGGGCGGCCTACACATCTCCGGACTCGGTACCAGTCACCGCAGGCTAGAGCCGTATTCCTGCTGTCACCTTCAGGAAGACTGGGAAGCAACCCTAACACAACGCCATCCTTTCCCACCGTGGGCCTGCGGAAATAGTGTGCAAGGCGTTCATACCCACCCCGCCGCCACTGGCCCGCAGGGGCGTCCGAGTGCAACCCAGCGGCTCTAGGAACCCTGGAGCTGGTCGACGGAATCCGTCCGAGCCCTTTCTCAGGTGAACCAACCCCGGAAGCAGAGCCTCTTGTGGGGCGCTCACATCCGGGTTATGCACATCCGGGAGCCGAACCCAGGGCAGTTTCTTCAGGATGGCGGGAGAGTGGAGTAGCCTATTAGAAAGGTATGAGCAACACCCTCGAGACCTCGAGTTCTTCAGAGTTCTGGTAGCCTTCCTCAGAAAGGCTGTGTCCCCGTTGTACAGATGGAGAAACAGCCTTGGTTAGAGGCAGTCTTTCCGTGAGAACTGAGAGGGAAGAAGCTGCGCCTGGCTTCAGGCCTCCCCTACTCCTTGGGCAGCACTCTGGTAGTCAGAGCTGCCTCAGGAGTCCGAAGGATTTGTGTCTTGCCTGGAACGGTTACTAGCTGGGTAGCTATGGGCAGGTTGCTTCCCGTCCCGCAGTCTTCTTTGCCTCCCTGCTTGTCTGAAGAGCGGCACCTAACAGTTGTTTAATAAAGGCTAGTTTGAAACCAGGTCTTTGTAAGAGGAAAGGAAGCCACTGATTTGAAATCTTCAGCTAAATGTGTTTATGATAATTTTAATATAAAGTTAACAAAAATTGTCATCTAAAAGTTATTTGTGTCTTTATTTTTGTTTGCGCTGGGTCTTGGGTCTTCCTTGCTGTACTCAGGCTTTCTCTTGATTCAGTGGTGGCGGGGAGCTTCTCATCGTGGTGGCTTCTTTTGTTGCAGAGCACAGGCTCCAGGGCGTGCGGTTTTCAGTAGTTGTGGTTCATTGGCTTAGTTGGCCCATGGCGTGAGAGATCTTCCCTGACCAGGGATTGAACCTGTGTCCCCTGCACTGGCTGGTGGATTCCCAACCACTGGACCACCAGGGAAGTCCAACAAATTGTCAGATTTTTAGTTGGCATTTTATGCTGGTGTTTAGGACCATGGGTTAAATTGGGTGGAGGGATGATTTTCAGCATACAAAGCAATGATGTGTATGTGTGCTAAGTCGCTTTGTGTCCAACTCTTTGTGACCCTGTGGACTGTTATCTGCCAGGCTCCTCTGTTCATGGGATTCTCCAGGCAAGAATACTGGAGTGGGTTGCCATGTGCTCCTCCAGGGGGTCTTCCCAACCCAGGGATCCAACCTGTGCCTCCTACATCTTCAACATTGGCAGGCAGGTTCTTTACCACTAGCTCCACCTGCTGCTGCTGCTGCTGCTAAGTCACTTCAGTCGTATCCGACTCTGTGCGACCCCATAGACGGCAGCCCACCAGGCTCCCCCATCCCTGGGATTCTCCAGGCAAGAACACTGGAGTGGGGTGCCATTTCCTTCTCCAGTGCATGAAAGTGAAAAGTGAAAGTGAAGTCGCTCAGTCCTGGGAAGCCCACAAATCAATGACAGTACATGCTAAATGTTGAAAGCAAAACTCCCAAGCAAAAGCAGTCTTCTCCCCTAGTATTAAAAGCAGTCTTCTCCCCTAGTAATACTAGTTAAGAGCATGTAACATTGACTCCCTCTGTGTGCTGAGATGCCTCCCAGGCCCTTGATATTCATTGATTGAGGCACTGCTCACCAGGGAGTTTGTGTTCTGTCTTTCCTCTCTTGTATGGAGGAGGAAACTAAAGCTCAGAAATAATGACTTTCCCAAGGTCATATTCTCTGGGTCAAATAGATCTCTCCAGCCCCAAGCCTGCCAGCCCATTTATTATCAGTGACTGAACCATGGATTCAGATCACTTGAGCCAAAGACCTGAAGAAAATGTCACTGACCAAGGCAAGAAAACTCAAATAGGTGGGTGAGGGTATAAAATGGAGTCAGAGGGAACAGCAAAGTATGCCCTCTCACAGGCAACAGGTCAGAGAAGAGGGAGTCCCGCGAGGCTCAGCTGCTGTCCTGATTCTCCTTCCCTATTCCAGGGCAGCCGCGTCTGAGGACCAGCCATGCTGAGGACCCAAAGCCTGTGACCGCTCCATCTCCTTCCAGCTGAGGCCAGTCACCATCCTCAGCAGCTGACATCACAAGAAAGACTTGGGCACCTCAGGGAAGTACTCAAGGGATCCTTTCCCTGAGACGTGGAGCATCTGAGAATGCTGAGGGCCCTCCTCTCTGGCCTGGGATGGAGGAAAGGCATTTGGGGGTGCGCCTTCAGCTCATGGCAACCCCATCAGCCTCCAGCTGGGTTGAGTGCCACCAAAGTGGTCAGCCACTGGACAGCGGTTTTTGAGGAGAAGGGCATCCCTGAGGCCCGGGAATCCAGTGAGTACATCGTGGCTCATGTCCTTGGAGCCAAAACAGTTAAGTGCAGTGTTGTCAGGAGGGCAGGAAGTGGGGGGAGGGAGGCCCCGGGGAAGGGACATCCAGCCTTTTCCACTCCACTGAGAGTGCTGAGCTGAGAATGATGGGATTTTTCTGAAGGAATGTCTTAGGCAAATACTTAAGTCATCCATCCAAGAAACTATTACAGTGTGTGCCAGGAACTAGGGCTTCAGGGATGACCAGGGTGGCCAGTGTTGGACCCACCAGCATCATCAATGAAAGAAACCTGGGTCAGGGGAGCCAGCCACTCATGTTCTCTATGGGTCAGTTTCAGAGCCTGAGGCCAGGACAGTGGACCCAACCCCTAACCCCTTGGCAGCTACAGTGTATCCAGGAGCTGAGTAGCTACCGATTGCAAAGGTGAGTGCCATGGACCAAACCTGAGTGCTCTGTGTGGGGAGCAGGATCCAGCTTCCTCTAGCCCCACCAAGTTCATGGTCAAGGAGGAAGAAAGTGTCCAAGGACTCAGAAGGTATTGGGATGAGAGTGATGAGAGAGGGGTCTGGTAGTAAATAGAAAGAAGATGGGCTTGGTTAGGAGTTCCAGGGCACAGGAGGCGTGACCGTACCTGACACATTTGGCCACAGTGGTGTCTTAACCGAGACATGGCCCTGTTGGTCCATTTGCTGGCACTGATGATCACCTTCTTCCCCCTCTGCAGGATGCCTGTGCAGTACATCCTTGGTGAATGGGACTTTCAGGGTCTCAATCTGAAGATGGCACCCCCAGTTTTCATCCCTAGGCCAGAAACAGAGGTAGGTGTGCCCGCTGGACTAGACAGGATGGGATGAAGGGGTTCAGGGTGCCTGTCTTGTCCCAGACTTCCACCAGGGGGCGCCGGGGCCCCATTATTGCTATCCTTTAGAGACAGCACCCTTCCTGGCTGGCTGGATCAGTGGGGTCAAAAGGAAAGAGGTCTCTTGCTGGCCTCCTTGATTGTCATCATTTCCCAGCCCACTGTCCCAGCCTTTGGCTGTCAGTGGCTCACGATGGCCCAACTAGTGCTGCCCTCCAAGTACTCAGCCTATTCCCGTCATTTTCCTAGGAGCTGTCCCATGGGCCCATAGCCAACCAAACCCGTGGGAAACAAGTGCCTTCTCTTCCTCAGGAGGCAGGGCGAAGTGGAGAGGGCTCCCGCTGAACACCTAGAAGCCTGGAGCAGCTTTGTGACCTCGGGGAGCTTACCGCCCACCCCCTCTGGACCCAGTTAATGAGAGGGTTGGGGTTCCAGACCAGGGAATTGTTCGAATCCTTTTACCTTTTCCATCCACTCTCTAGTCAGATCACTGCCTGTGTTTCTCAGTTTACTAGGACTGAGGAATGTGTGGTCCCAACATGCTTTCTGTAGGTGAGGCACCTTAATCCTGGGAGAAATGCTTTCTAGGGTCTTGGGCTTCCCCTGACCTTGTAGGTGGCAGAGCTGGGAGCCAGAGAGAGCAGAACAGGTGGCAGGGTACGACAGTGGGGGCTGATAGGCAAGTCAGAGGGCACCAGGTTCTGAGAAAAGGCACACCCATTTCTGGGGAAGATCAGACCTCATCCACCTGCTCCAGCCAGGGACCCAAAGCCCCTTCTCACTTTCCTAGCCTCCCCCCGACCAAGAAACCCTCTGAGCCCACTGCCCTCTACATCATGTGGCTGGGAGGCCAGGTCCTCACCTTACCGCCCAGTGTCAGGGTAGGGACAATAGGGAGTCTGAGACCTTGCTGAGGTCACAGGGCTGCCTGGACAGGGGCATGAGGCAGCACTCGGACATCCTGTCTCCTGGGTCAGGGCCCCTTCCCTCACAGGGGCTGCCCCATCTGGGACTGGATGAGCTGGGATGGGTACAGAGCCAGAGCAGGATGGGCCTGCTACCTGCAGGCTTTGAGGGGGCCAATCTGTCGCTCCTCCAAGCGTGCAACATCTGGCCAGGAGGTCACTTACCATCCCCAGCTGCCCAGGGTCAGGGCATTGGAAGGAAGCTACCACGATGACCTTTGAGTCCCTTTAGAGCTGACCTGGCACCAACTGCATGTTTTGGGGTTCTGAGTGTTGGGTGTGGACTTCCGGTTCCCATGTGCGCGCCCCCCCCCCCACCGGCCCCCCGCCTTTCCTGGGTGGATCTGGGCCAGGAGAGTGGCTCCGCTGTCAAGGGTGGGGGAGGTGCGGAGAGGAGGGAGGCTGTGGTGGGAGGCCAGGTCCTTGCCTCACTGTACACACATTTCTCAGAACTTGCCAGGTTGCCCCAGTGTAAAGCCGCATCGGGGGTGCCTTACCAAGAACTTGAGAGGACGTGGCCTGTGGCAGGGAGTGGGGAGAACGAGTGCACGGGAGGGGCCGTGCTGCTTGTGTTCTCTCCATCCACTGAAGGGTGGTTTCTGATGATGGGTGCAGAATTCTGAAATGCAGAGTCGTAGGCGGCATGTGGCCTGCCCAGTTGGGTTTTCCCTGGGGGTGGGGAGGTGCTGCAGTCCCCAGCCTGGTGGTATATACAGTAGGAAACCCAAGGCTGGAAGCGTGAACTGTTCTTGCCCAGCTTGGTGGGATGTGGGAGGCTCAATGCCCTGTCTGTGATTAGCTTACAGGAGGCAATGCCCCCTTCCTGGGGCACCCCATCAAGAACGTAATGCCAGTGTGGGTGCTCTTGGCAGCCAGGTCCTGCTGAGGCCTTGGGCCAACCTCTTGAGGGCTGTGGAGTCCTGTGGAGGCAGTGGCTCCAGGCAGAGCCAACAGCTGCATGCTCTTTGCCTCCTTCCCACGTTCCGCTCTGCTCCCGTCCTTCTGTGTTCTTGGATTCTTCCCTTGTTCACCTGGAAAAGGTGCCCTGCGCCTGTGACCAGCTCGATTTTCAGTTCTTCCAAGGAGCCACCAACTCTCAGATGAAGAGGCACTTTTCTAGATGAGGAAGAGAGTCTCTGGACCTGTTAAGAGTGATCTCCACCCCTACCCACTGTGCCTCAGGTGGTCCTACAGCCAAAGTGATCCCTCCATGGTTTGGAGTGTGAGAGAGGCGGAGGGCACTGGTGGCCCAGTTTCCCGGATTCATACCTTGCCCAGGGTAGCCATTCACACATGTGGTGTGTGTTTCTGAGGTCGGGGTGTCTCTGTGAGGTGGCTGGCCAGTGTGGTTGACTAAGGGGTCATTCTCCAGCCAGGGTAAGTCTACGGAAACCAAGAGAACTTCACACTCCTGACAAGTTTCATCTGTCCGACTGGCTGCTTAGTACTTGGTCTCACCACTGAGACCGCAGGCTCCCGGCCACAGCCCTAGACTGCTGGCTTTGTGCTGGCCCCAGTGCTGTGGACCCAGCTTGCTGCCAGCACTCCAGTTCCCCAGTGGTACCTGGTACAGGGATGGTGGGAACAAGGGAGGGGAAGCCCTTTCTGGCTGGAGATGGGCTGTCTCACCTTTTCGTAGCAGTTTGGTGCAGAAAGGGCTTGGAATAGGAGAGGTTGGACCCACTGGCCAAGTTCTACCTGCCTTGTACTTGCTACCCTGGTGACAGGTGAGCTTTGCTCCTGGGTTGGGGTGCGTGGGAGGATGAAATACTTCTGGGACTCACCACTGAAGAACTTAAATGGAAAATGGGTCTGAGTGATCTGGAGCCTGCTGCCCTGTTGGGCGTAACTGTTGACATTGAGACTTGGACAGACAGGGGAGTCTGAGACTTGGAGGGTAACTTCCTGCAGCCACTGAGAGCTTGCCCAGCCCTTGGCGAGTAGCCAAGAGGCCTCTCTGGGGGCCAAGCTCTGCCCGTGTGGGACACACTGGTGGGATAACCCCTGGGCTTTGCATCATGGAGCGTCCAGTCTGGCGGGAGAAGCACACCCCACCCTAGACCTAGGCCCATGGTGAAGAAAGTCATGGGGGAGAGCCCAGAGGAAGTGGCTCTCTTTCATATGAGGGAAATACCCAGTTCCTGCTGACCCCTTTCCTCATTCCCTGAGCCAACCCTGCCTGGAACCCCAGGAGTCCTCAGCCCCCAGGAGGCCCTCTCCTGCCTTCTTCCAGAGGGCAGGTCCCTTTGAGAAGGGACCGTACTGCCCTTCCCCTGCTCCACACCTGGCTCCTTGAGCGCCCGCTCTACTGCTGTTTGGAAACATTTGGGCCAATGGGCAGCCGTGGCCTGTCACCCTCACCTTCATGCTATATTGGCTCCATGCACAATCTGCAGGTGGCAGATGGGTAAGTGAGACTTGAAACTGTAGTTTCTAAAGTGACAGTGTCTGAAGCTGTTGCCCCGCCACCAAGGCAGGTACAGTGTAGTTAGGCACCTCCTACTCTGCCATGCCCACTTATCCCATGCCCTGTGTATGCCACAGCCCCCTTCAGATATGGGGCTCAGGTAAGGCTGTATCACCGCCCCCGCCCAGCCCCTCCTGGAGGGAATTCCCTGTCCCTTTGACCTTGGGGCCTCTCTGGGGAGGCTGTGAGGAAGCTGGGGACACATTGGCCCCTTGGCCACCATGAGCTGTAGGCCAGCCTCCTGGTGAGACCTTGACCCCTGGGCCTCACTTTCCTCAGTAGGGTTTAATTAACAGATTAATACAGGGAACGTTCTAGAAGCAGGGCCAGGCACAGAGTGGGTAGCCAGGGACCATCAAGTATGATTCTTAACTTTGGTATAAGCACAAAACAAGAGGCTATCTCTAAAGGGATTAGCTGAGGCTGACTGAACACCTACCATGTACCATGCATGGGATCAATGCTTCATGAATATGCTTCTGTTTAATCTCCATTTGTCCTCAGTGAGGTGTGTTATCGTTAGCTATGCTCATATTTACAGACGGAAACAGAGACATAGACAGTGACCTGCCCATAGCTCCAGCTGACATGAAGTTCAGTCTGGCTTTGGTCATCCCCCTCCTCCATTCACACAGGGGCAGATCAGCACCAACTCTGAGATCTGTCTGCCTTGCAGGAGCTGGTTGAATGGGTGCTGGAGGAAGTGACCCAAGGACCCCGTGTGGTGGGAGCTGAAGGCGGCCCCCTTATCTTGGAGGTGGGCTGTGGATCAGGAGCCATCTCCCTCAGCCTGCTGAGTAGGCTTCCCCAGGTGAGCCCTCTGTGCATGGGTAGACTGACTGGCACTCACTGCCCTTGCTGCTGATCCCTCCCCCGCCTCTCTCTGTCAGAGCACTTGGGAAAATAACGGGAAGTAGGAAGAAGACACCTGCCCTGGCCCACATGGTCACAGCCTCTAAGTCCCATGCCCTTTCATCTGGCCAGACTTTGGCTGCAGAGAGGGAAAAGCTATTGAGCATCCCCTTCCTATTCTAGTAGAGGGTTGGAGGAGGGCCCTGGTCCCCAAGCCTGGCCTCTCTGAACATCCTGCCTCCCATGTACCCTTGTTCTTGGGGCAGAGCCGAGTCACTGCTGTGGATAAGGGAGAAGCCGCCATCTGCCTGACCCATGAGAATGCTCAGAGGTAGGTGGGCTTGAGGGCAGAGGGTCAAGGTGGGGGAGTCAGATTTTAGGACCTGATTTCAACCCCTGTCTAGGTATCAAACCCACTGACCTTCAGGCCCAAGAAGGAGGAGGCAGTGGGGGTGGCCTGGTGTAGGTCCCACAGGGTTACAAATAGACAGTGGACACCAGGTTTCTTGCTGGTCCAAGAAGGGTTTAATCTCCCAAGACTTTGTAGCCAGGGGTAGGAGTCTGTTCCCACCCACCGTGCTCACCTCTCCCTTCCTGTCTCTCCAGGCTTCGGTTGCAGGACAGGATTCAGATCGTCCCCTTTGATGTGACCTTAGGTACCTTTCCCAGCCCTCTTCCCTGGGTGGAGATCCTGGGTCCAGGTGCTGCTGGCTGGATGAGGCACTCTACAGAGATGGAGGGAGGGTTTCTCCGACCTTCATTCACTCACCCACACACACAATCTCAGACCAACCCTTGCTGAGGACAGGCGAGTCCCCTTTGCCTCCTGGGCTGACCTGACCCATGAAGGAACCAGCCAGAAGATCTTTTTTACCTTTTGTATCCTCCATGGTGAATGAGTTTAATTAGGGCTTGCTATTGTCAAGAGGTAAGCAGAAGCTCTAGAGAAACCCTGGGGACCAAAATACTTGAGTGTCTGCCTGGCCCATACAGCGTGTCCTGGGAGTTCTGGCTCCATTTCAGATTCCGTCACATCCCCACAGGATCCTTGAGCTTCATGTACTGTCTCCATGGAGTGTGACACCTGGCACAGGATGGGGCCAGTAAACAGAGCCACTAGAAATCAACTGGCACAGGCCAGGCTTGCCCTCCATATACTCAGTCTGTGTTGGTTTTGAGGCAGAGTGTGGCAAGATGAGTGAGGCTACAGAGAACAGAGGCTCTTGCTTGGTCAGGTAGTCAGAGATGGCTGCCTGAAAATGGCACTTAAACAGTGTTGCTTATTGGGGAGATTTTTAACAGGAAAGAGAAAAGTCAGGAACACTCCAGGCCATGTCAGGGCATATACACTCCCACCCAGGCTGCCGGCTGGCGTCCTAGGACCCTAATCTGCAAGTCTAGTTTATCAGGTCCAGAGATAGTGCCAAGATATGTGACTTGGGGTAAACCCAAGATACGTGACTTGGTGAGAGGGATTACCCAAGGGTCACAGTGCATGGATCTTCCACCTTTCACCTTCCATTCTCTGCCATGTGTTCCCTTTGACCACAGTGGAGAGCTGGGCACACCTTCTACCCTGGGGCCCTGTGGACCTGGTCGTCAGCAACCCTCCCTACGTCTTCCACCGGGACATGGAGAAGCTGGCTCCTGAGATCCTCAGGTGTGGGGTAGACCAGGGAGGCCAGGTCTGAGGACTGTTGGAGTGGGTCTGCTCTGGAGGACCACTCTGGGAGGGAATGCGGAGGCTGGGACTGAAAGGAGCAGTAGTGTTGAAAGAGAGCCTCACTCTGGAACCCACAGACCTACTTGGCTTCAGCACCTGCCTTTCCACTTAAGACCACTGAACCTCTCTGAGCCTTGGTTTCCTGCCTCTGAAAGGGGACTGGTGGAGCTTTGTTGGACCAGGGGGTGGACTCGATGATGACTAAGATTGCAGACAACAGTATACGATACTTGAAAGGTGCTCGGACGGGTGCACCATTTTCCAGAAGACTGAGGCCTAGAGACGGAAGGTGACTTGTCCAAGATTGTTTGGGGGCTTAGCTGGAAAACTGGGACTATGACCCTACTCCAGGCTTTTCACTGAGCCATCCTGCTCTCAAATGAGCTGAGAACCAGGGGTCGCCCAGGAGCCTCTGGAGGAGGCCATGGTAATGTGTGTCAGGGTGCTGGCTGGCTTCCCACTTCCTGATTTTTAGGAGTGATTAGTGCCAGCTCTTGGCTTCCCCAGGCCAAGAATAGGAACATGATTGTGGGAAGACCCTCATGCCCTGAGTACAGTCAGTCAGTGGGATTTGCTGAGCATGCCCAGCACTGCTCCATTTGGGGGGTGCTGGTGTAGGGGGGCATTGGAGCTGCCACCATTTAGGGACCTCTCTCTGGGACCTCAGACTTTGACCCCAGAATATAAGTTCCGTAGAGCCCTCTATGGAAGCCCTGGTCAGCTTCTCCATACTTTCTAGATACCTCATCCCAGGCCCTCACCTCCCACTGTTTTCCTCTTCAGATATGAAGACCCAGTAGCCCTGGATGGTGGTGAGGAGGGCATGGACATCATTACCCACATCCTGGCCCTGGCTCCTCAGCTTCTGAAGTACTCTGGGTATGGAAGGGGTGTCTCCTGGGTCTGACCTCTGCAGCCTTCTCCCCTCTGATGTGTACTGGGCCTGCTTTGGCCATCACCCCTCCCAGCTCAGGCAACCCAGAAGTGCAGGTCCAGCCTTGCCCAACTGAGCTGACCCATTTCTCCCTCGCGTAGAAGCATCTTCTTGGAAGTGGACCCACGACACCCAGAGCTCGTTGGCAGCTGGCTTCAGAGCCAGCCTGACCTGTCCCTCAATGTTGTGGCTGTGCGCAGGGACTTCTGTGGGAGGTGAGACTCAGCCCTGTCCCCAGCCCCCATGGACCACCCATGCTGGTCCTTCACAGCTCTGGCCGTGGAGCAGGTGTGCGCTTCCCACTCCCTGCTCATTCACCAGGGCCCAGGTAGTAACTGGCCGCTTGTCCCTGTCTCTCTAGGCCGCGGTTCCTACATATCAGGAGGTCTGGGCCACAGCATGGTTCCCCTGTGGATGCCTGGCCAGGGCGCCAACCTGCCAGAGTGCCTGGCTGACATTTCTATCAGGAATGCTACTTGGAGGGAGGTAGATGGTGCTGTCCAGAACCCCAGATGCTTGTGGCATTTCCCATGGCTCTGAGATTCTCCATGCTCCGTGATTTCTAGGAGACTGGGGAATAGGAGCAAGGGTGGAAGTGTCCTTCCTGGGTCAGCAAAGGGCAAGGGTGCACAAAGACCCACAGTGCAACTCAGGAGCTGAGCAGATCCAGGTTCCCAGTCTGGCCCCATCATGTCAGTGTGGCCAAGGCAGGTTGCTGTGTCTTTAGGGGAATTGCTCTGGGGATGTTGGAAGATAGGCCAATAAAGTGGCAAGAGACCAGCAAGTGATGGCCTAATGTTTTGTTATTGCGATGTGTGGGTCCCCTGATGCTTTGCCCCTAGGCTCTGCTGGGGGTGAGAGCATCCTTCTGCCTGAGCAGGTCTGGCTGGCAGGCCCCAGCTGGTGGGTTTGTGGGCGGCAGTGTAGAGACAGGCACGTGGTTGCTCCTTCTGGCCTTGAAGCTGGGATGCTTGGCACTGAGTGACTCCCTTCTGATGGCTGGCTTAGCCATTCAGTGGCTCGGGTACACTTAACAGCCCCCCCACACCTCCCCGACTGGGCCTGGGTTCTGAGCACAGGAACTTCATCTGAGCTTGAGCTTGGGGATGGCACCTGCTTCCTGGAGGGGGCACGGCCAAGGGGCCTTGCTGTGCAGTTCTAGGGTCACATTTCCACATTTACTTAATTGAAGGCTTGAGCCAGTGAGGGGTGCACAGGGCTCATGTTTGCTTTTTATTCCCATAGTTTCTAGGTAAAACATCCCTTCCAGTTCAGCTTTGGGGTTTCTGAAAACCCCTCTGTCCCTGGTTGTAGCTGGGAAGAGTGAGAAGCTGAGCCAGAGTGAGACCTGCACCCTAGCTCTGGTCTGCAGACGTGTGGTTTCCAGGAGGCCTAAAGGCCCAGCCCTTCTGACAGCAGTGACAGGAAACCTCCAGGCTGGGAGGTGCTGGCGTTAGCCTGCATCAGGGGAGGTCTCGGGGAACATGGCAGGCTAGGCTCGCTCATTCTGTTGAACTCCCCCTCCCATCCGCCCAGCCCAGTCATTTCAAGGGCCTGACCTGGTGATGTGGTGGCCAGAGGCAGTGTGATCTGGTAGACAGCATCCTCTGATGGAGCCAGGAGGCTGGGTTCCAGGGCTGTGTCTTGCAGTGGGACCTTCCCTGTGAGAAACTGGCTCTTCTGGTTCCAAGGCCACTGCAAGGTGGCAGCCGTATTTTGCTCTCAGCCAGGTGAATTATGTATCTGGTATTGGAGGGCCCACTCCCAAGAGAAGACATGGCCTGCCTGAGTTCCTGTGATGGGAGGAGGCCAAGTGGCAATGGGAAGTTAGGTCCCTGCCTTGGGGGGAGTCTGCTGGAGTCACACCTGGCCTGAGCGACTCCCTCGCTGGTCATGGTATTTGCCTTCACAGAGGCCACACTGCAGTTCCCAGCAGCACCCTGTCCTGCTGCTTACCCAGCCTAAGCTGGGTGGACCTCGAGGTGCCCATGGCTTCCTTTGAGGAGGAGCCAGAGACTCCCCCTTAAGACTGCTCCAGAAGGAGCCTGGAAGGGTGAGGTAGGCTTTCAGAGCCCCCATGTGCTCCCAGACCTCTGCCTACCTCACCAGTATTGCCCTTCCTCTCCTTCTACCCCTGTCCTTTGGCTCTAGCTGTCTTCACAACATCTCAGGGTAGCTGCCCTGACCTAGCAGTCTGTTGCCTCCTTATCCCACAACCCCGGCTTCCCTGATGGTCCTACCCTTCTGGCGTCAGGCCCATTACCGAGGAAGGGCCTTGGCAAGCATGTGGACATGGCTTCCCAAGAGGACAGAATGATGCAGAGTGAGAGTGTAGGAGCAGTTGGGGTCACTGAAGCAGGATGCACCCTTGGGGAGAGCTTCCTCCCATGAGGCCTGAGAACCCTGGGAAAGAAGTTTGTGTCAAGTGAACCTCGGACCTCAAGCCTGCAGCCACTGGCTTGATTGAAACTTGGGTGTTGAGGTCCAGTGTTGAAGCCACACCAGCCTGGGTGTAGAACCTGGCAACTGCCTGTCACTAGGGTGTGAGGGGATAAGTGACTTCCCCTCTCTCAGCCTTAGCTTCCAAGTCTAAGAAATGGAACCAAGTGCTTTATCTTGATATGATTTTGAAGAGACCATGGGTTGTACCTTTCACGGGGCACTGTGAGTGCTTTCATTGCCTTCCTGGGAGGGTAGACATAAAGAGGGCTGTGTACCTGCGTGTGTGTGTCTTGTGCTTGACACCAACATGAAATAGGCAGAAAGACATGGCAGTCTGGAAAGGAGGGAGGGCAGGGATTTCAGTCTTGGGCTCTTGACTTCTCTCTGCCCTCTGGAGATGGAGCTACCAAGAGGCTGGTGGCCTGGCAGCCAGATCTCCCCTCAGTCTCTCCTCGCCCTCCTCACCAGGGCCTGAGTGCCCTAGGGTCTACGCCAGAGAAGCCAGTGGCTCCAGCCCAGGGAAGGCCTCTCTCTCCTGCCCCGTCTCCTCCCTCCTTCCTGGGGCCAGAGTCAGAGAGGAGCCACCTCCTTCAGCCTGTGTCACGGAGCCCTGGAGACGGTAGTGGGAGGATGTGGTGCTAATGGGGGAGTCCAGGCTCTGCAAGCCCGTGAGGTCTTAAGGGATCTGCTTGCTGTCCACCCAGTCTCCTTCAGCTGGAGCCACAAGCATGGGCAGAGGGTATAGGAGCCCCTGATGGTTGTATTCTGGGAAAACAGTTCCATCTCCTCTGACAGTCGAGGAAACCGAGACTTTGCCTCAAGTTGGCTGCTTTTCCCAGCAGCCCATGACTCTCTCCGTGGGGCCCATCTTTACTGATATGTATCCTTTCTGCTCTCCCCACCCCTACCTGAACCCTGGGCCGTTAACTGCTCCCAATCCCTGCCCAAAACCCTTGGCTGGCTCCCCATGACCTGAGTGGTGTCTGTGTCTGGCCGAGTCCAGATCTGAAGGGCTGGGGGAGGATGGCTATGGGAAGGTCTTGGGGAGCCCTACCAAACCCTCATCAGTGCTCTGAGTAGGCTTCCGTTGAAACAGAGTTCCACTGCTGACTGAGCTTGGGAACTGTAACCTGTGCAGGCAGCATGTCCCTCCCTGTCCACCTCTGGATTCTTTTTTCCACTGCCCTAGACTCCAGCTTCCCTGTGTAACTCTCCATTCCCCAAACACCCCTCCTTCCTTTTGCCCCGGCTGTACGTTCATCAGAAATGCCCTTGCCCACCCCTGCCAGTCCAGATAATCCTCTCCTTCAAGCTCCAACACAAATGCTGTCTCCGGAACACCCACCCTGACCTCTGTGTTCTCGCCACCAGCCCCTAGGCCACTTCTACCAGTAACAGTGACATTCTGCCCATGCATTTGGGAGCGTTCCTGTCTCTTCTCTCTGGGGTCTCATGTGGGTCTGGTGTACCCTAAGCCCAACAGATGTCCAGTAATCCAACAGTGTGTGCGTTTGCCAAAATGTAGCTGGAATTTCCCATGTGGCTCACATCACAGCCGACAGTAGCTCTTGGGTATTCTGGTCACAGTAGGGAGGGCCTGGCCTCCCACCCAGGCCTGGCAGCTGTTTGAGTTAAGCCATAGCCAGTTTGAGGGCTCAAGTGCACCTGATCTCTGCACAGCAGCTACGCTGAGTACAGGCTGTCCTTGTTGGCAGCGGGGGCAGGCACCAGGTTTCCTGGAGCTCTGGGCCCCAGCAGCCCCCAGCCAGTGTTGGCCAGAACAGCAGCCTGGTCTCCACCCTCCGTGATTTCTCCGTCCTAGGACAGGCCATCATGAGTGGGGATTGGGTCTGGCAAAGCAGTCCTCCCCCTCCTGTGGTAGGCAGGATAATGGCCCCAAAGATGCCTGTGGCTTCATCCCCTAAACCTGGGGATACATTGCCCTACATAGCAAAAGGAACTTTGCAGATTTGATAAAGTTAAGGGTCTTGAAGTGGAAAGATTATCCTGGACTATTCAGGTGGACTCAGTATAATCACAAGTGTCAGAGAAAAGGAGATGTGATGATGGCAGCAGAGGTCAAAGTGATGCCGTTGCTGGGGAGTGGCCCATGAGCCGTGGGGTGCAGACGGCTCGAGATGCTGCAGAAAGCGAGGGGATGGATTCTCCCCTAGGATCTCAAGAAAGAATGCCTGCCGTCTTGCCAACACCTTGATTTGGGGCTAGTGACACTGATTTTGGATATCTGACTTCCAGAACCTAAGATATGATACATTTGTGTTGTTTAAAACCACTAAACTCATGGTCATTTGTTGTGGTGGTAACAGGAAATTGTTAACAGATTTTGGTGAGTCAATGAGTGAGTGAGTGCTCAGTCGCTCAGTCATGTCTGATTCTTTGCGACCCCATGGATTGTAGCCCTCCAGGCTCCTCTGTCCATGGGATTCTCCAGGCAAGAATACTGTAAGTGGGTTGCCATTTCCTCCTCCAGGAGATTTTCCGGACCAGGGATCCAGCCCGTGTCTCCTGTGTCTCCCGTGTTGCAGACGAATTCTTTACCATTGCTGCTTTAATACCTAAAAGCGCAAGTGGCTCTGGAGTTAGAATTTGGAAATAGGCAGACGTGGAAAGAATTTGAGGTGTGTGATAGATTGCGTTGAACACTTCCTCTGAGCAGTGAGGTGGCTGGGGAAGGGGGAGGGAACCCTTATACCCAGGAGACCTGAGCTGCTTGGGCTCCCTTGAGCTGGCCCTCTGCGGGAGTGAGAGGACTGGAAGCTGCCCAGGGTGGGGCTGAGAGAGGCCAGCCTGGGACCAGGCGCGCTGGGGAATGGGACTGGGATTGGGAGAGAGCAAAGCAGCCTCCATAGCCCTTCTCCAGTCTCCAGAGGACCTCAGAGACTGGATCCAGGCCCGGTCCCGACTGCCACAAAGTCACATGGCCAGCCCAGCACCCAGGAGTATGTGAGAATGAGCAGAGTGCAAAGTGAGCAAGTACCATGTCTGTGAATTGAGCACAACAGCCCTTGACTCCAGGCTGATCCCTCCATGGAAGCTGTGGAGGTCCGACTCCTTTCAGCCCCTAAGCAGGGTCCAGCTCCTGCTACCAGCCTGAGCCGGGCTGTGTGGCTGGGATAGAATTGAGTCATTCCTAGGGATCTCAATGTGGGAGACTGGGGTTCAGTCCCTGGGTTGAGAAGATCCCCTGGAGAAGGGAAAGGCTACCCACTCCAGTAGTCTGGCCTGGAGAATATACAGTCCATGGGGTTGCAAAGAGTCGGACATGACTGAGTGACTTTCACTTAACACTTAGGGTTCTCAGCCTCATGATACCCTGAGCTGAAGTGGCTAACCCGAACCTTCGACACATTAGTCCACCTGCAGCTGTGAGTGTGTGCACAGGCCGGGTCCCATGGGAAGCCCTGCTGGTGGTTGTGAGGAGAGCAGTGTTCCCCTTTGCATCCCTCTCTGAGGGGACTGGTTATCCATCACCACCACCCAGAGAACCTTCAGCATCTTTGGCCTCATAACGAGAAAGCTGCTAGGGAAGAGCTTCAGATTCTGGGACTACTCCCCTTCCAGGACACTTCCCTCAGTCATCCTCCAGGGAAACAGTGGGGAAAGGCCAATTTAACAGTTCACAGAGTAGGAAAGACCAGGGAGCCTCCTTCAGCCTTGCTGGGTCCATGAGCTGGCCTCCACCTGGCCCTGGCCTTGACTGAGGAGAGATAGGGAAGCGGCTCAGAGCAGCTCTGCCCAATGGAAGGCGGGCCTTGTGGCTCCTTCCAGGGGCCAAGGTCTCTCTCGGAGACACTGACTCTCAGAGTAGGGAATGCCACCATATTGCCCCTGGTATGCTGGATCTGTAGCCCTCTCCTGGGACCTGCATTCTAGGGGAATGGCGGGGTCAGACTCCCAGCCTGCTGAGGCCAAGGAGCAGATTATGGGGGCTTGAGGCACCCACAAAGATCCCTGTGTACAAATGAGAGCATTGAGGCTCAGTAGGCCGGGGCTGGGACTCAAACCCAAGGCTGTTCTCTGCCTCCCAGCTTCCAGCCCTTCATCCCCTGCAGACCCCCAACCCGCCTTGATTTCCAGGAGTAGTTCTGTCTGCCATTCCTGGGAGTCAGTATGAGGCCAGGCTACATGGGTGAGCAGAGGGAACCCTGAGCTAGAGCTGCCTGGGCCTTTCCTTTGGACTTTGCAGCTGGGCAAAGTATCTGGGCAGCCCCCCAGGTCTGCCTCCTCTTCTTCCATCTTCTTGCCATCATTTCTGAGGCTCCTACTGGGCATTGAGACCCGAGCAACTGTTTTACACTTGGTGGGGTTAATTCTCACAACCCCACAGACTGGGTTTTTAATCACATCCATGATGAGGAAACCAAGGCTCAGCAGCGTGTAGTCACAGGCCAGGTCACACTGCCGGACTGGAAGGGAGGGGAGGCCACCACCAGTGCCCGTGTGAATGGTCAGACTGAGGTCAGCATAGCTAGGTTCTGGGCTGCCCCCGTAAAGCTTAGTGCAGAGGTCCACCACCGAGGCCTGTAGATCCACAGGGCAGGAGCAGGGGTTACCAGGGCTGTTCCCAGAGGGCTTTTTTTTTTTTTAAGTTTTTATTTATTTATTGACTGTGCTGGATCTTCATTGCTGCACACAGGCTTTCTTGAGTTGTGAGCAGGTGTAGCTGCCGTACGCAGTCTTGTTGCTGTAGCTTCTCTTGTCGTGGAGCACAGACTCAAGAGTGCTGGCTCAGTAGTTGTGGTGCATGGGCTCAGTTACCCTGCGGCATGTGGGATCTTCCCAGACCAGGGAGTAAACCTGTGTCTCTTGTGTTGCAATGTGGATTCTTAACCACTGGACTACCAGGGAAGCCTCCAGAGGCCTTGGGCCCTTCTCCTAGGGTGTGTGCAGCATAGGTTCAGGCCTCAGTCTCCCAAGGCCTGCAATGTGCCAGTCTCGTGGGAGATGACACCCCTCAGAAGAGCCTGGAAAATATGGAGACTGAATGGTACACCCTGAACCAAGTGCTTCTGGGATTATATCATTCATTCTCAACATCCCATAAGGCAAAAAGTCCGTGAACCCTCCCATTTTACAGGTGAGGAAAACTAAAATTGGGAAAGGCTAAGGAACCTATTCACATGCAGGTCGAACTGTTACTCCCTTCCAGGCTGAATAACCCTGGGCCTGATGCCATGGTCATCACACCAGGCTTGAAGAGGGTAGGGCCCAGGACAGGGTAGAGCAGGCCTGGAATGAGGACAGTCTGGGCAAAAGCCTGGGAGCCTGAAGGCACGTGGGCAGGAATGTGTAGTGGCAAGGTGGTGATGATGGTGGATGCCCTTGGAGGAGCTCTGAATGCACTTTGGGAACCACAGCCTAAGGTAAAGAGTCTCAGGGTGAGTTACAGGGTCAGGTAGGCCCTGAGGATATCCTCAGGCTGCCAGAAAGAGGGGTTGGGGGAGCAACTGAGCCAAGGTCTAGAGGCTGCTAGGAGCTAGAGCTGTCGACCTTCTGGAATAGAACAACTCATAACCATTGCTGAGGACCTGGATATAGGTTGGGGGGTAGCCAGTACCACAGTAGAGCCCAAGGCTCTGACTGGAACGTGGGGGCCCTGGAGCCACCTTGGACTGGGGACTAGAATGGACAGGGTATCTGGAGATCCAAATGTGACCCTGTGGGGATATAGCCTAAAAGCAGCCCTTTAAATGGAGTCATGAAGACCACCCTCCCAGGTCTGAGTGCTGTCAACAACAGTAACTGGCCTCTCCATGTGTAACGGTGCCAAGTGCCACAGACACTTTGTCATAAATCCTCTGCACATGAGGTGCACCTTCCTTAGCCCACTAGACAGGTGAAGAGACCCGGGTTTAACTTGCGCAACATGACACAAGCAGGAAGTGGCCATGCTGGGGTTTGAACCCAGTCCTCTGACCCAGCTGGAAGGGGAGTGAGCAGGCCACAGAGGCCAGCTGCAGCCCAGGGCCCTGGGACCCAGCTGGGGTGCCCCCAGGGCCCACATGGGGTTCCAGAGCGAAGAAGAAAGTGGTGAGTCAAACAGAAAGCACCAGATGGGGAGTGAGCTTCCTCCCCTCCCAGCTGCCCCTGGTGCCAAACTTTCACACCCCACTGCAGAGGAGCCCATGGGGGAGGGGAGGGCAGTGAAAGTGGCTGCTGCTGAAAGTAGACTGATGTACTCCGGATGTGGCGGGGGGGTGGGGTTGGGGGGGGGGACACACTGAACAGTCACCCAGACTCTGGTTCCCAGCTGACAGGTGGGTGAGGAAAGTGAGTCCTCTCAGCATAACTTGGTATAAAGCCTACCAGGCCAGAGGGGAGCATTTCAGGTCCCCAGACCTGAGAGGTTCTGGGAGGAGATGCAGGTGGATGTGGATGTGCCTAAAACCCTTCTTGGAGTCATTGCACAGCTCAAGAACTGCTCAGGGCTCCCCACTTTCTGCTGGCACAGAAATCCTCTCTTGTCATTCCACCCAGCCCTCCTGCCCAGATCCCTAGAGCTGTGGAAGTTTCAAACCAACTTTTACATGGAACTCAACTATGTATTTTTTAAAAGACAAAAGCAGTGTCTTAAACGTAAATGGATTTTGTTAGTTCATGTTCTCAACACTTGGCATTAGGTCCATCATGGTGAATAGCGATGAGCACGGACGTTGAAACGGGGGCCTGGGGTGGGAGCTGCAGTCTTCTGTCAGCCTCAGCTTTCAGTTTCTTGCAGTATTTGATTTTGGTGGCCCAGGACCAAGTGACCCCACCAAGTGATTTGCACAGACAAGTGGGTACAAATGGGAGTGTGTTTCTGAAGGCCCCCTTGCAGTCTTATATTCTCAGGGACCTCAGAAGAAGCCTTATGCCTTGCTCAGCCCAGACCCAGGACTCTGGACACAGGGGAAGGAGTCTTAACGTATCATAATTTGGTGTTGTGCCCATCTGAGTGTGTGTGTCATTTTTTAAACTGGGTTTTTTCCAGTAGTTAAAAATATGAACGAAAGAGAGGGAGAGAGAACGGAAAGGAAAGGGGGAAGGGAGGGGAAGGAGAAAGAAGGAATTCAGGCTTCTGAGGATGCCCTCGCTCAGGTTCTTGGTGAGGAAGCCCACCCTGACTGCTCAGCCCCCACCTGCCCTGGAGGTTCCAGTGCCGCCTCTTACTCAGTATCTGTCTCAGCAAGTGACTCTGGGCCACATACTTCTGAAAAGTCTTAGGAGTCCACAACTCCTCCTGGTTTCTGTGGGCCTTCCAGGGACTCAGTCCTGGTTCTGGGCAGGGCAGAAGGCCCTACACGGGGGACAGGGAATAGGGGCTTCCCTGAGCTTTGTGTTGTGTCTCCAGAGGTGGGAGGACTGGGGAACCCAGTGCCCCTGAGAGCCTGGGGTTTCTGAACCTTCAGTTCTGGGAACTTGTTGTGCTTCAGAAAGAGAGAAATGAGAAGCAAAACCCTAGGGCCTCAGCGCCACCAACCCCCCCTTCCTGTCTTCCTTCCGCTGAGTCATAGCCAAGCGCCCAGCACCTCTGCCTCCTTCGGGGCCATACGGGTGGGGTGGAATTCATGGTCACGTGAGGACACAGCATCTGGACAAGTCCTCTTTTCCTGCAAGTGTCTGTGCAGAGCCCTGAGTTGCTGAGTGCTAAAGCTGCCTCCCAAGCTTGGAGAAGGGGTGACTGAGGTCTTTAGTATCCTGTGTCTCCCTGCGATTCCCAGGCCAGATGTCCACCTACAAGCATTGAGCACCAACTGTAAGCCAGACAGGGTGATTCAGGTGGGGCCCTGTCCTTGAGGAACTTGTGGATTTGGACGTGAACTCTTCCTCACAGGCCCCTCATGAGTGACTGGGTCCTTAGGCTTGCTCTGGTCAGTGGGGAGCCATGGGAGCCAGGCCACATCACACATGCCCATCATAAAGACCTGCACACGCTATACAGGTGTCCATAGGTACGTGCATGTGCACAGCTGTAGGACTGGGGCACGTGTGTCCATGCCCATGATCATAGATGTCTACGCAGGCCCTGCATTGCATTGCGGAGCTCCAGGCTCTGGTACCCAGCTCAGGACCTTGTGTGTGTGGCCTCTGTGAGAGGCCTCAGGTTGTTGAGGGCTGAGGCTACCTTCCAAGCTGGGAGAAGGGGTGACTGAGGTTCTTAGGGAAGAGATGTCACCCTGTCTTGGAGGCCCAAGTACTGTCACTGAGTCACGAGAGTCCCTGGGAGTTTGAGTACTGTGCGCCCATTTTGTGGAAAAGAAAGCTGAAGCCCAGAAAGGGCCCCTGACTTGCCCAAGGTCACACAGCAAGTTGGGGGAGATCTAGAAAGGGAACAAGCCAGACCTGGGCACCTGTCTACCTCCTTGACCTTTCTGGCCTGGCATTTGGGGCTTGGCCCCCCCGATGATCACACTGCATCAAACTCTGGGTTGATTCAGCAAACCACCTGGGGCCCAATCACAGGGTCCTCCTGCACCTCGCCATTCCCAGGAACTTTCCCTGCACTGCGTCTTTGTCTGGGTGACCCAGCTGCCTGCAGTTCCCTCTCTTTCTCAATCAGTCTCTGTCTCTCTCGGATTCCTCAAATAAGATCCAAACTTCCAAATTCTGCTTAAATGCTTCCTCTACCTTCTTTGACCCCCTGTGACTTTCCCCTACCTCTATCCTCTCTTGGCCTCTGTCCCCCTCATTCCCACCCACTGTTCACCAACCTCCTAAATATAAAATTAACCCATAGAGCCCTAGGCTGGGTGTGAGGGGTCCTTTGAGGCTGAGACAGTGGAAGCCACACCCAGTCCAGTCCAGCCCTCCAGACTTTGCCAATCACTGAGCTGGGAGAAGAGACAGCAACTCTGCTGGGCCTCACCACCTGCCCCCAACTCTGCCCCTTTGCTCAAAGCCCAGACCTGGAGCACTGTACTTGAGGTGAGATTGGTTCCTCAACCCTCAACGTTTACCATTCCGGGTTGTTTATTCCCCAAAACCTTGACTACCCCTCCACTGAGGGCTTGGCCTGTGTTTCATGGGATGGAGGGTGGGGGTCAAACAAAGAGTGTAGAACCCTCAGATTTTTGTTGGGTGTCACTCTTTCGTTGAATGACTCTGGCCAGAGCTGTCTGCTCCTTTCCAAAGCTCTTTCCCTCCACTTGGTCTCAGGAGATGGGTAGGGTGCTGGCCATCTTTGCCCCATGAGGCTCTGAACCCCATCATGCCAGCTGTCCCCTCACTCCTCTCCAACGATGACTGGGAGCCTAAGATTGATTGTTGGACCTACCCTTGGTGCTGGAGTATGAAGGAAAAATGGACAGAGACACTGCTCATCAGGAGTTGATGGCCAAGTGGAGGACAGAGGCAAGTAAACAGGTCCTTATCCTTGCTGCGTGTGGTGTGTGTTCGATTACTGTCTGCTGGGCACTGTGCCAGGCCCTGGGCATGGGCGGTATTCAGATAAGGCCCTGCTCTCATGGAGCATGTGCTCCACTGCTCAGGTTCCCACTCAGCACTTGCAGTGCTCAGCTTGAGGCTTTCCCTACAGCACAGGCCAGCTTAGGAGGTGGAATGGCCAGGGAGCTCACTCGCAGGAGCAGCCCTAAGCCCACGAAGGGTGGGAATTGGTGGGTACACATCCTAGCTTCCTCACCCCCTCGGGTGGGACAACCCCAAGGAGTGTTCTATGCCACCTGTCAACCGGGGACTGACCTCAGTTGCCCACAGAGGGAACATACTCATTTACACACCTGCTCTGGCTTCCTTTCCTTCCCTGTCACGTCCCCTCTCATCTCCATCAGGAACTAGGAAGACTATGATTTCACCCAGCTCCAAAGCTGCCATATTCCGAGGATGCTGGTAGAAGATACAGCTTGGAAGATACTCCTGCTTGAGAAACAAAGGTTAGTTTATTTCCCACAGTAACAGTAGACAGAGGATCAGCATTTTCTTGAACCACTTTCCTGAACCCAGTGCCTGCAGCTTGACCCTATAAGGGCCAGATGATGCCTGCACACGCAGTATGTTGACAGCAGAGAAACCCTGAGACAAGGGAACCCAAATCTTTTATAACAGACTGTAAGCCAACCTGCCTAACCTTTGCCCCAGAGGCAGATACTATCTTTACTATACTATACAATAAATTAATCTGCCTTTTTCCCTGGAAGGAGACATTATCTCTATCTTCTAAGGCTATTCACTGGAATAATCACCCTTGGAAGTATTGTTTGGAACAAGGGCAGTCAGTGCCTCTGTGAACAAATGTACAGAAAAGGGAGACAACCAGGAAGAACTGTCTCCCAGTACCCTATCGGTGCTGCTTGACGTCACCTCCAAAATAAACTATTTGTGTTTGGACCTGTTTATTAATATTTATTATTTATTTGTTTATTCATTTATTTGGCTGCATCAGCTCTTTGTTACAGCATGCCGGATCTTTAGTTGCACATGTGGGATCTAGTCCCCTGACAAGGGATAGAACCCTGGCTCCCTGCATTGGGAGTGTGGAGTCTTAGCCACTGGACCATCAGGGAAGTTCCCGTGTTTGGATCCTTGACCCTGAGCCTGCCTCTGGGGAAAACCCTTCAAGACTGGGAAGATGACACTAAATGAGTGTTAATGGGTTTTCTGATGTGGCTCTCATTTCTCCAGATCTGTCCTGCGAATAATGCAGGGGAGCCACATGAAGGAAGAAGTTTCCTTTCCCAGAATCAGTACTGTTGTGACTTCATAGGAAGGTGCTCTAAAGGACTCTTGGAGTGTCATTTTTCACATTTAAATATTTAGCCCATCTAGAACATGGTGGTTGCCTCTGTGAGGTAGACATTGGACTTCATTTTTCCCCCAAATCATTCTAATATAACTTATGGGAAATTGTGCCTGGTCCATCACTAGTATCTTCTAATCTGCCTGCAACCTATTATGTAGAATATGTCACAAACACACACATAATCCATTCACAGACAATGGACTAATGAACACATGGGCATCACCATCACTGGGGATTTGATACTCAGCACTGGCACAAAGTAAGACAAGCCCAACCCACTCGTGATGACACCATTCAAGCTCCAGTGAAATGCAGGGAGGCTGCGAACCAGCCTTAGAGTTCACAGAGGGCTTGAAGGTGAATTGGAAAGGTTTCTTTCTAAAAAATACGTAATAATTAATGAAAATTTCAAAAACTTGGGGACTTCACTGGCAGTCCAGTGGTTAAGATTCTGTGCTCCCGGTACAGGGGGCGCAGGCTTAATCTCTGGTTGGGGAACTAAGATCCTGCAGGCAGCATGATGTGGCCACAAAATAAATAGTATTTCTGGGGCTCCTGTCCTTGGGCACATGGTCAAGGGTTAACCCGAGGGGTGGGCTGGGACTAGGCAAGAAGCCCCAAGGAGAAAAATCACCAAACATATATATTCCTCACCATGATTCTATATTGGAGGAGGGCATGGCAACCCAGTCTTAAGTATTCTTGCCTGAAGAATCCCCCTGAACAGAGGAGCCTGATAGGCTGCAATGACATGTTGGGGGAGGTGGCTAGCAGGTTTAGAGCTGTGCTCAGTGAGAGCCAGGAGTGACTGGAGGGCTTAAGGGGAGAGCAGCTCTCTGCCCACACCTCTGTCCAGCCTTGACCAGGGAGGGGTCTCCATTCTTCTCAAGGCAAACAGGTCCTGAGTGGTTAAAAGACTGTTCCAAGGTCACCCAGCCAGTGAGGGAGGCCCTTACTTCCTTTCTGTGCCTGTCTAGACATGCCCCCCAGCACCCCTTCCAGGCCCCTGGGACCCATGATAGGAACACTCATGGCCACTCCTCAGAGTGTGATTAGGTCCCAGCCCAGTCCCAGAACGGGGTCACAGCCTCCATGGCTTCCTGAGGGCCCTGCAACTTGTCCTCTTCATTCTCTTAAGTAAGGACACCGAGGCTCCAGTGGGCCAGATGTGTGCTCAGGACTGCACTGCTGGGCACGGGCACTAGGACCACACCAGGTGGCAGATGCTGCAGCTGGGACCTGAACCCCAGCGAGGGGACAGATGCTGGGGGAACAGACTGGCCTGAAGGGGAGACAGGAGTCCTGGCTGGAGGTTGCCTGCTCGTCAGTGAGGGACTCAGTGCTCAGGGCGTGCGCTGGGGTCCCACCTTGCTCTCCCTCCTGCCCCTCGGCCCATCACGACCTGGCTGTTCACCAGCCTGGCCAGTACTGCCACCGAGCATCGCCCAATGTCCTACTTTGACCTGCGCCCCTCCCCTGCACACCGCCCCTCCTCCCAGGCACACACACCCTTCCCCCGTATTGCTTCCCATTTTCCACTCTGTGCCTGTCCTAGGCTGGGTGCTGGGTACTGTAAGATGTTGTACCAGACCTGGGCCTGCCCTGGCAGACTCAGTGCTGAGACAGAGGAGTCGACAGAGGCACCTGCAGTCAGGGAGGGTTTCCTGGAGGCGTGGATTTCCAGCTGTGGCCGAGGTGCCTCCTCCCCCTCACCTGGGTCACTGCCCCTCCTCTAAGCCTCTCTCCCTGGAGTGGCCAGCGGGTTCCTGGAAGCGTCCCATCGCTCTGCAGTGCTGATTCCAAGAACTGCGGCTCCTGGCAGCACTTGCTCAGGATCCTTTCCTAGAATATAGGCCTCGCCCCACCCAGGCTACTGGGGTCTCACTGGGCAGCTGGCTGAGGGAATGAAGGAGGGGTGCCCTGGGCAGGGCCTCTGTAGGATCCAGACACTGGGAGGTGGGCCTCAGCTGTCAGCCCGGAGAGGGTGGCCGCCTTAGCATCGGGGGCAGGAGGTCAATGTGTGTGAAGGCACTTTGACTCCAGTCAGCTGTGGGGGCGGGCTAAGCCCAGGGAGTTCAGCTTACAGCCTCCCTGCACATACAAGAGGCTCACCCATGGGGCCTTGAACTTGGGCTGTGGTTGCTACACTCCACCCTCAGTCCCCGCCCCCCCCTCCCCCTATCCCAGGGTTCCATCTCATAAGTGCAAGGCACAAGCCTTCCTCTGGCCTCAGAGCAGGCCTTCAATCAGATAACCTCCAGAGGTACGGGCCAGGGCACAGGAGTGTCAGGTTCTGAGCAGTGAAGGGGGGATGGGCCAGGGGGAAGGACAGGACACCTGTGTTATTAATCATGTTATAATTTTACCTTGCTGGATTATGATGGAGGAAGTCACCCCATCCCGCACCCTCAGCAAGGTGGGTGGGGGTTGGGGGTGACAGCCCCCGATTCGTGGGCCAGGACAGGGTCCACCTTCCCTCAAGGTCACTGGGCCTCCCCCTCTGAGGCGTGTCCTCCACCCCCGCCACCTCTGAGCTGGCGACAGGCCTGCCCACCCGCCTGGGACCTGCCAGATCACGTTGAGCAACCAGTTCCTGAGAAGCGTTGAAGGCTGTTTGGTTTAAAATTAACTCCCCCGCTCCCCCTCCCCTGCCTGCAGGCCTCCTCTGAGTTCTTGGAAGAGGCGCTCTGCTCTTTCTTCCTGGGAAGAGGCCTCTAGCCGCAGCTGCTGCAATTCTAGCAAAAACACCTCACCCAGGGTGGGGGTGGGGGGTACCCATGCCCCGCCTTCTCTGCCCTCTGTGAGGACACCCAGGGATCCTTCTGGAGCCTAGCTCGCCCCAGTGCATTCACTGACCCCAAGAGGAGAAAGGGGGTGACTGTCAAGGTGCCAAGAGCAGGTGCTGCTGCCCTAAAGCCCACGCCCCCTCCCATTGGCACCTGCTGGCTCTGAAGAGTAAAAGGGCTACAGAGACCCAATCTGGGCACCTCTGGGGTAGAGACAGTGAGTGCTGATCACATAGACGGCAAACCCAGGACTTTGGTCTACTTTGAGGCATGTTTGGCTCAGAGAGAGAAAGCACTGTGCTCAGGGTCACCCAGCTTTGCCTACCTAGGCTCGTCCTGCCCACTAGATGCTGGGCTGACAATGCTGATCCGGCAAGGATGCCCGGAGGCACGCCCTGGCAGGCACTCACACTGGGGTTAGAGCTCTTCTTGTCTCTTCCCCACACTCTTCTGCCTGCCCTGGGCACCCATCGCCTTCTGGATAAGCCTTCTTTTTCTAGTGTCTCCTTGGGCTCCATGTCTCTGGAACTTTGGAGAAAAGAAACCTGCTGTCCTACAGCTCCTCCTACCATAGCCATCTACCCGAAGGAGCTGAGAAAAACAAAGGAATGTTGGCCAAGTGGAAAGGTCAACACACACACACACACACACACACACACACTGATGTTGTTCAGAAGTAGGGCTGGTGGGAGTGGGAAGGGGAGAAGTGCTTCTTGGGGAAAGGCGGACAGAGAAGAAACACTTTTCAAACAAAGCTCTGCCCCAACCCAAACTGAGTGAAATCTTCACCTCTGCTGGAGGAGGCGCCCGGCTCTGGGGACAGGAAATCCCAGGCTGGCTCATGGGTGCTGGGTGTGGGGAGTCCCTGCACCAGGGCTCTGCCTGGGGAGCATTTGCTGGGTGGTACTCCCCTTCCAGCCACACCATCAGAGTGTGGGTCGCCCTAATGAGGACTGTGCAGTGAAACAGTCCTAGAGGACTGCCTGGAGGAGTCGTGGCCATCCCAAGTCCCTCAGTCCTCAGAGGCCACTTCTTGCACTCTGGGCCCTGCCCGCTTCAACCAGGCTTGAGTCATGGAAGCAGCTGTCCTTCCATTGAACAGAAAGCTTTGGCCATACCAAAAGGCTCCTCCAGCTTTGGGCCTCTCACGTCCCCTCCTGCTCATAGATGAGCATCAGCTACCACTCACCCCGTATCCCCCCACAGCCAGGCACAGCCCCGCTCCAACCACCCTGTGGCAGGGTTCTTCTACATCTCTGTCAGACAGATGGGGAAACTGAGGCTCCAAGAGATAAATCACTTGCCTGAGATCCTTAGGGTGATTTTGGAGGGGCTAAAATTTGAACTCTGCCTGAGTTCTTTCCACTTGGCTAATTTGCCTCTTCAAAGACAAGCCCAGGAGACTTTCATGGGAAGCGTGGTGTGTGTGTGTGTGTGTGTGGGAGAGAGAGAGAGAAATTTAGCCAAAGAATGGTTGTTTTGAATTAGTTGTGGAAATTATGTTTTCTTCTCCCCAGGCTGGAGAGACCTGGGAAAACTCAGCCCCAAGGGGGATTCCCTAGGATGCGGTGGGTACCCAACACAGGCATGAATCAGTGCTAGAGAAGCTGAGGAAGACTTCTCAGAAAAGGAGTATTTGAGTTGGACTTGGAAGGGTGAATAAGAGTTTTCCCTGGCAGAATGAGGAAGAGGCACATTCCGGGATGAATGATATCATGGGGAGGGCTGTTTGGAGAGAAGTACAATGGAATGGGCTGGCAGATTGGGAAGCTACATCTTGGAGTCTGGGGTGAGGCACAGGCAAGATCTAAGGGAGCCTGTGAATATCACTAAGTGAGGAAGGCAGGCCACTATCGGGCTTGCAAGCCCCTCACTCTGGAGGTGGTGGCAGGGCTGAGGGGGCCAGTGAGGAGGCCATTAGGTCAGTGACCCATGGTGAGGCCGGATGTGGGCAAGGCAGCCGTGGGGGGCCACAGGAGAGCAGCCTGAGGAGGACTAGGGCCAGGGTAGAGGGACATGGAGACCAGCAGGTCGGGGGGTGCATGTGGGAGTTGTGGAGGTGTGTCTAGGGGACAGTCTGGACAGTTTGTCCAGGACAAGTCCAGGTCTGGACAGGAGGAGTCCTGAACCAGGCTGTTTGTGTTGCCAGGCAGACTCCTGTTCAAGAGTTCTAGGGTGAGGGGGCCAAGCCCTGGCCTGGGATTCAAAGCCCTGGGTTCCAATCCTGTGTGGCCACTTCTCTGGTGACCGTGGACAAGTCACCCTGCCTCTCTGGATATCGGGCTTATGGCTTTGAAAGGGGACCGATGCAGCTCACCTCCCTGACCTGTGACTCACCTTTGAGGGCACATACCGCTGAGGGCTGAGCGAGTAACAGGCCTGAGGGAAACCCACACACCCCGCCTCCCCCAGGTGTGGGCATGGGTAGCAGATGGCCTAGTTTCTACTGAAGTTGCTAGAGAGTTGGGCTGGTCTGGCCTCTACCCCAAGCCATGCAGACACCATGGGTCTGTTCACCATGATGGGAGCCCAAGGCCTTGGTTGGCAGGTGACGCCTGAAGGTGGAGGCCTGGGCTGGCAGCGCAGCACCAAAGCTGGGGGTGGGGGGCAGTAAGGGGCTGCTTATATTTCCAGGGGGTTCCAGCCAGCTCTCCTGCAGCTCCCCTGGGGACTGCAGGGGCCAGCAGCACCTGCCCAGCCCACCTCTCAAATGGGATTAAAATAAGGGACAAGGACTAGTTAGAGTGGCAGCTGCAGCCGCTGCCGCGTTGGACCCTCTCAGCCTCTCCTCAGTATCGCCTCATAAATCCTGCTGGGTCCCCCCATGTTCCCTCTGAGAGACGTGCTGTCCCTCTTCCCACTTCAAAGCTGAGGAATCTCCTGAGGTTCAGTGAGGTTGAGGGACATGCCCCCCAAATCAAGTGTACAGCACGTAATCCAGACTGCAGGGGAGGTTTGGGTAAAACCAGGGTGTGGGGGACACAGGAGACAGGAGTAAACCTCTGGGGACCCTCCTCCATCTCAGGTCTCAGATGTGAGAGCCCCAGCCTGCCTCAGCTTGTGAGGGGACCCCCCCCTACCTTGCAGTCAGGGTTGGGGAAGGACACCTTCCCCAGGAGAGACTGTTGAACTTCTGGCAAAGCTCCCACTTGCTTTATATTAAAACTGGTCTGACAGGTTGGTGTGAAAGAGCCGCCCAGGCCGCGCAGGTTCCACATCTCAAGGAAGAGGGCCTTTGTGAGGTTTCACAACCCTCCGGCCTCCTTGATCAGGACTTACCTCAGGCTCTCGGCCCCTCTGCTTCACCGTACATCTGTGAGGGTTGGGAGTTTCCCATCTGAGAGTAGAACCAGCCTGGCCTGTGTCCCCAGCCCTATTTAGATCCATGTTCAGCCTTGATCATCCAGCAAGATTTGCTCAGTTTGCAGGTTAGAAGCTGAACCCAGGGGCAGGGGGCCCGATAATGATTGCAAGGGTGTTAACGACACTCGGTGATCATGGGCGAAGTCTCCCAGGAAGACCTCTCATTGAGTGACAAGAGAAATCTGAGTGGCCTATGGCATCTCTGTCCCAGAGTTGTCCATCAGAGTGTTTTAAGTCCAAGGAGGGACACCAGATAAGATCAGTCTCTGAGCCCACCTCCCCTGGTCTGACGGAATCCTCCAGGGTGCAATCCCCAGTCCCCCTCCTCCATAAAGCCCTCCTGAATCGCCCCGCCCTTGTGCCTGTCCCCAGCACCTTGTGAGTGCTAAGGCTTTGGCATGCCAGCCCCTGGGACGCAGTGCAAAGCCGCAGGTACACAAACAAGGTCTTGATTCAGGGTTTGAACCCTGCCTCTGTCCCTCACAAGCTGTGTGACCCTGAGAAAGCCACAACCTCTCTCTGAGCCATACCTCTTTTCCTGTAATGGGGACAGCCTCTATTGGTGTGCAGGGCTGCAGGGAGAACTTAATGGGCATGAACTCCCACCCAGGATCACCTCCCCTCCCCTGGTCTCCATCACACCCCACTCAGCCATATCCCAGACCTCTCAACCTCCTTTCTGGCCTCTGGCCCCCAGGCCCTCGTGGGGTCATCCCCACCCAGCTGACAGGTTCACTGCTTAGAAATGAGCATCGGATCGTAGCATTTCCCTGCCGAACTCTGAAGGGGCGCTCCACCACCAGAACACCATTTGTGGGTCCCCCTGTGCCCTTGCCACCTGCCCTCTGTCTCCTCAGCCCTCCAGGAAAGCCAGCCATCTTCTGGTCTCGCCATGTTTGTTCCTGCCTCAGGGCCACTGCCCTGGAGCTCCTTCCACCTGGGATGTCCTTTCTCGATGGTGTCTAGGCTCAGGGCCACCTGGCTCCAGAACCCTCCTCGACCCCCTCATCTGCAGCGGTGTCCCCCCCACCCCCAGAGCACTCTCTTCCCTGACCTCTGCTCAGCTTTCACTTCACTCTCAGAGCTCGTTCCAAGTGTCCACTTGTGCCCTTGTCTGTTGTCTCTCGCCCACCAGCCCATGAAGCCCACAAGGATGGGGAGTGTGTCCATTTTATTCCCTGCTGTATCCTCAGGGCCCAGATGGAGTCCAGCCCAGTTGGTGCCCAGAGAGCATGTGTGCTGGCAAAGGACTGGGTTGGTAAAGGGTTACTATCAGTTACTGTGTGTATGTCGTGCGGGTTCCTGTGTGCCCACCAGTCAGTTCCCCTCTTCCCCCCTGACCAGTGCCGGTGGGCGTGCCCCTTTCACCAGCCCAGAACCGCCCAGGGGTGACTGCAGTCACCAGAGGATATTTAGCATCTGTTAGGCTGGCTCTCTGACCCAAGTCAGAGGGGCCCGATGACATGCCCTTTACTGATCCTGTTCTAAGCAGGCATCACTCACTCCCTTGATAGGGAAATGTGAGAATGAGATTGAAGCTGACTGGGACTTCCCTGGAGGTCCACTGTTTAAGATTCATGCTTCCAATGCAAGGGCTGTGTTCGATCCCTGGTTGGGAACTAAGATACCACATGCCATATAACGTGGCTTAAAAAAAAAAAAATTGAAGCAGAAAACTATCAGGGGTCAGAGGTAGCTGGTAGCCCCTTTTCAGGCAAGATCCAGACCCCGATTTGGGCTGAGGCAAGGGGGAAGGGGATAGGACCCTGTTGGCCAGGCCAGTAGCTCTAGAGACCTTAGCAAGCAGGGACACAACGGGATAAAACCAGCATTCAAGAACAGCTCACCTGAAAGCCACTCCCACCCCAGCTGCCCATCCTTGCCACCTCACGTAGCAGGGCACGGGCAAGGGGGCGGTTGGGAGCCCACAGCCTTAGCTCTGCTCTGTGCCTCGTCCCCTCAGCTGCCCCCGTGCCCCTTCTGGGCTTGTCTCCTCCTCTGTGGAGTGTGGGTGATATTTTGTTGTTTAGTCACCTAGTTGTGTTCAGCACTTTGTGACCCCATGGACTGTAGCCTGCCAGGCTCCTCTGTCCATGGGCTTCTTTAGGCAAGAATACTGGAGTGGGTTGCCATTTCATTCTCCAGGGGCTCTTCCCCACCCAGGGATTGAAGCTAGGTTTCCTGGATTGGCAGGCGGATTCTTTACCGCTGAGCCACCAGGGTAATATTTAGGCCCACTCTAACCCATTCAGCGTTGTAGTGAGCACTGCATAAGGTACAAAGCCCTTGTCTGTTTCCAGCACCCTGTGGACACCCTGACGTCTCCCCTCTGTGGACAGTGAAGGGCTTCCTTCCACTCCAGCACTGTCTGGGACAGGAAGAGCCTGCCTTTGCCCCTCTGTGTCCACTGCCTACTCACTGGATGACTCAGATCTGGGGGTGGAGCAGACACAGGGGTCATCTCAGGCATTCTGGGAGTCACAAAGGGGCTGGGATCTAGGCTGAAGCAATGAGAAACCACAGACATCCCTGGCAGGGCCATGGTGCCCTGGACGAGGTGTGCTGCTGGACCCTGCAGCCAGCCATGGAAAAGGTGCCAGGCGGGACGCGTGGACCTGGTAAAGATAGCCCTCACCCACTTCTTGCTCACTCTCACCCAACAGCAGCTCCATTCTTTGCCACACCTCTCTCTGTACCCCCAGGGTTTTACACCTCCAGAGTTCTTGATTTTTATTCTGTCCTGCCTCATCTTTGTCATCAACATCACTCCTCACAACTTCCTGTCTTCAATCTGCTGACATTTGCCTCTTTGCATCTGCAACTTTTAATTGTCTAATGGCTAAGAAAATAGAAAGGTTAGAACTATTTCTGAAATGAGGGCTGAAAGGCCATGAGTGAGTTTCAGAGGTACTTTCCTGTGAGGGACTCAATGGTGTAGAAAGTTTCAGGACAGAGTAGGATTCCAGGTGCTGAAGTGCTCCAAAGGCAGACCATCAGATAATGGAGTGTTTTCATTTTACTTGCTCTTTCACCTACTTCTGGTATGCAGGACCCTGATTGAAAGAGTCCCCAAACCCCAGTCAGCCTAGGACAGAACCCCATCAGACCCATCCCAGGCCAGACCCTGTGGCCAGCCACTATCCCCAAGTCAACTGTTCTGCCCCGCTGCACAGAATGACCTTCCCTAGGCCTCCTTGTGATCAGGAATAGAAGCTCCCCGGTCATGCCCTGGTGACTTTGCAGGCCCTGGACCTTCTCCTTGGGATGATCCAGCCTGACTTCTCTGTTAAGCCTTGTCATCTCAAAAGACGCTGCCCCCCGGGAGTGGTCCACAGCACCCATACCCCTAGTATTTTCCACCTACATTTAGTTGGCATCTCCTGTTCACACAGCTTTCAGGTCTGATGCTCCTCTGCTAACCTCCCTCACCTGGCACTGGGCAGTGACCCTGCAGGCAGTCCCCACTAGTGCCCTGCATCCCACCCTCCAAGGGGAAAAGAGGGAATGAGCGGACAAGGGCTTCTCCCTACCCCTTCCATAAAACTAACATCATGGTATCTGGTCCCATCACTTCACGGCAAATAGAAGGGGAAAATGTGGAAGTAGTGACAGATTTCCTCTTCTTGAGCTCTAAAATCACTGCAGATGGTGACTGCAGCCATGAAATTAGAAGACAATTGCTTCTTGGCAGGAAAGCTATGACAAACACAAACAGTTTTTTAAAAAGCAAAGACATCATGTTGACAGTAGTCATATAGTCCAGGCTAATGCTTTCCATTAGTCATATATGGATGTGAGAGCTGGAGAGTAAAGAAAGCAAAACACGGAAGAATTGAGGCTTTCGAACTGTGGTGCTGGAGAAGACTCTTGGGAGTCCCTCAGAAAGCAAGGGGATCAAACCAGTCAATCTTAAATGAAATCAACTCTGAATACTCTTTGTAAGGGCTGATGCTGAAGCTGAAGCATCCAGTACTTTGGCCACGTGATGCGAACAGCCCTGACTCACTGGAAAAGACCCCGATGCTGGGAAAGACTGAAGGCAGGAGGAGAAGGGGATGACAGAGGATGAGATGGTGGGATGGCATCACTGACTCAGTGAGCATGAACTTGGACAAACTCTGGGAGATGGTGAGGGACAGGGAAGCCGGGTGTGCTGCAGTCCATGGGGTCATGAAGAGTCGGACATGATTTGGTGACTGAACAATAACAACCCTCTCCACTCTTCACTGGGTGCCCTAGCAGGGCTGGCTCAGCCACACAGGTCTCTGGGCCTCTGCTGACCCAGATGTAAAGTGGGGGATACTGACAGTAAGATCGAAGGGGACAGATGGTATACGACTCAAAAAAGGCCCCTCTGAGGGCTCCATACATGAAAGGTACAATTTTATTGTCATTACAGAAAAAGCAGTGAAAATAAAAAGACTACTAAACTGTTTTAAGTAGTAATTATTTTATAAAGTCTCATCGGATATGGAGTTTCGTTCCCTCTCTTGTGTGAACGCACTTTCCTGGGCAGGAAGCAGACCCAGCAGAGCTGGACCAGTGGCCCTCCGACGACCATGCTGCTCCCTGACCCGGCCCCCGACTCGTGCAGGGCCTGTGCCCCGGCGAGACCAGCTCTGTGCAGACAGGGCTCGGCCCTGGAGGGGCTGAGTGGCAGGCTCTGCTGGGTGCTAACATGTTGGCTCCATGTTCTTGTTTATTCACACATACTCCCAAAACAGGGCTGGAGGCCAAGGAGAAGGACTCCTTCTCTGGTGGATGGGTTAGTGCCAGTACATGCAGGCCCACCTTGGGTCCAGCAGCACATCTCAGGGTGGGAGGAACCAGAGAAGCTGGGGCCAGTCTGGGGCCTCTGGAGTGCTCAGGGCAGAGAGGAGGGGTCGGCTCACCCCGAGACCAACCCAGGGAGAATAAATAAATAAATACTATATAACTGTGCTGTCCCCCAGTTTGGTCTGTGCCCCCGCCTGGGGACTGTCACCATCAACCTCGGTTCCTCTGGCTGATATACCCCCGAGACAGAGGCTGGCTAGCTGGAAGGAAGGGGCCCGCCCCACCCTGTGGATGGAGCAACCAGGGTCGGCCAAGTCTACGCGGTTCAGGAGTCCGCAGCAGGTGAGTGGGGGACTGGGCCCAGCCCACAGGGCTGAGATAAAGTCCTGCCAGTTCCCTCTCTTTTGACACATATGGCCCACCACAACGGAGTTGTGGGGGAGCGGGGGGTGCTGACCTCCAAGTCGTGTGAAACTTCCCCTGACCCCTCACCCCCAGCCTTGTTCCTGCAGACCGTTCCTGGTCTAGCTGCCAGATGCTCACGGGCACCAGGATGACTGGAGGAGGGGTCGTGGGAGCCCAAGTCCAGCTGGGGCCCATGTCCCCTCCAGGGTCCAGCTGGGTGAGGCCAGGCGGCTGCTTGGCCGGGTCAGAGCTGGAAGGGGTATTGTCGGAGGTAGTCAGCCATGCGCCGGGGGAGTGGCAGGCAGTCCACGTCGGCCACCAGGCGGTTGATGACGAGGCGGCACAGGTGCTGCAGGCTCCGGGTGCTGCTCCTGCGCACAAAGGGCTGTACCAGTTTCAGGTGAACGGCCGTGGCGGGCAGGGCTGGGTCACCGGGCGCATCTTCCTTCGGGGTGGGCAGGGCCGGGGTGGTGGGAAGGTCGGGACTGTCACTCCGGGTGTCTGCAGCACAGGAGGCCACATAGTGCTGGACTAGGCTCACCACATCTGGGAAGGCCAGGATGCGTGGCCTGGACAGGCAGTTGGAGTCCAGGCGGAAGCTGGAGTCGGCGTACTCAATGCGCACGTTGGTGGGCCCGCGGGTAGTCTTGACGGACAGTGTGAACAGGTAGCTGGGGTGGGTGCTGTCACGTACCAGGAAGGTACCCTCTGGCATCTTCTGAAGGTGTTGCCGGGCCTCACTGGCCGTAATGGAACCCCAGTACCAGCCTAGGCAAGTGGACAGGAGAGGAACCAACTGGTTACAGTGGAAAGTAGCTGGGTGCACCAACCCAGGGCATGGCAGGGCTCAGCCTCTTCTCATCACCCCTCCCTGGGGAGGGCTGGGGCCCTTCCCTCCCATCAGGCTCTTCTGGCCAGAGGCTTGCCTCTCAAATTAGACTCAACAGGCAGAGCTAATCTTCCCCCGTCAGACTTCCCAGGACAACTCCTCCTCCCTCCTCAGACTCACCAGATTCCCGAAGGTAGGAGAAGGTCTTGGCTATGCACAGCAGGTCCTCCTCGGGGTCCACCACCTTGGGCTCCCTCTCTGGCTGGGCTGGGGACTCCTCTACTGCCTCCTCCAGGAAGGCGCCAGCAGGCAAAGGCTGCATAACTTGTTGGGGCAGCTCCAGGGACTGGGCCCACAGGGGCCGCTGCCCAATCTGCTCCACGGCCAGCAAAGGACAAGGTCTAGAAGGAGGTGCATGGGCAGTGAGTGGAGGCCCTGTGCTCTCTCCATTTCCAGAGATCCCCTCTGCCCCAGACTGGCTATGTGACCTCTGGCCAGTCTATCTCACTGTGAGCCCCAGTTTCCCCTCTGCTCACTCATGAGACCAGTATTCCACCTCCCACTTGTCAGCACAAAAGGCCCTGATGTGATGGCCTCCCCCACATATGAACCCTCTTCTGAAAGAGACTTTCCCACTCTCCTGCATTTATCAAAGAGCAATTATAGTTGGAGCCAGTATCCATGGGGAGATGGTTCCAGGAGATGGAACCTGTGGATGCTTGAGTCCCTTATATGAATGGTGCAGTACAATGAATACATGGGCTCTCTGTATCCCCAGGTTTCACATCTGCAGGGACAAAGGGCCATCTGTAATCTCTCTTCTATTTTGTACCAACCAAATCCATAGATCATTCCCTGTAGGCATCTCTAGTTCACAGTGGGCAGTTGGGATTCCCACCACATAGATAGGATCCAGTGCAAAGAGGCCCCACAATGGTGCCCTCCTGGCAGAGGTGGCTGATTAAATGCATGGTCCTGGTTGAACCAAGGGATGGGTCACATGCTACCTCCCCATGGACAACAGTGTCTGGCAGAGGGACCTTGGTCTACACTGGCCAGGCCTTAGAGGCTAGAATTATCTCCCTGAACAGGTCAGACTCCCATCCTGTTCTCTCCTCCTCCCAGCTGAGGGTCTGGGGTACACAGTGGCCTCTAAAGGCACTTAAGTCCCACCTCCCATAAATATGAGCTCCCACCAAAGGGCAGGGTACTCATCCCACATTCCAGATCCCACTCTGACAGGCCTGCCCTACCAGACACTGTGATTTTAAGCAAACACTGCTCTTCACTAGAGGTCCACTTCCCCACTACCCCAGTGAGGGGTCATCCCAGCCCAGACACTGAGGGGTTGGGCCACACCATATTCTCAGATGACTAGAATTGGGTTGCTGAACTGGCCCCAGTCTGAGTAGTAGCTTCTCTTTAAGAGAAGCCCACCCAGTGCAGTGATCCTGGGGGTTCTTGGGAGTGAGAGGCATGGCCCTGGTTCCTGTGGAAGAGACTGCCATTCCTCTCCCACTCGTCACAAAAGAAATCCTCGGATCTCAGTTCTGGGTCTGGGTCTCTGCCAGGCCTCAAGACATCAGGATCACGTAACCTTGGGCCCTGCCCTAAAGGAGTGCTCATAACCCAAAGTCATAAAAAAGCAAAGGATGTTACAGGGGAGTCAGGGTCAGCCTGCTCCTGAGCTGAGTCTCAGGCCAGAGGAAGGAGAAGCGGCGAAGGCACAGCAGGCCGAGATGACGACATCGGGAAACACTGCCAGGTATTGTTTACACGGCAGGAAGAGGTAAGCAGGAGCCGGCGGCAGGAGCCAGGGAGAGGATCCAGCTCTGATGTAAGCTATAGGTGACTCTAGAAGATGTTAACAAATCAGGGGGCCGGCAACTGCTCATGAGAAAAAGGAGCCATAAGACCCTGGCACACCATAGCCTGGTGACATTTCTTCACCCCCACTCTGGCTGCACTGTGGGAGCTCTGGACTCCCTCTAGAAGAGCTGGAGGCTGAGATCCAAGCAACTGGCTGAGGGCCTCCCTACTGGGACCCAGAGCTCAGCTCAGGCCAGGGGCCTTCTAGGACTATAGGAGGTGGTTAGCCAGTCAGACTGGATAGAGTCTCTGGGGGTGGCCATGTCCAAACAGCTTAGCATATGTGGGTGTAGAGACCTCTACGGATGATGATATGATATCTGGATGTGTGAGTGGCTGTATTGGTCACCACAAGGTCCTGGTGAGTGACTGCATATATCTGGGGAGGGGTGTGTCCACAGCTGTGTTATTGCGTCGTGGTGGTGGTGGCTGTGGTGCTCCAGGCGTAGCTGGCCAGTATGTGAGGGTGCCTGCAGTGCAGCCCAGCCTGTGCATTCTGTTTGGGCTCATAAACTAGTAAAGCAAACTCAACCCTGAGCAGGTAGCCCTCAGCAAAGCTGACACCCCAAACCTACAGTTGGGAATTCCTGCCCCCTGGCTCAGGAGAGCACTAGCTGGTCTTGCTCCCTGACAAGAGCACTGGCCTGATGCACTGATATTCCAAGGGGGCCTTCAGCTGGAGCAAAGTGAGAGACTGTGGGACCCCAGAATTGGCTGGGGTCCTGTGAACAAAGGCAGAAGCATGGGGGAAGGTGTTCGGGAGTCCCAAAGTGCAGAGAGGAGAAAGAGAGATTCTGGAGATGCTCAGGGAGAAACTGAAGCATGGACAGTCTTCCTAGCACCTCCAGGTGCTGGGAACAGGACTGCTCAGAGCTGGGGGGCACTTCAGCCTTGCCCCACCTTCCACCCTTCCTCACTTGGTACCATAGCAGTTTTGATAACAGCAGTCACTGAGCCACCTAGTTCTCTCTGGCTGTGGAGCACCCACTCACATCTCCTTTCACTCACCCTGGAGCTTCTGAGCTCCTGTCAGATGAGTTTGGAGAGCATCAGACCCTTGGTTGAAGGGGACACTGAAGTTCTGGTCAGAAGGAATGTGTTAAGAATGCTCAGCTGAAGCCAAGACTGTCTTATAAGCCCGCCCCCCGCCCCCCTGCAAGTTTTTGGGAAACTTGGAGAAGGGAGGCAGGAGCCAAGGCACTTCTCACATTGGGATCCCATATTGGACTGAGAGTAGGGATGACGCCATTGTGAGGGGGTGCCTCAGACAGGACTGGGTCAAACCTAGTCTCTTCCAAGAGCTGCTTATTTAGCAGGTGCCAACCTGGGTAGAAGTAAGGATCTCAGATTGGTTTCCCAAGAAGAGCCTAACTGCGAGCCTGAGGCAGGAGAGTGGATGGCAGGACAGAAAGGGTCAAGGGCTAGCCCATGGTCACAGTAGGTTATTGGGCCGGCAGGCCAGGTTAGAGCGCTCCCGATCCAGAACGGCTGGGCAAGTGAGCCACGTCTGGGAGGAGGCGCTGCCTGAAGCGCCCACCTTTTCCAGCCAGAACCCAAGCTTAGCCCACCCTGTGTTTCTCCTGTCGCTAGCTGACCCCCAGTTTCCGTACCCACAGTGCCAGTAGAGGTGGTGACGATGTTGTCACCTTTCTTTGTTATCACACTCCCGAGGTCTTTCTCCGACCTTCTTAATACTCGGTGGCTAGCACGAGGCCAGTTCTCCGCCGCGTCCCGGCGCGGAGCTGGGCTGGGGCAGAGAGCCGCGCTTACCCCTGAACGCAGAGGACCATGTCCAGGCAGCGGCAGCCGTTGCTCCGGAGCTGAGGCTCGGCCTGACGGCGGCGGCTGGAGTGAGCCAGTTGGCGCGGATCGCGCTCGCAGGGCAGGCTCCCGGGGTGCACCGGCGGCGGGCCGGGACTGAGAGGTGGCGTCGCGGGCGCGCCGGGAGGGCGCGGGGGGCGGGCCTGGAGGACAGGGCGGGGCGAACAGCCTAATCTTTTGTCCTCTGTGTCCCAGCCCTTCCCGGAAGCGACGTCTTCCTAGAACCGCCGGCTGTGCGGTCGGGCGGCGAGGGGTGCGGGTAGGGGGGCGTCGGCTCCCCTAGTCTGGAGCCGAGGGCAGCTAAAGGAAACACCTTTGACAGATTTCCAAGAACTTTCCAGGAAAATGGGGCGGGGCCCTGCGCCCCGACCAGTCGCAGTGCAGGAGGTGGGGCCGAGTGGTCAGGGAGAGCCAATTAGAGGGCTTAGATTCGAGGCTGACGTAAGCCAAGGGGGTTGGGCGTGACCTAGAGATCAACCGGTGAAAACCAAGTTGAATGGGCTAGGGAGAGGCCGGTGCTCTACCTACTTGAGCTCAGATTTCCTTCGGGGCACTCCGTTTCGTTAGCGACAGGCCCGCTTATCTCTGAATAGGACCGGTGGCAGCACGAGGGAGCGGCAACGGGCCTGTCCGCCCAGCTAGTGGCTCCTCGAAGGCGGTGTGCTGGTGTGCAGGCGCCCCCTATGGGCTGCACTTGGACCCCTGGACCCAGTGTTGGGGTGGCGGGTGGCATGGGTTGTGGTTTGGCGAGAAACATTAGGGGAGAAAAGGGGTTCAGAGAGAGTATCCAGATCCGAGCAGGTTCACGGATGGCCTGCGGCCACTGCAGCCAATAAGATCCAGGCGAGAAGGTTTCCGCTGGGAGTTGGGGAAGAAGGCGCCACCCAAACCTTTGCACTTTGCGGGGCCATCCAGTCTCAGCCCTAAGCTGGCCGAAATGACTACCGACTTGAGGAGACAGGCAAGGATAAAGAGCCCCCAGCCCACCCCACAGGACAGTTCACATGTGTCTCTGGCTTGGTGGGCCCCCTAAAAATATGGGAGAGAGACCTGGAGCTCCAAACCCCCAGAGATAAACTGAAGCTAGGGGATAAAAGTAGAGAGGAGGAGCAGTGACAGCCTCTCCCATCTACACGGAGCTCTGATACATGCGATCCTCAACAGCTGGTATTTCTCCCATTATTGCTGAGCCCCAGGGAAACATGCCCCTACCATTGATCCTTTCCACCTTTTCCCATTCACTGGACTCACCAGGGAGTATCCTTAAAGGGGCTGCACACATATCCTCGAAGCCCATGGGCCAGGAGATGAGAGAATTGGAGCAGTGGTAGGGTCCACCCCACCTTCCCGGTGTGTACCCCCCAAGTTCCCTGGAAAGAAGATAAGCTTCAGGTCCCCTCGCAGGGATGACAGGCTCCTGGCAGTGTCCAGAGGCATAAATGGTAGTATCCAGGCTTTCCCCAGGGCAAACAGGGCTGAGCTTGTCCTGCCTGGGAGGAGATGGAAGACTGAGGTATCCAAAAGCAAAAGCCTGTGAAGCAGGACAACATGACAAAAATAATTGGTTCACGTGAGAAATGGCTTCATGAAACCCACTTCTCTGTCAATTTCCTTAAAGGAACTTGAACTTCAGTGTAGCCCCACTTCAGTTCAGTCACTCAGTCGTGTCTGACTCTTTGCCAACCCATGGACTGCAGCACACCAGGCTTCTCTGTCTATCACCAACTCCCGGAGTTTGCTCAAACTCATGTCCATCAAGTCGGTGATGCCATCCAACCATCTCATCCTCTGTCGTCCCCTTCTCCTCCCGCCTTCAATCATTCTCAGCATCAGTTTCTTTTTAAACGAGTCAGTTCTTTGCGTCAGGTGGCCAAAGTATTGGAGTTTCAGCTTCAGCATCAGTCCTTCCATTGAATATTCAGGACTGATTTCCTTTAGGATGGACTGGTTGGATCTCCTTGCTGTCCAAAGGACTCTCAAGAGTCTTCTCCAACACCATAGTTCCAAACGTCAACTCTTCGGCGCTCAGCTTTTTTTATGGTCCAACTCTCACATCCATACATGACTACTGGAAAAACCAAAGCTTTGACTAGACGGACCTTTGTTGGCAAAGTGATGTCTCTGCTTTTTAATATGCTGTCTAGGTTGGTCATAACTTGGTCATAACATGGCTGCAGTCACCATCTGCAGTGATTTTGGAGCTCCCCCAAAATAGTGTCTGTAACTGTTTCCATCTTTCCCCCATCTATTTGCCATGAAGTGACGCGACCAGATGCCATGATCTTAGTTTTCTGAATGTTGAGCTTTAAGCCAACTTTTTTACTCTCCTCTTTCACTTGCATCAGGAGGCTCTTTAGTTCTTGTGGTGTCATCTGCATATCTGAGGTTATTGACATTTCTCCCTGCAATCTTGATTTCAGCTTGTGCTTCATCCCGTCCAGCATTTCTCATGATGTACTCTGCATACAAGTTTAATAAGCAGGGTGAAAATATACAGCCTTGATGTACTCCTTTCCTGATTTAGAAACAGTGTGTTGTTCCATGTCTAGTTCTAACTGTTGCTTCTTGACCTGCATATAAATTTCTCAGGAGGCAGGTCAGGTGGTCTGGTATTCCTATCTCTTGAAGAATTTTCCACAGCTTGTTGTGATCCACAAAATCAAGGCTTTGGTATAGTCAATAAAGCAGAGGTAGATGTTTTTCTGGAACTCTCTCGATTTTTCGATGATCCAACGGATGTTGGCAATTTGATTTCTGGTTCCTCTGACTTTTTCTAAATCCAGCTTGAACATTTGGAAGTTCACGGTTCACATACTGTTGAAGCCTGACTTGGAGAATTTTGAGCTTAACTTTGCTAGTGTGTGAGATCAATGCAATTGTTTGGTAGTTTGAACATGCTTTGGCATTGCCTTTCTTTGGGATTGGAATAAAAACTGACCTTTTCCAGCCCTATGGCCACTGCTGAATTTTCCAAATTTGCTGACATATTGAGTGCAGCACTTTCACAGCATCATCTTTTAGTATTTGAAATTTAGTATTTGCAATAGCTCAACTGGAATTCCATCACCTCCACTTGGCTTTGCATTCCAGGATGTCTGGCTCTAGGTGAGTGATCACACCATCGTGATTATCCAGGTCATGAAGATCTTTTTTGTATAGTTCTTCTGTGTATTCTTGCCACCTCTTCTTAATATCTTCTGCTTCCATTAGGTCCATAACATTTCTGTCCTTTATTGTGCCCATCTTTGCATAAAATATTCCCTTGGTATCTCTTAATTTTCTTGAAGAGATCTCTAGTCTTTCCCATTCTATTCTTTTCCTCTGTTCTTTGCATTGATCACTGAGGAAGGCTTTCTTATTTCTCCTTGCTATTCTTTGGAACTCTGCATTCAAATGGGTATATCTTTCCTTTCCTCCTTTGACTTTCACTTCTCTTCTTTTCACAGCTATTTGTAAGGCCTCCTCAGACAACCATTTTGTCATTTTGCATTTCTTTTGCTTGGTGATGGTCTTGATCTCTGCCTCCTGTACAATTTCACAAACCTCCGTCCATAGTTCTTCAGGCACTCTGTCTATTGGATCTAATCCTTTGAATCTATTTGTCACTTCCACTGTATAATCGTAAGGGATTTGATTTAGGTCATACTGAATGATCTAGTGGTTTTCCCTACTTTCTTCAATTTAAGTCTGAATTTGACAATAAGGAGTTCATTATCTGAGCCACAGTCAGCTCCTGGTCTTGTTTTTGCTGACTGTATAGAGCTTCTCCATCTTTGGCTGCAAAGAGTATAATCAATCTGTTTTCGGTATTAACCATCTGGTGATGTCCATGTGTAGAGTCTTCCTTCTTTTGTGTTGTTGGAAGAGGGTGTTTGCTATGATCAGTGCATTCTCTTGGCAAAACTCTATTAGCCTTTGCCCTGCTTCATTCTGTACTCCAAGGCCAAATTTGCCCGTTACTCCAGGTATTTATTGACTTTCTCCTTTTGCATTCCAGTCCCCTATAATGAAAAGGACATCTTTTTTGGGTGTTAGTTCTAGAAGGTCTTATAGGTCTTCATAGAACTGTTCAACTTCAACTTCTTCAGCATTGCTGGTCGGGGCATGGACTTGGATTACTGTAATATTGAATGGTTTGCTTTGGAAATGAAGAGAGATCATTCTGTCGTTTTTGAGATTGCATCTAAGTACTGCATTTTGGACTCTAGTTGATTATGATAGCTACTCCATTTCTTCTAAGGGATTCTTGCCCACAGTAGTAGATATAATGGTCATCTGAGTTAAATTCACCCATTCCAGTCCATTTTAGTTCACTGATTTCTAAAATGTCGACATTCACTCTTGCTATCTCCTGTTTGACCACTTCCAGTTTGCCTTGATTCATGGACCTAACATTCCAGGTTCCTATGAAATACTGCTGTTTACAGCATTGGACTTAACTTCCATCACCAGTTGCATCCACAACTGGGTGTTGTTTTTCTTTGGCTCTGTCTCTTCATTCTTTCTGTATTTATTTCTCCACTGATCTCCAGTAGCATATTGGGCACCTACTGACCTGGGGAGTTTATCTTTCAGTGTCCTATCTTTTTGCCTTTTCATACTGTTCATGGGGTTCTCAAGGCAAGAATACTGAAGCGGTTTGCCATTCCCTTCTCCAGTTGACGACGTTTTGCAGAACTCTCCATCATGACCCGTCCCTACACAGCATGGCTCATAGTTTCACTGAGTTAGACAAGGCTGTGGTCCATGTGATCAGATCGGTTAGTTTCCTGTGATTGTGTTTTTCAGTCTGTCTGCCCTCTGATGGATAAGGATAAGAGGTTTATGGAAGCTTCCTGATGGGAGAGACTGACTGAGAGGGAAACTGGGTCTTGTTCTGATGGGTGGGGCCATGCTCAGTAAATCTTTAATCCAATTTTCTGTTGATGGGCGGGGCTGTGTTCCCTCCCTGTTATTTGACCTGAGGCCAAACTATGGTAGGCTAATGAACATAATGGCGACCTCCTTCAAAAGGTCCCATGCATACACTGCTGCACTCAGGGCCCCCAACCCTGCAGCAGGCCACCCCTGACCCATACCTCCGATGGAGGCTCCTGGACACTCTCGGGCGAGTCTGGGTCAGTCTCTTGTTGGATCACTGCTCTTTTCCCTCCTGAATAGGCCAGAAGCTGCTTTCCTGGGATGGGCATGGGTGTGGAGGCCTCATTACCACATTGATGGCTGGGGCTCCTGGAAGAGCCTGGCATAGGGCCCTTGTGTAAGGTGCTGTTTCTCCAGTAGGAACTATCTGCTACCCCACATTACTGTGAAGACAGAGGGGCTTCACAGCTTTGAACCTGAGTCTCCCTGAGTATAGACCCCAAGCTCTCTGCCCCAAGACTACCCCTACCCTCTACCTGTGACTACCATACTGAACACTATGTGCCAGGTGACCTCAGCTATTTCCAGCCCCATTTCATTGTCTAACTACTACATATTGTCCCCTCTTTACAGGTGATGAAAATGAGGCACAGAGAGGTTAAAATATACCCTAGATCTCACAGGCCCAGCCACCCACCCCCCCGACCCTAGTCCACCCCAACACACTTCCTCTCTAGCTCTTGTGACAAGCCAACTCCTAGGCATCCGTCAGGGTCCAACTTTTAGGTCCTCAGTGAAGCTTCCCTGCCTCCAGGCCAGTCAACACCAGAGCACCCCAGGGTCTCCTTGAAAGCGCCCCCTACAGAAATCAGTGATTGTGCAGTTGTGTGTGTAAACGCCAAGGGTTTTGCCCTCCAGCTGCACTTTGTGAAGGGGGCTTTCCTGGTGGCTCAGATGCTAAAGAATCCGCTTGCAATGCAGGATACCTGGGTTCTATCCCTGGGGTTGGGAAGATCCCCTGCAGAAGGGAATGGCCACCCACTCCAGTATCTTTGCCTAGAGAATTCCATAGACAGAGGATCCTGGCAGGCTACAGTTCCTGGGGTCACAAAGAGTCGAACACAATGGAGCGACTAACACACACTTTTTGCCCCTTGTGACTCTGACAGCACCATGCAGCTCCTCTGCTCTCTGGGAAGAGTGGTGCCTCTGTTTTGCTCCAGGTACCAGCCTGCCCCTGGTGTTGCGGGTCCCTCTGGCCATCTCACAGTTTATTGTGATCCACCCAGTCAAAGGCTTTGGCATAGTCAATAAAGCAGAAATACATGCTTTTCTGGAACTCTCTTGCTTTTTCCATGATCCAGCGGATGTTGGCAATTTGATCTCTGGTTCCTCTGCCTTTTCTAAAACCAGCTTGAACATCAGGAAGTTCACGGTTCACATATTGCTGAAGCCTGGCTTGGAGAATTTTGAGCATTACTTTACTAGTGTGTGAGATGAGTGCAATTGTGCGGTAGTTTGAGCATTCTCTGGCATTGCCTTTCTTTGGGATTGGAATGAAAACTGACCTTTTCCAGTCCTGCGGCCACTGCTGAGTTTTCCAAATTTGCTGGCATATTGAGTGCAGCACTTTCACAGCATCATCTTTCAGGATTTGGAATGGCTCAACTGGAATTCCATCACCTCCACTAGCTTTGTTCGTAGTGATGCTTTCTAAGGCCCACTTGACTTCACATTCCAGGATGTCTGGCTCTAGGTCAGTGATCACACCATCGTGATTATCTGGGTCGTGAAGATCTTTTTTGTACAGTTCTTCTGTGTATTCTTGCCATCTCTTCTTAATATCTTCTGCTTCTGTTAGGTCCATACCATTTCTGTCCTTTATCGAGCTCATCTTTGCATGAAATGTTCCGTTGGTATCTCTGATTTTCTTGAAGAGATCCCTAGTCTTTCCCATTCTGTTGTTTTCCTCTATTTCTTTGCATTGATCGCTGAAGAAGGCTTTCTTATCTCTTCTTGCTGTTCTTTGGAACTCTGCATTCAGATGTTTATATCTTTCCTTTTCTCCTTTGCTTTTCACTTCTCTTCTTTTCACAGCTATTTGTAAGGCCTCCCCAGATAGCCATTTTGCTTTTTTGCATTTCTTTTCCATGGGGATGGTCTTGATCCCTGTCTCCTGTACAATGTCATGAACCTCAGTCCATAGTTCATCAGGCAGTCTATCCATCAGATCTAGTCCCTTAAATCTATTTCTCACTTTCACTGTATAATCATAAGGGATTTGATTTAGGTCATACCTGAATGGTCTAGTGGTTTTCCCTACTTTCTTCAATTTCAGTCTGAATTTGGCAATAAGGAGTTCATGGTCTGAGCCACAGTCAGCTCCTGGTCTTGTTTTTGCTGACTGTATAGAGCTTCTCCATCTTTGGCTGCAAAGAATATAATCAATCTGATTTCGGTGTTGACCATCTGGTGATGTCCATGTGTAGAGTCTTCTCTTGTGTTGTTGGAAGAGGGTGTTTGTTATGACCAGTGCATTCTCTTGGCAAAACTCTATTAGTCTTTGCCTGTTACTCCAGGTGTTTCTTGACTTCCTACTTTTGCATTCCAGTCCCCTGTAGTGAAAAGGACATCTTTTTTGGGTGTTAGTTCTAAAAGGTCTTGTATGCAGATCAAATTTGTATGCAGGTCAGGAAGCAACAGTTAGAAGTGGACATGGAACAACAGATTAGTTCCAAATAGGAAAAGGAGTTCATCAAGGCTGTATATTGTCACCCTGTTTATTTAACTTCTGTGCAGAGTACATCATGAGAAATGCTGGACTGGGAGAAACACAAGCTGGAATCAAGATTGCCGGGAGAAATATCAGTAACCTCAGATATGCAGATGACACCACCCTTATGGCAGAAAGTGAAGAGGAACTCAAAAGCCTCTTGATGAAAGTGAAAGTGGAGAGTGAAAAAGTGGGCTTAAAGCTTAACATTCAGAAAACTAAGATCATGGCATCCGGTCCCACCACTTCATGGGAAATAGATGGGGAAACAGTGGAAACAGTGTCAGACTTTATTTTTCTGGGCTCCAAAATCACTACAGATGGTGACTGCAGCCATGAAATTAAAAGACACTTACTCCTTGGAAGGAAAGTTATGACCAACCTAGATAGCATATTCAAAAGCAGAGACATTGCTTTGCCAACAAAGGTCCGTCTAGTCAAGGCTATGGTTTTTCCTGTGGTCATGTATGGATGTGAGATTTGGACTGTGAAGAAGGCTGAGCACTGAAGAATTGATGCTTTTAAACTGTGGTGTTGGAGAAGACTCTTGAGAGTCCCTTGGACTGCAAGGAGATTCAACCAGTCTATTCTGAAGGAGATCAGCCCTGAGATTTCTTTGGAAGGAATGATGCTAAAGCTGAAAATCCAGTACTTTGGCCACCTCATGTGAAGAGTTGACTCATTGGAAAAGACTCTGATGCTGGGAGGGATTGGGGGCAGGAGGAGAAGGGGACGACAGAGGATGAGATGGCCGGATGGCATCACTGACTCGATGGACGTGAGTCTGAATGAACTCCGGGAGTTGGTGATGGACAGGGAGGCCTGGCGTGCTGTGATTCATGGGGTCACAAAGAGTCGGACACGACTGAGCGACTGATCTTATCTCTGATCTGGCCATCTAATTATGACCCCTCCTGCCCTGTCTGCTGGGCCCACACTGCCACCCAGTGGCAGTGCCTCTCCTAGTTTCACGTGCCACATCTCCATGGATTCTTTCTTCTAGAAAAAACCCTCCCCTGCACCCTAGAGATTCTAGTTGCAGGATCTCTTTGCCCTTCCCAACCCAGAACAGTCACAAGGTGGGTCATGAGAACACACAGCAGTGCCTTCCTCAAGTCGAACTCGTTTGATCTCTAAACTTTCCTGTGTGCAGCCTCTCCTCTCCCCAAAGAACAGTCCACATGCTGTGTGTGTGTGTTGGGGCAGAGGGGGTTCACCTGCCCACCCCCCCAAAACCGCCCCGCAGGCACTCACTGGGCCCCATGGTCATGGTGAGTTATTCGAAAACCTCTCGGCCCCCATCCCCTTGGACATACATTTTTCACGGAGGGTTGTGTGGCCCAGTTTGCCACCTTGTATTGACCTGCTGGGCTTCCCTGGTGGCTTAGAGGTAAAAAAATCTGCCTGCCAATGCAGGAGATGTGGGTTCAATTCCTGAGTCAGGAAGATCCCCTGGAGAAGGAAATGACAACCCACTCCAGTATTCTTGCCTGGGAAATTCCATGGACAGAGGAGCCTGGCAGGCTACCGTCTATGGAATCGCAGAGAGTCGGACACAACTTAGCAACTAAAACAACAGCCCACCTGCCCCAACCCAGCTGTCCCAAATACTGAATCCTCCCATCAATGTGCAGGTGGCAGATGCTTGCTGGAATGTGAGCAGCGAGGGGAACTATGCATCCTGGCTCCCCGAGTCAGTTGCAAAACACGTCTATGATGAGCCCATGTGGAGACTGTGTATGCTGTGTACCCATTGGCTTTGGCGTGGACACTGTGAAACGAGAGGCATTGCCATTGCCTACTTTTTAAATTTCTGTATGGTTCAATTTTATTGTAACAAGCAAGTTTGCTTATGCAATTAAAATTTAATAGAGATTAATTTAAAAATACAAAAGTGTTAAAACAATTGTAATCTAACTCTAGTTTTTAGAAAATAAGAGAGTCCAGAGACCACAGCATGCAGAGATGCCCTTGGCTACAACAAGAGGCCAGCCTCCACCCTCAGCTCTCTGTTGTTGTTCAGTCGCTAAACTGTATCCATCTCTTTGCTACCCCCAATGGACTGCAGCACCCAAGGCTTATCTGTCCTTCCTAGCTCCCTGAGTTTGCTCAGATTCATGTCCATTGAGTTGGTGATACTATCTAATCAACTCATCTTCTGCAACTCTCTTCTCCTTTTGCCTTCAATCTTTCCCAGCATCAGGGTCTTTCCCAATGAGTTGGCTCTTGGCATCACGTGGCCAAAATATTGCAATTTCAGCATCAGCCCTTCCAATGAATATTCAGGGTTGATTTCCTTTAGGATTGACTAGTTTGATCTCCTTGTTGTCCAAGGGACTCTCAAGAGTTTTCTCCAGCACCACAGTTCAAAGACATCAATTCTTCAGCACCCAGCCTTCTTTATTGTCCAACTCTCACATCCATACATGACTACTGGAAAAAACATAGGTCCAACTGTATGGATCTTTGTCAGCAAAGTGGGGTCTCTGCTTTTCAATATGCTGTCTAGGTTTGTCATAGCTTTCCTTCCAAGGAGCAAACATTTTTTAATTTCATGGCTGCTATCCCCATCCACAGTGATTTTGGAACCCAAGAAAATAAAATCTGCTATTTTCTATTTTCTCCTCATCTATTTGCCATGAAGTGATGGGACCAGATGCCATGATCTTAGTTTTTTGAATATTGAGTTTTAAGTCAGCTTTTTCACTCTCTTCCTCCACCTTCATCAAGAGGCTCTTTAGTTCCTCTTCACTTTCTGCCATTAGAGTAGAATCATTTACATATCTGAGGTGGTTGATATTTCTCTCAGCAGTCTTAATTCCAACTTGTGGTTCATCCAGCCCAACAATTTCACATGATGTACTCTACATAGAAGTTAACTATGCAGGGTGACAATATACAGCCTTGTCGCACTCCTTTCTCAGTTTTGAACCAGTCTGTTCCATTGTTCCATGTAAGGTTTTAACTGTTGCTTCTTGATCCATGTACAGGATTTTCAGGAGACAGGTAAGGTGGTCTGGTATTCCCATCTGTTTACGATTTTTCCACAGTTTGTTGTGATCCACACAGTCAAAGGCTTTCTTGTAGTCAATGAAGCAGAAGTAGATGTTTTTATGGAATTCCCTTGCTTTCTCTGTGATCTGATGAATTTGGCAGTTTGATGTCTGGTTCCTCTGCCTTTTCTAAACCCAGATTGTACATCTGGAAGTTCTCAGTTCACATACTGCTGAAGCCTAGCTCGAAGGATTTTGAACATAACCTTTCTAGTATGTGAAATGAGTGCAATTGTCCAGTAGTTTGAACATTCTTTGGCATTGCCTTTCTTTGGGATTGGAATGAAAACTGACTTTTTCCAGTCCCGTGGCCACAGCTGAGTTTTCCAAATTTGCTGACATATTGAGTGCAGCACTTTAAACAGAATCATATTTTAGAATTTGAAATAGCTCAACTGGAATTCCATCACCTCCACTAGCCTTGTTTGTAGTAATGATTAAAAGCTGGCTTTAAACTCAATATTCAAAAAACTAAGATCATGACATCTGGTCCCATCACTTCATGACAAATAGATGGGGGAAAAATAGAAATGTGGCAGATTTTATTTTCTTGGGCTCCAAAATCACTGCGGATGGTGACTGCAGCCATGAAATTAAAAGATGCAGGCCTGAAGACACTTTTGGATACTTGGGTATACAGAGGAGATACTTTCAGTGGGACCGAGGGCACGGTGGGACAGGTCCTGCCAGTGGCCTGTAGATGGCAGCAGAGGCCCACACAGAGATCCTGCCCCAATTCAACCCAACCTTCCCTGTTCCAAGTGAGCCACCTCCTTCTGGGTTGTGGGGTGAGAGAGAAGGGCAGGAGCAGTGCAGGCTTGTTCAAGGAGACAGCCACACACCCTGAAGCTCTAGTCGTTTGCTCTTACGGGCCCTCAGTTTCCTTATTTGTGAAATAAGAGTTAACAGTCTGTGATGGGAAAATGAGTTCAAAATATGTAAGATAATCTAAGATGGGGGCTTCCCTGGTGGCTCGGACAGTAAAGGATCCATCTGCATTGCAGGAGACCTGGGTTCGATCCCTGGGCTGGGAAGATCCCCTGGAGGAGGGCATGGCAACCCACTCCAGTATTCTTGCCTGGAGAATCCCCATGGACAGAGGAGCCTGGCGGGCTGCAGTCCGTGGGGTCCCAAAGAGTTGGACACAATTAAGCGACTAAGCACACAATCTAAGATGGGCTCAGAGTGGAAGGGAAAACCACTTAGCTAATAAAGAATATCTGGCACTAGGGTGGAAGGAGAAGACTTCTTAAACATGACACCAGAAGTTCAAGTCATAAGGTGAAAAGTTGGTGGATATGACCAAATAGGAATTTAGGATTTCTAGTCTTAGGATCGGAGAAGGCAACGGCACCCCACTCCAGTGCTCTTGCCTGGAAAATCCCATGGACGGAGGAGCCTGGTGGGCTGCCATCTATGGGGTCGCAGAGAGTCGGACACGACTGAAGCGACTTAACAGCAGCAGCAGCAGTCTTAGGATGCTGTTTTCCAAGGGAATATGAACAAGAGATGCACAGAAGGGGAGAGATACCAGTGCTAGAAAGATCCCAAGAACAACCAGGAACCAGAGAGACGCGAATCTCAACAAAATTCCATTTCATTCTCCCTGTTGGCAAAAATTAAGACTTTAGACTGGCAGTGGGCAACCACTAAGTTGCAAACCTTACACATTGTACTGGAGGGCCTTTTGGGAGCTTCCAGAGAAAACACTCGATTCCAGGGGCTACCTGGGGCTCCAGGAGAAGATTTTCTGTGCTGCCACTTCCTTGGTGGCTTGTACAATTGGCTGCTCGCACAGCTCACCCGGTAGCCGGCTGCTCTAGCGCTGGGTTTCCCCAGCGGCTGGCGGAGCCTAGGAGGTTTCCGCCCCCTCTAGAAGCCACGCCCCCTATTTCTGCCGCCGCTCTAGGCGGGTCCGGCCCCGCCCCGTCCTGCCTGGGCCAGCCTGGCCCTTTAAGGCTGACCCAGCCCGGCTTGTAGTCGGGGACGCGCGGGGGAGGGGAGCGGTCACGTGGGCAGGCGGCGGCGCGACTATCGGCTCTGGGCGCTCAGGGCCGCGGCCTCTGGCGACCCCTGTCCCTGCCCCTTACCGGCAACCACAGTCCCGTGAGCTGCCGTCAGGTACGCCCTCGTCAGGTACGCCCTCACAGGGCCCCCTCCACCTCCCAATCCCGGGACCTCGCGGCGCTTTCCCCTTTTGACTGGTGGTCGGGGCAGGACTCGCCTGGTGCCCGGCTTGCGTGACCACCGCCCCCTGCCGCGGGTCCGTCCTCTCCAGCAACTCGTTCCTCATTCCCAGCCCTGTCCCCGGCCCGAAGCCCAGTCCGGCTGAGGGCGTCCTTGGCTGGAGTGTATTGAAGGAGTCTGAGCGGAACTCACTCTTCGTCTCTTTCCCAGGTGGCCCCGGACGCGCCAGGCTGGGGCCGCCTCTGAGCGCCCCGCGGGGCCATGGACGTGGAGACAGCAGAGGAGCAGGGGGGCCCTGCGCCCCCGTCAGGTGCACCCTGCGGACCTTGTTCCGCCCGGCGGGAGCCCAAGAAGTACGCAGTGACCGATGACTACCAGTTGTCCAAGCAGGTGCTGGGCTTGGGTGTGAACGGCAAGGTGCTGGAGTGCTTCCACCGGCGCACTGGGCAGAAGTGTGCCCTGAAGGTCAGTGACCCCGCGCTCCCGCATGGGCGGGGGCCCAACAGCAGAGCCCTGTGGATACGGGCTATGCCTAGGGCCTCTGTTAAGCTTCTTAGGCTAAGCATTACCGTTTTCTCTTCTTACTCGTGTGTAAGGCTGGGCTCCTGGTCCCTCCTGCTTCACAGGTGGGGAAACTGAGGCTTAGCTTAGCTAAGCTCAGAATGTCCCAGGGAGCAAGGGGGTGTAGTCAGCTGTGGGTAGAGCCTGCTGTACCCGGAAGCAAGGAGTGAGTAATTCCTGACTCTGGGTTTCTGGTTGGGCCTGTGAGTTTGGGCCTGAGGGGGACCTGCATTCAGCTTGGCTGCTCCTTCTATGAGAAACTCTTCTGACTGGAATGGGTTTCACTTACTTTCAGCCTGAGTCCCCACAAAAGCTTGGGGTGGGGCAATTCTCCTGAGGCCCCTGTCTGCCTAGGCTGGAGTGGTGACATTCTCCCAGGGCTGACTGGTAGGCAAGCCTGACACCCATTGCCCCTGTGGGCAGGAAGCTACTCATGGGCTCCAGATGAGTCAACCAGACCCGTGTTGAAAGGGGCAGACCCTCCTCCGACCTGACCCACCCTGTTTCCTGGGCAGAGGGCGGGCCAGCCATCTAGCCACGTCACATCATAGACTCTCTGTGGGCCTGGTTAAGACCTCGCTGATACAGTTGGAGTCCCGGGAGTCTTGAGGGTGGCTGACCGAGCTATGTAGCCCTGGCTTAGGTCATACAGTTTTGGGCTCAGGACCGTGCCCCGTACCTCGAATCCCTTGACTCTGTCCTCGCTGGGAACTTCACTTAGTTGCAGCCTCTGCCAGCGACCTGGTGGATAGGTAGAGCATGGCAAGGAGCGTGGCTCCTGGAGGTTAGAATACAGCTGAAGATCTTCTCATTTTACAGGTGTTGCAATTATGAGCCCGAGCCCAGAGTCCTGCAGTTGTAGCTCTAATCTTTGGCCTGTATTTGCCAGCTCTGTGACCTTGGACTAGATCTTGGACTCTCAAAAATCAGGTTCCTCTGCTCAAGGGTTGTTAAGATACGGAGTTGGTGTGAGCTTGGAATGGAATCATGCATGTAGAGAAAGTGGCCTGGCACAGGCCTGGCGAGGTTACAGGACTTGCTTAGGGCACAGAGTCTGCAAGTATCTGAGCAGGAACCTGGGCCCAGCTTACCAGGAGTGATAGAGGGGGTCATCTCCCCAGGGTGGTCTTGGAAGGGATCATGAGGATGGGTCTGGAAGATCTCAGGGCTGGGCTGGTGAGGCTGGGTCTCAGGCACAGCTTCTTTGCTTACGAACCCAGCCACGGAGTGGGGTTGGGAGCCCTTCTGGAGCCCCTGGCAGGGGATTCTCCAAGTCCTTCAGGAAAAGGGTGGCTCTTCTGAGGGAAGATGGAGCTAAGGAAGTGAGCAGTGACAATCTTCATTCTCTCCTTCAGCACCATCTTGGCCCTTTCACTCCTGCTTGGGTCAGGGTGCAGCCTGGGTGGGCAAGGGGCCATCTGAAGCCTCTTAATACTGAGGTTTTGGCCCTGTGAGCCAGGGCTGAGCTCTGACCACCCCGTGTGGTACTCCAGAGGCTGTAAGTGAGACAGGGATGGAGTGGGAGGCTGGAGTTCATGGGCCCAGGCAGCACTGGCTTAAGCAGGACTGGCTCTAAGCCTTTTCCCGCAGGTGCTGTGTCTGATAAGTGACTTGGGGGAACTTCTGACTGCAACAACTTTCAGAGCACCTGCTCTTGAATCTAGGGCCTCAGTGGTCCCTGTTGTGGAGTGGAAAGGGGGCAGATGCAGAACAGATTCTCCTGTTGTTCCCCTTTAGGCTTTTTGGGTGAGCATGGCTAGAGATGTTGGCTTGGGATCTTCAGAATTTGGTGTTAGGTTGGCCCGCAAGGGGGACATGGATTCCATGAGGCCCCCACCCCAGCACCTTCCTGTTCTTGCCACCCCCCACCCCACTCCAGTGACCAAATCCCCACCCAACTAGGCAGGTCCTCTCCTGCTTCCAAGATGGGACAACCACAACCTCTAGCACATCATACCTATATTATGAGTGATGGCTCTAGTGAGGCTATAAACCTTTCTGTTTATAGCCTCTGCCGCTGCACAGGAGGGCCAGGACCAGGAGACCTCAGCACATGGCCTGTCTTGGGCCCCGGGAGCTCAGTCAGTCCCTGAGTGGGTCTCAGCCCTCTCTCTGCTTCTGCCTAGCTGTTTCCCCAATTGCCCCTGGTCAGCCTAAGCAGAGGCCCTGGGCTCTGGCCTTTCTGCTTCCCTGGACCTACATCCCTTCCCAGGCAGACCTCTCCTTGTCTTGTAATCTGGCTTTGTCCAGGCCGTCTCTGCCATTTGTGGACCAGGCCTAGTGTCCTGCCCTCTCTTCGTGCCTGTCTTCCTGGCCCTGTTGCTCAAAGTGATAGATAGTGCTTGGCATGAAGCCTGGAACACAGCAGACGCTCATAAAACAGGAAGAGCTGTGGTCAGTGTCCCTGTAGCCGTTGCTGTTCTTTGGGGGCCCCAGAGAAGCAGGCTCCTCCTTCCTGGGGAGCTGGGCCTCTTCTCCTTTCCCTGAGCCCCTGACCACTTGGCCTGATCCGTCTTGTCCTCCCTCACACTCAGCGACTCTCTCCCGAGGAAGCTTCTACCCCCAGTGCCGACATTCCAGTCTCCACACCACCCTTAGCACCTCTGTAGTCCCTTTGGCAGGAACTGGAGGTCTGCCTGCCAAGTGTCTGGGGTAGGGGACTGCCTCCTACTGACCTCTTGTTTGTGATCCCTTCCAGGGCTAACTGGTTCATTGACACCCCATATCTTCACTGCTAAGTGGACGCAGCCACCCCTTCACATGGAGATCCAGTCCCTCAAGCCTTATCCATATAAGAAAGTCAGGACCTGGAGTTAGTTAGTGGTCAGAAGCCACATGACTTGATTGGGATGGGAAATTATAGCAGAGACCAGAATCATCTCCCCTCCTGACTTTCTGCCAAGGACACGTGTGGTCCCTGGCCGCCTGGCAGGCAGAACTGATAGTGACAGTTAGATAAATGGAAACAAAGGCTTGTGGGAGGGAGGTTCCAGAAGGAGGGAACGTATGTATACTTATGGCTGATGCATGCTGATGTGTGGCAGAAACCAACACAATATCGTAAAGCAATTATCCTTCAATTAAAAGTAAATCATAGAAAACAAAAAAACAAAGGCTTGAGTAGCTTGAGGGGATCTGCAGTGGGAGTCTTCTTTCCCAGCCCTGCTCTCTGGCCTCTGGGTCCACTAAAAAATGTTAGGCGCCCCTGGGGCTCCCAGTGCCCTCCTCGTTCTGTCTTTGTCGGAGTGGTGTTTCGGGGTGTTGAATCCACATGCCAGGAGGTCCCTGCGTTGCTCCATGGGTGGGGCTGGCCTGTTGGAGCTGGTGCTGTGGAGCTGGATTTGAGGCCGGGTGGGGCTGCCTGGCAGGCCAGGTACTTTCTCATTTAGCAGCCGCCACCCCTTCACCTACCACCTCCAGACCGGTCAGATCACCGTCTGCAGGGCCTCGTTTACTGCGTTGACACATCAGGAAGCGTGTGGAGGGCTGGCCGCCTCATACAATGGAGTCCCCGCTAGTGGTTTTACTGCATCTCTCCAGGCCGCCCCTCTCCTGAAAGGAAAGAATCTGAGTAACTCCAGTACTACCAGACTCAAGTAGCCTTCTGAACTGCCAGAAGTGGGCAGTTTGTTTTTTGAAATGAGGATCTTAGGGAGGGTGTCAAACCCTATGAAATGCGAATAGCAGGATTTGGGGACAGTTTGAAAATTATTTCTTTATTTTTCGCTATGCTGGGTCTTCATGGCTACACGAGCTTTTTCTCTAGTTGCGACGGGTGGAGGCTACTCTCTAGTGGCGCTCAGGCTTCTCACTGTGGTTTCTCTTGTGGCAGAGCACGGGCTCTAGGGCTCACAGGCTTCAATAGTTGGGGTGCACAGGCTTCTCTGACCTGTGGCATGTGGAATCTTCCCGAATCAGGGGTCGAAACCACGTCCCTTGCATTGGCAGGCAGATTCTCTTCCACTCAGCCACCAGGAAAGTCCCAGAGGGGGATTGTTTTGAGATGCTTCAGGCCCTGCCCAGCTGGCCTCCCTCACAGCTTCAGCAGCTGTGCTCCTAGCCTGCTCTCAGGATCCCCTCTGCTGGGACTTTCAGAATCATTTTCCCACCCCAGGCGGGAACTGATGCCATCTCTCCAGGCTTCAGGCCTTGGTGTTGTGGGGTCTGATACTCCCAGGAATGGCTGACAGTTTTCCGGAGTGTTCTGTCTGTCAGGCCCTGGCCCTGTGCACAATACACGTTATCTTACCTAACTCTTTTCATTCCCATTTTATGGATGAAGACACTGATACTCAGAGAGGTGATCCACTTGCGCAAGACGGCCGGCTGCTGTGTGGCAGGACTGGGACATGTGTCTAGGCAGTTTGATCCCAGAGTCTTAGTGCCTAACTCACCTCATGCCTCATGCAAGTCTGTGGGGACGTAGGAGGCTCTCTGACACTCGGCTCCTGGAAGAAGGCTAACAGCGTCCTCCATGACCGCACTGGGCCCCAGGCGGTCCTGCTGCTGTTTGTCTGCGTCTGTCTAGCTCTCCTTATTGTGCAGGGTGCTATGCTTGGGAGTAGACAGGTGGTGGTACCCCGCCCCCGCCCCGCAAAGCCAGCGCACAAGGACCGTGCTAGCTGTGGGAATGCCTCAGAAAGGGTGTATGGTTCATCTCAAGCCTTGTGAGTCTCAGACAAGCCCAGCCCAGCAAAAGTCCAGGGTGCCACAGGCAGGAAGTTAGGTTGGTGAGTGGGCGAGAGGAAACTGTCAGGACTGGGCCAGCCAGGGGAGGTTTCCTGGAAGAGACTGCCAGCTTTCATGCAGGCCTCTGGTCTGAGAAGCATGTGGATGACAGAGGAGGGCACAGGGTGTGTGTGTGTGTGACAATATGCCTGGTTTGCACAACTCAGCACTTGCTGTGGGGTACTGCTTCCCCACTCCCAGTCTTGTGTCCTCGTAGGATATGCTCATCTCAGCAAGTGGTGTCCAGGCCCTAACAAACTCTGGGGAGCCGTGGAGGGACCAAGGGGCCCTGTGGAAGAAGAGGCAGTTAGGTAGGGTTTGAAGGATTGGGGAAAGGTCAGCGGTGGCTCTCCCTAGCCATTTGTCACAACTCAGATTCATACGTCATCCCACTAGACTAGAAAGTGAAATTGAAAGTGTTAGTTGCTCAGTCGTGTCCAACTCTTTGCGACCTCATGGACTGCAGCCCACCAGGCTCCTCTGTCCGTGAGATTTCCCAGGTAAGTGTACTGGAGTACGTTGCCGCTTCCTTCTCCAGGGGTCTTCTCAACCCAGGGATCGAACCCAGGTCTCCCGCATTGAGGCGTCTGTCTGTCTTTGGTGCCCTCCCTCACTAGGTGGGCAGAAACCTGCCCTCCTTCTCCCAGAACTTTCTTTTGTAGTGTCACCAGGACCCTTGTGAAATGCTATTTCCAGGGATGCTGTAGGGTCTTCTGGGTCACCTGGGCTATTGTTCAGCCCACAGCCTGGTCTCCCTGACAACAGAGGTCTGTTACGTGTCTGCCTGGTCCCCAGGTTTGCCCTTGGGGAAGTTGCTCTCCTACTCGGATCCCTCATCTTCCTCTCCCAGGGCCTCCTTGGGACGTCCTCGTAGGAGGCCCCTGCGAGGGTGCAGCAGGTGGAGCGTCTGGCTCTGCAGGCCCCCAGCCTCATCTGGTCCCAACCTGGCAACTGGCTGCCATGTGTCCAAAGATTATGACCACCAAGCAAGGACTGGGGACAGCGGTTGTCCTTGGGTGAGGCACCTTGCCAGCACACCTGTGCTGTAAAAGTGGGTGCCAGGCCCTATGTGGATGGGTGGGTCTGCTGCTCTAGGGGTATGGAGACCACAGCCCCAGTCAGCTCCCACAGGCTCCTACCTTTTCTGAGGAGAACTTTGCTGCCCTCCCTCCTGCCTCTTTGGGGCCTTGTGTGGCTCCACATGAGAGGCTGCCTGGGCTTGAGAGAGGACCAGACTCTGGGCTTCCTTCCGCCTTCTCCCCGAGTAACCTTGGAAAAAGGCAGTTTGGGATTTTTTTGCAAAACAGTTGTCTTTGTGGCAAGGGGTTTGGATATGTGGTGGGAAGCAGAAGTTGGTCTTGGTGGCTAACATCCCCAGGATCCTGTCATGAGACAGCAAGAGGTTGTAGGTGCAGGGCTCTCATTTGGGGCGGCCTGAGTACATTTCTTTGTTGTTGTTGTTCAGTCACTCAGTCGTGTCCGACTCTTTGTGACCCCATGGACTGCAGCACGCCAGGCTTCCCTGTCCTTCACCATCTCCTGGAGCTTGCTCAGATTGATGTTCACTGAGTCAGTGATGCCATCCAACCATCTCCTCCTCTGTCATCCCCTTCTCCTCTGCCTTCAATCTTTCTCAGCATCAGAGTCTTTTCCAATGGGTTGGCTCTTCGCATGTGGTGGCCAAAGTATTGGAGCTTCAGCTTCAGCTTCAGCATCAGTCCTTCCAATGAATATTCAAGGTTGATTTCCTTTAGGATCAACTGCTTTGATCTTGCAGTCCAAGGGACTCTCAAGAGTCTTCTCCAACACCACTGTTCAAAAGCATCGATTCTTTGGTGCTCAGCCTTCTTTATGGAGCATTTCTTAGCGGCACATTCTTAGCCTTTGTCAGGACTCCCTTGTGTTCACACTGCACCTGGGGCAGCCAGCCGCTTCCAGGGTTGGAAAGAATGGTGTGAAAGAATCCCCTCCCCACCCTCTGCCCTTCGGGAACTAACTGGATTAGGCCCAGTGTAATTGTGATTAAAATCCTTCTGTGTGGGAACTGTGGCGGTGTGTTTAGGGCAGGGGTACCAGGTGGCTCTTTGGGGGAACAGGGCGCTTCAGGAGGCCTTTTTAGCACTGGACAGGTCAGAGACGCTGAGAAAATTGATTTGGGTTTTATTTTTTGCCGGTTTTGGATTAGGATCGCTCTTCTCTTTTAACTGTGGCTTTGTGCTTGCTGCTTTCCCTTTGTGATGCTCTCCCTTTCTGTCTTCTCCGCCTCCTTGTCCTTCCCCTTTCTTCTTTCCCAGCTCTGTTTCTCCTTCTGTCCCTTGGTTGCTCCCCTCTCAGACCCTGCCCCTCTGTCCTGTGGGTTTCTGGCTTGGTTTTGGCTGAGGGCAGGCAGAGGACAGATGGGGGCTGGTCCGGTGCTCAGGACTCATCCTAGTCTGAAAGTCTGCCCCACCCCCAGGGATTGGACGGGGGTAGGACAAGAAGGAGGAGCCCCGCCCACACCCTTGCTGCTCAGTGTTTCCTCCTGATTCCGGCCTTGACCGGGTGCTGCTGGAGCAGCAGCGTCAAACCTGTAACCTGAGGCGTCCCCTTGGGGTGTGGGAAGTCAGCCTTGGCTGTGGCCTCCGCCGGTGGGTCTCCTTTTATGGCTCAATGGTTGAGCCTTTTGCTTGGGACAGTGGTGCAAGACGGGGACCCCCCCAGGATTCCTGGGTTGAAGTTGGGGAGAGAGGGGCTGAAGGAGCTTGGGGTGGGGCTCCGAGACTCGATGGGGCCACCTGTGAGACTGTGCGCCGCCCCGCGCTCCTGGGCTGAGCACCCCTGAGCCGCTGGCCCTCTAGCCTGCACCCGGCACCTGCCCCCACCCCCACCTCAGTGTGGCTCACAGTCTATTTCAGGAGTGTGAAGGGCTAGAGCCTTGACCTGCCACTTTCACTGCCCTGTTCTTAAGGGCTCAGCCTCCGAGGGATTTGCCAGGCAAGAATACTGGAGTGGGTAGCCATTCCCTTTTCCAGGGGATCTTCCTGACCTAGAGATTGAATCCGGGTCTCCCGCAGATTCTTCATCTGAGCCACCAGGGAAGCCCCCAAGGAACTCATAGTTTATTCCATAGCTGTTCCGTGAACCCACACAAGCCCCCTTCTTGGGGTGTGCCTGAGGGCCTGGCCGGTGCTCTCCATGCCCTCTGGCAGGCAGTGGCACAGGGGGTGAGGGTGAGGGTAAGAGCACCCACTTGTCCCTTTGAATGCTTCCAACATGCTGAACACAAATACAGAATCCGAGAATGGGTTGTTATCACCACCTTGTCACTGATACGGAGATTGAGATTCGGAAAGGTGAAGGAACCCTGGAACCCTGGCCTGTCTGGCAGCCAGATGGTGGCTGTCAGCCTTCCTTCCCTGTGTGCCCTGTCAGTGGGGGTCAGGAGTGGGGCCCCTCTTGCAGGTCAGTCTGCCTGTCAGTAATGTAAGGGGCCGGGTGCTCTGCTTCTCAAGGGCCCCCCTTCTAAGAAGGCTATGAAGAGGATGCCCCAAGATGCCGCTCCTGGGCCAGCTTGGCAGTGGTGTTGCCAGGGGAACAGTCAGCTGTGGTGATACCACCGGTTGGGTATGTGTCCTACTAGGGACAGAAGCTGGGCGATTATGACTCAGGTTCGAAGACCCCTCTCCACTGCTCTGTATGACGGTTCACGCCCTGAGTCAGCTGAGCCTGTACTGGGGTGTGTCCTTACCCTTGGAGGCCTGGGAGAGGGAGGGTGAGTCACTTAGCCCATTCCCGTGGCAGGAGTATCCCTGCTGCCAGGCTGTCACCCTGGCTGCCCACAGGGCGGGGCCTTCCTCCCCTTCTACTTCTTCCTCATGGCTGTGGCTCCAGAGACTTCTCCCAGGAGCTAGGGGTCGGGTGTCGAAGGCCTGGAGCCTTGTAACCCAACAGGAGCAGCAGAGAGAAAGGGGCCAGGTGCCAAGTGAGGCTGGAAGCCTGGGCAGCCGGTTTCCCTGCCTCCCCAGGGAGGAGCCTGGCTGCTGGTGCTCACCCAGGCCTGTGTGGGGAGCTGCAGGGACGCAGATGAAGCCAAGGGAAGCGGGAGAGATGCAGAGCAGATATGAGGTTGGCTGAAGCCAAGGCAAGCGGAGAGATGCAGAGCAGATATGAGGTTGGCTGAAGCCAAGGGAAGCGGGAGAGATGCAGAGCAGATATGAGGTTGGCTGAAGCCAAGGGAAGCGGGAGAGATGCAGAGCAGATGTGAGGTTGGCCGAAGCCAAGGGAAGTGGGAGAGATGCAGAGCCACTTTGTGTTCCTTTGTCATCTTCGTCCTCCGGGGGAGAGACCAGCTGTCATTCTTGTGAGAGCTAGGGTGTGCTGGGTGCCTTCTCCAGAGCTGACCACAGCATGGCCAGCTGGGGGCCTCTGCAGGGGTCACTTGGGCATGGCCTCAGTCACCCTCTCCACACCCGCCAGTCCTCTGTAGCCCCGCACGGGCTCTATGGGCACCGCTGGCCAGCTGGGGGCACAGACTTTGTGGCCAAGGTGGGGTCTCTTCATGAGGAGGGACCATTGAAGAGACCCTCCTTTTTTTTTAATTTATTTTTTATTGAAAGAGAATTGCTTTACAGAAATTTGCTGTTTTCTGTCAAACCTCAACATGAATCAGCCATAGGTGGAAGAGACCTTTTTGAGGTTAAACTAAAACACATTTGCTAAGAATTTTCCTGTCTTAGGATGAAGATGTCTTATTTTTATGCTATCACAGAAGAAACAGAACCAGGGTAACATTTCACCGTTATGTAGCTGATTTTGACAGAAAAATCCTCTTTTCCTCTAAGAAGTTAGACAATAAGAGAAGCCAGACCCTCTGAGTATGTGCTCAGGGGCTCGCAAGGCACCTGTATGGCCTCTCCTCACCCGCTGTGGGAAGGCTGTGGGCCAGATGCTGGGGTCTGCCACCTCCTGGGGCAGAGGGAGCTCTGATCCTGCCACTTACACACTGTGTAACCTCTGGGAGCGGAAGGAGGTTCTAGCTCTTTCTGGGCCTCTTTCCCTACCTATGAAACAGGTGCCCATAGTCTCAGACCTGCCTGCTCCCCTCCCCTCAGTGCCATAGGTGAGGAGACTGCAGGCCCATTTCACAGATGAGGAGCTGGGGTTCAGGTCATTAAGGTCAGGGTCACTACATACTCTGCAGAAGGGGACATTGCTTGAACAGAGGCACTAACGAGTCCAGGATGTAAAGGTATCTGCCACCTGGGAGAGTGGGAATGTGCCCCTACCTCCAGTCTGCCCAAGCTGAGGGCCAGGTCAGTCCCCTGGTTTAGGTCCCTAGCACTCAGCCGTGGTTCCTATGCCCCAGGGTCCCTTCCCTGAGATCAGCCCTGATCTTCCCACACCCTGGAGAGTCTGCCCCTCCTCACCGAGTCTTTCACAGCAAAACGGTATCCATAGACTTTTTTTTTTTTTAATGTGGACCATTTTTAAAGTCTTTCTTGAATTTGTTATAATATTGCTTCTGTTTTACGCTTTGGTTTTTTGGCTGCGAGGCATGTGAGATCTTAGCCCAAACAGGTATGGAGCCTGTACCATACCTCTGGATTGGAAAGGCCTAACCACTGGACCACCAGGGAAGTCCCAATATCCATAGACTTTTGACTCGTAGTCTACTTCTGCACAGCCTGGTCCTGCCCCTCTCAGGATCTGTTTCCTGTGACCTGCTGGACTGGAGGGGATCAGCCTCCCTGGGTCCTAGAGGCTGTGCCTGAATTGCCCCCAATTCTGGTGACCAAGGAGGTGAAGAGCATGAGGCCACATCAGAGCAAGACCCAGGGGGACTCGTGAAGCCAAGCAAACCTCAAAGCCCATTTCTACTCTGCACTTGGCACTGTGCTTGTCTGAGCTCTCTGTGTGTTCTCAGTAAGTACTGTCACTGTCCCCATTTTCCAGATTGGTTCGGTACAGATCGGATGTAACTGGCCCCTGCATCCAGTATGCAGGTCTGTCTGACCCAGAGCCCTGTGGCATAGCTGGTCCTTCATATGCATGGGACCCGCACCTGCTCCAGCTAGCGCTTGTGTTCCCACCGGCCCTCCCCCTCCGTCCCTGGGAGCCTGGCTTAGCTTCCTCTTTCCAGAAGCATTCTTCCCCTACCCCAACCCTCACCCAGACCTGGCACTTCTACCTTCGTTTCTAGGTTTTCTGGGGCTGGTAGGAGGCAGACAAACTGAGGCCACCAACATTTAGCAAATTGAAGGAGTCTTGTGTTCTTTAGGTTTTTTTTTAATTGTTTTATTTATTTCTTTTTGGCGGTGCTGGGTCTTCACTGCTGCACAGGCTGTCTCTAGTTGGGATGTGCGGGCTTCCCATTGCAGTGGTGTCTCTTGTTGCAGAGCAGCGGCTCTAGAGTGCAAGGCTTCAGTAGCTGTGGTGCACGGGCTTCGTTGCTCCAAGGTATGTGGGATCTTCCCAGGTCAGGGTTTGAAGCTGTGTGTCCTGCATTGGCAGGTGGATTCTTTACCACTGAGCCACCATGGAAGCCCCCTGAGATTTCACAATTTCAAAATGTGTGTTGGCTCTCCTGCTGGCAGAGCCTCCCAGGCAGATACTGGGCTCAGAGCCCCAGCCACTCCCACCTCCCAGGACTCTGGTGGCAGGTGATTAGGGAGGCTCCAAGCCAGTCAAGCCACTTTCCTCTCATTCCCAGCCATCAGATACCCCAGCCTTGGCCTGGTTTGGGAACAGCTCTTTGGGGGCCCTCCTTGTTCCTGGTTCTGCTCTGCCAGGTTCTAAATCTGGAAAGAAAGAAAAAGAGAGGAGAAGGATCCAGGCCCAGTTCCTTAGTGCCTACATCCTCATCAGGCATCCTGCTGCTAAGTCACTTCAGTCATGTCTGACTCTGTGTGACCCCATAGACACAGCCCACTAGACTCCCTCGTCCCTGGGATTCTCCAGGCAAGAACACTGGAGTAGGTTGCCATTTCCTTCTCCAATGCATGAAAGTGGAAAGTGAAAGCGAAGTCGCTCAGTCGTGTCAGACTCTTTGCGACCCCATGGACTGCAGCCCACCAGGCTCCTCCATCCATGGGGTTTTCCGGGCAAGAGTACTGGAGTGGGGTGCCATTGCCTTCTCCAATCAGGCATCCTAACCAGCAGTAACTCATCCATAGACCCCCAGGTCCTGGGGAACAGTGTGTGGCAGCATTCCCAACTTCAGCTCCAGGCCTGGCCCCCAGGCAGGACCAGTAAATGTTCGTAGAGGTCAGGAAGAGATCTGTAAAACGGGCAGTCCTCCCTGGGCATGAGGGTTGACTCCTGGTTCCCAAAGGACTCCTAGACTCAGAGGTGGCCCTGTGTGAGACTTGTGACCCAGAGAAGCTATAAAACCTTCCTGAGCCTCTGTCTCCTCAGTTGAGAGTGATGGTCAGTGGTGTCCTTGTTGAAGGACAAAAGCTCAGGTGTGTGTAGAGCGCCTGGTATCCAGGAGGCGCTCTGTGAACTGCCGCCGTCGCCGCCGTTGTTAACAATCATTAAATGGCAGAGCCTGGTCTAGCCCCAGGGTTGTGGAGCTGAGCTCCACGCACAAAAGGAGCACAGCAGCTGCCTGCCTTGTCCTCACTGCCTAGAAGCCAGCGGGTCTGGGTCTAAGTTTTGTTTTTTTTCCAAAAAATTTCAGGATAATTCTGATATGCATCTGGATTTTAAAAAGTGATTACAGGTTTTTCTATTAAATCGTAGGTTTGGCAATGTAGAGTTCTGTTATTCTTTCATTGCGGGTCCCAGTTTTGACTCTCACGACCCAGTGGTGTGACTCTGGGCAGGTCACTTCACCTCTCAGAGTCACAGCTTCCCCACAGGAAAAGGACGATGCTGGTTCTCCTCAGCAGATGGTGAGTCCTGAATGAGGTGGTGTCTGTGACCAAGCACTGTGGCCAACGCAGCACTGGCCGAGCACCAGGGAGGGACAGTTGTTGCAAAGGGGGTGTAACTCCGTCAGTCATCCGGCGTTCAGACGGGGCCCAGGCATCTGGGGTCAGGAGCATCATGTGAGCCGACCTCCCTGGAACTCAGCCGCTGAGGAAGACAGGATACAGCCAGAACTTAATGAAGCGAGGTCTCATCTGGCGTGGGGCCAACTCATCCATAGCTGCAAAATTGGTTCCATTAGCTCCCTTAATGAGCTACGAAAGCTGGGGAAATGAGTGCGTGAGAGAGTAATGGCACATGTCTGAGGCTCTAATTTGAGACCGTGGTTAAAAAGTCAAATTTGACGTGACCAACAACTCTCCAGTAGCACTGATGCCCTTGCAGGGAAGGAGAGGGTGAAGCCAGTGAGGAGGGGGCGAGTCTGGCTCTATAAAGAAAATTGTTATTGTTACTTAGTGGCTCAGTCATGTCTGACTCTTTTGTGACCCCATAGACTATAGCCTGCCAGGCTTCTTTGTCCATGGGATTTCCCAGGCAAGAATACTGGAGTGGGTTGCCATTCCCTCCTCCAGGGGTGCTTGACAACTCAGGGGTGGAACCTGCATCTCCTACGTAGGCAGGTGGATTCTTTAGCATCTGAGCCCCCTGGGAAGCCCTTATAATGAAGATACTGAGACCTTAAGAAGGAAATTCCTGCTTAGAACCCTGAACTTGAGGTCAGTCTATACCATTCCATCAGAGGCTATGCTCTCCGTTCTAAGTAGGCAAAGCAGCCAGCACGGGTCCCATGAGCTGGCCAGGGGCCGGAATGCCATGCCTGCTGCTGATGGCACAGGGCGGGTGGTCTCAATATCTGGCTCTGAAATGAATCCTGCTCTTCCAGTGGTGTCTCATAAGGCTAGATATGTCCCCATGGGAAAATAATCCCAAATAATTACAGAGCTCGGAGCCAGAAAGAACCTCAGATATGGTTGAGTTGAAAACTCTTACCAAGAGGGGGTTTAGTAAGTCCAAAGTGCTTTTTCTCACCTGTAACCTCCCTCCGTAGAGAATTGGGGTTCTCCACAGTGGAAAAAAAATGTCGCAAACCTAGATTTCCCCATAACATTCTGTGCAGACCCACTGCCTGAGTGTTTGACACCCAGCGTGCGTGTTGTGGTGTAATCAACAACCCAGAGATGCCACTCCTGAGAATTCCAGCCTACCCCTGCCTGAGGCTGGGCTGAGACCCCGGCGTGGGAGAGAAGGTGTTGGGAGAACTCAGCAGTCCTTCCTGCCTCTCTCTCCTCGGGCACCAAACAAAGTTGGAATTCCAAGAAAGTGGAAATCATGGGAATTTGCTGACCCACAGATCAGTGAGAGGAAGTAGATCCCTGGCCTCTGGGAGGTTCGGGCTGTGGGCCGTCCTGAAATCCAGAGTTCATATTTTTTAATTTGCTGCTGTCTCACTGATGGGAGAGATTATAAACCAGCTATCTTCCCCCAGAAGGAGTGGGTGTTCCGGCAGAGGCCCCAGCAGCTTGGCCAAGGCTGTAGGTTAATTGGCTGGGAGTGTGGAGGTTGGGGTGGAGTGGGAGAGGCTGCTTGTCCAGCCCAGGGCCTTCGGGCGTCCTGTGTGTGCGTGTGTCTGTGGGAGAGAGAGAGGGCGATACTGTGAACATTTTTACTAGAGAAGATGTCCAGGGGTGTACTGGCTATGTGAAGGGGCATGTGGGTCTGGGAAGGTGGCCTTTCCTGGGCTGGGAGATGGCTGAAGAAGGGTGATGGGGGTTGGTCCCTAGGCTGTGTCTTACAGAGTCACTGCAGACACCCCAGATCTGTCTGATGCTCTGGGAAGGCAGACAGAGGGCTTTCACAGCTCTGGGCAACATGAGGTGGAGGGTCCTGCAGTGGAGATAGGATCTCAGTGGGAGAGGAGGTCTGAGCAGAAGGGTCTAGGCTTGGTCACCTGCCCAGGCAAGACTGTCACAGGTTGAGTTGTGGGAGCAAGACCCCAGTATTTCTTGGGCACCTGTCTATGCCCAGTTCTCTGCTTGACACTTCAGAAAAATAGAAAATATTCAGAAAAATAGACAAATAAATGGACAGATTGTTGTTGTTTAGTCACTAAGTTGTGTCCAGCTCTTTTGCGACCCCATGGACTATAGCCCAGCAGGCTCTTCTGTCCATGGGATTTTCCAGGCAAGAATACTGGAGTGGGTTGCCATTTCCTTCTCCAGGGGATCTTCCCAATCCAAGAATGGAACCCACATCTCCTGCATTGATAGGCAGATTCTTTAGCACTGAGCCACTTGGGAAGCCCAAATGGACAGATCGATGGGCCTTATTTTCAAAGTTAATATCACAGAGTTCAGAGACACACACATACCTTGGCCCACACACACTGACACACATTCCTCATACCCATACACACCCATGCACGTACCCCTTGCATGCACGTACTCATGTGTCCAGGTACCCATGTTTCCAAGCACGTGAACACACTTACACACACACTCCCCTGCTCGTGTGCACGCCATGCCCCATGCACACATTTATTTTGGAGCAAGATTCCCGAGTCTTGCAAGCAGTAGTTTTGGCCACTGCCTCTCTGACTTGGGGCCACCCTGGCCTCTCATCCCCGCTCTGGGAGGGGTTGTCTGGATGCTCTGTGTGGAGTCCTGCTCTTCCAGCCTCACCTTACTCCAGCCTGGTGGCCCCAGGGCAGTGACTTCACCCTCCAGAGACTCTTTGCCTCAGTCTGCAAACGGGGGCTGTTGGTTCCCGCCCTGCTTGCCTCACAGGGTGGCACCAAGCATTCCCACGAGATAAAGGAAAAGAGTGTTTTGTAAACTGTAAATTGTTTTCCAAACAGTCAAGTGCTGCAGTTGTTTTCCCAGCTCCTGAACTCAAGAATCCCTCCACCCGCAGTAAACCCTGTGCTTGGGTGGGAAGAGACACTGTGTGGAGGTAGTCGAGCGGTCTGGCCGATTCAGAGGCTCTATTACACCTGGAGAGCCAGAGGGGCATGGGCAGCTGTGTCTCTGGGAAGCAGGCTCCTCTGCCCTCAAGCTGTGAGGGGGTCTGCAGTCTGGTGGGGTTGGTCAGCATCTCGGCTGTCTGACTGTGGGCTCTGGGGGTTGATGAGAAATGGCAAAGGAGAGTGAGGCGAGAAGGGAGAAGTGGAAACCACTTCAGCACAGTCTGTAACTAGAGCATTGTCATTTGATCAAGGAAGTGTCATCTCAGATTCAGTACTTACCTGACATCAGTGGAGGGGGGGGGGGGCGGGGGCACACCTCCAGCACAGCTGGGAGCCGTCCCAGAGGAAGAAGCCAGGGTTCCGTCCCACAGGTGTGCAGGGGAGCCTGTTGGGCACTAGCTGGAACCGTGGAGCAACTCAGGAGACATCACAGACCCTCCCAACTCTGGTGTACCTCTGTGGGGGCTCGGGGGCATCGGGTGGGAGTGAGACCAAGATGTGGATCTGTTGGGCACCCCATCTTCTTTTCTTCCCAGCTGTGACTGGGGACCAGGATACTGAGTGGCCTCCAGCAGTTTCAGGTATTAGGATATGGGGGTCAGTGGAGACCCAGAGACTGCTCAGTGAGCACAGTAATGTTGGAAGGGGGCTGCAGTAGGTATTTTGAGGAGCCCCTGACCAGAGGTCCCCTCTGTGGTTCCCATCCTTCCAGTGCAGCCCAAGCCCTGCGTCTTAACACCAGGGAAACAGAGGCACAGAGAGGCAAAAGACCAGCCCCAGGTCACATGGAGAATAGGAGTAGAACCCAGGCCTCCTGTCTTAGCCCTGTGCTCTTTTCCATGCCTGGGAAGATGGGGCTCTTGCTTGAGGACCCCTTTTATGAAGAATAGTGACCCCTCAGGTACTTGCATGAATGAAGCCTACCTGTAGCCATGGGCTTGTGGGCTGGAGGAGTCAGGATGGGCTTCCTAGAAGAGGTGAAATCTGGATCGCCAGAGGGCACAGGTGAGTACAGCGGAGAGGAAGCTGGGCCGGGTTTTCATGTCTCTCATTTGTTGAGCCTTCCTGGCTCCTCCCTCAGTTTCTTCTTATTCTCTCCTCATGGTGGGTTGTGAGGGTTTCTTCCCTTTCCCCCCACTTGATAGGTTTTTTCATTAAATCCCCAAGTATTATCTGAGCCAGTGCTCTGTGTCAGCACTGGAACCCAGACTGGCCCTGCCCATGGGGGCCCACAGTCTGAAGCCGGAGACGGCCCGGTGCCGGCCTGACTGGGGAAACGGCCGCATGATCTGGGACCAGTTACTCACCTCTCCCTGCCTCCATGGTGGTAATAAAGTCCCTTCCTCCTAATATTTGTAAAAGGCTCAGAACAGAGCCAGGCATATTGAAAGTGTATTGTCTATATGTGTATGTGTGTGTTTATAGAGTTATCAAAGGAACAGGCTAATTGTAGGTCATGAGAAAGTGATGCACAGGAGGGAACAGAAAAGGGAGATGATGCAGGAGCTTTCTGGGGAGCGGGCAATGTTTTCTTAAGATTAAAAAAAAAAATCTGTATTTATTATTTATTTATTTGGTTGCACTGGGTCTTAGTTGCAGCGTGTGGGATCTAGCCACCTGACCAGGGATCAAACCCATCATCCCATCCTTTGTTCTGGAGCTCAGTGTTTTCTGCCAGGCCCCAGCCGGGGACTCCCAGGTTAACCCCACCTCCCTCTACCTTCATGCTCCCTCCGCCCTGGTGGAGGTGCAGAGGCAAAAACCACTGAGGGAGGTGCTGGGAGGACTTCTAAGAGCAGGAGACATCTGAACCAAGCCCAGAACGTTCCTCAACAAGGGAGAGCTGGCCCAGTGGAGAAGGAGATGGAGCAAGAGAGCACAGGGTATGGGCAGAGTGTGAGGCTTGTTTGGGGCCAGTGCGTCCGGTGTTCTGACCTGAGCCAGGTGTTCTGGGGCCAGGGCAGCAGAAAGGGAGCCGGGAGAGGAAGGCGAGCTCTGGATGCCAGGGAAGAAGTTGGTCTTTATCTGGAGCATGAGGGCTGGAGATTTAAGGAGTGAAGGTGGGGATGGGTGGAGAAGAGCCAGAGAGGAGGAGGCGGGACTGAGGACCCCACAGAAAACCTGTCAGCTGTGGGCTGGGCCTTTGAGGAGAGGAGAGAGAGGACCCTGGTACAGGGGTCGGGGTACCAGAAGCAGGACAGAGTGAGGGTCCAGGAACCCTCCTGGAGGCCCTGCCAGGACATGGTCAGGTCAGCTAGGGAAGGTGTTGGGAGGCCAAGCAGAGACGAGGTGCGGAGAGGACAGAGCAGGGAGGGAAAATGCATCTTTGATCCTGTGGTTGAAGCCTGAGGCACCTCAGGACGCAGTGGGGGCAGGGGGAGCCGATGTGACCAAGCCTCTTTCCCCCAGTGCTGTTAAGTAAGAAGCTGGTGCATGGGAGCTGTGTGGGCAGAGAATAGAGGAGGCAAAGGCAGCACGAGCAAGGGATCCATGGTTTCCAGGCTGGGAGCGTCTGCCTACAGCCGCCTCTGTGTGCCCCATTCTGGACTGTTAGCGGAGCGGGAGCCCCCAAGCTGGTGGAGGGGCTTCCCTACCTCCTTGCACTCCACACTAGGGTCAAAGGGAACAGCCCCCCAGACCAGCATCAGACAGATGCGGAGACCCACTGTCTCCCTCTCCATCCCAGTTGATCTTTGCCTGGATAGCTTGGTCCCAGAGGCTGCCCCGCACATGCCCTAGAGGACAGGAGACCATCCTGCCCAGGAGGAAAGCAGGGCCCAGGGTCCTGTGGGTACTGAGCCAGACAGAGCTGGGCTCAGCCTGTCTTGGTCTGCAGCCTTGCTCTTCAGCCGTGTTCGACCAGGAAGCAGATGTGAGCAGCCTTACCGGGGGATGCCTCATCCCTGTTCTCCCCATTCTGGGCCGCCTCCCCCAGAAGGCCAACTTCTCCACCCCCTCCACCTCTGAGCATGACCATTTCAAGGTCTTGCTCATTTCCGGCGATTGGCCTTAAGGTTGGCAGCCACAGTCTGGGGCTGAGTTAACCCGAGCAAAGATCCTGACGCCCACCCACCTGCTGCCTGCTTCGCTATGATGCATCCTGTGGGGATGACTGTTATTACTCCATTTTACGGAGTTGTGGGCTGTGGCTTGGAGCTGTGAATGTTTGCTTGAGGTCACACTGAGTCATGGAGGAATTTAACCCCAAGCCCGGAAACCTCACCCCACCAAGGAGTCACCCCCATCAAGCAGGGTCCTCCTTCCCGCCAGCCTCTACCTCTGGCCCACAACCCTCATGTCATCCCACTGGAAACATGAGGCTCTACGGATGTGTGGCTCCTGGCACAGGGTCTCACACTGATGTGTGATTTGACTACAAAATCCTCTCAATTTCCACCTCAGTTGCTTCCCCTTGGGAAAGGAGGCAGGGGCTTCTCTGGCCTCTGAGCCCTTCCAAGCTTTCAGCTACCTCCCAGGCCTTCCCGAGCTACGAGCTAAGCTTGCTTGAAGCTGACCCTCAGCCAAGTGCAGGGGCTCATTGGACCACGCATCCAACCTGGACTGGGATCTTCCTTTTGCCCTTCATCAGCTGGGTGACCTCAGGCAGGTCACAGGCCTCTCTGAGCCTGTGTGTCCTTGTCTGCCAAGTGAGGGCAGTGGCACTGTCTGGGTGGCTCCTGGGGAAGTGGATTCTGGGCCTGACACTGTCTGTGCCTCCCTGCCCTCAGCTCCTGTACGACAGCCCCAAGGCCCGGCAGGAGGTGGACCACCACTGGCAGGCCTCTGGTGGCCCCCACATCGTGCGCATCCTGGATGTTTATGAGAATATGCATCACAGCAAACGCTGTCTCCTCATCGTCATGGAATGGTATGCCGCCCACCCTCCCTCAGCATCTCATTGGTACCCCTGTGCCCACCCCCCCCAACTCCCGCCATTCTTTAGAGGTCTCTGTTCTTCAGATAGCAGCCCCGGGAGGGCCCCCCAGCCCCTGAAAGGTGATGGACCTGGGCAGCTGGCCCCAAGGGCACTCCTGCACGGGTGGAATCCTCAGTGGCTGTAATATGGCTTCCCTGGGTGTGATTCCCCCTCAGTGAGGAGGGGCTGGGAGAGCTGTTGGAGAAGGCCACCAAGCCCTGAATGTGGCTGGGATGGGGGAAGACTGGGGGAGGAGTGGGATATGCACTGTCCCCTCGGCTTTCTCCTCGCCTGGATTTGCACTCCCATGGCTCCCCCCCGCCCCCCACCCCCGATGTTGGGTGATCCTGGCCTGGACCCAGGAGCCAGCGGCCTCCTCCATCCTAGGCTTCTCCTGTGAACACTGTGGCTCAGCCCTAACCTTCCTCAGAACCTGGGCCCTGGGTCTTGGCCTCCAGCTCCTCCCTGTCTGCCTTTCAAGTTCCCCCTCACCCCGTAGGGTAGCAGCTCTTGAGTCAGATTTAGGGTGCAGATCCTGACTCTGTCACTCAGTAGCTGTGTGACCTTGGGCAGGCCTCTCACCTCTCTGGATCGCTGTAACTTCCATGTAAAGTTACATGGAGGGAGATCTTAGTGTGGCATTCACCCTGTTCATTCTAAGTGCTCTGTGTGTACTGCTGAATCAGTCTTCCCAACTCTGTGAGGTTGGTGCGCTAATCCCTGTTTTATCGAAGAGGAAGCTGAGGCACAGAGAGGAGAAGGGATCACCCAGGATCACACAGCAGTGCACACAAAGGGTTTGCCCAGGGCACGGCACACAGTAGGTCCTCAGAAAATGGTGGTCATGAGGATGATAACTGACATCTCATTCCTCACTTGGGTAAACTTGGATAAAGGAGGGGCTGCCAGATCAAGACAGTGTCCCTGGGAACATAGATGCTCCCTGGGGAAGATCCTCCCCTAGTTCGAAGAGTTGAGTTCAACCCACCCAAGCCAACAGCCCACCACATACCAGGCTCTTCAAGACACGGTGAGGCTGACAGTGACCATCCTCCAGGGGAGCAGCAGCAGGGCTGGAGGCCTGGGCCCATGACCTGGGGCAGGGGCAGGTCAATGCCTGATTCTTCCCCTCTGTCCCCACTTTCTCTGACAGCATGGAAGGTGGTGAGTTGTTCAGCAGGATTCAGGAGCGTGGTGACCAGGCTTTCACTGAAAGAGGTACGTATGTGCTGCTGCATGGGGAGTTTGGGCTGAGATGGGGCACACAGAGTTTCTTTGTGATGCTGGGCAAGACCCTGTCCCTCTCTGTGCCTCAGTTTCCCCACCTGAACAAGGGTTGGGGGGAGAGTGTTCTTCCCCCAAGGGGTTCTGTGCATCTGTGGCAGCTTGTCAGAGATGGACTCCCCATGGGCCTGGGATGGAGGCCTCAATGCTTCTTGGTGCCAGCCAGCAGCTCAGCTGGGGGCATCTCCAGAAGAAACTAGGAGGACCAGGGTTGGGGTCTGAGGTGGGGTCCTGGGTGGCAGGAGTGCACCATCTTGTGCTCTCCAAAGAGGGGTGATGGGGAGGGGCCCCCTGGGTTGCCTGACCCTTGAGTGGCATCCGTGGCCCCCTCCTCTGCCCATGTCTGCAGAAGCCGCAGAGATCATGCGAGATATTGGCACTGCCATCCAGTTTCTGCACAGCCGGAACATCGCCCACCGAGATGTTAAGGTGAGGCTCCAGGACCCATGTTGGGGGACCAGGACAAAGAGTGCCATCCACAAACCCCAGTGGTCCCAGCATCCACTGGATAGAGGCCACGTTCCTTGCTTGGCATTCCAGGCCTCTCCCCGCGGCCCATACTGCATGGCTCAGCCTCTCCTCCCATGGTCCCAGTGTGTTCATTGTGCTTTAGCCAGATAGGTCTCCTAGTTTCCTTCAAGCATATATAATCCCAGTAGGCATAAGAATAAACTAGTGCCTACCTTGAGCCACTGGGTCCTGAGAAGCATCTCATTTAATCCTCTCCCAGCCCTGTGAGAGGGTGCCATTACCCATTTGACAGATGAGGAAACTGAGGCTCAGAGAGCAATTGTCTTGCTCAAGGCTCTGCAGATGCCTCACTGGGGATTCATGCATTCGTTTGTTCACTCAGCAAGAATTTTGTGAAGACAGTGTGCCAGGCTTCGGTGACGGCTACCCAACACTGTTGGAGCTTGTGTGAAGTAACAGCCATAGTTCCCGTAGGCAGAGCCTCTGATGGCAGCATTTTAGGGGAAGGAGGCCCTTTGCTGGGCACTGGACAAAGGAGCGGAGGTGATCCTAGCGGCTGGACCTGCTTGTCCCTCCAGTGGACGGGCTTGAGAATGTTCTCTCCAAATTTCCTGTCCAGGGAGGACTGGATCTTACAGGTGATCAGGATCAGATGGAAGAAACGCAAACCGAGGCAGCTTCACATGCACACACACACTTCACCTGCATGTGCCAGCCACTGTCAAAGCAGAATTACGACTCCTGGATCCTTGGCCCCCTAGGGGGCCTAGACCTAGACCCTGACTGCCCTGTCCCCCAGACTTATTTCCTCCTAAGACCGGGCAGAGGAGACCTGAAGGTCCAGCTGCTGCATCAGGTTCTTCCCCTGGCTGAGTATCACCAACTCTTGCAGTTACCCTTTGATTTTGGATACACGTGGAGCCACAACAGTCTCACCTTCTGAACCATTGCTTTATTTTGGCCCTGGCCCCCTTTTTTTTCCTTAAGGGGAGAAAAGCCTTCTATGGAGAAGATTCCTGTACAAAAACTGCTTCCCTGTTTTTCACCCCAGTCCAAGTTTGGATCATCTCAAATAGAACCTGAGAAATAGCTTTCACTGGCTCCAAACTGAAATTCCATGTGCCACCCCATGCCTCTGCCCCAGCTCTGCTGCTTCCCTCTGTGGGCCTAGGTCCTACCCATTCATTAGAAAGCAGCTTGAGTGCTGCCTCCTCCATGCAGACCTCCCCACTGCCTTCATCCCTCAGACCCTCTGTGCCCTACAACCAGGAAGACTGGCCTCTGTGCAGCTCCCGGGGCCTGAGTTCCCCAAGCAACCTCAGGTAGGGGCCTGTCGTACAGGCTTGTTCTGGGCTGTGTACAGGATATGTGGTTGGCAACACTGGCTCATGAGAAGCCCCCCCGTTCCCCTGGAACCCTCATTTTGGCATCTCATGGTAGCATCACCGACTCAAGCTCAGAAGTTCCTACCCCTGGGCTCTCTGTGGCACTCAGTTATCCCCAGCTTGGTGGAACCACTGCCTCAGTTTCCCCTCTGTGAAACAAGGTGTCACCTCTCAGCCACACTAGTCTCCTCCACCTTTGGCCCACATCATTGGCGGCCAAGACCCAGGTCTTTTTTAGTGAGATGGATCCAGCTCCTCCTGCCTCAGTCTGGATGAGGGAAGGAGGAAGGAAATCTGACTGCAGATCACTGTGGAAATCTGCCCCCACCTGGTGCCTGACTCCAGACTAATGTTTTCTCTCCCTGGCCCAGCCTGAAAACCTGCTCTACACGTCCAAGGATAAAGATGCGGTGCTGAAGCTCACGGACTTTGGCTTTGCCAAAGAGACCACCCAGAATGCCCTGCAAACTCCATGTTACACTCCCTACTATGTGGGTGAGTCCCTGGGATGTGGCTGGTACCTCTTTATTGTACCCCGCCCCCCACCCCCGCCTCACTGTGGTCTGGGGCAGCCTGTGGGACGCAGAAGCCAGAGGGTTAAAGCGCTGTGAGGAGGGAAAGGGAGGGGGGTTCTGTCTGTGTGGAGGTGGCAGCTGGGGGGCCGGAGGCTGCAAAAATATTCTCCCAAACTTCAGTTTTTGCTTTTGAAAATAGATCCAGGAAAATTCTGGCTCTGGCCTGTGAGCTGAATGACATCACAGTGGCTCTAAATATATATGTGATAAAAGGCTGCCGTCGGCTTGGGATGGAGCCCAAGTGCGGTTGTTTTTCTCCGGTTTTTATCTTCCTGGGAGTCATATTCAGAAAGTGGGCAGGCATGCCCTCCTACATGAGAGGGAAGCAGGGGGCTAGCCACCTGCGTTTTGGGAAAGCGTCCCTTAGGTGAGGGCCAGGATGGGCCCCGGGGCTTCACACACACTCATGCTTCCTGGAAAAGCTCCCTGCTCCCCTGTGAGCAGGTAGCCCCTAGACCTGGAGAAGCCACCCCCCCCAACCCCCGGAAAGTGCCCCTTCGTGGAGAGTGGGGTGATGACTTGTTTACAGACTACTCTTCTCCCTCAGGATAAGCCTTCCAAGAGCTGTTGAAGGGGTGGGAAGCCCCCCGAGACAGCTGGAATGGCACTCTGTTTACCAGGACGTGTTTTGCAGTATTTTGACTTAGCAATTTCCTGGCCTACCGATCTCATTGCACAGATGGGAAGACCAAGGCCCCATGGGATGGTCGCCAGGTGAACAGTGGAACCCAGAGCCCTGGCCATGGCCCTTCCTTGCCCATGACCTAGGCTGTCTGTTCAGGAGGCAGGGGATGTGGGGCAGCTGCTGGGCTGGGACCCTCTCTGCTATGGCAGGACCCCACCCAATCCCGACTGTCCTTCTCTCCTTCCCCTACCGCACCATGGCTGAGATTGGCCCAAGGTAGCTAGGAGGTTATCATCTCTCACAGCCCAGCCTGAAAGCGGGTTTATTTTATCTGGGAGCTGTTGTTCCTCCCCCAACTTCACACACATGCTGCCTTCCCAGAAGGTGCCAGACACCAATCTGCTCTGCCCCATCCCCGGCTCGGGCACCTATTCCCACCTTGCCCAGGCTGTAGGCTCCTGCCAGTGCCCCAAGACCCTTGGACTGAGGGTCCTCCTGTGCCCTCTGCTCCGGCAGCTCCTGAGGTTCTGGGTCCAGAGAAGTATGACAAGTCATGTGACATGTGGTCCCTGGGCGTCATCATGTACATCCTGTGAGTACCATTGCTTTCCTGCACCCGCAGGTACCCTTGGAACCACTTCTGCCCCCACCTTGCAGGGTGAAGGGCTCAAGCGGGCCACTCTTCCAGCAGTCTGCTGTTCCCTTCTGGTCATGGGACACCTCTCCTTCAGGTTCCCCAAAGGCCTCCCCATGCCAAGGGCAGCTGGTGTTCCTGGAGATGAATCCCCGAGTTCAGGGGGCTGATATTATTGCCCTGGTGTCTGGCTGCCTGTCTCCCAGTCAGGGTCTTGGGGAGGAGAATGGGTCCGCCCTGGCGCTGCCCCCACACCCGTGCCGAATGACCTCCGCCCTCCCCCAGCCTGTGCGGCTTCCCGCCCTTCTACTCCAACACGGGCCAGGCCATCTCCCCGGGGATGAAGAGGAGGATCCGCCTGGGCCAGTATGGCTTCCCCAGCCCTGAGTGGTCCGAGGTCTCCGAGGATGGTGAGTGACTCTCTGCTTAGCTCGCTCCACCGGACCCCAGCCACCTTCCTTCCAGGAGAGACCACTTAGGTGTCAAACTGACCTGTGTTTAGATCCTGGCTTCCTCCACATCCCAGCTGTGTGATCCTAGGCAAGTCATCTCACCGTTGGAACGTCCTTCTCTATGTCTGCCAAATGGGCTCGAAACCTGCCTCCTCAAAACTTCCCCTAGTTCTTGTCCTTCATTCATGTTTTCCCTTTGGGGACCATGAACAAAGCTGGCCTGTATCAGTTATTTATGGCTGCCTAGCAAATTACCCCAAACACTAGTGCCTTACAGCAAGAAGCCCTTATCAGCGCACTGTTTCTGTGGGTTAGGAATTTGGGGGCACGTTGCAGAGCTGGCGGTCTCTGGGAGGGGGGACTGGCTCTGAGCAGCTCCACAGCCTCACCACTGCCCTCTCTTCCCTAGCCAAGCAGCTGATCCGCCTCCTGCTGAAGACGGACCCCACCGAGAGGCTGACCATCACACAATTCATGAACCATCCCTGGATCAACGTGAGTGCCTCCTTGTCCTTGGCGGGCCGGGTGATGAGCTTGAGCAGGGCTGCTGGGGGGGTGGTCGACGGCTCCAGAGGCCCTGGGGTGGGCCACAGATATGCGGTAGTGCCCCGCCTTCACCTGCTCCTGGTCTCATCAGGCTCCTTCACCACCCTGAGCCTGATTCCCCATGAGCCCAGAAGAAAGGGGTTCGGGGTGGGGGAGCAGCCAGTGCTGTCCCAGGTGCCTGCAGGGTCTGATCCATGGGCTTGGGGCTCCTTCCAGCAATCGATGGTGGTGCCCCAGACTCCACTCCACACGGCCCGAGTGCTGCAGGAGGACAGAGACCACTGGGATGAAGTCAAGGTGGGTGGACCATCTCCCCACAGGTCTCAGGGTTTTGGAAAAAGGGACTGTAGGGTGGTGACCTCCCAGAACCTGGGTCTTAGGCCCCCTCTTGCCTCGTGTCAGTGACCGCATAGTGGTCTTTGGGCCACATTACCCTATTCAGGGCAGTGCTTCTGACTTGTTCTCTCAGTGAAGTGGGGCTTTGGCCTCAAGCTTTGGCCATAATTGCTCTTATGATCTGCAGCGTCTGGGAGGGTGGTCAGCTTGCTTTTAGACTCAGGAGAGGCCAGATTTGAGTCTGTGGGGCAGTAGCTCAGAGCCTGGGACAACCTGGGCACAGTCTTCAGGCGCTGGTAACCTGGGTGCACAACACGATGGTGTCCCCTGAAGGCCTTTGGTCCAAATCCCTGTCCTGCTTACCCCTAGTGTAGTCCCAGGGAGTCACCACACTTCCTGTGCCTTGTCAGGTAAGCTCAGTCTTTACCACAGAGGACTGGAGTGAGGACTATGTGAGGCAAAGCGATGGGCCCAGAGCTGGGTACGTGGGGGCGGTCGGGCAGCAAAGGTGGCCACTGCCGTCACTGACACTATTAAGGGGCCACTCAGGCAGGAGGTGAGGTCTCTTGAGGTCAGTAGACCTGTTCTCTCCCATCCCCATCCCCAGGAGGAAATGACCAGTGCCTTGGCAACCATGCGGGTGGACTATGACCAGGTGAAGATCAAGGACCTGAAGACCTCTAACAACCGGCTCCTCAACAAGCGGAGGAAGAAGCAGGCAGGCAGCTCCTCGGGCTCACAGGGCTGCAACAATCAGTAGCTCCTGCGACCTTGGGGGAGCCAGAGGACACACTGGAGTGGGCTGAAGCCCTGACCTGGAGGGCTCAGGGCCCTGTTTTTTTAACAAAAGAGTTGTTTGTGCTGTGTTGCAATTTGTCACTTGGAACTTCGGGATGGGGGAACATGACCCCAAGTCCTTCAGAATCGCATCCCGGGGTCAGGCCCTAGAGAAGGGCCACAACCTGGGCCCCAGGGAGCCATGTGCTGCAGCTCCAGTGCCTTTGATCACGGCGGCCTGAATGCCCTGTGGCTGCATCCTGCTCAGGGCCTGGCCTTAGAGTTTTAGGCCCCTCGGCATTGTGGTTGGTCTTCCCTCCTGTGAAAAAAGCTCCCCAGAGGGTGGGCAGATGGGCCTGGCCTTGGGAAAGGCATCTGGCCACTGGTTGTCATGGCGACCAGGGACAGAGTTGCCAGTCTCGAATGCTGAGTGAGTGAGCAAGGGAGGGAGGGGGGCAATTGAGGGTCTGCCTGTCTTCTTGGGGAGGATGCTCTCCTTGTGCCACTCACCCCTCTCAGACTCCCCTCCACCCTTCCGTCTTTGGTCTCCCTGAAGTGTCAGGGTCAGTCTGCCTGGCTCCCTGGGTGGTCCAGCGCTGTGTTGCTGCAACCCATCCCACAGGGCCCTTGGAAGTCTCCTTCCACAGAGTGCCTGAGCCTAGCCATCCTGTTACGACACCCCCCCACCCCATCCAGAGTGGCCTCTCATCTCAGTGAGGGGTTTGGGGGGGCAGATGTTTTTAACCCTTTTTTTACTTTGGAAAATGTCACTGTGACAAAAGCCAGTACAGTTACCCTGCCCCCACCTGCTCATCGGATCCCAGGCAGGAAAGCCTGTGCTTAAGGGTTCACCCCCTACTCTGTCCTGGTTGATGACAGGGCTTGTCTCCTGGTGTACTTTTGTGAGAGTGGATGGCTGGAGGCAGGGCTAAGGGGCTCCCCCTTAATCCAGGGCCTCTTTCTGTAATTTGGGTCAGACTCAAGGTAGTGGAGGGCTGCTGTTTAGAGGGTCTGGTCCTTTCTTTTTTGCCTGAGTCGGAGCAGACAGGGCCCCTCCCTCGCTGCTCCAGGCCCACACTTCCCTGGGAGTCTCAGGATGCTGAATGCCTGATATGGGCCTGGCCAGTGCCTGGCCCCAGCCTGCTTCCCGGTTCCTCACCCTTCTCTCACTGGCTGGGAAACCCTAGACCATGTCAGGGAGGACAACACTGCTGGGTTCTATATCCAGGTATTAATAAACAGCATTTTGGCATTTTTCCCTTGTTCCTGGGTTTCTCATCTACACGAGTGAACAAAAGCAGCCCAAGGGCATGTGCTCACACCCACTAGTAATTTCACTCCTGGCGGACAGGGTGCTTCAGGCCTGGTAGACATGCCAGGCTGGCTCCAGGGCCATGGCCTCACCAGCTTGGAGAGGTCAAGGGAGCGAAGAGATGGCAGCTGCCCCGTGTCCCCAGCTCTGTGCCTCCCAGTGCACCGTGTGTGTGACACCCACCCCCGGCTCGGTGTGCGCTGGCGTCTGCCCACAGTGGCCACCCCCAGCTGTGTGCCAGCCTGCTGAAGGGCGGGCAGAGCGCCTGCTGCAGCGCTGAGCTATTTTCAGAAGCTGCCAGATTTCATTTGGCAGCGAGAGTGTCGGGGAGGGGAGGGGGCGGGACGCTGGAGACTGTCTTTTGACTACTCCAGCAACAGAGCACCCTCCGCCCCCTGGGAGCCCTTTTGGGCAGCCCAAGTGGGGCCCGGACTGTGGCAGATGCCCCAGCTTCTGTCCTCCCGAGTCCCCAAGAACTCTGGAACCCGCAGCGTTCCCTCCCCACCTCCCTTCCCCTCAGGCTGTAGGGGAGGGTGATGTTAGAAGGCCGGACAGGCAAGTCGCCTGAGCTGAGTGCCACTTCCTGGCCTGGCGACCTTGGACAAGCCTCCCAGCTTTCCCGCCTAGATTTCCTCGACTGTGTAGTGGGGTTGTCCACCGTGGGGAGGCCACAGGGTATGTAGGCATATGACATATGAAGCACTCAGTGGGGTGCCTGGTGCGTGGCTGGCCCCCATTTGCCACCCTAGCATCCTTAGCTGTAAGGAAGGAGAGAAGAACCTGAAGTTTCTCAAGGGAAAAGCAGTCCAGCCCCAAATCTACCTCTGAGACTTTCCACCTGAAATTCCACCTTTTTCCATCCATAGGGGTCTTACTCCCAAGGGCTTGCTCTCCAGAACAGCATTGTATGGGCTTCCTGGACCTTGGTTCCAGTCCTGGGCTTCAAGGAGGGTGGCCCCTCCTTCTGAAGGGCCCCTGGACTCCCTAAATGAATTCTGGGGACCTCGCAGAGCCTGTGGTTCCGACCAACCCTTGTCATGCACTCAGCTCAGTAAAATGCTGGTCAGATGCGAAGGCAGGTCAAGTCTGTCTAGTACAAAGCTGCAGCAGTAGAGACCGACTCTTTCCCTTGACTGCTCAGTGCACACCGCTGGAGACCCTGTGCTGCGTGCAAGAAAGGCAGCAGGGGAAGCTGAGGATAGAGTCTCAGGGAGTTTAAACACGTGAGGGAGAAGGACAAAATACCTCACAAACGCATGTTGAATCATGGGCTTGATATGATCCCCAAAGAAAGGCAAGGCTTGAGAGGATTTGTCACTGTGTAGTTTAAATTAAAGAGGCAATTTATTTCCCAGGGTCTGGGGAGGGTGCCTGATAGGTTGCAAGGTTGAAGGCAGAACTGCAGGGAAAACCAGGGTCTTAGAGACAGAAAGACTCAGTGTGGCCCTCAACTCTGCCAGTCTGTGCTTCTCCCGGGGTCTCAGTGCTGCTGTCTGTGAAATGGGAGCAAATCCTTACACTTAGCTGTTAACCAGGTGAACTAAGAAGCCAAGGGGCCTCATGTTTCACATCAGCCTATTCAGACACTTGCATTCACATGGACTTCATGTGGCTTCCCTAGGAGCTTTCAATAAAGAATCAGTAAGAAGTATATTCACGTGTGTGTGTGTGTGTGTGTGTGTGTGAGAGAGAGAGAGAGAGAGAGAGAGAGAGAGAGAGAGAGAGAGATTTCTTCCCAGGGATGCTCCCCCTGACCCAGTTGACAGCAGCGTTCTCTGTCTTGCAGACCTGGTGCTGGCCGGTTTCCAGTGTCCTGGCTCATTGCTATTCCGCACCAGCCCCTCTCCGCCCTCGATTCAGCCCCTCCATTGCAGTGTCAGAACTGAGCCTCAAAAACGCAGCTTGCCGCAACCTCTGCAGGGGTCTTGATGCTTCCAGGTCTGCTAGAAGCTCTCTCTCTCTCTGGCAGACATGGGAGGGGCACAGGTCGCTGTCTCCCTCCAGACCTGGCTGTGTTGGTCTGAGCCTTTGCAACCCCAGTGGATTCTCGCAGATGCCCACAAACCCAGCAGCATAAAATCCTCTGCTTTGTCCCTCTGGACAGCCTGCATGTTCACCCTTTGGAATCAAGGCCAGCAGGCAAGGAAGGGTCTGGGAAGCCCCCTCCCACCCTGTATGTAGGGTAGGGTGGGGTTATTTAGTTTAGAGCCAGGATATCTCAGCTCCAGTTTACATGAAGCCTTGGGCAAAGCTGTTTGTTCCACTTTTTGATGTCCCCATCAGTAAAATGAGACATTGATTAATCAGGGCCAACTCTTCTCTGCACTTTGGCGGACATGCTGCCACTGGTTGGTGGATTGTGAGAATGCTCTATGGTCTCAGTCAGGTAATGCACTTTGTTGAGCCTCAGTTTTCTTACCTGTTTAATGGGAGTAATACTCCTAAGGGTGGGGAAGGGCTGCAGTGGAAAGGGGAGTGTTAGTTGCTCAGTTGTGTCCAACTCTGCGACCCCATGGACTGTAGCTCACCAGGCTCCTCTGTCTATGGGATCTTCCAGGCAAGAATACTGGTGTGGGTTGCGTTGCCCTTCTCCAGGGGAATCTTCCCAACCCAGGGATCAAACCCAGGTCTCCTGCATTGCAGATAGATTCTTTACCGTCTGAGCCACTAGAGAAGCCTGGAAAAGGGAAGGGGTGATCAAGCCCCAAGACCTTGGTCACCAATGCAGATTAAGTGTCTACTAGGTGCCACATCCAGTTACGAGGACTCCGCCACTTGGGCCTTCTCTGTTTCCCCTGACCAGGAGGAGGAGCCAGTGGAACCAGTTTACTGGGATTCAGAGGTGCTGGTCAGGGCAGGTTAGTTGGGGTGTGGGGCCACCTGCTGGTCACCTGGTGAGTATTCAGTAGACACCTACTGTGTACCAGAGCCTGAGGCATCTGTGGTCCTGCCTAGGTGGAGGGGGAGACCATAGAATCATAACCAAATGGCTGCTATTTACTGAGTGGCTATTGCATGCCAGGCCCACTTGGGTGCTTTGCCTGGATCTCACATTCCCATCTTACAGATGGAGAAACTGAGCCCTCAGTCTCAGCCGGAGGGGGTCAGAGAAAGGGGTGCTACTTTTGGCTGGGGACAATCATAGAGGGCTTCAAGAAGTGGTGACGTGAATTTGAAGGGCAAATCTGGATAGAAGAGGTTTGGGAAAAGGGCATTCAGGCTGGCAGGTATAGGATGAGGTGAGGCAAGAAGGCAGGAATGGGCTGTGCCATGTGAAGACCAGAGAAAAGTCTGTTTAAAGAGTGAGAGGCAGGAAGTCTCTCATTTTCTCATTCCATCTCCTGTAGGAAGTCAGGGTGGGGGCCTTAGGGGTGAGAAGCGGGCACCTGGTGGCATTCTCTGTCTTAGCACTCCCAGGCCAATCTTGTGTGTGGAGGTTACATTCCCTCCTCCTCATATCCACATCTCCCTCTCCTACAGGGATACCTGGCTCTTGATCAACAATGTGTCCACCTCCTGTTGCTGGTATGGACTTTTCATGTGGCTCCAGAGTTGAATCTTTTCACACTGGCCTTCCTGGACCCTCAGGATGTGGCCTGTGCTTCCAACAGAGCTATTTTCTGTGTTGTATTTTCTTCTGAGGTTTAATTTGAACAAGGGTTTGTGTACTTTAAAAAGCTTACGGGGGACTTCCCTGGTGGTCCGGTGATTAAGACTTCGTTGTCCTAATGCAGGGGACATGGGTTCAATCCCTGGTCAGGAAACTAAGATCCCACATGACACATGGTATGGCCAAAAAATTAAAAAAAAATCATGGGCCATTGAACAAGACACTTAACATTTATCTTAAATCCTGCCATATGACCCCATTTTACAGATGGGAAACTGAGGCTCAGTGTGACTTAGTAGCTTCCTGAGGTCCAGGACTAGGCTCTGATATGGAAAAATATCCTCACGATTGTCCTTTCTTCCACTGTCCTCAGAGGGTCCCGACTCCATGGGGACAGGCAGAGAGCAGCCACCTGCACTGTCCAATGAGCGCAAGTGGGTGCTAAAAAGGGGAACAGAGATGATGTGGTGATCCTCGCTGTCTTAGGCTGGATTTCTTTCCTCTTTCTGGTGGAGAGTTGAGAGAAGGTTGAGACAAAGAGGAAGTGATGGAGATGAGGAGACATTGGGGAGGAATTGTGGATCCTACCTCATCCCCAAATACTTGCCCCTGCTGCAGGGGCTGTGTGTATAAAGCAGACTACATGCCCAGACGCATCCCCAGCCTTCAGCTGTGCTCACGACAAGACAAAGAGACCCACAAACCAGTCAGCCATCAGACCTGGCAGAGATCCTCTGTGCAGAGCAAGGAGGGCCCTTCAGGCGCCCCCTGGAGTCACTCCCAGTGTGGAGAACCTCCCTAGTGCAGCCTCGCTTCTAACTGATGGAACCTCGACCATGGGCCACGCGTCTCCCCACCAAGGAAAGGCTCAGTGAGTGAGGAGCCAGCCTACCCAGCTCAGGGCCTGGCCTGCTCCAGTCACATGCTGGAGCCCGTGCTTCAAGCATCTGGAGTGAGCCAGGATGTCTCATATGTGACCTTTACTTACTTGTCTTTCCTAGGCAGGGGTGATGCTCATCTTACAGATGAAATCACTGAGGCTTGAGTAGCATGGGGGTCAAGTGCCCAAGTTCCTACATGTGGTGAGTGGCAGGGCAGGGGTCTGAACCCAGGGTCTTGGGACTCTATGTTGTTAATCACTAAGTCATATCTGACTCTTCTGCAACCCCATGGACTGTAGCCCACCAGGCTCCTCTGTCCGTGGGATTTTCCAGGCAAGAAAACTGGAGTGGGTTGCCATTTCCTTCTCCATGGGGTTCTATGATCCCTAACAGAAATGCTGTCCCTGCCCAAAGAATGCCAATCCTGCCTGACCTCTTCCCTGATCTTCTGTGCCCCTGGCTGCCAGAAGAAGGGCCCTCGGAGCTGGGGCTCCCCTGCTCTCTGGCCCCACAGCTTTGGCAGGGAGTGCCAGGCACCTGTCAGCATGGTTTTAAGGCCAAGGCATTTCCCTGCAGATGAGATGGAAGCTGAGCTGGGTTACACAGCCCGGGGCCCCTTCCAGCTCTGCTATGACCATGGACAGCTCCCTTAACGCCTCTGAACCCATCTCATTAGAACATGTGGACAGCGACATCTGCCCCCTGGGCTGTGAGACTGGGAAAGGTAAGGCAGGATGCCCTGAAGAGCTCTTAGCCTATCATAGATCCTGGAAAATGTCACGTCACACAAGAGGCCATAGTATCTGATGGTGTCTTGGGATGAATTAGGCTAAAATCTGTCAGAGGGGAGGATGTCTTCTTGGAAGAAGCTGCAGTCAGTATGCTGCCCACCTGCCCTGGTGACCTCTCTTTGGAGGTCCCTGTCAGGCCAGGGCCCAGTGGGCTCTGCAGCGGGTTTGGCCAGGGATGCTGGGGCGACAGTGAGGAAGAGGAGGCCACCAAGGGAGGTTCACAGAACTCTTCCTTACAGGGTCTTGAAGGTATCCAGGGAATGCACGGCACAGGGCTGGTCACCATACCAGCCAGATGATGAGAACAGCCTGGCCTAGAATGTCTGCTTAGGGCAATCCTCTCGGACTATCAACTGGGGCAACCTAAGATGAAACTTCTTCTTTAATGACAAGAGTTCATAACCAAAGTGGGTGACAGACAGGGATAGGAGGGTCAGAAAAGGTTTCTGCAAAGGGGAATGAAGCTGAGGAAGAATGACCAGAAGAAGTTGCTGTGAGATCAGGAGGAAGGGTATTCCAGGCAGAGGGGAAAGCAAGTGCAAAGGCCCTGGGGCTGAAAAGACCTTCAATTATCTGAGGAGCAAACATGAGTGTAATATGCCTGGAGAGTGCTGGTTCAGCCTCTCTTGGACAGAAGTGAGTGTGTGGATGGCCTTATGGGGGCCCAGGAAATTGGGCTTTTTGGAGGTGCCTTTTTATAGGCTCTGCCACTGACCACCCAGCACAGGGTCTGACCCAGGACTCAGGGCAGCTTGGCCAGATGTGAATCAACCCTCGACTCCCCTGAGATGATGGCTTTAATATCTCACCATTGACAATAATTTGAACTCACCAAACTGTGCGTGCAAAACTTTCTGGGGCTGTTAATATCAGCAAAGCCAGTACTGTGTCTATTTGTGCATGGAGAAGATGCAATGACATATAACTTAACTCTGGATATAGATTCTAGAGAGCTAAGGCCCTGACTTCTGGGCCCAGAAGTTAGTTAGTTTCTCAGTCATGCCTGACTCTTTACCAACCCATGAACTGTGTATCCCACCAGGCTCCTCTGTCCATGAAATTCTCTAGGCAAGAATACTGGAGTGGATTGCCACTCCCTTCTCTAGGGGATCTTCCTGACCCAGGGATCGAACCTGGGTCTCCTGCATTGCAGGCAGATTCTTTACCATCTGAGCCACCAGAGAAGCCCTTGGGCCCAGGAGAGACGGGATCAATTCCTCTTAGTGGGCTCCTGTAAATGAGGTTTGATCTTACTGGAATTGTGTGAATGTTTGGGTGGGAGATCCTGGGGTGTAGGCTGTGCAGAGATTCTCGACAATGGCTGTGTACAATAATCTCCATCAGCAGGAGACAAGGTTTTCCCTTCTCTGGCCCAGGAATCAATGCAGTCTAGGGACCTGGGCTGGGAGCACTACCAAGGAATGAGTGGTCCCACTCATTCCTACTTTTTAAGGGTCTGACCTGAAGGCTTTCTTCCATTACTCTGGCAGTCTGGTGGGTCTTCTCAGAGAGCTAATTCTGAGGAATACATCCCACTCACCTGAAGTTGGGAGGGGTGCCTGGAGATGGCGAAGATGCAATAGATGGGAAGAGGTTTGGGAGAAGGACAGGCAGACAGGCTCTGCCCTCTGGAAGGAAGGCAGTCTGGGGTGAGCTGATTTGTCCAAGATCATACATGGTTAATATAGTAATGAAGTTGTGAATAAAAGAAGGCTCCTGGGAGATACCCCTAAATTTGGGGGTAGGGAAAGAGGGCGTCAGGACTGGAGGGACATAAAAGAACTTGTGGGTTCCAGCTTCAGGGATTCTGATGTTTCCTCTTCAGAGTCCAATTACCTGAAGGGAAAAGTGGTAACTCTTGGGCCCCTGCACTTTCTCCCCTCCATGTGTGCCTTCCTGAACTGGCCAACCCCAGCCCTCCAAGGATGGGAGTAGATCCTGGAGTAATGAAAAATCTACACAGGTGTGGTTCAGACATGGCTTTGAGAGCTGGAATGGATGAATAGATGGAATCTGAGAAAGTCAGAGCTGGAAAGTGCCTTATTGCATTTAATCCCCATCTTATAAATGAGTAAATGTAGGCTCATAAGCCAGCCTTTCAACCTAGACTGCCCACCACGTGCAGCCTCCCTGTCTGCTAGCTACCTGCTTTCTAGGAGTGAGATTCTGAGTCCAATAGTCAAGGCCTGGCTTGGTCCTGATGAATGAATCACATCAAATACATACCGTGTGCTCCCAGGCCTGATTTATCCAACCCCGCCAGACCCCATCCATACTATATCCATACTATATCTATATCCATACTATTTGATTTTCAAAAGGAATAGCATTGGGTCTATGATGGGGCTTTAATAACAGCCCATAGGTTTGCTCGCCACTGTTACAGGCAAACGAGTAGCTTCCAAAGTTTGATTCTTTGGTATAATTTATACAAAATAAAATCTTAAATGTAAAATTAAATAATTTTACATATGGTAATATATATGTTTCCATGCTACTCTCTCAATCCTCCAATAAAAATGTTTTTAAAAATTAGATAATTTTAAACTAGTGTATATACGCATGTAACCAGGATCCCAGTCAGGATAAAGAACATTTTCATCACCTCAGAAAGTCTCCAATAACCAACCCCTCATCACAGAATGCTGATCTGATTTCTATCATCACAGATAAATTCTAGACATTCATATCAATGAAGTTATACAGTATGGAAGTAGATAGCTTTTTTGTGTCTGGCTTCTTTTGCTTCATTTGAGATTCATGCATGTTTATGGAGTAGCAGCGCTTTCCTTTTTATTGTTCCTTTTTATTGCTGAAGAATATTCTATTTTACTAAGGTACTACAGTTTGGTGGTTATTTGATTCTGGTTTTTGGCTACTATGAGTAAAGCCGCTATGAATACTCATGTACGTGTCTTTGTAGGGACATATTCTTTCATTTCTTTTAGACTGAAATGGCTGCTAAATACCTAGTGAAGTCTCTGGACATATACTAAGTGTATGTTTAACTTTTTGAGAAACTGCCAGATTTCAAAGTGGTTGTGTCATTTTACATTCACACTAGCAGCTTACGAGACTTCCAGTTACTCCACATCCCCATCAACATTTGGTATTATCGGTCTTTTTTATCTTAACTATTCTGATGGATATGGAATATTATTTCATTGTAGTTTTAGTTTGCATTTTCCTGATGATTAATGATGTAGAGGACTTTTTCATGTGGTTACTGGCAATTGACATATCTGTTCAAGTCTGTAGCTTATTTTCATGCATTGGATTGTTTGTCTTTTTATTATTAAGTTTGGGGAGTTCTTTATATATTCTGGATATACATTCATTGTCAAAGGATATGAGTTAGGGAATGTTTTTTCCTACACCAGGGCTTACCTATTCATTTTCTTATGGTGCTTTTGATGAGAAGGTTTTAATTTTTTTTGAAATTAAATTTATCATTGTTTGCTCTTATGATTAGTGTTTTCTCTGACCTGAAATTTTTACTTATCCCAAAGTCACAGAGATATTCTTCAATTTTTTTTCCCCTCTTCTAGAATCTGTATAATTTTAGTTTTTGCATTTGGGACCATGTGCCATCTGTAATTGATTTCTGAATATGGCGAGAGCTCAGGATTGAGTTTTATATGTTTCCATATGGATATCTAGACAGCAGCATTTTTTTTTTTTTTTTAAACTTTTGGCTGCACTGGGTCTTCGTTGCTGTGCACAGGCTTTCTCTAGCTGCAGTGGGTGGGGCTACTTTTCTTTGCTCCATGTGGATTTATCATTGTGGTGGCTTCTCTTGCTGCGGAGTGCAGGCTCTAGGCACATGGGCTTCAGTAGTTGCAGCTTGCAGGCTCCAGAGCACAGGCTCAGCAGTTGCGGTGCACAGGCTTAGTTGGCCCCACAGCTTGGCATGTAGAATATTCCCGAACCAGGAGTTGAACCAGTGTCCCCTGCACTGGCAGGTGGATTCTCAACCACTGAACCACTAGGGAAGTCCCAACAACAGCATTCTTGAAGAAAAATAAATATTTCTTACTATGGCACTCATCAAAAGCCACTTGCTTGCATATAAATCTGGACTCTCTTCTCCTTCATTGATTGTCTATGTATTTGCCAATACCATACTGTCTTGACTTTGCTCAGTCCATCAACATGGCATATCTTCCTATTTATTTAGGTTTTCTTTAATGCTTCTTAGCAATATCTTATTGTCTTGAACATCTAGCATTATGTTAATTCCTACCTAGTATTTTTAGTTTTTGGATTCTATCGTAAATAGAATTAAAAAGTATTTAATTTCCCAATAGTTTTTCACTATTTTATGAATAGTTTATAAAAATACAACTGATTTTTATATATTAACCTGTATTCTGTGACATTGTTAAATTTTCTCATTAGCTCTAGTAGTTTTCCACTTTCACAATAACGCTATCTGTGAATAATGGGAGCTTTACTTCTTTCTTTCCAATCTTTATGCCTTTATCTTTCTTGCCTGTGCTCTGGGTGGGATTTCTAATACAATGTAGAGTAGTGGTGAGAGCAGAGAAAGAGCGAGTGTGGCTGAGGCTTTGTTTCTTGGAAGGCCATTCTATTGACGCCATGCTGTGAGTTACACTTAAAATAAATTCCTCTGGCTGCCTGGGAAGAATTGTAACAGCAAAAGGGGAAGCAGGGAGATTGATAAGGAGGCTGCAGAATTCCAAGTGAGAGAGGCAGGTCGTTTAGGCTGGAATGATGGGAGATCTGGGATGTATTTGGAGTTGCAGTCACAGAATTCACTGTAGGGGAAGGAGAGGGGAACCAAAGATGACGCGGGAGTATGGCCTTGAGTTGCTGGGGGGAATGGGGATGGAGAGGCTATCGACTGAGATGAGGAAATTGGGGCTGAGGGTGCAGCTTTGACCACTTTCTTTTTTATTTTTGTTGTGCCGGGTCTTTACGGCTGCGAGGGTTTTTTTCTAGCTGTGGAGAGTGGGGGTTACTCTCTAGTTGTGGTGGCTTCTCTTACTGTGGAGCAGAAGCCCTGGGGTACGTAGGCTTCAGTCGCTGTGGTTCCCGGGCGCTACAGGACAGGCTCACTAGTTGTCGTGCATGGACTTAGTTGCTCCTTGTCTTGTGGGATCTTCCCCACCCAGGGATCAGATGTGAGTCTCCTGCATTGGCTGTAGCCTCTCAGTCATGTCCGACTCTTTGCATTCCCATGAACTGTAGCCCACCAGGCTGGAATTCTCCAGGCAAGAGTACTGGAGCAGGTTGCCATTTCCTATTCCAAGGGATCTCCCCAACCCAGGGATTGAACCTGGGTCTCCAGGACTGTGGTCAAATTCTTTACCACTGCGCCACCTGGGAAGCCCCTTGACCACTTTCATTTCCAAATACTGTTAGACTTTCAAGGTTTCAGGAGGGCAGCTGGAACGATGGAACTTGAGGCACAGCTTTTGCGTAACATCATGATTTAGATGGACTCTAAAGCCACAAGACCAGACAAGAGAGGAGAGAACGCAGAGAAGGATGAAAAGGAGACTTCATCCTGGAGTAGAGGGTAGGAAGACCTGAAGGAGCCAGGAAAGTAGACCGCGAGGGGACAGTGAGGTAGGAAGAAAACCAGAAGAGTATAGTTATTTGGAAGTGTCTTGAAGCAAGTGTTCCCAGAAAGGGATGGTCACTGTGTTGGATGCTGTTAACCAATAAAAATAGGAGGTTAGAGAAACACAAGATGTTCTGTTGCAGGCATCTTGGTGACCTCAACACAGGCATTGATATGGAGTAAGGGGGCTGAAAGCCCAGCTGGGGAGGTGGGAAATGTAGACATGGAAGCAGTGGCAGTGAGCACAGAGAAGGGAGTGGCAGCCTTTCTCCAAAGCACCTGGTGAGGAGCCTTGAGGGCTCTAGGCATTTGCTGAGAGACCAAAGCTCTCACTGGCCACATGAAAAGAGAAAAGTGAGCCCTGTGCTTTGGAAGTTACAGCCTGGGCCAGCTGATGTGGATGAGTAGATGAGACAGGCTGGGGAGAGAGGAAAGGATGAAATAGGCACAGGATCCATGCCCAGCACTGTCCCTGGCTTGATATCAGTCCAGCTTTAAGAAGTCCTCTATGCTCATCACCACGAGGCATGGGCTCCAAGGAAGGGGGGGAGGGTGGACTCATAGGGCAGCTCCATGTCCTTTTGTATGTTATTTTCCTGAGAAAGCTGCACTGGTTTATACAGGTTAGTTTGTCCTAAGAGCACCACATATGCATTGGGAAATTGCAGAAAAGAGGGAAAGGTTAACTTCTTGGTGTATTTGACTCTGGTTTGTTTCTGCATGCAATTGTTCTTACATAATTATAGCCATGCTGTGAGCAGAGTTTTGGGCCTGATTATTTTTCACTGAATGTTACATAATAGACATTCTCCATGTTGTTATATAGCTTTCATTGTTGTTATCAGTTGCATAAAATTGTATGTGGGAATGCTCCGTGTCCAGTTAACTCATCCCCTACCAGTGGTCATTGGGGTTACTTCCAGTATTTAGAGACAGTCCTGCATTGGATATCTATGTGTGCGGAGTTTTCCCTGGATCCATTTTTACAGAACTAACTTTTTTGGGGTTTGTGATACCCACTTGCCATATTGCTGGTGGGGAGTCAGCTACACCCACCCTGCTGAGAAAACACTACATGAGGCAGCCTACTCTCATATTCCTAACTGCCTGCACACTGTCATTTAAAATGTTTCTTTTTATTTGATGGACCCAAGATGGGGTCTCATTCCAGCTCCAAGCCGTCTTTTGGGGAACTTCCCTGGTGGACCAGTGGTTAAGATTTCACCTTTCACTGCAGGGGTGCAGGTTCAATCCCTAGTTGGGGAACTAAGATCCCACATGCCTCGCGGCCAGAAAACAAAAAAAACAGAAGCAATGTTGTAACTAATTGAATAAAGACTGTAAAAATGGCCCACATAAAAAAATCTTTTAAAAAAGCTGCCTTTCTTGAAGGTTATAGAAGATACTCATTTTCCTATATGTTCACTTACTGGTTCTTTTTCTCCTCATGGGAGGAAGCAGATCTTATCAAGGGACCCACACCTGTACTTTTCTGAGTGGGCTCTCTGATTCCACCCTCCATGCCCTTCCACTGCCCTAACCAATTTTTGCGGTCACATCTTTCCTCCTCAGGGTCTCATGTAGTTCCTGATGCCCAGTTTTCAGTGTCCCTCCCCAGGCCAGACCCACATCCCCACATCAGGGAACCGTGGAATAGTTACAGCAGTGTCTCAGCCTGCTGCACAGACTCTCCTCTGAGCCATCATCAACTCTGCCCTGGCTGCTTGCCCTGGACCTGGCAGAGTGTTTGGGAAACATGCCTTGACCAACTGACCAATCTAGTCTCTATTGACTGCTAGGAACTCTGTCATCTGCTTCCACCCACCTGCTGCCTGCCCCAAGGACCTCTTGGGCTCCAGTCATCCTGGCCTTATTACTGCTTTCTGCATGTCTTTGCTTCTCCGTTGCTCTGTGCCTGGGTTTGTGAAACCTCCGTCAAGAGTGCCCCTCTTTACGCCTGAGCCGTGTTCAATCACTTTTGTCATCTGTGATCTTGCCTCCTCATCTGAGCCTTACCTGGATTTTTCTGGTCTACCAAGCCTCCTGTTTCCGAATGTCTATAGCATATATAGTTTATAGGGGCTTTTTGAGAGGGTCTTCAGTAAGTCATCCCCTGTCCTCTATTCAGCTTCGGAAGAACTTGGGAAATAAAAATCCAGTTGGAGGCCAAAGCATCACCTTCTTCACTGATGAAGGCTGAGGGGGAAGAAGAAGCTTAGTGTGAGGACACAGGGGCTGGTGAACTAAGCCCAGAACTAGGCTCACCTCTTCCCGGTCCCCTAGTCTCACTTTCCTTGGGTGATTGAGGACTGGGGTACCACAATCCATGGGGACTTGAACGTGGAAGGGAACATCAGAAGAAAGTGAGAAATCCACCCTCCCCCACAGTCCAAACCCCTAATCGTGTCTTGAATTATTTTCTAGTCAATTTCAGGTGGCTCAGATGGTAAAGCGTCTGCCTACAATGTGGGAGACCCAGGTTCAATCCCTGGGTTGGGAAGATCTTCTGGAGAAGGAAATGGCAACCCACTCCAGTATTCTTGCCTGGAGAACCCCATGGACAGAGGAGCCTGGTAGGCTACAGTCCATGGGGTTGCAAAGAGTTGGACACGACTGAGCGACTTCACTTGCTTTCTTTGTCTCTTTACTTCCACTGTGAGCTCTAAAGCTCAGTTATGCATAACTTCTCCTCATAGTGCCTTCAAGTGGATGAAGAGGACTTACTTTAGCAAGCCCCTCCTTCTTCCTGTACACATGCCCCAGCTAAGTTAGAAATTCTGTTCTGAGGGCTTCATTTCTCTATCAATGCCGGCCCTGGTCGATGAAGACCCTATAGGAGTGGGTAGGGATGTAACCACTGTCAGGCCTCCTGAAGGCAGGCTTCCATGGGGGTGCAGGGCATGGGAGTGCAATTAGTCTTGGTGTCCTTGTAGTAGGAATCAGGAGACAGCCAAATAAGCAGTTGGGATGGTACAGACATGCTCCGTTTAACTCACGATTGTGCTGAGAACCTCCTTTGGGCCTTTCCTGGACCGAATGATGAATGACTGGGTCGTCCAAGGTCTGGAGGATTAATTATTTTTGTCTGGGCAGGGGATTCCGTAGACAGAGCCAGGTTACAGACCGTTGTTCCATTGGCTGCTGCTGCTTTCCAGAGGAATCTGAGCCCTCACACAATTTGGAGCCCACCTGGTAATGCTTGGATTCCAGAGCTGTGGGTGCACACACATCATTGCACCATGTAGCGTTAGAAAAAGATTTCTCTAAAAATAACTACCGAGGAATATTTAATTTGATAGCAAGACTGTGACTAATGCATGAAACAGAGAGAGTCTGTGTGACAAGACACAGTACAATAATGGGGAGAAATTCATGTTTGACCTTTCCACCAGTGCAAAATGAAACAGACCTGAGCCTTGGCAGGTGGGGCTCTAGGGGAAGTGGCTGTGAGCAGGGGGTATGATGGTCATGGAGGAAACTGATGGGATATGCAGTTTTCAGTAGTGTTGCATTATGGAAATAGCTCAAGGAAATCAATACCTTTTGGTGTTAAATAGCAGGAAGGGACTGGGGCTGAGCTAAGTGCTGGCTGGTGAGAGGTGGATCCAGGAGGCCAGCCCAGCTGGATGGGGTGACAGAACCAGTTCTTACAGGCTGGCTCGGAGGAGAAGTAGGTTCCCCAAACAGAAGGAGACCCAGTGTTTCTGGGAAGCAATCTGAGCTGATGGGATAGGAGCAAGGTTACAATGTTGAGCGAACAATTACCTTCTGGTAGGCTGGATGCAGGTTTGATTTCTGGGTCGAGAAGATACCCGGAGGAGGAAATGGCAACCCACCCCCAGTATTCACGTCCGGGAAATCCCACAGATGGAGGAGCCTGGTGGGCTACAGTCCATGGGGTCTCAAAGACTCGGGCATGACTAAGTGACTAAATAGCAGGAGCAGGCTCTGTGTTGAAAGCCTCCTAGGCATTCTCCTCAGAAGAATGCCTGATATAGAAGCTGTTATTGTTTCCACTTGACAGAGAAGGAAACTGGGGTCACCCAGCTGGGAAGTGTCTGGAGCTGGGTGCGAAGCCAGAGCCTTCAAACTCTTATTTGCTGTTGCTTGGTCAATGACAACTTGAGAAAGCTCAAGGGCTGGCAGCAGCCTCAAGTGACAGGTCGGGGTCGGGGTTGGGGGAGGCTGAGTATGGGTGATGGTTTTGGCATGAGCCACCTGGTGACAAGTTCTCGTGAAAATTTGCCATGGCTCTTGGCATGGCAGGTTTCCGGGTTGGAGTCACTTCCACGATTGTTCCATAATTCATGACTGCATATTATAAATTCTGATCCATCACCTTCAGTGCTAATTGGAGAACAAAATAATCTACATTTCTTAGAGTTGTTTTTCCTCAGTGGTAAGAGGGTGAGTACTGTTGCTGCTTCTTCGATCAGGGTCTTACACGTTCTGAGTACTCACTTAAGGTTTGTTCTCAGGAAAGAGTCCTTCTTTTTTTTTTTTTTAAAGTTAATTTATTTGTTTGACTGCATTAGGTCTTAGTTAGGGAATGTGGAATATTTTAGTGTGGCATTCAAACTCTTAGTTGCAGAATGTGGGATCTAGCTTCCTGATCGGGCATCGAGCCCAAGCCCCCTGCATTGGGAACTCAAAGTCTTAGACAATGGACTGCCAGAGAAGTTCCACAGAGAGTTCTTTAGAGGTTTTTGTTGTCTTGGTGTTGTTTTTTTTTTTTTGCATCCTCTTCTAAATGTTGGGCTTCCCAGCTGGTGCAGTTGGTAAAGAGTTTACCTGCCAGTGCAGGAGATGCTGGTTCAGTCCCTGGGCTGGGAAGATTTCCTAGAGAAGAGAGTGGCAACCCACTCCAGTATTCTTACCTGGGAAGTCCCATGGACAGAGGAGCCTGCCAGGCTACAGTCCATGGGGTCTCAAAAGAGTCAGACACGACTGAGTGAGGACTCATTATGTTCCTCAAGAAAGAGATTAGCAGTGGTCCCTGATCAGATTCAGGGCCAGTTGCTTCTTGGCATGTTTGGTGATATTCTTGCCCTAACCCCTTGGCATGGGCAGATCCAGGGGATAAACCAAGAGTTGAGGTCACAGTTAACCAGTGGGCCCAGGACCCCTTCTAGACTCTGGGATGTGCTCTGTAGGAGGTAAGTTACTCTTCCCCTCTGAGCCTCAGAGATGAGGGCTAAGTCTCCATTCAGGTGTGAGAGAATCAAGGAACGGTTGACTCAAAGAGGGGAGGGCAGCCTGGAGTGGCCCTGGCTGGGGAGTGGTTCTGACCCACAGCCTGGCAATGGTTGGTGTCCCAGTGTCACGAGACCCAGTCAGGTCCCAGGACCTGGCCCTGCCTCCCACTCCAGCCACATCTCTCCCCACTCTCCACTTACTTGCTTGCTCACTCATCGAATCCTGGTCACACTGGCCTTTCCATTCTTCAGAGACGCTGAACTCCTTCCTTACTCGACCTGCCTCCCCAAATGCTGCTCCCTTTGCCTGGGGCACATCCTCCCCTTCTTTACTTGGCTGGTTTGTCTGCATTGTCAGGTTCCAGTTTTTTTTTTTTTTTTACTTTTGGCTGCGCTGAGTCTTTGTTGTTTCTGCTCTAGTCGCGGTGCATGGCCTTCTCATTGTGGTGGCTTCTCTTGTTAGGTCCCAGTTTAAACATCATTTCCTCCAGGAAGTCTTCCCAGACTTGTCAAACTAGGTCGGTTCCCTTGGTGAATGCTCCCTTTGTAAGTGTACTCTTGTCCTAGTACTTCTGTCTCTAATTAGAGATTTGCTTGTGTGATAATTGGTTCAGGGTTTCTTCCCCCCAACTGAATGGTTAAACTCTGTGACGGGAAAGACTGAACAGCTGCCCTGGACCTGGTCCACAATAGGTGCTCAATAAATATTTGGTAGATGAATGATTAAAATTTTTCATAAACTTCGAGGTAAAAAGTATGAGGAGCTGGTGAAAATGAAGCCTTCCCTTTCTAGCTCCAGCCCCACAGCAGTTCAGAGATGGGGTAGGTGGTGCTACACCAAACAAACAGGCTGCGTTTCGCACTTAAGCGAAATGGTAAAGGCTTTGCAATTGGTTGCTTTTTATGTGTAGAGAAATTACCTCTGTCCTGATTTGCAATATCTGTGCTATTTTGGGCTGTTTTTCTCTTTTGGGCCTATTTGTATTGGAGCAATAATTTCACCCTTTGGCTACGCAGAGGCCCAATTAATATTACAAATAGGGTCCCATAAAATTCACTTCTTGACATTAGAATGTTTTGTTGCTAATTACTCTCCAAGGTTTTTAATTTCAATTCCTCCTTGATGACTTAGTGCAGAAATTCAAGGGCACAGTTATTTCCCCCAAAGGGAAAGGTGAGCTAAGTGATGCCAAGCTTCTATCAACTTGTTCCTCCTTCCAAGGGGTATCTTGTTTTTGATTCTATCTCTTTTTATTTTGCTAGCCAGAAGCAAACAGGAAACAAACAAAAACCATACTGGAACAAAGATTTACATTTCTTGGGGGAGGGGGAAAGCACTTATTCACTAATGCATTCATTCAAGCAATATTTACAGAGTACATACTATGTGTCAGATCCTGTTAAGCACTGAGGAAGCAGAAAAAGAAAAAGCCATTGTCTCTAGGTAGCTCATAGTCTTTATTCATTTATGGCTGCACTGTTGCAAGGGGTTTCTCTAGTTATGGCGCACAGGCTTCTCATTGTGGTCTCTTCTCTTGTTGTGGAGCCCAGGCTCTATGGTGGGTGGGCTTCAGTAGTTGTGGCTCCCAGGCTTTAAAGCACAGGCTCAGTAGTTGTGGCGCATGGGCTTAGTTGCTCTGCAGCATGTGGGATCTTCCCAGACCAGGGATTGAACCTGTGTCCCCTGCATTGCAAGGCAGATCCTGAACCACTAGACCACCGCAAAAGTGCAGGTCAAAGTCCTGAATGGCCAGGAAGAAGGTGCTGAGGTTGTGACACATCCCAAGGTGCTTCCCCTGGTGAGGCTTGATCGCTACAGCCCATCCAGGAGTGTCACATCAATTTCTGGTGGTTAAAATCAGGGAGGCTTTGGTCACTTCTCATTTGAAAGACCCTGGCTAACTGCAAGTAATCTGCATTTTGACGATATTTTGAATGGGTTGGTAAAATAGGAACAGATGGTTAAAGTTTGTCATTTTGGGGAAAATAATGAAATATTGCACTGCTTAATCTGTCTCTTTTTCACACTCTTCCCTGTCCCCTCCCCACTGCAAAGATATTCAGATGCAACAAAATTTAAAGGAAAATACTAATAATATCTTTGTCACTTAGGTCTCTTCACCTGAAAGGACCCTAACTTTGTCAGCCATCTCTGTGTTAACCTACTCTGTTAGCCTTTTATTCTAGTGTTACCTCCCGAGAGAAGGTTTCCTAAAAGATGTTGCTTTGAGGGAGCATAAGGGGTGGTGGTGAAGTGAGACTAGCTTACCATGAAGGAAACCCGCTCTGTAGATGCTTTATTAACCAGAGCAGACCCATTCCTAGTTGAGCCCAGCAGGGGAGAGAGAAGTTGGATAACATGTATTCTGAGCCTCTTAGCCACCTGTCCCCGGGGTGCAGATGGCCCTAAGCTGTAGCTGCAGCACCTCTTGACGAAGAGAAGGCGAACTGTCGCCACCATCACCTGCACTTCGCTTGGGCTTGCCTCTCTACCTGCTGCATTTCTCTGAAGCTTTCCCATCATTCTGCTTGGACAGAGCACCAGATGAGCTCAGCTGCTGGGTGAGGGAAGTGAGTGCTTCTGGCACCATGGCCAAAATCTCTCTGGAGAATGAGCATCATGTACCGCTTGCCTTACTGCTTGCCGACTTCAGTCGCAAAAGCCTCCAGGATGCTCCTGGATAAACATCATCTTTGTGGCCACACATTGTTTTATGAGCTGAGTCATCAGACTGGCTGACTCCTTAAATACTGCTGTCTGATTCTCCAGGCAGCAGAAAATGAGGAGAGGAGATATGAAGTGTAGCTCCTTGAGTTTATAGAGGGCCAGTCTCATTCACCAAAGATAACGAGGGGGGATCATCGTTACGGAATTTGCTTATGTTAAACAGTGGTTGATTAACTTGAGTTCCACTTAAGACAAAAAGATGATGCTGTCCACATTTATGTTACTACAAAATCTGTTCGGTTATGGGCTATTTTTAAATTTTTAAAAATCTTTTTATTTTGTGTTAGAATATAGCCGATTAACAAACAAGGTTGTGATAGTTTCAGATGAACAGCGAAGGGATTCAGCCATACATATACATGTATCCATTCTCCCCCAAACTCTCCTCCCATTCAGGCTGCCAGGTTGACGTTGAGCAGAGTTCCAAGTGATGTACAGTAGGACCTTGTTGGTTATCCATTTTAAATATAACCTTGTGTACATGTCCATCCCAAACTCCCTAGCTATCCCTTCCCCCCATCCTTCCCTCCAGCAACAGTAAGTTCATTCTCTAAGTCTGTGAGTCTCTTTCTGTTTTGCAAGTAAGTTCATTTGTCTCATTTCTTTTTAGACTCCACATATAAGGGATGTCATATGGTATTTCTCCTTCTCTGTCTGACTTACTTCACTCTGTATGACAATCTTTAGGTCCATCCATGTGGCTGCACATGGAATTATTTCATTCTTTTTAATGGCTGAGTAATGTTCCATTGTATATATGTACCACACCCTCTTTATCCATTGGTTTTAGGCTATTTTTAATAGTCACCAGTCTTAAAGAATATCCTGTTGAAAACTTGATTCCCTCTTCACTCATTTATTACAATGTGATTTATTATGAGGTAAGCAGTTCGATCCAAAAGTAATAGTGATGTGTTAAGTCAAACTGTTTGAAAATTCTCCATTTCTCTCTATTTCTTAGATAAATTGCTCTGCCATGTTTATCTTCTGAATAGATACTCAGTAACATGTCTTGATGAATTTTTAATTAAAGCCAATGTGCCTGTATCAGAGAAATTTACCCTAATTAACTCAAGTTTCTGAATTTGGAGATTTGTAACTCCCTGAAGTAAATTTCTCAGTTCTCTTTCCCAATCTACTTCATTACGTTCCTTGAAAACATACAAGATCATCCACCCAAGACTATATACCGAATTCCTGTTAGGTGGCAGGCACCATGTTAGTCTCTGTGTGGGGTAAAAATAAGTGAAGAGCAATCTTTACCACTGAAGGACACAAATGTTTGTCAATGTGTAAGGTGGACATATTTGATCTCTTGGAGGAGGGTGGGATGGGTAACGGCTACAGGAAAATTCCTTATGGAAGAGCAAAATCCCCTTTAGCCAGAGGCAGCTGGGGAAGTTTTCCTGGGGAAAGCAGTCCTTGGAGGGTGAGGAGGATCCATGAGTTTCAAGAGAGGAAAATACACAGGCTGAGGGATACTGTATACAAAGGTCCAGTAAGAGCCAGGAAATAGTATATGGTTGTGTCTGGAGTTGGGATAGCCCCACGAAGAGTTGGCCATGACTCAGCGACTTCACTTTCACTTTTCACTTTCATGCATTGGAGAAGGAAATGGCAACCCACTCCATTGTTCTTGCCTGGAGAATCCCATGGACGGAGAAGCCTGGTAGGCTGCAGTCCATGGGGTCGTACAGAGTTGGACACGACTGAAGCGACTTAGCAGCAGCAGCAGCAGGGACTTATAATTGGAGAAGGAAATGGCAACCCACTCCAGTGTTCTTGCCTGGAGAATCCCAGGGACAGGGGAGCCTGGTGGGCTGCCGTCTATGGGGTCACACAGAGTCGGACATGACTGAAGCGACTTAGCAGCAGCAGCAGCAGCAGGGACTTATATGAGAGCAGTTTCCTGGAGGTGACAGTGTCAGAAACCAGAACATAGGGGACTGAGAGTCAAATACATTGTGCTGAAATAAAGGGGTTCGGAATGGATAATTCTTCTCTGAAGTCAGGGCGAGAGAAAAGGACGCAAGAGGGAATAGGGGATGAGAGTACCAACAGGTGTTCCTGGGACCACAGAAAGAGCCTGTGGAGCACAAACGGTGAAGATGGGGGACAGGGAGCAACAATGGTGCAGTGGTTTCCTGGTGGTCAGAACATATGGAAGAGTGTGTGGAAAGCAAGAGAGGGTGGGGCACTGAGGGTCCTGATTTTCAGAGGCAAGCTGGAAGTCGGTTCATATGCCAGAAGCGGTATGTTTGTGCCGGGTGAGAGTGGATTGAGAGCCTCCGTAGGTGAGTGGACTGAGAACCTGAGGAGAGGCTCAGAGCAGATGCTGTAGGTATAGGAGGGCAGGTGCATTGTCCTGCTAAATGCTGATTTTCCACAACCTGTGCTTTGCCCTTTTGCTTCAACTCAAGACAATGTGCTAAATTTAGTGCAAACAGCAAGACTGTGGGAGTCTGGGACTTATCAGATGCCCTCCCTCTCACCTTGGCCCCCTCTCTTCTCTGCCAATTGGGATTAAAGCCCTCCCACCCCTGAGCTGAACTGTGGAGACATGGATTGGAATTGTCTTTATATGGGGAAGTCATCATCTAGGATGGATTGAGACAGGGAGTACGTGAACTTTGGGAAAACTAGTTCTTAGGCTCTGAGATTATCATCACATATATCAGTCAATGGGAGTAGAACTACGGGATGAAATAAGAGCTCTTAAAATGTTGTTCAGAGGGTCTGTGTAGCTTGGCACCTCTTGTTGGATAGCTCCCTGGAGAGAGCTTTGTGGGAATGGGGCTTCATTCTGTGGCAAACATCCAACAGTGGCCACTGGGCAGGGGTCTAGCTCTCTGGAAGAGAAAGCAACATAAGTGAGGATATGTCTTTTAGTATGTTCTTGGGTCAAAATGTATCAAGCTATTAAGAAACTCAGTCATTTACAGAACATTTTTCAGGGGGCAGGAGTGGGCAGCCTTCATTGGTGGGAGGTGGGGTGTATAGGTGAGGAGATGGGAGTCTGTGGCAATGATCCAGATGAGCACAATCAGGCCTGGGAGGAGTTATGAATCATAAAGAATATGGTGAATGAAGAATCAACAAGATCTGTTGATAACCAAGATATTCTTGTATTAGCCTCACTTCCTATTCAACAAGTGTGTGTCAGGTGCTGGGCTGCATCATGATGGACCAGAAAAGTAACTGTAGCCTGGAGTTTGCCTTTTGGGAGCTGACAGTCTTCCAGGAAAAGTAAGACACAAAGGCACACAGCTTGAATCCCAGACAAAAGAAGGATCCAGTCTGCTAGCTGCAGGATCAGGGAAGGTTTTTCTGGAGGTGATGCCTTGGACTGGCTTTTGAAGAGTCGGAGTGCTCAGGAGTGACAGTGGGGGGTGACACCAGGGTTTTGACTTGGTGGTGCTGGTGACAGCGATGTACGGATCTGCTGTCATTAGGGCTAAGAACACTGTGCCATCCAGATGCAGATGGAAAGGAGAAGTCCTGCAGTTGCCAAGACCTCCCTGGTCTTTGATGAGCCACTGATCTAGGGTCACGAAGTGATATCTGCAGACCTAAGAGTGAATGGATTCTTAGGGAGGAGAGAAAGGAGGAAAGTGTCAGGACCAAACCAGAAACTCAGGATGGCCTGTAAGACAGAGACCTAGGAGCAGCAGAGGCGGTGCCCAGTGCAGGAACAACCACTCCTTATCCCCCACCCCCACGCCCCCAACGAACAAGTGCCTCCTTACTAGGAAGGGTGCAGTGATTGTTCTGACCCCAAACATCTACCACACAGGCCAACGCAGGGTGACAAGAACCAAGGAGTCCCAGAGTCCAAAGAGCGAGGGCCATGAGTGTGCCCGACTTCGTTCACCCACGGCGACCTCGCCCTGCGGGACCAGGGATCTTTCTAGGGATGGGGTCGTGACAGGGCTGTGGATGAAAGCGGAATGGGTCTTAAAGCGGTATTATTCCCTCTTCCTTGCTCTCTCCTCTCCACTTGCGATCTCTGGGTGCCTGGCAGGAGAAATTGGACATCGAAGCCCGTGGGGGCCCGAGGGCATCCCACCTGTCCAGCCCCGCCTCCTCCGGAGCTTGGGGCCACCCAGGGCTTTAGGCCTGCCTGAGAGCCAGTCCTGACCCCGCCGGGCCGTCCAATCGCCTCTTGCGGATTTCCCTCCGCTGGCGCGCGGCGGCGCCGGCGCGTGGGGGCTCGCGCGCGGGCTCGGGCGGCGCGAGCCCCCGCGCGCCGGGGAGCGGCGCATGCGCGGGCATCCTGCGAGCCCGCTGAGGCGAGCCGAACCGCGGCGGCGCCGGGAGCCTAGCAGCGAAGCTGTGAGGGACGAAGCGGCGGCGCGAGAGCGGCGGGGACGGACAGGTGGCGAGCCCTCACCCGCGCCGACCAGGACTGCCGGGCCGCCTGCGGAGCCTCACGGTCCGGACGTGGCGGCGGCGGCATCCCGGACGGCCTGTGAGGGATGCGCCGCCCACTGCCCCGCGCCGCCTGACCTCCCCCGCCTCGGCTCGCGGTGCGCCACAGCCGGGCCCGCGGCCGTCCACGCCGCGCTGTCGCCCGGTCGCCGCGCCCGCGGGGCCGCGCCCGGCCAGGCCATGTGGACCCCCACAGAGGAAGAGAAATACGGCGTAGGTAGGTGAGGCTCAGGCCTGGTCGCGGCGGGGGTTCGGGGGACGCGCCCCTGTTCTCGGCCTCGTGCGGGCCCCGCCTCGACTCGCGCCCGCGCGCCCCCCGCCACGGCCCGCAGGCTGCGCGGCCTCGGCGCGAGGTGTGCGCGGGGTGGGGGCGGCGCGGGCGCGAGGCGCGGGGGTGGGAGCGGGTCTCTAGGCGCGCGGAGGGCGGCAGGGGGCGCTGGCAGCGCAGCCTCGGCAGGTGCGGCCGGCGGGAGGGGCGGGCAGGGCCCCGGCGGCCGCCCGAGGCTTCTGGTGCGGGGCACGGGGCAGTTTTACCCAAGAAGCCAATTTCTGAGAATCTGTTTTCTCTGCTCTCGAACCTCAGTTTTAATGAGTTTCTGACCCTGAGTTGATGAGCCGGATGACTGTTTATTTTTGGACTCAACCTTAAGGGAAAAAAAAAGGGATAAAATACGTTGACATCATTTTCTCTATTCAGAATTTTGCAGACATTTGACTGGAAATGTTTGATCCGTTTTACTTTGTTTTGCCTTCAATATTAGAAAGAGTAATTACGTTACAATAGGAAGTGTTCTTGCACATGCCCCAGTGTTTAGTGTATATTATAGTCATGGTTTTGTTAGGAAACAGATGAATCTGTTTTTAGATGAGACCGTTATTCCTCTTAAAATCCCCTTTAAAAAATCTGTTACAAGTGTTAAACTCCAGAAGCTAAATAATTCTTACAGTGTTGAATTATTTTGAAAAGAATATTCAATAATTTAAGGGCTTGAACATTAGTTTTACAGTGTGTTTTGTGGTGATTATGCAAGAGAGTTCAGCCACATTGCATTATTGTAAGTCACCTGTCATCTTATTTAGTTAGATCGAAAAATGAGTGTACAGGTTTCCCCCCCTGAAGTTTTAATGGAAAATTTTAGATAGTGAAATCTGTCTGAACGTCGACTTTTGTTTCCCATATTTTCTGCAGCTCAATGAAGGTTTAGTTCACAGTTAACTACAAAGTAACTTTTTAACTGTCAGTTGTAACAAACGTCTAGGAATCCCATCAGGCAAATTATGTAGAAATTGAATTATTTAAATTTAAGGACCTGCAGAGAGATCTGTGCTGGTAGAAAATCTTGTTTTGAAAGGCAACTTTCTCAAGTTTTTAATCTGTTATGCTCTAAGGGCACAATGGGACTTCCCTGGTGGCTCAGTGGTAAAGAATCTACCTGCCAGTGTGGGAGACATGGGTTTGAAACCTGGGTCAGGAAGATTCCCTGGAGAAGAAAATGGCAACTGACACCGCTATTCTTGCTTGGGTAATCCCACGGACAGAGGAGCCTGGTGGGTTACAGTTCATGGGGTCGCAAGAGTCAGACCCAATTTAGCAACTAAATGACAAGTGCACGTTGATACAGGCTAGGATGGAAGTGTTGAAAGGAGCCCTAGTGCTAGAGTCTATTGAGATGGGATTGGGAAATGATGTGAAAGCTAGGATTCACCTCTGGGAACGTTTTATCCTTTCTCTTGGAGCATTCCCTAAATACTAAATATATTCTGTGACATGAAGAGTTGGTGGTGTATCTTTCCCATAATTTGCTCTCAGACCTGCTTAATTAGAAAAACAAATAATTGATGTGAAAGTGATCAACTGTCCACTGGCAGCTAAGTAGTAATTTCTTTCCTTCTGGTAGGAACCTCTGAGTAGCAGAGTTGGCAGATTTCTGAGTCCTGGATTCTCTTTACAGGTGTTGTGGGCAAGTTATTTAACATCATTTTCTTCTTCTTTTTTTTTTTAAACATCATTTTCTTAATGTGTAAGTTGGGGATAATATTTACCTACAGGATTGTGAAAACCAAATGAGAGCCTACCAAGTGCTTAATAAATGTTAATTTCTTCTTTTCCCCTTAGTACAGTACTTAGAGTAATAACTGCCCTAGGCATATCCTCTGGTGTGTGGGTTCTGAGATGGAGACAGTGCAAGGTCATCAAGATAGGCATATGTGAATCTCAAAGCACTATGATTTGGTGTGTGATTTACTCAGGAAGATGGGAGGAAATTTCTGCATTTCTGGGACTGTGCGTTTAGCTTTAGAAAAATTTTTCCCTGTGGAGGGGCACAGCATTGGGCACAGGATAGGACTTAAATGCTTCTTAAATGAGAGAGACAGTTATTCTGAAGACATTAGCAATTGTAATTTTGTGTAGTTTATTTGTCCTTTCTGCCAAAGAAACTCCCTTCCTATTTCTCTCATAGCTTTCTTCTACTATCTCTTACTCAGCTGTGGTCTGAAAGTTCCTGTGTGAATTGTTCAAAACCCAGAATACATTTTTTTTCATAGGCATATTAGGGTTACACTTCTTTGCCGTTTCATAAAAGCCAGTTCAGTCTATAAAGTAGCCTAAACATTATATTTATAGTGAGAAAAACAGTCAATTAAAAATGGGAGTGTTAGCTGCATTGTTTAATTGCTAGCCTGAAAATCTGTTATCATTAATTCCTATGAGAAAATGTTTTGCATTTCAACTTTGATTTTTACGAGCAGATTGGCGCACACATTTCTATCTCTGCTTGCTAATCCACAATTCTTAAAGCAAGGAGGGAGAACTTAGACATTCTTCCCACCAATCTGGATAAGTTGCTTAGATGTTGGTGAGGAAAGGAGTCCTCTGTTGCAGCAGGGCCGAGGAGTCTCTCCCACTGCAGCTGTTCATCTGTATTTGACCTCGATAAGATTTTTGAGATTCTGTAGCAATACCTTAATGCCTTTAAAATCTTTTATGATATACAAATTCTGTACAGGTTGTGACATTTTCAAATTATTTGATTTATTCACTAGGGGCTAAGTGATGTCTGAATTTCTCTTTTCCATTGTAATGTTCTGTGATTGAGTTTAGAGGGAGGGGCGGACACTACTCTTTTTTTTTCCCCCCACGAGAGTTAAAGATGTTTATCAGTTTTCACAATAAATAGCCAGACAAAAATGATCATTACAGTTACAAATAATTACATGCAGTTTGGGGGGTTAAGTAGAGTCATGTGGCAAGTGGAAGTGCATACATGCATATGTTTTCATCTGCCCAGTCTATGTCTTTTGGTTGGTGCATTTAAGTTTGGTGCATTTACAGTTAAGGTAATTATCCATATGTATGATCCTATTACCGTTTTCTTAATTGTTTTGAGTTTATTTTGTGTAGGTCTTTTCCTTCTCTTGTGTTTCCTACCAAGAGAAGTTTCTTTATCATTTATTGTGAAGGTCATTTGGTGGTGTTGAATTCTCATAACTCTTGCTTGTCTGGGAAGCTTTTGGTTTCTCCGTCAAAGCTGAATGAGAGTCTTGCTGGGTAGAGTATTCTTGGCTGTAGTTTCTTCCCTTTCATCACTTTAAGTATATTGTGCCATTCCCTTCTGGCTTGCAGAAGAAACTACCCTTTTTTGAAGATCAGTGATGGGCTGGTCAGTGCTGGGGGTGACAGTCCTAAGGTTGTTTTCATTATACAGATGATGAAACTGGATCTCAGAGATTGTTAGTCCTTTTTGTCCTTCAGCAGTTGAATATTCCTGTTAATTTTCTTCTGGTAAGTGGGTAATGTTTTGTCATATACTTGACCTTTTACTGCCATTCTCTAGTATTACAAGGAGCTGTTCTTTACTGAACCCTTGTAACCTGTGTTCTGACTCCTTAGGTCTCTCTCTCCCTTTTAGAGATTCTCTGCTTTCCAGTTCTGTTGCCATAAATAACTTGGAAAGCCTTGCATCTTTCCATTCTTAATTTTACCTTTTCAAGAAGCTTCGTATTCTAAAGTGCATTAGGTGAGAAAAAAATCCAACCATTTTTGTGAAACACCTGTCTTTTCCCATGTTGATTGCACCCAAACTACCAAGTATAGAAACCAAAGAGCAAGCAAATACTTTTCTCACCCTTTAACAGCAGCAGCAGCAGTAAACACCACCAATAGATGAAATGAGAGTTTGTAATTAAACTCCTAGAATAGAATAGCAGGTTTGAGTATATGTGTTTTAGTTTGGCCACTAAGTGGAAGCTACATCATAAGTCGTCTTTTTTATTCTACTGCATGAGGTAAATTTTGTAATGATTTAAGAGTGATTACTGCTTATTCTTTTTTAATCCCCACTTAGCAGTCTATGAAAAAAAATTTCCTCATTACTGACCAGAATACCACTATTTTAGTTTTGGGATGTCATAATTATTTCTTATTTAAAAACAATGCATATTTTCTGCCTGATTTTTACCTGATTTCCTTCTGGTTTGATTTTCCCCAGATAGAAGAAAAAAATAAACTTAAAAAAAGCCCTGATTTTTAAAAGAAATTTAACTTCTAATAAGCCTGTGCTGTAGAGGCATGTGAAGGTAGGAAGGGACTAGGTCTATGAAACCAGATCGAAAGAACCAGTGTTCCCAGAATCTCACTAAGTCTGCTGTTAAATGGACACAACTCTGAAACAGTGGGCCGGCATGGGCTCTTCGGTTACTTGCCTTGTCAGGGAATCCTGTCCTTTGAAGCCTCTGAAAGGGCCCCGTACCTCTCAGAGGTAAAGCATCCATCAGAGGTAGAGAAGATGTCACATACCCAGGACTTAATTTTGTTCTGGAAAGTGGGGATGTGCTTGATGTTTTATGGTCAGGGGTTTAGTGTTTACAGGGAAACTTCCATGTCATGATCCTGCTTGAGCCTGACACCATAATATCACCTGTCCCCACTTTTTTTTAAACAGATGAGAAAGAAACTTTAGCAGAAAGAAATCAAGTGACTGACTAAAGATACTTAAGCCAATGAAGTGCCGATTTGAGATTTGAACCTAGGACTTTGGGATTCTGATCCACAGCTGCTTTTGTTATACCATGTTATCTCTGAAAAGAATTTGTCAGCAGTGTGTGTCTCTGGCTCAAAAAATAAAGGCTTCCAAACTTAAATTGGATAGTTATATTTAAGAACATTTATTTCTATACTAGGCATTTTTATAAGACTGCATAGTATTTATTGTTCTGCTTCTGGATATAATGATTTGCATTGCTGATGGGAACAGATTCAAGGCTTGACAATTCAGAAGGCAGGTTTTTAACAGCCCTGAGGAGTATGTTGGGTACTATTACCCTCCTTTTTTAAAAACTTTTTATTTTATATTGGAGCACAGTTAATTAACAATGTTGTGTTAGTTTCAGGTGTACAACAAAGTGATTGAGTTGTACATACTTTTTCAAATTCTTTCCCCCATTAGATTGTTACAGAATATTGAGTACAGTTCCCTATGCTCTAAGTAGGTCCTTGTTGGGTTATCCATTTTAAGAATAGCAGTGTGTTTAAAAATACATGTCAATCTCAAACTTCCCGACTATCCCTCCGCATCACCTCCCCCTGCCAACCATAAGTTCCTTCTCTTAAGTCTGTGAGTCTGTTTTTGTTTTGTAAATAAGTTCATTTGTATCATTTTTTAAGACTCTCCATATAAATGATATCATATGATATTTTTCTTTCTCTGTCTGTCTGACTTCACTCAGTATGACAATCTCTAGGTCCATCCATATTGCTGCAGATGGAATGATTTTATTCTTTTTAATGGCCAAGTAATATTCCATTGTATGTATGCATCACATCCTTTTATCCATTCTTCTGTCAGTGAACATTTAAGTTGTTTCCATATCTTGGCTTTTGTAAACAGTGCTTGCAGTGAAGGTTGGGATGCGTTTATCTTTTCAGACCATATTTTTCTCTGGGTATATGCCCAGGAGTAACTATTGTCTTCTTTTTAAAGAGGCATTTTTAGTAGAGAAGAAAATCGTTGATTTCAGCAAATGTTTATTGAGTGCCTCCTTAAATCAAGATGGCTTTGTTTTGATCTGCCATTCTGTAAGCAGGAAATAATCAGCAGGAAATTATCAACATTTTAACAGAAAAGTCAATATGGAATAATATTTTATAGACTATACAAATGTTATGGCTAATTTTATCATGCAGTGTTATGAGAGAATGTGCTTTAGAAATAAAAAGCTTAATTGTAAATGACACCGTTTTCTGTCATTTTTAGACACATTCTGAAGCATGATGTCTCAAAAGAATGGTCATTGAAGTTGAAAGTACTTTTTATTCATACCATACTTTTACACTGGTGCTGAATTTCAGTTTTTAATGGTTTGTATTATGAATCTTTTTTGAATTATTGCATCTTTATTCTTGATGAGAAGAATGATCTGAGTTTATTCGCAGTGTGTAAGCATTATTGGATATGCTATATTAGGACTTTAATTGCAATGTTATACTTTTACTATAATGAACAAATCTGTTTATTATGATTATGCTTTAAAGACTCTTACATAGCCCCTCTTGACAGATTTTGTATAGAAAAGCAAGATTTTTTTTTTCCACATAAAGGTTCTGGGAACTTTAAAATTTTTTTCAGAAGTACATTGCCAAATTATTTTAGCTGTGGCCCAAGTATGTGAGTTGACTTGCTATATCACACATTAGGACATTCTAGTAAAAATAATGACTACGTTGGGAACTGTCATTCAGAAACTTTCTGTTTTTCCACTTATCTACAATAGGAGTAAAACCCCAACCTCCTGTTTCCATCTGTTTCTCCCTCTCTTTTCAGAACTCATTCATGAGCTGTTGTCGATTGATGAATGAGAACAAAAATTGATGGAAGAATTACTGTATGATAAATGAAGAACTTTATATTACAGACTTAGTATCGTACTTTGACTTTTCTTCAAATACATCTCATGACAGTGCCCTCACCACTTTTTGAGATGGCCCATTTTATTGTTAGCTGTGATGAGAACATTCTTCCTTGTTGAATAGACTCCTTGTAATTTCTTATAAGTTTGTGTTCTGTGTCTACGTATAAATAACTTCTGTCTTAGCCCTTCAGTTATTCATAAAATTTTAGAATTGTGAGGCATCTTAAAGATGATCTGGTTTAAGGCTCCAGGGATGGTGAATAAGACCAGTGGCTAAGTGTTTGCTGTGTGCCTAGCACTTGCATGTTACGGCTCAGATTTGATTTTTCAGCTGCATTTGCTGACTTGCTTGTACTTTACACTTTAGCCAAACTGAACTTTCCCCAAGTTCTTCTGTCTGGACTTAATTATACCATTGCTGCCATGTGCCGGTACAATCTGTGCCACCTATTAAACCCTTCTTGTTAATTGCTGCTTCATGTCTTTGTTCATTTTATTTTATTTATTTATTTTTTTGGGGGTGCATGTATCTTTTTGTTTTTTTCTTTCTTTTTTTTAAATTTTATTTTATTTTAAAACTTTACAAAATTGTATTAGTTTTGCCAAATATCAAAATGAATCCGCCACAGGTATACATGTGTTCCCCATCCTGAACCCTCCTCCCTCCTCCCTCCCCATACCATCCCTCTGGGTCGTCCCAGTGCACTAGCGTTTTACATGCGGTACCTCCTCCCAACCCCATCTTCGTCTCAGATTCTTTCCTATCTGTTAAGGCTGTGTCGTATATTACTGTCTTTGTACATCTTTTTCTAGACCCTTGACCATACCCCTGTCTTTCTCCAACCAGGTAGATTTTATTCAAGTTCTGTGATACTTCATATCTTATAGTGATATATTTAATTGATCCTCTTCCATAAGATTAATGTCCTTCTAACTTTTGACTATGATCTATAATAAACACATTTAAAATATTACCTCTTATGTGTATATGTTTACACTATACACACACATGAAAAAGTTAGAAGTTTCATGATATAGTACTTTGTAGAGTGTACTCTGGTGTTTCTGTTCGTTTCTACTTCCATTAAAAAACATGGGTGGCAACTCAGTTGATATTGTGACCCATGTTTAAAAACTCTGCTTTAGGCTGTAAACTCTTTTTTTTTTTTTTTTTAATTTTATTTTATTTTTAAACTTTACATAACTGTATTAGTTTTGCCAAATATCAATAGGCTGTAAACTCTTAAAAGTAGGGATTGTGCTGGGACTTCTGGCAGTCCATTGGTTAAGACTCTGTGCTTCCAGTGCATTTCATGGGGCACGGGTTTGACCCCTGGTCGGGACTCTTAAGAGCTAGCCTGGTGTGGTTAAAAAAAAAAAAAGAGAGAGATTATGGCTTATTTACAATTGACTCTTGAATAATGCAGGGGATTGGGGGCAACCTCTCATACAGTCAAAAATCTGTGTTCTATTTCTGTCTCAAGGACAAAGGAGTTGGTAAATGACTCACCCTAGGGCAAGAAGCTGAAACAATTTGAATAGAATCAGAACTTCAACCGTGGTTCCTTTGATTCCACATATTGTGATCTCTAATTAAATACAAATTTTCCCACACATTTAGTTGATTTAGAGATCTGTAAAATGAAAATACAAGTACTGTATTTACTGAAAAAATTCGCATATAAATGGACCTGTACAGTTTAAGCCCGTGTGTCACAGGGGTAACTGTTTCTTTGTGTTCTTGACAGATATTACTCAGTTCCAGGCATGTAGAAGGTTTCATACACATATTTCTAGGATTGAATTGGATGTTTTTTGTTAATGTGGTATAAAACCTGATATTTGGAGACTTTTCATCTGCCATTTCACACTAATTACTCATATTGGTTTCATAACAGCTAAGTTCTAGATTTTATTTCATATGAACTGAAGTCAAGCTAGATCTCTTGCATCCTGAATGTGTGCTATTGATAATAGACATGAATGTAAAACTTTAGTTTCATTTAAAAAAGATTTTACATTTATTTTCGTTACATTTCATTGAGGGAGAGCGTATTTGGCTCCTCATGTTGGTCCTAAGTTGAGGAGTAGGTTCCCTGTATTTGGCTTATTAGTACAACTTGTCAAGTCTTTTGTAGCTTGGGTTTGTCATCCCACCTGTTATTTCCTTGAACTTTTTTACCTGTGCAACTGATAAACCTGCTTTTTGACCTTTTCCAAGTGAGCTGATAAAAATGTTGAACAGAATAGGGAAAAAAAAATTTATTACCTAGAGTGAAGTGTCCAGTTTATAAAGGAGTAGATTCTGCTTTGTTGTGTTTTGAGTGCATATTATTTGGGTGACTTACGGAACATTTCTTGACAGTGCCAGCCGTGCCTGTGCCACCTGTGAACCTGAGAGTGTTTGGGGTTGGGTGGGCTCCTGGCCAGAGTGGGGTTTATGGCCTTGGAGGAAGGGTGCTGCTATGAGGTCTGTGTGGCCTTTCTTTTCAGTGTGGGAAATGACGAAGATACATTAGCATTAAAAAGACCCGAAGTCTGTTTCCATCTTCATGAACTGGAGGAAGGGAGGCACCAAGCCTTTCTTAAGTTTGTTTCTGTTTTCTTTCCACATCGCCGACACCTTAGATACGCTGGACAACTCACCCTTTTCCAGACAAACCTAACACTTTGCTACCTTTGTCACTTTGCTCAGTTCTTATAATATGACAAGAATGCAGCGACTACCTTTCTCTGCCTGAGGAATGCCACCTTAAAAAACTGAAATGTCACCTCTTCTTTGATGCCTTCCCCAGCTCTGCCCAGTAATAAGCACTGCTTTTTGCTCCTGCAGCAGTTGGTACCAACCTCTAGTTATGGCACTTATCCCTTTAGATCATGCTTAATTGCATCTCTTTGCCTTGAGGGATTGAGCTTCTCAAGGACAAGGAATTTTGTCTTCACGTTTTGTAACCCCAGGACCTAGCACATAGTGAGGGATCAATAAATGCTTAATTAGGAGTCCAATTTAGTGAAGAGTTTTATTTTGCTTTGTTGATCCTGATAGTATTTTAAAAGTCAGGCTGTAAGTCTAATAATATTTACTATTAGAAATTTGTGACATGAATACAATTTTTTTTTTTTTCTCAGCTTTTCTCTTTCTTGAACTTATTAGGAAGGCTTACTGCCTGTGGCTGAGTTTAGATGACTGATTTTTGGGTGGAAGCCTGTAGGATTCCAGTGTGAATCCATCTCACCTAGAGTTTCACAGTTATCATGGCAGTGATTCAGAAAACTTGTAGCAGATAATTGGGATGCAGTTTGAACTAACTGCAACAATATGTCTTTCATCTGACACCTTTGGGGAAGCTGTGTTTTAGATGAATGACTTTTCCTGAAAACTAAAGGTTAAACCTTTAAAAATACCAAGAAAAGATTTTTGCTGGAGTTTACTATAAATAATATGTTTTGTTCTGCCCTGTATTGTGAATTCAATATGTTGAATACATTTGAGGTTTTTCTTTTTTGTATAACATTTCTGCTCTGATTACATAAGATACAGGTTCATTATAGATATGTCAGTAAATACAGAAAAATACACAAAAAAGAAAATAAGGGTGATATCTTATTTTTAAGATACGATTTATTTTCAGACATAACCCCTCAAAACATGCTGGAATATCTTTCCAGTCTTTTTTTCTGATGCAGCCATTTAAAATAAATTTAGGACTGTACTGTTTATATTGTCATAGAAGTCTTTTATTTTTTAAAGCACAAGTAATTTATTTTTTGGCCAGGCTGCATGGCATGTGGAATCTTAGTTCCATGACCAGGGATCGAACCCATGCCTGCTGTAGTGGAAGTGCAGAGTCTTAACCACCAAGGAAGTCCCAACAGTTTTTGTTTTAAATCTGTTCTACTACAAACCTTTTCTTATAACTGGAATGTCATTGTTTTAATGACTGCTATTCCATCAGGCATTGTATTAGGTACTGTGATTTATCTAATCTTCTTCTGAGCAGTTGGTTGTTAGAAATTAACTATCCCCAGGACAGTAAGAGTACTTGCTTTTCTGCATTCTCAAAAGTATGGGGCATCATTTTCTCCACAGATTTGTATCTTCAGAAATTTCAAAGTTGATACAGCCTTGGAGGAATAAATTCTGAAGCATTACAAAAATAGTGTCCTGTACTACCATTTCAACTTCTTTGGCATCAATTGTTTAACTGGATTTTCTGACTATTGGATGTTGTTAACGCAAACAAGTCATTATAACAATAATACAGTGATGCTTGTTTGCTTTCTTACTGAAATCCCAAGGAAAATCATGAATTCCAGTCAGTGGTTCTCTCGTTTGTTTATTACTTTTCTCATCTGGCTGTGATGCTTTCTGGGAATTTGGGGGTGGTGGTGGTGGTGGGAATATAGACTTCCCAGGTGGCGCTCAGATCAGATCAGATCAGATCAGATCAGTCGCTCAGTCGTGTCCGACTCTTTGCGACCCCATGAATCGCAGCATGCCAGGCCTCCCTGTCCATCACCAACTGCCGGAGTTCACTGAGACTCACGTCCACTGAGTCAGTGATGCCATCCAGCCATCTCATCCTCTTGTCCCCTTCTCCTCCTGCCCCCAATCTCTCCCAGCATCAGAGTCTTTTCCAATGAGTCAACTCTTTGCATGAGGTGGCCAAAGTACTGGAGTTTCAGCTTTAGCATCATTCCTTCCAAAGAAATCCCAGGGCTGAGCTCCTTCAGAATGGACTGGTTGGATCTCCTTGTAGTCCAAGGGACTCTCAAGAGTCTTCTCCAACATCACAGTTCAAAAGCATCAATTCTTCAGTGCTCAGCCTTCTTCACAGTCCAGCTCTCACATCCATACATGACCACAAGTAAAACCATAGCCTTGACTAGACGAACCTTTGTTGGCAAAGTAATGTCTCTGCTTTTGAATATGCTATCTAGGTTGGTCATAACTTTCCTTCCAAGGAGTAAGCGTCTTTTAATTTCATGGCTGCAGTCACCATCTGTAGTGATTTTGGAGCCCAGAAAAATAAAGTCTGACACTGTTTCCACTGTTTCGCCATCTATTTCCCATGAAGTGGTGGGACCGGATGCCATGATCTTCATTTTCTGAATGTTGAGCTTTAAGCCAACTTTTTCACTCTCCACTTTCACTTTCATCAAGAGGCTCTTTAGTTCCTCTTCACTTTCTGCCATAAGGGTGGTGTCATCTGCATATCTGAGGTTATTGATATTTCTCCCGGCAATCTTGATTCCAGCTTGTGCTTCTTCCAGCCCAGCGTTTCTCATGATATACTCTGCATAGAAGTTAAATAAGCAGGGTGACAATATACAGCTTTGACGTACTCCTTTTCCTATTTGGAACCAGTTTGTTGTTCCATGTCCAGTTCTAACTGTTGCTTCCTGACCTGCATACAGATTTCTCAAGAGGCAGGTCAGGTGGTCTGGTATTCCCATCTCTTTCAGAATTTTCCACAGTTTATAGTGATCCACACAGTCAAAGGCTTTGGCATAGTCAATAAAGCAGAAATAGATGTGTTTCTGGAACTCTCTTGCTTTTTCCATGATCCATCGGATGTTGGCAATTTGATCTCTGGTTCCTCTGCCTTTTCTAAAACCAGCTTGAACATCAGGAAGTTCACGGTTCACATATTGCTGAAGCCTGGCTTGGAGAATTTTGAGCATTACTTTACTAGTGTGAGATGAGTGCAATTGTGCGGTAGTTTGAGCATTCTTTGGCACTGCCTTTCTTTGGGATTGGAATGAAAACTGACCTTTTCCAGTCCTGTGGCCACTGCTGAGTTTTCCAAATTTGCAGGTGGTGCTAGTGGTAAAGAATCCACTTGTCAGTGCAGGAGATGCAAGGGCATGGTTTTGGTCCCTGGGTCAGCAAGATCCCCTGGAGTAGGAAATGGCAACCCACTCCAGTATTCTTGCCTGGAAAATTCCATGGACAGAGGAGCCTGGCAGACTGCAGTCCATCGGGTCACAAAGAGTTGAACATGACCGAGCATGCACGGAGAGGAACAGACGAGGGTGAATTGAGGATGTGTGAGACTCCATCAGCTTGGTATCAGTGACTTGAAATAATAGTTTTGTTTTGATATTCTTTCTAACTCTCTTCATTTCTGTTCTCTGTAGCTACTTCAAGTATTATTCTTTATCTTTCCCTATTTGCCAGCCACTCTGCCCTTTACTTCTTTCCCTAGTTATGCATTTTCAAGCTAAATCTGAATTGAACTTGTGCATGGAAAACTGGGTAATCAACTCTGTGAAAGACAGAAGTGGCCCCTTTGCTTTCCTTTGGAGATTTAGTGCCTTTATGAAAACCTTAGGCCTGTTAAAAGAACTAACTCATGGCCAAGGCTGCGCTCCATAGGAAGACCTGACTTTGGAACAGAGGCAGTGATCTGGGAGTGATACAGCCTAATGCAGATTTGGTCTGTGCAGGGGGCAGTTTCCCCTCTGGATGGCTGCATGTAGGTAAGACATCTGGTACTGTGATAGCCATCTTGTTATCATGAGGAAAACCAGGAAGGAGGAGGAGTTGTTTATTGTTATTATTTTTTATTGGTGTATAGTTGCTCTACACTGATGTGCCAGTTTCTGCTGTACAGCAAAGTGAATCAGCCATATGTGTACACATATCCCCTGTTTTTTGAATTTCCCTCCCACTTAGGTCATCACAGAGTACCAAGTAGAGCTCCCTGTGCTATGCAGTAAGTTCTCATTCGTTGTTTTATACATAGTAGTGTATGTAAGACGGTTCCAGTCTCCTGGTTACCCATTCTTTATTGATGGACTCTTGGGTTGTTTCTTTTACTGTTGTGAATAATGCTGTAATGAACATTTGGCATGCAAGTACCTGTTTGACTACCTGTTTTTAAATTCTTTGGAATTACTTAGCGTTTGGTAATTCTATGTTTAGTTTTTTTGAGGAACCACCCATACTATTTTCTGTATTGCCTGTACCATTTTTACTTTCCCATCAGCAATGCACAAGGATTCCAGTCTCTTTACATCCTTGCTAATGCTTGTTATTTTTTTTAAAAAAGCTTTTTATAAACGGCTATCCAAATGGGTGTGAAGTGGTATTTCACTGTGGTTTTGATTTGCATTTTCCCTAATAATTAGTGAAGTCGAGCATCTTTTCATGTGTTTATTGGCCATTTGTGTATTGTTTTTGGAGAAATGTCTACTCAGTACTTTGCCCATTTAAAACATTTTTATTTTTAGCTGTGCTGGTTCTGTGTTGCTGTGCATGAACTTTCTCTAGTTGTGGCAGGCAGTGGATTCTCATCACAGTGGCTTCTCATGTGGAGCACAAACTCCAGGTGTTCGGGCTTCAGTAGTTGTGGCACATGGGCTTAGTTGTCCAACGGCAAGTGGGGTTTCCCCAGACCAGGGATCAAACGTGTGTCCCTTGCATTGGCAGGTGAATTCTTAACCACTGGACCATCAAAGAAGCCCCTAGAGTGGTTCTTAAATATACTTTAACTTCGGGATGTTTTTTCTGGATAGTCCCTAATTGTTCACTTCATAGAGAGTATGTAGTTTAAAATAAACTCCAACATTGAGAGAAAGGAACTCATGCAATTATTGTAGACTGGTGAAAGCCTTTCAAACGTATTTAAATGAAGGTATAAGTTGATAGACATTATTAAACAATTCAGCTCTGAAAATAGAGTTTGAAATTATTTTCAGTTGTGATTAGAAGGTGGAGGATAAAGATGATACTGAGATTACATGTTACAGGGATTGGCAAGATGGTATCAACTATAGTTTGTTGCAGAAACCACAAAAGGGAAAAGAAAGTTAAACTTTGTTTCTTGACAGAAGTAGAGGAGGAGGTTTCCTGAGGTAATGAAAAACAGGTAGTAACATGAAATTCAAAATACAAGTCAAACTGGAAAGTGAAGATACTTCAAATGGATTCTTTTATTGATTTAGTAGACATTTACAGAAGATCTGGTATGTACTAGGCTCTGGGACACAAAGAATCAGATGCAACTGAGCGACTGAACTGAACTTAACTGAGGTTCTGGGGAACAATGAAGGAAGACTATACAGATCTACCTACTTTCAAGACCTTTAATCTAGATGATTGTGAATATTAGATTAAGGAAGTTTTATGAAATTAGTAGTTAAAACAATGCAAGTAGACAAGAATTTTTAGCTAATAATTATATATTTGGAACTTTAGATCTAGAAGGGACCATAATGTAACACAGTGTTCTTATTTTTCAGATGGCATCACCAAGGTCAGAGGGATTTGGTAACTTACTCAAAGTCATACAGTTTGGCTATTTGGGTCTTGAATTCAGACACTGATCCCCTAAAAAGTCTTAAAAAAAACCCCCAAAAACTATATCATTGAATCTTATGTAAAACCACTGGAAGATAGGAATTAGTCTAGAAATATTTATTGAATACCTGGTATTTGTCTTTCTCTTTTGGACTTTGTTTAGTATGGTAATTTCTAGGTTCATCCATATAGCTGCAAATGGCATTATTTTACTCTTTATGGCCGAGCAATATTCCATTGTATATATGTACCACATCTTCTGTATCCATCCGTCTGTCGGTGGACACTGAGATTGTTCCCACGTCTTGGCTGTTGTGAATAGTGCTGCTGTGGACATAGGGGTGCATGTATCTTTTTACATTATGGTTTTGTCTGGATCTATGCCCAGAAGTGAGATTGCTGGATCATACGGTAATTCTATTTTTAGTTTTCCGAGAAACCTCCATACTGTTTTCCACGGGGATTCTTTCAATTATAATTATTAGAAATCCATCTCAAACTGAAGCAGAAAGGAGAATTTACTGGTTCATATAACTAAAAAAGGCGTGAATGGATCTGACCTCAGAAGACTGGGATCAGGGCCTCAACATATCAGGATATCTGTGTTGCCATTTTACATTTTGGTATATGCCTATGTGTTGAATTATTTTTTGCAGTCATTAACTTCAAAAAATTTACTGTTTTCACTTTGGGGACCATAGCTCCTGGCAGCTCTGGGGTTACATCTTTACACTGCATGATGGGATAGGAAAGAGTTAGTTCCTGTTGGGAAGATTCAGGGAGTGAATGGCGTGGCCCAGTCTACTTTACATGCCTACTTGGAGGCGGTGGAGAGGGTCTGACTGGTAGCCCCACTGAAATCATATAGAGTGGGACAATTTCTGTAAAACATGAGAGTTAGGCATGCTGGGCATACAGAACAGTAAAGTGAGAGGGCTCCTTGATGCACATATACACGAAGCTACAATTAAGGTCAGTCATGTGATAGAAGTAGAATGTGCCAGAGGACCTCAGGGCCTGGAGGATTCATTTCCAAGAGTGCAAAAACAGTCTTGATGAGTGGAGAGGATTTTTGTTAGTGGAAAGGAAGCAGGGGAGAGGATCCAGGCAGTAGGAAACAGTGACGTATGAAAGGGAGGCTCGTGCAAGGTTATGTGCTGGAGACTTGTTCTGCAGAACAGTGACTAGATCACGTCTTCTGTCGTTGGGAGGAGACTGAGAGGGCAGGTTTGGTCAAGAGTGTCAAGGGCCTTGGATGCAAGGAGGAATATGGCTTTTATTCTGTGGGCAGTAGGGAGCCAATGAAACATTTTAATCAAGGGAAAAAGCAATTTTAGGAATGGAAATGGAGGAGCATAAGAGTGATTTTAGATTCAGGAGAGAGAGAGAAAAGAGTAATATAATTTATTTTCACAGGAACTAGGTACTACTGTTCCTCACATGGAAAATCTATAAGGATTGTGAACAAATCACTTAACTACCTTCTATTTTCCTCTTCAGTAAAATAAAATAAATACACTGTACTAATCTTTACTAACTCTAGATGAGAGTTTATGTATAGTTTCAGTAAGAAAATATTGTGTTGTAGTAGGCATTATTGCTTTATAAATGACTTACTAACTTTGATACATATGAGAGTATTTTTCCCTGTGGTATTTGGAGATTGTAAGTTGGAAATAGATTATTGATTGAGGAAATGATCTTTACATTTTTATTAGCTCATAAAGTAAATGGAACTAATACCTTGGGTTGCATTTTCTTTTAAATTCTTTATTTTAATTAGGTAAATGACAGAAACAGGTTCTAAAACTGAAGTATGGTGCTACATGTTAATATTTTTTTCTTCTAATCATATATATATATTTTTTTAATTACTGAGAATTCTCAAGCTGCCTTTGTAACTGAGGTTTTTGATACCTGTGCTCTAAATCAGTGTGTGCACTGCTTGTGCTCCTGAGTCTCAAATTCTTGGAGAGAAAGCTTTAACTCCTTTGTCTGCACTTGTGTGCATGCTCAGTAGCTCAGTCGTATCCGACTCTTTGGGACCCTATGGACTGTAACCTGCCGGGCTTCTCTGTCCATGGGATTCCCCAGGCCAGAATACTGGAGTGGGTTGCCATGCCCTCCTTCGGGGCATCTTCCCTACCCAGGAATCGAACTCATGTCTCCTGCATTGTAGGTGGATTCTTTACCACTGACACACTGGGGAAGGCCCCCTCTGTTTATGCTGCTACTAAGTCGCTTCAGTCGTGTCCCACTCTGTGCGACCCCAGAGACGGCAGCCCACCAGGCTCCCCCATTCCTGGGGTTCTCCAGGCAAGAACACTGGAGTAGATTGCCATTTCCTTCTCCAATGCATGAAAGTGAAAAGTGAAAGTGAAGTCACTCAGTCGTGTCTGACTCTTAGCGACCCCATGGACTGCAGCCCACCAGGCTCCTCCGTCCATGGGATTTTCCAGGCAAGAGTACTGGAGCGGGGTGCCATTGCCTTCTCTGTGTATATCTCTCCCTAATAATTCACTGTCTCTTTGACCAGGATGGGAGACTGACCCCTTGCTGTCCTCTTCCATCTGTCCTTCATCCCTCTACTCTTACCTTCCCTATTTATCACTCTGCAAGCCACCTTTTAAAATCTTTATTCTTCTCCTGTCTCACCAGACATTACCAGCTCTCTTCCCCACCTCATGACTTAATTTTGTTTGGGACTCAGTTGAGATATCTAGCTTATGTCTTATATTAAAACATGTTCACCCTCTTAAAATTTTCTCTTTGCCTGTAGTGTTTTTGAAGCACATTTTAAGAAGATGGTCTTTAATTTGAAGTACTCTTAGCTAGAAATACAAAAAGATCACCCAATAGTTCTTACTTTGTAAGTAGCTGGTTTTCACTTAAAAGTAGAGACTCACTTGCTTAATTTGCTTTACATGGCAGCTACTTTATAGGCTGTGTATGTTAAACTTTAAGAATTACTTGTTGATAATTTTTATGAGATAAAATGGATAAATTTCCTGCTCAAAGAATTTTTTTTGTAGAATAAAATTTAGTGTGTTGTTAAAAAATTAAAAATAAAAGGGAAGACTCAGAATTCTCTTCTGATGGCTAGTGTTTGTACTAAAAGATTTAGCAATGATGGTTTCTTTTATTTCAAGTAGAAGAAAATACATTTTAGTGTTGATCCTATGATATTTTTGTATTACTAGAATTATACTGAAAAGAGTATGACTTTAAAGACATTGTAGAATGCCTTTACATGGATGCAGTGTGCTTATACATGGTATTGGCAAATACAGTGTACATAATTTTTAAAAATCCATACAGCTTATAAAAAACTATAGAAAGTAGTACTCTTAAAGCCTCTTAACTCAATTCCCCCAAGTGTATCCCCACTTCTCTCCTCACCCAGCCCAGGTAACTGCCATAAATGTTTTGATATTACACACTCTTTCTGTGTATATTCAGTTCAGTTCAGTTGCTCAATTGTGTCTGACTCTTTGCCACCCCATGGACTTCAGCACGCCAGGCTTCCCTGTCCATCACCAACTTCCAGAGCCCACTCAAACTCATGTCCATCGCGTCGATGATGCCATCCAACCATCTCATCCTCTTTGGTCCCCTTCTCTTCCCTCCTTCAATCTTTCCCAGCATCGGGGTCTTTTCCAATGAGTCGGTTCTTTCCATCAGGTGGCCAAAGTATTGGAGTTTCAGCTTCAGCATCAGTCCTTCCAGTGAATATTCAGGACTGATTTCCATTAGGATGGATTGATTGGATCTGTTTGCAGTCCAAGGGACTCTCAAGAGTCTTCTCCAACACCACAGTTCAAAAGCATCAATTCTTTGGCGCTCAGCTTTCTTTATAGTCCAACTTTCAGATCCATACATGACTACTGGAAAAATCATAGCTTTGACTAGATGGACCTTTGTTGGTAAAGTAATGTCTCTGATTTTTAATATGCTGTCTGTCTAGGTTGGTCATAGCTTTCCTTCCGAGGAGTAAGCATCTTTTAATTTCATGACTACAGTCACCATCTGCAATGATTTTGGAGTCCCCCAAAATAAAGTCTGTCACTGTTTCCCCATCTATTTGCCATGAAGTGATGGGACCAGATGCCATAATCTTAGTTTTCTGAATGTTGAGTGAAAAAGCCAACTTTTTCTCCCTCCTCTTTCACTTTCATTAAGAGGCTTTTTAGTTCCTCTGCACTTTCTGCCATAAGGGTGGTGTCATTTGCATTGAGGTTATTGATATTTCTCCCAGCAATCTTGATTCCAGCTTGTGCTTCATCCAGCCTGGCATTCACATGATGTACTCTGATGTAAGTTAAATAAGCAGGGTGACAATATATGTATACAATATATATATGTATGTATATACTTTAAAAAGTAAATAGCAGAATAATAATTTCAAACACTTACATAGTACTTTGTACCAGGTACTATTCTGAGTACTTAACATGTATTAATTATGTTATTATTGTTTAGTCACTAAGTCATGTCTGACTCCTTTGTGACCCATGGACTACAGTCTGCCAGGCTCCTTTGTCCATGGTATTCTCCAGGCAGGAATACTGGAGTGGGCTGCCATTACCTCCTCTGGGCTCCCATTTCCTCCTTCAGATTCCTCTGACCCAGGAATCGAACCCGTGTTTCCTGTGTCTTCTGCATTGGCTGGTGGATTCTTTACCACCGAGCCACTTGGGAAGCCCCGTTCTGTATGATACTATACAGTAAACTACACAAAAGCATAACCACTTGTAGAGTATGCACACACGTGACGATGTACGCCAGATGTGAACTAACTTACATAGTTGGACATGCAAATGCACATTTGCATCTTTGAAGGTTCGCAACTTGAATGTCCATATATAGGGAACATAATATATTTTCTGTTGATTCATATGATCCTTATTCCAGTACCATACACTATTTTGATTACTGTACTTTTGTAGTAAGTTTTGAAGGTTGAAAATGAGAGTTGTCCAACTTTGTGAAAATTGTTTTGGATATTTGGGTCTCTTGAAATTCCATATGAATTTTAGGATGTGTTTTTCTATCTTGGGGATTGTGATAGAGATTCCATTGACTCTGTGGACTACCTTAGGTAGTAGTGTCATCTTAATATCAATTCTACCAATCCATGAACACGGGGTGTCTTTATACTTAATAAGATCTTTAATTTCTCTTAGCAGTGTTTTGTAGTTTTCAGTACCTCTTGGATTAAATTTATTCCTAAGTGTCTTGTTATTTTTGGTACTACTGTATATGGAGTTGATACAGCTGCTGGCTGTTTTATTGAGTTTTCCATCTCTTTCTTTTTTCCGTGCAGTGTTTTGTTAAAGAAACTGCATTTTTTGGTCTCATGATCTGAATCTTGCTAATCATATTTCTGTGAATTCATTTAATATGCTCCTTATTCCCAGTATTTCCTCTAAGTTGACATTTCTGTAAGCATCACCATAGTCAGGTTTGAGTTTTATTTTATGATTTCTTCATGTGGCACTTTGTTTAGTAGTTATATAATTTCTTGTCTCCTCTTTTCATGATGTTAGAGCTACCAGTGATCATTTCCTATACCCATCCATTTATTGGGAGTCACCAAATGGATATATTCTACCTTTGCCATCACTTCTCTGTTGTCTAGAGTATTTTTATAGAGAAACTTCTCGTCAACTATGTGGGTGTACTGAGGTCTAGTTTGTGTTAGAAAAGCGTGTTTTCTTTTTTTTTTTTTTCTGTTCTGTTTTTTCCGCTGTTTTGTGAATTTTCATAGTAGTAAATTGATTCCCTAGCAACCTTTGAAAAGTGACCAATAAGCTTTTTGGGGAATCATCAGTCTTATTACTTATGAATGTAAATATATTGATATACTATCCTTTTAGTGAGTAGTGGAACTCTCCTGGTGCTGAAAGTTCTTTTGACCTGACCATAGTAGTTTAGCTGTTAATCATAGCTTCCTTGATTTTTAGTTTGATAAGGTATTCCACGCTTACGTTAAGCATTTTCTGTCCTAAACTTGGCTTTTTCCCAAGGGGCCCTGGTTCCTTTTAGTGGGAAATAGTATATTTAGAAATGACAATTTTAGTGCTAGAGATTTGTCATTATTTGTAGGCCTCATCCGGAACTGTGCATTACTACATTGTCTTTACTTCATAAATCTTACATCTGCATTTTCTATACATTAAAAGGAAATTCCTAAATAATTACTTACCTGATTATTCTCCAGTATTCACACAACAGTCGTAGAATAGCACTACTAATCACTATATCCACAATATGATTAGTGAAAGCAGACTAAGATTTTTTTGAAGTTTTTTTTAAATCCTTAGAATATGTTCCATTAGGGATATATTGTCAAATTGCTTTCTTCTGACACATTATTTGGAAAAGTTCCTCTCTTTCTGGTTATGCCACTAACTTGGCTATACATCCGTGTGTGTGCTCAGCGGCTTCAGTCATGTCCAGCTCTTCGTGACCCTGTGGACTGTAGCTCGCCAGGCTCCTCTGTCCATGGGATTCTCCGGGCAAGAATACTGGAGTGAATTGCCATGTCCTCCTCCAGGGGGTCCTCCAGACCCAGGGATTGAACCTGAGTCTCCTGCATCTCTTCCATTGGCAGGCAGGTTCTTTACCTCTGCGCCACCTGGGAAATCCACATCCTTCATTGGAGGGATGCAGCTGCACCCCAGACCCCTGCAGGAATAAACATCCCAATCTCACCAATCCTCCAGCACCTGACAGTGTTCTCCACCCGCTTTACCCAACCAGCCATGGGGCAGGGAGGAGGCTGTTGATGCTGCCTGTGAGAACAGGCTCCCCTGGGGCATAGAGTGCGGGGGAGGAGGACAGAGAGTGGATCTCGGGGCAAACAGGTCTTATAGCACCATATGGTGGAGAAGGCAATGGCACCCCACTCCAGTACTCCTGCCTGGAAAATCCCATGAATGGAGGAGCCTGGAAGGCTGCAGTCCATGGGGTCGCTGAGGGTCGGACACGACTGAGTGACTTCACTTTCACTTTTCACTTTCCTGCATTGGAGAAGGAAATGGCAACCCACTCCAGTGTTCTTGCCTGGAGAATCCCAGGGATGGGAGAGCCTGCTGGGCTGTCGTCTATGGGGTCGCACAGAGTCGGACACGACTGTAGTGACTTAGCAGCACCATATGGATGGTGCATTTTTTTCCTCTCATCTCACACTCCTTATCCCACTACCACCAATGAAATGATAAATTCTTTGTAGGCAGAATTTATTTTATCTTTCTTTAAAAAATTTTTTTTAAATTTCATATTGGAGTATAGTTGATAAAAAATGTTGTGCTAGTTTCAGGTGTACAGCAAAGTGATTTAGTTATGTATGAATGTGTATCTGTTCTTTTTCAAATTCTTGAAGCTCGCAGTGACCAGTGACATGTGATATACCTGACAGATATAGAGAAGAATAGAGTGAAACCATCTATAATAACAGGTTTATTCTTTGTGATATTCCTGCAAATAGACTATATAGGCCTGAAAACAGTCCCATGATTAGAGAGAGAAAGCTCTACTTTTATTTCAAGCCTTTTGCTTTTCTAGCGAATATAATTGTTTTCTTTTCTATTTATACATTAATTTGAAAAATCACTTGAAAGCCAGTCTTGAATGAAGATAGTTATTAAAATGGGAAGTTTACATAGGTTCTCTAAATATGCACAAAACACCCAGTTTCCAACAATGGAAGCTTGTTCATAATTTTAATGTTCCTGTCAATTAATGACAAAGGTTAAGAAGACAGGAGTACTGAATGCTCTGGAGATTGAAATAATAGCAAGGATCTCGATAAAGAATTTGTTAAGGAGTGGATGATGTGATGATGTTAATTTCTTAAGTGCTAATTCGATTTTTAATTTTACTGTAAGATATGGCTCAGAGATAGCACACTTTTGACCTTAGGAAAGCTGTCTTATTGTTAGTTATGTAGATGCCTGCAAGGAGTTACAGGGGTTTACATATTTGAAAAATGAATTAAAAGAGAGAGCATATATTTAAGAAAATTTAGTGCCTAATTTCAGTGACACAGACCCTATATCAGTATTTAAAAATCCTAATTGACATATTTATCTTTGGTTTTCTAGTGATATGCAGCTTTCGAGGATCTGTTCCCCAAGGGTTGGTCTTAGAAATAGGAGAAACAGTCCAGATTCTTGAAAAGTGTGAGGGTAAGTATGGACCTATAAATTATAAGACACAAATAGTGATCATTTTTGGCAGTATTATATATGTTTATTTTGTAGTACTGGTTATAAGCAATCTTTTTGAAGCCATGATTAATCATATTATGATACACTGCTATAAAATAATTCCTGATCTCTGTTCAGCACAACTGATGAGTAATTTTGGCTCTAATTTAATAACAACAATGAAATAACTATTGTTGGCTGTCAGAACATGTTTTTTATATACTATGTCAAGTAATTATTTTTAATTTCGTACAATCAAATAGATAATATTTTACTCCTGATTATCTGCATTTGAATAGAATTTAATTATAATCAGTTCATTTGTATGTTTCTATCTGATTGGCTGGACATGATCAGTCATAATTAAAACAAGGCAGTATATAAGCTCAAATGAAGTTTGACTTGGCCGTCTTCTGTGACGTTTTTGTGTATTTTTGCTATAATATTTATGCATTATTGAAAAATATCACATTCTAAAAGATTATGCACTGTAGTCAACAAAATATATGGGAAAAATACAGTTATGGAGATATCACACAAAATCAGAGCATTGACAAAAACAAAATTGATGTCAAAATCAATATTCCAAAGTTGATAGCAGTTCAGCAGGACTAGAAACCACCTCAAATTATTTGGAAATTTTGGAAATATTGGAGTGGAAATGTTGCTAGCTGAGCATGGAGATAGTACAGATGGAAGTGGAGCTCTGATATAATTTACCATTCAGATGGGTATGGAGGTAAGTGCAACTTACTATGACCCTGAAACTGTGTAAGTTTGGTAGTGTACTTTTCTGGAAAGGGAGCTCTAGTGCAGGACTCATTTTAATAATTTTCTTAAAATAGTAGTTTAAATCAAAACGACTTCATGATAAAAAAAACTCTTAGCAAAATAAGAGTATAAGGGAATATTCTTAATCTAATAAAGGATATCTAAAAGCCTGCAGCACACATCATACTCAGTTGTGAAATACTGAAAGCTTTCCCACTGAGAGCTAAAAATGAGACTATTATAAAATAAGACCTTGTGGTTTGGAGCAAAGATAATAATGAAACAGAATAGAGGGTCCATAAATAGACCATCATGTTTATCTTCCAGTGATATGAAAAAGGTGGTATTGCAGTGCAGTGGGGAAGTGATGTCCATTACAATAGGTGATGCTGGGCTGATTGGACTGAAGAATGATGGCCTAGTCAATAAATGGTATTGGATCAGTATTGAAACCGGTAAATCGTGAACTTGACTTCACAGCATATAGTACAAACTGAATTCCAGACAGATGGTCAATATAAATGTGCAATTTAGAGCAATTATGCACTTTGAAGGAACCATAGGAAAATATCCCTTCTAGCCTAGGGGTAGACAGAGATCCTTTATTGATAAGTTGTACTTCATTAAAATGAAGATCTGTTGTTCAAAAGATATCATTAAGGAGGGCTTCCCTGGTGGCTCAGTGGTAAAGAATACTTGCCAGGGCAGGGGACATGGGTTCGAGCCCTGGTCCGGGAATATCCCACATGCCGCAGAGCAACTAATAAGCCTGTCTGCCACAGCTATTGAGCCTGTGCTCTAGAGCCTGGGAACCACAGCTACTGAGCTCATGTGCCACTGTTGCTGAAGCCTCTGCTCCCTGGAGCCTGTGCTCTGCAACAAGAGAAGCCACCTCAGTGAGAAGCCCGAGCACCACAACTGGAGACTATTCTCCATTTGTTGCAACTAGAGAAAGCCTGTGCAGCAGTGAAGACCCAGCACAGCCAAAAACAAATAAATAAAATTTAAAGAAAAAAGATACCATTAAGGAGAGGTAAAAGGCAAGTCACAAAGTGAAAGAAATATTTGATAAAGGACTTATATTCATATGGTATTTGTCTTTCTCTTTCTGACTTCACTTAGTGTGATAATCTTTAGGTCCATCCATGTAGCAGCAAATGGCATTATTTCATTCTTTTTTATGGCTGAGTAACAGTCCATTGTATGTATGTACCACATCTTCTTTATCCATTCGTCTGTCAATGGGCATTTAGGTTGTTTCCTTACCTTGGTTTTGTAAATAGCGCTGCTGTAAACACAGGGGGTGCATGTAGCTTTACAAATTATGGTTTTCTGCAGATACATGCCCAAGAGCGGGATTGCTGGATCATATGGCAACTCTATTTTTAGTTTTTTGAGAAAGCTCCATACTGTTTTCCATAGTGGCTGTACCAGTTTATGTTCCTATTAACAGTGTAGGAGGATTCCCTTTTCTTCACACCTTTTCCAGCATATGTCAGACATCTTTTTGGATTTCACTGGTATGAAATTAGAAATTAACTACGAGAAGAAAACTGGAAAAAAAAAAAAGCCCACAAACATATGGAGACTAAACAATCAGTGGATCATTGAAAAGTCAAAGAGGGATGAAGATAAAACCATTGTAAGAGGGAAGTTCATAGTGATACAGGCCCACTTCATGATATAAGAAAAATCTCAAATAACCGAAATGCACATTGAAGAAACTAGAAGAAGAACAAGTAAAACCCAAAGTTAGGAGAAAAAAGGAAATAAAAGATTAGAGTGGAGATAACTGAAATAGAGACCTAAAAACATAAAAGATCAATGAAATTAAGAGTTGGTCCTTTGATAATATATGATATTATTGTTTAGTCTCTAATTCGTGTCTGACTTTTTTGTGAAGTCATTTACTGTAGCCTCTCAGGCTCCTCTGCTCATGGGGTTTCCCGGGCAAGAGTACTGAAGCAGGTTGCCATTTCCTTCTCTAGGGGATCTTCCTGACTTAGGGATCGAACCTGCATCTTCTGTATTGGCAGGCAGATTATTTACCACTGAGCCACCAGGGAAGTCTTGAAAATATATATGAAATTGATAAACTTTTAGCTAGATTCATCAAGAAAAAAGGAGAGAGGGCCCAAATAAATAAAATCAGGGATGAAAAGGGAGAAGTTAAAACTGACACCACAGAAATACGAGTATTATAAGTGATTACTATGAAGAATTATATGCTAATAAAATGGATTGCATAGAAGAAATGGATAAATTCCTGGAAATGTGCAAACTCGCAAGACTGAATCAGAAAGAAATAGAATATATGAACAGACTGATTACCAGTAATAAAATTAAATCAATAATAAAAAAAACTTCTAACAAACAGAAGTCCAGGATCAGATGGCTTCATAGGTGAATTCTACCAAACATTTCAGTCAGTTCAGTTCAGTTCAGTCGCTCAGTCTTTGCAACCCCATGAATTGCAGCATGCCAGGCCTCCCTGTCCATCACCAACTCCCGGAGTTCACTTAAACTCATGTCCATTGATCAGTGATGCCTTCCAGCCATTTCATCCTCTGTTGTCCCCTTCTCCTCCTGCCCCCCAATCCCTGCCAGCATCAGAGTCTTTTCCAATGAGTCAACTCTTCGCATGAGGTGGCCAAAGTATTGGAGTTTCAGCTTTATCATCAGTCCTTCCAATGAATATTCAGGACTGATTTCCTTTAGGATGGACTGGTTGGATCTCCTTGCAGTCCAAGGGACTCTCAAGAGTCTTCTCCAACACCACAGTTCAAAAGCATCAATTCTTCAGCACTCAGCTTTCTTCACAGTTCAACTCTCACATCCATACATGACCAAACATTTAAAGAATAGTTAATACTTTTCCTTTTCAAACTGTTCAGAAAGTTAGTGAGGAAGGAACACTTTCAAACTCATGGTACGAGGCCACCATCGTCCTGATAACAAAACCAGGTAACAACCTGATAACACACACACACAAATTTACAGGCTAATATCATTGATGAATGTAAATGTAAAATCTGCAACAGAATATTATCAAACCAAATATCAAACCAAAATAAATATGTTGAAAGGATCATACACCACGATCAAGTGGGATTTATCCTAGGGATGCAAGGATGGTACAATATCTACAAATTAGTTAATTAGATATATCACATTATCAAAAAAAAAAGATATATCGCATTATCAAATTTAAAAATAAAAATCACATCGTCTCAAGAGATGCAGAAAATGCATTAGACAAGTTCAGCACCTATTTATGACGAGAACTGTCCCTGATAGCTCAGTTGGTAAAGAATCTGCCTGCCCTGGGTCAGGAAGATCTGCTGGAGAAGGGATAGGCTACTCCAATATTCTTGGGCTTCCCTTGTGGTTCAGCTGGTAAAGAATCTGCCTGCAATGTGGGAGATGTGGGTTCGATCCCTGGATTGGGAAGATCCCCTGGAGAAGGGAAAGGCTACCTACTCCAGTATTATGGCCTGGAGAATACCATGGACCGTATAGTCCATGGGGTTACTAAGAGTCAGACACAACTGAGAGACTGTCACTTTCACTTTTCACTGTCAGCAAAGTAGGCATAGAGGGAACCTACCTCAACATGATAAAGGCCACACATATATTAAAACCCACAGCTAACATTATACTCAGTGGAGAAAATCTGAAGGCTTTTGCTCTAAGATCAGGAATAAGACAAGGGACTTCCTTAGTGGCACAGTGGATGAGAATCTGCCTGCCAATGTAGGGGACATGGGTTCAGTCCCTGGTATGTGAAGACTCCACACGTCACAGAGCAACTAAGCCCATGCACTGCAGCTACTGAGTATGTACTCTAGAGCACACGTGCTACAGCTGCTGAGCCTGCATGCTGCAACTACTGAAGCCCTTGTGCCTTTAACCTGTGCTTTGCAACAAGAGAAGCTACCTCAATGAGAAGCCCGTGCATCACAATGAAAAGTAGCTCCCACTTGCTGCAACTAAAGAAAGCCCGTGTACAGCAACGAAGACCCAGTGCAGCCAAAACTAAGTAAATTTTAAAATTATAAAAAACGGAATAAGACAAAGATACTCACCACTTTCATTCAACATAATGTTAGAAGTTCTTGTCACAACAGTTAGGCAAAAAAAAAAAAAAAAAAAACAAACAACCCCAAAGGCTACACACACACATAAAAGAAATCCAAATTAAAAAGGAAGTAATAAAACTATCACTGTTTGTAGGTGACATGATACTGTCAATTTATATAGAAAACCCCAAAGGCTTCACAAAAAACTGTTATTCAATAAGTGAATTGTTATTCAAAAATTGAATTCAGTAAATGAATTCAGGAAAGTTGCAGGGTACAAGCTTAATGTACAGAGGTCTGTTGCATTTATCTGTTTGCACAGTGAAGTATCAGAAAGGGAAATTAAGAAACAGTCCCATTTATAATTGGATCAAAAGAATAAATACCTAGGAATAAATTTCACCAAGGAAGTGAAAGACCTGTACTCTGAAAACTGTAAAACATTGATGAAAGAAGTGGTAAACTAGACAAACAAATGGAATGATGTACCATCTCCATGGATTGGACAAATCAGTATCATTAAAATGACCATACTGCCCAAGATAGTCTATGGATTCAGTGCAGTCCCTATCAAAATATCAAAGGCATTTTCACAGAACTAGAACAGATGACCCTAAAATTTGCATGGAATCCAAAAGATCCTTTATAATCAGAGCAATGTTGAGAAAGAACAAATTTGGAGGTATCATGCTTCCAGGCTGAAACTGTACTGAAGTGAAGTGAAGTGAAGTGGCTCAGTCGTGTCCGACTCTTTGCGACCCCATGGACAGTAGCCTACCAGGCCCCGCCATCCATGGGATTTTCCAGGCAAGAATACTGGAGTGGACTGCCATTTCCTTCTCCAGGGGATCTTCCTGACCCAGGGATTGAACCCGGGTCTCCTGCATTGCAGACAGATGCTTTACTGTCTGAGCCACCAGGGAAGCCCTTGAAACTGTACTATGAAGATATAATTATCCAAATAGTATGGTGCTGGCACAAAAACAGACACATGGATCAGTGGAACATGATAGAGAGCCCAGAAATAAACATATACTTATATGGTCAATTAATCTGTGACAAAAGAGGCAAGAATACATAGTGGGGAAAAAGACAATCTATTTAATAAATGGTGTGTGGAGAACTGGACTACTTTTTCACACATATACAAAAATAAATTCAAAATCAGTTATGAAACACTACAAAAATCAAAATACAGGGATTTTAAAATGTAATATGCTCACATGGACAAAGAAAGTTGGCAAGGCTTTGAAGAGTAGAAACTTTGACTTAACAGACCCAACATATCTGAATCTCAAGCATGTAGTAGGAATATCTTGGAACTACCCTTATTTACACAGCAGATTCTTAAAAGGCATAGGAACTTATAGCACCAGGCATCTTTGGAAATGAGGATGAAATTATATAAGTCTTCTCCCTTCAATTCATCTGATGACTGCTCCTTGTTCATCTGGTAGAGATTTTGAGGTTTATTAGAAAATGAAGGATAAATAGAGCATCTGTGTATTGGGACACTTCATGCACATTTTTGTAGGAGATAGGTTATGTATTGAAAACTGGAGGATTAAGTCAAGCATACCTACTGAATACTGAATATGGAGACTTCTAACCTTCACCTTCCACTTGGCCTTTGAAATCATGGCAGCCAGACATTTACCTTCCAAACAGAAGATTAGAAAACTTTTATCACTTATCTGAACTTGGCATGATGAGAGACCTAAATAAAGATGCTGACTCTGTCAGTTACTGACTTATTATTGCCTCTAAGTCCTTCTAGCCCTTCTTGCGATACTGAAGCTGGAAGCTCTGGAAACCACGTTTCTTCTTTGACAGCTACTCTGTGTTAGACTCTGCCAATAAAGGGGCATTGTAGGGAGACTACTAGGCTGGAGGTTGAAGAAAAGGGTTGATTCTTCCTGTTTTTATTTTATACCACTGGCAAACTGCTCTGAAGACAGTTGGTCCCTGCAGTATTCCTTATGTCAGGCAGTGGTCTTGGTTCTGGTGAATGGCCTCTAGCATTTGTCACTGTGGCAGTGGTTAGCATGTTTTGCAGCAGCCCACTGTTCCTCAGAGATCTGTATCTTAGCCTTTTGGGACCCTTTCTGTAAGTTGTTATTGTTTAGTCGCTAAGTCGTGTCCAGCTCTTTTGCAACCCCATGGGCTGTAGCCCCCCATGCTCCTCTGTCAATGGGATTTCCCAGGCAAGAATACTGGGATGGGTGGCCATTTCCTTCTCCAGGGGATCTTCCTGACTCAGGGACGGAACCTGCGTCTCCTGGATTGGCAGCTATATTCTTTACCGCTGAGCCATCTGGGAAGCTGTACTTGGTGACTACCCTAGAGTTTAAAACATGCATTCTTGACTTACTAGGGTCTACCTTAAAGTTTTACTTATACCACTTCCAACAATGCATGAACTTTACAATGATCCAATTGCACTGACTCCTCTTAATTACATTTGTACCACTGTTGTCATATATTTTCTGTCTGTCTTCGTTTGTCCACATTTTTACCATTTCCGGTGCTGTTTCTTTCTTCTTTTCATGATTCCGTCTGGGATCACTTTCTTTTTACTGTAAGTACTCCTTTTAGTAATGTTTTTTTTAGTGCAGGTTTGCTGCACATTCATTCAACTTCTGTTTATGTGAATCTGCTTTTAAATTTGTCATCATTTTAAAGGGTATATTTTCCCTAGGTGTAGCATTCTAGGTTGATGAATATTTTCTTTTAGCATTTTAAGGATTTGCTTCATTAATTTTTGATTTCCATCATTTCTGTTGAAAAGTCACTATATTATTATTATAGGTCTCCTAAAGGTAATGTTTACCTTGGAAATGAACAGAGATCATTCTGTCGTTCTTGAGATTACATCCAAGTACTGCATTTTGAACTCTTTTTGTTGACCATGATGGCTACTCCATTTCTTCTGAGGGATTCCTGCCTGCAGTAGTAGATATAATGGTCATCTGAGTTTTAAATTCACCCATTCCAGTCCATTTTAGTTCGCTGATTCCTAGAATGTCGATGTTCACTCTTGCCATCTCCTGTTTGACCACTTCCAATTTGTCTTGATTCATGGACCTGACATTCCAGGTTCCTATGCAATATTTCTCTTTACAGCATCAGACCTTGCTTCTATCACCAGTCACATCTACAACTATTGTTTTTGCTTTGGCTCCATCCCTTCATTCTTTCTGGAGTTATTTCTCCACTGATCACCAGTAGCATATTGGGCACCTACCGACCTGGGGAGTTCGTCTTTCAGTGTTCTATCATTTTGCCTTTTCATACTGTTCATGGGGTTCTCAAGGCAAGAAAACTGAAGTGGTTTGCCATTCTCTTCTCCAGTGGACCACATTCTGTCAGAACTAGTCCTTTTAGAACTAACATCCAAAAAAGATGTCCTTTTCATTACAGGGGACTGGAATGCAAAAGTAGGAAGTCAAGAAACACCTGCAGAGAGTGTTTTGCCTATGTTCTCCTCTAGGAGTTGAATCAGTTCTAATGAGGTGGATGAAACTGGAGCCTATTATACAGAGTGAAGTAAGCCAGAAAGAAAAACACCAATACAGTATACTAACGCATATATATGGAATTTAGAAAGATGGTAACAATAACCCTGTGTACGAGACAGCAAAAGAGACACTGATGTATAGAACAGTCTTATGGACTCTGTGGGAGAGGGAGAGGGTGGGAAGATTTGGGAGAATGGCATTGAAACTTGTAAAATATCATGTATGAAACGAGTTGCCAGTCCAGGTTCGATGCACGATACTGGATGCATGGGGCTGGTGCACTGGGACGACCCAGAGGGATGGAAAGGGGAGGGAGGAGGGAGGAGGGTTCAGGATGGGGAACACATGTATACCTGTGGCGGATTCATTTTGATATTTGGCAAAACTAATACAGTTATGTAAAGTTTAAAAATAAAATAAAATTAAAAAAAAAGAAAAGAAACACCTGCAGTAACAGGCAAATTTGGCCTTGGAATACAGAATGAAGCAGGGCAAAGACTAATACAGTTTTGCCAAGAAAATGCACTGGTCATAGTAAACACCCTCTTCCAACAACACAAGAGAAGACTCTACACATGGACATCACCAGATGGTCAACACTGAAATCAGATTGATTATATTCTTTGCAGCCAAAGATGGAGAAGCTCTATACAGTCAACAAAAACAAGACCAGGAGCTGACTGTGGCTCAGATCATGAACTCCTTATTGCCAAATTCAGACTTAAATTGAAGAAAGTAGGGAAAACCACTAGACCATTCAGGTATGACCTAAATCAAATCCCTTATGATTATACAGTGGAAGTGAGAAATAGATTTAAGGGACTAGATCTGATAGATAGACTGCCTGATGAACTATGGACTGAGGTTGGTGACACTGTACAGGAGACAGGGATCAAGACCATCCCCATGGAAAAGAAATGCAAAAAAGCAAAATGGCTGTCTGGGGAGGCCTTACAAATAGCTGTGAAAAGAAGAGAAGCGAAAAGCAAAGGAGAAAAGGAAAGATATACGCATCTGAATGTAGAGTTCCAAAGAATAGCAAGAAGAGATAAGAAAGCCTTCTTCAGCGATCAATGCAAAGAAATAGAGGAAAACAACAGAATGGGAAAGACTAGAGATCTCTTCAAGAAAATTAGAGATACCAAGGGAACATTTCATGCAAAGATGGGCTCGATAAAGGACAGAAATGGTATGGACCTAACAGAAGCAGAAGATACTAAGAAGAGGTGGCAAGAATACACAGAAGAACTGTACAAAAAAGATCTTCACGACCCAGATAATCACGATGGTGTGATCACTGACCTAGAGCCAGACATCCTGGAATGGGAAGTCAAGTGGGCCTTAGGAAGCATCACTACGAACAAAGCTAGTGGAGGTGATGGAATTCCAGGTGAGCTATTTCAAATCCTGAAAGATGATGCTGTGAAAGTACTGTACTCAATATGCCAGCAAATTTGGAAAACTCAGCAGTGGCCACAGGACTGGAAAAGGTCAGTTTTCATTCCAATCCCAAAGAAAGGCAGTGCCAAAGAATGCTCAAACTACCGCACAATTGCACTCATCTCACACACTAGTAAAGTAATGCTCAAAATTCTCCAAGCCAGGCTTCAGCAATACGTGAACCGTGAACATCCAGATGTTCAAGCTGGATTAGAAAAGGCAGAGGAACCAGAGATCAAATTGCCAACATCCGATGGATCATGGAAAAAGCAAGAGAGTTCCAGAAAAACATCTATTTCTGCTTTATTGACTATGCCAAACCCTTCGACTGTGTGGATCACAAGAAACTGTGGAAAATTCTGAAAGAGATGGGAATACCAGACCCCCTGACCTGCCTCTTGAGAAATCTGTAAGCAGGTCAGGAAGCAACAGTTAGAACTGGGCATGGAACAACAGACTGGTTCCAAATAGGAAAAGGAGTACGTCAAGGCTGTATATTGTCACCCTGCTTATTTAACTTATATGCAGAGTACATCATGAGAAACGTTGGGCTGGAAGAAGCACAAACTGGAATCAAGATTGCCGGGAGAAATATCAATAACCTCAGATATGCAGATGACACCACCCTTATGGCAGAAAGTGAAGAGGAACTAAAAAGCCTCTTGATGAAAGTGAAAGTGGAGAGTGAAAAAGTGGGCTTAAAGCTCAACATTCAGAAAATGAAGATCATGGCATCCGGTCCCACCACTTCATGGGAAATAGATGGGGAAACAGTGGAAACAGTGTCAGACTTTATTTTTCTGGGCTCCAAAATCACTACAGATGGTGACTGCAGCCATGAAATTAAAAGACGCTTACTCCTTGGAAGGAAAGTTATGACCAACCTAGATAGCATATTCAAAAGCAGAGACATTACTTTGCCAACAAAGGTCCATCTAGTCAAGGCTATGGTTTTTCCAGTAGTCATGTATGGATGTGAGAGCTGGACTATACGGAAAGCTGAACGCCGAAGAATTGATGCTTTTGAACTGTGGTGTTGGAGAAGACTCTTGAGAGTTCCTTGGACTGCAAGGAGATCCAACCAGTCCATTCTGAAGGAGCTCAGCCCTGGGATTTCTTTGGAAGGAATGATGCTAAAGCTGAAACTCCAGTACTTTGGCCACCTCATGCAAAGAGTTGACTCATTGGAAAAGACTCTGATGATGGGAGGGATTGGGGGCAGGAGGAGAAGGGGACAACAGAGGATGAGATGGCTGGATGGCATCACTGACTCGATGGACGTGAGTCTGGACGAATTCCGGGAGTTGGTGATGGACAGGGAGGCCTGGCGTGCTGTGATTCATGGGGTCGCAAAGAGTCGGACACGACTGAGTGACTGAACTGAACTGAACTTAAAAGTAATGTGACTCTGCCTAGCTCCTTAGCCTCTCAGTTGCTGCAGAAAGCTGGTATTCTTAGAAAATTTCCCTGAATCACCTCTGTAGGAATTGGGCAGTGCCACGAGTGAATATTTTATCGAGTAGCTCTCATTGTCAACCTTTTTTTCTTTAACTCAATGGGACTTTGATTTTTGCTGAAATGTCCTCATGGAGAAACTCAGCTGATGTGATTCTCTTTTCTTAAGGATTATAGTGTCTCATATCTTGTCTTGGATAGTGGCTCTTCATTGCTCTTACACAGTTGTTTCCTGTATTTTTTTCAGGTTTATATTTGTCTAATGCGAAATGTTTTGTCAGCACTAGAACCGGAAGTTAGTAAATGTATTTTATATGTATTTAAATTATAAAAGAGTTTTTAAAATGTCTTATTCAATGGCAGTATTATTGAAACCTGTTTATGGTTCTCTATAAGTTTATGGAGAACCATAAGCTTAAAGGAGCAATAACTCATTTGGGAGTAAAACTTCTCAATTTTTAATGTCCATTTATTTTAATGTCCATTTATTTATTGCCAATTATTATCTTTTATACTTACTGCATATAAAGATTTAAAATAGCATTAAATTATTTTGTATGCAAATAGTACACAAGGTTATTCTTTAACAGTTTGCAGTGAAATAATAGAAGATTTTGAATGTTGACCTTTTGAATAATTATGTCCCCCAATTTTGGGGCTGGATTATGTATAAATTTCTTTTTTTTATGTAAGTGGTTGGTGCTTTCTTCCATGCCTATTAGTTATATAATTGGAAAGAGGATAAAGAGTTGGATGGGCTGTGAATATTTTTATTGATATACCAAAGAAAAAGTTAGTATTTTTAGAAGATTGTAGATCTTTGTTTTGGTCCTTGACTTTACAGTTGGTTCCTTCTTTAAAGTGAATCTCTTTGTGGATCTGCCTTTCATAATGTGTGATAATTTTTTAAAATTGTTTTTAATCATGATATGGAATGAAATAGACATTGTGCCTGTTATCTACCTGTCTTTAATTCAGGGATGAGCAACTGTTAGCCCTAGGATGGGAGTGAGAATGAACACATTTGCCTTGTTTCCCTTTTATCAGACAGTGAAGAATATGTTATACCTTTGAATAAAAAGTTTGAAACTTCTTATTGAAGGGTACTTTTTGTTGGACTTCATTTGGTGTTTTTGATCTAGCTTGATTGGTTTGCACCCGGAATCTTTGTAAAGGCCTGCTGATTGTTGACTGTCACATGGCCTGAATTATATAGAGGCTTCATTCTTTTGGGTTAACACTGCTAACACTGTTCTGTAGCCTCTCTGTCAGCAGCAATTGTAGTGGTACTGTTGGCTCTTTTTGATAGTATAGCCTTACTTACATTGGGAAGGGCATTTCACAACCTAAATGATGATGCGTATTTAACAAAGTGGTATTCAGCTGTGTTTTGAGACTATAGATGTGAAAACACCTGGAACAGGGACAGGTGACCACTATTTTTTTGTCTATGTGTTTAAATAATTGTAGCTTTCAGATGAATTAATCTTCAATATATGTATTTACACACAAGACCCAGAATATTTTCTCTTAATTTGTGTTTCCTTTCTTACTGATTGCTTTTCTAACCTAATAGTGTTAATTTTTTTTAATTTTATTTTTTAACTTTACAATATTATATTGATTTTGCCATATATCAACATGAATCCACCACAGGTACACACATGTTCCCCATCCTGAACCCTCCTCCCTTCCCGTACCATCCCTCTGGGTCGTCCCAGTGCACCAGCCCCAAGCATCCAGTATCGTGCATCAAACCTGGACTGGTGACTTGTTTCATATATGATATTATACATGTTTCAATGCCATTCTCCCAAATCATCCCAGCCTCGCCCTCTCCTACAGAGTCCAAAAGACTGTTCTATACATCAATGTCTCTTTTGCTGTCTCGTATACAGGGTTATTGTTACCATCTTTCTAAATTCCATATATATGCGTTAGTATACTGTATTGGTGTGTTTCTTTCTGGCTTACTTCACTCTGTAAAAGGTTTCTTTTTTCTCTTTTAAAGTCAGGCTTGAACTGACTCTTTAATTTATACACCAAGTATGTTTATACACCAGTTGTGGAAGGTGTAATCATCCAGAATTAAGCTGACAAATGTAAACACTTACATCTGTCTCATTTCATTCACATGGTAAGTACTCACTGAGTATTTATTTAGTGGCAGTAAGCGCACATGCACACACTGGTGTCCTGCTTTTCTATTTCTGTGACAATATAGTGTTCTCAGTTCTGTTTTTTGTACAGTAATTGCCTTTAAACAGTATGTAATGTTTTCTCTCAGTTTTATTTATCTTTGAGAGTATAATAAATCCCTACTTGTCTTTCTAAAATCTAGTGTTTGCTTCCTGCTTTTCAGTCTGATGTGGTCATATATATATATATATATATATGTATTTTAATGTGGTTATATTTTATTTAAAAATCTATTTTCTGTACTTTTTCCATTTCCTTTGTGGAATAATTACTTAAATAGAATACACTTTGAGTAACTCCTGAATTAAAATCACTATGATTTCAGTATAAAATAGGACTTAACATTGCATCTCAATTAGAAATTTTTTCATTTATTACCTTAATTTTTAATCATATTTTGTAAAACAGCATTTTTAGAGTCTAAATTTGTGATATTTTAAAGGTAGACTTTTTGGATATACATATTTGAATTGTCTAACTTTACTGGTACAGAATTAAAAATTTTAGGTAAGATTACCATTTAAAATTTATTTATTTATTTGTTAATTTTTTTGGCTGCACTGCGTCTTTGTTCCTGCACACGGGCTTTCTCTAGTTGTTGTGAAGGGGGGCTACTCTCTAGTGGTGGGGTGTGGGCTTTTCACTGTGGTGGCTTCTTTTGTTGCAGAGCACAGGTTCTCAAGTGCTGGCTCAGTAGTTGTGCTTCATGGGCTTAGTTGCCTTGCAGCACATGGGATCTTTGTGGACTAGGGATCGAAACTATGTCCCCTGCGTTGGCAGTCGGATTCTTAACCATTGGACCTACTGGACCACGGGACCAGGGAAGCCCTTTATATCATTATCTGTCCTGTTTAAGATACTGTAAAGTGTCCTGTTGGTAAGGTTATCACTTTTAAAAAAATGAAGGTAGTGAGACTTTCAGGTATAAATTGAGTTATTCAAATTTATGAACTCAGCTGTTGTACTAAGCAGAAATAAGGGTATTTCTTCTTTTATTGTTTGTTATGATTTCAGGGGAGAAAAAGTTGATTCTTTTCCTCTTAACTTTTTTGTGAGTCTTAAAGGTTAATACATGAAATTAACTCAATTTTAGTACATGGAATAGTAAGCTCTCAGTTAATATTAGTTATTATCAACAATCTCCTCTTTCTTTTTTATTTATATTCCTCCTTTAAATACAACTCTTGGCCTCCTTTTCTATTCACTGGAATTGTTTCCTCTTAAACCTAAGTAGAGAAAGTATAGCAAAACTCTGAAAATAATAGATTGAATTTGATGAATTTGAAGAAAGTTGGCAAAAAAATTTCCTTTCTCTGAAAACTATTTCTATTGTGTAATTGAAACTTTCACTGTTATTACTGTGTATGAATGGTAAGAGAGAATAAATGAAGTGTTGCTGTCAACTTTAGTGGCTGGAAAGCCAAGAAATGAGAGTAGTGTAGTTCAGTGCATGGGAGATTCAGGGAGACAAGGAGATAGAAAGGGCTGTACTCTCCTTATCTGTCACCAAAAAACTGTATGATTTTAGCATTTTCTTATCCTGTAATAGTTTCATCTGGGAGTTTTCAAGGAGTTGAATATGTGTCCTCTGAAGTATTTTCTAATTTTTTTTTTGTCTTTTTCAGTTGAAAGGATGTTGTGTCTTTGATGAAAATTGGGAACGTTATATTTTATTGTAAGATTGCTTCTTTTCGAGTAAACTATGCTTAATAAAGTCATAAAGTGCCTAAAACTTACTAGAAAATTTTGCATTAAATAATTATCCTAAAAATACTCATGTCTTTCATAGAAAATGACAACAATATGATTTTAATATCTTTTGTATGCTTTGTTTTAGGTTGGTATAGGGGAGTTTCAACAAAGAAGCCAAATGTAAAGGTAATTAAAAGTTTATTGTTACCTTTTCTAATCTAGAAAGTGGCCTAGTATATTTGTTTGATATAAAAGCAATCCTTGCTTTCCATCTTTTAATCTTTTATAGTAGCCACACTCATTCTTTCCTTTACAGAACTGTATCAGACTCTTCTCTTTCTCAGCAGTATTACAATGACTTTTTAAAAAGGACAAAATGTGTGTGTAGTAATAGTTGCAAAGCTTATTTTGAAAAAGCCTATATAGGACATTTAGTATTTTTCCTTAAAATAGTTGACAGCAAGTAAATTTACTTTTTTATAGGCCTACTCCTGTCTGAAGCCCTGTGATTAGTAAGATCACTTTATTTCTAAAATGAAAAAAACTTTTAAATAATTTTCAATTAGATACGTCTCTGATCATAATGTTCTTGTTAAAATATGAATTTAAAGAAGACTGTTAAGTGCCACATGCTAATTTTATGAACTAGATTTATATGTTTATTCTCTTACCAAGTAACAGTAATTTGATCAGACCAAATATATTTTAGTTGGCAGTTATAATACATGTAGCAGCATTCTTTTCCAGTAATGTATTTGCGAAAACTTACTTTTCTCTATAATATTACTATTTTTTCTTATATATTTTCTGTGGCTTAATATTTAACATATTATGCTTTTTCTTAAATAGAAAATACCAAAATGATCACATATTAATTTTTATTAAAAATTTTCAGAGTTGTAATCATTCATTTCTCAGTAGAATCACTTACTGGTTTTTAAAGTAGTGATTATAAGAAGACAATACCTTCAAACTTTTAATTCCTCATAGCCAGGATGTCTCATTTTTGTCAGAGTTGACATTTTGGGCTAGATAAATCCTTGTTGTTTTATACATTATGAAAAGTTTAGCAAAATATATGACTTCCACTCATTAACGTCTCCTCTCAAGTTGTGTCTCTAGACATTGCTAAAGGCCCTGGGGCTGATGGGTTGGGTGGGAGGTGGTTGGGGTGGTGGTGGTAAAATTGCCCCTGGTTAAGAACTACTGAGATAAAGGAGTCATATATCAAGAAGATATAATAGTAATAAATATGTGTACACTGGAAATGGAGCCCCCAAATATATTAAGCAAATAGTAATAGATTTGAAGGGAGAAATAGATACCAAATAATAATAGGGCCCTTCAGTACCCCATTTTCTGCACTGAATAGGTCATCCAGACAGAAAATCAACAAGGAAATGTTGGACTTGTACTATAGTTTAAACCAAATATATCTAATAGACATAATATAGAATATTTCATACATCAGCAATAAAGTACATGTTTTTCTCAATTGTAAATGGAACATTCTTCAGACTAGGTCATATAACAAGGCTTTAGTAAATTTAAAAAGATTGAAATCACACCATGCATCTTTCCTGACCACAATGGTATGAAACTAGAAATCAACAACAGCAAGAAAACTGGAAAATTCACATGTATGTGGAAATTAAAGAACACATTCTGAACAACCAGTGGACCAAAGAAGAGATAAAAAAAATCTTGACACAAATGAAAACAGAAACACAATACCCCAAAACCTATGAGCTACTGCAAAAGCAGTTTAAAGAGGGAAGTTAATAGTGATGAATGCCTACAGTAAGAAAAAAAGAAAGATATTAAATAAACCATCTTACTTTACATCTGAAGAAAGTAGAAAAAAGAAGAAACTATGGCCAAATTTAGCAGAGTCAAGAAAATAACAAAAATTAGGGTGGAAATAAATGAAAAAGAGACTAAAAAACATGGGAAAAGGTCAGTGAAACTAAAAGCTGTTTCTTTTTAAAGATAAAATTAACTGAGGGAAAAAAATAGACAAGGAGAAATGAAAGAGCAGACATTAATAATGATACCACGGAAATACAAAGGATTATAAGAGACTGCTATGACAATTGTATGCTAACAGATCGAACAGTCGATAAGAAATGGGTAAACTCCTAGAAACTTAAAACCTATCCAGAATGAATCAGGAAAAACAGAAAATCTGAATAGTCCAATAATCAGTAAGGAAATTGAATCAGTAATTATTAAAAACCTCCCAACAAAGAAATGTTCAGGGCCAGATGACTTCACTGGTGAATACTACTAAACTTTATTCATTTTGATATTTGGCAAAACTGGTACAGTTATGTGAGGTTTAAAAAATAAAATAAAATTAAAAAAATAAATAAATTAATTAAAAAAAAAAAAAAAGAATTAACACCAGTCCTTCATAAAAGCTATTCCAAAAATTGAAGAGGAGGGAACACTTCCAGATTTGTTTCATGAGGCTAGCATTACTCCGATATCAAAGTCAGAAAGGACACTGTAGGAAAAGAAAACTACAGATCATTATCACTGATGAATATAGATGCTAAACTCTCAACAAAATACTAGCAGTATGAAACAATACAATTCATGATAGCATCAAAACAATCAAATATTTAGAAATAAATATAACCAAGGAGCTGAAAGATCTGTACACTGAAAACTGTAAAATGCATTACTACCGTCCAGCTGCTGATGGGCTTGTGTGGTATAGATTGAGTTTATTACTGACAGTGGTGTGGGCCAAAGAGTATTAAAAAAATGGACCATTTGTGTTTTATTTTGAAGGAAGTTTTTTTTTTTTTTTAATTTTATTTTATTTTTAAACTTTACATAACTCTATTAGATTTGCCAAATATCAAAATTAATCCGCCACAGGTATACATGTGTTCCCCATCCTGAACCCTCCTCCCTCCTCCCTCCCCATTCCATCCCTCTGGGTCGTCCCAGTGCACCAGCCCCAAGCATCCAGTATCGTGCATCGAACCTGGACTGGCAACTCATTTCATACATGATATTTTACATGTTTCAATGCCATTCTCCCCAATCTTCCCACCCTCTCCCTCTTTGCAAACCATTTGCAAAGAGTAAAACAAGAAACATTTGTAGATGCTCTCAAATTGATTTATTCTTTGTGAATACAAATGTTACCCAGAGCGTGAGAATTCTTTCTCTAACTCAGAGCTGGATAAGCTGTAAATTGTTGGTATATGATAATGTTGATTTTGTAGATACATGCCAAGCTCTGTGCATAAGTCTATACTATCTAAAGTGTGATTTGATGGAATATTTCTAAAACTTTAAAAAATAAAGTTTTTGTGGTTGCTTAACACTAGTTTTTCCCTTGTGAATAGACTCTGATTGAGAATGACAATGAAATTCCCGTTGAATATAGTTTGTGCAACTTTGTATTCTTAATTAATATGTAAAGTGGTTGCTACCTGAAGAGATCTACTGTTTTGTTGTTAGAGTATTTCCATGCTGAAATCTGACTGTTAATTCGGTCTAAATGAGATATTAAACACAAATTACTTTTTCTAATAGGACATCTTATCTCTTTTATAGGGGATCTTTCCTGCAAATTACATTCATTTGAAAAAAGCAATTGTCAGTAATAGGGGGTGAGTAGTTGGCTTTGCTAAACTTACTTATAATTTTTATTGGCTGCAGAGGAAGACTTTTTTGCTTTTGATTCATAGTATAAAATACGCTATTGTTATGTTTTCCTGCAAAAATATACTTTATCATATATAGTTCTGAGGATATAATTTTATCTTAAAATACTGACAACTTTAATTTCTTTTCCTATATACTGGAAAGGTAACCTGAGTTGTTATGAATTTCATAAAAACAATTATACATGCAGTATATTTTACAAAATGATGTGTTATTTTGAGAATAGTCTTTGATAGGATAGGTTCAGTTCAGTTCAGTTGCTCAGTCGTGTCCAACTCTTTGCGACCCCATGAATCGCAGCACGCCAGGCCTCCTTGTCCATCACCAACTCCCAGAGTCACTCAGACTCAAGTTAGTGATAAACCTGTCATTTTGTTTCTGTGTATGAAAAGTGAGGGAGACTTTTAAGATCTTTCCTTTTTTGCAAGTCGAAATTGAAAAAAACTATGGAAATGGCAATAACTCACTCCAGTATTCTCACCTGGAGAATCCGATGGACAGAGTAGCCTGGTGGGCTACAGTCCATAGGGTCACACAGAGTTGGACATGATTGAAGTGACTTAGCACGCATGCACACTTAAAGGCATACCTTAAGGATAAAATGATAGTGTATATAATGGATATATAGTTTGATCACAAAATTATAAAACAAAAGCAATTGGTGAATAAAAGAGAATCAAGATGCAATTATATAAAAATGTTAATATCAGTTGCTTTTGCATGTTCAGATTGTGGGTGATTTTTAAAAATCGTTTATTTTTAATGTCTTATTTTAAAAAGTAATATGTATTATTATAGGATTGTGATTTTATTTTTAAAAATCAAACATCATTTTAAAGATCCTGTTTAACTATGATTGCTTTGGGGACTAGAAATTATGTTTTTGACCAGAGGTTGAGCTAGCATTGGAGTATCCTTCTGGTAAATTAGGATTTAGTCAGAAAAAGAGAAACTTGTGAGTCATTTTATAAAATAGAGTTTAATATAGGGAATTTTAGACACATATTTGGAAAAGACCCTGATGCTGAGAAAGACTGAAGGCAGAAGGAGAAGAGGGCAAGAGGATAAGATGGTTGGATAGCATCACCAATCCAGTGGCCATGAACTTGGGGAAACTCCGGGAGATGATGAGGGACAGGCAGGCCTGGAGTTCTGCAGTCCATGGCATCACAGAGAGTTGGACAGGAATTGCTGACTGAACAACAAGTTTGAATAGTGAAAGAAAAAAAGGAAGAAATATAGGAATAACACAAAATAATCACTGCAGTAAAGCATTCTGTACTTTGATGCCTGGGAATACAAAAGACAAAGGTTGGGGATACCAGAACCCAGGAACTGTAAGTATTTTAGGATATGTATTATATCTTAGGAAAAAGTACATTCTCTAACATAATCACAGAATAATTATGGCGGTCAGGAAATGTAACATAGATACAATAGTTCAGTTCAGTCACTCAGTCATGTCCAACTCTTTTGAGATCCCATGGACTGCAGCAGCACGCCAGGCCTCCCTGTCCATCACCAACCCTGGAGCTTGCTCAGACTCATGTCTGTTGAGTTGGTGATGCCATCCAACCATCTCATCCTCTGTTGTCCCCTTCTCCTCCTGCCTTCAATCTTTCCCAGCATTGGGGTCTTTTCAAATGAGTCAGTTCTTTGCTTCAAGTGGCCAAAGTATTGGAGCTTCAGCTTCAGCATCAGTCCTTCCAGTGAATATTCAGGACTGATTTCCTTTAGAATGGACTGGTTGATCTCCTAGCAGTCCAAGGGACTCTCAAAAGTCTTCTTTAACATCACAGTTCAAAAGCATCAATTCTTCAGTGCTCAGCTTTCTTTATAGTCCTGCTCTCACATTCATACATGACTGCTGGAAAAACCATAGCTTTGACTAGATGGACCTTTGTTGGCCAAGTAATGTCTCTGCTTTTTAATATGCTCTCTAGGTTGGTTACAGCTTTTCTTCTAAGGAGCAAGTGTCTTTTAATGTCATGGCTGTAGTCACCATCCGTGGTGATTTTGGAGCCCCCCGAAATAAAGTCTGTCACTGTTTTCATTGTTTCTCCATCTATTTGCCATGAAGTGATGAGACCAGATGCCATGATCTTCTTTTTTTGAATGCTGAGTTTTAAGCCAGCTTTTTCACTCTCCTCTTTCACTTTCATCAAGAGGCTCTTTAGTTCTTCTTCACTTTTTGCCATAAGGGTGGTATCATCTGTGTATCTGAGGTTACTGATATTTCTCCTGGCAATCTTGATTCCAACTTGTGCTTCTTCCAGCCCAGCGTTTCTCATGATGTACTCTGCATATAAATTAAATAAGCAGGGTGACAATATACAGCCTTGATGTACTCCTTTCTCGATTTGGAACCAGTCTGTTGTTCCATGTCCAGTTCTAACTGTTGCTTCCTGACCTGCATACAAATTTCTCAGGAGGAGGTCAGGTGGTCTGGTATTCCCATCTCTTGAAGAATTTTCCATAGTTTGTTGTGATCCACACAGTCAAAGGCTTTGGCATAGTCAGTAAAGCAGAAGTAGGTGTTTTTCTGGAACTCTTGATTTTTCGATGATCCAGCAGATGTTGGCAATTTGATCTCTGGTTCCTCTGCCTTTTCTAAATCTAGCTTGAACATCTGAAAGTTCACAGTTCACGTACTGTTGAAACCTGGCTTGGAGAATTTTGAGCATTATTTTGCTACCATACTATAAAATATGTAGTCAAATTTCAAATGTCCCTAATTGTCCCATGAATATTCTTTATATCTGTTTTCATTTGGTTGGTTTTTTGGGGTTTATGGAGTGTGGTTCAGGATTCAGTCAAGAATTAAAAATTATATTTCAACTTTGTCAGCAGTTCTCCAGGCTTGGTTTTCTTTTTCCTTTTTATGCCATTGACTTTGTTGAAGTGCTCAGGCCAGTTGTTTTGCAAAATGTCCCTCAGTTTGTGTTTGTCTGTTTCCTTATGGTTAGATTCGACTTAAGCATCTTAGATAGCAGTACTGCATAAGTAGTGTTATGGATTAAAATGGTCAGATTTCTCCTGGATATCTTCCCAGTGCTTGGTTAGATCAGCAAGACGGAGACTTAGGGGTCTACCTTAGCAAATATCAACCAGGAATTGAGGGTCTTTCAGTCAGAGAACATGCACTGTGTTTCTGTCATGTGCCTTCTTCATTGCCTCCTGCCATACTTGTGAGGGGTATAACTGTACTTTCTGTGCTTTATAGGGTATATCATCTGCTTCTTGAGAAATTTGTGCCATTTTTACTGAAGTACTTGTTTCATTTGGTTGACAAGGAAGTGAAATTGTTTGAATAATCTTATCTGTGAAAATGTTCTTGTGGGAACTTTAAACATTTTAATATTTTCTGTTATCTTCCTAAGTGTTTCTTGATACCTGGATTTTCTCATTTGTAAAATGATTCCAGTATTGTTGCTGCTTTTTATAAAGTTTCACTGAAAAACTTACAAATTTGTAGTAAATTAGAGGGTTTTAGGGCTGATAAAGAAAAAAGACATGACCATGAGATGGTAGCAGCACATAATGGGCTTTATTTAGGCAGAGCACTGACAAGTTGCAAAGGAAATTCCATCACAGCAGGAGACCTTTCAGAGACAGCGGTGCCAGGCCACAACCAGGAGGGGAAAAGAATACTTGAACTCTTCCTGGAGAGGAGTACCAGAGAGGGAGCTAGTGTCTAGATCATATTACTCATTTGTAAGATGGTAAGTCTCTGGTTCAGAGAGCATCTCAGGATAACAGCAGCTTGAAATCTTTTATAGCCCTAAGGCTTATCTTATCTATGGCTAGCAAACAGTGAGTGCAGTTTTGTTAAGTATGTGATGATCAGTGGAGTCCACTGTAAGGAACCTGCCTAACGGTGTTGGCTAATCCACTTGGTGTGTGGTACCATATTGAAGTCTCAGGGTTAACCACTGCTACTGGCCAGTTCTGATTCCACAGTTATGGTACTGTTACTGAACTAAACCTTGGTCTGCCCATGTGCAGTAAAGCCAATCTACTAACACCAGATTGTGGTGAAGGAAATGTAGCGTTTTTCACAGGGCGCCAAGCAAGAGGTCCTGGTAGCAAGTGCCTAAAAGGGCTGAACTACTGGAAGGCTTTCAGAGAATGGTTTTTAGACAGGGTGAGGGAAGGGGGTTGTGGGGTGTGATCGGTTCATGGATAGTCCCCCGAATGGTTGTTGGTGAGATAATTAGGAGTCAACATCATCAACCTTCTGGTTTCAACCTGTCTGGGGTCTGCCTGCTTATAGCAGCATGAGGTTAATTTCTTCCATCTGGTAGGGGTTTCAGTCTCTGCAACAAAGGATATGGCTCATATTATTATCTACAGTGCTTGAGGAGGAACTAAAGGTCCTTGAGTTTGTTTTAATGGCTAAACTATTACTAACTTGTCTTGCTTGACTGTTTTCTTTTATTTCTGTATTTTCTCACTTGTCTGATTAAATTTACTCTTTGGAATTCAGCAGGACTTAGGAGACTAAAGGACTCTTGTCTACAGACAAGAGTCAGGCAGAGGACATTGTGGAGTTTGGGGCAGCATTCTGTTCTGGAAAGGCCCTATAGGGTCCTGCTTGGTTCAGTACCCAATCAGTCTTGAGTAAAACTCCATGGAGCTGATCTCAAGAGCAGCTCCTGGACCTTACACCACATTCATCTTGGAATGGCTAGGAAAGGAAGTAGATCTAATTCATGGTACATTGGGGATAGTTGGTATAAGACATTTTTGTAAATGGGCTTGCTCTGCAAGATTTCTCATTTGAGTGAGCCAGTCTGAAAGTCTTCAAGCAAGGTAAGAACACTCTCATCACAGTAGAGAAGAAAGGCCTTTTTCTGCTGCAAAAGGAGGTTTAGTAGGAGCAAAATTTAGGGTCTTTTGTGTTATCCAGTGTCTCTACTATCTCTACCATTTTTGTCCAAGTCAGTAATTTTGTCTTAATATAGATAAAATAGATAAAAGGCCATAAATCCAACTGACCTTGTAATTCAGAAATGATCAGGATCAAAACTAGAGTTTGTTTTTTGGCTATTTGAGCACTGAAGATGAAAGAGAGAAAACTGCTTTGAACTCTTACACAGAGCATCAGTAAACATTCAGCTTTTGGTAGCCCTGATTGCCTGACTAGAGATGATCCTTCCAATTCTATATTATGTTGTTGTTCAGTTGCTAAGTTGTGTCTGACTCTTTGTGACGCCATGGACTGCAGCAGGCGAGGCTTCCCTGTCCTCCACTGTATCTCGGAGTTTGCCCAGACTCACATCCATTGTGTCAATGATGCCATCCAACCATCTCGTTCTCTGTTGCCTCATTCTCTTCCTACCCTTAATCTTTCCCAGCATCAGGGTCTTTTCCAGTGAGTCGGCACTTTGTATCAGGCAGCCAAAGTATTGGAGCTTCAGCTTCAGCATCAGTCCTTCCAATGAATATTCAGGGTAAGTTTCCTTTAGGATTGACTTATTTGATCTCCTTGCAGTCCAAGGGACTCTCAAGAGTCTTCTCCAGACCACAGTTCAAAAGAATCAATTCTTCAGCACTCAGCCTTTTTTATGGTCCAACTCTCACATCTGTACATTACTCCTGGAAAAACCATAGCTTTGACTGTATGGACCTTTATCAGCAAAGTGATGTCTCTGCTAAAAAGCATATTAAAAAATACACTGTATAGGTTTGTCATAGGTTTCCTTCCAAGGAGCAAGGCATCTTTTAATTTCATGACTGCAGTCTCCATGATTTTGGAGCCCAAGAAAATAAAATCTGTCAGTATTTCCATAGATATTATGGAGTATATCAGATTGTCTCATCTATCCATTCATTCCTTTTATGTGCTAGCATACGAAACTCTTAGTTTGGAATACAGTTTAAAGGAGAAACAGTAAGTCAGCAGTACCCAGAAGGTCTCTTGCTTTTTGATCACGCAGGCCAAGTTATCTTTTGGTACTTTTTTTTTTTTTTCAATTTTCTCTTGACCTCATTGGAGCTTCCCTTGTAGCTCAGATGGTAAAGAATTTGCCTGCTGTGCAGGAGACCCATGTTTGATCCCTGGGTCAGGAAGATCCCCTGGAGAAGGGAATGGCAACCCATTCCAGTATTCTTGCCTGGAGAACTCCATGGAGAAAGGAGCCTGGTGAACTGCAGTCCATGGGGTAACAAAGAGTCAGACGTGACCTCATTGTTGGTCTATTTATCAAACTTCTCTCATCCTAGCTTCAGACTTTCCCCCTAGGACAGAGCTAGAAGACAGTGTTAGACTTTGCTTATAATCATATAGATTTCTGTTTTATGTGTTCTGGGAACCTTGTTATTAAATTACCATTACCACACATGGTTGGGGATCTGTGGCCTTGAGGTAGATAGATGAGAGAGAAAGAATAGGAAGGGGATCTGTAATGGCATCCAGCTCAAATGGTAAAAAATCTGCTTGCAGTGTGGAAGACCCAGGTTCAGTCCCTGGGTCAGGAAGATCCCCTGAGGAAAGGCATGGCAACCCACTTCAGTATCCTTACCAGGAGAATCCTATGGACAGAAGAGCCTGGTGGGCTACAGTCCATGGGGTTGCAAAGAGTCAGACACGACTGAGCGACTAACATTTTCACTTTCAAAGAAATATTGAGAGTTATTGAGAGTCACTTGTCCAGGAATAGTACAAAGGATGTGATCATCTCAAGGACCACGGAATAGAATTGTGCTTTATACAGCATTAGACAGCTTAGAAAACGGCAAGCTATGTCCTAACTTGTCGCAGCTTGACATGGAAGGAAAAGTGGGGACTTTCTGTGATTACGCTTTCCTGCCTGTGTTACTGCAATGCCTTCTAACTGCTCTCCCCACTTGTATTCATGGCCTCCTACAGTTTATTCTCAATACAGCTGCCAAAGCAGTTTTTAAAAATATAAGTTAGATCATGCTACTCCTGTGCTTAAAACCTTTCAATGACTCCCATCTCACTCAAAGCAAAAACCAGAGTTCTTACAAAGCCTTACAAAGTTTTATGATGTGGCTTCTTGTCATCCCTGTGCCCTCATCTGCTGTCCCTTTTTCTCAGTTGACTTCAGTTATTTTGGCTTCTTTCCTTTTATTCAAATGTGTCAGATATGTTCCTGCCTTAAGGTTTTTGCTCATGATGTTTCCTGTGCTTGAACACTGTGCCTGGGTAACCTTGTTACTTTCTTCAGGTCTTTTCTCAAATCTTCTGTATTTAATTAATTCTGCCTCTTGCCCTTGCCTTACCAACTCAAAACTAGATGCTCCTGTAGAAATGTCTGCCTCTAGAAACTGAATGTACATGCCAAAAAGTTGATTTCTTTGTAGTCGCTGCTGCTTTGGATAATTGGTTTTCTTTTCTAAGTCTGGGGTGGATGGAGCTCAGGCCCTGAGCCTGTACTATAGTCATAAGGAGTCTGAGAAATCAAGTGTCCATCGTTTTCCACTCGTATACTGGAAGGCAGCTCTGTCTCTGTGTTAGGGTTTTTCTCCAGCATAGAAGGGGAGTTACAATGCAGGACAGCTAAGGAAAAGAAAATCCCAATTTTCTCTAACATTACCACTCTTTCTTCTGGGATTTATGTTAGGAGTATGTTGGAGTTCTTCTACCTCATCCCCGTATCTCTTAAGTACTCATATATATCTTGCTTCTGACTTTCTTTTGACTTCTAACTGGCATGTGTCCTTTGTGTTGAGGTTCCCCCCCCCTACTTCTGGTACTTTTTATCATTTAAAAAAATCGTGGTAAACTGTGTGTAAAATTTAGCATTTTGACCATTTTAAAGTGTACAGTCTGATGGCATTAAGTACATTCACAGTGCTGTCTTCATCAGTATTCAACTCCAGAACTTTTCCCTCACCCCAAACAGAAACTCTGTACCCTTTAAACATTAACTCTCTATTCCTCCTTTCCCTCAGCCCCTGGTAACCTTTCTTTTGCTATCTGTCTGTATATAAGTGGAATCATTCAATATTTGTTCTTTTGTGTCTGTTTTATTTCACTTGGCTTAGTGTTTTCAAACCTCATCCATGTTGCAGCATGAAAATTTCATTCCTTTTAAAGATTGAATAGTATTCCATTATCTATTTATAATTTCAGTATTCCACTTGGCCATAGATGGATATTTTGACTGTTTTTCATTTGCAGAATTCTTGCTCGGTTGTTTTGCATATTTGTTGACTCTTGGTTTATTTATGTTTGCTTTTATGTCATACTTTTCTTTTTTTTAAATGGAAGTTACTCCTGTCACTAAGCATTGTAAATATTTTAAAATATTTATCAGATTTATAAAATCCTGAGAAGAATTTTTGTTCTAGTTTTAAGCCTTTGGACATCTTTTTTTTTTAATGGACGTCTTTACCTATCTTAGAATTTTGGGTTTCAGAAGTGGGAGATGTTGTTTTCCCTTCCTTTTCTTCCTCTGAACACATCTATCTGTCTAGTGTATGCATCATTGCCTCTATCTGCTTCCATGGCCCCCGTGTACAGTATCATGTTAGGTCTCCTTCCCCAGAGTGACCTTGGGCTTTTGGCAGATCCTGACCTCTGGCTGAGGGAAGGAGGGGTTTAAGCTCCAATCTGTTTAGCCCTAGAGGTTGCTAAAACCATGTTTTGTTTTGTTTTTTAATTTTTTAATTGAAGGATAACTGCTTTACAGAATTTTGTGGTTTTCTGTCATACATCAACAAGAATCAGCCATAGGTACACCCAAGTCCCCTCCCTCCTGGGCCTCCCTCCCATCTCCCTCCCCATCTCACTCTTCAACCTGTTACAGAGCCCCTGTTTGAGTTCCCTGAGTCACACAGCAAATTCCCATTGGCTATCTATTTTACATATGGTATTGTAAATTTCTGTGTTACACTCTCCATACATCTCCCCTTCTCCCTCCTCTCCTCCCCCCATGTCCATAGGTCTGATCTCTATGTTTGTTTCTCCATTGCTGCCCTAAAAATAAATTAATTAGTGCCATCTTTTTAGATTCCATATATATGTGTCAGTATGCTATACTTATATTTCTCTTTCTGACTTGCTTCACTCTGTAGGTTTGAACTCTAGGTTCGTCTACCTCATTAGAATGGATTCAAATGCATTCCTTTTCAAGGCTGAATAGTATTCCATTGTATATATGTACCACAGCTTCTTTATCCATTCATCTGTTGATGGACATCTAGGTTGCCTCCATGATCTAGCTATTGTAAGTAGTGCTGCAGTGAACATTGGAGTATATGTGTCTTTTTCAGTTTTGGTTTCCTCAGGGTATATGGCCTAGGAGTGGGATTGCTGGATCATATGGTGGTTTTATTGCTAGCTTTTTAAGGAATCTCCATACTGTCTTCTGTTGTGGCTTTATCAGTTTGCATTCCCACCAGCAAGACAAGAGTGTTCCCTTTTCTTCACACCCTCTCCAGCATTTATTGTTTGTAGACTTTTTGATGATGGCCATTCTGACTGGTGTGAGGTTGTATCTCATTGTAGTTTTGATTTGCATTTCTCTAATAGTGAGTGATGTTGAGCATCTTCTCATGTGCTTGTTAGCCATCTTTATGTCTTTGGAGAAATGTCTCTTCGCGTCCCTTTTCTACTTTTTGTTTGGGTTATTTGCTTTTCTAGTATTGAGTTGTATGAGCTGCTTGTATATTTTCGAAATTAATTCTTTGTCAATTGTTTCAGTTCAGTTCAGTTCAGTCACTCAGTCGTGTCTGACTCTTTGTGACCCCATGAACCACACCAGGCCTCCCTGTCCATTACCAACTCCCAGAGTTCACCCAAACCCATGTCCGTTGAGTCGATGAGGCCATCCAACCATCTAATCCTCTGTCGTCCCCTTCTCCTCCTGCCCTCAATCTTTTGCAGCATCAGGGTCTTTTCAAATGAGTCAGCTCTTGGAATGAGGTGGCCAAAGTATTGGAGTTTCAGCGTGAACATCAGTCCTTCCAATGAACACTCAGGACTGATCTCCTTTAGGATGGACTGGTTGGATCTCCTTGCAATCCAAGGGACTCTCAAGAGTCTTCTCCAACACCACAATTGAAAAGCATCAATTTTTCGGTGCTCAGCTTTCTTTATAGTTCAACTCTCACATCCATACATGACTACTGGAAAAACCATAGCCTTGACTAGACAGACATTTGAGGACAAAATACTGTCTCTGCTTTTTAATATGCCGTCTAGGTTGGTCGTAACTTTCCTTCCAAGGAGTAAGCATCTTTCAGTTTCATGGCTGCAGTCACCGTCTGCAGTGATTGTGGAGCCCCCCAAAATAAAGTCAGCCACTGTTTCCACTGTTTCCCCATCTATTTGCCATGAAGTGATGGGACTGGATGCCATGATCTTAGTTTTCTGAGTTTAAGTTTTATGTTGAGTTTTAAGCCAGCTTTTTCACTCTCCTCTTTCACTTTCATCAAGAGGCTCTTTAGTTCTTCTTCACTTTCTGCCATAAGGCTGGTGTCGTCTGCATATCTGAGGTTATTGATATTTCTCCTGGCAATCTTGACTCCAGCTTGTGCTTCTTCCAGCCCAACGTTTCTCATGATGCACTCTGCATGTAAGTTAAATAAGCACGGTGACAATATACAGCCTTGATGTACTCCTTTTCTTATTTGGAACCAGTCTGTTGTTCCATGTCCAGTTCTAACTGTTGCTTCCTGACCTGCTTACAGGTTTCTCAAGAGGCAGGTCAGGGGGTCTGGTATTCCCATCTCTTTCAGAATTTTCCACAGTTTCTTGTGATCCACACAGTCAAAGGCTTTGGCATAGTCAATAAAGCAGAAATAGATGTTTTTCTGGAACTCTCTTGCTTTTTCCATGATCCATCGGATGTTGGCAATATGATCTCTGGTTCCTCTGCCTTTTCTAAAACCAGCTTGAACATCTGGAAGTTCACAGTTCACATATTGCTGAAGCCTGGCTTGGAGAATTTTGAGCATTACTTTACTAGTGTGTGAGATGAGTGCAATTGTGCGGTAGTTTGAGCATTCTTTGGCGTTGCCTTTCTTTGGGATTGGAATGAAAACTGACCTTTTCCAGTCCTGTGGCCACTGCTGAGTTTTCCAAATTTGCTGGCCTATTGAGTACAGTACTTTCACAGCATCATCTTTCAGGATTTGAAATCCAAATTCAGGATCTGGAATTCTATCACCTCCACTAGCTTTGTTCGTAGTGATGCTTTCTAAGGCCCACTTGACTTCCCATTCCAGGATGTCTGGCTCTAGGTGAGTGATCACACCATTGTGATTATATGGGTCATGAAGATCTTTTTTGTACAGTTCTTCTGTGTATTCTTGCCACCTCTTCTTAGTATCTTCTGCTTCTGTTAGATCCATACCATTTCTGTCCTTTATCGAGCCCATCTTTGCATGAAATGTTCCCTTGGTATCTCTAATTTTCTTGAAGAGATCTCTAGTCTTTCCCATTCTGTTGTTTTCCTCTATTTCTTTGCATTGATCGCTGAGGAAGGCTTTCTTATCTCTTCTTGCTATTCTTTGGAACTCTGCATTTAGATGCTTATATCTTTCCTTTTCTCCTTTGCTTTTCGCTTCTCTTCTTTTCACAGCTATTTATGAGGCCTCCTCAGACAGTCATTTTACCTTTTTGCATTTCTTTTCCATGGGGATGGTCTTGATCCCTGTCTCCTGTACAATGTCACGAACCTCATTCCATAGTTCATCAGGCAGTCTATCTATCAGATCTAGTCCCTTAAATCTATTTCTCACTTCCACTGTATAATCATAAGGGATTTGATTTAGGTCATAGCTGAATGGTCTAGTGGTTTTCCCCACTTTCTTCAATTTAAGTCTGAATTTGAAATTTAAGTCAGTTGTTTCATTTGCTATTATTTTCTTCCATGAGGGTTGTCTTTTCACCTTGTTTGTAGTTTCCTTTGCTGTGCAAAAGCTTTTAAGTTTAATTAGGTCCCACTTGTTTAATTTTGTTTTTATTTCCATTACTCTAGGAGGTGGGACATAGAAGATCTTGCTTTGATTTATGTCATCAAGTATTCTGCCTATGTTTTCCTCCAAGAGTTTAATAGTTTCTGGTCTTACACATAGGTCTTTAATCCATTTAAAGTTTATCTTTGTGTGTGGCATTAGGTAGTGTTCTAATTTCATTCTTTTACACGTAACTGTCTAGTTTTCTCAGCACCACTTACTGAAGAGGCTATCTTTGCTCCATTGTATATTCTGGCCTTCTTTGTCAAAAATAAGGTACCCATAAGTACATGGGTTTACCTCTGGGTTCTCTGTCTTGTTCCATTGGTCTATATTTCTGTGTTTGTGCCAGTACCATACTGTCTTGATGACTGTTTAGTTCAGTTGCTCAGTCATGTCCAACTCTTTGCGATCTCATGGACTGCAGCATGCCAGGCTTGCCTGTCCATCATCAGCTCCCAGAACTTGCTCAGACTCATGCTCATTGAGTCAGTGATGCCATCCAGCCATCTCATCCTCTGTCGTCCCCTTCTGCTCCTGCCTTCAGTCTTTCCCAGCCTCAGGGTCTTTTCCAGTGAGTTAGCTCTTAGCATCAGGTGGCCAAAGTATTGGCGTTTCAGCTTCAACATCAGTCCTTTAAGTGAATATTCAGGACTGGTTTCCTTTAGGATTGACTGGTTTGATCTCCTTGCAGTCCAAGGGACTCTCGAGAGTCTTCTCCAGCACCACAATTCAAAAGCATCAATTCTTCGGCACTCAGCTTTCTTTATAGTCCAACTCTCACATCCACACATGACGACTGGAAAAACCATAGCTTTGACTAGACAGACTTTTGTCAGGAAAGTAATATCTCTGCTTTCTAATATGCTGTCTAGGTTGGTCATAGCTTTTCTTCCAAGGAGCAAGCATCTGTTAATTTCATGGCTGCAGTGATTTTGGAGCCCAAGGAAGTAAAGTCTGTCATTGTTTCCATTGTTTCTCCATCTGTTTGCCATGAAGTGATGAGACCGGATGCCATGATCCTCGTTCTTTGAATGTTGAGTTTTAAGCCAGCTTTTTCTCTCTCCTCTTTCACTTTTTATCAAGAGGCTCTTTAGTTCCTCTTTGCTTTCTTCCAGAAGGGTGGTGTCATCTGCATATCTGAGGTTATTGATATTTCTCCTAGCAATCTTGATTCTAGCTGTTATATCATGCTTAGGAATTCCACACTAGAAGATGGGATTGTCCATTATTTTAGATGAGGTGGGCAAGGCTTTGAGAGTTCAAGTACCTTTGCCAAAGTAGCATGGCAAGGAAGAAGGGAAACTACAAATTGAGGCCAAGTTATGCAACTCTGAAGTTCACACTCTCAGCTACATTTCTGCGCATTATACATTGAATTAATATATATATATTATTAACATATATATGTGTATCTTCTTACTGCCAATTTTCATTTTTAACAAACTCTTTGTTCTGCATGAATCCAGAATTTTCTTGGAAATCCACTTACTAGTTCACTTTTTTTGGTTATTTTTCTTAGTGGTATGACTGCATTCCACTTGGTCTGTGGAACAATGTATTTTTAAATAACACTTTATCTGAATTTTAAGGATTTTCAGGATATTGATTTTATATTATAGCCAAGGAAAAATATGTTGGTGTTAGTATAGACTTGGATTTGTATAATTTGAGGTAAGTCCAAAGGTTTAGAACTTTAAAATAGGAACAATGTAAATTTCCCATAAAAGTCAATGATTAAGGTAGCTGAAGACCTAGTAGATGGAACATTCCAGAAATTTTATTCCAGTTTATCCTGTACAGCAGTTCTGCATTAATCTTGCTACAACAGCTCCCATGTCCCACGTCTCTATTTCCGTAGTACCAAGTTTGAATCTCAGCCTTGCGCTGAAAATTCACTTCATAAATTTGATGAATATGGACAGTGCTCTGGCATCATTCTAAGATGATTATTTTAAATCTGCTGGAATAAATCACACAAAATAAAAAGAAGGCCTTACAGCATAGATCAAATAATATGTATTGATTGATGCTTAATATTAATACACTAAGTCACCTTTGAACACAATGAGGGTTTGTTAGGCTATGTAGAGAAATGATACTTAATGCTAATCTTTAAAAATTAATTTTCCTTTGCTGTTTCCAACTGGATGATATTCTCTTTGCATAACAAATCAGAATACAGGTTTCATCTACCTCAGTGTATCAGTATATAAAATCTTTGGTCCCAGAAAATATTTCATTAACCCTCAAAATTGGCACAGACATTATAAAAATGTTTTCAAGTCATGCCTCTGCTTTGAACAGCCTTTCAGGATCTTCTCATTCATTTTCCCTGTGTTAAGGTCTGGTATCTTAAGAATCATTTGGAGAGGCCCTATGAGAGCTGGCCTCAGTCAGTCCAGCCTTCTTTAAATTCTTAGATATGTGAAATTCTCATCCATCTCAGTGACTTCATGTATACCGTTCCCTCTGCAGGTGACACCACACCTCTCCTTCATAACAAACTCTTTGATCCTGACCTTTTTGCATTTTGGGGGCATTGCTGTTTCTTCAGAGAAGGCTTCACTGATCCTGTCTTTAAGTCATGTCCCCCAGCTAAAATCTCTGATTGTGCAATTTGGTTTCTTTCTTAGATTCATCATGGTCGGTGTCTGTTGTGATTACTTGTCTAATTTGTTATGCAGAATAAGAGCTCTCTGAAGATACAACTCTGTCTGTTTTTGCTCACTGATAAATCCTTGGCAATTAGCACGAGGATTGATGCCATAATGAATGTTGCTTACAAGGTAGTTGGAAAGAAACCCAGCATCTCTGTTACCAGGATTAGGATTCTTCTGCTCGACAGATTTCTAGGAAAACATACTATCAGTATAAGGGAGAGCTTATAAAACTTCAAAACCCAGTGTCTGAGTCTCCCCCCACCAAACCCATTTCCATCAGAGCATGAGTTAATTTGCATTACTGATACATGTAAAGGACACAAATAGTTTTTAAAAATTAAGCAAGTCTTGGGCAGTGCTGTAGTCTTCCTTTAGAGAAAAAAATTTAAAAACTATCTTTAATGACAGTACTGCTAAAAGTAATATTGAGGATTTTTATAACCTAAATGTTTTTTTTCATTAAATCAGTTCACTTATATTATCATATTACTGCAACAGAGTCTGTATTCAGTTAGATGTACCTCTCTTTATATTTGCATGAATTTAAATTTGATTTACATATGTTGGAAAGGGCAGTAGACAGTATTCTGGTAGTTTATCAAAGATAATGTGGCTGTTTGTTGTGACTCTGGTTCTAGGCAGTATGAAACTGTGGTTCCACTTGAAGATTCTATTGTGACTGAGGTTACAGCAACTCTGCAAGAATGGGCCAGTCTGTGGAAACAGCTCTATGTGGTAAGTAGTTGGTAATTAGTTTGCTAAATCAACAAGTTCCATTGTACCAAGATAAAAAATTATGGTACTTAGCCAATTGCAAATTTATAGACTTTTGAATATTTGCAGATTTTCAAATGTATGTTCCTAATGTTAACTGGAATATAGTAGACTTGAGTTTTGTCCAACCTGAAGAGAATACAGTATTCATATGCCTGCAGTTTTCTCCATCCTATTCCAGCCAGTAGAATGTAAGTTCCATCACATCAAGGATTTTAGCTGTCTTACTCAATTGCTGTATCCTCAGAACCTTTCATAAAACAGATTTTTATTAATTGAATGAACAAACTTCATAGTTATTAGTACATTGTGAACCTAATAGTGGGTAAAGATCAAGAAGCTGTATTACCACTTTCTTACAGCTACTAAGCTTAAATGATATGTCATATATGATACTTTTTGCCAGGCCAATAATTACTAGATAAATAAAACCTCAGTTCGTATCCTCTGGAAACTTAGAGAGTAGAGGGTGATAGAACACAAAAATATAGACTAAAAATAAGGGACGGGGCTTGGGTTCTGAATAAGATGAAGTAAACACATTCTATTTTACTCTTCCTACTAATCACAACAAAAATTCTGGACAAAACCCATAAAATGCCCTATCAGAACACTCTGAAAGTTAGGAAACAGAAGGTGGATGATTAGGGACATTGAAATTCACAGATTGAGTGAGTGCCCTGGTTGTCTTTTTTTCTTGCCTTCCATATATCCTGGACTGGGCTGTAGAGAAGACTACAACCTAGAAATGCTAATGAGTGTGGACAAAATAATAATACCAAGGAAAACCTGTTCTCTCTAGCCAAAGGATGGCCCAGCAAGATAGAAACGTCCTATTCTGTCTGTTCTGTAGGAAAACATCACAATAAAATCTGTACCCCCTCCCATTCCAACAGGCATTAAAGTAGGGGTATTGACAATCAGAGCTTTGTCTCACAAACACCCTTCCCCCACCTGCAGTAACAGGGAGATGTCCCCCTTCAGTGCAGCCTGTGGCTCAGACTCTGACTTCTGCTCTTTTCTGCTCCAGTAATGAGGCAGTGCCCTTCCTCAGCAGAGCCTGTTCAGTTCAGTTCAGTTCAGTCGCTCAGTCGTGTCCGACTCTTTGCGACCCCGTGAATCGCAACATGCCAGGCCTCCCTGTCCATCACCATCTCCCGGAGTTAACTCAAACTCACATCCATCGAGTCAGTGATGCCATCCAGCCATCTCATCCTCTGTCGTCCCCTTTTCCTCCTGCCCCCAATCCCTCCCAGCATCAGAGTTTTTCCAATGAGTCAGCTCTTCACATGAGGTGGCCAAAGTACTGGAGTTTCAGCTTTAGCATCATTCCTTCCAAAGAACACCTGTAGGGAAGACTAATTTCCACCCCACCAGAAGTTTCAAGGTGGCAACTCTCTTCAGCAGAGCCTGGGGGTGAGACTCTGGCCTTTACAACTACACAACATTAACAAGGTGGTACCCTTACCCTGCAGAGTTCTGAGGCAAAACTCAACTTTCCCCCATGCTCTGGAGAAAGGAAGAAGCATTTCTCCACAGAGAAGCCTGTGGTGAGAGCTCTTGATTTCCACCCCCCCTGCAATAATAAGGTGCTACGCTCCCCAGCCAGCCTGTGGGTTGTACTTTAACTTTCACAACTCTCCACTCCCCTGCTTATTACCCTATTTTCTATGACTGCCCTGCTGAAATGAGGCAGTGCTTCTCCCCACTCAAGCCCATCCTAAGGATAATGGGAAGTGGAGTTCTGTCATCTAGATAACATGCAAATAGGGAAAACCAAGGAGTACTGGAGCGACTTTATAAACTAAATTGATATTTCAATCACAGTGCACAAAAGTCCGCAAAAGGGGTTGCAAAGAATTGGACACGACTGAGCAACTGAACATCCCCCACCACCGCAAAAGTGAGCCTAGGATCACATTCTCAATGTGAACAGGTTGACTAAAATAAAAGATTTAAGTAGAAATTAGAGTGTCATAATTCCTACTTAATTAAAATGTCCATCTTACAGCTCCAAATTACTTGTCATATGAAGAAATCAGGAAAAATGCAACTCTAGTAAGAAGGGACAATCAGCAGAAGCTAACTTTGAAATGACACAGATGTTGGAGCCATCAGCAAGGATTTAAAAGCATTTGAGAAAATTCAGCAGTTTCATGATTAAAAACTCTTAGCAAACTAGGAATATAAGATCTCACTCTGATAAAGGGCATTTATAAAAATATATAGCAAACGTCATACTTAGTGATAAAAGTCTGCTTTGGGGAATAAGGTAAGGATGTCTGCTGTCAACAAGTCAGTTCAACTTAGTACTAGAAGACTTAAGGCAAGAAAAGGAAAGAAGAGACATATGGGTTAGAGTGAAGAAATAAAGCTGTTCACATTTGCAAACAATATGATTGGCTACATAACAAATCCCAAGGAATCTACAAACACTAGAGAATACAAAAGATAGTTCTGAAAATAAATAAGTTTGCAGTTACAGGATATCAGGTCAAAATACAGAATCTCGCTCTCTCTGTCACATACACAGACATACACACAATCATATTGCCATATATTGGCAGTGAACAGTTGGAAACCAAATTTTAAAACACATACCATTTACAATTGCTCAAAATGAAACATTTGGTATAAATACAACAGAACATACAATTTCCGTGTACTAAAAACCACAGAAATGCTAATGAACAAAAGTGAAGACTTAAGTAAAGGGCCAGGCATGACATGTTCATGGCTTGGAAGACTCACATATTAAAAATGTCTGTTCAACACAGATTGATCTGTGTATTTAATTCTTGAAAAGTCCTAGCAGGATGTTTTTTAGAGAAGATGATTTAAAAAATTTTAAGGGAATACAAAATAAGAATAAAGTTAGAGGAATCATGTTACCTGATTTTAAGGCTTACTTACAGCTACAGTAATCAAGATGGAGTGGTCCTGGCCAAGGATAGACACAGATCATAGATAAAGGGAGCAGGACAGAGAGTTGAGATGTATCAGTAGGTTTAGTCAAGTAAGGGCAAACTGATTTTTGGCAAAGTTGCAAAAGTGAAAGAAACATGCTCTTGTCAGCAAATGGATGAGTGGAGTAGTTGGGCATACAGAGGCAGAACAAAAACAAAACCAAAACCTTGACTTAAATCTCCTTCCTTATACAACGGACTAACTCACATTGGATGATAGACCAAAATGTAAAATATAAAACTAAAAGTTTTAGGAAAACATATAGGAGAAAAACTTCATAACCTGCATTTAGGTGAAGAGTTCTTAAGCATGACACTGAAAGAATAGTTCATAGAAGAAAAATTTGATAAACTGGATTTCATCAAAGTGAAAAATTTTTGCTCTTGAATGACCCTGTTAAAAGATGAAAAGATAAGCCATAGACTGGAAGAAAATATTTTCAAATCACATATCTGTCAGAAGACTTGTATGTAGGATATATAAAGGACTTTGTAAGCTGAACAGTAATTCTAACAATAATGTCTAACAATTCAGTTAGAGGACAGAAAACTTCATCAAGGAGAAGTCTTGATGAAGTCATCTCCTTCATAAGGAGAGCTAATTAGAACATGACAAGATTTTCCATATAATTAGCCATTGTTGTTGTTGAGTCAATAACTTGTCTCCAACTCTCTGTGACCCTATGGACTGCAACATGCCAGGCTTTGCTGTCCTTCACTACCTTCTGGGGTTTTCTCACGTTCATGTCCATTGAATCAGTGATGCTATCCAACCATCTCATCCTCTCCCACCCCTACTTCTTTTGCCTTCAATCTTTCCCAGCATCAGGGTCTTTTCCAGTGATTCAACTCCTCATATCAGATTGCCAAAGTATTGGAGTTTCAGCATTAGTATCAGTTCTTCCAGTGAATATTCAGGACTAATTTCCTTTAGGATTGACTGGTTTGATCTACTTGCTTGATCTAGATTCCATGGGAATCTCAAGAGCCTTTTCCAGCACTATAGTTCAAAAGCACCAATTCTTCAGTTCTCAGTCTTCTTTATGGTCCAACTCTCACATCCATACATGACCACTGGAAAAACCATAACTTTGACTAGATGGACCTTTGTTGGCAAAGTGATGGCTTGCTTTTTAATATGCTGTCTAGGTTTGTCATAGGTTTTCTTCCAAGGAGCAAGCATCTTTTAATTTCATGGCTGCAGTCACTGTTTGCCCAAGAAAATAAAATCTGTCACTGCTTCCACTTTCCCCACTTCCATTTGCCATGAGGTGATGGAACCAGATACTATGATCTTAGTTTTTTGAATATTGAGTTTCAAGCCAGTTTTTTCACTCTCCTTTTTCACCCTTATCAAAAGGCTCTAGTTCCTCTTCACTTTCTGCCATTAGAGTGGTATCATCTGCATATCTGAGGTTATTGGTATTTCTCCCAGCAATCTTGATTCCAGCTTGTGATTCATCTAGCCTAGTGTTTTGCATGATGTACTCTGCATAGAAGTTAAATAACCAGAGTGACAGTATACAGCCTTGTTGTACTGCTTTTCGAATTCTGAACCAGTCTGTTGTTCCATGTTTGGTTCTAACTGTTACTTCTTGACCTGTATACAGTTTTCTCAGGAGCCAGATGAGGTGGTCTGGTATTTCCATCTGTTAAAGAATTTTCCACAGTTTGTTATGATCCACATAGTCAAAGGCTTTCTCGTAGTCAGTGAAGCAGAATAGATGTTTTTCTGGAATTCTTTTGCTTTTTCTGTGATCCAGCAGATGTTGGCAATTTCATCTCTGGTTCCTCTGTCTTTTCTAAACCCTGCTTGTACATCTTCAAGTTCTCAGTTCATGTACTGCTGAGGCCTAGCTTAAAGAATTTTGAGCATAACTTTGGTTGCATGTGAAATGAGCACAATTGTGTGGTAGTTTGAACATTCTTTGGCATTGACCTTCTTTGGGATTGGAATGAAATTAGCCATTAGGGTAATGCAAATTAATGCTACAGTGAGATGCTACTACATACCTGTTAGAACGGCTAACATAAAAAAATGCCCAAAATACCAGAGATGTGGAGCAACTGGATCTCTCATACATTGCTGATGAAGATATAAAATGATACAACTGCTGGGGAAAAAAAAAGTTGGTGTTTTCTTTTTTTTTAAATTGCAATATAGTTCATTTACAATGTTGTATTAGTTTCAAGTATACAGCAAAGTGAATCAGTTATACATATATCTACTCTCTTTTTAGATTCTTTTTCCATAGAAGCCATTGTAGAGTCCTGAGTAGACTTCCCTGTGCTATATACAGTAGGTTATTAGTTATCTATTTTATGTATAGTAGTGTGTATCTGTCAATCCCAATCTCCCAATTTATTCTTCCCCCTTACTCTCTGGTAACTGTAAGTTCTTTTTCTACATCTGTGACTCTACTTCTGTTTTGTAAATAAGTTCATTTGTACCCTTTTTTTTTTTTAAGATTGTGCATATAAGTGATATGATACTTGTCTTCATGTGTCTGACTTCACTCATTATGACAATCTCTAGGTCCATCCATGTTGCTGTAAATGGCATTATTTTTTCTTTTTTGTGACTGAGTCATACTCCATTGTATACATGTACCATGTATATCTATCTCTTCCTCTGTTGATGGACATTTAGGTTGCTTCCATGTCCTGGCTATTGTAAATAGTGCTGCAGTTAGTATTGAGATGCATGTATCTTTTTGCATAATCATTTTTTTCCAAGTATATGCCTAGGAGTGGGATTGCTGGGTCATATGGTAGTTCTGTTTTTAGTTTTTTGAGGGACCTCCATACTGTTCTCCATAGTGGCTATACCAGTTTATGTTCCCACCAACAGTGGAAGAGGCTTCCCTTTTCTCCACACCCTCTCCAACGTTTATTGTTTATAGGTGTTTTTTGATAATGGCCATTCTGACCAGTGTGAGCTCGTTTCAGTTTTGATGTGTATCTCTCTAGTAATTAGTGATGTTGAGCATCTTTTCATGTGCTTTTTGGCTATCTGTATTTCTTCTTTGGAGAAATGTCTTATTTAGATCTGTCAATTTTTTGGTTGGGTTGTTTGGGTTTTTTTGATACGGAGCTACATGAGCTGTTTGTATATTTTGGAGATTAATACCTTGTCAGTTATTTCATTTGCAAGTATTTTCTTCCATTCTGAGGGTTGTCTTTTTGTTTTGTTTATGGTTTCCTTTGCTGTGCAAAGGCTTTTAGGTTTAATTAGATCTCATTTGTTTATTTTGGTTTTTATTTTCCTTACTCTAGGAGGTGGATCCAGAAAGATCTTGCTGCAGTTTATGTCAAAGAGTGTTCTAGCTGTGTTTTCCTCTAGGAGTTTTATAGTGTCTAGCCTTTCATGTAAGTCTTTAATCCATTTTGAGCTTATTTTTTTGTGTGGTGTTAGGGAGTGTTCTAATTTCAGTCTTTTATGTGTAGTTGTCTAATTTTCCCAACCACACTTACTTTGAGTGCTTACATTGTGCCTGTGCTTCATTTTTTTTACATACATTATCTCATTTTAATTTTCACTACAATTACTATTATTCTCCTCATGTTACTGAATGGAAGCTTTGATCCTTAGAAAGAATAATGACTGTGCCCAAAGTCATATAAATAGTAACTGTCCAGCCAGACCCTAGTCTAAGTTCATTAGACTCCAGGGCTCTTAATAAGTACGCTATCTTCTGAATTAAATTCTTTAAATATATCTCACATATAATTTATTGTGATTTTAGTAGTTCCTTATTGTGATTTTATTAGTTACTTATTACCATTTTCTGATATGGAAATTGGATTAATTGTAATGAATATTATCTGGAAATGACATCGCCTTCCAGAAATTATAAAATAATCATGCCTTAGAAAAATAGACCTTTATTTCTTTCGTAAGTAGGCATAGGCAGTCTGGATTTGGTGTGGCAGCTCTGCAGTCATCAAGGCTTAGTCTGTCCTCCTGCTCTGTCTTCCTCATTACCGTGCTTCAGCTTTTTAGCCCAAAATGACTAGCTCTAGGCAGCATCTTTGTGCTCTAGATGAAGGAAGCAGGAAAAGAAAGAAAGAAGTATGCTCTTTCCTTTAAAGGACACCTCTTCGAAGTTGCTGAGGACATTTCCTCCTGTTGGTCAAAACTCATTCACAGAGTAATCTCTAGCTGAAATAGAGACTGCGAATTGGTCTTTTTAAGATGGCCATATATTAGCCAAAAATGAGGAACTCTATGACTATAGAAAAAGTAGAGAATGAATACTGAGAGACTACTAGCAGTCTTTGCCACAGTGACCATCAAAATTATTCTCATGTAAAGTTCTACTGTATTTTTAATCATTTGCCAAATTTATTTGTGAAATAGTGGAATAAAGCCTTCACCAGCACTTCAGTATATTATATATCTGGAGAAGTGAATTTTAAGTAAAACATGAAAAAGTAATGAAGTTGTTGTTAAAAATCATTAGAATCATCCAAACTTGCGTTTAATATGTTTTGGTAACTTGATGTGCCTTTGTAAGAGTAAATATATTGTAACTAAAAGTTAACATCATACCAATATGACGTCTTCTTTTACAGCAGCTCATCTTACTCAGACATATTATGGGTAAATTAAGCTGCTATTTGAAGCAATATTGTAAAACAGTTAACTTTTGAAAAATCTGTTATGTGTACTTTATGGCTTATATGTTTGCATACAAATTTTCCAGAGATACGGACAAACTTGAAAGTGAGAAGCTGTATTGAAAAGAAGACTACTGCAAATAATGATTTTTATATTTTATACCCCAAATTTGAAATTGCCATTACAGTTTTTAAATTCACTTTTTAATTAATGGAATATTGCCTTTCTTTGCCATTTTAACTAATAACAGTGTTTCTGGTTAATTCTTTTTAATTTATTGTTAATTTGACAAGTGTCAAATGATTGTTTTTATTATGCAAGTTAGGAGGTCAGACATGTAGCCAGTCGAATTCAAAACAAATGAATACAAGTCTTTTCCAAATGACTTTCTACTAGAAGAGAATCAAAATCTGTTATATTATTAAAATTAGAGAGCCTAACAGTCTCCCTTTGTTTCCTACTTAATTTCAGACATTATAGTTCTTTACTTGATCTGACTTTACTAAGAGACAGTTAATTACCTGACTGTCCTCTGAGAAGTATACTTGAGAGCCAGAATGAATCTAGGTTAGCAATGTCTAAAGTTTAATTTATCTGATTTTAAAGACAAAAGGAAAATAATATAAATAAAATACAATGAACTATGAAAAACAAGTCTCAACATATGTGACTATAACGTTAATATCTTTCTGTATATAGAGTGTGTAAAAGTCAATAAGGAAATAAGTAAAAAGCACTGTAAATATTCAGTAAAGGATAAAACACCATTTATAAAGCATTACCTAAGGGAAATACTCAGTTTTACTAATAATCAAGGATATAGCAGTTAAATAAGTGAGATAAATTCTGCTTCAAATTAATAAGTAAGAAAGTGGAAATTATCCTTTGCCATTCAGTTTTTGCTAAAATGAATACGTCTATGCTTTGCTGGTGTATATCAATTTTTTGTTGGCACATTTGAATAATAATTTGGGAAAGTCTTCATTCAGATTCTTAAGACACTAGTAATTCTAATTCTTGGAATTTGTTTTAAGATTGGGCTTCCCTGGTGGCTCAGAGGTTAAAGCGTCTGCCTGCAATGTGGGAGACCTGGGTTCGATCCCTGGGTTGGGAAGATCCCCTGGAGAAGGAAATGGCAACCCACTTCAGTATTCTTGCCTGGAGAATCCTATGGAGGGAGAAGCCTGGTAGGCTACAGTCCACGGGGTTGCAAAGAGTCGGACACGACGGAGCTACTTCACTTTCAATGTTAAATATGGGAGTGGGTTGAATTGCAGTTTCATAAATATTTCCATTAAAGCATTATTTGCAATAGCAGACATAAATTTACTTTCCTAAATGTGCCAACTGTAGTCCAATTAAGACATAGAGAGCTTACGTCTAAAGAGCTGTTAGAAAAATTTAGTTATGTTACATACTAAAATGAACTTATACACAAATTATATTACAAAATATAGCTTCATCTATATTCTGAAATCTTTAATCCAATTTTCTGTTGGTGGGAGGGGCTCTGTTCCCTCCCTATAGTTTGCCCTGAGGCCAAACTATGATAGGAGTAAATAGTTCGGTTCAGTTCAGTCGCTCAGTTGTGTCAGACTCTTTGTGACTCCATGGACTGCAGCATGCCAGGCTTCCCTGTCCATCACCAACTCCTGGAGTTTACTCAAACTCATGTCCATTGAATCGGTGATGCCATCCAACCATCTCATCCTCTGTCATCCTCTTCTCCTGCCGTCAATCTTTCTCAGCATCAGGGTCTTTTCCAGTGAGTCATTTGTTCACATCAGGTGGCCAAAGTATTGGAGTTTCAGCCTCAGCATCAGTCCTTCCAGTGAGTATTCAGGACTGATTTCCTTTAGGATGGACTGGTTGGATCTCCTTGCAGTCCAAGGGACTCTCAAGAGTCTTCTCTAACAATCCAGTTCAAAAGCATCAATTCTTTGGCACTCAGCTTTCTTTATAGTCCAACTCTCACATCCATACATGACTACTGGAAAAACCATAGTTTTGACTAGATGGACCTTTGGTGGGAAAGTAATGTCTCTGCTTTTTAATATGGTGTCTAGTTTGGTCATAGCTTTTCTCCCAAGGAGCAAGGTCTTTTAATTTCATGGCTGCAGTGACCATCTGCAGTGATTTTGGAGCCCAAGAAAATAAAGTCAGCCACTGTTTCCATTGTTTCCCCATCTATTTGCCATGAAGTGATGGGACTGGGTGCCATGGTCTTTGTTTTTTGAATGTTGAGTTTTAAGCCAGCTATTTCACTCTCCTCTTTCACTTTCATCAAGAGGCTCTTTAGTTCTTCTTCACTTTCTGCCCTAAGGGTGGTGCCATCTGCATATCTGAGGTTATTGATATTTCTCCCAGTAGTCCTGATTCCAGCTTGTGCTTCATCCAGCCCGGCATTTCACATGGTACAGAAAGTGAAGTCGCTCAGTCATGTCCAACTCTTTGCGACCCCATGGAGAGTAGCCTGCACCAGGCTCCTCCATCTGTGGAATTTTCTAGGCAAGAGTACTGGAGTAGGTTGCCATTTCCTTATCCAGGGAATCTTCCTGACCCAGGGATCTAACCTAGGTCTTCTGCATTGTAGACAGATGCTTTACTGTCTGAGTCACCAGGGAAGATAGCATAAGATATTTATTTGAGCCCCTTTTTTGGGGGAGGGGGTAAGAATACTGGAGTGAGTTGCCATTCTCTTCTCCAGGAGGTCTTCCAAACCCAGGGATTGAACCCGGGTCTCCCACATTGTAGGCAGATGCTTTAACTCTGAGCCACCAGGGAAGTCAAATATTTCTTTGAGCCCCCTTTTTTTGGAGGGGGCAAACATATAAGTTAAATAAGCAAGGTGACAATATACAGCCTTGACATACTTCTTTCCTGATTTGGAGCCAGTCTATTGTTCCATATCCAGTTCTAACTGTTGCTTCTTGACCTGCATACAGATATCTCAACAGGCAGGTAAGGTGATCTGGTATTCCTATCTCTTGAAGAATTTTCCACAGTTTGTTATGATCCACACAGTCAAAGGCTTTGGCGTAGTCAATGAAGCAGAAGTAGATGTCTTTCTGGAACTCTCTTGCTTTCTCAGTGATCCAATGGATGTTGGCAATTTGATCTCTGGTTCTTCTGCCTTTTCTAAATCCAGCTTGAACATCTGGAAGTTCACGGTTCATGTACTGTTGAAGCCTGCCTTGGAGAATTTTGAACATTAATTTGCTAGCTTGTGAGGTGAATGCACTTGTTTGGTAGTTTGAACATGCTTTGGCATTGCCTTTCTTTGGGATTGGAATGAAAACTGACCTTTTTCAGTCCTGTGGCCACTGCTGAGTTTTCCAAATTTGCTGGACTATCGAGTACAGCACTTTCACAGCATCATCTTTGAGGATTTGAAATAGCTCAACTGGAATTCCATCACCTTCACTAGCTTTATTCATAGTGATGCTTCCTAAGGCCAGGATGCCTGGCTCTAGATGGGTAGGGTAATGGTGACCTCCTTCAAAAGGATGTAGGCAAGGACCTATATTCAGTGCCCCTGACCCCATGGCAGGCCACTGCTGACCCATGCCTCAACCGGAGACTCCTAGACACTCACAGGCAATTCTGGTTCAGTCTCTTGTGGGGTCACTCACTGCTCCTTTCTTCTGAGACCAGGTTTTCTTTGTGCCCTCCAAACTGCAGGGAGGGAACACAGCCCCACCCATCAACAGAAAATTGGATTAAAGATTTACTGAGCATGGCCCTGTCCATCAGAGCAAGACCCAGATTCCCATAACCAGTACCTTCCATCAGGAAGCATCCTTATCCTTATCCATCAGAGGGCAGACAGAATAGACACCACAATTACAGAAAACTAACCAAACTGATCACTTGGATCAGAGCCATGTCTAGCTCAGTGAAACTGTGAGTCATGTTGTGTAGGGCCACCCAAGACAGATGGATCTTGGTGGAGAGTTCTGACAAAATGTGGTTCACTGGAGAAGGGAATGGCAAACCACTTCAGTATTCTTGCCTTGAGAACCCCATGAACAGTATGAGAAAGCAAAAAGATAAGACACTGAAAAATGAACTCCCCAGGTCAGTAGGTGCCCAGTATGCTCCTCGAGAAGAGTGGAAAAACATTTTCAGAAAGAATGAAGAGGCTGAGCCAAAGCAAAAACAACACCCAGTTGTGGCTGTGACTGGTGATGGAAGTAAAGTTTGATGCTGTAAAGAACAATATTGCATAGGAGGCTGGAATGTTAGGTCCATGAATCAAGGTAAATTGGAAGTGATCAGAGAGGAGATGGCAAGAGTGAACATTGACATTTTAGGAATCAGTGAACTAAAATCAGCTGGAATGGGCGAATTTAATTCAGATGACCATTATATCTACTACTGTGGGCAAGAATCCTGTGTCAATGTAACTCGATTATCAGGAGTAGAAAATTTCTATTGTTTCATTAAGTTGTTTGTTATTATTGTTTTTAAACCCACTGCTACATGTTGAACTAGGAAGATAAAAAAATAAATCTGTTAATTTGACAAATCTCAGCCACTCAGATCATCTAAATTAAATTTGACCCTAACTTAACTTTTTGATAACTATGTAAACACAACCCAGGGCATACCTACCTCAGTTGAACAAATCAGTACTTATTAATTTACAAAACCAATAAAAGCTTTAAACAGAAGCCACCACTCAAAAATATCCTAATGTTTTGTGGAAGCCTGGATGGGAGAATGTTTGGGGGAGAATAGATACATGTATATGTATCTCTTTGCTGTCCCCCTGAAACTATCACAGCAACATTGCTAATCAACTATGCTGCTGCTGCTGGAGTCGCTTCAGTCATGTCCGACTCTGTATGACCCCATAGACGGCAGCCCAGCAGGCTCCCCCGTCCCTGGGATTCTCCAGGCAAGGACACTGGAGTGGGTTGCCATTTCCTTCTCCAATGCATGAAAGTGAAAAGTGAAAGCGAAGCTGCTCAGTTGTGTCTGACTCGCAGCGACTCCAATACAAAATCAAGTTTAATTAAAAAAAAGAATACCCTAATTTTTAAAAAAGTTGCTCAATATCACATCATTAGGGAAATGGAGATCAAAAGCACAATGAGTTATCACAGCATACCTGTTGGAATGGCTATCATCAGAAAGATAGGAAATTACAAGTGTTGGCAAAGATGTGGAGGACAAGAAACCCCTGTGCATTACTGATGGGAATATACACTGGTGCAGGCATGGTATGGGCAAGAATCCTTTAGAAGAAATGGAGGAGCCCTCATAGTCAACAGAAGAGTCCAAAAAGCCATACTTGGGAGCAATCGCAAAAACAACAGACTGATCTCTCTTCGTTTCCAAAGCAAACCATTCAATATCACAGTAATCCAAGTCTATGCCCCAACCACTAATGCCAAAGAAATTGAAGTTGAATAGTTCTAGGAAGACCTATAAGACCTTCTAGAACTAACACCCAAAAAAGTTGTCCTTTACATCAGAGGGGACTGGAATGCAAAAGTAGGAAGTCAAGAGTTACCTGGAGTAACAGGCAAGCTTGGTCTTGGAGTACAAAATGAGGCAGGGCAAATGTTAACAGAGTTTTGCTGAGAGAACACACTGGTCATAGCAAACACCCTCTTCCAACGACACAAAAGATGACTCTACACATGGACATCACCAGATGGTCAATACTGAAACCAGATTGATTATATTCTTTGCAGCCAAAGATGGAGAAGCTCTATATAGTCAGCAAAAACAAGACCAGGAACTGACTGTGGCTCAGATCATGAACTCCTTATTGCCAAATTCAGACTTAAATTGAAGAAAGTAGGGAACATCTCTAGACCATTCAGGTATGACCTAAATCAAATCCCTTACTATTATACAGTGGAAGTGACAAATAGATTCAAGAGATTAGATCTGATAGAGTGGCTGAAGAACTATGGACAGAGGTTTGTAACACTGTCAGTGATCAAAACCATCCCCAGGAAGAAGAAATGCAAAAGGCAAAATGGTGGCCTTACAAATAGCTGAGAAAAGAAGAGAAACGAAAGGCAAAGGAGAAAAGGAAAGATATATCCATCTGAATGCAGTGTTCCAGAAAATAGCAAGAAGAGATTAAGAAAGCCTTCCGAAGTGATTAATGCAAAGAAATAGAGGAAAACGATAGAATGGGAAAGACTAGAGATCTCTTCAAGAAAATTCGAGATACCAAGGGAACATTTCATGCAGAGATGGGCACAATATAGGACAGAAATGGTACGGACCTAACAGAAGCAGAAGATATTAAGAAGAGGTGGCAAGAATACACAGAAGAACTATATAAAAGGGGTCTTAATGACCCAGATAACTATGATGATGTAATCTCTCTCCTAGAGCCAGACATCCTGGAGTGTAAAGTCACGTGGGCCTTAGGAAGCATCATTGTGAACAAAGCTAATGGAGATGATGGAATTCCAGTTGAGCTATTTCAAATCCTCAAAGATGATGCTGTGAAAGTGCTGTACTCGATATGCCAGCAAATTTGGAAAACTCAGCAGTGGCCACAGGGCTGGAAAAGGTCAGTTTTCATTCCAATCCCAAAGAAAGGCAATGCCAAAGCATGTTCAAACGACCAAACAGTTGCACTCATCTCACACGCTAGTAAAGTAATGCTCAAAATTCTCCAAGGCAGGCTTCAACAGTACATGAACCATGAACTTCCAGATGTTCAAGCTGGATTTAGAAAAGGCAGAGGAACCAGAGATCAAATTGCCAACATCCATTGGATCATGGAAAAAGCAAGAGAGTTCCAGAAATACATCCACTTCTGCTTTATAGACAATGCTAAAGCCTTTGATTATATGAATCACAATGAACTGTAGAAAATTCTTCAAGAGATGGGAATACCAGACCACCTTACCTGCCTGTTGAGAAATCTATATGCAGGTCAAGAAGTAACAGTTGGAATTGGACATGGAACAGCGGACAGACTGGTTCCAAATTGGGAAAGGAGTATGTCAAGGCTGTATATTGTCACCTTGCTTATTTAACTTACATGCAGAATACATCATGCAAAACGCCAGCCTCAATGAAGAAGAAGCTAGCATCAAGATTGCAGGGAGAGATCAATAAACTCAGATAATGCAGATGACACCACCGTTATGGCAGAAAGTGAAGAGGAACTAAAGAACCTCTTGATGAAAGGGAATGAGGGGAGTGAAAAAGCTGGCTTAAAACTCAACATTCAAAAAACTAAGATCATGGCATCTGGTCCCATCGCTTCTTGGCAAATAGATGGGGAAACAATGGAAATAGTGACAGACTTTATTTTCTTGGGCTCCAAAATCACTTTAGATGGTCACTGCAGCCATGAAATTAAAAGATGCTTCCTCCTTGGAGGAAAAGCTGTGACCAAACTAGACAGCATATTAAAAAGCAGAGACATTACTTTCCTGACAAAGCTCTGTTTAGTCAGAACTATAGTTTTTCCAGTAGTTATGTATGGATGTGAGAGTTGGACTATAAAGAAAGCTGAGTGCCAAAGAATTGATGCTTTTAAACTGTGGTGCTGCAGAAGACTCTTGAGAGTCCCTTGGACTGCAAGGAGATCCAACTGGTGAATCCTAAAGGAATCAGTCCTGAATATTCATTGAAAGGACTGATGCTGAAGCTCTAATACTTTCACCCCCTGAAGTAGAAATCACTCATTGGAAAAGACCCTGATGATGAGAAAAATTGAAGGCAGGAGGGGAAGGGGACAACAGAGGATGAGATGGTTGGATGATATCACCATCTCCATAGACATAGGTTTGAGCAGACTCCGGGAGTTGGTGATGGACAGGAAGCCTTGTGTGCTGCAGTCGATGGGGTCACAAAGAGTTGGACACCACTGAGCAACTGAGCTGATGTTTTGAAAACATACTTGGGGGAAAATGATGAAAATTCACCAAAATATTAATGGAGATTAATTGAGGGGTTAAGATGTTAGATGTCTTCTTTTTCTAATCTTTTTTCAGCATCTTGAATTGTCAGTACATATTATTTTGATTGTTATGAAAAATAACAAAACTTTCATCAAAAATAATGATACTATGCAATAATATTACCAATATTCAGTGAATAATATGTGTGTACAGGAGCTTAAGGTAAGAGATGACAGGACCTAATTTGCTAATTTTGTCATAGCACGAGCAAATCTTTGTTAAATTCTAGGAAAAGGGCTTTGAACTTGGACTCAAATCTTGGTTTTTCACCTTATATGTTAGTCTTGTTATTAGGTCTTAGGTCTCTGTCCCTGGGGAGGATTACAGTCAGTCCCTATGTGCATGGGTGCTCAGTCATGTCGACTCTTTTGTGACCTCATGGACTCTAGCCTGCCAGGTTCCTCTGTCCATAGGATTCTCCAGGGAAGAATACTGGAGTGGGTTGCCATTTTAGCCCCTAGATGTGTGCTAAATTAGCAGTCTGACTCTTGGGCTACAGCTTTTAAGCTATGTAAGAGGGCCTCTTAGGGAAAGGCTTGGAGATGGGCATTTCTGTTCATACCATCTTGTACTGAGCACTGTGGGAGTGGGGAGGGGAATGGCCACAGTAAATTCTTGCAAGCCCACTAAGAACTATTTCTTTGTTTGCTATAGTCTGGTGGGTCTTGTGGCAGAAGCCCTGTTGGCTTTCAGAGCTAGGTATTTTGGGGGTCCATTTCTCAGGTAGAAGTCTTAGAAGGTGAAGTGCCAGATGTGTGGTCCAAACCTTTTATTCCTGAAGGAGATATTAAGAGTTGTGAGTTTCCTCTTAGTTTTGTGTCATTGTGCTAGAGGTGGGGTTTGTGTCTTGGCCTTTCTTACCCATTTTAACCTGGACTTTTTCTCATTCACTTGATGTGTATGGATCTCTCAACTAATTTCTGGGGTTCTTTTGGAGGAAATTGTCCTGTGTGTAGTGCAGTTTTGATATGTCCCATGGAAACACGTTCAGGACCTTCCCATGTTGCCATCTTTTATCAGAACCTGTGTACTTTTGGGCCTGGCTAAAGTATACCAAAGTCTATAATATGCCTCCTGTCCTTCATTTTATATTTTAAATAAAGTATAAAAAAATGAAAATGTAAGTGGCTCAGTCGTGTCTGGCTCTGCGACCCCATGGACTATAGCCTGCCAGGCTCCTCTGTCCATGAGATTTTCTAGGTAAGAATAGTGGAGTGGGTTGCCATTTCCTTTTCCAGGGGATCTTCCTGACCCGGGGCTCTAACCTGGGTCTCCTACACTGCACGTGGATTCTTTACCATCTGAGCAAAAGACAAGGTAAATGTAAACTCAAGAGAGTATTCGTCTAACCAAATATATTTTTGGCATGAAGATTATCTACTGTGGTTTTAGCTTAGTTTTTTGTTTCACATATTTTCTTGCAGATTATGTATATGTGTTGATGGGTTTCAGTTGATTAGGCAGGAAAAGAGCTCCAGATATTTGTGGCTGTTGTTGTTCAGTTGCTAAGTCGTGTCTGACTCTTTGTGACCCATAGACTGTATACCCACCAGGCTCTTCTGTCCATGGGATTTTCCAGGCAAGAATACTGGAGTAGATTACCATTTCCTTCCCCAGGGGATCTTCCCGACCCAGAGATCGAACCCAAATCTCCTGCATTGCAGGCAGATTCTTTACCACTGAGCCACCAGGAAAGCCCAATTATTTGTTTAGGTTGCTTCAAAAATCACGTCACTGCAGCATGTGAAAGAAAGATTCTATAATATTAAATGTGGATAGATACAGATTATCATTTAGCACAGTTTTCTGTGCTGCATTTCTTAAGGAAGCTGAATTTGTTATAAAGGAATTAATCAATCCGCACATTATTCCTAAGAGAGCTGGTTAATTTCTGTTTTAGTGGCAAGGGAGCTGACATGTAGAGAAGTTAAATTACTTGTCCGTGGTTATTTGTGGAGGTGGAAATAGAATTTTGAGCTTATGACTTGTCGTATAACATAAAGGCCAATATGTTCTTTCAAATAATGCATTTTTGTGTTATAGTGAAAATGCTTTTTGCATTCTAATAAAACACCTAGATTCTAGTCCTGGATAACGTTTAATCCTTGTGACCTATATTCTGAAAAATGACCCCTCTTGTGATGAGCAAGCCTCAAACCACTCTTTTACCTGGCTCCTTGTAAGTAAATTGTTGTTGTTGTTGCTGTTGAGTCGCTCAGTCATGTCTGACTCCTTGTGACCTCACGGACTGCTGATACCAGCCTTCCCTGTCCTTCACCATTTCCCAGAGCTTGCTCAAACTCATGTCCATTGAGTCAGTGATGCCATCCAATAGTAAATATTGCTACCTTTCTATTTATAGATTAGCAGGTTGAGTTTAGGTTAAAAGCATTTTCAAATGTTGCCTTCAAATGAATGAAACTAAATTTTTGAATGGGCTTTTAAGCAGTCATGCTCACTTTTGTGTCCATCTTATGAAATCATTCATTTACCTTAAGAAGGATTTAAATATTTAAAAACAGGTTTATTTGATGAATATTTGGAAAATTTGTAGAGAGTCTAAGAATCGTAATTTAGGTTTGCTTATTTTCTTATGGATAATTATTGAACTACCAGTCCAAGTATGTTGGTTAAGTAGATCTAATAGAATAAATAGTACCATACAACATATTATGGCTGCCAGTGGCACTTGACATGTACGTGTATGAAACTCATACCTTCCCATTAAGCTTGAGGAAGGGTTTACTGGCTTAATTAGTGGTGACATTTCCTGCTAAGTAATTGGTTACATATAGTAACTGTTTAAACATGCCTGCTATTGCCTTGATTTCCCTGGTAAATGATAATAAAATTATGAGAGATAGCTATTTAACCTATTAATGTTAGACTGCTGTGATAATAGATGGATCTGATTTCAAGATATTTTCACTAGGTCTTGAATTAAGAGGGACTTTAAAAAGCTGTGTGTGTGTGTGTATGTATATATATATATATATAATTTAATACCTCCTCCTCTCAGGTGGTATTAACAATACTCTATATTAACACACACACAAAAAAACTGACTTTCAAAGAAGAAAGATGCCTGACTTGCAGTCACTTGGCTGTTAATGGTGGAGTCTTCAGCTGTACAGAGTACATGTGTCCTCTGTCATATCATGAGACCAATGCCAGAAGTCATGCCAAGCTGGTGGCTGATTTAAGGTTAACTGAGGTATGATGTACTTTGAGATTTTGAACCTGGAAGAGGTCACTTCTGATAGGAAAAGAGCTGTGTGGCATAGGGAGAATTCTGGAAGATTCCAAATACAGCTTAGCATTAAGATGGGTTCTAGAGCATGGATGGAAGGGAATTCAGCTGGTAGAACTGAGCTGTTCTCCTTGCTTCTGTTTCCTAATCATAGAATCCAGGTAAACACGGCAGTGGGTTGATTTTAAATAGTTTTTATATGATGTAATCATTTTAGTGGTTTTTATTAATTGGCGAAGGACAAGCACAACTTAGGAACGATCTTCCCCACTTTTTCTTGAATAAAATTGGACACAAATGTTCAAAAGTGGCACTTGGCTATCTTTAATTGTAATTCAGTGTTTGAAATTGGCCGCTGAAATCCCCAAGATGAGGGTATGATTGAGTCTGTCTTGGAGTGATTGTGGCCACAGTGTGACTGGGTGGCAGCAGCAGAAGGGGTATCTTGCCATTGTAACTTCCCACGGTGCACAGTGGAGGCGACAGTTGTCAAAAGCTGTGCTTATCAAGAGTGTCAGTATCTGCAGGGGCTGCTCCCCTCTCCTTGAGTCCTTGGGGCTCATGCTTCACATTCAGTCTTTATCAGCTTTCTGACTGACATTATAGTCTTGGCTTTGTTTTGTGTTTTTGTGTCAGACAAGCACAGTTCTTTTCTTGTATGGTTTAGTATTTTTATTGGTAATATTTTTTTCCTTTTCTTAATTTTACCTGGGATATCCCAAATCTCATGAATGTATGGAATCTGAGCTTCACATGTATAACATTGTTGGAAAGAACATAGTTCTCATAATTAAATATGCCTGGGTTTAAATCCTGTTTAGGCCACTCATGTGCTTTATGGCCTTGATGTAGATTTATAATTTCTCTGAGTCTCAGTCTCTCTACCTACAGAATAATGAATGCAAAACCTTGTGGATGGTTTGCTGTACAGATTGCATTGTTTCTATAAAGCACCCAATACAGTGGTTGGCAGTCAGCGGTAGCAGCTGCTGTCATCCTCACCACCCACTCTAAGTAATGACTCTTCTGTGTGTGTTTCTGTTAGTTTCTCCATGCCTCTGTGGATGATGGCACTTGTATTGCAAATTATTATTTCAAATCAATATTTAGTCATTCCTGGGACTTTCCCTTTACCCACAGCAGAACCTGCCTTGACTATGATCCTAACTTTTTACTCAAGACAACTGTTTCTTATTTGCTATGCATCACTTTTTTTTTTAAGCTGGTTAATTCATCATCCATTGTTCCATTTGTATTTCAGAATTTGTTAACAGACTTTGCAGCATACTGATGATATTAAATCTATCTGAACCTCAAATTGCCTTTTATAGAAGGTATTTTGGGGAAATATTTGAGAATAGGAAAACATCCATGATTGGAGAGTAACTCCAATTTAAAAAAAAATAAGAAACTTTACTATCCATGGACTAGATGTTAGAAGATTGTATTGGTGAGCACAGATATTTAAGAACCACAAATTGTCAAATCTCTATTCCCTATGTCTTTAGCATAACTCCCTGTATAGTAGGATCTTTTATCTTGTGAGACAGAGTTGAGCTTAATTCATTTTGGCTATTTATGAGATGAGATTGAATAAAAATAAGCATTCTAGTATTTAATTGTTGAAATACAGGTTGAATTTTGGTAATGATTATACCACCACATGCTTGGTTTTCGAAATATTGCAGCTCTGGTGCTTGGCATCCATTTTTCTATTTTATCTCCATTACAACCTGTAAATTCAGCAGGAAAGATTGCTTTTCTCCCCTCCCTTTGTTTTGTAGGTTAAGAAGCTGAGGATTAGAGAATTAAAATATCATAACCAAGCTGAGGAAGATGGAGTTTGTCTAGCTGAGGAGACAAAACAGGACTAGAATTTACATGTCTTGCTTTGACTCCAGGTTTTCCATTCTAAGAGATTTAGACTCAATTAAATTGAACATATTTGAGTACTTGTTAACCATTAATTATAAAGCTTTTTAAATGAAAAAGTTATTTTATGTTAATCAATTTTTCATTGTAATGTCTGGATGATACTAATACACAGACAAATTGTAATATTGTACTGAGCCTTTTTCTTTAATATTTATACATTTATTTCATGTGTTTATATTCTAAGAAAACTTTGATACATGATATTGCAAGTGAATAGCTATTGTTTGAATATAGAAACAAACAGAAAGGAAACATTTGTAGCTAGGTATTGATATTGAAATTAATTTTGTTTTAAGTTGATATTTAATATAAAATAACTGTCTTTTAAAAACTGATATTTAGTGAACATTAGGTTTCCTCTTACTCTGTTAACCTCCATAATCTAGAATTACCTAGTTGGTTTTGCAAATCTTGGATGTCCTTATGACTGCCTTATTCTGAAAATTACTCTGCTAATCTGCCAGAACCAAATGCTGGGACACTTTTCCATTGGGTATTACTATTATAAAAACAGAGTGCCAGTTTTTTTGTTTGTTTCCTTTTTCTGAGTATTTACATAGGAATACATTGTTGAGGTAGAACAATGTATTTCAGGGAAGGATTTTTTTTTAGACAAATACCATTTCTTTTTACTAAATCTGTGGCTCTCAGGTATTTTAAGGAATGCTTATATGTTGAATACCAGCCAGAATACCAGAATACACCAGATGGATCCTTTCAGGTTTTCATCCAGAAACTTTCTGATATTTGACAGATTGTTTGTATTATTCTCTGTGTCTTTATTAAATTTTAAGTATTTATATTAAAACATAAAACTGAGCAATGTGTTAGGGTAATTCTGTTTCTCATTTGTTCATTGACTTGGTTCATTTAGAAGGAAGGGTTTCTAAATTGCTTAAATTACCTAAAGTCAGATTACCCATTCCATAATTTCCTCCCTTTATTCTCTTTTAGTCTGTTTGAAAGATTATTTTCAGGTTAATGGTGTTTTTTATTTTTGTTTCGGTTTTATGGCCTCTAATTTTTATTTATTTTTAAAAATTTAAGTATATTGATTTACATATTGTGTTAATTTCTGCTATATAGTAAAGCTACACACACACACACACACACACACATATACGTTCTTTTTAACATTCTTTCCTGTTATGGTTTATCCCAGGACACTGAATATAGTTTCCTGTGCTATACACTAGGACCTTGTTGTCCGTCCATTCTATATGTAATAGTTTGTATCTGCTAACCCCAGATTCCCAGTCCATCCCCCCTACCTCTCCTTGACAACCACAAGTCTGTTCTCTATGTCTGTGAATTTGTTTCAGCTTCATAGGTAGGTTCATTTGTGTCATATTTTAGATTCCACGTCTAAGTAATATCATATTGTATTTGTCTCTTTCTTTCTGACATACTTCACTTAGTATGATAATCTCTAGTTGCATCCATATTGCTGCCAATGGCATTATTTTGTTCTTTTCTATGGCTCAGTAGTACTTCATTATATATATGTACCACATCTTCTTTATTCATTTATATGTGAAAGACATTTACATTGTTTCCTTGTTTTGAGAATTGTGAATAGTGCCGCTATGAACATAGGGCTGCATGAATCTTTTTGAGTTGTAGTTTTGCCCAGATATATTCCCAGGAGTGGAATTGCTGGGTCATGTGGCAACCCTATTTTTAGCCTTTTGAGGAACCTCCATACTGTTTTCCATAGTGGCTGTACCTACTTACATTTCAACCAACAATGTAGGAGGGTTCCCTTTTCTCCATGTCCTCTCAAATTGTTTGTAGAATTTTTTAGTGATGGCCTTTCGGACTGGTGTGAGGTGATACCTCTTTGTAGTTTTGATTTCCATTTCTCTAATAACTGATGATGTTGAGCATCTTTTCATGTGCCTATTGATAGCCTCTAATTTTTTTTTCCCTTTAGATTCCTCCTCTCTCTGTACCATATCCATTTGCAGTCAGTCTCCACTTCCCCACTCCCATTTTCTTAATATGTCTTTTGAAGTAGAGTTTTTTAAGAAAAATATTTATTTTGTATTAGGTCATTGTGGTTATCTTTTAATTTTGATGTCCAGTTTATCCTTTTTTTTTAATGGCTTATGTTTTTGGTGTCAATACTTAAGAAATCTTTACCTAACCAAAGGTCAGTCTGTGTTTTCTCCTTAGAGTTACAATTTTAAGCCTTATGTTGAGACCTATTATCCATTTTTAATTAATTTTGTGTATGACAAAAGTCTAAATTAATCTTTTGTTTGTAGATATGCAATTGTTCCAATATTACTTGTTGAAAAGAATTTTGTTAATGTTTTATACTCACGAGGATTACTGTTTTTCTGTAATGTCTGCTTTGGGATCAGGATGATATGGGTCTCATAGAATGAGTGGAAAAATATTTATTCCTCTTTCTGGAAGAATTCATGCAGAATTGATATTATTTTTTCCTGGAAGTATTCATGTGGAATTACATTAATTTTCCTTTAATATTCATTAAAATTTACCAGTGAAGCAAAAAAAAAAAAAAAAAGAATATTATTTCCTCCATTCAAGGGAAACTTTTGAACTCTTAGTCCTATTCCCTTGTCTATATTCCTATCTTTATGCCAATACCACATTGTCTTGATTATTATAATTTTACAGTAAATTTTGCAATTGAGAAGTTTGAGTCCTTTAACTGTTTTCTTTTCCAAAATTGTTTTGGCGGTTCTGAGTCCTTTGCATTTCCTTGTAACTCTCATATTCAGAACCTAGAAAAGAACAGTGAATTTTTTCACAAGTTTTTGTTAACTAGAATTTTATACTTAGGTGAAATATGCTATTGTTTTCATACTCTTGACCATCAAAGTAATGATATTTACTGACAGTTTATCCATAGATTTTTTTTGTTGGACATTTTTATTTATAAGTTGAGTTTTTTTTTTTTGAATTTATGTGTAGCCACCAAATAATAGAATCACAGATATATTCAGTTGGAAAACAATAAAACCATGCACATCTTTGATATGAATATGTAATTTAACCTGTGTGTTCATGTGATCATATTTTATCCAGTGAGGATACAAGGAAAATGATGATTTAAATAAAAGTGTGAATGAAAATTAAAACAGACTTTTACAAATGAAATTGATGTTAGTGTCATGTGTTACTATTTACAACTAGTAAGCCTGCTATACATTTTAATTGTACCTCCTGTTTGCAGTTATAATATACATAGTCCTTGCCCTCAGGAAGCCCACACTCTTACTAGATGGACCAGCATGCAGCTAATAGTGCTATGTGATGCATGCTGTTTAAAAAAGATACGGAAAAGAGGGAAAGAAGAGAGAGGTTGGAGGGGGCACTTAACTGTGTCTGGAGGTGATAAAGAAGAATACCAAAAGGAGCAGAACCGTGAGCTTTCTCGTAGATAGAATTCTGACTAGTGGAGGAAACAGGGATAGTTTTCTGCAGAAGGAGCATGACATAGAATGTGAAAAAATGCATGGACACTCAGAAGATACCATTGTAGATGATTTTGTATGGCATAATCCTGAAGGGAAAAAAAGAAGCTAACCATTCTGTTTAGATTTTCTGTCAGGAATGGACTCTCTCAGTTATTACTTTAAATAATGGAAGTTTATTACACAGAAACCCAGTAAAATAAGCAGTGTTCAGGTCTCAAAAAGATTGGGAGTTTGGGATTGGTTCTCCATCCAGAGTGATTCTAGATTGGGTTTAAATACTGGAGTTCCCTCAAGGCTCAGTCTCATACTCCCTTTTCTTCTCTTCACTCTTCCTAGGTCAGACCCACAGCTTCAGTATGTATTTATTGAACTGTATCTCTGGCCTGGACTTCTCTCTGACATTCAGACCGATATATCCCACTGCCTACGAGCCACCTTTAATTATAATAAAGCAGAGGTCTTATAATCTGTCTTACAATTCAGATGCTTGTTTATTGTTTTGAAATTTCATTTGTGGAGATATTTTAAGGCCTAGGATAAAAGAGCCTTCCTCTAGAGAAAATGTGCATTTACATCTGCTATCTCTAGGGATACTAGCATGGAATCATTTTCAACAAAACTAAAATTGAGGTTTTCTAGACGGTATCAGTGGTGCACACTGAACATCAAATTTACACAAAGGAACTATAGTGGTGGTTACAACCTAGTCCATCTCTATAGCACTAGATCATCTCCTCAGACCCATAGGGTAATATGATTCACTTGTAGTTTTCCTATATCTGGAGTATAGCCCTTTGCAGTACTAGCTTAATGTGGGAGTTTCTCTGATTAGATTCTCCACTTGGGTGAGCTCTCATATCCGTCCCTGTAGCCCCAAGAGGCCGTCAGACGGTGGTTTTGTCTAGATTAGCTTTGCTCTTAGGGGAAAAAGCAGTTTAGGTCATTTGGTTTCTTTCTCTGGGTTTTTTATTCCTTTCAGAATTTGGCTTAATAATTTCTTACCATATTGTTGGCTCTCTGATGCTTTTAAGAAACTGGATTTTTGAAATATTTTATGTAGTACTTTTTAGATATTTTTAGCAAGAAGATTTAAATAATTTGGTCTTGAATAACTGGAAATTGAAATCTTCCTACTTATCTCCCTTGGATCGTTTCAAGGCGTCTCAAACCTGGCACTTACTTCCAAAATAAGACTCTCCCGGCCTCCTTTGCTTTTCCAGCTTGATCTTTTCCCAGTGCTTACCAGCTTATTCATGCACATGACAAATCCATATGAACTCATCACCTCATTCTCTACCCTTTATTATTCAATATTTATTTAATCTCTCCACCTCCATTGCTTCTACCCTGATCCACATATCTCTTTGCAATACAACTGTAATAGAAACTACTCCTCCGTTTTAGGCTTCTATAGTCTATCCTTCAAACTATAGCTGAAATGACCTTTTGAAATTGATGTGATCATGCCATTGCTGTGCTTAAGATCTTTTAATGGCTTCCCATAACTTTCAGAAAAAACACCCTAATCCTTGGTATTGTTGACCACGTCCTGTAGGGTTTGATTTGTGCTGCCTCAGCCACAGGGTCTTGGTAGTAGTCTATAATACATGACTTCAAAAGGCTACTAGTCCCAGGTTATGAAGTTGCTTTTTATCGTTTAAGGCTGTGAAGAGCCACAACTTTTTTTTTAACCAATGGAAGGATATAATTGTATCTGCTTTTGCAGCCTTGATGGTGGAGTGGAATGAAGTGTCAAGGCTGAGGAATCAGTGAAAAGGAGAAACAGTGAGAGCTTGAGCCAGGAGAAAGGCAGAGAATGCAGGAGATGCATGCAAGAAAGCTTTTAGAAATAGAATTAGTGAGACCCAGTGACTAACCATATGTGGTTGTTAAAGGCAAAGGAGAAATCATAGAAAATTGTAATACACTATTTCACGTGTAAATTTATCAGGCAGTTACTATATATTGGACACTGTTATAAAAATTTAGCATAGTCTGTTTTTCCTCACAGTCATCTTATGGGATAGGTATTATTTATATACTCAGTTTTTCAGTAAAGGAAGCATTGAGATAGAGAGATGACTTTGCCCATTTCAAATAGCTATTGTGCGACTAAGATTCCAAACCTTTCTCTTACTCGAGTAATCCAGTGGGCAATAGTTGTGTTATCTAAGGTATAAAACATAAGATGGGGGCAGATTTTGAGGAGCAAGTCTGTATATGTATGAGAATGAGGAAGAAAGTGGAGAAATAGAAGATGAGTGTATTTCTGGATATCCAAATGGGAATGTGGTTGTGGATTTCCAAAGGGAGAATGTAATTGGAGATGAGGTTGTGTAGTCATCAGCCAATGTTTAGAGCCATGGATGGGCCCAAGATTACCTGAGGAGAAAGTGTGACCTTGTGTCCGAGTTCAGAGACTTTGTCTGAGGCCTTGTGTGACCTTATATGAGGGTTTAATTACATAACATGTAAGTAAGGAGCACTTGGCACAATGCCTGGAGCACTTTCAGTGATCAGTGTTATCTATTATAATTATTATTTTGTAGTATAAATAGAGAATACAGATGAGAATGCAACAGAGTTTTTGGCATTTTATTAAACATACAAAGCATGATTTTCTTAAATTGAATTTTGGTATTAGATGTGTTGTGAAAGGTCAAACATTCTATAAGGAGGTAAGTAAGTCTATAGTCCTGAAATAGCAAAAAGGGTTTGGATTCTCATCAGTTTTATTTTTTATATAGTGTTTTGTATTGATGTGCATAACTGTGGCTGTCACTTTAAAAAAATAGTCTCAGTAGGAGAAATATGTTTCTTCAGGTGATTAAATTCATTTGGAAAAGTCAGCTGATTTAAATAACTCTGACATTTATAATAAAGAAACTAAGCAATAATTGTCTGGCAGAGGAGTGACTGCTGTTAGTTTTTGTCTCTAAACAAATTGAGATATGAATTTTTTTAGCAGTTTAATCAGTGTCACCTACAAAGCTTATTTAATATTTAATGAGGAGGCGCAGTCTTTAGCAATAAGGCGCTGCAGTGTCAGTGGTGCGCTGAGGTGTGTTCATTGTTCATCATTCACGTGGCTGAAGGGGTGGAGGCCAGGTTACCAAAGAAACGACCAGAGCTAAAGCATGAGGTCTGCAGTTAGAAGATGTGAAGGCGTATTTTTAGGACTCCATGAAGCAAATAGGATGGCTAAGCCATCTATGACTGTGAAGCAACAGCAGGAAAGAAACCATCAGGTCTGCAGCAAAAAATTTGTCATCAGCCATCATTTGTTGCACTCCTCCTCCTCCAAGCTCTGCATTTCGCAGTTGAGGGAAAAGAATAGGATGGAGTGTAGAGAAGGCACTTAAGTATAAAATATGGCCCCAGACCTCCAAGTACTTTTAGACTTTGGAGAAGGGAAGATAAATAAATGAGGTGATAAAGAGCAGTAAAGACGATTGCTACTCCCTAATGAGTAGTAAAGATCGTGAATACTGTGGGTTTTGAATGTTAAGAGAGATCAACCAATTTCTCCACTTCCGAGGATCACTTCAGGAAGGATGCTCAGGAAGAGGAAGTATATTTGAAAAATAAAAAGATTGCAAGAAAGTAAAAGCTAATAGGAAGAAGTGTTCTGACCTAGAGAAATTCGGCAGTGTCATAATGCCATCCATGCACTAGTCGTGTTTATAGGTTCGTCAGTTTATTTAGACGTTAATCTCTCATTAAGAGTTGTGAGACAGCAAAAGAGACACAGATGTATAGAACAGTCTTTTGGACTCTGGGAGAGGGAGAGGGTGGGATGATTTGGGAGAACGGCATTGAAGCATGTATAATATCATATATGAAACGAATCGCCAGTCTAGGTTCAATGCATGATACAGGATGCTTGGGGCTGGTGCACTGGGATGACCCAGGGGGATGGTATGGGGAGGGATGTGGAAGTGGGGTTCAGGATAGGGAACACGTGTATACCCGTGGCGGATTCAATGTTGATGTATGACAAAACCAATATAATATTGTAAAGTAATTAGCCTCCAATTAAAATAAATAAATTTATATTTAAAAAAAAGAGTTGTTGAATTCCTGTTTGCAAGTCACTGTTTGGACTTTTGTGATAATCATTTCCTTTCTCTTTTTCTCTACAATTTTCTTCCTATGTGAAGTCTTTGTAAGCTTTTCATTCATTCATTCATTCCAGAAAGATTAATCACTTGTTACAGGTTCTAGAGCTGCAGCAGTAAATGAAGTATATATCAGATCAGATCAGATCAGTCGCTCAGTCATGTCTGACTGCTTGCAACCCCATGAATCGCAGCACTCCAGGCCTTCCTGTCCATCACCAACTCCCGGAGTTCACTCAGACTCACGTCCATCGAGTCAGTGATGCCATTCAGCCATCTCATCCTCTGTCGTCCCCTTCTCCTCCTGCCCCCAATCCCTCCCAGCATCAGAGTCTTTTCCAATGAGTCAACTCTTCGCATGAGGTGGCCAAAGTACTGGAGTTTCAGCTTTAGCATCATTCCTTCCAAAGAAATCCCAGGGCTGATCTCCTTCAGAATGGACTAGTTGTATCTCCTTGCAGTCCAAGGGACTCTCAAGAGTCTTTTCCAACACCATAGTTCAAAAGCATCAATTCTTCAGTGCTCAGCTTTCTTCACAGTCCAACTCTCACATCCATACATGACCACAGGAAAAACCATAGCCTTGACTAGACGGACCATTGTTGGCAAAGTAATGTCTCTGCTTTTGAATATGCTATCTAGGTTGGTCATAACTTTCCTTCCAAGGAGTAAGCGTCTTTTAATTTCATGGCTGCAGTCACCATCTGTAGTGATTTTGGAGCCCAGAAAAATAAAGTCTGACACTGTTTCCACTGTTTCCCCATCTATTTCCCATGAAGTGGTGGGACCGGATGCCATAATCTTCGTTTTCTGAATGTTGAGCTTTAAGCCCACTTTTTCACTCTCCACTTTCACTTTCATCAAGAGGCTTTTGAGTTCCTCTTCACTTTCTGCCATAAGGGTGGTGTCATCTGCATATCTGAGGTGATTGATATTTCTCCCGGCAATCTTGATTCCAGCTTCTGTATCTTCCAGTCCAGCATTTCTCATGATGTACTCTGCATATAAGTTAAATAAACAGGATAATACCTGCCTTTGTGAACTTTGCAGCCTAGTACATTTTATGATTAATTTTATTAAGATACCGCTCAGAACCTAGAAGAAGATTTTTTAGGTGGCATCATATCTATCCATCACCAACTCAATGGACATGAGTTTGAGCAAATTCTGGGAGATAGTGAAGGACAGGGAAGCCTGGTGTGCTGCAGTCTCTGGGGTCGCAAAGAGTCAGACATGACTGAGGGACTGAACAATGACAATAATCATATCTATAGGTTATTAATAAAGTTTTTTCTGCTGTGTCTCATTCTTTTATTCATTTTATCAGATATTTATTTTGTACTTGAACTGCATTAAACCTTAGAATTCAGTGGAGAGCAAAAACTGACAGAAGTCCCATGGCCTTATAAACATGTTGGTAAAGGAAATTAGTTTTCCTTCTTAAAGACAATTTGCAGGTTAGGAATCATTCCTCCAACTGTTTCAGCTTATTTTAGCAGCATCAGATGAATCTGTCACATGTGTTAAGCCAAATCATTATCTGCTATGGTCTGAATGTTTATGTCCTCCTAATATTCACAGATTGAACAAAACCTAATACCTGATGTGATGGTATTATTAGGAGGCAGCGCCTTTGAGAAGTTCTTAGGTCATGAGGGTAGAAGCCTCATGAATGGAATTAATGCTCTTCTGGGGTATAAAGACACCCCAGAGAATGTGCTAGCCCCTTCCACTGTGTAAAGACCCAGCATGAAGTCTGTAGTTTGCAACTGGGGTGTCTTTGCACTGGCCATCTGATTTTACACATAGTAATGCATATGTTCCATTGCTACTCTCAATTTTTCCTACCCTCTCCTTCCCCCTCTGTGTCCACAAGTGTGTTCTCTATGTCTGCATCTTCATTGCTGCCTTGCAGATAGGTTCATCAGTACTGTCTTTCTAGATTCCATATATATGTGTTAACACACAATATTTGTCTTTCTCTTTCTGACTTACTTCACTCTGTATAATAGGCTCTAGGTTCATCCACCTCATTAGAACTGACTCAAATGCATTCCTTTTTTAAAAAAAATTATTTATTTTAATTGGAGGTTAATTACTTTACAATATTGTGGTGGCTTTTGCCATACATTGACATGAATCAGCCATGGGTGTACATGTGTTCCCCATCCTGAACCCCCCTCCCACCTCCCTCCCCATCCCATCCCATCCCTCTGGGTCATCCCAGTACACCAGCCCTGAGCACCCTGTCTCATGCATCAAACCTGGACTGGTGATCTGTTTCACATTTGATAATATATGTGTTTCAGTGCTGTTCTCTCAGATCATCCCATCCTCGCCTTCTCCCACAAAGTCCAAAAGACTGTTCTATACATCTGTGTCTCTTTTGCTGTCACGCATATAGGGTTATCATTACTATCTTTCTAAATTCCATATATATATGTGTTACTCCTTGGAAGGAAAGTTATGACCGACCTAGATAGCATATTCAAAAGCAGAGACATTACTTTGCCAACAAAGGTTCGTCTAGTCAAGGCTGTGGTTTTTCCTGTGGTCATGTATGGATGTGAGAGTTGGACTGTGAAGAAGGTTGAGTGCCGAAGAATTGATGCTTTTGAACTGTGGTGCTGGAGAAGACTCTTGAGAGTCCCTTGGACTGCAAGGAGATCCAACCAGTCCATTCTGAAGGAGATCAGCCCTGCGATTTCTTTGGAAGGAATGATGCTAAAGCTGAAACTCCAGTACTTTGGCCACCTCATGCGAAGAGTTGACTCATTGGAAAAGACTCTGATGCTGGGAGGTATTGGGGGCAAGAGGAGAAGGGGACGACAGAGGATGAGATGGCTGGATGGCGTCACTGACTCGATGGACGTGAGTCTGAGTGAACTCCGGGAGTTGGTGATGGACAGGGAGGCCTGGCGTGCTGCGATTCATGGGGTTGCAAAGAGTTGGACACGACTGAGCGACTGATCTGATCTGATCTGATACTGGTATTGGTGTTTTTCTTTCTGGCTTACTTCACTCTATATAATAGACTCCAGTTTTATCCACCTCATTAGAACTGATTCAAATGTATTCTTTTTAATGGCTGAGTAATATTCCATTGTGTGTATGTACCACAGCTTTCTTATCCATTCGTCTGCTGATGGACATCTAGGTTGCTTCCATGTCCTGGCTATTATAAACAGTGCTGTGATGAACATTGGTGTACACGTGCATTCCTTTTTATGGCTGGGTAGTATTCCATACCACAACTTATTTATCTGTCTGTCTGTTAATGGACATCTAGGTTGCTTCCATGTTCTAACTATTGTAAATAGTGCTTCAATGAACATTGGGGTAGCAGGTATCTTTTTGAGTTAGAGCTTTCATCTTTTCTAGATATATACCCAGGAGTGTGATTACTGGATCATATGGTAACTCTATTTTTAGTTTTTTAAAGAACTTCCATACTGTTATCCATAGTGAGAAGACACTGGCTTTTTATTATTCTTCCTTGCTCTTAACCATTGATGAACTGGCACAAAGCAACAGTATTGTACCAACTACCTAAGTCAGTCATTTCTAAGACTGAATATTTGTAAGGAAGGAAATTGGTCTAGGTAAGTGAAAAATAACCATATGATTGCTAAAGAGAAGTAGTATTATTTTTAATGTGGGAAGGAAGAGTAATTTGGCATAGATCTCTTGAGCTTTTGTTTCTCTTATCAAGTCTGAAGGGAGTTAAGAAGTTGGGCATATGTTGATTCATTGTTAATTACAGAGTGTAGTGATAACAGGTTTGGGTATTAGTCACTGTTCTCCTAGTCTTTGACAATAGCTCTTAATGCAGAAAGAAAAGACTTTTTCCCCCTTTCTTTCTTTTTAAAATAGAATTAAGAGCATTTCCACTTCCATTTCTTTGCATATGGCAGTGCCTTGGATTTGTGCCTTGAGATCACTTTAACTGGGTATAATTCCAAAATAGGCTTTTGTTTATTCTTATTCTCTGTATTTGAAAGTGTTATTGCTGATGAATTAAACTTACTTTTTATGAACAACTTAAACATGACATGGTTTCTTTACTGTAAGATGCATATAGATTGATTCTGTTGTTAAAATAAGGACCAGTGGTGACAATAATAATACAAACCTTATTATTTTCTCTTGTATTGCTTCCTACTTAATAGAAGTATAATTAAAATGAAAACTTGGTGATATTTAATATCATTTCATCTTATTAATTCCTAGTCCCAATTATTTCATACTTTCAGCTAAATGGAAATTCTTGATTATCTGCCTGTGACCCTTGAACTATGAAATAAAGCTGTCATATGAGATGGCAGGTGACGTGCCATAAAGATGCCATGTCAGATGAGTCAAGGGTCCCCTAAAAGATATATACTGATTATGAAGAGAAAAGTTTTGAAACTGGGAAGGAATTCATTGCACCTGGCAAGTCATTGACTGTAGGAAATGTCAGTAAGAGGCAATTCAGAGGCCAGATCTAATTTAAATGCTACATCTGGCTTTCTTACCAAAGTGTCCAGCACACAGTAAGGCCAAACAATTCAAAATGTTGGAGTTTGGAGCAGAGAAAAATTTATTACAGGGCCTTAGTAGGAGAGAAGGCCAGAGACATCATGTTGCTGACAAAGGTCCAGATAACCAAGTTAGATCAGTCGCTCAGTCGTGTCCGACTCTTTGCAACCCCATGAATTGCAGCACACCAGGCCTCCCTGTCCATCACCAACTCCCAGAGTTCACTCAAACTCACGTCCATCGAGTCAGTGATGCCATCCAGCCATCTCATCCTCTGTCGTCCCCTTCTCCTCCTGCCCCCAATCCCTCCCAGCATCAGCGTCTTCCAATGAGTCAACTCTTAGCATGAGGTGGCCAAAATACTGGAGTTTCAGCTTTAGCATCATTCTTTCCAAGGAACACCCAGGACCAATCTCCTTCAGAATGGACTGGTTGGATCTTCTTGCAGTCCAAGGGACTCTCAAGAGTCTTCTCCAACACCATAGTTCAAAAGCATCAATTCTTTGGCGCTCAGCCTTCTTCACAGTCCAACTCTCACATCCATACATGACCACTGGAAAAACCATAGCCTTGACTAGATGGACCTTTGTTGGCAAAGTAATGGCTCTGCTTTTGAATATGCTATCTAAGTTGGTCTTAACTTTCCTTCCAAGGAGTAAGCGTCTTTTAATTTCATGGCTGCAGTCACCATCTGCAGTGATTTTGGAGCCAAAAAAATAAAGTCTGACGCTGTTTCCACTGTTTCCCCATCTATTTCCCATGAAGTGATGGGACCAGATGCCATGATCTTTGTCTTCTGAATGTTGAGCTTTAAGCCCACTTTTTCACTCTCCTCTTTCACTTTCATCAAGAGGCTTTTTAGTTCCTCTTCACTTTCTGCCATAAGGGTGGTGTCATCTGCATGTCTGAGGTTATTGATATTTCTCCTGGCAATCTTGATTCCAGCTTGTGTTTCTTCTAGCCCAGCGTTTCTCATGATGTACTCTGCATATAAGTTAAATAAGCAGGGTGACAACATACAGCCTTGACGTACTCCTTTTCCTATTTGGAACCAGTCTGTTGTTCCATGCCCAGTTCTAACTGTTGCTTCCTGACCTGCTTACAGGTTTTTCAAGAGGCAGGTCAGGTGGTCTGGTATTCCCATCTCTTTCAGAATTTTCCACAGTTTCTTGTGATCCACACAGTCAAAGGCTTTAGCATAGTCAATAAAACAGAAATAGATGTTTTTCTGGAACTTCTTGCTTTTTCCATGATCCATCGGATGTTGGCAATTTGATCTCTGGTTCCTCTGCCTTTTCTAAAACCAGCTTGAACATCTGGAAGTTCATGGTTCACGTATTGCTGAAGCCTGGCTTGGAGAATTTTGAGCATTACTTTACTAGCATGTGAGTGCAATTGTGTGGTAGCTTGAGCATTCTTTGGCATTGCCTTTCTTTGGGATTGGAATGAAAACTGACCTTTACCAGTCCTGTGACCACTGCTGAGTTTTCCAACTTTGCTGGCATATTGAGTGCAGCACTTTCACAGCATCATCTTGCAGGATTTGAAATAGCTCACCTGGAATTCCATCACCTCCACCAGCTTTGTTCGTAGTGATGCTTTTTAAGGCCCACTTGACTTCCCATTCCAGGATGTCTGGCTCTAGGTCAGTGATCACACCATTTTGATTATCTGGGTCATGAAGATCTTTTTTGTACAGTTCTTCTGTGTATTCTTGCCACTTCTCTTGATATCTTCTGCTTCTGTTAGGTCCATACCATTTCTGTCCTTTATCGAGCCCATCTTTGCATGAAATGTTCCCTTGGTATCTGTAATTTTCTTGAAGAGATCTCTAGTCTTTCCCATTCTGTTGTTTTCTTCTATTTCTTTGCATTGATTGCTGAGGAAGCCTTTCTTATCTCTTCTTGCTAGTGTTTGGAACTCTGCATCAGATGTGTATATCTTTCCTTTTCTCCTTTGCTTTTCGCTTCTCTTCTTTTCACAGCTATTTGTAAGGCCTCCCCAGACAGCCATTTTGCTTTTTTGCATTTCTTTTCCATGGGGATGGTCTTGATCCCTGTCTCCTGTACAATGTCACGAACCTCAGTCCATAGTTCATCAGGCACTCTATCTATCAGATCTAGTCCCTTAAATCTATTTCTCACTTCCACTGTATAATCATAAGGGATTTGATTTAGGTCATACCTGAACGGTCTAGTTGTTTTCCTTACTTTCTTCAATTTTAAGTCTGAATTTGGCAATAAGGAGTTCATGATCTGAGCCACAGTCAGCTCCCGGTCTTGTTTTTACTAACTGTATATAGATTCTCCATCTTTGGCTGCAAAGAATATAATCAGTCTGATTTTGGTGTTGACCATCTGGCGATGTCCATGTGTAGAGTCTTTTCTTGTGTTGTTGCAAGAAGGTGTTTGCTATGACCAGTGTGTTCTCTTGGCAAAACTCTATTAGCCTTTGCCCTGCTTCATTCCGTATTCCAAGGCCAAATTTGTCTGTTACTGCAGGTGTTTCTTGACTTCCTACTTTTGCATTCCAGTCCCCTATAATGAAAAGGACATCTTTTTTGGGTGTTAGTTCTAAAAGGTCTTGGAGGTCTTCACAGAACCGTTCAACTTCAGCTTCTTCAGGGTTACTGGTTGGGGCATAGGCTTGGATTACTGTGATATTGAATGGTTTGCCTTGGAAATGAGCAGAGATCATTCTGTCATTTTTGCGATTGCATCCAAGTACTGCATTTCAGACTCTTTTGTTGACCATTAGGGCTACTCCATTTCTTCTGAGGGATTCCTGCCCACAGTAGTAGATATAATGGTCATCTGAGTTAAAATCACCCATTCTAGTCCATTTTAGTTCGCTGATTCCTAGAATGTCAACGTTCACTCTTGCCATCTCCTGTTTGAGCACTTTCAATTTGCCTTGATTCATGGACCTAACATTCCAGGTTCCTATGCAATATTGCTCTTTATAGCATCGGACCTTGCTTCTATTACCAGTCACATCCACAACTGGGTATTGTTTTTGCTTTGGCTCCATCCCTTCATTCTTTGGAGTGTCTATCTCCCGTAGCATATTGGGCACCTACCGACCTGGGGAGTTCCTCTTTCAGTGTCCTATCATTTTGCCTTTTCATACTGTTCATGGGGTTGTCCAGGCAAGAATACTGAAGTGGTTTGCCATTCCCTTCTCCAGTGGACCACATTCTGTCAGACCTCTCCACCATGACCCGCCTCTTTTGGGTGGCCCCACACGGCATGGCTTAGTTTCATTGAGTTAGACAAGGTTGTGGTCCGTGTGATTAGATTGACTATTTTTCTGTGATTATGGTTTCAGTGTGCCTGCTCTCTGATGCCCTCTCACCACACCTACCGTCTTACTTGGGTTTCTCTTACCTTGAACATGGGGTATCTCTTGACGGCTGCTCCAGCAAAGCGCAGCCGCTGCTCCTTACCTTGGACGAGGGGTATCTCCTCACCACCGCCCCTCCTGACCTTGAACGTGGAGTAGCTCCTCTGGGCGCTCCTGTGCCCGCACAGCCACCGCTGCTTAGACGTGGGGTTGCTCCTCTCGGCCACCGCCCCTGACCTCGGGCGTGGGGTAGCTCCTCCTGGCCGCTGCCCCTGGCCTCTAGCGTGGGGTACCTCCTCCCTCCCCCCACCCCTGACCTCGGACGTGGGGTAGCTTCTCTCAACCGCTCCTGCTCCGTCGCAGCCTGGCACTCTCAGCCGCCGCCCTTTTTCTAGTAGTCATGTATAGATGTGAGAGTTGAGCAATAAAGAGAGTTGAGCACTGAAGAATTGTTGCTTTTGAATTGTGGTGCTGGAGAAGACTCTTGAGAGTCCCTTGGATAGCAGGGAGATCAAACCAGTCAATCCTGAAGGAAATCAACCCTGAATATTCATTGGAAAGACTGATGCTGAAGCTCCAATACTCTGGCCACCTGATGCGGAGAACTGACTCACTGGAGAAGACCCTGATGCTGGGAAAGATAGAAGGCAGGAGAAGGGGTTGGCAGAGGACGAGATGGTTATATAGTATCACCAGCTCAATGGACATGAATTTGAGGAAAGTCCAGGAGGTAGTGGAGGACAGAGGAGCCTCGTGGGCTACAGTCCATGCGCTTGCAAAGAGTCGGACACACTTAGCAACTAAACAGCGACAACTTGGTAGGAGATAAGTGACTTTCTCCTACCTGCCAAAACCGTGAGCTCTCTGAAGTGTTTCAGCAAATCACTTAGAGCAAGCTGATAGAGGGGTGTGGTTATTTATTGCACACTTCGTGGTGCTGGAATCCTTTGTTCTTGCCACTGTCCACGTAGGTGAGGTCAGATGTTTCTGTAAACATCCAGCAAAACAACTGCGATTCTCTGTTCTGCAACTTTGTATCTGTATGTGAATAGACTATTAAAGACCAGCACCCTAAGAATAGGCTATCCTATATATTTCAGGCTATAGGCAGCATTATTTTATAAAAGGTACTGAGCAAGCATGAACTAAGCACAGGCATCTAATATGGAGTCAGATTTGTTCTTCCCTTTTACAACATTAAAGTCAGTAAAAGAAGGTAAAAATGAAGCTGTCATCCCCAAGAAGTTTTGAAATAAATTTTCCCTTTGGGAGTTAGTAAAAAAGGTAATAAATAATTGTTCATAGTATAGTTGCAGTTACCTTCGAAAAGGAATGTAGCCTACTGGACTTTTTAGGAACCAGTATGAATTTATCTAAAGAAAAGTGTGTTAGCCAAAAGAGTGATTTGTAAATGATAGAAACATAGAAAAAAGGAGAACCACAGAGTCAGATGTTAGTACTGCACATCCAGATCCTTGAGGGGAAAAAGGGAGTGTTGTTAGGCTGGCCCTGCCCTTTCCTTCCTTGGGGCACATCCCTCCTGGTTCGCTGGTGTGTCTATGTGGTGGGTGGGCAAGCTTCCAGGATCTGGGCAGGAAAGAACTGATTTTTCAAGACTCAACTACGAGATAAAGTGGATTGAGCCAGAAAGGAGTAAAAACCAAATAGTGCAGCATAAATCACCTATTCAGATGGAGGCAGTGGACATTTCATAAAGCCCAGTCTATAGAAGAAGTGGCATTTATACAGCAGAGAGAGATCTGGTTTCACTACATTGTGGAGATGTGTGCATCAGACCATCTGACTGTCCTCTCAATATCCTTTGATGATTGATATGACACCTCCATTTTGCCTTGTTAGAGTTCACTGCAAGTGTGTGACCTTCTGATGTTTTGCTTCTTTCTAAGTGTTGGTAAGGCCAGTACCAATATCAGGCCCTCTTACTATTTTTCGTTGTAGAGTGACAAGTTGACATACTGTTTTGTTTATTATATTTTCTTTTGGAGCTCAAGGGAGGGTTGAGATATTTATACCCCCTTGTTCATGGCACACTGTAATCATCAGTACAGTTAAGACTCCTCTCTTCTCTTATTTTTCCCCTTATTCTCTTTCTCTTGTTCCCAGTTTTGCCTCCGACTTCCTGCTGTTAGAAATACTACTGTGATAAATAAACATCTATAAATTCTCTCAGGGACCTATGTGAGGATATCTCTGGGAGTGGGGTTGCTACATTGCAGAATATACACCTGTTTAATTTTATTAGATTACTCTCCCAAATTGCTGACTGGGTTGTACGTTCATGATTTTTTAATAATTCTGTTAGATATAAAAGTGGCATCTTATTTCATTTTCCTTTGCTGATTTTTTTAAACTAGCAGCATTGATGACGATTGCTTAGTGTATTTCTTTTTAGGATTTCCCTTTTTGTTAATTATTATTCATATCATTTATCTTTTTCACTTGGGATTTTTCTTTTTCCTGTTGATTTATAGAAGTTTCTTATACTTTTTACATCTTCTTTTTTTGATGAAGTAGAGTTGACTTATTAGTTTCAAGTGAACAACACAGTGGCTCAGTGTTTTTATAGATTGTACTCCATTTAAAGTTATTATAAAATATTGGCTAGGGCTTCCCTGGTGGCTTGGTCATAAAGAAACCCACTGCCAATGCAAGAGGTTTGATCCCTGATCCAGGAAGATCCCACATGCCTTGGAGCAACTAAGCTTGTGCACCACAACTACTGAGCCTTTGTTCCTAGAGCCTGTGCTCTACAAGAGAAGCCACCGCAGTGAGAAGCACCCCAACTGGACAGTAAATGTTGCTTGCCACAACGAGATAAAAGCCTGCTCAGTAGTGCTGCTGCTGCTGCTGCTGAGCCGCTTCAGTTGTGTCTGACTCTGTGCGACCCCATAGACGGCAGCCCACCAGGCTCCCCTGTCCCTGGGATTCTCCAGGCAAGAACACTGGAGTGGGTTGCCATTTCCTTCTCCAATGCATGAAAGTGAAAAGTGAAAGTGAAGTCGCTCAGTCGTGTCCGACTTTTAGCGACCCCATGGACTGCAGCCCACTAGGCTCCTCCGTCCATGGGATTTTCCAGGCAAGAGTACTGGAGTGGGGGGCCATTGCCTTCTCTGGCTCAGCAATGAAGACCCAGCCAAAAATGAATTCATAAGTAAATAAATAAAATTTTTAAATGTTTTAAAAATAATTGGCTATATTCCTCATGTTGTACAATATATCCTTGTAGCTTACTTATTTAGTAAATAGTAGTTTGTACCCCTTAATTCCCTACCCTTATCTTGCCCCTCCCAGTTCCCCCTACATAGTATTTACCATTCATTTCTCCTCTGCATTTGTGATTCTGTTATTGTTTTGATAGATTCATTAGTTTATTTTTTTGATTCCACATGTAAGTGATATCATACAGTATTTGTTTTTCTCTGACTTATATCATGAAGGATAATACACTCCATATCCATCCATGTTGTCACAAATGGCAAATTTTCATTTTTTATGGGCAAGTAATATTCCATTGTATATATACCATATCTATCCCTTCATCTGTTATTGGACACTTAGGTTGCTTCCATATCCTGGGTATTGAAAGTTATGCTGCTGTGAACATTGGGATGCATGTATCTTTCTTGAATTAGTGTTTTCTCCTTGAATATATACCCAGTAGTGGAATTGCTTAGTTATGTGGTGGTTTATTTTTAGTTTTTTGAGGTACCTCCACACCATTTTCCATAGTGACTGCACTGTGTAAACTGTTACATTCCCACCAGTGTACTAGGGTTCTCTCTTCTTCATACTTTGCCTTCAGCATTTATCATTTGTAGACTTTTTGATGATTAGCCTTTCTGACTGGTTGTGGTGGTTACCATGCAAAATAAACAAACAGCCTACACAACACAGTAGTATAAAAGCAAACAACCCAATTAAAAAATGGTCAGAAGACCCGAACAGACATTCTTCCAGAGAAGATATATCGGCACATGAAAAGATGCTGAACATCACTATTTGAGAAATGCAAATCAAAACCACAGTGGGATAACACCTCACAGCTCTCAGAATGACTGTCATCAAAAAGAACACAAATGTCGGTGAGGATATGTTTTAAAATTTATTTTTAATTGGAGGATAACTGCTTTACAGTATTGTGTTGGTTTCTGCCATCTGGTACATCAGCATGAACCAGCCATAGGTATGCATGTGTCCCCTCTCTCTTGAACCTCCCTCACACCTCCCACCCCTTCCCACCCCTCTAGGTTGTCACAGAGCACCAGGTTTGAGCACCCTGGGTCATCCAGCCAATTCCCACTGGCAAAAAGTGAGGATACTTTTTAAGGGATAACATACATAGGTAGTTAAAACATGAAAGAGCAAAAGGGTACAAATCAAGACCATGTTTACTAGTAGAAGATTGAAAAGGATTGTTATTAGGCATGTGCACATAGTGAGATTCAGAGGTTAAGGCCGGATGTAGTACACTGGCAGGGGTGCTGTGATCATAGTTTGGAAGCCCATGTACATGACTTGGTGATGTTTGGTAGCCAGGTTTGTAGAAGAATGTCTATTGGAGGGAGGGCAAAGAATATATTATGGTAAAAGCTGTACTTAAGAGAACTTACTAGATTTCAGGCAGTTAACTCCTAAAATAATCCTAGATAGATGCTCTTTTTGTTGTTGTTGTTATTGGGTGAGGCAACCACACTCACACAGAGATTAGTAAATTTGCCCAAGGCACAGCAGTTCACAGAGTTAAGACAGAAAACTAAGTCTAAATTCTGACTCTAGAGCCAGTACCCTTATCCACTATGCTGTATTGTCTTTACTTCAAAGAACTATGAGACCCCAGAGCAAGGGGTAGGTCATAGGAAGGCAGGAAATGGTCTGGGTAAATTACACAGATTGAGTGTTTTTAATGGTGATAAACATAAATTGTAAGAGTGGAGTGGTGTTGTGAAGTAATTTGTGTTTTTGTTTGAAGTTCCCAGCTGTTTTGTTGGTTTCAGTAGGTAAGAGAGAATCTGTAGGTAAGACTGGAGCAGAGAGGGGTAGAATTTGGCACAGCAGAATCCCTTAATGTCCTTGGAATTTTGACCTTGCCTGAAAGTACTGTTCATGCAGCATCTCTAGATAACTTGGATGCAAATGTGTGCCTTCTGCCTTTTCCATTCTTTGCTGAAGCTGGTTGCCTCATAGTCTGAAGGGGCTTGTTTGGCAGGGTAGCTGCTATCATTTCTGCCCTGTATATACTGTCACCAGATGTGGAAGCCGTGAACCGACAGATGCTATGCTGTAGTCAAGAGACAAGGCTTTCTCCAGGGCGTTTTTCTTCTGTGGAATGTGTTTCATTTTTCATTCACTCTGGGAATGAGACGTATAAATGATCTAGCTTTTGTGTTGATTCTGGCAGGGAATCACTGCACTTGTGCAGGTTTGGCTACTTTCATTTGTTAATATTTAAAGTAATAAACAGCAGTGAAAGCTGAATTGAGACTCTGTTTAACTTTGTGACCCAGAGAAACACACTTAGGGTAGGGGAGGCTTTTAATGGTAAGGGTTATTTAATTTCATTTTTGAAGATAATCAAATATGTTTATATGAATTTTTAAATAATATATTAAAAATAACCAGGCCTTTAGTGAAAAATAGTAGTTTTTGGCCTTATCTCTTCCCATTCCTGATTGCCATTCCATACTTAAGTTTTTAAGTTCTTTTAACTATTTCTTCTTTTATTTCATATGTCTAAATATTCTTTTAACATATATTTTGATTTTTCTATTTAGATGTTATTTAATTATTTCTTACTATAGAAGATAAGAATTAATCTTTGAACGTTTTTCTCCATACATATATACTGTTTCCATCCTCCAGCACTTCCGAAATAGTTATATCACCTTTTTATTTTTCGTTAAGTCAGTATGTAGCTGTAACTATGCCTGTATAACTTCTTTCACCTCTGAGCCATACAGCAAATTAAAGTTACATTTCCTTTCTTGTGTGAATTTGTTTTTTTAATATTAATAATTGTTGCTTTTTGTTTTGTTTCATGTGTTTTCCTCCTAGTCTTCTGGCAGAAATGAAGATCTCCTTTGAATATGTTCAGATACTTTAGGGTGTTTTTTTTTAGTTTAATTTTTTCCCCCAGTGACAACCTATATGGAGCCCTCCAACCTCCTGTGTTAATCTGGCCTGAGGATTTCTTTGCCCCTCTCCTATGTTCCTTTGTCTCCTGCATTAAACCAATCTCACTTTGATTCCTGGTTTACTTCCTCATTTGATGAGTTACTTTCTCTATAACTTCCTGAGAAAAGTGTGTAGGAGAATATTTTTTGAGATTTTGCATACTTGAAATGTCTTTAGACCACCCTTACCTTGATTGATGGTTTGGCTTGATATAAAATTCTTGATTACAAATAATGAGCAGAAGTTTTAAAGTATTACTTTATTATTTTCTAGCTTCCAGTCTTGTTTCTGAGAAGTCCAATGTCATTCTAGTTCCTGAGTCTTTTATTGACTGTTGTTTTCCATGAAAGATTTTAGGATCATCTCTTTGTCCCCAATGGTCTGCAGTTTTACAGTGATATGTCTTAGTTGTATTTTTCCATTGATTATGCCAGCTATGCAATGAGTTCTCTCATTCCAGAAACTAGTTTACTTCAGTTCTGGACTAGTGTACAATACAATATTGTACAATAATTATTGTATTACTTCTTTGGCAGTTTCTTTCTGTTTATATAACTTTTCTTCCTAGAAATTATTTTATTAGAATTGGACATCCTAGAATGATTCACTAGTTTTCTTATATTTTCTCACTCATTTATCCATTGTATTACGTTTTTTGTATTACTCTGTGGCAGAATTCCTCAAAGTTTTAGTCATTATTACTGAATTTTGTTTTAAATTACAGCTATCCTCTTTCTACCTGCCACAAGCTTATGGGGCTCTAGATCTTTTTCTCCTGTTTTGTTATCTCCTGTTCTTTTTTCAAGGGTATACTATAATCATTGTGCTTTCTAGAATGTTGATTATTGTTTCTTTGAAATGTTCTATTCCTGGAATGCTTTCTTTGTTATATTAATATATTGTTTTTCCCATTAATATTTAAGAATGATGCATCAACATTTTGACAGAAGTTAAAGGAGTAAATAAAGCCACCTCAGTTCAGTTCAGTCGCTCAGTCATGTCCGACTCTTTGCGACCCCATGAACTGCAGCACGCCAGGCCTCCCTGTCCATCACCAATTCCCGGAGTTGACTCAAACTCATGTGCATCGAGTCGGTGATGCCATCCAGCCATCTCATCCTCTCTTGTCCCCTTCTCCTCCTGCCCCCAATCCCTCCCAGCATCAGAGTCTTTTCCAATGAGTCAACTCTTCCCATGAGGTGGCCAAAGTATTGGAGTTTCAGCCTCAGCATCAGTCCTTCCAATGAACACCCAGGACTGGTATCCTTTATGATGGACTGGTTGGATCTCCTTGCAGTCCAAGGAACTCGCAAGAGTCTTCTCCAACACCACAGTTCAAAAGCATCAATTCTCCAGCGCTCAGCTTTCTTCACAGTCCAACTCTCACATCCATACATGACTACTGGAAGAACCATAGCCTTGACTAGATGGACCTTTGTTGGCAAAGTAATGTCTCTGCTTTTCAATATGCTATCTAGGTTGGTCATAACTTTCCTTCCAAGTAGTAAGCATCTTTTAATTTTATGGCTGCAGTCACCATCTGCAGTGATTTTGGAGCCCCAAAAAATAAAGTCTGACACTGTTTCCACTGTTTCCCCATCTATTTCCCATGAAGTGATGGGACCAGATGCCATGATCTTCATCTTCTGAATGTTGAGCTTTAAACCAACTGTTTCAGTCTCCTCTTTCACTTTCATCAAGAGGCTTTTTAGTTCCTCTTCACTTTCTGCCATAAGGGTGGTGTCATCTGCATATTGGAGGTTATTGATATTTCTCCCATTTATATAAATAAAAGAGTGAAAGTAAGAGATGAAATGGAGAGAGGTCTGGGAATCTTCCCTTAACCACTTAAACTTGAGGTGCAGTATTTACTTTCTATTAAATTGATTTTGACCTAAAGTTTTTAGCACTTATGGCAGCCCCTTTATTCTCTTTGACAAGAGTGGTACTTTTGATGTAATTTTTAAGTTAGATTTTTATAGTCCTATTAGTGTATGTTAAACAATCTGTGCATATATAGCTATAAAATAAGGTTAGCTTGGTTTGTGATGGATACTCTACAGCTTTGCTCATTTACTGACTTAGAGGCATTATTGCAGCAAATTTTTTCCTTCAACACTGAGTTACTAGCAGTTTAATAAAAATAATTTTTAAATCAGGAGTATTTCTGCAGAGCTCCAAAAATTCTTTCACAATGATAAGGTAAATTCTACCTGCTTGTGCTTGCACAGTAGTTAAATTATTCTAAATGTATGGTTTTTGCTGGCTCTTCAGTGTACTTTCCAAACATTCTGTGACCATTCTTGACAAATATTAGAGCTTTTGCAGAGGGTAAATATGTTACTAAGATTTCTTTTCTTCTCCTTAAAAAAAACTTTTTTTCCTTTTGTTTTAGCAATGGTAGTAACTAGGGATAATTGTGCAGGAAGGCTAAATTTTATTGCCAGTCTGATTACAGGCATACCTGGTTTAATTGTGCTTTGCTTTGTTGTGCTTCATGGATACAGTGTTTTGGTTTTCTTTCTTTTTTTTTGCAAATTGAAGTCTGTGGCAACCTTGTGCAGAGCAAGTATGTTGGTGCCATTTTCCCCACAGCATTTGCTCACTTCATGTCTCTGTGTCTCATTTTGGTAATTCTTTTAATATTTCAAACTTTTCATTATAATATTTGTTATGGTGATCTGTGATCAGTAATCTTTGTTATCATACTCCTCTTCCTCCTCACAAAAGGCTCAGATGATGGTTAGCATTTTTTAACATTAAGATATTTTAAATTGAGATGTATACATTGTTTCTTTAGACATTATTGCTATTGCACATTTAATAGACTACAGTTTAGTGTAAACCTGGACATGGAACAACAGACTGGTTCCAAATAGGAAAAGGAGTACGTCAAGGCTGTATGTTGTCACCCTGCTTATTTAACTTGTATGCAGAGTACATCATGAGAAACGCTGGGCTGGAAGAAACACAAGCCGGAATCAAGATTTCCGGGAGAAATATCAATAACCTCAGATATGCAGATGACACCACCCTTATGGCAGAAAGTGAAGAGGAACTAAAAAGCCTCTTGATGAAAGTGAAAGAGGAGAGTGAAAGAGTTGGCTTAAAGCTCAACATTCAGAAGACGAAGATCATGGCATCTGGTCCCATCACTTCATGGGGAATAGATGGGGAAACAGTGGAAACAGTGTCAGACTTTATTTTTTTGGCTCCAAAATCACTGCAGATGGTGACTGCAGCCATGAAATTAAAAGACGCTTACTCCTTGGAAGGAAAGTTATGACTAACCTAGATAGCATATTGAAAAGCAGAGACATTACTTTGCCAACAAAGGTCCGTCTAGTCAAGGCTTTGGTTTTTCCAGTAGTCATGTGTGGATGTAAGAGTTGGGACTGTGAAGAAAGTTGAGTGCCAAAGAATTGATGCTTTTGAACTGTGGTGTTGGAGAAGACTCTTGAGAGTCCCTTGGACTGCAAGGAGATCCAACCAGTCCATTCTGAAGGAGATCAGCCCTGGGATTTCTTTGGAAGGAATGATGCTAAAGCTGAAACTCCAATACTTTGGTCACCTCATGGGAAGAGTTGAGTCATTGGAAAAGACTCTGATGCTGGGAGGGACTGGGGACAGGAGAAGGGGACGACAGAGGATGAGATGGCTGGATGGCATCACTGATTGGATGGACGTGAATCTGAGTGAACTCTGAGAGTTGGTGATAGACAGGGAGGCCTGTCATGCTGAGATTCATGGGGTCACAAAGAGTCGGACACTGAACAACTGAACTGAACTGAACTTTTATGTGCACTGGGAAGCCAAAAAATCTGTGTGACTCTCTTTATGTTCATATTCACTTTATTGTGGTGATCTGGAACCAAGCTCACAATATCTATGGTGTATCCCTTATATACTGTTAGTTTGGTCTACTGAGGAGCAGGTTTCTCAGAAGAAAATAATTTTTCAGCCTGAGTGGGATATTTAGCTGTCCTGTGTCATCAGGTGCTTGCAGGTAAATTGTGTGCTCTTGAGTCAGTCTCCCAGATTGTTCACGTTGAATGGTGTGTGTTCTCTTCTGCTAGGTACTGTGTGGTGTCTGAGCAATGCTGGTGGAGCCTCTAGTGCTAGGACCTCTGGTCAGAGAGGCCATTAGGTTGGCCTGGAAAAAGAGGTTAGCACCACCTTGATTATAATAATAGGGCTGCTTTCTGATTGTATGATCTGTTTCTTTCTTATTGCAGATTAGTATTCCCAGCTTTATATAATTAGAAACAGTAACTGATTTTTCTATTGGAAAAAAATACCATACAGTTGTGCTGGTTTATGTACATAACAAACTACTCCAACGCTTAGTGGCTTAAAACAGCAATTTACTATATTTCATTCTCTGGATATAGTGAGGTCAGCTGGGCAGTTTCACGTAGGGTTTATCATTCTGTTGTAGTCACATGTTGGTAGAAGCTGTACTCTTCTGAAGGTGTGGCTCGGCTAGGTGTCGTATCTGACATGGCTCACGCCCACAGCTGAGATGGCTTAGTGGAGTGTCTCCTTGTGGCCTCTCCACATAGCTTGGGCATTTCACAGCATGGCAGCTGGATTCTGAGAGGCAACCTCCCAAGAACATGTATTCCAAGAGACAGGATACAGAAGCTGACAGACTAGTTAAGGGCTGTGTCTAGAACTAGCCTACTCACTGCTGTGCCCGCTCACCACTGGATTGGTCAGAGCAGTATTAGGGCCTGGCCAGATTTAAGGCTGTAAAGAAATAGGCTCCATGGACTTCTCTGGCAGTGCATTGGTTAGGACTCCATGCTTTCACTCGGTGGCTCAGGTTCAATCCCTGACTGGGGAATGAAGATCCTCCTAGCTGCAAGGCAGAGCCAAAAAAGGAAAAGGAAAGAAAGAAAGAAATGCGCTCCAGTTCATTCTAGGGGAGTGTCAGATTCATATTTTTGCAGAAGAGCACTTGGGATGGGAGGTATTATTGTCATCTTTGGAAAATACAATCTATTAGAAACTCTTGATTTAAAAAAATAAAAAACCATGTAATGCCTTAAAAGAATGTATTAGTATATTCTTGCATTGATAGTATATGTATGTGTGTGTGCATATTTGTTATATAGATATTGTATGTATGTGTATGTGAATATATATTATGTGTGTGCATGTATATATGCATACACATGTATATGAAGTGATGTGAAATCGCTCAGTTGTGTCCAACTTTGCGACCCCATGGACTGTAGCCAACCGGGCTCCTCCGTCCATGGGATTTTCTAGGCAAGAATACTGGAGTGAGTTGCCATTTCCTTCTCCAGGGGAACTTCCCAACCCAGGGATCAAACCCAGGTCTCCCGCATTGTAGGCAGATGCTTTACTGTCTGAGCCACAAGGGAAGCCCCCTCATACGTATATATGTGATGTTTCAGTATCAATATACCTCATTGTATGTGATTTATAATAAACGCAAAACTGCACTTTTAGTTAGTGTTCACAAAGTCAAAACCATCTAACAGTTGAGCTATCTTTCCCCTGACAATTTGTTACCACTCTCTATGAAACTTTTTTTTAAGATCTTTTCTTCTGTTCTCAAACCTCTAACACCCACTCCCACTGTACTCACTCTCAGCTGGTGACCTTGCTTTTTATTTCCTTGAGAATAAAACATCCAAAGGGAAAATTTAGTTCTGTCACCAAATCTCCTGACTACTGGTGTCATTACTCAGTTGTGTGCCTTTCGTTTCTGTAAGAATGGAATATCCTGCTTAAGCAAAACCTCCTCTTTTAACCTGGGACCCATCTCTTCTTGACAACTCAAGGATTTAACACCTGCATCATCAAATTTTCCCCTTTACCAGATTATTCCCTTCGGCATACAAATAGCCTAAAATTATGTTTTGTTTTTAAAAATCCTGCCTGGTGGCTCAGATGGTAAGGAATCTGCCTGCAATGCAAGAGACCTGGGTTCGATCCCTGGGTTGGGAAGATCCCCTGAAGGAGGAAATGGCAACCCACTCCAATATTCTTGCCTGGAAAATTCCATGGACAGAGGAGCCTGGTGGGTTACACTCCATGGGGTCGCAAAGAGTTGGACACCACTGAGTGACTAACTCTTTGCTAATGGCACAGCGCTGCTTTGCTACTCTGTTTCTCTGCTTCCAGTTAGTGAGAGTTCTACAGAAGTGTTGTCTGTGCTCTGTCTGTTCTGTCCTTTCCCATTAGTCTTGAGATCACTCTGGCCATCCCATCAGTGGCCACCACAGTGCCAAGAACAGTGGCCAGTTCTCAGTCTATGTTTTATGTAACATCTCAGTACATGTAACAAAGTCTTTTAACTCCTGTTTTCTGTACTCTCTTGCTTTTCCTCTCACCTCACTGCTTGCTTCTTAGTTTCCTTTGCTAGATTCTCCTCACTTTTCTGACCTCTAAGTGTTGAAACTCAGTGTCAAACCTAGCATGTCCAAATTGAGCCTTGTTTGCCCCTTCTAGGCCTGCTTCTCTGTCTAGGAAAAAGAATGGTCCTTGACTCCATTCATATCTCACATCCAATCTATCAGCAGATATTGACAGCTCTAACTGCAAAACATGTCAACGTTCCAAATTCTGAAATGTTTACCTTTACCATTCTTACCTTTGTCCTGTCAGCCATCATCTTGTGGATTGTTGCAATAAATAGTTTCCTATCTGGAACCCCCACTATCTCTTTGCACAGAGCACTCAAAGTAATGCTTTCAGGACTTGTGTCACATCACATTACATGTCTGCTCCAAATCTCCAGAGGCTTCCAATTTTGCTAGGAATAAAAGCTAAAGCCCTTAACATAATTAACAAAGACCCAGCCTAATCTGGTCCCATGTTGCCTCTCACTGCATGATCACCACTTCCCCCTTGTTCACTTTGCTTCAGGTGCACTGATCTGTTTATTCTCTGTGGATATGCCAGGTCTACTTCCACATTGAAGCATTTGCTCTTGCTGATTCTCATGTCTGAAAATTGCCCGTTTTCCTAAATGCTGTCACCATATTTCATTCAGGTTTCTACTTAAAGTTCAGCTCTCAAAGAAGCCTTTCCCTGACTATTCTACCTGAAGCAGTACCTTCTTCTGTTCCCCAGCCAACCCACCCTTGGTCACCCATTGTTCCTGTTCTGCTTTAATTTTTCTTCTTAGAATTATGTATTTGTATATGAGATATTATGTATATCTCACCACCATTATGTATTTGCCTATGTGGTCTGTCTCTGCTCACTAGAATGAAAGCACCATGAGCGTAGGGACTTAGGATCACAACAAAGTGATAGCTCTCAGCAGGTGCTCCATAAGTGTTTGTTAACTGAGTGAATGAATACATGCTTATATGTCTCTATAGTGGATTGTTGCATGTGGCTTGATGGGCAAGTATTAATCCTAACTTCCTATTTTAAGTTTAGACAGGTGGCCCTGATTGGCCAAAAAGAAATGCATGTGCTGGAAGAAAATAGCACATTGCCACTGTTGCTTCAAGCTCTCAGTTTTGCAGATGCAATTTGCTTAGGCTTTGTTGCTTTTGAGCTGTCCGTCTGCCAGCATTGTGTACCATCAAGGTGCTTAACTTTTCTTCATATGTTCACTGAGTAAAGAAAGAACAGCTTGATGGAGTTAGAGTGGGTGATTACTAAGGTTTTCTATTAATAGTTAAAAATAATTTCTCTTTAAAATGGACCTTTATAAATCTAATGCTCCATTAGATGATTTCTGAGTAGCATGTTGTTCCAAACATTGTAATCATAAGATCAGGGCTACTTAAAAACATTAGCTGATTCTACGAATTTTTAATTTACTTTGTATAATTTTAATTATAAGTTTATTTATAGCCAGCTTATTTTGAATCAGCTTATTTTGGCAAGTGTCTCTTTAGGGGAAATCCCAGATAGAGACTTTACTAATACTATGGTAAAGATTGATCTGTCCTTAAAAGTGTTCTTTTGGACTAGTTACATTTGAGGAATTTTAATTATCATATAAAATTGTGCTTCTCTATAATAGAAACAGGAATCAAAAATTCCAAAATCAAGATTTCACTTCTGAGCAAATAGAACTGTAGTTTTTAAACCTGTGTACTTAAATGATTCTTTTTGATAAGCATCTGTGTACTGTCATAGCATTTACAGTTTTTACTTGTAAGGTTAAAAGCACTGTGATGTCCATAATTAAGTTCATTAAGATGTTTCCACTTAACTCTTATAAAGGTGAGACTTTTTATTGAACTAAAAAGAGTAGAAATCTGTGACACTGGGGACACATACTGTTTTCAAAAGCTAATTAAAACTAGATGAGGCCTGGAAACCTGGAATGAATCTCACTCCAGAGACTGTAACTTTATGTTGGAGCAGTTCCTTCAAAATAGGGCAAGTGATTCTCTCCCTCCCTCCCGCAACTTGAGTATCCTTCTGGAGAAACCAGAGATGTTGCTGGATGGTTGAAATCTTCCTTGTAACATACAGAGTAACTTCTGTCAGTGAAAACCTCTCTAGGCTTCTTTGTTTCTTTTTGTTGTGATTGAGTTTAGTAACTTACTGGAAAATTAATAGTCCAGGATAGAGTAAACAAATGGCATTTTACATGAGCCAGGTCAATTATGTTGTTAGGTATCACTTTATAGAGATTTTTAGACAGTAGGAACTAAGGACATTGTTTTAAGATGCTTAAATAAGCTTCTCTTTACATTGCCTTTTTATTTTTTTAGAGGTTCAGAGAAATGAGCACTTTTCATAGTTTAACTGTTTCTCTTTTTTTTCATTCCCTTTCCATATCCCTTTTTTATTTCACCCAACACCAAAAATGCCCTTTCAGAAACATAAAGTAGATCTTTTCTACAAGCTGCGTCATGTGATGAATGAACTTATTGACCTTCGAAGGCAGCTCCTGTCTGGTCACCTGACCCAGGATCAGGTGCGGGAGGTTAAGCGGCACATCACCGTGCGCCTGGACTGGGGCAATGAGTAAGTATGAATACCATTCGGGCATCTCTCAGTTTCATTTACGATAACTCGGTCCTTACAGAGTTTGTACCTGATCAAAGCTTATCTTTAGGAATGAAAAGACATGGTTGTATTCTCTACTAAGCTTTGATCATTTTTACAATGAGTAGTTGTTTCTTGTACTTCATAGCAAAGGATATTCACTGATTGGTTCTACTCACTGAAACTCTGTCAGTCTCTGTTTTCAGCCTCTTTTTCACTTCCAGAAAATTAAATAATTGGACTGCATTAGCCTCTGGGCTTTCTTCCAGCTCAAATTCCTTGGTCGTAGACCTCAGTAATCAGAATACTCTTTTGTTTCATCCTTTAGTATCTTTTAATTTCTTGTGAATTTAGTGTCCTTTACATCTTACAGTCATATAATGAATCTGAGTAAGCATATACTACAAATGGAAACTGTCTACATCTATACTTCAGAATATTCTTAACTAATTTATCATTCAGAAATAGTCCTGTATTTATGCAGTGGGTATGCTTATTTGCTATTGCCATACAAGTAAAATTATAAGACTTTGACATGGGACGCTAGAGTAGATGGTACTCAGGTTTTATTTCCTCCAGACTTAATAATTGATATAATTCTCAAATGCTTTTATCGTATTCTCTTAAAATTGGGCCCATTGAACTTTGAAGTGACTAGATTGCTTCCTATTTAAGATATACAGATATCTGAAAGTATATTTTAGAACAAGTGTTTAGCTCCTCTCAAGACATGATTGAAATGATAAAAAAAAAAATAAAAAGAATGGGAGAAGCCCAGCAATAAATGGGAAATATGAGCCCATTTCTAGAAGCTGAAAAATAGATGGAGGATTAGTGACAGAAGACGCCTATAATATGGAGGAAACCTTAGTTAATGAAGGAGCTGGTCTAGGGAGTGTGTATGGGGAGGGAGGAGGGAGGAGGGTTCAGGATGGGGAACACATGTATACCTGTGGCAGATTCATTTTGATATATGGCAAAACCAATACAATATTGTGAAGTTAAATAAAATAAAATTTAAAAAAATAAAAATAAAAGGAAAAAAATAATAAAAGGAAGAGAGAAAAAAAAAGTATGTAAAGTAATAGTTGACCGCCATGAGTGGAAAGCCTGGCAGCCAGCTGTTTCCCCTTTAGATGAACGAAGACCAACTGCCTAGTGGGAAACTGGGCAACGGAAGTTTGAACTGGGACTTTATTGGAAAGCCTTCCATTGTGAGGCATTTAAGGGTTTCAGAGTATAATGACCAGATCCCTTCTACCTACCAGAAAGAGAAACTTGCTAGACATTCACCCATGTATAAAATCTCTGCATGTCTCTAGTGCCTTTTCAGAGAAGGCAATGGCAATACACTCCAGTACTCTTGCCTGGAAAATCCCATGAACGGAGGAGCCTGGTAGCCTGCAGTCCATGGGGTCGCTAAGAGTCGGACATGACTGAACGTCTTCACTTCCACTTTTCACTTTCATGCATTGGAGAAGGAAATGGCAATCCACAGTGTTCTTGCCTGGAGAATCCCAGGGATCGGGGGAGCCTTGTGGGCTTCCAACTATGGGATCGCACAGAGTCGGACACGACTGAAGCGACTTAGCAGCAGCAGCAGCAGCAGTGCCTTTTAAATTTGAATGGACAATCGAGTATTACCAGGTATTTGAAGAAATACTTTCACAGGGAAAAAAGGGAGATGAATAAAATATCTGGCCCGAGAGAGAGCTTGGGATTAGCAAAGAACGTTAAAAATTCCTGAGTATCCTCAAAGAGAATCAAGAAGATTCATTATGTATTATAAAATGCTATGAAAAAGGAAGAGAGAGTAGGACTTCAAAAAAGAATTCAGGAAGAGAACAGGAAGATAAGATTTTTTCCTTTATTCCCAGAATACTGAAATATCTTTTTTTTTTATTTTATTTTATTTTTAAACTTTACATAACTGTATTAGTTTTGCCAAATATCAAAATGAATCCGCCACAGGTATACATGTGTTCCCCATCCTGAACCTGAAATATCTTTTTTTAAACAAGTTTATTAACATTAGCTTCCCTGGTGGCTTCCCTGGTGACTCAGATGGTAAAGAATCTGCTTGCAATGCAGGATAGGATAGGATAGGACAGTCGCCCAGTCGTGTCCGACTCTTTGCGACACTGTGGACTGTAGCCCACTAGACTCCTCCGTCCATGGGATTCTCCAGGCAAGAATACTGGAGTGGGTTGCCAGTTCCTTCTCCAGGGGATCTTCCTGACTCAGGGATTGAACCCCTGGTGGTTCAGAGGTTAAAGCATCTGCCTGCAATGCGGGAGACTTGGGTTCAATCCCTGGGTCGGGAAGATCCCCTGGAGAAGGAAATGGCCACTCACTCCAGTATTCTTGTCTAGAGAATTCCATGGACAGAGGAGCCTGGTGGGCTACAGTTCATGGGGTCACAAAAAGTCGCACATGACTAAGCAACTAACACACATTAACATTAGCAGTTTTATTCACATACAGATCCCCAGTTTTTTATTTTTTAATTTTAATTAATTTATTTTTAATTGGAGAATAATTGCTTTACAATATTATGTTGGTTTCTGCCATACATCAACATGAGTTAGCCATAGATATATATGTGTCCCCTCCCTCTTCAACCTCCCTCCCACCTCCTGCCCCATCCTACTCTTGTAGGTTGTCACAGCGCACCAGATTTGAGCTCCCTGCATCATATAGCAAATTTCCACTGGCTGTCTAGTTTTACGTATGGTAATGTGCATGTTTCAGTGCTATTCTCTCAGTTCGTCCGCCCTCTCCCCCCATCTCTACCCGTGTCCACAAGTCTGTTCTCTACGTCTGTGTCTCTGTTGCTGCCCTGTAGTTAGGTTCCTCAGTGCCATCTTTCCAGATTCCATATGTATGCATTAATATATGATATTTGTCTTTCTCTTTCTGACTTACTTCACTCTGTATAATAGGCTCTAGGTTCATCCACCTCATTAGAACTGACTCAGATGGGTTCTTTTTTATGGCTGAGTACAGATCACCAATTTAAATCAGACAGTTTAATGATTTTTAATATATTCACAGACTTAATACAACCATCACCAGAATCAATTTTATCACCCCTAAAATAGCTGTGCTTTTTAGTTATCATCTCCCTCATCTGTCTCTAAAGATTTGCCTATTCTGGACATTTAATATAAATGGAATCATATAATTGGTCTTTTATAACTGGCTTAATGTGCCCTGCTGTGGGTTTTGGTTTTTCTTCTCCCATTTATTATACTAGGTGTTTGATAGGCTCTTCCAGTCCTAAGTCACCTGGTCTTTGGCTCTGGGAAATTCTCTTCTATCATTTTTTCAGAATTTCCTCTTTATTGCCTTTGTTCTTTTCCTGGAAATATAACATCTGGATGTTGGATCGCCTAGACTGAATCTCTGTTTACTCTTTCCTCAACCATTTCCTAGCTTTTTGTTTTATTTTCCTAGAGATAACAATAATAATTTTAGTTATTTGTGACCTTTTGAAGTGACAATATCCTGTCCTTATTTGTTTCATTAAATTATAGTCTCTCTTGACTGTTAACAGGATTGCTTGGCACACATCACAGATTCCTTGTATGATATAACATGGATTCAGATGTACCATAAATCAGACAATATTCTCTAAATCTAACTTTGGGCAATAAAAATCTTAGCAAATGTAATGTGCATAGCTGGTGATCCTGTCTCTTCTGCTCAAGACAGTAGAATATATATAAAATGGTATCATTGTATTTATTTTAAACCATCAATAATAGTAGTAATTTGCAAACACATCATCCCTATGTGCCAAGCAAATTGTTAGTCTTGAACTGATGGTAATAACAGTTATATAAATCCTGTGTTGCAGTTTCACTGCACTATACATATCAGTAAATGAACAAGAGAAATATTTTAGAAATATCAATACCTCTTTATGATGAAAGTTACAAAACAGACCAGTTATATTTTGCAATCAAATCTTAAAACTTAAAGATAATAGCTTGGAAACAAGTTCAAATTATATTTCAAAAAGACAGAGAACACTGAAGTATCTATCAGTGAAGTACAGAGCTGTTTCACCTTCATTAATAACTTTTTCTCAGCAAAGTAGGAACGTGCTTGTGTGTGTGTGAGTTTGAGGGAGTGTTTATATGTTCATTTTAATAAACAAAAACCAGGAATGTAGTTCCATCCCCCCACACTTTTTAACCTTCTCCCTCCTTTCTCCTATAATCCTCCTCTCCAGGTGTTTCTGTATCTTCTTCCCCCCTTTCTCCCTCCCCTTACACTTCTTTCTTTCCCTAGTTTTTCATTCTATTTTCCCCTCTACCCCTGGTGGAAAATACAGTCACTTAAAAAAACTCAAATGAGAACTTTGTAGGTCTACTGTTATTAAAGGAAAAAGACAAACTGATGGGACTATTCTCTCTGGTTCTCACTTGAACTAAATAATCCTTGTAAAAATATTCCTTCTTAATTTGAAAGAAGAGATGGTGTACTGCAAAATGAAGTCATTCCATACCATTAAGTTAACTAAAGGAGACTGTTCCATGCAACAGCTGAGCACTGATAACCATATCCGTTGTTCACCTTTTATGCCGTCATAGCTCTACGCTTCTTGTTCCACTAACACTTAAAAATACCATAAAATATTGAAGCTTAGCATATGTTGGCATGTTGTGAGTGCACAATCAATATTTTCTGAATGTATTTTTACATTGTAATTGATGTAATGAAGTATTAATCATATATAATTTTAAACTTTGTAACTTTTTCTTTAGACTCTTAGACCTTACAGTTCTGCCTTTTCAGAATCTATTTCAGAAGCTCTTAATAACAGCTATTAATAGTTTCTTGAGTACATCAACCTGTATCACTGTGGCAAGTACCTGGTCTAACCCGTATGCATGGTTATAATGAAATGTTATTATATTCTTCCAAGACAAGAGCTCTGTTTTACCCTGTGAGGAAAGTAAGGCTCAGAAGCACTTTTTTTGTTGCGTAGTGAGTGGTAGAGTTGGTGTTTGTACCCAGAACTGACACCAAAGCCCATATAGTTTATGCAGGGCCTTACCATGATTATTTTTAAGTGTGAGTCTTAAAACCAGGAAAATTATTGTCGGTATCTCTAGTCTGTGGGTTATTTGATCTTTGTTTTGTTATCTATACTATATGCCCATAATATATATATGCTTTAACATGAGTTTGAACTTCCCAGGATAAAAACTAAACTGGTACTATAGTCAATATTTTATTCAGAGTTTAAATTAAATGCAGAGCTCTCCACATCTATATAATAGCCATTTTAATTTTATTCCCTGAGATTAGGCATTATTATTTATTTGGCTGAAAATTTGAAGATTCCAACACTAAATTTACATGGCTTATACTTGTTGGCCTCATCACCTATGTGCACACTCATTCTATAAGTGAGAATTATTAAAATTGTATTAGGTACCAATCAGCATTTATAATATTATGTCCTAAAATACAGGAAGGGCATTAAAACAAGGCTGTATTCAAATTAACTAGCCATCATCTCTACTAAAGTCTTCTATTCAAAGAATAAGTCAGTTAATTACATCTTCTCCAAGGGAATTTTAAAATAATTCATCTAGCAATGTAATTTTAACATGTTAATTTAATATTTTTGATGCCTTCCATAAAGATATTGAGAAAAATTTCTTCTCAGTCTCTAATATCATCACCACAGTAAATACAGCATAGCTGAGTTAAAGTTACATTAACCCAGGACTACTGACACAGCCTAATTGATCTTTGCTTTAGAAAAATACCTATTCTAAGAGTAAGAAATATTTTACTCTTAGAATAATTTATGGGATTTTTGTATTTCTTTTTTAGGTAGAAAGTACAGACTTGAATAAAATGTAAACATTTATAAGCTTTTGTTGAACTAGAATGATGTTTCTATAGATTTCAGGTATCAAATGAGAAAATTGGTTATCTTTTTATTGTAAAGTGTCATCATTTGAGACAAATCACCAATAAATGTATACTTTATAGTTATTTTGTTCTGTCTTTCTCTTCCTCTCTATCATATTACTGGGTTTCTTACAGAAAAACCCAAATGAACTTTTTGGCCAATCTAATATTTCCCTCCCTTGCCTCTCTTTTGCACCTTCTCTTAGGTTTTCAAAGATCTCAACCCACCCATATCTCTTTCTTCCCACTTAGTTTATGTTTTTCGCCAAGGGAATTGCTCTTGGAGGAAGCAACACAAGCAATAATTTGGGTTGTACTATGCGAAAAATACAGCTACTCCCGAGTTTCCTCTGAGTAGATTCTTAGCTAGGACTTGGATAGGTTTATGGTTTAGTACTTTCTCTTTGGGCTTCCCTGATAGTTCAGTTGGTAAAGAATCCGCCTGCAATGCAGGAGACCCTGGTTTGATTCCTGGGTTAGGAAGATCCCCTAGAGAAGAGATAGGCTACCCACTCTAGTATTTTGGGGCTTCCCTTGTGGCTCAGCTGGTAAAGAATCTGCCTGCAATGTGGGAGACCTGGGTTCAATCCCTGGGTTGGGAAGATCTCCTTGAGAAGGGAACAGCTACCCACTCCAGTATTCTGGCCTGGAGAATACCATGGACTACAGTCCATGGGGTCACAAAAAGTCGGACATGACTGAGCAACTTTCACTTTCACTTTCTCTTTAAGGGCATAGTGATATTTTCTAGCTTCAGGACATCTGAAATTAGTAGAAGCTTCCAATGCCTTCTTGGAGTTCTAATATAAGATGTTGTGCCCATCATCATTCAGTAGCTTGTCATACGTAAGTCTGAGATAACTGTGTTTAAAGTATGTATGTGTCAAAACTCTTCTGTCAAGTTATCATGTTCAAATAATTACCTTATACTCACACGCACACGTCATACTTATTCTTTGTGCATCTGTTTTGCTCATCGGCATACCCTGCACTTACCACAGAACCTGCATTTGATAGGCACTACGTGAAAATACCTAAGTAGCAGGGTAGGTTTTTCTTATGCCTGTTGGCTGCTCATTCATCAGTGTATTTTTTTTTTTCCTTTCTGGACTGATCTATTGACACAAAATTATTCTTCAAACTATTTTGATCAAATTGATTATAGTCACTGATAGCCACTAGTATTTAACTTCATTGTTGTTATTAATAGTGGAAAGGTGACAGGCATAGTGGAAATATCATGGGTTCAGAGTAAGACAGACCTAGCTTGAGACAAGCTCAACTGTACTTCCTTAATAGGCTCCTTAGTAGCCTGGGCTTTGGTTTACTCAGTTATAAGATGGGTTTAAAACTGTGTACTTCTCATAGTTCCTAGAGGGGATATACATAAAATCCTATGTAAAATGCCTATTCCAAGTAAATGTTCAGTAAAAGGTAGCTGTTATTAGTTACATGTTACATTTTATTATTATGTAAATATAAGTATACCATGCTTTCATTTGTTACATATATATGCTCCTTTTAAATATTAGAAAAGGTCGCTGCCCACAGAAAATCTTAGTATCTCTAGCTTTTCTCAGTTGAATCTGTGGAAGAACTATAAGATTTGTGCAAAAGTAATTACAGTTTTGGACCATGAATTTTAAATCATTATAACTAGGCTCAAACACATCTTTGTTAGTCAAAATAGGAATCATTACAATCAACACATTCTTGCCAATGAGAAATAAGGTAGCTTATTCCTGTAGTGTAAAAATCCATGCTTTGGGATTCAGTGAACTCTTGAAAAGCATTTTCTGCATCATGCTGGTTATGGAAACATTTTCCCTGAAAAAGTTGTCAAGATGCTTGAAGGAAGCAGTAGTCAATTGGTGAGATGTCAGGTGAATATGGCGGATGAAGCAAAACTTCATTCAACTTTAGAAGCATTGGTTGTATGACATGTGGTTGGGCATTGTTATGGAGAAGAATTGGGCCCTTTCTGTTAACCAATGCCTGGCTGTAGCCGTTGTGATTTTCAATGCTTTCATCAATTTGCTGAGCATATTTCTCAGATATAATGGTTTCCCCAGCATTCAGAAAGCAGTAATGGATCAGACTAGCTAACAGTGACCATGACTATGACCATGAGTAGTGGATCAGACCACCAAACAGTGACCATGACCTTTTTTGATGCAAGTTTGGCTTTGGGAAGTGCTTTGGAGCTTCTTCTCAGTCCAGCAACTGAGCTAGTCATCAATGGTTGTTCTATAAAATCCACTTTTTGTCACAAGTCACAATCTGATCAAGAAATGGTTTGTTTTTGTTGCCCAAAATAAGAGTTCAGTTCAGTCACTCAGTCGTGTCCAACTCTTTGCGATCCCATGAACCACAGCATGCCAGGCCTCCCTGTCCATCACCAACTCCCAGAGTCCCTCCAAACCCATGTCCATTCAGTCGGTGATGCCATCCAACCATCTCATCCTCTGTCCCCTTCTCCTTCTGCCCTCAATCTTTCCCAGCATCGGGGTCTTTTCAAATGAGTCAGCTCTTCGCATCAGGTGGCCAAAGTATTGGAGTTTCAGCTTCAACATCAGTCCTTCCAATGAACACCCAGGACTGATCTCCTTTAGGATGGACTGGTTGGATCTCCTTGCAGTCCAAGGGACTCTCAAGAGTCTTCTCCAACACCACAGTTCAAAAGCATCAATTCTTCAGCTTGCTTTATAGTCCAACTCTCACATCCATACATGACCACTGGAAAAACCATAGCCTTGACTAGATGGACCTTTGTTGACAAAGTAATGTCTCCGCTTTTTATTATTTATTTATTTATTTTTGTGTGTGTGTGTGTGTTTATTTTATTTTTATTTTTTTAAATTTTATTTTATTTTTAAACTTTACATAATTGTATTAGTTCTCTGCTTTTTAATATGCTGTCTAGGTTGGTCTTAACTTTCCTTCCAAGGAGTAAGCATCTTTTAATTTCATGACTGCAGTCACCATCTGCAGTGATTTTGGAGCCCCCAAAAATAAAGTCAGCTACTGTTTCCACTGTTTCCCCATCTATTTGCCATGAAGTGATGGGACTGGATGCCATGATCTTAGTTTTCTGAATGTTGAGCTTTAAGCCAACTGTTTCACTCTCCTCTTTCACTTTCATCAAGAGGCTCTTTAGTTCTTCTTTACTTTCTGCCATAAGGGTGGTGTCATCTGCATATCTGAGGTTATTGATATTTTTCCCGGCACTCTTGACTCCAGCCTGTGCTTCCTCCAGCCCAGTGTTTCTCATGATATACTCTGCATATAAGTTAAATAAGCACGGTGACAATATACAGCCTTGATGTACTCATTTTCCTATTTGGAACCAGTCTGTTGTTCCATGTCCAGTTCTAAGTGTTGCTTCCTGACCTGTATACAGGTTTCTCAAGAGACAGGTCAGGTGGTTTGGTATCCCCATCTCTTTCAGAATTTTTCACAGTTTATTGTGATCTACACAGAATAAGAGAGGATGATACTTCAAAACAATGATTTTTAAAAAATTTTTAGTTAGCTCATGAGGCACCCACTTACCAAGCTTTTTCACCTTTCCAATTATCTTCAAATGCTAAGGCTTCCCTGATAGCTCAGTTGATAAAGAATCCACCTGCAATGCAGGAGATCCCAGTTCGATTCCTAAATAGGGACGATCCCCTGGAGAAGGGATAGGCTACCCACTCCGGTATTCTTGGGCTTCCCTTGTGGCTCACTGGTAAAGAATCTGCCTGCAATGCAGGAGACCTGAGTTCAGTCCCTGGGTTGGAAAGATCCCCTTGAGAAGGGAAAGGCTGTGCACTCCAGTATTATGTCCTGGAGGATTCCATGGACTGTATAGTCCTTGGGGTCACAAAGAGTGGGACATGACTGAGCAACTTTCACTTCACTTCACTTCGAATGACAAATGACTGTAGAATGGTTGAATGGTTGATGTTGAGTCCTTTGGCAACTTCTCATGTAGTTTTAAGAGGATCAGCTTTGATGATTGCTCTCAGTTGGTCACTGCCAACTTCCAATGGCCAGGCACTGTGCTCCTCATCTTCAAGGCTCTCATCTCCTTTGCAAAACTTCTTGAACCACCACTGCACTGTACGTTCATTAGCAGTTCCTGAACCAAATGTGTTGCTGATGTTGCAAGTTGTGTCTCCTGTTTTACGACCCATTTTGAACTCAAATAAGAAAATTACTCGAATTTGCTTTTTGTCTAACATCATTTCCATTGTCTGAAATAAATATAAAACAAAGTAATAAGTCATTAGCAAAAAAACATAGAGTAAGAAATGTGCTTTAAAATGTTTTTTTTAATGTAATGTATTTTAAATGATGTAATTAAAATAACATAATCACATTTATTAAGACTGTATTCCAATATCAAATGGCAAATTTTAGCAATGCAAAAACTGCAGTTATGTTTGCACCAACCTAATAAGTCCTAAATGCCTTTAAACATTCATCATATATTATTAGTTAACTTCAGGTTATTTTCTGTGTTCTGTGGTTCAGATGAGGAAACCCAGAAGGAAGAAGATACAATAGAATAGAGGGTGTCCCTGTTCTAGTGGTTAAGAATCCACCTGCTAAGGTAGAAGACTTGGGTTCGATCCCTGATCCAGGAAGGTCACACATGATGTGGAGCAACTAAGCCTGTGTGCCTCAACTATTGAGCCTATACTGTAGAGCCTGGGCGTCACATGTACTGAGCCCACGGGCTATACAACTACCAAAGCCCATGCAGCCTAGAGCCTGTGCTCTGCAGTAAGAGAAACCACTGCAATGAGAAGCCCCCACAACACAGCTAGAGAGCAACAAAAACTCAGCACAGCCAAACAGAAATAAAGAAATAAAATTATATTTTAAAAAGAAAATATAATATGGAACATTCAAAAGGCATGTAAAATTCAAAGAATTTGTTAGATTAAGAACTTTTGAGAGGCACACCTAAAAGAATGTAGGAACAGAAATATGTCTCATTCACTTCTGTGTCCCTTAGTTCAGCATGAGCTTAGCATAGAGTAGGTGCTAAGAAATATTTATTGAATTATTGAAATTATTGAATGATGAATCCATTAATTATTGTGATTAATAATATTGTGATCAATGGCACCCCACTCCAGCACTCTTGCCTGGAAAAGCCCATGGCTGGAGGAGCCTGGTAGGCTGTAGTCAATGGGGTTGCTAAGAGTCAGACACGTCTGAGCGACTTCCCTTTCACTTTTCACTTTCATACATTGGAAAAAGAAATGGCAACCCACTCCAGTGTTCTTGCCTGGAGAATCCCAAGGACAGGGGAGCCTGGTGGGCTGCCGTCCATGGGGTCGCACAGAGTCAGACACGACTGAAGCGACTTAGCAGCAGCAGCAGCAGCAGCATAGTGATTAATAACAAATGGTGAAAGAAGACTAAATATTTTTATGAAGACTGTTCACCTAAGCTTTTCCAATGGGTCAGAGGGTAAAGAATTTACCTGCAGTGCAGGAGATATAGGTTCAATCCCTGGGTCGAGAAGATCCCCTAGAGGAGGAACTGAAGACCCGCTTCAGTGTTCTTGCCTGGAAAATTCCATGGACAGAGGAGCCTCGTGGCTAAGTCCTAAGGGTCACAAAGAGTCCAACACCACTGAGCTACTAAACACACAGTCACCTAAGCCATTAGTAAGACCATTTTGGAAGCAGTTCTATACTACATCTATTTGTTGTTGTTGTTGTTGTTCAGTCACTAAGTTGTGTCCAACTTTTTCAGCCCCATGGATTGCAGCATACCAGGCTCTTCTATCCTCCACTATCTCCCAGAGTTTGCTCAAATTTATGTCCATTGAGTCATTGATCCTGTCTAACCATCTCGTCCTCTGTCACCCCCTTCTCCTTTTGCCTTCAGTCTTTCCCAGCATCATAGTCTTTTCCAATGAGACGGACCTTTCCATCAGGTGGCTAAAGTATTGGAGCTTCAGCTTCAGTATCAGTCCTTCCAATGAGTATTCAGGGTTGATTTCCTTTAGGATTGACTGGTTTGATATAACCTTGCAGCCCAAGGGATTCTCAAGAGTTCTCCAGCACCAGAATTTGAAAGCATCAATTATTCGGCTCTCAGCCTTCTTTATAGTCCCACTGTTACATCCATACATGACTAATGGAAAAACCATAGCTTTGGTTAGACGGACCTTTGTTGGCAAATTAATGTCTCTGCTTTTTAATATGCTGTCTAGGTTTGTCATAGCTTTTCTTCCAAGGAGTAGATGTCTTTTAATTTAATGGCTGCAGTCACTGTCTGCAGTGATTTTGGAGTACAGGAACCTAAAATCTGTCACTGCTTCCATTTTTTACCCCTTCTATTTGCCATGAAGTGGTGGGACCAGAATGCCATGATTTTAGTTTTTTGAATGTTGAGTTTTAAGGTAGCATTTTCACTCTCTTCTTTCACCCTCATCCAGAGGCCCTTTAGTTCCTCTTCACTTTCTGCCATTAGAGTGGTATCACCTGCATATCTGAGGTTTTTATTTCTCCTGGAAATCTTGATTCCAGCTTGTGATTCATCCGGCCTGGCATTTCATATGATGTACTCTGCATATAGGTTAAATAAGCAGGGTGGCAATATACAAACTTGTTGTACTCCTCTCCCAATTTTGAACTATGTCTATATGTAGATACATATGTAGTTGTATGCCTCCTGCTTGTGTCTGTCTGTTTAGGAGTCTTTTTTTGGACATTCTCTTTAATCACAATCCTTGTACTTTAAGTCATATTTTAGCTAATGATGTAACACATAATGGTAATTGTAACATTGGAAGCAGTTCACAGTGTCTGGAAGTGTAGTGAGTGCTTTACATGGATTAATCCTTACACTAGTCTATGATAGTAGAAAAGAGTCAAGAAGAGTCCTACTTGTGGGAGAGTCAAGATACAAACTAGGCAATCCAATATCAGAGCGCATGTGCCTAACTACTCTGATGCACTACCTTCCTTTGCTATGAGAAGAGACTAAGTTGACTATCCCCTGTGCTTAACTGTTCACTATTTTTAGAATATTCTATAGGAAGAAATAGCCAGGAATCTCTTTTACAGGGTGAAATTTTAGTGAACATGTGTTGTTTCTCCCTGTGCACCATCTCTGCCTTCTTTCACTGAGGACAGTTCTTCACTTTAGCTCTTGGAAACTGCTCTTCTTCCATTGAAGATGATCTTAGAAGGAAATCAGCATTTGGTTTAATTAGATCACCTGTTAATCATTTTATTACTTCCTAAGATAATGAATGGCAACCCACTCCAGTACTCTTGCCTGGAAAATCCCATGGGCGGAGGAGCCCGGTAGGCTGCAGTCCATGGGGTCGAGAAGAGTTGGACAGGACTGAACGACTTCACTTTCACTTTTCACTTTCATGCATTGGAGAAGGAAGTGGCAACCCACTCCAGTGTTCTTGCCTGGAGAATCCCAGGGACGGGGGAGCCTGGTGGGCTGCCGTCTATGGGGTCACACAGAGTTGGACACGACTGAAGTGACTTAGCAGCAGCAGCAGCAAGATAAGGAAACAGGAAACAACGGTACTATGTTCTAGCGACTTCTAGGAGAGGGAAAGCACTTTGCTTTTAGGGGAGAATTAACATGCTCAATATGAACATTTGCTTGGCTCAAAACTACTCTTATTTCCTATATCTAACACCATTTTATGGTACATGATAGATCCTCAGCCAATGTCTTTGGTATGAGTTGATGGATATATGGGTGAATAATTGAATGGACAAGCCAGCTAAGGTTTCACAGTGCTAAGGTAGAGTTTTCATAGATGCCTCCAGACAAGCTCCTGGAGACTGCATGTGGTGCACTACCACTGGGCACGTGTTCTCATAGCCTTACTGACTTAGATCCATGTGGATTTTTTCTTAAGTTATTGTAATGAAAACATCTGTTTTGATTGGATTATTTGTACAGTCTTTCTATTTGTTACGTTATTGTGATATTGAGACTACCTCCTGCATTTTGTGACCACCAGTGGTTAAAGAATATGCATAAAATCTTTATTTTTGTATTTAAAGAAGTTTTCACAGCATGACTACAGAAAATTTGTAAAATGTTTTAGGTTGATAAATTGTCTAATTTCACTTTCTTATACAAATTCTATTATCATTTTTGTGATCTTTCCACTGTTTTTCCATATGCATGTAAAAGTATTCTGAATATTTGATATCATAACTTCATTATCTTTAAATTATAAATTGCTTTTTAAGATGAGAGAGAAAGGATGGGCTTCAACTATATCTTGCTCTCCATGACACTACTGCCTTTACATGCTATAAGTATTAGAAGCCAGAGGCGTGAAATTATTTCAGAGAAATTAAGAATAATTAATAAGAGCTGATTGAATGGAGTACCTCTTTGATGAATGAAGACAGGAAATAAAATCTCTTACAGATTTAAGAGCGTTAACTTCAGGAATCATATTTGATGGCGTGGTTTTACCTTTAAACTATGAACTATTGTAGTTAAGGCCAACAGCGTATTACTGATTTTCTCATCATGAAAAAGTAGATATTTATTTTTTTTAGCATTTAGTACCAAAAAATTGTTTCCTCTTTAAAAACTCACATTTCTCTATTGTAGAATAAAACAAATTATAGTAATAGATAACGGAAAAATAAAAGATTTTTATCCTTTAATAGGAAAATGGTTTTCTTTTTTCTTGCCTGCCAAAAACTATACATCTAAATTTTAATTTTTGATCATAGTAATCATACTCGTCTGTGTGATTAGTGTATTTACTTATGGCTTCTTCATGTAGGTTTTAGTTCCCATTTGTATTTTATCAGTCTTATTTCTTATTACAATTTCTTGAACTTCTTGATATAAAATATAAAAATATAAAAACCTTTTCCTATAAAATAAGGTATAAATTATAATAAAGTACTTTTGCATTTTGGATGTATACATGGCTTATTTCAAATAAGAGTTTCAGATTTCAGTGTAATGTAGTAAAGGTTTATTTCTCAGTGGGAGTTTTATGCACAGAAAGAACCTAGAGAATTTGTTAGCATATGTTAGCATTCGAAACATAGTTCATAATCTAGATGAAGAGAAATATATATATATATATATTTCTCCTTCCATCATCTATGGAATACTTTGCTGGGTGCAGTAATTCATAACACTTGTTTTAGAGTAGGGTGATTACAGAGCATCTCTGAAACCCTGATGAGAGTTATAGGCCCTCTGCTCAGAGAAAATGAATACATGAACACATGCACATGCTTGTATAAGTAGTTGCAGGGTTCCACAACCCCCTAATTCATTGGCCTCCAGATTTAGAGCTGTTGTTCTAGAGACTGGAAAGGACCTAATATGTATTGGAAAGAAATTATGTACCATATTTGAACCTAAGAGCTCTTCCTGTACAGACTTATTTCCAGTGTCCTATATTGCCTCCTAACCAACCATTAATCATCATCACTTGTTCCTTCTGCCCAAGTTACACCAGATCTTTGAAGTTTTGTTTTCTTCAGTAGTAGTGCTCCCTGGTTAAACTTCCATCTAAAATGTCTTAAGATATTGGCTAATGTGTGGTGAAGTCTTTACTATAACCCAATGTCAATATTAATTAAGTTGAAAATGAGATAAAACGCAACCAAAACATGCATTTCTTTGAGTTTAATACTTTTAGGAGTAATTGTTTTCCTTTTTTTGTGGCCATACCACATGCCTTGCAGGATCTCAATTCCCTAACCAGGGATTGAACCTGTGCCCTCAGCACTGAAAGTACAGAATTTTGGACCTCCTGGAATTCCCAGGAGCTTATTTTTGTATTTAACTTTGAATTCCATATCTACTTGGACATTAAATAATTTTTTTTATCCTAGTGAAAGTAATGCATAGATTGAGCCTTGTTCATACTTGTAGGATAGGGGGAAATAGAAAAATAAACGAGACTTATTAATGATAAGAGAAAAGAAAATCCATCCATAATGAACTCAAGCAATCTGTTAACAAATGTGATACTGAATGAATCCTGTTTTAGCATTACAGGGAGAACTGCTTGATGACTAAAATTGTCACAGTCTTAATATTCCTAGCCTCATTTATTTATCTAAAGGTGAACATTGTTGTTCATGTCTGACTCTTTGTGAGTCACAGTTAAGCTGGATAAAGGCATGTTCCTGCTAAGGCAGCATCTGAACCTCTGTCCACAACATCATGGCTGGCATAGGCTTCCAGGCATATAAAGAGAGGTGAGTAATCTGAGGACACGGCATGCTGAACATCGTCTTTTTCTTTCCTAGGCATTTGGGCCTGGATCTGGTGCCTCGAAAGGACTTTGAAGTAGTGGATTCAGACCAGATCAGTGTCTCAGACCTCTATAAAATGGTAAGAAATATTACACAGGGTAGTTTGTTCCTGCACACTTAATTTTTTTCTCTCTTATTATCTCTAATTACATTATGAAACAGTATTGCTAAAATCATTCACCTTTGTTTCAAGTGTATTTAAGGGGGTCTTCCTTATCAGGACAGTACCTATCATACTCAATCTCTAAAGGGAATTACTGTGTAGGGCTGTTGGGCTTACTGTAATGTCTACGGGTCCTTTCTCAGTTGGTGTTGCTGGTGAAGAGAGCTCCTTCAGCATGAAGAAGTTACTAAAAGAGAAGATACTGAAGCTGAAAAGAGCCAGTTATTAGTTAATGTAGTGATTAACCCTGGAAATAAAGTACCAGCATTTCTTTAAAACATTTTTTTATTGAGTTATAGTTGATATACATTGTTGTGTTAGGTTCTGGTGTATAGCAAAGTGATTCAGTTTTATGTGTGTATGTGTATTCTTTTTCAGATTCTTTTCCATTATAGGTTATTATAAGGTATTGAATATAGTTCCCTGTGTTATACAGTAGGATGTTGTTTATCAGTGTACCAGTACTTCTAAGATAAATCTTTAACTATCTGTTGGTTATTATAAAAGTATATTGAATTGATTGATGACCAGGGTGGGTGACATTTTGCATGCTGAGTGAGAAGAAGTAACTAAAACAAAGGTATGAAATTTTAAAGTAAAACAAATAAACATAAGAAATCTCAGGTGATTATTAAGCTTAGACTAAGGGACTGAGTCAAGCCTCACTTTGAGGAGAATATATTTGAGGTGAGACTATATTGGCTAGAATTACAAGTTTTAGAAAACATTACAAATTTCTGTTAAGAAAATGTAATATTTTTAAGGGAACGCAGAGGATGCAAAGTATGTTGCTTGGTCAAGGACCACAGAAAATTTGCCTAAATAAAATATACAAATAACATATCAATTGCTTCTGTATATTTGCTTATGTATATTTATAAGAATACAAAAGCATTTGTGTTCAGTTGTCATAAAGTGATAGGTATGAAATTAAAGATGATCATGACATTCTTTTTCTTAAGAATATCACCATCTAGGATATTGGTTGCTCTTTCTAGGTTATAGAGGATCAGATAATATTTCTTCCCAGGACAATACAAGTATGATTTTGCATACAAAATTCTACACTCAATTTTAGGGAATTGATAGTTGCCTCTGAAACCCATGCATGGTCCCCATGTTTAAAAATTACTCTAGTGGGATCAGATAGACCACAAACAAGAATGTTTATGAGCTGCATGTAATAATTAAGATATACACTCCTGCTGTTAGAGGGAGTGACTGATATCCTGGGGCTGGGAAAAATCTATGAAAACTTCCAATTAAAGCCTCCAAGCAAGTGATACTTAAGATGAGTCTTGAGGGATGAGCAGGGCTTCAACAGAAAGACAAGCCAAAAGAAAAGACATCCCAAAATGGCACAGAGCATAGGGAGGTAGTAATTCCAGCAAACTGTAAGATACTTGGTAACTTTGACATATAAGTACGTGTTAGTAATTGTGAGATAAAATCAAGAAAGAAACATCAGCCAGATCATGCAAGCCTTTGTAAGCCCCAAATTGATAGAACTATTACTCTGATAGAACCATGGAGTGATGTGATTGGATGTGGGTTTTAAATGCTGAGAGAGTATAAAATGCAGAAGACTGGAATGAGGGAGGAAAGAGACCATGGAAATGATTCAGACAAGAAATAATGGCTAGGCAGCAGTAGGAATGGAGAAGAAATACCATGGAGAATGCAGATGAATTTTGATGATCAATTAGATGTGGAGAGTGAAGGAGACAGAGAATCTTGAAAGTAGTAAGAAAAAAAGAAATTTGTCACTTATAAGAAAACCCTTATAAGACTAACAGCATATTTCTCAGCAGAAACTTTGCAGGCCAGGAGAGAGTAGGATGATACAAAGTGCTGGAAGGAAAAAGCTACCAACCAAGAATATTTGTTGTCCCAATATGCTGGGTGTCCCAGCAAAGTTGTCCTTAAGAAACAGAGGAGTTAGGAAGATTTTCCCAGACACAGAAACGCTACAGGAGTTCTTCACTCCTAGACCTGCCTTACAAGAAATGCTGAAAGTTCTTCAGGCTGAAATGAAAGGATGCTAACTAGTAGCATAAAAACATATGATGATGTAAAATGCAATAGTAAAGATAAGTATATAGTCAAATTCAGAATACTCCAATACTGCAATATGGTGATATATAACTCTAATATGAATAAAAGATAGAAAACATAAAAATAAGTATAACCACTGTGGAAAATAGAATAGAAATTCCTCAAAATATAGAAAGTAGAACTACTGTATGATCCAGCAACCCACTTCTGGTGATAGGGCCAAAGGAACTGAAATCACCATCTCAAAGAAATAGCTTTACTTCCATGTTTATTAAAGCATTTTTCATAGTAACCAAGACATGGGAAAAACTTGTGTCTTCATTGATGGATGAGTGGGTAAGAAAAAGGTGGTGTGTACATACAGTGGAATTATTATTCAGTCATAATAAAGAAGGAAATCCTCCCATTTGCATCTTGGATGAACCTTGAGAACACTATGTTGTTAGGTGCAGTAAGTCAGAGAATGGCAAATACTTTATGATCTCACTTGTATACAGAATTTTAAAAAAGCTGAATTCATACGAACAGTAGATTGGTGGTTGCCAAGGGCTGGGGAATGGGAGAAATGAGGAGGTTTTGTTGAAGGGTACAAGCTTCCAGTTATGAGAGCATTGATTTCTGGGAATCTAAAGCATGGTGATTGTAGTTAACAATAATGCATTATGTACTTGAAAATTACCCAAGGAGTAGATCTAATTGTTCTCACCATAGTAACAACAACACAAAGGTAAATGTTAGATGAAGGAGGTATTAACTAACGTTGTGGTATTCACTTTGCCATATATACAGCATCAAATCACCACATTGTATGCTTTAAGCTCATACAATGTTTATGCCAATTGTATATCAATAAAGCTAGAAAACATTTCCCAGAACTTTTAGATAGGAGTACTCAAATTAAAAAAGCCTGAATATTTATCACTTAATGGTGACATTTCAGCTCACTAAAGCTGAAAGTTTCTGGAGAGAAAAATAGGTCACCTGCGAAAGGATTTGTTGTAAGAATAGCATTTGTCTTCTTAATACCAATATTGAAAACTAGAAAATAATGAGAAATTGCCTTTAAAATTCTGAAGGAAGATAAAATTTAACCTAGAATTCTGTATTTACTCAGCCACACTATCCATCAAGTAGGGAAGTAGCCTAAAGTAAACTTTGGTTGCTCAAAATCTCAAACCTTATTCTTTGATCCCTTTTCAGGAAACAACAGAGAAATAAGTTATTTATTTGACATGAAGAAGTAAATGAAAAGATGCTTAAATGTCCCATCCAGGAAAGAGATTCTAACTCAAACAGGAGGAGCAAAGAATTCTTAGGTTCACATCAGTGGAAGGTGCAGGATGACAGTTGTGTGATAGACCTAGAGAGTAACTGGTCCATGATAAAGCAGGAGGGCAGCCAGGTGGGATCTGCTGCTGAAAGGTGTTTATAGAGCTGTGGGCAGGGGGGTGGTTGTAGAAAAGACCCTGTAATTTAAATAAATCCAGTACAAAATCATAAAGTAGTAGAAGAAAGAAAATTTAATTGAAGTACATTCCTTGGCTCAGAAGTGAACTATATATAAAAGTTATAATACTATAAACTAGTTTTAACCGTATTTGTGAGCTACTGGGAAGATGGATGAAGGGAAATAGATGTAAACAAGTGTTAAAATCTTCAGCTACCATAAGAAGCCAGTAGATAAATCTCAGACTGGATTTAAAAAAGAGCCAGTATGAATATGACATTTTGAAATATATGATAAATGCTAGAAAAAAACACAATAAAGACTAGAAATTGCTTATCTCTGGGGAATGGGATTGGGTGAATGGAGGACTGATTTTTTTATTGCAAGCCTTTAGAGCTATTTAACTTTTAATCAATTGATGTTTTTTTGAAAGATCAATGTTTATACTTCCATTTCTAGATTTAAATCAATTGATTAGATTATTTATTATAACCATCAAGCATCATTTCGTTGGTGATCTTGACCAGATATATATGTCTTACATTTCCTTGTGAGACCCACAGTATCGAACACAATTCCCAGTGTATATAGCAGGCAGTTAATTGTGTTATTCAACTGAATAGAATGCCTCAAGCTACACTCCCCTCCCCCACCATGTCGTTAGACCTTTATGAACTAATGTACCAGAGACTCCAAAGGGCTAAAAACGACTTCTCTGTGGCGTAAAATTTGGCAGAGGCAATAGTGTAGTCCATACATTACTTAATTAATGTGTGTTTTGTATGTATATTGCCCTTAGGATATAAAGATGATTAAGATAGGTACTTCGTGCACTGGTAGGGCAAAATCTGGAGTTGGGCAGTAAACATGGGAACATAATACATTAGAGCTCTAATACAGGTGATGATGGTTCTGAAGAGGGAAGTACTAGCTGGCCAGCTGACCGCTTCCTGCCAGCAGGGTAGTGGTTTTTCCTTACGGTGCAATGAAAGACATTCCAGAATGCCGGTTCTGATGCCATTCTCTGGCCACCCGTGGGTGTGCCTTCAGACTTGGTTGAAGAGTTCTTCCCAGATTTGATACCTCTGAAGTCTAGAATGATGTCTGTTACTGTCAGCCGGGATGAGTTACACTGAAATTAGCTGTGAACTCCCATATATAGTTGTAAGTGAATATGAATTGGTAGTCACTTTTAAGAGCTAGTCAGTAAATTCACTTGAGAAGAATGACTTAATGTAGCCCCTAAAAATAAAATAAAGCAGTGGAAAGAGTTTCAGGCCAGTAACTTCTTTCCCAGTGGGATATGGGTCAGTAAACCATAGAAAGCTTGCTTTTTTTTTTTAAAGCATGATTTTCTTAAAGCTTTTTTGTGACCTATTTTATATATGGGGTATTCTTTTGTACATAGGCATTCTGTGTGCTGACCTCCCCAGCTGGTGGAGACCTGTTTTAATTATACTTAATATGTATCATGGGAACATGTATTCCCATGGATGAACATTAATAGTCGATAATAATTAGCTACTATAGCTAATAATGGACATGAATATTTAATAACTACTACAGCTAGTGAGATGCACTTAATATTTAATTGTACTTCAGTTTTATTCAGGGTTAAATATATTTGGTAAAAGAACAAAACCATTCTAATCAGCAGCTGTTCTTCTTACCCATGTGATATGAAAGAGTCCACCTAAGCAGTGCTATCTCACTGCCTCTGGGGGCCAGAAGGAAGCAGGATAGAAACTCTCATTGCTGAGTCTGCCAAGACCAGGGACCTGAAGAATGGCGAACTTACCATTCTTCCTGGCATTCAGGGTTTACTTCTGAATGTGACAGACTTTTCTATAATAACTAATTTTAAAGAACACTACCAATAATAAGAAGAATACTAATGACCATAACAGTGATCAGCCATTTACAGTGTGTACTGTGCTGGGTTAATCTGCACAAGACCCTGTGAGGTTCAGCACAGAATGTCATCCTCACTTTACAGATGAGGAAAGTGTGAGTCAGGATTTAACCAGGAGTTCTGACTCTTGCACTTAGGTCCCTAACTGCTGTGTCATGCTGCTTCCCATTATGTCATTTGAACCTCACAGTAACCTTGTGAGGAGGACAGTGAAAGCTTTTATTTCATTTTTATAGTCGAGGGGAACGTCCCTTGGAGAGCATAAGCAATTTGTCTGAAGTTTCACAAGCAAGTGCCTGTAGCTGGGATTGGAATCCGCTTCTGCTGACTTTAGCCAGCTGCAAAGGAGCAGCATAAAGAGATGTTTGGAAAGGAGCCACTTGGGGTTAAAGGCTCTGCCTCCTCCAGTGGAGAGCCCAAGGAAGCTGTGTCACACAGTGCAGGATGTGGTACAGTGTGTGGAGAGGACAGTGGTAAAGCAAAACTCCAGTATCAAGCACCGTCTTGTGACTTGGCTGATACTCTAAGCTAGAAAGGCCTGGGTTTGAATCTAGACTTGCCACCTTCCTGCTGTGTGGAATCTTCAGCATCTCACTTCCTTATACTAAGCCTTAGTTGCCTCTGTCAAATACAAACAACATTTGTCTAACAAGGTTATTATAATTAAATGAGATCATATATGTAAAATATGCATCAGAATGCCTAGCATATAGAAGGTGCTTTATTTATTTATTTTTTTAAAGGTCAATTTCTCTTTTTTTTTTTTTTTAAATTTTATTTTATTTTTAAACTTGGTGCTTTAAAAAGTTAGTTGCTATATGACTCAGGGAACTCAAACAGGGGCTCATGACAATCTAGAAGGGTGGGATGGGGAGGTAGATGGGAGGGAGGGGACATGGGTGTACCTATGGCTTATTCTTGTTGATGTTTGACAGAAAACAACAAAATTCTGTAAAGCAATTATTCTTCAATTAAAAAATTAAAATGGCAACAGAAGTTAGTTTCTTTCCCAGTTGATCTTTTTCTTTCTTTCCATAGCATTTATCTAGCCGGCAGAGTGTACAGCAAAGCACATCTCAGGTAAGCAACTTAAGACAGGCCTCCCAGTCTTTTCCCTGAATTCTTTCTTTTAAGCAGTTATAAAATAGGTATGCACCAGGAAATTGTTGACTTCTTTTTTTTTTTTAACCACTGACTGCTTTATTGTGACCTGTGCGAAGAGCTGACTCATTGGAAAAGACTCTGATTCTGGGAGGGATTGGGGGCAGGAGGAGAAGGGGACGACAGAGGATGAGATGGCTGGATGGCATCACCAACTCATGGACGTGAGTCTGAGTGAACTCTGGGAGTTGGTGATGGACAGGGAGGCCTGGCGTGCTGGGATTCATGGGGTCGTGAAGAGTCGGACACGACTGAGCGACTGAACTGAACTGAAGGAACTCTGATCTCCTAGCAAACTTGGCTAGTCTCCACTCCTCTGTGCAAATTTACACAAGCACAATTGAAGTGAAATAGACAGAGACACTAAAATGAATCAGTCTGAGAAAATAAAAACGGTATTTAGAACAGTAACAATTGCTATCTAACAGTGTAAACCAAGTACGTCAGGATCGTGACAGCATCTCCAAGAAGTGACTTTGAAAATGGTTCTCTGGAGAATTTAGATGTATGTGGCCTGGTGGAGATTTTGAGTTCACTCATCAACTGGAATTACTGTTCCCATGTCTCCTTTACTCTGTTTACTTTTCCCAGTTGTGTATTTGCCTGCCTCAAACCAAGCGTATTAACGCAACACCTGTTAGTAGCAGAGGCAACACCTCTCATCTCTCTTTCTCTTACATGATCCCCTTCAGCAACATGAGGAGAGTTAGTCATTTCATTTAGGGTCAATACAATAAAATAGAAGTCACTGTCTTTTGCCCTCCTTGTCAGGTGGATACTGCGCGCCCACGCCATGGGGAAAGCTGTCGGATACCAGTTCCACATCACTTCTTCCTCAGCCTGAAGAGCCTCACCTACAACACCATTGGGGAAGACACTGATGTCTTCTTTTCCTTGTATGATATGAGGGAAGGCAAGCAGATCAGGTAAAAGTTGCTAGAAGCTCTCGCGAGGTTGAGACTGTATTCAAATGGTATGTCCTGGATCATGGGCATCTCTAGACTTCAGAGAAGATAGATGCACAGAGGAGGAAAAACAAGATGAAATAACTTACTCTTATTTGGCTGAGGGTTTTCCTTCACATCCCAGTTTTCCCTAAAGTCACAAGGGACCTCTTTTGTATCCTGTGCCTATTTCCCCCTCAGTCTTGGCCACCACCAGCTCAGGGAAAGAAGAGGATGCATCTGTCTATTCAGTGCCAGAGAAAACACAAAGGAGAAACATAGAACAAAGCAAATTCAGCAAAGAGACCCTGCTCTTGAATGCAGGAAGCCTTGGACTCTATGCTGCTTGTGTGAGAGAGGGTTCCCAAGGAAATAGGCTAACGTTGTTCTGTCTGAGGGTAGTCCCAGCCCTCATTTTCAGCCTGGCCCTGTAAGAGGAAGAACATCTTCTGGACAAAAGGAAAAGTTATACTGACTCCATCATTCCTTTTTGCCTTGGGTTGGAGGAGAAGCCACATAAAGAGGCTGACATGCAATAGACCATGTGTCTTGACAGAGCAGTGAGGCCCTTAAGCATGAGCCACTGTGGCAGTGCTTTTCCCCTTGAAAGGTAGGGAGAAATCAAGGCGATACTAGGCTTCTCTTCCTCTGCAGTTCAGCAAGGCTCTGATGGGGTCAGAAGACCTTTGTGGGAAGCCCTGGCTTTTCTTTGTGGTTATATTCTAGGTAGAACAGAGAGAAAATAAATCTTGGGATACTTCTATATTGGTTGGAAACTTTCTGTGATAAGACTACTTTATGGGTGGTTGTTGTTGTTTTACTTAAAATTTGAAAACATCTGTTTTACTTTTCCAATTGCATGCTATACATTTGAGAAAGTTTAAAATGGAAGTTATAACAGAGTACAGATAAAGCAGTTAATTTGTATGTTCCATGGTACCTCTAATCTTGACTATCCTGCCCTGCCTGCCTCCTTCCAAAGCCCTGTGCTTCACTTTGACATGGGAGTAAAATGATACACTCACTGATGAGAGCATGTGGAGCCTTGTCACCAGTGGCTCCCAGCATGTGTCCCAGTAGATTCTGACTGCCCTTATTTTTCCACTACACCAGAGGTTTGTAAACTGTATTATTTATATTTGTGTATGGAAGAATCCTTTCTTCAAGCTAATTTCTATAAGGAAGTCCAATAAATGAAACAGATAAAATAGAACTACTCAATTGTTGAAAGGGAAAGTAATAGGAATCTTGACAATGTCCATGCCCCTATCTAGTGGGTACCCTGTGAAACCACTGAAAGTCCAGAGGTGACAGTTTGAAAACCAGAGCACAGTATTTGTCATCTTTGAGTGCCAGGGACTATGTCTTCTCTCTCCATGACCCTAGCACCACGCACAGTGCCTGTGCCTAGTACTTTTTTTTTTAATTGGATTTACTGTACAGAGAAGACTCAAACCCAGTCGAGACACCCCATTGCTCTGGTTTGTAATTCACATAAAATCATCAATCCATGCAGTTGTTTTATCTTTGGAATTATTGTTTATAATAGTCTCAAGAAACAACAGAACATTTTAAAAGAAGAAATATTTAAAAATGTTTCACAGTTTCTGGACATTATTAGGTCATTTAAAATCCCTATATATTAGAGAACTATACCACCTTGAGATTCATGTAATAAAACTGTAATATTCTTAGTTGAAAATATACACTTTTTTAGTTTTAAGAGTGAACTATTAAGTAGATTTTAGACCTAGGTTTAATCAGTAAACACTCTTCTTTCTATTAGGATTTGTGTAGTGTGTAAGGTCTTAAAATTTTTAGGTCATTGAGCTGGTATTATCAGATAATTCTGGTTTCATTATGATTAGTTGTCAAATTGATTGCATGTTACTTTTCTCGGAGCAGTTGTCAGAAGTTGCAAGAGATTAGGGAGATATATTACATCAGACGTACCAAGAATTGGTACAGAGCAATTGATTTGTTTTTTTCTCCTCAAGATAACTCCTTGAGTGACTGTTTTTCCACTCAGATATTTCGAGTCTCGTCTCCAGTCGCATGGTGCTAGTGTTCAGTAGTGCCAGAACACTCTCCCCTCTGTGCCAAAGAGTACGGGAGATATTAGCTAAACTAAAGACCCGTTATTCCTCTCCTCTGAGTCTCATTGCTGATTTCACAGGCAAATCTGGAGGGGCTAAAGTGAATGATAGATTGCCAGTCCACATCATGCATTTTGATACATGTTGACTGATGAGTATTGGATAGTCTGCTGTAGGTCAGAAGCAGCAGCTGGCAGGGCCTTGGTAGCTCTATTTTTCATTCCAGTTCATCATTCCAGAATCATAAATATTTAGCCTTGAAATCTAAATCTGTAATTAAGACCTCTCCCCTGAGTTTCACGTCCTCATTTCTTTTTTCTTACCAGACATATGCCCTTGGGTGTCCTTCAGACATCCATCATCATTCCTAAACTGCATTCATTTTCTTTTCCTCACATATCTACTTTCTCCTTAAATCAAGCGAAAGGCATTTGCTCAGAGATCCATGTCAGAAACTTAGGGAGCCTCTTAGGCTCCTCCATCTCTATCTCCTCTCTGTCCCTTCTCAATTAATCACTGTATCCTCTTAACATCTGTCTCCTAATGCCAATCAAATAACTGCCCTCGCTTTATCCTTGCTGTCACCCCAGATCCTTCACGTTTCTCCCCAACATAGACTCCTTGAATCTGTCTTCCTTTCTTAAGTTATCCTCCACACCACTGCCATACTTCTTTTTTAAAAATAAAAACTGTTCATGTCAGCTCCCACTTAGCCTTAAAAACCCTTGTTACTTAGCATGGCATAAAAGACTCAGCATAATGTCATTCTGCCTATTTCTCTCACCTTGTCTCCTGATGACTTATTTGGCTTTTTCTAAACATGCCTTGCTGTTTCATACCTCTCTACCTTTGTTGGCTTGGTAAGCTCCTGTTCTTTGTTTACAACTCAACTTTATGAAACCTCCCTCATTCTATTTATGACTAGAATCAGTCGTGGGGCTTCCTTGTGCACATGATGTCATCCTGCACCTAACTTTCTCCCGTTTCTAGATATTATGTTGTAATTATACACATGCATATAGATTTCCTCCACTGGAATGGGAGCTTCCTTGTATGTCTTTTGTTCGATTTTCTCCCTAGTGCCAAGCACAGAACTTTGAATATTGGAGTGTTAAATAGTTATTGAATGAATGAATGAATAAGTCCATCTATCAAATAAGTACCAATAAATCTCCTGTGAATCCAAGAAATTTTCATGTAATTGAACAGTTTAGCAAGCATTTACTGAGGCTTACTTGTTTGTGGACCCTGGGAGCCTGATGGGCTGCCATCTATGGGGTCGCACAGAGTCGGACACGACTGAAGCGACTTAGCAGCAGCAGCAGCAGCAGCAGCAATACCAGCTGAGGATTTAGATGAAGAAAAAGAAATGTCCCTGCTGCTAAACAGGTCTGAACAAGGCATTACAGAATTCCTAAAAGATGTAAAACATGTTATTCCCAATTTTAAGTACCAAACAAGCTGAGTGGAAAAGTAAGATGGGCAGATGTCTTATTGACATGTGGTAAGACTTTAAGCACAACAAGAAGCCAGGGGAAAACAAACAAAAAAATAGAACCTATTAAGAGAGAAAGAAGTTTTTATAGAACTTCTCAAGCTGAAAAAAAATGAGAAGTCCTATCCAAATCCTGGTTGGTTTATATATTTTTTCTAATTAATTATATTTTAGACTGATTTATATTTATGATTAAATTGTATGGTTTGGGAAAGAAATACAGCCAGCTTTTCAAAGATATACTGGGAAAGATGGCTTTTTCTTTCATGGTGAGCTAGGTCAGTTGTCACCAGGGTTTTGAATTCAACATTTGAAGAACTATTTTTTTTAAAAGGAAAAGAAGTCAGGGAAGAAATGGGTCTTTGAGAGACTGAGAATACCTCAAGAATTCTTGGAGAAAATTAAAGTAGTTGAAAAAGAGTAGCCAGTATCCAGATAAGGTATTAACTCATTTGTTCAACTGATATTTATTAAGCATCTGCTGAGTATTGTTTTAGATGCTAGGTACACTGGGATGGGCAAGAGAAATCTGCTTGTCTTCCTGGAGCTTATGAACTAGTAGAGAGACTAACTCTTTCTAGTAGAGAGACTGTTGAACACATGGTCACATGAATAAGTACAAAGTTTAAAAATTGTCATAAATGCTATAAAGGAAAAGCATGCATGGTGCTGTGAAACCTCATGTATATTGGAGTGCGGGGAAGGAAGCTCTTATGGCATCCAAACTAAGGCTTAATGTTTGAGTAAAGAAAAAAAGAGTGGATAATGTGATCTAGGCAGAAGAAGGTTTAGATGCAGCGAAGAACTTCGTACATTCAGAGAACTGAGAGGCAGTCATCACTGGTATACAGTGAGTGAGAAAAGGAAAGGACATCATAAGAAAAGATAATCAGGGACCAGATGATGCAGGGCCTTATGGCCATAGAAAGATTTTGGATTTTATTGTAAGTTCAAGAAGAGAAGTTACTTAAACATAAGAAGCAGCAAAAGCTTGAGTTAAAAATAATAAAAATATGAATGCATATATACAGGAAATTGGAAGAGGGTATTAGAGCTAAGAAAAAGTTGATGTTGAAAGTAAACTCCAGGTCTTGAATCTGTTTCTTTACCCTTCTTTGTTCATAGTTTCTTTAAGAAAGAAAGAGCTCAGTAAATAATTAGGAAATAAATGCTAGATTTAAGATAAAATAGGTCAAAGATAGCCCTGAAAACCCTGTAGACTAATTTAGACTTGAAGCATTAGACAACCATTGGGATTCCTTGAGTGGGTAACTGCCATGTTGAATGTGGTGGTTTGGGATTATCCCAGAGGCAATGTAGAGGTTAAACTGGAAAATGAATGAGATGAGTTGGAAGCTGTTGCCAATACGAGTTGATAAGGCCTCAGGATTAGGGGACTAATAGTAAGATTAGAGAAGAAAGAGCATCTTGCTGTATAAGATCTGGACCCAGACTCATCACCTCTATAATTTAATTTCCTATCATTCCCCCTTGATCACTCTACACATAGTTTCATTTCCTATTATTCCGCGCCTTGATCACTCTACTTTACAATGACCTTCTTGCTGTGCCCTAAAACACAACACATGTTCCTGCCTTAGGGCCTTTCTTTGCACCTGCTCTTTTCTGGATAGCCTCATGGTACTTACATCCTGACTTTCTTCAAGTTTTTACTCAAATGTCACCCTTTCAGGCTTTTCCCAGCTACCCTATCTAGAACTGAAACCATCATGAACATCATCTCCCATATACACATGCATATTCTCAATCCCTTCCTTGCTTTATATTTTACCCAAGCATGTATTATCATCTAGTATACTGAATAGTTTATCTGTTTACCTTTTTTGTTTGTTTGTTTACTGTTTTTATTGTCTGTGTCTCGTCTCTAGGCTGTTGTAAGCACCATGAAAGCAGAGGGTTGTTTTTTTTTTTTAATTTTTCTTTATTTTTTAAATTAAAGTATAATTAATTTACAACATTGTTTGTTTCATGTGTACAGCAAAGTGATTCAGTGAAACACACATGTATATATCTATACATCCATACATGCACACTTATATTCTTTTTCAAATTCTTTTTCATTATAGATTATTATAAGGTATTGAGTGTAGTTCCTGTGCTATATAGTAGGTCACTGTTATTTATCTATTTTATATGAGAACAGTAATTTGTTAATCTTATTCACAAGCAGATCCCTTGAACCTAGGAGAATATTGGTATTTGGTAGGTACTCAATACTTACTCGTTGAGTGAATAGTCAACTAAGTACAGCAACAAACTTAGTTATTCCTCTTATCTCTTTTCTTTCTCTTTTTAAAACATATAACTCAATGGTTTTTTTTTTACCTTGGAGACAAATAGAGTGGTACTATAATTGTTGAATTCAGCCAAGTGAAAGAAATGATGAGTTCAGTTTGGGCTATGTTAAGTTTGAAGTGATAGCTATGCAAACCACAGGCCATGTAGTGGGGGCATCTTGGATGCAGGCAAGGTGTCACAGATGAAGATAATAATTTTCATAGAAGTAGCTCCTGTGTGCAGAAAGAAAGCTATCTAATGCTATCTAAAACATGGGAATATTTCAGTCATTAAGAAAAACACTTTATGCACCTGACATGCAGTGTGCTGTCAGGTAATGTAAGAGTTCTTTAAGATTGGGAAGAAGTGCCAGTGAAGGAGAAAAAACAATTGAACAAAACTGAAGGTATCACACTTCTTTGTTTCAAAGCATATTACAAAGCTACAGTAATTAAAACAGTGTGGTGCATTCGTGTGTGCTCAATCACATCCAACTCTTTGCAATCCCATGGACTGTAGCCTGCCAGGCTTCTCTGTCCATGGGATTCTCCAGGGCAAGAATACGGAAAAGGGTTGCCATGCCCTCCTCCAGGGGATCTTATGTGTCTCTTACATCTTCTGCATTGGCAGGCAGAGTCTTTTCCACTAGTGCCACCTGGGATACTCATGTTATCACTGCATTGTTTACAGCAGTTAAGGTATGGAAACAATGCAAATGCCTATCAGTAGGTGAATGGATAAAAAGATGTGTTCTGTATCCACAATGGAATATTGTTCAGCCACAAGAAAGGAGAATATGGCATTTTCAACAGTATGGATGAAATGAGCACATTATGCTAAGCAAGTTAAATGAGACAGAGTAAGTATTATATCACTTATATGTGGAATCTAAAAATGTCAAACCTGTGAAAAAACAAAGAGTAAAATAATGGTTACCAGGAGATGGAGGAGCAGGGGTCGGGGATAAGATTGATGGTGTTTAAAGGTATGAACTTGTATTGAGTAGTAAGTAAGCCATAGAGAATTAAACATAATTAATGAAAGACAGTAATACTGCACTATAAATATGTAACATGATAAATATACTTCAGTGGCAATCAAATTAATATTACAGTACATGTGTATCAAAGTAACACACTGTATACTTTAAGTTTATAAAATGTACTGTGTCAAATTTATCTAATTTTTTTAAAAGATTAAAGTTGGGGAGGCTGTGGAAGAAAGAGAACTCTTTTTTTTTTTATTTTATTTTATTTTTAAACTTTACATAATTGTATTAGTTTTGCCAAATATCAAAATGAATCCGCCACAGGTATACATGTGTTCCCCATCCTGAACCCTCCTCCTTCCTCCCTCCCCATTCCATCCCCCTGGGTCATCCCAGTGCACCAGCCCCAAGCATCCAGTATCATGCATTGAACCTGGACTGGCAACTCGTTTCATACATGATATTTTACATGTTTCAATGCCATTCTCCCAAATCTTCCCACCCTCTCCCTCTCCCACAGAGTCCATAAGACTGTTCTATACATCAGTGTCTCTTTTGCTATCTCGTACACAGGGTTATTGTTACCATCTTTCTAAATTCCATATATATGCGTTAGTATACTGTATTGGTGTTTTTCTTTCTGGCTTACTTCACTCTGTATAATGGGCTCCAGTTTCATCCACCTCATTAAAACTGATTCAAATGTATTCTTTTTAATGGCTGAGTAATACTCCATTGTGTATATGTACCATAGCTTTCTTATCCATTCATCTGCTGATGGACATCTAGGTTGCTTCCATGTCCTGGCTATTATAAATAGTGCTGCGATGAACATTGGGCTACACAGAAAGAGAACTCTTGTACACTGTTGATAATGTAAACTGATGCAGTCACTATGTAAAACAGTATGATGATTCCTCAAAAAATAGAAAATAGATCTCTCATATGATCCAGCGATCCCACTTTTGAGAGTATATCCAAAGGAATTGCAATCAGCATCTCAGAGAGGTAGCTACACTCCTGTATTCATTGCAGCAATATTTACATCAGCCAAACAAGGAAGCAACTTCAATGTCTATCAGTGAATGAATGGATAAGTAAAATGTAGTATTTACATAAAATGGAATATTGTTTACCCTTTAAAAAGAGAGGAATCCTGCCATTTGCAGCAAAATGGATGAACTTGGAGGATATCGTGCTTCATGAGATAAGCCAGACATAGAAGGACAAATACTACATGATACCACTTAATGAGGATTCTAAAATAGTTAAATTCAAAGAAAGAGAGAGTGAAATAGTGGTTTCTGGAGCCTGGAGACAGAGGGAAATGAGAGGTATTAGTGAAGGGATACAAATTTTCAGTTAAACAAGGTGAATAAATTCTAGAGATCTATACATCATGGTACATACAGTTAACAATACTGTATTTCACACTTAAAAATTTGCTAAGAGTTTATATCTGTAGTTAAGTATTATCTCACACTACAAATATAAAATAATAAATAGAATGGGAAGAAACTTACAGAGATGATATATTTATGATAAACTTATGGAGAATATGTTCATGGTTTACATTGTGATGATGGGTTCACAGGTATATATTTATCTCCAAACTCATCCATTTGTATATATTAAATATATACAGCTTTTTATTTGTCAATCATACCTCAAAAAAGTGATTTAGAAAAAGAGAAATGTGGGGAGAGGTGAATTTTCCTAGCAAGTGTTACACCTTATATAAATGCAAGACTTACTAAAATGTGTAGTATTTTCTATGTCATCGTATAACCAGTATGACGAACATTATGTGGATTTGACTCACTTATGCTCTGAAACAGAATTTTCTAAGATAATTAATCAGTTATCACATTATAGGCAAATAAGATTATCTTTTTTTGAAATTAAAAAAAAAGCAGAAGACATTGCTTTACTCTCCTGTTTTTTTTTTTTAAATGACATTTATCACCTTCTGCATTCTACATGATTTAGTCATTTGTTGTGTTTATTACTTATTGTCTGTTTCCTCAGTTTGTCTTTCCTGAGCAGAGAGATGTCTTTTGTTCAGTAAGGTACTCAAGTGCCTAGAACAGTGCTTGCCACATGGTAAGTGCTCAATAAGTGTTTGTTGAATAAATGAGGATAACCATCCAGAATGCTGAAAGGAGATGAAAAATATGAAGGACATATTAAGGGACATGGAGAATACAATGAGAGAAGGTAATAAACATCTAATTAGAGAATCACAGACAAAGAGAAAAGAAAAAAAAAAAGAGAGAAGATATACTCCAAGAGATTATGGCTGATAATTTTTCATCACTGATGAGGAAGATACAAATATAAGGCTGTGTATTTCCTTCACCCCCATGAGATTCCTCTTTGGGACCAATGTACTCTTTGGCAATTATCAGAGGATGAAGAAGCCAAGGTTATTAAATAGAACTTGTCCTCATCTCCACCACTTCATTCAATGGTAATGGTAAATTTACAGTGTCCAGTTTGGGCCACAGTACTGTATTCTTAACAAATACAGTGTAAGTTGGGAAAAGACATGAAGTCCACTGATGGTTTATGGTATCTTGATTAAAGAAGGGTTTACCACCGCCAACAACAAAAACACTTTAAAACAATTTGACTTTTGAAAACTCTATTGCACAGAGATTAAATTTAAAAATAAAGGTATTCACAGAATAAATCCTCAGATTCCCTAATCAAACTTAGTGTCAGATGTGACCTTAAGTACTATCAAAGACTGCCATTGACAGAGCAACCTTATGGCAGAACCATGGTATAGCTGTTCCTTTAGCTGCTTCCAAAAACTGTCCAATATTCCCTGAGAGTTTGTCAGCAAATGGATGCCTTCATGTGCTCCTCAACTTTTTTATTGAAGGTATGGTAGATTTACAGTGTTCAGGTATATAGGAAAGTGACTCAGTTATATATATTCTTTTGCAGACTCTTCTCCATTATAGTTTTTTTTATTCCTTGTTTTAATCTATTTTATATATAGTAGTATGTATATGTTAACTCCAAATCCTAATTTATCTCTCCCCTCCCTTGCCTCTTTGGTAACCTTAAGTTTGTTTTCTATGTATGTGAGTCTATATCTATTTTGTGAAAAAAGTATCCTTTTTTTTTTTTAGATTCCACCAAAAAGTGATATCATATGATATTTATCTTTTTCTGTCTGACTTATATAACTCTGGGTCCTTCAATGTGTCTACAAATGGCATTATTTTATTCTTTTTATGGTCAAATAATATTCCATTATGTGTGTGTATGTGTGTATACACATCACACCTTCTTTATCCATTCATCTGTTGTTAGACGTTTAGGTTGCTTCCATGTGCTGCTGTGCCCCTCAGTTTTACTGAGCATCTCCTCCATGTTTACACTTCAGTTGTCAAGAAACCAGATCTTTGGTGAATCCATAGTCCCCAAATGAATACAAATAAATAAGTCATATTTTCAGTTTAGGGTGCTAGGAAAAGAAAAGATAAAGTAGAAGAAAAATATAATAATATAATAATAGAACATAAAGAAATAAACATACAGCAGAAATTAATGCATCCTAAATCAACCGTACTCCAGTAAAAATTGAAATAAAAAAGAAATGAACAATAGAGAGGATCAATAAAATAAAGACTGATTCTCTGAAAAAGCAAACTTTATTTTTTTTTTGTTGTTGTTGTTTTTTTTTAATTTTATTTTATTTTTAAACTTTACATAACTGTATTAGTTTTGCCAAATATCAAAATGAATCCGCCACAGGTATACATGTGTTCCCCATCCTGAACCCTCCTCCCTCCTCCCTCCCCATTCCATCCCTCTGGGTCGTCCCAGTGCACCAGCCCCAAGCATCCAGTATCGTGCATCGAACCTGGACTGGCAACTCCTTTCATAAAAAAGACATACTAGTAGCAAGAGTAATCAAGAAAAAAGATAAATACTAAAAAATATATGGAACACATTTTTTAATTGAGGTAGGATTCATATAACATAAAAGTACCATTTTAAAGTAAACAGTTTAGTGGCATTTACTACATTCACAAGGTTGCTCAACCGCCACCTCTGTCTAGATCCAGAATATTATCATCACCCCAAAAGGAAGCTATGAACCTGATAAACTGTTGTTCCTCATTCTCCTCCCCACCCCACCCCTGCTTCCACCCCCTGACAGCTACAAGTCTTTGTTTCATCTCCCTGAATTTAGCTATTCTAGATATTTCATATAAATAGAATCCTATAATTTGTGACCTCTTGCATTGGATTGTTTCACTTATCATTGTGTTTTTAAGATTTGTTCATGTTGTAACATGCATCAGTATATCATTTCTTTATACGGCTGAGTAATATTTCATTATATGGATATGCCACAATATCTTTTTCCATCCATTCGTCAGAAGATAATTATGCTGTTTCTACCTTTTGGCTACAGTGAATAGTGCTGCTAGGAACATGTTGTATGCCTATACTTGAGGGCCTGTTGTCTGTTCTTTTAGGTGTATATCTAGGAGTGGAGTTGCTACATTGTATAGTAATTCCATGTTTAACTTTTGAGGAACTGCCAAACTGTTTTCCACAGCAGCTGAACCATTATACATTCCTGCCAACAGTGTATGCGATGTCCAGTTTATGCACATGCTCATCAGTGCTTGCTGTTTTCTGGGGTCTTCCCCCATTGTGGTTTGATACGCATTTTCATGATGACTAGTGATATGAGCATCTTTTCATGTGTTTGTTAACCATGTGTATGTCTTCCTTGGAGAAATGTGTAGTCAAGTCTTTTGCCCATTTTTAATTGGATTATTTGTCTTTTTGTTGAGTTGTAAATGTTCTTTATATTTCCTAGATACTAAAACCTTATCAGAGATATAGTCGTATCTGTCTCTTTGTGACCCCATGGCCTGTAGCCCACCAGGCTCCTCTACCATGGGCTTCTCCAGGCACGAATTCTGGAGTGAGTAGCCATTCCCTTCTCCAGGGAATCTTGCTGACCCAGAGATCGAATCTGAGTCTCCTGCATTGCAGGCAGATGCTTCAGCATCTGAACCACCAGGGAAGCCTATCAGAGCTACAGTTTGCCAATATTTCTCCCTTCCTGTAGGTTGCCTTTTTCACTTTCTTGATAATGTTGATGCACAGTACTTTTTAATTTTGATGAAGCCCACTATATCTGTTTTTTATTCTGTTGCTCGTGCTTTTAGTATCATAGAACACATTTTTTAAATTGTGTACCTATACTGTGACCAATCTGATACAAATAAACTTGTGTTTATATGTGTAAAAATCTTACTTTTGTAATAGCAAAATGTTCATAAGAAGAGAGATGACTAGATAAATAATACTGTTACCTTTGAAAAGATTGAGGTGAAAAGAAGTGAGAGAGGGACTGAATTATTTTTCTGTTGTTGCATAATGAATTACAACAAATTTAATTGACTTCAAAATTTCCCAGTTTTTTAGTTCATAGTTCTGTAGGTTAGAAGGCATTACTGGGTTCTTTGTTCACTATATTACAAGGCTGAAATAGTGTCTGTGTTGTAATGTAAAAGCTGTAGTGGAAAATTTGCTTCCAAGTTCATTGGTTGTTGTTGGCAGGATTCAGTTTCTTTCAGTTATGGCACTGAGGTTTTGTTTCCTTGCTAACTATTGACTGAGAACTGCCATTAGTCCCTAAAGGCCACAAGCCTTTCTTGCTTTGTAGACCCCTCCATATTCAGGTTAGCAAAAGTGCAGTGAGTCTTTTCCGTGCTGAAAATCTCTTACTTCCTCTTCTGTGGGAGAAGATGCCATGCCTTTAAAGGACTCGTGGGATTAGGTCAGGTTTACCCACAAATCTCCCTATTTTGTGGTCAGCTGTGTTGTATAAGATAAGCTGATCATGGAATTAGAAGTCACCGTACTTATAATCCCAAAGGTTAGAACCTCTATAGAGGGGAAGTTTAGGGGACATTTGTAGAGTTCTGCCTACAACAGAGACTGCATACGTGCCTGTGTAGTCACTCAGTTGTGTCTGACTCTGTGCCACCCTTTGGACTGTAGCCCGACAGGCTCCCTCTCCATGGAATTTCTAGGCAAGTTGCCATGCCCTCCTCCAGGGCATCTTCCCAAATCCAGGGGTCGAACCTGTATCCCCTATGTCTCCTACATCACAGGAGGATTCTTTACCCCCTGAGCCATCAGGGAAACTTCTACATAAACATGTTCTTTATATGAAAGTTAATGAGTTCAGTGAAAACAGCAAATTTACAATTGTGAGTATAGCATGACTTGACTTTGTGGGGGAAAACCACGTATGTCTATATGCATATAATGTATTATAATTACAAATTTTTTAAAAGGCTAAAATTTTTCAAAATTGCCCTTGAACTGACAGATTCTTGATGTTTTGGTAGTAATTCTTTTTTAAAGTAGCTGGCAATAATCTTAAGGAAAAGATAGTTATAAAAATTATAGGAAATACTGATTTTTCTGTATGAGGAAAAAAATATGAAAAAAATTTCTCACTTCTACTTCTCCCTTCTTCAAGCCTTCTGGCTTGGCAGTCCAAAATAAACATCTGCTTGCTTTTGAGTGGTAATGATTTAAGAAAAGGACAAAGCCTGTAAATGGCCAGGATTTTAAATATCCTTAATATCTTTCCCTAATATCATAGATCCCACTTTTTACAAGGAACTCGTTGTCTTTGTTTAAAAAAATTTTATTCTATTAAAAAAGAAAAGAAAAAAATATTTCTCTGTAAACTTGTTACGATTCACTGTTATCTTAATATACTTAATAATTACCTCGCCAAATAGTGTAAAGAGTATTCTTTTAGAATAGAATTTGTGTTTTGATCCTTATTTGATTTTTTTATGGATACAGTTATCTTTTCTTTTATGTGAGTTTCTTTATTCACAGGGGGAGTATTATTGTTTAACTTTCTCTACTGGTGTGCCTCTTAATATGCCTCATTCTCTTGCCTCTGCAAGTTTAGAAGAGTGCTTTGAAGCCTTTGGGTGCTAATGATTGATTTTATAACTCAACTGGCTTTCCCTAAGGCGTCTTCAGTGTGCCAGGTTTTTCTTCTAGGCCTTGGGAATACAACGTTGCCCTCAGAAACTTAACCTCTCTTGATTATCATGCGAAAGCACTTGTTAACCATCTTTTCATGGATGCTGTGCAAATCAAGCTAAAAAGGCTCATTTCTTACTCTCCTGGAGTTGGCTCAGCATTCAGAACACGCTTGCATAGAATGTACTTTTTCTTGAAAATCAGCTGCTTCTGTAATTGAAATAGAGGGCTCTGCCTGAGAGGCAAGTTTTCTACCCAAAAGAGAGAAAATCGCAGGTAACCTGAGAGAGAAATTTTCTTTTGAAATGATGGCTGAGAACTTTGTTAATTAAATCAAGCAGTTTTTCTTTTCTCTGCTAAAGAGGTCATGTCTTACAGGACAACTAGAGCTTATCTGCAGGAGCTCCAGCAGCCAGTGAAGGACCTGCATATCAGTCTGTCCACTCAAGGCCACATGGTATGGTCTGACCTGTTTTAACTGGGTCTAGGACATAGACTCCAGCTCACTACCCAACATTCCCTCAAGAATTTTCTGTCAGTCCCAGCAGGAATAAGTGGAGCTAGTACCCTGGCTCTGGTGACAGTCAATTTCAGTTTCTTTTCCTACTGTGCTCTCATTGTCAATATGCATATCTTCCCTGGAAATTACAAATATCTAGAGAAACTAAAAATTAGCTTTCTCTCTCATACAAAGAAAGCCAGGATCCTGTGCCCTATGGATGCTGAGGCCAATATCTGAATATTTAAGTGAAACACTATACTCTATCATCTTGTAAGTTTTCTCTTACAAGAATACATTTTTCTAACCCCAAACCAAAAATATAGACAGAATGAATACAAATACAGTTTGAAGCTAAATGTATTTCATTTCAGTGGCCAGGCTAACTCAACATGCTTTTATATACATGGCCAAGGCATCACATCTTGCTCTGAAATAATACAGTGAAAATATACTTAGAGATACACCTGGTGAAACTTTCATTTTAGATATATACTTTGATCTTTGGTTAAATGTATATTTTTTTCATCTGAGAAAAAGGCCAGAAATTGTTCTCCTGTGTGCCATCTCTTAATTATGTTCTGAGTCTAAGTATCAGGCTGGAGAAAAATTTTTTTTTTTTTACAGTTTTTATTTTTATTTTTTTTTTCGTTTCATACATGATATTGCACGTTTCAATGCCATTCTTCCAAATCTTCCCACCCTCTCCCTCTTCCACAGAGTCCATAAGACTGTTCTATACATCAGTGTCTCTTTTGCTGTCTTGTACACAGGGTTATTGTTAAAACAGTGTACTACAGAATCTGTACAAACACAGTAAAAGAAATGGTCAATTTTCTTTAAAAAGTTCTTTGTTTACAAGAAATTTCCCTTCTGCTCTATCTAGACTATAACACACAGTGCAGAGTAGAATAGAATAACTATGCTTCTGACATGAGTTCGTGAATATTCATCATGACATCAATCCTGAATATTCATTGGAAGGACTGATGTTGAAGCTGAAATTCCAATACTTTGGCCACCTGACGTGAAGAACTGACTGATTTGAAAACACCCTGATGCTGGGAGAGATTGAAGGTGGAAGGAGAAGGGGACGACAGAGGATGAGATGGCTGGATGGCATCACCGACTCGATGGACATGAGTTTGAGGAAGCTCTGGGAGTTGGTGATGGACAGGGAGGCCTGGCATGCTGCAGTCCATGGGGTCTCAAAGAGTCGGACAGACTGAGCGACTGAACTGAACTGAACTGACATGAGTTCGGAAAAACCTTCTGCCTGGAAAAGAATGTGGAAAATTAAGAGGTATCAGAGGTAGATGTCATAGTCGATTGTTATAATCAAAGATTTATTTTTCACCTATTATGTGCTCCCACTGGTATAGGCTCTATAGAGACATGCCAGTGAAGAAAACTCAACAAAAATTCCTGCTCTTGTGAAACTTACATTCTTGTAGGGGGAGTCAATCAATAAATAAGTAGTTTGTATAGTATATTTGGAGGGATAAATGTTAGAATAAAAAAGTAAAGTATGAAGGGAAAAAAAAAAAAAGAAAAAGGTATTCAGTATAGGCCTTACTGTTCTCATCTGGTAAACATACCATGGGGCTATCTTCCAGGGGAGAGACTTGTTTTCTATCATCTTTTCATCCTTTACCAGCTGAGCCTCCAGGGAAGCCCAAGAATACTGGAGTGGGTAGCCTATCTCTTCTCCACCAGATCTTCCCGACCCAGGAATTGAACCAGGGTCTCCTGCATTGCAGGTGGATTCTTTACCAACTGAGCTACCAGGGAAATGCTTTGAATCTCAAAATGACTTCCAAATTAATGAAGTGGAGCCAAGGGATGAAATTACAACCAGGCTTCTCACCCCTGGTCACATAAAGATAAATAAGGAAACTAGAATAGGAGGCCTTTGCAGTAATTCAGATGGGAGATGTTGGTGGCTTGTATTTGGATTATTTTTTTGAGGTAGAACCATGCTGGTTTCATTTCTGGTATGGTAGAGTGACCTCCTAACAGGCTAGCCCTCTAAACAGAATAGATATGACACATCATAGTCTAACTAAAATTCTTAAAAGTAGCTAGTAAAAAATGACAAATTGCATGCCTGGGAACAATAATTCAAGTGATTGTGAGCTTTTTGTCAGAAATCACAGAGTCCAGAATGTAACAGAAAAACATCTTTAAAGTATTGAAGGACAGACAAACACAAAGTTTTATATTTAGTGAAAAAAATCTTTTAAGAATGAAGACAAATGAAAGAATAATGAAGACAAAATAAAGACAAATATCTTTATTTTAAAGACATTTTCAGATGAGGGAAAACTAAGAGAGCTTGTCACCAGGAGAACTGTACTTGAAGACTTGCTAATGGAAGTTCTCCAGGCTAAAAAAAGAATCACAGGGAAGCTCAGATGCTCAAAACTGAATGAAGAGCATTGGAAATGATAAATATATAGATGAATAGAAAAGACTATTTGTCTCTTAATTAAAAAAAATACAGTACTGTATAAAATAAAAATAACATTTTCTTGAGGGATTCTAATGTATGTACTTATGACAACTATAGCGGAAAGGATGGAAGGAGTGGTAATGTAACCTCTACATTCGTAAGCTTTCTACATTTTTTGTAAAATGGAAAAATACTCATTTGAAATTGATGGTGAAAAGTTAAGAATTTAGAAAATAATGCAAAGAGATACAGCTAAAAAGTCAGTAGATAAATGAAATTTTAAAATCTACCCAATATTGGAAGATTCCTGGAACTGTTCTGGTTCTTTATTTCCTCACATTCCAAAGTACATGTTCATGGTGTCTTAGGAGCCAAATCCACTTAAAGAGTATAATTTCAGGTATCATTCAAAACAGTAATGAGTTGCCTCAGAGGTTAACTTTAATTAGTATTTCTTCAGTTCAGTTCAGTTCAGTCACTTAGTCATGTCCAAATCTTTGCGACCCCATGGACTGCAGCATGCCAGGCTTCCCTGTCCATCACCAACTCCCAAAGCTTGCTCAAACTCATGTCCATCAAGTCAGTGATGCCATCCAACCATCTCATCCTCTGTCGTCCCCTTCTCCTCCCACCTTCAACCTTTCCCAGCATCGGGGTCTTTTCAAATGAGTCAGTTCTTCATATCAGGTGGTCAAAGTATCAGAGCTTCAGCTTCAGCATCAGTCCTTTCAATGAATATTCAGGACTGATTTCCTTTAGGATTGACTTTAGATTTCCTTTAGTTTGAGCTCCTTGCAGTCCATGGGACTCTCAAGAGTCTTCTCCAACACCACAGTTCAAAAGCATCAATTCTTCAGCACTCAGCTTTCTTTATAGTCCAACTCTCACATCCATACATGGACTACTGGAAAATCATAGCTTTGACTACACAGACCTTTGTTGTCAAAGTAATGTCTCTGTTTTTTAATAGGCTGTCTAGGTTTGTCATAACTTTTCTTCCAAGGAGCAAGCATCTTTTAATTTCATGGCTGCAGTCACCATCTTCAGTGATTTTGGAGCCCCCCCAAAATAAAGTCTTTCACTGTTTCCATTGTTTCCCCATCTATTTGTCATCAAGTGATGGGACCAGATGCTGTGATCTTCATTTTTTGAATGTTGAGTTTTAAGCCAACTCTTTCACTCTCCTCTTTCACTTTTTTCATCAAGAGGCTCTTTAGTTTTTTCTTTGCTTGCTGCCATAAGGGTGGTAGGGAAACTTTCTATACAGTAGAGATCAAGATTATCAAGACAGCAGAGAAGAAGACATAACTTAAAATAGAAGGAAAATCCTTTGTGAATGAAGTGGCAGTAAACTTTTGAACAAGTTTTTCAACTTTAGTTGAAAACTAGAAAATTGCCATAAAATGCACACACTAATTCCTTGTTCAGTTCTTTTTGTTTAGAGTATTATATGTGCAAGGAGAAATGTTGCAGAGCCTACAATAAGCTGGTAAAATTTATTGAATGAAAGAATGATTCATTATAAAATCACAAGCATTGAGTCTGTAGTTGCAGAAATGTGTAAAATTGGGCAGAATTCATATTAAAGACATTCTTCCCTTTATCCCATTTCTACTTCTGCCTCAAGGCCACAGCCACAGATAGAGCCATGCAAGCAGGTTAAGTCATCCCTACTCTTTTTCCAGATATCCACTTGGCTCCATGCCCTGGACTGATGATTCCCTCTAGGTGCTAGTCAACAGAAGACAATTCTCAAAGGGTTCACTCCAGCTGTCCTGATCTGACAGATCATGTAACCACTTTTATCTTCTCAAGTACAACTACTGAAGATAGCAGTCTGCTAAAAACCAGTAGAGAGTGTCTTTCAAAGATGTCAGAGGCCAGGTTGGAATATCCACTGATCATCACTAAGGGCTTTGTTAAAGAAAAAAGAAAATATTTAGACACTTTTAAAGACAGGCAGACTTTATTCAGGACTATTGCAGTAGGTATAAGGACCACTACAGTGAACTCAACTATGACTACAATAAGAGAAAGTAGGAATTTATAGGCAAAGAGATCCTGATCACTGGTTCAAGACATGGTTCTCAGATGGTTCAAGAAGAGTTTACAAGAGTTTACAAGAAGATCTCAGATGGTTCAAGAGATCTTGAACCAGAGATCAAATTGCCAACATCCGATGGATCATGGAAAAAGCAAGAGAGTTCCAGAAAAACATCTATTTCTGCTTTATTGACTATGCCAAAGCCTTTGACTGTGTGGATCACAAGAAACTGTGGAAAAGAGATGGGAATACCAGACCCCCTGACCTGCCTCTTGAGAAACCTGTATGCAGGTCAGGAAGCAACAGTTAGAACTGGACATGGAACAACAGACTGGTTCCAAATAGGAAAAGGAGTACGTCAAGGCTGTATATTGTCACCCTACATATTTAACTTCTATGCAGAGTACATCATGAGAAACGCTGGGCTGGAAGAAGCACAAGCTGGAATCAAGATTGCCGGGAGAAATATCCATAACCTCAGATATGCAGATGACACCACCCTTATGGCAGAAAGCGAAGAAGAACGAAAGAGCCTCTTGATGAAAGTGAAAGAGGAGAGTGAAAAAGTTGGCTTAAAGCTCAATGTTCAGAAAACTAAGATCATGGCATCCAGTCCCATCACTTCATGGCAAATAGATGGGGAAACAGTGGAAACAGTGGCTGACTTTATTTTTCTGGGCTCCAAAATCACTGCAGATGGTGAATGCAGTCATGAAATGAAAAGACGCTTACTCCTTGGAAGGAAATTTATGACCAACCTAGACAGTATGTTAAAAAGCAGAGACATTACTTGGCCAACAAAGGTCCAGCTAGTCAAGGCTATGGTTTTTCCAGTGGTCATGTATGGATGTGAGAGTTGGACTGTAAAGAAAGCTGAGTGCTGAAGAATTGATGCTTTTGTTTGTTTGTTTGTTTTAATTTTTTTTTTTTTTGAATTGATGCTTTTGAACTGTGGTGTTTGGACTGCAAGGAGATCCAACCAGTCCATCCTAAAGGAGATCAATCCTGAGTGTTCATTGGAAGGACTGATGTTGAACGTGAAACTCCAATACTTTGGCCACCTCATGTGAAGAACTGACTCATATGAAAAGACCCTGATGCTGGGAAAAATTGAGGGCAGGAGGAGAAGGGGATGACAGAGGATGAGATGATTGGATGGCATCACCGACTCAATGGACATGGGTTTGGGTGAACTCCAGGAGTTGGTGACGGACAGGAAGGCCTGGCATGCTGCGATTCATGGGGTCGCAGAGAGTCGGACATGACTGAGCAACAGAACTGAACTGATAGGCAAAGAGCAGAGTAGGAGTCAGTGGGTTGAAAAATTACTAAAAAGAAGCATCAAGGGTTTGTTGGGGGCGGATTCTGGCTAAACCAACCTAAAAGATACTTGTTGAAGACAGGCCAGGGTGATCAGATGTTGCCCAAGGGTGATGGCGAATGAGTAGTCTGATTGATATCAAGGTGGGGAGTCATATATTCAATGTGAAGGATTCTGGCTAAACCAACATAGCAGGATTTTGTATGGATTGTCTTAATTCTAAAATTGTCTAATACTACAATTAGACAATTAAGAGAGGGACATGGGACTCTAAAAATTGAGGTCTAGTTGAGAAACTTAGAGGAGCCTGACTAGAGTTTGATCAAGGGGATAATCTCTTGTCAAAATCCTTCTCAAAATGTACAGTCTGTGTTTGGCCAAAGGATTTGACCTAGTATCTGTTGTGTTCCTGATCAAGAGAACCCCTGCTCTCAGAGAAGCACAACTGGTAAGTGTGTAAACAAGATAGTTTCAGGTACTACTTCAGCGGAGGAGACTGCTCTCTAAGTGGAAATTCCGTAGCCCCAAGTACTCTGTGAAGCCTTTTTTGAGCCTTGTGATGAGAAAGCTTTGGGAAATACACTGTCAGGAAGTATTTAAAGGTGTGGGAGTGGAAGTCCCATGATTCAGTGATTTGACAATAGCTTAGCATTCCTTTCTTCCAGAGAGGTGCATAGACTTTTCTGTGAAAGGGGACTTTTACTCTTCAGACACATAGAGTGCCAGCTAGGACCTGCTCTTTTCTTAGGTTGTGGAAGGTTCCCTTCTTTCTTGCTGCTCTTGCCAACTTAGATACCAACACAAACTAATGTCTTTCAAGACTCTAAATCTCAGATTTGCAAAGTCCAACTTAAAATGTTCCAGAGAAATGAATGATGGGAAATACAAAAAGATGAAAGAAAATACTAGATTGAAATTTGCTGTATTTCTTTTTTCTTTCAAAAAACTTTTTTGTTGCTAAACTATTTTTAGCTGGGAGACATTGTAACTTATCTGTGTTTTCTCTGGAAACCAGATGGCTAGAGAAATGCTTAATTGTAAGATCTGTGGCTGCTGTCCTTAGAGGCACAGTCCTGATGGATCTCTGAGGCTATATGCCTTCCGGAGACAAGTTGTGTAAGACACAACTTACAGTGATTGGAGGCCTTTCTGTCAGAACCAGAGGCATGTACTCACAAAGAAGGGGTTATTTTCTCTGCCTTCACAAAGCAGTGTGAAACATCTGCCTGGATTGAGACCTGAAGCTGGAGCAAGATTTTAAAAATGAAATCTTTGAATCCTCACATGGAAGTGGTAAAACACTAGGTACTTTTAATAGATCCTGTCAGCAGATCAGTCAATGAATTAAGACTGTGTTTTGAAGGATTTGGTATGTGTTGTTTAAAAGCAAACAGTTGAGACTCATGAGAGAAAATGGAAAACTGAACATGGCATGTATGGGGCTTGCTATCCATGGAGCAAGATGTGTGGCTGTTGTTAGGGTAACTAGAAATCAGGCACAAAGGAAGAGAAGAAATAGTAGAGAAATAGCATAGATGGGATACTCTGAGACTGATTCAATCCTTTGCAGTACGTGGGAACCAGGAAGGTCCACAGTTATAACTTAATAGACAAAGCTAAATGGTATGCGAGGAAAAGAGACATTTAGAATTTCAAATTCAACATATAAACAGTTACAAATTTTTAAAACTCAGTTCTTCAGTAGCAAACAGTGAAGAATATTTTGTCCCAGCACTCCTGTGTAAACTTACTTTATCTTAATATGGTATCTAAAAATGTGGCTGCTGCTTTCCAAGGGAACACTCCAAGTAACTTTCCCTTTGAGCATGTTTAGAACAGAGACTCATATGGAAATAGGTCCTGCTACTTGTTATTCTTGAACTCATGTGCTCGTGCTCAGTTGCTTCAGTCGTGTCTGGCTCTTTGTGACCCCATGGACGATAGCCCACCAGGCTCCTCCGTCCATGGGATTCTCCAAGCAAGAATACTGGAGTGGGTTGCTGTGCCCTCCTCCAGGGGATCTTCCTGACCCAGGTATTGAACCCTCGTCTCCTACACTGCAGGCAGATTCTTTACCCACTGAGCCACCTGGGAAGCCCACCTTGAACTCAGTTAATTATTATTAACACTCGTGGCACCTTCCCCCAAAAGCTGTATTACACTTTATGTGGACTCTTCAAATCAAAGTGTAAAACTCTCTTATTATGCCTACCTGATTGTTACCCTTAAGTTTTGAACTGAAGCACATTAAAAAAAAAATAGGTTTTTCTTTCAAGGGCTTTTAATGGAAAATAAAAATATTTCAGTACCTCAAGACAGACTGGAGAGACTTGCCTAGCAGATTATTAAATCAAGATAATGGAGTCCCAGGAACAGGAGTCTGGGCTGAAATGCATCTGTAGAGTGAAATGGATGAGATGCTTGTATAGAAGAAGGGGACAGACAGAGAAGAGAGATTCCACCATCTGGAAAAATGAGAGCAAAATTAGTTTATATGTTTCACGGGAAAACAAGTATTGTAGTCACTCTTTGTTTATTAGACAAAAGTATTATCCTTTGTTATTATTCACTTTTTCCAGACTTAGCTCTGATTACTTTTTGGAGTGACTGTTGACTGTATGTTCAGGCCATTACCATAGGAGGGAATATAAAAGGAGTGGACAGATTGAAGGGAACTGGTCTTAGACCGGCATTTCTTAACCTTGGTTGCACATTAGTGCTAAAGTTCTCTATGGCCAGGCCACTCCCCATGTTAATTAAATCAGGAGTTCTCTAGTGATTACAAGGTACTGGGAAAGTTACCAGTGGTGTACCTGTGGTGGATTCATTTTGATATTTGGCAAAACTAATACAATTATGTAAAGTTTAAAAATAAAAAAAAAAAAAGAATAACTGAAAACATAAAAAAAAAAAAAAAAAAAAAATCACTGCCTGGGACTGCCGAGTTTAAAGAAATGTCAGATTTTCGGTAGAGCTACTGTGTGCAGAAGGCAGTAGGAGAGTGTTAGAAATAATTTGTTAGTAATGTAGTTACAGTACTGACTTGAAAATCATTTACTTTTTATAGAGTAGATTCATGGTTATATCAGTCTTGTTAATTTATTCAGCACACATTATACAACTGCCATGTGTAAGAGGTTGTTCCAGGTGCCAGGGAATCAGTGCAAAACAAGGCAGAGAAAAATCCCTCTCCTCTTGTAGTTTACATTCTAGGGAGGGAAACAGATGATAAGTACGTGTATACTACATAACTAGGAAGATATAAATACTTTGAAGAAAACTAAGCAATTGAGAATCACAAAAATGAGACATAGGACTTTTAATTCAGATGCCTGGGGAAGATCCCTGTAAAGAGATGACACTGACGCCTCAAGGTTGTTTAATTGCTGACCCTCCCAGGCCCTCAGCATTTGACTCCCCCTCCAACAAATCCCCTTCACTTTCTGAGCTCAGAAGACTTCCTCAAACATTGATCTCTTTAAAAACAAACAAATCATAGCACATTTGTGTGTGCTGTGCTAAATCGCTACAGTTGTGTCTGACTCTTTGTGACCCTATCCTCCTGTCTCCTCTGTCCATGGGATTCTCCAGGCAAGAATACTGGAGTGGGTTGCCATGCGCTCCTCCAGGGGATCTTCCCCACCCAGGAATCGAACCTGCATCTCTTATGTCTCCTGCATTAGCAGGCAGGTTCTCTACCACTAGCATTGGGCCCCGAATACTATCATTGGAAGCTTTACATCACTCAGAACTTTTAAGCTTTGCAAGCATTTTCCTACATACCCTAGTCACTAATCCTTCCAGAGTGGCTCACAGCACCTCATTTGACTGTAGGCCAGACAGACTCTCCGGTAATGAGACACACAGGACCACGAGGAAATCACTGGACCCACACAGAGGATGTTTAGAGGGGAGCATGAAGATAGAAGAGCCAGTAATGGGGCATGTCCCACAGGGACTGGGGAGGAGGGATGGTAATGCCTGGAATCATAAATAAGTTGCGTTAGGCTGTGATAAACTGGAAGACATTCATATCCAATGATTTTTATTTTCTTGTGAGGCTTAAGGGGAAAGGTGGAGGTTTGGATTGGTCTCTGTGGGGAATAAGGGCTAGAAAGGAGCAGGAGTGAACTCTCATGAGTATATGTGATGTGCCAAGCCTAAGCCACCAGCTCTATGTATGTCACTTAATTTAGTCCCTGCATCAACTCTGAAGTCAAACAGATTACTGGTTTCCCATCTAGGATTCAAGTCCTGGTCTATCCCCTGCTTGATTCCCATCATACCATATTTTTAAAAAAAATTATTTAATTGGAGGCTAATTACTTTAAAATATTGTAGTGTTTTTTGCCATACATTGACATGAATCAGCCATGGCCTATTATACCATATTGCCATAGAAGTTCATGAGAGACTATCCAAGCAATTACAAAATCAGCATGACATTGAAATCAGAAACTTTTAAGGGGCTCTAATGGTCATCATTAGGCTTCCCTGCTGGCTTAGTGGTCAAGAATCCACCTGCCAATGCCAGAGACACTGGTTCAATCCCTGGGTCAGGAAGATCTCTGGAAAGACCTCCTGGAGTAGAAATGGCAACGCACTCCAGTATTCTTGCCTGTAAAATTCCATGGACGGAGAGGCCTGGTAGACTACAGTCCTTGGGGTCACAAAAGAGTCAGACATGACTGAGCGACTAAACAATAGCAACAGTGGTCATAGTCATGAATTCCTGCAGGCCAGGGATCTGTGTTTGGTGGCTGCTCACTGTTACTTCCAAACAACAACAAGCAGGCTTTCCTACTAGCGATGCCCTGAGATACACATTCTTGATGCCAGAATGTTATATCACTGAAACCACAGCAGGAATCCAAATTTAGGAGACAAGTTGAGAAAGAAGCTTACTGAGATCAAAGTTAAGCATTATCTCCCTCAGAAACCCTGAAATGTAAGTTGTTTGACTTAAATAGTTTGCCTTGAATTTTTGCATTAAAACATCTTTTTACTTCTACTCCAAGAAATTTGTGGAGTATATTAAAGCTCATGCTCATAAGGGTGAGCACCGTATAGATGGCTTCAGAGGAATAGTTAGCCTAGTTTATAACTGATTAGGGGCATTGGTGTAGGGTCAAAAATCAAAAGGTATGGCATTAGAGGAAATGGAGGCACAAGCTTGCAGTCAGCTTCCCACTGCCTGGAAGAGCATCCTAGCCTGTGTCAGGAGCGTGCAAGATTCTGTGAAGACACAGAAGTAAACCAGGGAGAAGCAGCCGAGGACCTTTTGATACTCTTTCCTTGGAAGATTGCGTGTACCCAAAGATGGATACGTGCCCTCTTTACATCCTCTTTCTGAGGATACACAAAGGGTCTAAGACCTGTCTGACCTCAGGCTGAGAAGTCTCCTTTAAGGTATGAAAAACCCACTCTGGAAATAGTCCCCTTGCTGTTTTGTGACCTGTACCTTGGCTTCTACCTCATCCCATCTACCTACACTGGCTCCACACTCTGTCCCTCACCAGGTTGTGGTCCACCAGGATCAGTCTGAGGCTTCATCCTCCTACCCCTGAGGGTAATCCAGTCCATCCATGGCCCAGCCCCAGTACCTACCCTGCTTGAAATTCTTCAGCTTCAGCCTTGTAAATCAGGAGAACTCAGGATTCCTGGACTCGACCTTTTAAAAAAACTATTTTAAATTGGAGGATAGTTGCTTTACAATACTGTGTTGGTTTCTGCCATACATCAACATGAATCAGCCAGAGGTATATATATGTCTCCTTCCTCTTGAACCTGCCTCCCCGCTCCCAGCCCATCCCATCCCATCCCATCCCATCCCTCTAAGTTGTCACAGAGCACCAGTTTGAGCTCCCTGCATCATACAGCAAATTTCCACTGACTATCTGCTTCACATATAATAATGTATATGTTTCCATACTACTCTGTCAATTAATCCCACCCTCTCTTTCCCCCATTGTTGGATTTGACCTTTGAGGTCTGTCCTTGGCCTTGTTCTAAGCTCCCTGAATTTACACTCCTGATAGAGCCTGCCTGCCTTACCACGGTTCATTTCAGTTCAGTCGCTCAGTCCTTTCCGACTCTTTGCCACCCCATCAATCGCAGCATGCCAGGCCTCCCTGTCCATCACCAACTCCCGGAGTTCACTCAGACTCACGTCCATCGAGTCAGTGATGCCATCCAGCCATCTCATCTCTGTCGTCCCCTTCTCCTCCTGCCCCCAATCCCTCCCAGCATCAGAGTCTTTTCCAATGAGTCAGCTCTTCCCATGAGGTGGCCAAAGTACTGGAGTTTCAGCTTTAGCATAATTCCTTCCAAAGAAATCCCAGGGCTGATCTCCTTCAGAATGGACTGGTTGGACCTCCTTGCAGTCCAAGGGACTCTCAAGCGTCTTCTCCAACACCACAGTTCAAAAGCATCAATTCTTCGGCACTCAGCCCTCTTCACAGTCCAACTCTCACATCCATACATGACCACTGGAAAAATCATAGCCTTGACTAGACGGACCTTTGTTGGCAAAGTAATGGCTCTGCTTTTGAATATTCTATCTAGTTTGGTCATAAATTTCCTTCCAAGGAGTAAGCGTCTTTTAATTTCATGGCTGCAGTCACCATCTGCAGTGATTTTGGAGCCCCCAAAAATAAAGTCAGCCACTGTTTCCACTGTTTCTCCATCTATTTCCCATGAAGTGATGGGACCGGATGCCATGATCTTAGTTTTCTGAATGTTGAGCTTTAAGCCAACTTTTTCACTCTCCTCTTTCACTTTCATCAAGAGGCTTTTGAGTTCCTCTTCACTTTCTGCCATAAGGGTGGTGTCATCTGCATATCTGAGGTTATTGATATTTCTCCCGGCAATCTTGATTCCAGCTTGTGTTCTTCCAGTCCAGCATTTCTCATGATGTACTCTGCATATAAGTTAAATAAGCAGGGTGACAATATACAGCCTTGACGTACTCCTTTTCCTATTTGGAACCAGTCTGTTGTTCCATGTCCAGTTCTAACTGTTGCTTCCTGACCTGCATACAGATTTCTCAAGAGGCAGGTCAGGTGGTCTGGTATTCCCATCTCTTTCAGAATTTTCCACAGTTTCTTGTGATCCACACAGTCAAAGGCTTTGGCATAGTCAATAAAGCAGAAATATATGCTTTTCTGGAACTCTCTTGCTTTTTCCGTGATCCAGCGGATGTTGGCAATTTGATCTCTGGTTCCTCTGCCTTTTCTAAAACCAGCTTGAACATCAGGAAGTTCATGGTTCACGTATTGCTGAAGCCTGGCTTGGAGAATTTTGAGCATTACTTTACTAGCATGTGAGATGAGTGCAGTTGTGTGGTAGTTTGAGCATTCTTTGGCATTGCCTTTCTTTGGGATTGGAATGAAAACTGACCTTTTCCAGTTCTGTGGCCACTGCTGAGTTTTCCAAATTTGCTGGCCTATTGAGTGTAGAACTTTCACAGCATCATCTTTCAGAATTGGAAATAGCTCACCTGGAATTCCATCACCTCCACTAGCTTTGTTTGTAGTGATGCTTTCTAAGGCCCACTTGACTTCACATTCCAGGATGTCTGGCTCTAGGTGAGTGATCATACCATCGTGATTATCTGGGTTGTGAAGATCTTTTTTGTACAGTTCTTCTGTGCATTCTTGCCACCTCTTTTTAATATCTTCTGCTTCTGTTAGGTCCATACCATTTCTGTCCTTTATCGAGCCCATCTTTGCATGAAATGTTCCCTTGGTATCTCTGATTTTCTTGAAGAGATCTCTAGTCTTTCCCATTCTGTTGTTTTCCTCTATTTCTTTGCATTGATCGCTGAGGAAGGCTTTCTTATCTCTTCTTGCTATTCTTTGGAACTCTGCATTCAGATGCTTATATCTTTCCTTTTCTCCTTTGCTTTAGTGCTGCCAAATAAGCCAGGCTGCTTAACCTCTCTGTGCTTCCGTGTCCTCAAACTCTGAAATAGTAATCTCTGCATCATCAAGGTGATGCTACATGTGAAGTCCCTAAATCAGGCCCTGGCAGACAGTAAATCTCAGTAAATATTCATAATTATTATTGTTATCATACATGTCAGAACTTTGCTCTTGAGTCCAAATATCAGTGTTTTTATGTGCTTTAGATGGGCTTCTGAAAGACAGGAAAAGCAAATAGAGGTCGGTGGCCACTGCAGAGATTTTCCCCGCCGCAGAGGCCCTGCTTTTGCTGGGTACCTAGCAGGTACCCTCCCCTGGGACTTCAAGTGACAGAGTCTCTGTTAGCTTGAGCAAGATACAGAGTCTCTTGTTAGCTGAGTAGCAAGATGGTAGAGAGATTTCATTAAACTAAGAAGTCATCAGAGCCCTGTGGCAGCAGCAGGTACATTCAGAATACTCATTTATTGCTGTGAAGCCCATGAGAGCCTTTAAAGCAGGGAAAAGCTGTGTGTATATAGACAGGGGCCTTTGGGGAAAACTGCCCCTTTATTATTTTTCATTTTGCCCTTAGCTACTTTGGTGTTTTAATTGTATAGTCCTTCTAAAGTTATTAAAGTCAAGTATCTAGAAACTAAACCCCTGTGCTCGATTCCTTGAGGATCGCAGAGATGTAGGAGGCAGAGTCCCTGCTGCTTTACAGACAAGGACATCGGACTTAAAGGATGTGTTGAAGATCCCAGGACAATCCCAGTGTTTATTCACTAGAAGGACTCATGGGACTCAGAGTTGTACTTGTGGCTGATATTTATTATAGCAATGGAGTAAGGATACACTGGTGGCTTATTAGGAAGAAGAACCAGGTAGAGTCTGAAGGACTCCACACACAGGCTCCTTATGCTCCCTCCATCACATTAGGGGTCACACAGAGCACTGTCTTCAAATACTCGTTTCTAGTTAAAATGCAGTGACAGATGTGCAGTGTTTCTGCCCTAGGAAGCCCACTAGAGATCTAGCAACCAACATTTTGGGGGGCTGGTTGTATAAGAACCCTTTGTTTAGCATATACAAAATGCCCAGAAGGGAAGCAAGTGTTCAGTATAAACCATATTGTTCACATAAAAAGTCTAGGCACAGTGTTGGGAACACTGCAAGACAAGAGTCAGATCCCAGATGCCAGCCAGAGGCCAACTTTGCCAGCAGGTCTTTCTAAGGATAGCAGTCTCAGGCCTGCTATGTTAATTCTTTTCTGTACAGAAGAGGTGCCACATAAACACACAACCAGCTCTAATACTAACCCATCAGAGTCACTGGTGTAAATGATTAAATATTGAGGAACAGGTCCCTTCTGACTGCTGGGTCACAGAAACCTTTATACCACACATTTGAGCTGGGCCTCAAAGGTTAGGCAGGTTTGAGCAGCAGTAGAGAAGTGGGGAGAGAGGACACAGTGGGCAAAAAAATAGTAATTTAGGGAAAGGCAAGCAGGCTTATCTGATCAGAAACAAGATGTGTTGATGGAAATAGGGGAACCTAGGAAGGCAGGGAGAGGACAAATGCCACAAGACCTGGATTAATAAGTGGAGGATTATGGGTTTTATATGCAGAGATGGAACACCATTGAAAGTTTCCTTTTTAAGACAGGAAGTCATATAGTTCAAGGCATGTTTGCAGGAGATATGTATTTGATGGTAGATAGTCTGGCCTGGAGGTCAGAGTCCTAGAGATGGAACGCAGCAGAAGATACCTGGATATGTTTCCCAAAGGCCTGGGCTTCAGAAGATGCTCATTAGTTTGTGGCCCACCTCGGTATACAGGAAATACATAAAATAAATGAGGAAGGCAAACTCTGACTATGTGTTGTGGATTACCCTTTAGTACCTTGGCAAGCAGGCCAGAGATGACTCAGTTCAGTTCAGTCACTCAGTCGTGTCCTACTCTTTGCAACCCCCATGAATTGCAGCATGCCAGGCCTCCCTGTCCATCACCAACTCCCGGAGTTCACCCAAACTCATGTCCATCGAGTCACTGATGCCATCCAGCCATCTCATCCTCTGTCGTCCCCTTCTCCTCCTGCCCCCCATCCCTCCCAGCATCAGAGTCTCTTCCAATGAGTCAACTCTTTGCATTAGGTGGCCAAAGTATTGGAGTTTCAGCTTTAGCATAATTCCTTCCAAAGAAATCCCAGGGCTGACCTCCTTCAGAATGGACTGGTTGGATCTGCTTGCAGTCCAAGGGATTCTCAAGAGTCTTCTCCAACACCACAGTTCAAAAGCATCAATTCTTCGGCGCTCAGCTTTCTTCACAGTCCAACTCTCAACCATACATGACCACAGGAAAAACCATAGCCTTGACTAGACGGACCTTTGTTGGCCAAGTAATGTCTCTGCTTTTGAATATGCTATCTAGGTTGGTCATAACTTTCCTTCCAAGGAGTAAGCGTCTTTTAATTTCATGACTGCAATCACCATCTGCAGTGATTTTGGAGCCCCCAAAAATAAAGTTTGATGCTGTTTCCACTGTTTCTCCATCTATTTGCCATGAAGTGATGGGACTGGATGCCATGATCTTAGTTTTCTGAATGTTGAGCTTTAAGCCAACTTTTTCAGTCTCCTCTTTCACTTTCATCAAGAGGCTTTTGAGTGCCTCTTACTTTCTGCCATAAAGGTGGTGTCGTCTGCATATCTGAGGTTATTGATATTTCTCCCGGCAATCTTGATTCCAGCTTGTGCTTCTTCCAGCCCAGTGTTTCTCATGATGTACTCTGCATATAAGTTAAATAAGCAGGGTGACAATATACAGCCTTGACGTACTCCTTTTCCTATTTGGAACCAGTCTGTTGTTCCATGTCCAGTTCTAACTGTTGCTTCCTGACCTGCATACAGGTTTCTCAAGAGGCAGGTCAGGGGGTCTGGTATTCCCATCTCTTTCAGAATTTTCCACAGCTTATTGTGAACCACACAATCAAAGGCTTTGGCATAGTAAATAGCACAGAAATAGATGTTTTTTATGGAGCTCTCTTGCTTTTTCTATGATCCAGCAGATGTTGGCCGTTTGATCTCTGGTTCCTCTGCTTTTTCTAAAACCAGCTTGAATATCAGGAAGTTCACAGTTCACATATTGCTGAAGCCTGGCTTGGAGAATTTTGAGCATTATTTTAGTAGTATGTGAGATGAGTGCATTGTGTGGTAGCTTGAGCATTCTTTGGCATTGCCTTTCTTTGGGATTGGAATGAAAACTGACCTTTTCCAGTCCTGTGGCCACTGCTGAGTTTTCCAAATTTGCTAGTGTATTGAGTGCAGCACTTTCACAGCATCATCTTCCAGGATTTGAAATAGCTCAACTGGAATAACATCACGTCCACTAGCTTTGTTCGTAGTGATGCTTTCTAAGGCCCACTTGACTTCCCATTCCAGGATGTCTGGCTCTAGGTGAGTGATCACACGTTCGTGATTGTCTTGGTCGTGAAGATCTTTTTTTGTAGAGATGACTAGGCCTATCTTAACTTGTGCAGTGAATTGGTACCAACTGGTGCAACATTCTACATGCAGAGAAGAGACTCTATTTACTTAAAAATAATATGCAGCCTGTACTGACTAGAGTACTCAGAAGCTCCCAAATCCGCAGTTCAGGTCTGCACAAGTATGATTGTCTTGCACCATCCCTAAGCTTAGGTAGAACAAATCTTCCATGAAGCTGCAAATTACTCTCTGCACACATCTGTATTTTAAGGCTGCTCCACTCTCAATGTAAAGTTCAGAAGGGGCCAAAGGGCAGACCACATGGAATGTGCTCACTGGTGATGCCTTATATTCTGACTTCTAGACTCTTGTCCCAGATCCCTGGCCATTGACATCTCAGACTGCTTCACTTGGGTCCTGTACTCCTGGCTCACAAAATTTTGGTCCAGCTCATCTGTGTAGACTTCCTCATCTGGCTGTTTGATTGCTACACTTTCAGAAGTCTACTTGCCTCTCACATAGCCATTTCTGAGACCAGGAATGCCTGCCCAGAGGACTGCCATTCCTGAATATGGCCCTCTGAACAACTTTCCTTCAACCCCAAAACCCCAGCTCTGTATCCTGGCCCTACTGTTGACAGCATTACAATTTTGTGCTTTGGAGCAGTGCTGCTGTGCAGGAGTACAGAGCCCTTTGTCTCAGTGACCACCTCTTCCCCCAACCCTAAAGAGTTGTGCTATGCAATAGAAGTGTCTGCTGCTAAGCTGCTAAGTCACTTCAGTCATGTCCGACTCTGTGTGACCCCCTAGACGGCAGCCCACCAGGCTCCCCCGTCTCTGGGATTCTCCAGGCAAGAACACTGGAGTGGGTTGCCATTTCCTTCTCCAATGCATGAAAGTGAAAAGTGAAAGGGAAGTCACTCAGTTGTGTCTGACTCTTAGCGACCCCATGGACCGCAGCCCACCAGGCTCCTCCGTCCGTGGGATTTGCCAGGCAAGAGTGGGGTGCCATTGCAACAATATAAATGTTCTATATATGGCAAAACATTATGGTCTGCAAGGTAGCTACTAACTGCATGTGGCTGTTCAGCACTTGGAATATGACCTGTAACTGAGAACTGTTTCTAATATTATTAATTTTAATTAAATATGGATAACTACATGTGACTAGTGGGTACCATATTATAATGGCACAGCATAGATCCTGGTGGGAGTAATCTGGTGAACTGGCTGTGCGGGGTAGATTTAATCTGTGTGCACAGGATATCAAGAGGAGGGCAAGACATGACACAAGAGAGGAAGACCAAGGAGAAGGTCCTTTGTGGTCTCAGATATATCCATTTGTGTACATTCCTAGGTATATAATATTTAGAGATGCACTAATTTTAAGTTGGTTTATTTTTTTGATCAATATTGAATATTATTTTTGCTATTTAAATATGTATCATGAAAGACAGTTGACTACAGAAATTAGTATAGGCTTTGAGAGTCCCTTGGACTGTAAGGAGATCAAACCAGTCAATCCTAAAGGAAATTAGTCCTGAATATTCATTGGAAGGACTGATGCGGATGATGAAGCTGAAACTCCAAACTTTGGCCACCTGATGAGAAGAAATGACTCATTGGAAAAGACCCTGAGGCTGGGCAAGATTGAAGGCAGGAGGAGAAGGGGACAACGGAGGATGAGATGGTTTGATGGCATCACCAACTCGATAGACATAGTTTGAGCAAGCTCCGGGAGTTGGTGATGGACAGGGAAGCCTGGCATGCTGCAGTCCGTGGGGTCACAAGGAGTTGGACACAACTGAGTGACTAAACTGAACTTGAAGAATCCAGACTTAAGTTGTAGTCTTGTCTCTATACCATGTCAGCTATGTCACTGTAATACTGTTTTTAAACATATCATCAGTTTTTCAGTATTAAGGGAAAGTAAGAAAGATTTTGACATAGTGCAGTGAACACCGTTCTTATCTTATACTTTAAAAAAAATTAAAGTTCTCAAACACTTCATTCAAAATTTTAGTACTTATGAAATCTTTATTTGCTATTGTTTCCTGAGATTATTCTGCATTTCTCAGTCTTATACTTTAAAAGCCTAGAAAATATCTAGTAAAATGTCTGACAGATAAAAATATTTATTTAGTTTTCAGATTGGCTGAGTTTTCTAGCTTCCATTCAAGAAACAATCAAGGTTTTTCTATTTCTTCTGTATATGTTTATTTTGGTTTTTGTAAGCTCCGCTGTTCCAGGGACTCCCTCATGATCTATTAAACTGTAAGACTTTGCTTCATTTGCACAGAAACAGCAGAAATAGTGACAGGAACAAGTTAATAGGTATAAATAATATGTATTCTGTTATCTTTAACTGGAGGACTTATGTAGGTACAGCAGGCCAAATCTGTAGATGTGTGTGTGTATGTGTGTGTTTTGTTTGACAGACCAGGAAAAACCTTAGACAAATACTATGATTTTTCTTTCACTTGTGAATATATATTCCTCTTATCCTGTATTATGCTAATCAGAGAAAAACATGAGTAAAGGAATGAAATTAAAAAGAACAATAATGTTCACATCATGAACAAAGAGTGGGAAATCCCAGAACAAGAGATTATCAGTATGAGGGAGGAGGGAAGCAAGATCTGGAAGATAGAATGAGAGTGGCTCATGGCACCTACTATTTTAACATTGCTTTTTTGACATCATGATTACTTTTCTACAGTACTTCAGACTGCTTGACCTTTAGCTGAGAAATGTAAAAGTGCGGGGCTTCTTTAGTCCCCATAGGTGTGATTAGCAAATTAAAAGAAAGCAGGGCCAACCCTCTGCCCCCTGGCTTTCTCACATGGAGGTACAGCTTCCTCAGAAGTATTACGGCTTTAATGTTGGAGGTGGCAAAGATGAGCTGACTCCGCATGGTGCTGTCCTGTCAGTGGAGTCTCACCCTCACTTCAGCCTCATATGTTCATTTACATACTTTTTATTGTTAAAATTTTTACTGTTAATTTTAACATTATTGTTTTAAATTTTTTATTTTTTTATTTCATTTTTTTTTAATATATATTTATTTATTTATTTGGCTGCACCAGATCTTAGTTGCAAGCGTGTGGGATTAGTTCCCTGACCGGGGATTGAACCTAGGCCCTCTGCATTGGGAGTGTGGAGTCTTAGCTACTGTACCACCAGGGAAATCCCTAAAATTTTTATTTTTAACATTGTTATTTTAAAATTTGTATTGGTGCTTCCCTGGTAGCTCAGCTGATAAAGAATCTGCCTGCAATGCAGGATACCCCAGTTTTATTGCTGGGTCGGGAAGATTCCTGGGAGAAGGGTTAGGCTACCCACTCCAGTATTCTTGGGCTTCTGTGGTGGCTTAGTCAGTAAAGAATCTGCCTGCAATGCGGCAGACCTGGGTTCAATCCCTGGATTGGGAAAATCCCCTGGAGAAGGGAATAGCTACCCACTCCAGTATTTTTGCCTGGAGAATCCACATAGAGAAGCCTGGTGGGCTGCATTCCACGGGGTCACAAAGAGTTGCACATGACTGAGCGACTAAGCACATTGTTAAAATTGGAAGCCTGATCCCGGGGTGAGAACGTAAATCATTTAAAGTAAAAACAACTGTTTGTAGTTCCCTGTGTAACTGATAATTAAATTACCATTGAGTTCATTTTCTTGAGAGTTCATGATTTCTAAAGACCCTGTGCGTGCATGTGTGCTCAGTCACTCAGTCATATCCAACTCTTTGTGACCCTATGGATTGTTATGGGATTTTCCAGGCGAGAATATTGGAGTAGGTTGCCATTTTCTCCCCCAGGAGCCCTTCCTGACCCAGGGGTCAAACTCACATTTCCTGCCTCTGCTGCATTGACAGGCAAGTTCTTTACCGCTGAGCCACCTGGAAAGGCCAAAGACCCTGTAGGGCCTGTATAATTATAGAAATGCTATTGTAACTTTGAGACTGTGTGATAACAGATTTACCCATGTGTCTCTTTTGCTTTAGAGAAAATGAAAAGAATCTGTTTTCTGGGATTGTCATTCAAGAGCCTCTGCTTGTTCCAAATCTGACAAAGTGTTGCCCCCTCTGATCTCCAAGTCTTTTGGGTGGGAATGCCATGAACCTCAAAGAGACTCAGTGCCACCGGGAGTGCTGGAGTCGGGGCTTGGAATGGCCTTTCTAATTGGAGGGGTCAGGTGCCCCCTGTGGGTGATTGGGATCCTGGCACTAGCTGGGTTTCATTCACACAGCCCCTCTGGGGGCCTCTGCGACACGGACACTCTCAGTTCATCTTTAGGACAGGATGTGGTTTGCAGCATTTCCCAGATATATTTGCCCAGCAATCCCCTCCTCCCTTCCGTCACACACTTTTTTTTCAATGTTCATTTCATAAGATGAAATACAGATAAAGCATGGGCTTGGAAGTCAAAGAGCTTTAGATTTGAATTCTAACTTTACCACTCCGCTTTTTTATCTCAAGTCAGAAACTTTGACTCTCAGTTTCTTCAGAGGTGAAATAACTGTTAAGAGAATTAAATGCAATTAGGCAAGAAAAGAAACACTTTAAACAATGCCTGGTACACAAAAGACACTCATTAAGTGGCAGCTGTTAACAGCTGCTGCTGTAGCAAGTTGAGTGCAGGGCTGTATCCCCCTACCACACCTTTTCCCTGAGCTTCACACTTGGGCTTTCAGCTGCCTGTTTTTTGTTCACCTGCATATCCAAGAGACCTCAAATTCAGCATGCTTATCTGAAATTTTGGCCACCTGATGCAAAGAACTGACTCATTTGAAAAGACCCTGATGCTGGGAAAGATTAAAGGCAGGAGGAGAAGGGAACAACAGAGGATGAGATGACTCAATGGACATGAGTTTGAGTAAACTCCGGGAGTTGGTGATGGGCAGGGTGCCCTGGTATGCTGTAGTTCATGGGGTTGCAAAGAGTCAGACACGACTGAGCAACTAAACTGAACTAATCTGAAGTTTGTATCTTCCTCCTTGTACCTTCTCTGGTCGACACTACTGCTCCATCTGGTCAGCTTTGTCATCTAAATATACCTCACATCCTTTCACCTTTCTTCAGCCCCAGAACAGTATTGTAACTTGCCAGGGCTGCTCTTCTCTGTCTTTAGAGTGTTTTCTATGTCACAAGCCTGCCTTCCACACAGCAGCTGAAGTGATCATGCTAAAAACTTATGAGATCAACATTGCCTCTCATAGTTTAACTTTCAGAGCTCCTGTAAGGCCCATAATGGGGTTTTCCAAACTTGTTAATCCTGACAACCAACTGAGACCTTTTTAGAAATACAAATTCTTGGACTCCCTCCAAAAGTCCTCCCCTCTAGAGATTCTGGTCCAGATCTGGGATGGGGCACAGGAATCTTCACTTTTAATAAGCTGGGAGGTACACCTTGTGATGGCCAAGGGGGACAACCCTCACATGTCATCCACACCGTGGGTTTGTCCTCTCTGCATTGCCCAACATGCCCCAGCTCTCCAGTGCCCTCTTCCACTTCCCCACCATCAAGCTGCCTTGGTGCACACTTCTCCTGGAATCCCCTTCTCTTCCTTTGTAACTTTCCCTTACCAAATGCTCAGAGTCTAGCAGTATTGCCAGAAGGTGTCCCAGTATCTCGCAGGCAGCCTGTCTTCAGTCCATCGGAGCTTGTCAGCCCATTTCTGTGCAGTTAATTATAGAATTCTCACATTGTGTTGTCATTTTTGTTCTGTGTCTCCTTCTCCCAGTAGACTCAGAGCCTTGAGGACAGGGAACATTTTATTTCTCCATTTCCATCTTCTTGCTTAGATTCTGGAACATGGTAGGGGTTCATGAATGCTTGTTGAAAGAATAAAAAGAAGAGAGGGAGGTTGGAAAGAACTCTTGAATTGTACTAGGAGGTATAAAAATATTCTTTGGAGCCCTGATGTGTCTCAGGCACAGGTGGTGGTTAGGAGGGAGGCCTAAGTAGGGAGGATTCCTGCTCCTGTCCCTTCTCTCTGCCTCTGATTCAACCAAAGTAGCTCTATTATTAAATTTTTCATGTGTTGGTGAATAGTGTAAGGTTTTGTTGAAAAGAAGGGAAAAGTTGGTACTAAAAATAAATTTGAAAACTGCAGCACTGATTTACCTTAATGAAATCCCTTTATGCATCTCTACTCTCTGTGATTTAGAATGAAGTGGGAAAACTTGAAGAACTTGAGAAATAAAACCAAGGATCTAAATTGGCAACTGCAACTGTGAGGCAAGATTAGAAATTTCCTAATCTGTTGGGTTGTGCCATGTAGTATGGCCTTGGGGCCACTTGCTGCTTTCAAGCACCTGGGGAGTTATCATGAGAGAGATGCTAAGTGGCTGGCATCCATTTCCACAGAGGCCAATGTGAAGAAGTGTGAAGATTACATTGAAAGAGCTGTGAGAATTCCTCTGAATTTATTTGAGGTGCATGCTTGTATTTCTAAAGCAGAGTCTTCAGGAAATAGCCTCCCTCAGGAATAAGACTTTGTCCCTGCCTCAGCACCTGGCGCGGACTACCTCCTCATTGTTGGGCATCAGACATTCGCTGTGGGGATGCATGAATTACCATCAGTGGAAAAGTGTGTGAAATGCACTACCACCCAGGAATTAGGACTCTCATAAAAGCAAATGATCTTAAAATTAAGACACTATTAGACTTGCCACAGATTCAAATTATGGATTTCATTTGTAAGAACTTGCTCAATAATATGAAATTAATGTAGTTTAATATACTGTTCATGCATAGCTCATCATAAAGACAAGTAAATGTAGAACAGTTCTCTCATAACATTGCTTATTAAAGAATCAGAATTTAACCATCTCTTTTTTTTTCTCTTGAAATAAGAGTTTTTTTACCCAGAGAAAACTGACCTGTCGCTCTCATATAGAGGTGTGGATATTTGTAAAGTCTTCTAAATAAATTTTACTCTTTTTGCCACAGTTCCTTTCCCACTTTTAGGATATATGAGGAGTTGTGCCTCTGGTTGGCAAATAGATTCACTCAGCATTTACCAAATTGTATCCATACAGATTCCATGGTCTTATGCAGAGGCAGGTTGTGGGGTCAAAGGTCACCTGTCCCATTGATACTTCAACACATAATAGCATTTCAAGACTCTGAGAAGTCCTGGGGGACAGAAACCTAACTGTGTTTAATACCATATGTCCTAGCAATGTTGACCACTTCTTTTGCAGAAGAGCTGTTGCCAAATTAGGAAACATTGGATAGATATTTGCCTTCAAATAGTTTGAATGTTAACAGAAAGCACCATTTATCTATCATACCCATTGGCGAAGTCAGCAAAACAGGAAATAATTTGATTTATACCTAGGGCTCTTTGAAATGAAAAAAAAAAGTCATTTTGTCTCTCACAAATTGTGAAGATACATTATTTTCTTAGGGTTAAATAATAACCCAATGTGGATATACCTACCATGTTTTATTCAGCCATTCATTTGTTGGTAGTTTGGTTGTTTTCATCTTTTGGCTATTATGAAAAATGCTGCTATGAATGTTCATGTAGTTTTTTGTGTGGCCATATATTTTCAATTCCTCTTGTAAATATATACGGAGAAGTGGAATTGGTAGATCCTACGTTAAAACTATGTTTAACCTTTTGAGAAACCACCAGACTGTTTTCCAAAGTGGCTATGTCATTTTACATTCCCACTAGCATTATATGATGGTTCCAGTTTCTCCATCTTCTTGCCAACACTTGGTATTATCTGTTTGATTAAAGTCATTCTAGTAGAAGTGAACTAGTGCCTTCATTGTGGTTTTAATTTGCATTTCCCTAATGGCTAATAATGTTGGACACCTTTTCATATCCTTATTGGCTCTTTGTTCATCTTCTAAACAGAAATGTCAATTTAAGTTCTTTTATTATTGAGTTGTAAGAGTTCTACAAGTCCCTTATCAGATATATTATTTGAAAATATTTTCTTTCATTCAGGGAATTATCTTTCCCTTTCTTGATGGTGTCCTTTTTAAAGAAATTTTAAAATTACTTATTTATCTATTTTTGGCTGCACTAGGTTTTTGCTGTTGAACATGGGCTGTCTCTAGTTGTGGTCCATGGGTTTCTCATTGCAGTGGCTTCTGTTGTGGTTCCCAGGCTCTAGAGCACAGACTCAGTAGTTACGACATGCGAGCTTAGTTACTGCACATGTAGAGTCTTCCTGGACCAGGGATCTATGTCCCCCGCTTCTCTTGAGCTTATTTGCCATCCCTGTATATTCTTTAATGAAAGGTATGTTCAGATTTTTTGTCCATCTTTGAGTTGTTACTTATTGAGTTCTGAGATTACTTTATATGTTCTCAGTACAGTCCTTTCTTAGAATAGTCTGTAAATATTTTCGCCCAGTCTATAGCTTGTCTTTTCATTTTCTTAGCAGTGTCTTTCAAAGAGAAGATGATTTTAACTTTGGTTAAGTCCAATTTATTATTTTGTTTTGATTCATAATATTTGCTTAATAATCTAAGATCACAAAGATTTTTCTACTGTGTGCTCAATATAGAAAAACAAATGTGAACAAGATACACAAAGGTACTTGTCTCATTTTTCTTGTGTGTATTCTTATAGTTTTTAGCTCTTAATATTTAGGTCTATGATAAATTCAAGTTAATTTCGTGTAGGCAGGGATTATGGTTCAGTTTTTTAATATGGATTGTTCAGCACCATTTTTGAAACTGCTGTTCTCCCTCACTGAATTTTGATACTGAAAATTAATTGAATATATATGTGTTACCACATTTTTAAACAAAGATCTCCCTCACCTCAACATGCCCATGTCACTGAAAGCTTATCACTTCTACATCTTCATCTCTTCAAAGAGCGGTCTAGACTCACTGTTTCTGCTTCCTTCTTTCTTACTCTCACACTAAGCCTCTTTATCATTCCACAAAAAGGGTTCTTGCCAGAATCACCAGTGATCTCTGTTATGACATCCAGTGGATACTGTTTTTTTGTTGTCTCATGTGATTCTCAGTGTCCTTGGGCCTCAGTGATCCCCCCGCCCCCTCTTTCATATACTTTTTTCCCTAACTAATACAGCAGCCCACCACTCTTCTTATTTTTCTTCTGTTTTTCTTTTTGATCCCACATGTCTACTCTGCAAGTTCTTCTCCTTCTACCTATTTCTTTTATGTCAGTGTTTCTCAGGACTGTCCAGAGCCCCTTTTCCCTCTCATTCTGTGCATGCACCCTACTATTCCCATCTAATTCCCTGGCTTAAGAATCTCAAATTTACATCTGGCCCATATCTTTTCTGAACTTCATGTCTGCCCATTTAGCTGCCTACCAGGACCGTGAGCTCTAGGAAGAAAAGTGCCCTGTATACAGTTGTGTTCATATTTGTATTCCTGTGCTTAGCACAGAGAACTTAATGACTATTCATTGGCTAAATGAACAAATGAATAAGTGAACAAGTTAAGCCACCTGTGCGTTTGATACAGCTTATCTTATAATTCTAGTCCAGTGCTTCAGTATTGGCCCTTTTACTGATACCTGACACATGCAATGAGTACGTGACGCTGGGCACGGGAGAAGCAAATTACTTTTAGAAGCACATACTTTGTGTTTGCCATGACTCAGTTTTCCTGCCACAATTGGTAGAGAACCTTGGGATGCTGAGATAGGAATCAGACCCTAGGTACAGGCAGGAAAGAGGTAAGAGAGCAGGGAGACATTTCTCCAGATGTTGCAAACACTGTTTCTAACATTTTTCAGTTCAATAATTTCCTTCAAGAATTAACCTATATTGTTTGAGAAATAAAATATATTAATGGCCCTATTGAATTCTGAGTACATCTTTATAATTACCATACATTATTTCTTTTTTTACTTTTCACTCAAGCTTTTGTAAGTCCCTGTAACATTTTTTCTTCACTCTAAAATGATTCTCAAAAAGTTATGCGGTAAGATGTAAACTGGGTAATGTAGACTCTTTCAGACCTAGTGTTATGATCCTTTTGTGATGATCTGAGTGTTCACATCAAAGAATGTGTTTGCTTCTTATGGGCTTATTATTATGCCAGAGCTTTGAGGGTATTTGGGAAGAATACAAGACACAGTCCTCATTGCTGCCCTCAGGGAACACACACCTTTAGGGAGAGAAAAGCCATAACTGGCAGGTAGACAGCAGCATCTCTGACGAAGTTTGTTGTGTCTATTGCATGCTGCTTGGCAAGAAAGATAGTCTCCTGCCACTAGACATGTACTTTTGGCCTTGCTTTTCTCTAATGGGCTGTCCTGAAAGTGTCTAGGGTCTCTTTATGAATGCCCTTTTTATTTGTTCTGGAGCATGCAGTCCCTTACATTTCTCTGTCTCTCTCTCCTACATTTCAGTGAGCGGTTTCTGGTGAGACTGAACAAGAATGGTGGGCCAAGGAACCCAGAGAAGATAGAACGAATGTGTGCCCTTTTTACAGTATGTGCAAATTCTCTTTCCCTTCTCTGCTGTTGACTCTAACTAGGGTCCTGCTATGTGGATATTGTTGCCCTGGAAACAAGCACTAATTCTTACTTCCCCACACACTGGTGAGAATAGAATTTGATTTATGTGTCTATCAGGTTTTAATGAAATATTTAAGAAAACTGAAATAAGCTTCAGTTTTTAATTGAATTTATTTAAAAAAAAATACAACAAGTACCTCTTACTATGTACATTTTAGATGCAATTTAATATAGTAGACACTTAAAACTTGAGAACAGTCTTTCTTTCTATTCTTCTTCAAGACCACTGGGGATTTCTCTGATGTGTAAGTATAGTTTCTCTCAAGGCATCCACCAAACTTACAGCTTTGCAGTTTTTTTTATTAAAAAAAAAAAAGAGTTTATAAAAAGAGATACAGACTAATTAGCCCTCCTCTTTCAGACACCAAACAAAGTCTTGTCATGCCATGATCCATACTTTAGTTTTTTCTAAATAACCATGCTGTTATTCGTGCTCTCTGAGATCATGGATCCATCAGCTCAGAGAAGGCTTGGTAACCTGCTTATTGAAAAGTATTAAGCATCACAGTACCATATTGTCTTTTGTATTCTTCAAGTTGATTCTGATTTACTAATTTTTTTACCCAGTTATGAAACTTAACTGCCCGGCTTTATTTATTTCAGTTAATTTATTTGCTTAAGAAGAAAAGACTGTCACAGTTTTTAACCACTTTTGACTGTCATAGATTCTTTGATCTGTTTCAGTGATACTGAGATACATCAAAACTCGTTGAGTGCAGGGTGTCACAGTGCCACTGCCCTTGTGTGTGGTGCATGGTTGATGGGTAGGTAACAGTCAGGTGTCTCAAACCTTACCAGTGTACCTCAAACACAAATGGGATTTATCTAGGACTCTGATATGTGACTTTCTCTGAGAGATAAAATTGGATTTGTTTACCTGAATTTTTTGTTCATTTACTACAACATTACTGCAGAATCAAAAGCCACTCTACAGGGATAACTTGTTTTGAAAGTACTCCAGATGTACAGAAGGATTTCTAAATCTAGCTAAGCTAAAATGAAGTTTTGTACATTCTTGAGGTCAGCATTCAAAGCTTAGGAGATAGTACAGGAATAGAAAGCAAGAAAAGCAGACACATGAAGATGGCTAAGGGAACTGAGACCTTTTAGCCTGGAAAGATCAGTGCTCTGTCTTCAGTTGGAGAAGAACAAGGGAAAGAGTCCCAGTTGCAGGTAATGGGATGTAGGTTGGAATACTAGAGGAGAGAGTGTGATGTGAGAACACCTGAACACGGAGCTGGTTCCTTGGGGCCGCCTGTCTTAAACCTGATTAGGATGAGATGAGACACCCATCTGTCTAGAATGTCTCAGTAACCTTAGGAGTCTTTTTAGATCCTGATTCTCCAATATTGTTTGGTTAAAGCAGCAAAAGAAATTGGCGATTCCTTGTTCCTTGGCATTGTGGGAACAGAGGTGTGTGTGTGTGTGCGTGCTGTCCTTGAATATGATGAGTGCAGTCCTTGTCTCTTGAAAAATGAACTTAATTATGAAGATATTCGAATGTAATTACAGTAAATCAAAATTTTCATTTAGCAGCATTTTAATTATCTGTATGGGCCCAGAGGCCTAAGCTGTAGCTCCAGCTTTATAAATCAGAGATGCACATAACACATAGGATGTGCTCTTACTCTGCCACAATGGGAAGGCGCAAGGTTGCTAAAAATATCTACTTTTATACCTCCCTTTGAAGTACAGCCCTGGAGTTTTTTTTTAAGATACTAAAAAAAAGAAAATGATTTGAGGAATTTTTTCAAAGCCCAGAAGAGTTTTGAGCAAGATTGTCCCAACCAGGGTTTTTATGTTTTACTTTAAGCTTATATGAAATAATAATTTTGACAGAAACTATTTTCTGATTATCCAAGGCTTGAGTTCCTCCTGTGGGCCAAAGGAATTTTCCAGATTGGCATATGTGTTAACAGAGTTTCAGAGGAAACGCAAGAAAATGCAGCTACATCTGTGGTCCATGCCAACCTGTTAGCTTACTTTAACATTAGGAAAAGGGAATCGTACAAATGGAGCACTTTTGCAGGATTACTTAAGCTTACCTCAGAGCCGTATTACAGACAGTCATGTTTATCCATACACAGTCTTGCTCTTGGTAAATCCTGTATTTTTCTGACCAGGTTAGATTTCAGAGCTTCCTATGCAGGGAGAATTTTATCCAAGAAGGAAGTGTTTCATGCATTTATGATTGTCTAATACAGGGAAGACTTTGATGACTTTCATGATTAATAGTGGCTGTGTGGTATGAGCACAAGAGAGCATGTCTGTGTATTTATTCCACAACCCCATGGACTGTAGTCTGCTAAGCTCCTCTGTCCGTGGGATTCTCCAGGCAAGAATACTGGAGTGGGTTGCCATTTCTCCTCCAGGGGATCTCCCCCCCCAGGGATCGAGCCTGCATCTCTTTTGTCTCCTGCATTGGCAAACGGGTTCTTTACCAGTAGTGCCACCTGGGAAGCCCAGATATCCAATGCCTCACACACAGTGCCTGGCAAATACTAATCATTTGTTACATAAATAAATTAATAATGCTTATTTTCTATTATATTTTGAGTGACCAACTCAGAGAATGAACTTGTATCGTTTTCCCTGCTTTAGTTGGCATTACATTTTTTCCATTTATTTATACACTTTCATATTTCAAAATAGAATTTTAGGTAGTGATTTCTTGGAATTAAGAATGGACTTAATTATTAGCATAATAACATCATTTATTAAAATATTGCCTCCTTTTATACAGCATAAGAATGAATGAATTGGCTGTGTTTTATATTTGTAAATTCCATTGTCTCTTCAGAAAAAGGGTAGTCCAGGCATAGGAAAGTAAATTGACTTTTCTGTGTTTCAAATGGAACCTTAGTGACTGAACCAAGATGCTGATCCCTGAGTCACTGTCATTTCTACCCACCAGGTGGTTGGAAACCAGCTATTTAGTTGTAGGATCAGAGGGTATGATCCAGTGAGTATATCTAAATTCAAACCCTGCTCACCAGATGAATGGTGGATGAGTCACCTCTCTTCCTATCTTGGTTTTTCAGGCCTTGTGACATGGATAGCCACACTTGGTACTTAGTATCAAGAGAGTGTATGTTTAGTATCAGAGAGTGTATGTTTAATAACTTTATGATAAAGTGTTTAACGTTGCTCTTATGTTTAATATGGTAGCTATTACATTGAATTTTGACAATGAAATTATGTGGAACTCAGCAAATAATTATACCTAAAATATTTTCTGATACTGATTATTATCATTTTATTTTTATTGACCTCAAATAAATACCACAGAGATTTCTGGGTACCATGTACAAAATGGTCAGAAAGAACCCCTACCCAGCCATTCAGAAAATACTGTAAATTATATTTTAGGCTTCTTTATCTTCTTCACCTCAACAGAATCAAGGGAGAGGTCCCATGCTCTTGGGTACAACCCGTCTGGTTAGTATTTGGTCATCTTCGGTAATTGGCTTGAATTCTCTAAGTATATTGAGATTTATAATTATACCAGTTATTTGATAGTTTGGATTAATAAAATCCAGGCTGTGTAGAAGGTCAGTTTACTTTGAAATGTGATCTTTCAGTAACAGGTATGTTTCAATTCCCATAAAATGGTAATTTATTTTTTAATTTCATTATTTGTTATTTAGTAGCCATCTTAATATTTGTCAAAATATATAGTACTGTTTTGAAGATATCACTTTAAAGGAGTTATTAAAATGGAGTCTGAAACATCATTTTTCAATATCAAAAGATAACCTTCATGCAAAAATGTATCTTTGTGATTCCAGAAATACCAATTTATGTTGAATTGTTTTGTAACCCATTTCATTGTAAGTGTATTTCATTATTCCATCAAGAATTTGGCAAAATATTATGACCATCTAATATCTAAAAGTTCTAAGGCCTCCTTTTCTTTCATATGTTCAGGACCACTCTACAGGGCAGAGCTGGGATTGTGCTGAAGCAAGCAAGGCATAGGATCCTGAGAAGGAGACCTTAAATTTTGTCACTTAGATGCCTTGCTTGCCTCGGCATAGATCTAACTCTGCCACAGGGTATAAACATACAGCAAACATGGTGGTTCTGGATTCAGAGCTCATGCACAGTCATGATTGCTGCTTGATCATTTGTTTTACTGCCTTACTGAAAAGAGACAAGCATCTGGGACTAAGCAAAGGATGAAAGATGAGAAGGAAATGGAACTAAGGGAACTTTCCCTGGAAGCAAAAGGGAAATCATGGGAAACTGTCCCATTAAAATAGAGGTTACCCCTTCAGTCATCGTTCATAACAATGGCTGGGAGTGAGCAGTGAGTTAATAACCTGGTGAAAGTCAGAAACAATGTATATTAAAGGAAGTTTTATTACTTCAAGTATAATGTGTTAAAGTGTAAAAATACTCTCTTTCAAAATGTGTTCTCAACATAAATAATGCATAAAATTATTTTTATTAATGTAACTCCAGTTTTAAAAGTGTCTAATTAAAAGAAGCCCTTAAAATTTTCCAGATAAAATTCCATTCACTTTATACTTCAGCATAAATTATATATATCTAAATTTAGAAATGGGAGATCTAATTATTGAGGTTTCACTAAAACCAAAGTAGTCTGTTTTCAAGGGAACATATCTAGTGTGTGGGCAACAGAATGAATGTACAGTTAATAGAGAGTAGACTTTCAGAATTTGTTGTTAATGAGCCTTTTGGTGTTTTCCCTTTTTTTTCTACATTGGGAATTTCTTTTGTTACAAACTGTTCTTACATGATTTTAGAATAAACATGGATAAGCCAATGTCATGAAGATTTCTAATGTGAGAACTTTTAGAGATAGGTGGTCTAAATAAGAGCTGAAAAAATAGTCAATGTAATAAACTTCCAAAGACATTTAAGATATATAAACTTTCACTATAGGAGTCTTATAAACACTTAGCTTCTTTGTGCTTAAACCCCTTCTCCCATCTATAACATATGCTAAAAGCAGCAAAAGCAATCATTATGAGGTTCGAAGTTTAATTTTAATTATTTTCTGTGTATTCATTGCCTTACTTTACTTACTTTTTCTCTTTTCTTAGGATCTGAGCAGCAAGGATATGAAGAGAGATTTATATATAGTTGCCCATGTGATACGAATAGGTACGGTCCATTTTATCCAGTCACGTGACTGAGACCAGCCCAACTTGGGATAAGTATCTACTGTTTGACCTCTGTCTTCTCCTGAGCGCTTGCCTTTTAATTCAGATCTAAGGATTAACTCCAGCTTGTATTGTGGCTGTACCTTAAGTTTAGCTGCTAGTAATGGCTGAACTTGATAGAAATGAAAGCATTTTCAGCTCCCTATTTGTTTTTGGACCCATATTTTTTATTTGAAGTGGTCTTTTTCTTTCTTTTTTTCTTTTTTTTTTTTATGTTTGCTCCATCTAGTGTTCTGCCTCCGATCAGCCCTCTACCTCAGGGATCTTATAATGGGTTGCCAACTTAACAGGTAGTGAATAGCCTTTGCTGTGTTTTGTATCCAAAAGTATGTGTCTGTGATATTTTTTCACAAAATTAGAGTTACCATCATTACTACATGAGACGGATGGTATCTCCCTTCTACCCGATCCAAGATTTTTGCTACCTGTGGTGTGTTTGCCCAGTCTTATTTCAAGTTTATGACATAATTTGGGGGCCAATGCCTGACCAACTCTTCCTTCATAGGTTTGAGTTCTGGCATGTCTTGTTTAGCCAACAAAACAGCTCTTTTGCTGTACTGCTTTTTGTTTTGCTGTATTTTGCCTTTTGTTTTGCTGTGTATAATAAAGCATCTGTTGAGGTTCCAGTTGTGCATTTGCAAGTCTTGCCACTGTAAGCACAGCCTTGGTAAGCAGGACAAGCAAGCTCCCATACGGCTCTTGCTCCTGCAGTGGTTCAGGAGCGGCTTTGGATGGAAGAACAGTATATTGTCCTGCTTATCTGTGAACACATAGCTTTTACCTGGCAGCTACAACACTAAATTGTGTATCCTTAATATACCCAAGAAGTTTAAATCTGTTAGCACTGTGGTTTTTCTAAGAAATTCATGAAATCACTGTTTCATTCTCATATGATTAATAAATGGACTGTTAGTGTTGAGACAGGTAGTAAGGAATGTGGTGCAGGGGAGAAGCACTGGCCAAGGGCCTGTTTGTCATTCCTCTGAATGAATATCCTTGCATCCTTGGATGGCTCCCTTCATCTTTAGTCTTCCAATTTAGAGGATCTCTAAGGTGCCTATAGCTCTGGCATCCTTGAATGACAGTTCAGTGATGCCTTAGAGGAGCACAGAGTTCCCAGTCTTGACTGGTGTTTTCTGCTGTGCCTCAGGCCGGATGCTCCTGAATGACTCCAAGAAGGGGCCTGCTCACCTGCACTACCGGCGACCATATGGCTGTGCGGTCCTCAGTGTCCTGGATGTCTTGCAGTCACTCACAGAGTTAAAGGAAGAAAAGGATTTTGTTCTTAAGGTTTACACGTGAGTAATGAACATCAGAGATATTGATGATCTGCAGCATAAGACATCCCGGCGTTGCACCTGAGAGCAGAAGCTCTCAAGCTTTGCTGGACACAAACTCATTGGGATATGTAGGACAGGGAGTTTTTGGAAAATGCAAAGATTTCCATCTAAGGTTTGGGATGGGCCCAGGCAACTGCGTTTTTAATAAGCTCCCTAGGTGCTTCTGAAGCAGCTGAACTTGGAGCTTTCTATCCTGAAGTAAAGGTCTGATACACTTTTCCTCTTCTCTCCAGGACTAGCCAGCCTTAGTATGTGTTTACAGGAAGCTAATAGTCTAATTTCTCCTGTGTTTCGGCTGTAAAAGACTCCTCTGTGTCTAATGCTGTTGTAACTGAGCTGGCTGCTGATGTAAATTGCTTCAGAGAATGATCACGAGTCAGGTTGCCCTGTCCTAGAAGAAAAGCCAGTTTCTCTGAGAAGCTGAGGCTTTACTCTTCATTTTTTGCCACTACCGATCTGTAAGTCACCAGCCAGGCATGGCATTATTTTCAGTGTTCAGCAGCCAAGGGTTCTGCCTTACAGAAGCAGTGCATCTCCTCCTGACTCTCATTAAGCACTATAAAATAAAAACAAAGAGTAGTAGTACAGAATCCAAACATATCTGTCTTTGCTTATAGAGACTTAGGCATGAATCACGGGCTTCCCTGGTGGCGCTAGTGGCAAAAAACCCGCCTGCCAATGCAGGAGACATAAGAGATATGGGTTTGATCCCTGGGTCTACATGATTCCCTGGAGGAGGGCTTGGCAACCCACTCTGGTATTCTTGCCTGGAGAATCCCATGGACAGAGGAGCCTCGTGGGCTACAGTCCATGGGGTCATGAAAAGCCAGACATGACTGAAGTGACTTAGCACGCATGCGAGCATGAATCATAGTGCTGAAAACATGATCAGTGGTGGGTCTAGTGAGTTTCTTTTCCTCCCAGAATATTAATATTTTTATTAAGTAAATGTAAACATAGCCAGAGTAGGAAAAAGCATTCTTTTTTAAATTAATTTTTATTGGAGTATAGTTGCTTTATAATATTGTATTAGTTTCTGCTGTACAGCAAAGTGAATCAGTTATACATATACATATATCCATTCATTTTTAGATTTCCTTCCCATTTAGGTCACCACAGAGCATTGAGTAGAATTCCCTGTGCTATACAGTAGGTTTCCATTACTTACCTATTTTTAACACCATAGTGTATATATGTCTATTCCAGTCTCCCAATTCATCCCACTCCCCTTCTCCTCTCAGTATTCATACATTTGTTCTCTACATTTGTGTCTCTATATCTGCTTTGCAAATAAGTTCATCTATACCATTTTTTTAGATTCCACACATAAGCGATATTCTGCGATATTTGGTTTTTCTCTCCTTGACTTACTTCACTCTGTATGACAGTCTCGAGGTCTGTCTGCATGCATGCTCAGTCGCTTCAGTCGTGTCCAATTCTTTGCAACCTACCAGGCTCCTCTGTCCCTAGAATTCTCCAGGCAAGAATACTGGAGCGGGTTGCCATGCCCCACTGCAGGGGATCGTCCCCACCCAGGGATCAAATTTGCATCTCCTGCATTGCAGGTGGATTCTTCACCCACTGAGCCATCTGGGAAGCCCCCTAGGTCTGTCTACATCTCTGTAAATGGCACTGTTTCATCCCTTTTATGGCTGAGTAATATTCCATTGTATATATGTGTACCACATCTTCTTTGTCCATCCCTCTATTGATAAGACATTTAGATTGCTTCCATGTCACTATTGTAAATAGTGCTGCAGTGAACATTAGAGTCCATATATCTTTTTGAATTATGGTTTTCTCTGTGTATATGCCCAGGAGTGGGATTGCTGGGTCATAGGCAGATCTATTTTTAATTTTTCGAGGAACCTCCATACTCTTCTCCATGGTGGTTGTGCCAATTTACATTCCCACCAACAATGTAAGAGGGTTCCCTTTTCTCCATATTGTCATCAACATTTATTGTTTGCGGATTTTTTGATGATTGCCATTCTGACCAGTGCGAGGTGATACCTCATTGTAGTTTTGATTTGCATTTCTCTGATAATTAATGCTCTTTCCTGGAAAATCCCATGGATGGAGGAGCCTGGTAGGCTGCAGTCCATGGGGTTGCAAAGAGTCGGACACGACTGAGTGACTTCACTTTCACTTTTCACTTTCATGCATTGGAGAAGGAAATGGCAACCCACTCCAGTGTTCTTGCCTGGAGAATCCCAGGGACGGGGGAGCCTGGTGGGCTGCCATCTATGGGGTCGCACAGAGTTGGACACAACTGAAGCGACTTAGCAGCAGCAGCAGATAATTAATGATGTTGAGCATCTTTTCATGTGTCTGTTGGCTATATGTACATATTCTTTAGAGAAATGTCTGTTTGGATCTTCCATCCATTTTTTTCATTGGGATGTTTGTTTTTTTAATATTGAGCTGCATGAACTGTTTGTATATTTTGGAGATTAATCTCGTTGGTTGCTTCATTTGCAAATATTTTCTTCCATTCTGAGGGTTGTTTTCATTTCATTTATGGTTTCCTTTGCTGTGCATAAGCTTTTGAGTTTAATTAGGTTCCGTTTGTTTATTTTTGTTTTTATTTTCATTACTGTAGGAGGTCAGTCAAAAAAGATCTTGCTGCGATTTTATGTCAAAGTGAGTTTTTAAAGCAAGTGTATGTCTGAAATTTTCTTTTAAAAAGCTCCTCTTTTGGTTTTAACTCAATATTTTTTTTTTCAAATTAAATCTAATATTGTCAATCACCAGGTTAATATATCTTCACCATATTTATGGGAATTTTTCTGTACTATCTATTGTATCTGAATCAGGCATGAAGTGAACTTAATTCACAATTCTGGTTAATATGGGCCTCTGTATAATCAACTACAGTCTATTAATTTTTTTTAATTTTATTTTATTTTTAAACCTGAAACACTGTATTAGTTTTGCCAAACATCAAAACGAATCTAATTTGAAAATAAAAGCCCAGATACCCTTATTACCTGTTTGCCTTAAGTTGTGTTTTGTTCAGTGTTGTGCACTTGATGGGATGAGGATCTTCCTCTGAAATAACTTACAAAGGAAATATTTGTGGGTTTTCTCTTCCTTTCATGCATCAATCACAGCCTTTCTCCATTTACAAAATCTCTTCATTGATGGGTAGTGGGACCTGGTTCTTGATAAAGCTTCCTCCCTTTGAAAAGGACTAAATTTTAATCCAAAATCATCATCATTATCATCTTACTCCACTCTGTCCAAGGGCAGGGAGTTTATAGATAGCACTCCAGAGTTGCATCTCTTTGCACATATCAGCTGTTCCTTGCTTCTGTGCAAATTTTCGTTGTTGAAAGGGGCTTGCACAGCACTTCTCTTGAAATCATGCTGTCAAGCTTAATTGGCCTAATTCCTTCAAAAACAAGAGCTTTCAGTACCAACATGTCACTTTTCAAGAAGTGGGATTCTTGTGTAACTTATTCTTAGCTCCTTGCTCTGAGCTGTGCCTATTATATCAGTTCTAAAAAGCCAAAGAAAGATGTTTTTTTTTTAAACAGAGAAGATAGTTTTTTAATAAATTTTTGAAGGAGTAATAGAGTTAAAATGTAGGATAGTTTTTCCACTTGACAGTGTTAACAGACTTTCAAAGACACGTCCGTGTTTGTGAAATAATCGATTTTGTGCATGGTATGGAATTCCTCTAGGATTAGTGTTTTAAATCCATATCAGCACAGTGAATTCAGCCCTCAGGAGAAGTAATATTTTCCAGTAAGTTTTAGAGGATATATTTGGTAGACTGAATTGGGAGCTTAAAGGTTTTACTGATTCTGATTGTACTTTAGCTTTTGCTAGGACTGAAGTTTGCAAGGATAAAAAAAAAATCCTCTTGTATAGTTTTAATTAGTGAATTGGCAAAATACATCATTAATTGTTGACATTCTCATCATTTCCTATGTTGTTCAGAGTCAACCTCAAGCCCTGTACTTCTTTTGCCATGATCACTGCTCTGGCTTTATAGATGTTTAATATCATGTGTGTTATGAAGGCAACACATCCTTTTAAAAAAATCAGAACAAGAAGCTGAGGCGTAAAAACTAGGTCACTTTTCAGTGAACCAGAAACCTTAAAAATCACAAATGAATAACCACTGTGTGAAGTTTATTCTGATATAGACATCATGTTTCCTCCTGTCCAGAGGGGCAGGAGTTGCAGGGAAACACAAGGCTTTCTGAATCTGGAGCCTAGGATGGGAAAGGAGAGAATGCCAAGGAGCATTGAGATGGGGTGGGGATTGTCTGTAGATAGTACATTTGATCAACGCAAGACACCTCTGAATATGTGACGACCACTCTCCAACTTCACATTGAAAAAGTTCAAACATTTTTAGGCCAACTTTAATGAAATAGATAAATAACTACTTAG